>NW_027256893.1:672500-2082500 GCF_029215685.1 Pituophis catenifer annectens
CTCCCTCCCTTCCTCCCTTCCTCCCTTCCTCCCTCCCTCCCTCACAAACACACACACACACACACACAAAAACAGAGGTTGGAGAGCTCTCCTGCTCGCTCGCTCTCAAGCGCCCTATGCACAGCCCATTTGAGGAAAGGGCATGCATGGCTGGGCATGTTTGGCTGCAAAAGGCGGTGCAGCACAATGGGGTTCTTTTGTTCACCGAGGTGGCACTTTGGGTGGGCAAGCGGACGTCTGCAGCTGACAACTTTAATGGATATGTCCACCTGCCCTCCCGAAGCACCACCGCAGCGAACAAAACAACCCCATTGCTATGGATGCATAGCTTGTTGGGGCTGAGCAGGGAAGCCGTTGCTTGAGTGGGTGGGGGAGGCAGTAAGCTGCTAGCTCCTTCCCCACAGCCCTGCCATGCTTGCCTGCCTGCCTTCCACGTGGGCTTCTGCTTGCCTGCCTTCACAAGCTGGCCACCGGGATGCCAGGAAGGCAGCATGGAAGGCAGGCAAGCATGTCAGGACTGTGGGTCGTGGACCGGTTCAGGGGCGTGGCCAGCCAGCTATTACAGCCATCCCTCATCCGCGAGTTGATTGAGGAGGAGAACACAGACCTGGCTTGCATTACAGAAACCTGGTTGGGCTCGGAGGGAGGGGTCCCTCTTATTGAACTTTGCCCACCAGGTTTTCGGGTGCTACACCAGCCGAGGGCCCAGGGTAGGGGTGGGGGGGGTAGCGGTTGTTATCAGGGAGTCCCTTGGTCCGCGGGAGGTCACTTTTCCTCAGATAGACGGGTGTGAGTCCCTCCTTATGAGATGGGGTCCGCAAGGGCAGTTGGGCCTGTTGATTACGTACCTATCTCCCAGCTGCGTATCAACGGCCCTGCCCGGGCTGCTCGACACTCTCTCGGGGTTGACGGTTGAGTTCCCTAAACTTATTGTTTTGGGGGACTTTAATCTGCCATCAGTAATGCCAGGCAGTAATAATGGCATCCTTAGATGAGGGGATCTTCCCTGCTGCCCTGAAAGAGGCAGGGGTGAGACCCCTCCTCAAGAAACCTGCCTTGGATCCAACCATATTGGATAACTTTTGTCTGGTCTCCAACCTTTGCTTTATAGCGAAGGTTGTTGAGAGGGCCCTGGAGGATACTGATTACCTGGATCCATACCAATTGGGTTTCAGGCCGGGGTACAGCATGGAGATGGCATTGGTCGCACTGGTGGATGATCTTTGGAGGGCTCAGGACAGGGGATATTCCTCTGTTCTGGTCCTCTTGGATCTTTCGGCGGTGTTTGATACCATCGACCATGGTATCTTACTGCGACGGCTCGAGGGGTTGGGAGTGGGAGGCCCCATTCTACGGTGGTTCTCCTCCTATCTCTCAGGCCGTACGCAAGCGGTGTTGGCAGGGGGGCAGCGGTTGGCTACGAGGCCCCTCGTTTGTGGGGTGCCCCAGGGGTCGGTCCTCTCGCCTCTCCTGTTCAACATCTATATGAAGCCGCTTGGGAAGATCATCCGTGGTTTTGGGGTGCGGTATCATCAGTACGCTGATGATAACCAGCTTTATATATCCACCCCAAACCAGCCCAGTGATGCCCTTGACGTGATGTCCCGTTGCGTGGAAGCGGTACGGACCTGGATGGGGTGGAACAGGCTTCGACTCAACCCTGCCAAGACCAAGTGGCTGTGGGTACCAGCATCTTGTTCTGATCGAGATGTTCCATCGCTGACCATCGGGGGTGAGGTGTTATTCCCTGTGGATAGGGTCCGCAACTTGGGTGTCCTCCTGGATTCACGGTTGTCTTTGGAAGACCATGTGATGACCGTGACCAGGGGGGCATTTGCCCAGGTTCGCCTTGTGCGACAGTTGCGCCCTTACTTGGACCAAGATGCCCCACACACCGTTACTCATGCGCTGGTGCAGTCTTGACTACTGCAACGCTCTCTACCTAAGGCTGCCCTTGAAGACCACTCGAAGGCTTCAGCTGGTGCAGAATGCGGCCGCGCAGGTTGTGATGGGAGCGTCCCGACACTCCCATGTTACACCCCTCCTGCGTGGCTTGCATTGGTTACCAGGTGCTAGTTATCCCTTCATGGCCTAGGCCCGGGATATCTGTCGGACCCCCTGCAGCCAGCGACAATCTCCAATTGCCCGGTGCGTTCCCACAGACAGGGCCTCCTCAGGGTGCCATTGGCCAGACAGTGTCGGCTGGCGACCCCCAGGGGGAGAGCTTTCTCTGTGGGCGCACCCACCCTCTGGAACCAACTTCCGTTGGAGCTCTGGATGGCCCCTGACCTTCGCTCATTCCGCTGCGAGTTGAAGACCTGGTTGTTCCGTAGCCTGGACTGACGGGGGTTTTTTAATGAATTTTAAACTGTTTTAAATTGGGTTTTAATTTTATATTGTTTTAATAAGGAATTATGCATTTTACTATTGTGAGCCACCCTGAGTCCTCGGAGATAGGACGGCATATAAATTGCATTAAATAAATAAATAAATAAATAAATAAATAAATAAATAAATAAATAAATAAATAAATAAATAAATAAATAAATAAATAAATTACTCCCGGTTCGGTGAACTAGCCTCAATCTCCGCTACCCTAAATACGCAAATATTACAAGAAAAGGAATATTTAGAGAAAATAGAAAAAGAGCTGATTTTATTCTTCGACATAAATAAAAAACATCATACATCATTGTAGAATTTATGGGATACACTAAAGGCATTTAGGAGAGGAATAACATTAGCATATACATCGATAAGGAACAAGGGAAAAAAGCAACAGCAGGATATACTATTGAAGAAATTAGAGTATCTAGAAAATAAATTTCAATTAAATCTAGGTTTCCAGATTAAAGAAAAATTAATATCAGTTAAACATTAATTAAATTTAATAGAACAAATAGACCATATTAAAAAGATTAAATATATGAAACAATATCAATTTGAAAATGCAAATAAACCGGGGAGGTGGCTGGCATATAAACTTAAAAAAGAAAGAAAAAACAGGATAATTTACCAATTACAAGATGAGGTGGGCAACTTACAAAATAGCAAGGAAGAAATTAGAATGTAATCCACATTAGGATATTTTGAAAACTTGTATAGAGGAAGTGGAGAGGGAAAAAATGAATACTTATTTACAAGAAGAAGGTATGCCCAGGTTAGAGGAAGAGGAAAGGATGGGATTAAATAGAGAGATCTCTTTGGAAGAATTAAAGGAAGCAATCCATAGACAACCTGATAATCTGATGGGTTATCAGGTGAATTTTTCAAAAAAATGGGGGAAATATTAGAACCGATACTCTTGGATTTGTACAATGAGGTACTGTTGGAAGCAAAAATGCCCATCTCATGGAAAGAGGCATACATTACAGTCATCATGAAAGAAGGTACCGACCCAACCCAGATTCAAAACTATAGACCAATTTCTTTTTGAATACTGACTACAAGATTTTTATGTATTTTTATGACAGGAAGGATGAAAAAAAATTGAATGGAATTATCCACTCCGATCAGAATGGCTTTCTCCCAATGAGGCAAATTAAAGATAATACAAGGACAGTTTTGAATATATTAGAATATTACGAGGCGAATCCAGAGAAACAAATAGCCCTTGTTTTTCTAGATGCGCAGAAAGCCTTTGATAATTTAAATTGGACGTACATGATAAAACAAATTAAAGAAATGAAATTTGGTACTAAAGTTGAACAGATGATCAAAACAATTTATTCCACCCAAAAAGTAAATATTATAATTAATGGGGAAATTACAAAACCATTTGAGATAAAAAAGGAGTTCGCCAAGGATGCCCATTATCATCTCTGCTTTTTATTCTGACATTAGAGTCATTTTTGAAAAAAATTAGGGCAAACACAGATATTAAGGGAACCAAAATTAAGAGAGAAGAATATAAATTAAAGGCATTCGTAGATGATTTGGTGTTTTTCATTGAGGATCCAAAAGAGTCAGGGACAATATTAATAAAGGAGATAGAAAAATATGGAGAAATATCGGGCCTTAAAATCAACAAGACAAAAACAAAAATGATAGTTAAAAATATGACAGGACAACAAGAAAAAGAATTAGAAGGGAAATTGGAATTACAAAGTGTAAAAAAAATTAAATATTTAGGAATGTGGTTGACGGCGAGATGCTCCTCAATAAAAGAAGATGATTACACAAAACTTATACAGCGAATTTTGTGGATAAGTATACTCTGTCACCTATTTAGAAAGGTTTTGGTTGTGTTCTCTCCTTGACTGCTTGGTGTTTAAATGTTTTATTAGCATCCTTTAGTGCTAATTTGACTACAGGTCAAGTGTTTTATAGGGTTTCCATCCATTCCTTCAGGGAGGGGATGGTGGTGTTTCCATTGGTAGTTCTGGCATGGGGGTGAAATCTTGGCCTGTGGCTACTTTAAAAGGAGTGTAGCCTGTGCTAGAGTGTACAGAGTTGTTGAATGCTACCTCTGGCTGGTACTTATCACTTTCCTTTCACCCATGCTAAGTCATCTTTGATGAGGCAGAGGTTTTTGTGGTTAAGGAACCACTCATCGTTGCTTAAGGCTTGCTTAAATGCTTGGGTGGTTGCGTTATCGGTGGTCCCTTGTTGTTTGGTTTGTGATCTAGTGATTACTTTATCTGCAACTTGATTATCCTAAAGGATTGGTCTGATTACTTCAGGCTTTGCGGCCATTCCGAGTCTAACCGAGCACAGTTAAGATCCTTTACGTGATCTTATCTAGTGGAGATGGAGGCAGCAAAGCGTCTTTACTTCTCTGCCCTCATTGCATCCGCAAATAATCGCCCGGCCGCCCTGTTTAGGGTGTCCCGCTCCCTTTTTTATCAGGGAGCGGGGGATGACCCTATGCGGGGGAGGGCTGAGGAGTATAGCCAACATCTGCTGGACAAGATCGCTCAGATTCGGGATGGGCTGGACTCTGACTGGGCAGGGTCGGTTGAGGGGGTGACAACGGGTCTAGTTATCTGGGACGAGTTTGATCCTGTTACTCCCGAGGAAGTGGACAGGATCATGGGAAAACTGAGTACCACCACATGTTTGTTGGACCCGTGTCCCTCCTGGCTTGTTTATTCGGCTTGGGAGGTTACATGTGACTGGATCCAGGCAGTGATTACTTCTTCCTTGGGTGAGGGGAGCTTCCCTGCCGCCTTGAAGGAGGCGGTAGTGAGACCCCTCCTCAAGAAACCTGCCTTGGATCCAGCTATCTTGAAAAACTTTCATCCTATCTCCAACTTTCGCTTTATTGCGAAGGTTGTTGAGAGCATGGTGGCACATCAGCTCCCGTTGGCCCTGGAGGAAGCAGTATACCTGGACCCATACCAGTTGGGTTTCAGGCCCGGGTACAGCATGGAGACGGCATTAGTCGCGCTGGTTGACGATCTTTGGAGGGCTCAGGACAGGGGACATTTTTTTTTTTTTAATTAAATTTTTATACCGCTCCTCTCCCGAAGGACTCGGGGCGGTGAACAGCCAAGATTAAAAAACATACAATATAAACATTAAAATACATTTAAAACAAAATTAAATCCAAAATGGCTCCCCAATTTAAAACGCCTTACCCATAACCCTATAATTAAAACAAATTTAAAATTTCCACATTTAAAAGGGGGAAGATTTAGGCCAGGCCAGCTTGATGAAATAGAAGAGTCTTAAGCGCGCGGGGGAAGGTGCGCAGATCCGGGATCCTCTGTATCTCCGGGGGGAGCTCGTTCCAGATCGTAGGTCCCCCACAGAGAAGGCTCTCCCCCTAGGGGCCGACAGCCGACATTGTTTGGCCGACGGCACCTGGAGGAGCCCCTCTCTATGGGAGCGTACTGGCCGGTGGGAGGCTATTGGTGGTAGCAGGCGGTCCCGTAAATAACCAGGTCCTAAGCCATGGAGTGCTTTAAAGGTGATAACCAAAACCTTGAAGCGCACCGGGAAGACCACCGGGAGCCAGTGCAGCTCGCGCAGGAGAGATGTTACATGGGAACTCCACGTCGCTCCCATAATCACCCGCGCAGCCACACTCTGTGCCAATTGGACCCTCCGAGTGCATCTCAAGGGGAGCCCCATGTAGAGAGCATTGCAGTAGTCCAGACGAGAGGTAACGAGGGCATGAGTGACTGTGTGTAGGGAGTCCCGATCTAAAAAGGGACGCAACTGATGAAAAATCCTCCCGGTCACGGCCGTCAAATGCTCTTCTAAGGACAGCCGTGAATCCAGGAGGACGCCCAAGTTGTGAGCCCTATCCGTGGGGGCCAATGATTCATCCCCAATAGTCAGTGATGGCACCAACTGACTATATCGGGACGTTGGAAACCACAGCCACTCGGTCTTGGATGGGTTGAGCCTGAGCCTGAGCCTCCCCATCCAGATCCGTACGGCCTCCAGGCACTGGGACATCACTTCAAGGGCATCGTTGGGGTGGTCCGGGGTGGAGATGTACAGCTGGGTGTCATCAGCGTACTGATGGTACTTCACCCCGAAACCACGGATGATCTTGCCCAGCGGCTTTACATAAATGTTGAACAAAAGGGGCGAGAGGACCGATCCCTGCGGCACCCCACATATAAGGGGCCTCGGGGTCGACCTCTGCCCCCCTGTCAACACAGACTGCGACCGGTCAGAGAGAAAGGAGGAGAACCACCTTAGTACGGTGCCTCCCACCCCCAACTCTTCCAACCGGTGCAGCATGATACCATGGTCGATAGTATCAAAAGCCGCTGAGAGATCTAACAGGACCAGGACAGAGGAGCAACCCCTGTCCCGAGCCCTCCAGAGATGGTCAACCAACGCAACCAATGCCGTTTCCGTGCTGTACCCAGGCCTGAAACCCGACTGGAACGGATCCAGATACGACGCTTCATCCAGGTACTGGGGAAGCTGTCCCGCAACCACACTCTCAACAACCTTCGCCACAAAACGAAAGTTGGAGACTGGACGATAATTAGCTAATATTGCGGGGTCCAGGGAAGGCTTCTTGAGGAGGGGCCTCACCACTGCCTCCTTAAGGGCGGCGGGGAAGACACCCTCGCCCAGTGAAGCATTTATAATCCCTTGGAGCCAGCCTCGTGTCACCTCCCAGGAAGCCAGCACTAACCAGGAGGGACACGGGTCCAACAAACATGTGGTCACGTTCAATCTACCCAGAATCCTGTCCACGTCATCTGGGGTCACAGGATCAAACTCATCCCAGATAACAGTCTCAAGACCTGCCTCCGTCACCCTCGCTGGATCTACCCAGTCAGAGTCCAGACCTTCCCGAATCTGAGTGATTTTGTCATGCAGATACTGAACAAAATCCTCGGCTCTTCCCTCCAAGGAGTCCTCCCGCGCTTCCTGGTGGAGCAGGGAGCGGGTCACCCTAAACAGGGCGGCCGGGCGATTATCTGATGACGCAATAAGAGCAGCAAAATGAGTACATTTTGCTGCTTTTATCGCCACTAGGTAATTCCTAATATGAGATCTTACCAGTGTCTGGTCCGATTCAGAAAGACTAGCCCTCCAACTACTCTCTAGGCCAATGGTTCTCAACCTGTGGGTCGGGACCCCTTTGGGGGTCGAACAACCCTTTCACAGGGGTCACCTAAGACCATCGAAAAACACATATTTTCAATGGTTTTAGGAATAATTTTATGGTTGGGGGTCACCACAACATGAGGAACTATATTAAAGGGTCGCAGCATTAGGAAGGTTGAGACCCACTGCTCTAGGCGTCTTTTCCAGTGCTTCATCTCCCTCAGCTCCTCGGTGAACCAAGGAGCCAGGCGAGATCGGTGTCGGGTCAGAGGCCGCAAAGACACGACTCGATCCAGAGCTCCAGCGGCCGCCCTATCCCAGGCGGCCACTAGGTCTCCAGTTGAGGTGTGAGCCAGAACCTCAGGAATTGGCCCAAGCTCCATCTGGAACCTGTCAGGTTCCATCAGGCGCCTGGGGCGGTACCATCTTATCGGTTCCACCTCCCTGCAGCGGGGTGCCGCGGTTCGAAGGTCAAGGTGAAGGAGAGAGTGATCCGACCATGACAAGGGCTCGATGACTATATCCCCTATCTCAAGATCACTCAACCACTGTCCAGAGACAAAAACCAAGTCCAGTGTGTTTCCCCCTGTGTGCGTAGGGTCATGAATTAGCTGGGTCAGGTCCACTCCCGAGCCACCTCAGACGTCTCACCCACGGACAGCAGGTTGAAATCCCTCATGACCATAAGTCTGGGGGTATCAACTGCCACCGCGGCGATAACGTTGAGTAGCTCCGGCAGGGCTGCTGCCACGTGGCAGGGAGCCAGGTACGTGATCAGCAAGCCCATCTGAGCACCATGGCCCCACTTCACAAGGAGGGACTCACAACCAGCCGTCTGAGGAACAGTGGTCTCCCTCGGCCTAAGGCCTTCTCTAATAATAACCGCTACTCCCCCTCCCCTCCCCTGTGACCTCGGCTGATGGAATGCATGGAAGCCTGATGGGCACATTTCTACCAGAGGGACTCCTCCCTCCGGGCCCAACCAGGTCTCCGTAATACCCGCCAGGTCCGCTCCCCCCTCCTGAACAAGATCACAGATGAGGGGGGCTTTATTTACTACGGACCTGGCGTTGCACAACATCAGACGAAGGCCCGGGCCGTGAGGGTCTGTGCAACCTGGAGAATGGGTGGAGCCTTGGGGGCCGGAGCACCCTACCTCTTGGAGACAGCGGGTGCGTGCTTCCTTAACATGATATGGCCCCCTGCTCCCGCCATATCTACCCCTCCCACTCACAGTATCGATGGTAAAGACACAGTCTGGACAAGCTCGACCCCCCCCATTGCCCCTGGATCCCCCACCCGCCCCGCCGTGCGTCATGGCCGGGCCCGACCCTCCCCTTGGTGGGTTATCCTCCAAACCCACGACCCTAGTTCCAATCCCACCCCCCTCCCCCCTCCCCAAACCCCTTAAAAGATTAGACAAAGACAATTTTAAAAAACCCTGCAACCCCCTCTTTGCGGCATGCCACCTCTCGGAGTTCCAAAGCCCGTCATCGAGGATAGAGTGGAGGGCCAAGCCTGCGATAGGGGGGAGTCTGTCCTGGTCCTGTTAGAACTCTCAACGGCTTTTGATACAATCGACCATGGTATCCTACTGCGACGCCTCGAGGGGTTAGGGGTGGGAGGCACTTTTTTACGGTGGTTCTCATCTTACCTCACGGGTCATTCGCAAGTGGTTTTGGCAGGGGGACAGAGGTCGGCCCTGAGGCCCCTTTTGTTCAACATCTATATGAAGCCGCTGGGGGAGATCATCTGTGGTTTTGGGGTGGGGTATCATCAATATGCTGATGATACCCAACTTTTTCTATCCACCCCGAATCAGCCCAGGGATGCCCTCGATGTGACGTCCCGGTGCCTGGAAGCAGTACGGCTCTGGATGGGGATGAACAGGCTTTGGCTCAACCCTGCCAAGACGGAGTGGCTGTGGGTACCAGCATCTCGGTTCCATGGGGAAGCTCCACCGCTGGTTATAGGGGGTGAGGTGTTGCCCCCTGTTGACAGGGCGCGCAACTTAGGCATCCTCCTGGATTCACGGTTGTCTCTGGAAGATCATGTTAAGACCATGACCAGGGGGGCATTTGCCCAGATTTGTCTGGTGCGCCAGTTGTGACCTACCTGGACCGAGATGCCCTACGCATGGTCACTCATGTGCTGGTCACCTCCCGGATTGACTACTGCAACGCTCTCTACATGGGGCTGCCCCTGAAGTAGCCTCCCCACGCCTGCGAAGAATGGTACAGCCTTCCCAGCTTCAAGCTGAATGGAAGATGCGTATGTTAAAGGTCCAAGGCAGGATAGGTTTACATCAGTGTTGCTCAACCTTTAGACTCTATCGGTGTTTTCCAATGGTCTTAGGCGACCCCTGTGAAAGGGTCATTCGACCCACAAAGGGGTCGCGACCCACAGGTTGAGAACCGCTGGCATAGAGCTTTGCTGCGTGGAGTTTATTTACGACTGCCCTGAGTAACTTTACATGTTCTTCTTTTGTCTTTATAGATTTTTAATCTTTATAGATTAAAATGTTGTTCAAGTAAACCAGGACCCCATTATATAAATATTCATGGAACACTTCATTTATTAGTTGCATGAATATGGCAGGAGCTCCTTGTAATCCAAAAGGAAGTACCTTAAATTGGTAGCAGCCCAGTAGTGTGTTAAATGCCGTTTTTCACTCATCCCCCTCCCTTATTCTTATTCGATAGTATGCCTCTCTCAGGTCTAGCTTTAAAAAGATTTTCCCTTGTGAGAGGTGTGCCAACGTGTCCTTCATAAGAAGGAAGGGTACATGTTTTCTACACTTATTGTATTTAAATTTCTATAGTCCACGCATAATCTCATAGAGCCATCTTTTTTTTCTCTGAAAAGTACTGGGGCTGCGATTTTCGGGTGTGCTGGTTCAATTAACCCACTTTTCAGGTTTTTTTGTCAATGAAAGCTCTTAATTCTGTCAGTTCTCTATGCAGTATATCTTTGGTTTGGGAAGCTTTGCCCCTGGCAGGATTTCAATTGCACAGTCAGTAGCATGGGGGTGGGGGGTGGGGGTGGGAGAGTTCATCAGATGCCTTTTCACTGAAAACCACAGGTAGGTCTCTGTATTCCTTTGGTATATCCCCGTTTGGCGTTCCCCAACCAGGCATCGCTGTTTCACATTCAGCCCCCCCTTTCCGGTCACCCTTTTTTTCATCAACAAAATTTACCCATAACTGAAATCTGATTGACCCTTGCTTCCAGTTAATTTTGGGATTCCATTTTCTCAGCCATGCTAACCCCAATACTAATGGCCATTCCTTGCCGGGTGCCACCACAAATGTGTCCCTTTGTGATTATCCATAGTTATTTGTAAGAGTTCGGTAGCAAACATGGTGGGATCTCCCCTGGATATTGATCCATCTAATTGGCAAAATTCGATCGGGTTCCTTAGTCTCCTTAGATTTATTCCCAGTTTCCCTACTAGGGTGGGATTTATCAGGCAACTTGTGCATCCCAACTCTAGAAAAGCAGAGATTTTTACTTCTCTGCCTTGACTGAATATAAACAGTCTTAAGGGGAGGGTAAATGATTCAGTTGGGTTGTTTACCAGTGGTCCATCTTCTGGATCACTTTCGGTAAAAGTTGGTTTCACTGGTTGGATTTCTGGAGTTTCGATCCCCAAGGGGTGGAGGTCCTGAAACTCGACGGTTGCCTTGCTTCGCAGGGCAGTTTCCTTCCCTCGAGGGCTTGGCTTTGTGGTTCCCCCCCTGACAGGCGGTCTGATTTCCTCACCAGCATCTTTGATCAGCACTCTGCAGCTTGGTGCTCTTCCTTCCTGCACTTAAAACAAGCTGACGACCTTGGGGTCAAGGGGGGGTGGCGATTTGAATTGCTCTCTTTTTCCCCTGGGGCGGGGGTCTCTTCCAGCCTCGGCTTGGTTGGTATGGGTTTCTAACCATGTCAATCTCAGCTTCCTCCATGGTGAGGTACCACTCAGGCAGGTGATCTGATGCTCCTCTGGTGATGCAGGCCGTTGTAGAGGTCATCGTTTAATCCATCTTTGAAGCAGCTCACCAGGATGTCTTCTGGCCAGTCGACGCGGCAGGCCAGGTCCCAGAACTCCTTAGTGTATTCAGCTATGGATCGTCACCCTTGCTTCACCACTTTAATTCAGTCTCTGGCTTTTCGGTCAGCAAGGGGGTCCTCGAAACGGTGACGTAGCGCCATCATGAATCTGTTGAAGTTTTCTCAATTCTGCGGCATCCGTGTTGTGCAGGGTAACAATCTGGCCATGGCTCCCTCTAACACGAGCGTCACGACTCGTACTTGAGTGCCTTGGGTTTGAAATGCGCACCCGTATTCTTGCATGTAGGTGAGTACATGTGCCATGAAGAATCCTAGCTGTTGCGGGTTTCCATCGAACTTCACTTCTAAGGGTGGTGCCTGTCTCTCCAACTCCTGGGCTGACCTGGTGTATTCACAGCAGCTCAGATCGTAAGGGGGGGTTGTTGCGGCAGCGGCTATTTAAGCAGTGTTGGCTTGATTCCCTGCGGCAGGGTCTGGGGCTTTGGCTCCTCTGGGTGGTGGTTCCCGTTCCCCCCTCAGGTTGATGTTTTCTAGCACCTCTATTATCAGCTGATTGATGTGGTGCTTCAGTCGGTTCCCCCCTCCTGGTTTCTTCTAAAGTTTCCTCTTGGTCAGACACGGCTTCCAGCTCTAATTTCCAGTCGGGCTTTCAACTGCCTTGGGTTAAGGTGACTCCTCGGGTCCTCCTGCCCCAGCTGTCTCTTTTCCTCCCAATTCCAAGTGACCAGTGCAATTTCTTGGAGTCCTTTTGGGGTATCCCCAACTCCACGATTAGGTATGAGGAGTATGCTTTGGGTTGAGCGATGGTGGAGATATCTATGTAGCATTTGATTTCTCCTCATTCGCTCCTTTGCTTGGATGTCGTTGCAAGGTCCCCACGGTAGGAAGAAATGTGCTTCTCCGGGTTGACCTACTTTGCAGAGTCTGCTTTCTGTAAGGACCTGCCTCTCCTCCTTTCCCAAGAATGTATAGACTCTTGAAACATGGTATTTCAAAAGGAACCTTTTATTGAGAAGAAGTGATAGCAGAACAGGCGAAGCAGATTCTAAATTCCCTCCCAAACTACACAGTTAGAAATAGGGCTTTAGAATCCCTCCCTCCCATCCGAATGTGGATCTAGCCAATCCACAGATATGAAGATGTTTATTGTAACGGCCATCTTGAGAAACAGATAAGGAGCCATTCCCAGGATCTTCTTCCGCTTTTAGCAAACTGAAACAATCCACATGGCCTTATTACATTCCAAAGAAGGTGAGAATACTGCAGGATGCTTAGACGCCAGGAAAAAGGTTATAAAAATACAGCTTATCCCCATGCTCCCCCCCTCCCTCCATTTGAATGGCAGTATCACGTTAGGGATCTGACACAGTAGCCAGAATAGCCTGACTGTGGAGAAGGAAGTATAAGCTGAATTGCCTTTTCATATGTCTAAAAGAAGATGCTTAAGAGAATGTGTAACGTCAGGATCACAGGGTCTTTAGGTGTTATTTATTTATTCATTGATTTAATCAAGTTATAGAACTGCCTAGCTCAACTAACTCTTATAGTATAAGCTTACAATATAAACAACCAACAAAACCTCAATAAGGTGGTTGAAACGACAATAAATATAGCAGCAACCAAAAGACCCTTTGGCCTCTGTCTTCTCTCTTCTGCCTCCCTCCTGTGCTCTCTAGGTACAAGGCTGCACGATATCCCAACCACTTTGAAAAGCTCACCATTCTCAACATCTCCCCTTTGGAGGTCGAAGTGCATTTCTTCTTCCAGCATGACTCCAGGGCAGTCACCTACCTCTTGGACCCGCCCATGCTGATGCTGAAGCCAAACCAGAAGCAAGTAAGGGCAGCAGGCACTGCTTTCCCTGACGGCCTTTGCCCAGGAGGCGATGCCACTCAGGGCCCTTTCCTGTCCTTCCAGGTGTTGACCATCTGGGCTTATCCAACGGCAGCTGGTGTGTTTGAAGACAGCATCGTTTGCTGTGTGAAGGAGAATCCGGAGCCAGTCACCTTCCGGATCTGTTGCCAAGGGGTTCGCCCAGAAGTGGAGCTGGACCGCCGACAGCTGCATTTTGAGAAGTTGCTGTTGCACAGGTTGGGCTTTAGGAGATCAGCCTATTTCAGCCATCTGTTTGTTGATGACCACTCATTATGTGCCTCTTCCCTTCACCTGGATTGTCATGGAACATTGGGGAGGGGATATTTTAGGAGATTTTAGACCAGTCTTCTGGCCTTAGATATCATAATGCTGCTAAAGCCTAAATCTAAGTTATTTGATTGGGATTGGGTTGGGGGAATCAATGAATGTGGCCATCTGCTTTTCAACAGTGAATGGCCATCCTGCTTAGGGCTTTGTAGAGGATTCTGATTTCCCAAAACCTTGATTAATAGGTCATATTACTTGCTGTTTATATGTACACTGTGAATTTATGCACCGGAGACAAATTTCTTGTTTGCCCAATCACACTTGGCCAATAAAGCATTCCATTCCATTCCCATTCCCATTCCCATTCAATTCTATTCCATTCCATTTTTCAATGGTAAAAGCCCAGTGCCAATGGGGGTAGGGACTAACAATAAAGGTTTCAGTTTGAGTGGGACAGCCTACTTTAGGTGGCCAGAGACTAGAAACATGTTAACGGTATGTTGAGCATGGACTTGTGGTCCTTCCTGCTTCATCTTAACAAAAGAAATTCCATGGCACTGTTTGTGGAGGTCTTACAGTTGGAACTGACATGGAGATTATTTAGTCTAACCCCCAGCTCACTGCTGCCTCCACTTGAGCATCTCTGGCAAATGACCAACTGGCCTTTCAATACATCATTGGCAGCTGGATTCACTGGCTGATAGCTCCTAAAGTCAAGCAGTTCCTCCGAATGTCTAGCTACAAAGAGTTTTTATCAACCCTTCCCCGGTCTGCTCCTGCCCTTGTGGGGTTACAGAAAATAAGTCCACTCCTTGTTCTGTGTGACAGTTCTTGAGACATCCATCATGCCTCCTCTCAAAGATCTCTTCTATAGAGTAAATATGAACAATCCTTCAACTATTGAAGGATTGTGTAGACAGGGCTGGTTTCTAGTTCTTACCCTTCTCTTCCTCCAAATTCCTTCCATTTGTCACTATCACTTTTAAGCTGCACTGGATACAGCTTTCCAGATATGATCTGATTGGGAGAGAGTAGAATGGAATGATTCCTTACCATCTCAGACCCAGACTCTGCTCTTCCTCCTGTACCCCAAGGGACCAGCTGCTTCAGAAGCTGCTAAATTGTGGTCCAGAAGGATGCTTAGATCTGTTTTGCATGCACCACTGCCAAGCTAGTTCTTCACCATCTTAAATTTGTGTCTTGTGTATTTCCTAGCTGGGTACAGAATTTCACATTTCTATTCCATCCTATTCCTTTCACCACTAAAGACGTAAAAAAAATGGTTGAAATTTTTAAAAGACAAATACAAAAAAACCAACATGCAGAAACAAAACAATAGTAATAGCTAACCAATCAATTAATGAAATTGTACAGCTAAAACAAAGAGGAAAAATAAAAGATAAACAGAAAAAAACTGAAGATGGCAGTGTAAATCACCCAATGATCGATATTACATTTTGTCATGTGACAACAATGTATGAAATTGCGCAAAAAATGTCTATTCTTTTTTTTATTGAAAAGTTTTACAAAAAAGAAATACAAAAATTTTTCCCCCATGTTCCTCCCACCCTTTCCCCCCCTTCATCCCCCCTCCCCCCCAACTTCCCAGAGCAAAATACAAGGTATTGCATTTAATCAAACATAAACTAGATTAATCTACTTATCCTCAAAGTACTGCCTCCCCCACTGAAACCTTAACTCCACTACAGATAACCAAATACTTCTAATACTAACATTCATTCATAAGCTATTTGATATTTTCTTGTCTGATACTTATTTTGAATATAATCAATCCATCTTCTCCATTCCGATTTCTTGCGTGTGGTCCTTCAAATACGCCGAGATTTTCACCATTTCTGCTAGATTTGTTACTTTCAATATCCACTCTTCAATAGTAGGCAAAGAGTCCTTCTTCCAATATTGAGCTACCAGCAGCCTAGCTGCTGATATTAAGTTCAAAATCAATTTAGTCTCTGAAACTGTACAGTCCGTAATTATACCCAATAGAAACAATTGCAAGTTCGAGTACATACATGATAATTTTTTAGGATCTAAGTGCCATCTATAAAACATTTTATAAAAATTCTCTCTCAAATTTTGTGCTTGCGTAAATTTAACATTTCTGACCCAAATCTTTCCCCACGTTTCCATCATCACTGGTTTCTGAAAGTTTTGTGCCCATTTTATCATACAATCCTTAACCAATTCTGTTTCTGAGTCTATTTCCAGTAATGCATTATACAACCTTTTAATATGCATCTGACTTTGATCTCTAATCTGTTTCACCAAATTTTCCTCATTTTGCATAACCCCAATTTTTTGATCCTCCCTCCATCTAGCTTGAAGCTGACCATACTGAATCCAAGTATAAATTATCCCTTCTTCTTTTAATTCATCTAGAGATTTCAGTTGCAACTTACCCCTTTCCAAAAGAAGAAGCTCTTTATAGGTAATCACCTCTATTTTTTGCTCTATACTTATATTTTCTATTGCATGTCTGGGATTTGCCCATATAGGTATCTTATAGTTCAGCTTATATTGGTACTTTTTCCAAACCCTCAACAATGCATTTCTGAGTATATGACCCTTAAACACTTTATCCACTTTTTTTTTCATACAACAAATAAGCATGCCATCCATATAACAAATCATAACCTTCTATGTTTAACATTCTTTCTTCAGTTAGGTTAAACCAATCACTAATTTGTGATAAAGCTGCTGCTTCATAATACAATCTTAAATTAGGCATTTTAAGACCTCCTCTCTCACGTATATCCTGTATAATTTTCAGTTTCACTCTTGGTTTCTTCCCAGCCCAAATGAAAGTATTAACCCTTTTCTGCCATTCCATCAGATTTCCATCTTTTTTAAGCACCGGTATCATTTGGAACAAAAATAAAAACCTAGGTAGTACATTCATTTTTATTGCTGCTATCCTTCCCAGTAGTTATAGTTGTAACTTTTTCCATTTTTCCATTTCTTTCTGTACTTTTTGCCAAAGAATTTCGTAATTATTTTTATACAATTTCGTATTTGAGGCTGCAATATATACTCCTAAATACTTAACCTTTTTAACTACTTCAAACCCCGTTATTTATTTATTTATTTATTTGATTTGATTTCTATACCGCCCTACTCCCGAAGGACTCAGGGCGGTGCACAGCCAAACAATAAAACACATACATACAAAATTTAAAAGTAGAATAAAATCAAATTAAATAATTTTGGCCCCGACAAATTTAAAACCCCAAACTTTTAAAACCAATTTAAAATTGAATGTATAAAATACTAAAAGATATTTAAAAATTAAAAATCTTTTATAAAAGAGGGGGAAAATTAGGCCAGGCCGGCCTGGTGAAATAGTAAGGTCTTTAAAGTGCGGCGGAAGGTGCGCAGATCCGGGATCCTCCGTATCTCTGGGGGGAGCTCGTTCCAGATAGTAGGTGCCCCCACAGAGAAGGCTCTCCCCCTGGGGGCCGCCAGTCAGCATTGTTTGGCTGACGGCACCCGGAGGAGCCCCTCTCTATGGGAGCGTACCGGCCGGTGGGAGGCTATTGGTGGTAGTAGGCAGTCCTGCAAGTACCCAGGTCCTAAGCCATGGAGCGCTTTAAAGGTGGTAACCAAAACCTTGAAGCGCACCCGGAAGACCACCGGGAGCCAGTGCAGCTCGCGCAGGAGGGGTGTTACATGGGAATGCCATGTCGCTCCCATTACCACCCGCGCGGCCGCACTCTGCGCCAGTTGGAGCCTCCGGGTGCTCCTCAAGGGGAGCCCCATGTAGAGAGCGTTGCAATAGTTATCCTCCCTAACTCTTCTCTTTGAGTTATAGATAAATTTTTAGTTATCATCTTTGTCTTGTGTAGATGTCTATACTTGTAAACTATTAGGAAAACTATGCCAAAAGGAAACTTATGGAACTCATTTTTTGTTTAGTAACAAAAATAGCCTTTTAAAAAATGAATGAATTGTACACATTTCTAAAGTCCATTGATTTTTTTTTACATATTTTTTTTTATTTTTATTTCTCATAAACATATTTAAGTGTATAGTCTCTTATCCATCATTAATCATTGATCATTCATCTTATCCTTTAACTTTCATTTTTATTTTTTCGGGGCTGCTCTTTTACCATTTTCTCTCCTTTGTTTTACCACAACCTTTCCTCTTCTTCCCTCCTCTTCCTTCTTCTGTCCCTTTCTACTTTCTTCATTCCTCCTCTCCTCCCCTTCTACTTCCCCTCCCCTTCCCCCACTCCTCTCTTCTTGCTCCCTTTTTAACCCTCTCTCCTACTCTTCTTTCCCCTCCCTTTTCTTCCTCTCCCTTTCCCTTTCTTCTATCCCTCTCTCTCCTTTTCTCTCTTCTCCCCTCCTTCCCTCTCTCTATTCCTTTCTCCTTTCCCACTCCTTTGTTGTATCCATTTTCAATTTAATCTAGAGTGGTATTCGAGCAGCCCCGATTTTCTATTTACATATATTTTCATTTCAAATTCTTTTTTGTTTAATAATAACATCTGTTTTATCATTCATGTACACTTTTATAGTAACACTTTTTCTCTCCCCCCCACCCCGTTTCCCCTTTCACCTAGGCATCATCTGAGTTTCTATTCTTTTTATTTATCTTTTCTCTTATTTGTCTTTTCCCTATCCACTTCCTCTCTCTATCTTTATTTATATTTATTTGTTTGTTTGTTTGTTTGTTTGTTTATTTATTTATTTATTTATTTATTATATTTCTATACCGCCTTTCTCCCGTAGGACTCAAGGCGGTATACAGTCAAGAAAAATATAGACACACAAACATCATAAAATTTTTCTTTTCTAACCAATCATAAAATCTTCCCCATGTCTTGAAATACATCGATTCCTCTTTATCTTTTATTCTCAATGTTAGTCTATTCATTTCTGCACATTCTAAAATTTTCTATATTATCTCTCCTTCTGACGGGATTTTGACTGCTTTCCAGTTTTTTGCAAAAAATATTCTAGCCGCTGTTATTATGTGAATAATCAAATACATATCTTCTTTACTATATTTCTCCAGTAGTATTCCCAATAGGAATATCTCTGGTCTTAGCTCTATTCGTTGCTGTAGCATTTCCTGGAGGTGGAGCCGACCATCTGGTTCCACTCTAGGCGCCAGATGGACCCGGAAAGGTTCCAGACGGAGCTTGGGATGATACCTCTCTCTCTCTCCCACGCCCTGGTCACGACCCTGATGGATGCCTGGGATGAGGCTCTGCCAGGGCTCTTGACCGGGTCGTTCCTTTGCGGCCTCTGACATGACGCAGATCCTGGTTGGCACCTTGGTTTACCGAGGAGCTCCGGGGGATGAAGCGACGTAGGCAAGGCCTAGAGAGCTGTTGGAGAGCCAGTCGTTCCGAATCTGACCGGTCCCAGTTAAGGTCGGCCACACGGGCCTACCTGGTGGAGTTGGCAACGGCAAAGCATCGCTACTTCGCCGATGTCATCACGTCCGCAGAAAATTGCCCGGCTGACCTGTTTAGGGTGTCCCGCTCCCTCTTGAATCAGAGGGTGAGGGAAGACCTCTGCGAGGGTGAGCCAAGGAGTTTAGCCAGCACCTATTGGACAAGATCACTCAGATTCGGGACGCCTTGGACTCTGACTGCACAGAGTCAAACGGTGAGGAGGCAGCAGGTCCTGTGCTTTGGGAAGAGTTCAATCCTGATACCCCAGAGGAAGTGGACAGGATCATGGGGAAGCTGAGTGCGGCCACTTGTGTGCTGGACCCATGCCCCTCCTGGCTGGTTTATTCAGCTCGGGAGGTGACACACGGCTGGATCCAGGTGGTGATAACGGCTTCCTTGGGGGAAGGAAGCTTTCCAGCCACCTTGAAGGAGATGATGGTGAGGCCCCTCCTCAAGAAGCCGGCCTTGGATCCAGCTGTTTTGAGTCATTTTTGTCTGGTCTCCAACCTCCGCTTTTTAGCGAAGGTTGTTGAGAGTGTGGTGGCACGTCAGCTCCTGCTGGCCCTGGATGAAGTGGATTATCTCGACCCGTACGAATCGGGTTTCAGGCCTAGGTACAGCACGGAGATGGCATTGGTCGCGCTGGTGGATGATCTCTGGAGGGCTCGGGACAGAGGTTATTCCTCTGTTCTGGTCCTATTAGATCTTTCGGCGGCCTTCAATACCATCAACCACGGTATCTTGCTGCGGCGCCTCGAGGGGTTGGGAGTGGGAGGCACCATTTTACGGTGGTTCTTCTCCTATCTCTCAGGTCGAATGCAAGCGGTGTTGGCAGCGGGGCAGAGATCGACCTTGAAGCCCCTCACTTGTGGGGTGCCCCAGGGTTCTGTTCTCTCGCCCCCTTCTGTTCAACATCTATATGAAGCCACTGGGGGAGACCATCTGTGGTTTTGGGGTGAAGTACCACCAGTACGCTGATGATACTCAGCTTTTTATTTCCACCCTGAACCAACCCAGTGATGCTCTCGACATGATGGCCCGCTGCCTGGAAGCGGTACAGGTCTGGATGGGAAGGAACAGGCTTTGGCTCAACCCTGCCAAGACCGAGTGGCTGTGGGTACCAGCATCTCAATCCGAAGGAGACGTTCCATTGTTTGTTTGTTTGTTTTTATTGCAAAAGTTTTACAATTACATTTTCACCCCATTTTCCCCCCCATCCCACCCCCCGCTCCCCACCCTAACCTTCCCCCCCTGACTTCCATGAAGTATCAAAGTCCCCTTTTTACAAAACTTGAACCCCTCAAACCCCCTTAAAAAAAAAAAAAAAATTCCCCCCCCCTCACAGTATTCATACATTTCTATTTTTATATAATACTTTCAATGAAAAGCTATTTGGTATTTCCTAACTTGATATTTGTTCTGCACATAATCTATCCACTTTTTCCATTCCCATTCATAAGTCTCTTGTGAGCGATCTTTTAAAAATGCTGAAATCTTCGCCATCTCCGCAAAACTGGCCATCTTCAAAGTCCATTCTTCAATAGTGGGTAAAGCCTCATTTTTCCAATATTTACCTATCAATAACCTCGCTGCTGTGATCATGTACAATATCAACTTAATTTCATCCAGTGTAAAACCCTTTACTATACCCAGTAAGAACAATTGTGGGGAAAATGGAATTTTTCTCTTCAAAACATTCTGCATGACCCACCAAATTTTTATCCAAAAAGCCTTAACTTTCCTACAGGTCCACCAAACATGATAATACGTAGCATCCAAACATTCACATCTCCAACATTTTGGCTGAACATTAGGGTACATACATGACAACTTTTTGGGATCTAAATGCCATCTATAAAACATTTTGTAGAAATTTTCCCTCAGGTTCTGCGACTGTGTAAATTTAACATTCTGAACCCAAATTTTTTCCCATGTTTCCAGCATCACTGGTTCTTCAAAATTCTGTGCCCACTTAATCATACAGTCTTTGACTAATTCAGTTTCTGAATCTCTTTCTAGCAAGACATTATAAAGCCTTTTGATATGCATTGGACCTTTCTCTCTTATATGTCTAACCAATTCTTCCTCATGCAACATAATACCAGTTTTTTGGTCCTCTTTCCATCTCAATTGTAATTGATTATATTGTAACCAAGTTAAATTAATCCCTTCATCCAACAGTGTCTGCAATGTCTTCAGCTGCCATCTGCCCGCATCTGTAAAAAGAACCTCTTTATATAAAAACCCCCCGAGTGACATTATATTTGTATTCCACAAAGTATGACCAAGATCCAGCCATAACGGTATTTTATAATCCCATTTGAGTCGGTGCTTCTTCCAAACTCTCATCAAAGAATCTCTAAGTATATGACTTTTGAATACTTTATCTACTTTGTCGTCGTAAAATAAGTAAGCATGCCATCCAAATTCAAGATCAAAACTTTCTGCATTCAATATTCCAGTCTTTTTCCTTCCAAACCAATCACTTGTTAAAGTTAAAGCTGCTGCATCATAATATAGCTGTAGGTTTGGAAGTTTAAGACCTCCTCTTTCTGGAACTAGGATTAATTTTTAAAATCACAGCCAAGGCCTCAGAACAGACCTGTCTCAAATCCTGTCTGTCATCTTCTCGGATTCCTCGAAGCCGTATAGCAATTCCCTGAATTGCATCATAACAATTTCATTCTCGACTTTCTGCATTTTATCATCCACATCAGAAATCTTATAGTCATTATCTTTCATCTTGACATTAACTTCTGATTTAAATTCTTCCACTTTAGAATCAACTTTGATAATAAATTCTGCCAGGCCAGACGCAACTTCTGATATTTTTTTGGTCACCTTATTTTGATTCTGTTTCACCATATCTTTAACTTCATTAATTTCCTGCATAATTTCCTGATGAGACTTTTGAATTTTGTCATCTATTTCCTGTTGGGATTTTTGAAATTTGTCATCCAAAATTTTAGAAATAAATTCTTTTAAATCTCCCACATCAAACTCTTTTTTCTGAGTCTGTAGCTGTTGAGCAGGGGGAAGCTGCGTTTCATGTTTATGTGTGGGGGATCCCCCCCCTGTTGCCTTCCCTTCCTGCTTCTTTGAAGCCATCCTGCCACGTAGGCTAGTTTTTCTGAAGAGGGAAGTTCCTTTTCCTTTCCCTCCTCCACAGAGACTTCTAAAAAAGTCCCCCAGATTTAGTCAAATGGAAACTGAAGTAAAGCAAAGTCAAATTTTAAAAAAAGGAATTTTTTCTTTAAATAGAGCAACTTTGTAGCAGCTTTGTAACTTTGTAGCAAAGCAGGATGACTTCACAAATCCACTTTCACTAGCTCGTTAACTCAAATGCTGGGCGCCATATTTTTTCAAATCACTTTCACTCACTCACTTTCTCTCTTGAATTAAAAAGTCAACAAAGCACTAATACTTGCAATTTTCAAATTTCTGGATTCAAGTTAGTATTTCCACTGCTTGTTAGGGTTGGTTCCTTTCACTTTAAAAGTTTGCTGCTGCCGGCTTGTTCTGCTGAAGGCAGAATCGTCCCACGCCGCCCGGAGTCTCTGCAGGTTGGGAGGGAGCCGCGCCTGTTTTCTCCCCAGAAACAATTCCCTGGGGGTTACAGGGGCTCAACCTGTGCCCTGCTATCTCTTCTCCTACAATCCTCAAGATTTCGGAGTTTTCGAGCCTCTCCTCGTTCACGGGGCGGCTCTACAGGCGGCGGGGCTGGCGGTCTTTAAAAAAACACCGCCGTCGCCGAGGCTTGCAAACCGGAAGTCTCCTTCTCTAATTTCTTGTGCATTTGTTTATTTTGCTTATTCCGTTTTCCTAAATATGTCATTGTCAATCCTCTAATAAATGCTTTGCTAGTGTCCCACACATTTTGTAGTGATGTATCTTCTTTCCTGTTCTCTTTAAAGAAAAAGTCAATTCTTTTTCCATGTATTGTTGAAAGCTCTTTTCACTTAATAATTTTTGATTTAATGTCCATCTCTCTTTTTTCTTATGTCCCTTCCATGTCATTGTTATTAGATTGTGGTCTGCCCATGTACTTGTTTCTATATCAATCTTTTGTATTTTAGATATTAATTCTATTGACATCCACACTGTTTGATATTCAGGATTATAATACTTTTTAAAATTTCTCAGTATAATTTTCTTGGCTCTTTTTTGTACCCAATATTATCAGTATAGGTCATCCTTGATACTACTTGTTCAGTGACCATTCAAAATTTCAATTGTCCTGAAAAAAATAACATTACAACCATTTACATTAGCAGCATCCCTCAGTCATGGGATCACCATTACAGTCAGAAAGACTGTAGACATTGTTCTATGTCTTTCCTTTCTCTCCTCTTGCAGAGAAAAGAAGAGGAAGGGATTAGAAGATGTTAAATATCAAGTGACAGTTTAAATAAGCCAATCAGGAATTAGTCCTGAGAGCGGGAAATTTAGAGGCACATCACTGGCTGAAGCCGCGGACAGCTCCTGGCTATATAAAGGGCTGCCGGGGCTGGAGTGGCCATTGCTGTTACGGAGCTAAATAAAGTGTATCCAGTGCACATTGTATCGAGTCCTTTCTTCCGCGATTTAACAGAAGAGAGTAAGCAGACACATAATGGGAATAAACATCAAAAGCAGTGCACTAGTGCTGGCAACTGTGAGGGCACTTGGCAAAGCCAGTGTATTCCTACTGTATTCCTACTGTACTTGCTTACTGTTCTCTAATGCAGGTTATTTAAGGGACTGCCCCTCTCCTGTCACCTCTACCCCTTGCATCAGGATCAGCAGGAGAGGCATGTTACGGGTCCTGTTTACAAAACAAGATCATGTAGTAGGACCCAGGAGGAGAGTCCTCCCTGTTGTGGCCCCTGCCCTGTGAGCACCTTCATCTTCCCAGACCTTAAATTGGCCCCGACCTTCCCAGCCTTTAACAAGGTTCTGCACACATGACTCTGCCACTGTTTTGGGGAAGGGGTGTCTGGAAATGGCAGGAGGCTCTTAACAGTGGCTGTGTTGAGCTGAGGTAGAAAGGATTCTGCTGCTGATTGTGATGTTTTGTTTTGTAAATTATTATAGAGACTCTTAATATGTTTTATATGTTTCTATATAATAAATTGATTTTTAATGTTTTATTGGATTGTTTGTTTAAAAATCTGTATGAACCACCCAGAGTCACTTAGATGAGATAGGTGGCCATACAAATTCAATAAAGTTAATAAGTAAGATACATTAACATATATAAATTAATAACTTCGTATTTGAAAAGTAATCCAAATAAAATAATTCAGAAAAACAAGGCCTAATACTGCAGAGAGACTGAAGTTAGGGTTTCAAAATATATTAGCATCTGCCCGGCTTCTCTTGTTTTTACAGAAAGGAAACAAAGTCACTTTATTTAAAGAATGTGACTCCCCTGCCAGTCGCCTGGCGGATCAGCGGCCTGGAGAACATTGGTGACGACTTCTGCTTGTCTGAGGACATTGGCATCATCGAGCCCTTCGCTGAGCACTGCCTGTTGGTCAACTTCAAGGCCACAAAGGCCCTCAATCTCAAGAAGGCTATCCGGCTGGAGGTGAGTCCTCCATGGGACAGGGCAAAGCAAGCCATACAGCTCGGAAACCTTGCTGGATTTGATTGTGATGAGACCATTAGCAAGAGATGAAAGGATTTTGCTAAGTTTCCATTTCATGACCAGTTTCTCAACAAATCCCCTCCTTGACAAGTACTGCCATCGAAAGAGGCTGGGGCAACCCAAAATGAGCCAGGGCCTGCCTTCTCTGGGTTGCAGGGCCCACAGAGCTAAGTAGGGCAGGGAAGATGTCCAGCTCCATCTGCACCAGAGACATGGGACTGGAGGGAGTACTGCCTCCTCAGGCAGCAACTTCTGGCATGGGAATAGGAAGGACAGGCAGCCCCGCAGAAGCAGCAAGAACAAGAGAGGAATTTGCTCCTCAAGATAATACAGCCTTATTACAGGGTTTCTTGTGGGCTCTTGGGGAGTTGCTGGGAGAGGAGAGGATCTAGGAACATGAGGGGGTTAGACATGGAGGCTGATGGGGAGAAGTGGCAATCTTGAGGGACAGGAGAAGAGCAGCAAACAAGGCAAAATCATCAGCCAAAAGCCATCCGAGTCCAAGTCAGCACAGACAACACCCCACCCCCCACAGTTTTCAGAAAGATGAAAGGGTGGGGGATGCCTTCTGGCTTGCAAGATTTTGTTGCTGTAACCTTATAGTAAAAGAAATATTGACCCACAGGACTTTGGTTTCTTATTCTGGTGTACTTTGACGGGCTGACAGGATCATCTATCAAGTCTTAGGAATTGTGCCTTTTCTGTCACAATCTGTGGCTGGAACAGTGTTCTTCCCCAATTCTTTATTTGCTATTTAGTCATCAAATATATATCCCCCTTTAAACACACAATACCCTTGGCAGCTCCTACATATTAATGTAGGAGTGTATTTATGAAAGAGAGCTGACAGGCTGACAGGCTCTGGTCTTCAGAAGGCAGCACCAAGGGCTGACCCTGTCAACTATGATGTCCATCGGAATAACAATCCTTGTGGTAATTTTAGGTTTCTGATGCAGAAAATATTCTGGGGATTGTTCAGATTGAAAATATACAGATTGTTGCTGAGGCCTATGATGTGGCCCTGGACATCAGTTTCCCCAAAGGTAAGTTATCATTTATTTATTTAAATTAAATTAAAATTAAGACTTTTTTGAAACTCTGAGGATTTTCAGCTGAGTGCTCACTGGGTAGCATTTGAAGAGAGTCAGTCGTATTCTGTCCCCTGTCCTCCTCCAATTACCTCCCTTGGTCCACAGCCATTTCTGCTGCACTTGCTTTCCACCTGACCTTCCTCTTCTGGGTCAGAAGACAGTGATGGAGGATCCTTGCTGTCAAAGAAAGCACTTTTCCACACATTTTTATTTTATTCAGAAAGTTAAAATACAAAGAGAAAAAAGAAATCTTACAAAAGCAATGCAAAGATAAACAAAACATTGAAAAAACAAAAAAGACACATATAAATATGTTGCCTCCACTACATGCCATAGGGCCTGACTACATGACAGATTGCCTCTCTCCCATAACATCAGTCTAGCCTATTTAACAAATTAGAGAAATTAAAATTAGAGATTATATGTTTCCAGGAAGTCCATATTAGAAAACAACAGAAAATTTTATTTGGAGCAAATAAAATCGGGGACATTGTATACAACGCTTGCTTGCCAAAGCAAAAGAGGAGTATCATTTTATATTAAAAAGACAATTCAATCTAAACAAATATTTGAGGATGAGGAAGGAAGACTATTAATGGTAGAAATAGTGATGAATCACACACAAAAAATACTATTAGTAGGGATATATGCTCCAAATGAAAACCAAGAAGAATTTTATGCGAAATTACATAGAAAAATATTAGAATATGAATATGAAGATATATGCATAACAGGAGAGTTTAATGTGATTGATAATAATGAGTTAGATTACAAATCTACAAAAGTGAATAAAAAATTAAGGAAGACTCTCCCTAGAGCATTTTATACAATGACAGATGAACTAAGCTTACAAGATGCATGGAGAGAAAGAAAGCTGAAAGAAAAGCAGTATACATTTTACTCAAACAGGCACATGTCGTAGTCAAGAATAGACATGATGTGGATGTCAACAGAATTAATCTCTAATATATATAAGATTAATATAGAAACAAGTACATGGGCAGACCACAATCCAATAACAATGACATGGAAGGGGAAGAGAAAAAGAATGAGATGGACATTAAACCAAAACTTACTAAATGAAAAGGATTTTCTATAATATATAGAAAAAGAGTTGACTTTTTTCTTTAAAGAAAATAGAAAAGAAGATACATCGGGGTGAAATGTAAAAATGTTAGCTACCAGTTCTGTGGTTGTGGCTTGCCCTTCTGAAGCCAAGAACGCTTTGAGTTTCCCTCCACCACCCAAGCGAACATCGGAGCTTTCTCTTGCAGAAGCAGAATCCAGGCACAGAAATAGAAAAACAAGGGGGGGGGAATGGGGAGGAGAAGGTGTAATTAGCAGAATACAGCACAGAAATGGAAAAATGAGGGGGGGATGGGGAGGAGAAGGTGTACCGTATTTTTTGGTGTATAAGACGCACCAGAGTATAAGACGCACCTTAATTTTGGGGAGGAAAACAAGGAAAAAAGTATTTTACCTCTGCCTACCAGCATTTAAGGCGGTGCCGCCCTCCTCCTCCTCCTCCTGCAAGCAAGAGGTGCAGGGACTACTCACTTTCCCCCAAAGAGACCCCTCGCATGCTGTGGGGGGAGGGACAGAGCACAGCCTGAGGAACAAACTCTTCGGGATGGTGGGGGGGGGGATCTGCCCAGCAGCTTCGGGGAACAAGGCGAGTGCCACGATTTGTGGCTGGTCACCTCTCTGGCCGCGCTGACTTCACTCCCCAGCAATGTGAGGAGCTGCCGCCGCCGCTGCCTAAGCCCTTTCTGCACCCAGGAGCCAAGCCGAGTTGAATGGGAGCCCCTAAAAGGAAACGTTCCTCCTTTCCAGCCATCGCTGCCCGGATTCCCCAATGCAATTCTCAAGAGTCGCACTTCAGGTGGCGGACAGTTCCCCTGCAATGTGCAGCGGGGAACTGAGAAGTGCTTTGGATTCGGGGAGGAGATTGTAGCACTGCCGCCTGAAAGTGTTTTTCTGCACATTGCAGAGCCGTGCGCCCCTGTCCCCCTTCTCAGCAGACTCAACTTCTCTTTCCTCCTGGCCAGATCCACTGCCTGAAACACGGTGCACTTTTTTTTGTCTCTGCACACCCCATGTTTGGAATCGGGAAGGGGATTGCGGGTTCGGGCAGCAGTTGCTACCGGTCCGGAGAACTAGCCTCAATCTCCGCTACCGGTCCTCCCGAACTGGTAGCATTTCACCCTTGGGATACATCATGGCAAAAAGTTGGAGAAGGAGTATAAGAAATTAGAGAAAGAATTACAGAAGAATCCACAGGACAAAAAAATAAAAAATTTGATGGACTTGCAAAAACATAAATTGAACTTAATGGAAAATGAAGATCTGGCAAATAAAATCAAATTAACAAAGAATTTTTTTTTGAAAATGCGAATAAGCCAGGACGATGGTTGGCATATAAAATGAAAAAGGAAAAAGAAAAGAAATTGAAAAATCAATTATTAGACCAAGATGGAAACATATGTCATCAAAATGAGGAAAAGAAAAAAATAATTGATAAATATTATAAAAGTTTATATCCGCAAGAGATGGTGGCAGAAGGAAATATAGAACAATACTTAGAAAAAGCTAAAATACCTAAAATTCCAGAATAATTTAAAAAGATGTTAGAAAAAAGAATATCGATGATGGAATTGATGGAGGGAATTAAGAAACAAAAGAATGGTAAAACACCAGGACCAGATGGACTGCCAGCAGAACTATATAAAATGCTGCAAGGTGTATTAAGCAATGTAATGTTACAAGTTTTAATGTTTTATTATTAGAAGCCAAGTTCCGAATTCATGGTTGGAGGCATATATAACTCTCATACCAAAAGAAGAATCGGATTTACAACAAATAAAGAATTATTTATTTATTTATTTATTTATTTATTTATTTTATTTGATTTCTATACCGCCCTACTCCCGAAGGACTCAGGGTGGTGCACAGCCAAACAATAAAACACATACATACAAAATTTAAAAGTAGAATAAAATCAAATTAAATAATTTTGGCCCCGACAAATTTAAAACCCCAAACTTTTAAAACCAATTTAAAATTGAATGTATAAAATACTAAAAGATATTTAAAAATTAAAAATCTTTTATAAAAGAGGGAGAAAATTAGGCCAGGCCCGCCTGGTGAAATAGTAAGGTCTTTAAAGCGCGGCGGAAGGTGCGCAGATCCGGGATCCTCCATATCTCTGGGGGGAGCTTGTTCCAGATAGTAGGTGCCCCCACAGAGAAGGCTCTCCCCCTGGGGGCCGCCAGTCGGCATTGTTTGGCTGACGACACCCGGAGGAGCCCCTCTCTATGGGAGCGTACCGGCCGGTGGGAGGCTATTGGTGTTAGTAGGTGGTCCCGCAAGTACCCAGGTCCTAAGCCATGGAGCGCTTTAAAGGTGGTAACCAAAACCTTGAAGCGCACCCGGAAGACCACCGGGAGCCAGTGCAGCTCGTGCAGGAGGGGTGTTACATGGGAACGCCATGTCGCTCCCATTATTATTTATTTTATTTTATTATTTTTATTTATTAAATTTTTATACCGCCCCCTCTCCCGAAGGACTCGGGGCGGTGAACAGCCAAAATTAAAAACACACAATACAAATATTAAAATACATTAAAACAAAATTAAATTATCTTAGGCTTCTACCACCCGCGCGGCCGCACTCTGCGCCGGTTGGAGCCTCGGGTGCTCCTCAAGGGGAGCCACATGTAGAGAGCGTTGCAATAGTCCAGGCGGGAGGTGACAAGGGCATGAGTGCGTAATGAGTCCCGATCCAGAAAGCGACGCAACTGGCGAATCAGGCGAACCTGATGAAAAATCCTCCCGGTCACGGCTGTCAAATGCTCTTCTAAAGACAGCCATGAATCCAGGAGGACGCCCAAGTTGCAAGCCCTCTCCGTGGGGGCCAATGATTCGCCCCCAATAGTCAGTGATGGCGTCAACTGACTATATCGGGACATCGGAAACCACAGCCACTCGGTCTTGGATGGGTTGAGCCTGAGCCTGTTCCTCCCCATCCAGATCCGTACGGCCTCCAGGCACCGGGACATCACTTCAAGGGCATCGTTGGGGTGATCCGGGGTGGAGATGTACAGCTGGGTGTCGTCAGCGTACTGATGGTACTCCACCCCAAACCACGGATGATCTCGCCCAGCGGCTTCACATAAATGTTGAACAGGAGAGGCGAGAGGACCGACCCTTGCAGCACCCCGCATATGAGGGGCCTCGGGGTCGACCTCTGTCCCCCTGTCAACACAGACTGCGACCGGTCGGAGAGAAAGGAGGAGAACCACCGCAACACAGTGCCTCCCACCCCTAACTCTTCCAACCGGTGCAGCATGATACCATGGTCGATGGTATCAAAAGCCGCTGAGAGATCTAACAGGACCAGGACAGAGGAGCACCTCCTGTCCCGAGCCCTCCAGAGATCATCAACCAACTCGACCAATGCTGTTTCCGTGCTGTACCCGGGCCTGAAGCCTGACTGGAACGGATCCAGATACGTCATTTCATCCAGGTGCTGGGGGAGCTGTTGCGCGACCACACTCTCAACAACCTTCGCCACAAAGCGAAGGTTGGAGACCGGACGATAATTTACCAACATTGCCGGGTCCAGGGAAGGCTTCTTGAGGAGAGGCCTCACCACCGCCTCTTTCAAGGCGGCGGGAAAGTCACCCTCACCCAGCGAAGCGTTTATAATCCCTTGGAGCCAGCCTTGTGTCACTTCCCGGGAAGCCAGTACTAACCAGGAAGGACACGGGTCCAATAAACAAGTGGTCGCGTTCAGTCTACCCAGAATCCTGTCCACGTCCTCAGGGGTCACAGGATCAAACTCATCCCAGATAACATTCTCAAGACCTGCCCCTGTCTCTCCCCCTGAGACTACCCAGTCGGAGTCCAAATCTTCCCGAATCTGAGTGATTTTGTCATACAGATACTGAACAAAATCCTCGGCTCTACCCTCCAAGGGGTCCTCCTGCGCTTCCTGATGGAGCAGGGAGCGGGTCACCCTAAAGAGGGCGGCCAGGCGATTATCTGATGATGCAATAAGAGCAGCAAAATAGCTACATTTCGCTGCTTTTATCGCCACTAAGTAATTCCTAATGTGGGATCTTACTAGTGTCCGGTCAGATTCAGAAAGACTGGCCCTCCAACTACTAATTATAGACCAATTTCTTTATTAAATGTGGATTGCAAAATTTTTGCATCAATTATGGCTGAAAGATTGAAGAGACTGTTAAATGAGTTTATACATCCAGATCAGAATGGTTTTCTACCTAAAAGACAAATTAGAGATAATTTGCGAATTATACCAGATACATTGGAATATTATGAAGCATACCCAGAGAAGCAAATGGCGTTGTTATTTTTGGATGCGCAGAAAACGTTTGATAATATGAATTGGCAATTTATGACTACACAATTACAAATGATGGACTTTGGGGATAGGTTTATAAACATGGTTAAAACTATAAAGGCCAATTGGCAAAAGTGATTGTGAATGGTGAAGTGGCAGAAAAAGTGGACATTAGAAAGGGAACCAGACAAGGATGTCCGTTATCTCCATTATTATTCATTCTGACATTAGAAATTTTAAACAGAAAGATAAGACAAGACAAAGTAATAAAAGGGATGAAAATAAAAAAGAAGAATACAAATTACAAGCTTTTACGGATAATTTAGTGTTTATCATGGAAGAACCAATAGAAACAGGTCCAAAGCTAATTGAGCAAATAGAGGAATATGGAGAAGTAGCAGGATTGAAAATCAATAAAGATAAGACAAAAATCATAGTTAAAAATATGAGAGAAAAACAAAAAAAGCAATTAATGGAGAAGTTAGATATTTAAATAGTGAAGAAAGTGAAATATTTGGGCATTCAAATTAACTTCAAGGTGTATTACTGTGAAGGAAGATAATTATTATAAATTGTAAAATCAAATTGAAATAGATTTGAAGAAATGGAAAAATTTGCAATTATCACTAATGGGAAGAATAGCATTAATTAAAATGAACATATTACCAAGAATTTAGTTTTTCTTTCAAACAATACCGATAAAGCTGGAGAAAAAATATTTTGAGAATTTGAACAAAATGATGTGAAAATATATATATGGCAAGGGAAAAAGGGTTTGGTCTGCCAAATTGGGAACTATATTACCAAGCGGCGACGCTAACCTGGATTAAAGAATGGATTTTATTGAGAAACACGAGAATATTGACTCTGGAAGGACATGATTTGCAATTAGGTTGGCATGCTTTTCTTTGGTACAGGAAAAATAGGATATGTGGGTATTTTCAGAGACATTATGTAAGGAATGGTTTGCTAACAACATGGGAGAGAGTGAAAGAAAAACATTATATGAAGATACCAATGTGGCTTTCAACGATGGAAGCTTTGACGCATCCAAATATGATTAACATGAAAAATATTGCGAGATATAAGGATATCTTAACAGAGAAGGGAGAACTAAAACAGAAACAAGAACTAGAAAAGCAAGGGATTGAGACAGATTGGTATACACGAGTGCAAATACACTCAAGATATGATAAAGGTTTGAAACAGTATGGTTTTAATCTGGGAAAATCAGAATTGGACGAGATATTGACTGGGACAGATGAAAAAATGATTAAGAAATTGTATTATTATTTATTGCAAAGCAGATTAGAAGATGAAGAAGTAAAGGAGACAATGGGCAAAATGGGCAAAAAACTTTGGTTACACAATAGAATTAGAGAACTATGGGAAAGGAATTACAAATTAACAATGGCAACTGCAGATAAAGAAAACCTATATAAAATGTTTTATAGATGGCATATGTCACGAGAAAGATTAACAAAAATGTTTAAGGATAAATCAGCTAAATGCTGGAAATGTTTTCAATTGCCGGGATCATATTATCATATGTGGTGGTCATGTACAGAAGCAAAAAAACTATTGGGTTAAACTATACAGGCATGGTTAGAGGAAATGTTACGCCAGCACATAGAATTAAAACCAGTTATTTTTATTGGGTATATTACCAGAGAAATATAGCAAAGAAGATACTTATTTGATTATTCATATAATAACAGCGGCAAGAATTGTGTTTGCACAAAAGTGAAAGGCAGAAAAAATCCTGTCAGAAGGAGAGGTAATAAAGAAGATTTTAGAATGTGCAGAAATGAATAGGTTAACATTAAGAATAAAAGATAAAGGGAATCAGTGTATTTCAAGACACGATTTTATGCATGGCTAGAAAAGAAATATGGATAAAAGATTATAGATTAATAAATTAGATAAGGTATAAGTAAATGAGAAAGAAGACAAAAAAGAAATAGAAACCCAGATGACACCTGTGTAAATGGAAAAAGAGGAAGTGGAGAGGGGAAGGAAAAATGTTATTATATATATGTACATTTATGATGATATGTGTGAAATCAGTAAAATAGAAAAGAAACTGAAAAGAAAGTAAATATAAATAGAAAATCAGGATTGCTCGGATACCATTTTGGAAAATATTGAATTGAAAATGAATACAACAATGGAGAGAGAATGGAAAGAGGAGTAGCAGGATAGATAGGAGGGGAGAAGAGAGGAAGAAAAGGAGGGGAAATTTAATTTAATTTAATTTAATTAATCATAAGGTCTTTGCGCATGCCCAAGATGGCGATTCCCGACGGAGCTCTGGTTTTGCCGGGGTGATGCCCTGGCGGTTAGGGGGTCCTTAGGGCCAGACTGTCCACCTATGGCCCATGGTGTGGTGAGAGGGCTGATTCGCCGATTTGTTGGGAGCATTTTGGCTCCGGAAGATCTTTTGGGAGAGCAGTTTATGACTTGGCTCTCCGGAACAGCTTGAAGTGAGACGGGCAGTGCTGGCGGGGTGTAAGATGGCAAGATAAGCTGGAGCTCCATGACAGCCGACCCTGCATCCGTCGGAGGCTGCCGGAGGGATGGTGGTGCGTGGTGGCGATGGCCATTTGGCACCCTTGGCGAGACTCCGTTGGACCCTGGTGACGGCAGGAGCTGCCTGCGGAGGCCAGCAGTGGGCGGAGTCAGTGCGGAGGAGGCTGATGGTGATGGCGGCAGTGACGACGGCGCCCGAAATGGCGGTTACCGGTGGCGGTAGTGGGAGCGGCGGAGACCAAAGAGGCCACAAGCGGGAGAGCAGGGACCTGCCTGATTATTTTCAGTGGAAACTCCTGGGCGACGGAGGGATGCTGACCCATTCATTGTCGGGCCAGCCCTGGACCATCTCCCAGAGGCCTCCCCCCTCTTTTTTCAATGAGGTACTTTATGCATGGAAGACCTGAAGGTGGCTAAGGAGATGGGAAGGGGACTGTGGTGTCTACCATGGTGGCTTTGCTCTGGTATGTCACTGCCTTACTCCATCTCCCCCCTCTCCTGTATTTTCATCTCCCATGCCCCTTTTGTGGTCGGATATTCGGCCTTTTGTGATCATTTGCTATCCAGGTTTGTTGTTTCCTGTGTGTCAGGATGAGAATTTCCCTACTTTTATGTCATCTGAGTCTCCCTGGATTCGCCTACTACATATTTCCCACAGACTATCCGTGTCTCTGAACCCAAGGATTGGCTATTCCATTTGTGCCTAGGTACAACATTGAAAGAACCGGACTAACCGGAACTGCTGTTTCCTCTCCCTTATATCTGGTTGCCGTGAGAGGGTGACCGATGTTTACATCTGAGTTCAAAATGGCTTAAGTTTTCTACCACTGATGTGAGAGGTCAGTGGGACTAAAATGACTTGTACCTCTGATTGATACTCTCTCCACGGGACCCTGGATAGCTAGGACATGCCCACCAGCTATGGACTATCTAGTTACAAAATGTACTCATTGGGAGAACTCCTCAAGATTCCCCCCTCTCGCAGGCTTGGCCCTCTGCTCTATCGAGGGCCTATCTCGATGACGGACTTTGGAGTCCGGAGAGATGGCATACAGCAAAAAGAGGGTTATGGGGTTTTTTAGGGAAATTTTTTAATAAGATTTTAAGGGATTCTGGGAGGGGGGTAGGTTACGTGGGTTTGGGGGAAAACCCGCGGGGGAGGGTATCTGGGCCAGCTGAGGGGCGCGGCATGGGAGGTGCGGACTCAGGGGTCAGATTAGAGTTTATGATGCAGATGGCCATGACATCGATACTGTAGGTGGGAGGGGCAGATATGGCGGGAGCAGGGGGCCACATCATTTGGTGGGAGTGCATCCTCGCTGGTTGCAAGCGGTGGCACGCTCCGGCCCCCAAAGCTCTTCTCGTTCCCCAGGTTGTACGGACCCTCAGGCCCCAGGCCTTTGGCTGATGCTGTGAAATGCCAGGTCCGTGGTAAATAAAGCCCCCCTCATTTGTGACCTTATTCAGGAGGGGGGTGCGGACCTGGTGGGTATTACGGAGACCTGGTTGGGCCAGGAGAGGGGAGCCCCCCTTGTTGATATGTGCCCACCCGGTTTCCGTGCATTCCATCAGCCAAGGTCACATGGGAGGGGCGGGGCGGTGGCGGTTGTCATTAACGAGGGTCTTAGACCGAGAGAGGCCACTGTTCCTCAGACGGCTGGATGTGAGTCCCTCCTTGTGAAGTGGGGTCATAGGGTGCAGTTGTGCTTGCTAGTCACATACCTGGCTCCCTGCCACGTGGCAGCAGCCCTGCCCAAGCTCCTCGACGTTATAGCCGCGGTGGCGGTTGACAACCTCGCTTATGGTCATGGGGGATTTTAACCTGCCATCAGTCGGCGAGACGTCCGAGGTGGCTCGGGAGTTCATAGCTTCCATGACGGCCATGGACCTCACCCAGTTAATTTATGGCCCTACTCACATGGGGGGACACACACTGGACCTGGTTTTTGTCTCTGGACAGTGGTTAAGTGGTCTGGAGATAGGGGATATAGCGATTGAACCCTTGTCATGGTCAGATCACTCCCTCCTTCACCTGGACCTTCGAACCGCCACACCCCGCCGCAGGGAGGCGGAACCGACCAGGTGGTTCCGCCCCAGGTGCCTGATGGATCCTGATAGGTTCCAGATCGAGCTTGGGCCATTTCCTGAGGTTCTGGCACACGACTCGGCTGAGGACTTAGTAGCCACCTGGGATAGGGCGGCTGCTGGGGCTTTGGACCGAGTCGTGCCTTTGCGGCCTCTGACCTGGCGCCGGTCTCACCTGGCTCCTTGGTATACTGAGAAGCTGAAGGAGATGAAGCGCCAGAAAAGATGCCTAGAGAGCAGTTGGAGGGCTAGTCGTTCTGAATCCGACCGGACACTGGTAAGATCTCATATGGACACTGTTAAGATCATTGGCCCCCACAGAGAGGGCGCGCAACTTGGGCATCCTCCTGGATTCACGGCTGTCTTTAGAAGAGCACTTGACGGCCGTGACCGGGAGGATTTTTCATCAGGTTCGCCTGATTCGCCAGTTGCGTCGCTTTCTGGATCGGGACTCGTTACGCACGGTCACTCATGCCCTTGTCACCTCCTGCCTGGACTATTGCAACACTCTCTACATGGGGCTCCCCTTGAGGAGCACCTGGAGGCTCCAACTGGCGCAGAGTGCGGCCGCGCAGGTGGTAATGGGAGCGACATGGCGTTCCCATGTAACACCTCTCCTGTGCGAGCTGCACTGGCTCCCGGTGGTCTTCCGGGTGCGCTTCAAGGTTTTGGTTACCACCTTTAAAGCGCTCCATGGCTTAGGACCTGGGTACTTGCGGGACTGCCTACTACCACCAATAGCCTCCCACCGGCCGGTACGCTTCCATAGAGAGGGGCTCCTCCAGGTGCCGTCGGCCAAACAATGCCGACTGGCGGCCCCCAGGGGGAGAGCCTTCTCTGTGGGGGCACCTACTATCTGGAACTAGCTCCCCCCAGAGATACGGAGGATCCCGGATCTGCGCACCTTCCGCCGCGCTTTAAAGACCTTATTATTTCACCAGGCGGGCCTGGCCTAATTTTCTCCCTCTTTTATAAAAGATTTTTAATTTTTAAATATCTTTTAGTATTTTATACATTCAATTTTAAAATTGGTTTTAAAAAGTTTAGGGTTTTAAATTTGTCGGGGCCAAAATTATTTAATTTGATTTGATTTTACTTTTAAATTTTGTATGTATGTGTTTTATTGTTTGGCTGTGCACCACCCTGAGTCCTCCGGGAGTAGGGCGGTATAGAAATCAAATGAAATAAAAAAAATAAAAAATAAATATTAAGAATTACCTAGTGGCGATAAGAGTAGAGAAGAGTAACTACTTTTCTGCTCTTATTGCGTCATCAGATAATCGCCCAGCTGCCCTGTTTAGGGTGACCTGCTCCCTACTCCACCAGGGGGCGCGGGAGGACCCCTTGGAGGGTAGAGCTGAGGATTTTGTACAATATCTGTATGACAAAATCGCTCAGATTCGGGAACAGCTGGACTCTGACTGGGTAGATCCAGGGGAGATGACAGGGGCTGGTCCTGAGAATCTTATATGGGAAGAGTTTGATCCTGTAACTCCCGAAAGCGTGGACACTCACAGACTGAGTGCGGCCACATGTTTATTGGACCCGTGTCCCTCCTGGCTGGTGCTGGCCTCCCGGGAGGTTAAACGAGGATGGCTCCAGGGGATTATAAATGCTTCTTTGAGTGAGGGTGTCTTTCCCACCGCCCTGAAAGAAGCGGTGGTGAGGCCCCTCCTCAAGAAGCCCTCCCTGGACCCGGCTGTGTTAGAAAATTATCGTCCTGTCTCCAACCTTCGCTTTGTTGCGAAGGTTGTTGAGAGTGTGGTTGCACGACAGCTGCCTCAGTACCTGGATGAATCGACTTATCTAGATCCGTTCCAGTCGGGCTTCAGGCCTGGGTACAGCACAGAGACGGCATTGGTCTCATTGGTCGCATTGGTTGATCTCTGGAGGGCTCGGGACAGGGGTTGCTCCTCTGTCCTGGTCCTATTAGACCTCTCAGCGGCTTTTGATACCATCGACCATGGTATCATGCTGCACCAGTTGGAAGGATTGGGGGTGGGGGGCACTGTTTTACAGTGGTTCTCCTCCTTTCTCTCCGACCGGTCGCAGTCTGTGTTGACAGGGGGGCAGAGGTCGACCCCGAGGCCCCTTGTATGTGGGGTGCCGCAAGGATCGGTCCTCTCGCCCCTTCTGTTCAACATTTATGTGAAGCCGCTGGGTGAGATCATCCGTGGTTTCGGGGTGAAGTACCATCAGTACGCTGATGACACCCAGCTGTACATCTCCACCCCAGACCACCCCAATGATGCCCTCGAGGTGATGTCCCAGTGCCTGGAGTCCGTACGGATCTGGATGGGGAGGAACAGACTCAGACTCAACCCGTCCAAGACCGAGTGGCTGTGGTTTCCGACGTCCCGATATAGTCAGTTGGCGCCATCACTGACTATTGGGGGCGAGTTGTTGGCCCCCACAGATGGGGTTCGCAACTTGGGTGTCATCCTGGATTCACGGCTGTCTTTAGAAGAGCATATGGTGGCCGTGGCCAGGAGGATTTTTTATCAGGTTCGCCTGATTCGCCAGTTGCGTCCCTTTCTGGATTGGGACTCGTTACGCACGGTCACTCACGCCCTTGTCACCTCACGCCTGGACTATTGCAATGCTTTCTACATGGGGCTCCCCTTGAGGAGCACCCGGATGCTCCAACTGGTCCAGAATGCGGCCACGCGGGTGGTGACGGGAGCGACGTGGCGCTCCCATGTGACCCCCCTCCTGCACGAGCTGCACTGGCTCCCAGTGGTCTTCCAGGTGAGCTTCAAGGTTTTGGTTACCACCTTTAGAGCGCTCCATGGCTCAGGACCAGGGTACTTACGAGACCGCCTTCTGCTACCAGTAGCCTCTCACCGACCAGTTCGCTCCCATAGAGAGGGGCTCCTCAGGGTGCCGTCGGCCAAACAATGTCGACTGGTGGCCCCCAGGGGGAGAGCCTTCTCTGTGGGGGCACCTGCCATCTGGAACAAGCTCCGCCCGGAGATACAGAGGATCCAAGACTTACGCATCTTCCGCCGCGCCCTAAAAACGTTTTTATTCCAACAGGCTGGTCTGGCCTAATTCTCCCTTTTAAATTGGGTTTTAAATGTTTTTAGATAAATTGGATGTCTTAAATTGGTTTTTTGAGCCCAAATTATTTAATCTATTTTTAATAGTTTTTAACTTTTGTATGTTCTTTGTATTTTTATCTTGGCTGTTCACCGCCCTGAGTCCTCCGGGAGTAGGGCGGTATACAAATATGATAAACAAATAAATATTTCTATGCTGCCCAACTCCCAAGGGACTCTGAGAGTAGGAGAGAAAGTTAGAGGGGAGGAAGAAGGGAGGTGTGAGGGAAAGGAAGGGGAAGTAGAGAAGGAGAGGAGGAAAGAAGAAAGTAGAAGAGGATAGAAGAAGAGAGGGAAGAGAAAGAGAGGAGAAGAAGAAGAAGGATTGTTGTAAAATAAGGGAGATGGAATGGTAGAAGGGCAACCCCAAGCATATTTAAATTGTTTAGGATGAAGAACGAACTAAGTCAAAAGAGAATATGTACAGTATGATCAGATATGTACAGATAAGAGACTGTACATTTAAGACATGTTTATGAGAAATAAAAATAAAAAACTTTTTCAAAAAAACCCAAACCATCAGTCTAGCCATCTTCATCCAGCAGGGTTGGTGCGCTCTTGGTTCCTTCAGTTAAACAAGCTCAAGGCTGTAATAGCATCTGCCCTCTGGAATGAGGTTGTTTCTCCCTCCCTCCCCAATGTGGATACCCCCCATTCCGTGAAGCTCTTCACCCATTGCACTTGCCATCTTTTTGTTTTGTTGGGCTTTTCTTTTGTAGTTTCATTGACATTTGAAGTTGGATGTCATGTTGTTGTTGTTATTCACCTGATCTTGAAGAGTGTGTTGTCAGGCAAAGGCCTGGTCAGAGCAGAGCATCAGCATTTCTGGGCTGGTCTGTGACTCATGAGGAACTACGGCCTGGCGTTTCTGCTCATCGGAGTCAGGCAGAGGCATTATGCAAGAGCGTTTTGAGCATTTTCCTCAGCTTCATGCCTTCTTTTCTGTTTGTGGCCCTACAGGAACAAATGGTGGTTTGGAATTTGGGATTGTCAGAGTTATGGACGAAGCTAAGCAGATGTTATCAATGAAGAACAAAGGCAAATATGAGATTGCTTTCAGGTAAGCCCTGCTCTTCAGAGGATTCCCTTTGTTCTGCCTTTGCTCCCTGCTTCAATATCATTAATTAAAGCTCAATGAAAGCCTCAAAGATTAGTCATTCGAGTTCACCTCACACTTTTGTCCTACAATTCCAACACTCCAAATCCCGCACACCCTTTTTGTTCAATAAAGTCTGCATTGCTCACATTTTATTTAAATGTTATTATTTGAGGCCTTTTTTAATTTTGAAATGTGTACATGCATGCTTTTAATCTGTAATTGCCACAGTGGGCTGCTTGTTGGTTGGAGAGGCACACTGGCTTCCGCAAAGCTCTTCCGCAAAGTCTAACTCTCAGACTAAGAAATTGTGATTGGATGGGTGGGTGGATGGGCAGTTGAGATGATGAGACCCGCACCACAAAGAAACAGATGCAAGAGATTGTGGATATTTAGGATTGTGTTCTTCTTCCCCAGCTTGGTTATTGAATCCACAGAATATGGGATGTCTAACCTGGGTCAGCTGTTCACCATCCAGCCCCAGAAGGGGAATCTGAGTCCCAATGACCGTCCTACACAGGTCCAGATTGTCTTTCATTCGAAGAAGGAAGTGAAAATTGAGGACAAGCCTGTTTTGCAGTGCCAGGTAAGATCCCTGGGTGTAACTGGGTGGAAAGAAGGCTGCTCAGCTAGCATTAGAGCCAACAAGGTGGGAGCCAGCCATCGGCCTGAGCCTCTTCTCCTGCTCGCTCTAGGTGATTGAGCCTTCCCTCTGTGAGGGGGGGGAGACCATCGCCACCATCCCTATCCGGTTGTCAGTGCTGTCCTTATTCAGCAAGTACAATATTGTCCCTCCATCTGTCATTAACTTTGGGCCGCTGATGAACGGCACCCGGAAGACCAGCAACTTCACCATCGAGAACAAAGGGGTCCTGGACTTTAAGTTCACCATCTGCAAGCAAGTCCGTGATGTTGTGATTACAGCAAGGAAAGGGTGAGCTTCGTCTTCGGGGATCGGGCCACTGGGATCTGTCAGTCTGATTTGTTCTGTGCATGGAATCAGATGCCCATAGAACAGAGACATATTTAGTGATGAGAACAGCAGAATTTCACTTCTCAGCACAGCCGCATCTTTCTATGTGCTCATGTGTGCATTTGTTTCTTGAGATTTATTTATTATATTAAAGTTCTCAGAGCAGGTTATAAAGTTATTTAAAATACTAAAACTTTCTTATAACAAAAATTGCAATATGTAAATAGCACAAGAAAGAGATAAACATTCACATGTAGAGCAGGTGTTTGAAAATGAAACCAATATAATCTATAGAAATACCTGGAAGAAGGAAAATGTTTTTGCCTGGCAAAAAGGTTCATTTTCTTTAGAATTTTCCTAAATGTGGCAGCACTCAGGGATCGCTGTCTGCCCAAGTGATCCTAGTGAAGCAGAAGCCGCTCTGGCCCAGAAACTGTTCTAAAGGTTGGTACCCAATTGTAAATTTTAATTTTAATCACACCCTTGGAAGAGATCTTAATGGTCAATTCATTCAACTGGGATCTCCCAGATCATCTGATAGATGACCTTTGAAGACTTCCAGCAAAAGGGAATCTCCCACATAATGAGACACTTACATGACAGCCTGTTCCACTGCATGACACTTGGTACCATCAGGAAACTCCTCCTGGTGTCTACCCTGAAGTTTCTTCAGTGGTACAATCTAGTATTTACAACCACTTGTTCAGCAACCATTCAAAGTTATGATGACCCTGAACTGGAAGGACTTAGAGCCATTGCAACAATGCGGTCACACAATCACAATTTATGAAGTTCTCTGCCGGCTTCCCACAAGCAAAGCCAATGGGGAAGCCATCAGGAAGACTGTTCAGGAGTCTTGTTTTGGACCATCTTCTTGGGGGACAATGGTCCTTACTTCAATCAGGAATTTACATGTCTACAATCAGGACAGTGGATGACCTCAGAGATGCTCTCGGATGGGTTTGATGGCTAGCCTGTCATCAACATGTTGCCCACTACTCGATTTAACTTTTTCCAACTGTTCTACCATGAGAAACTTTGGGGAACAGAATAGGGAACTGCAGCCCTCACAGCCAGTCTGCGCTTTCCTTGAGTAAGGAACTGGCACTTCAAAGGAAGGACACATGCATCAAATGTTCTTGTGAGAACTCTCACAGTTACCACAACCCAGAAGTGTAAAATGTGGAAGTGGAAGCAAAGCTCAGATTCGCCACAAAGACCCCCTGGGGATCTCCCAACTTGGCCAGTATGTGTGTGGGATCTCTCTTTTGATTCCTTTGGGGAGGTCTATTGTGGCCCTGGGAAGGTGAGTGTGGGTATGATCCCGAAGGCTTGTAAAGCACATTCTCAGAAAGTGGACTGTGCATCCTCATGCAACCTTACCTGCCTGTGCTCTGAGACTATTTTGTAATGCTTCCTCTTTCAGAAACTCTAATATCAAAAGTTCCCGTTCCCGTGACACAGACCTCAGCCGGCAGAACGCTTTTATGAGCACGGGCAGGCAAAGCAAACACGCAGATTCTTTGCAGAAAGACATGAACCTGATAGGGCAGGTAGGCAAAGGATGGCTTCTTCTACTTTCCACTTCTCCCACCCCGACGGCCAGCCTTTTTTTATATATAATTTTATTTGTAGTTTTTTCTTTAACCTCCATAAGTGCTTAGTGAGCAGTGTATTGTCTGGGTCGATATACTTTATACACAATACTAATAATAATAATAATACTATTTAGATATACATATTCATAATCTTTCAACTTCTAACATTTGTGTATACATTGTAGTTATAATATATTTCTATTATATATCAGTATATATAATACTATTTTCCCAATTTCTACTTTCTACCTCTTTTTTCTAACTCTTAATAAAGTAGCCACCATATTAAGAACTATTCTATATCTATCCATCATCTCTTGCCCTTTTTAGAATTTGAACTCTTATTGACTTTTTGGTAAACCTTTCATGTTTCTCCCTTGGGATCTTGTATCTCCTTACATCACGCTTATTTAATCTTAAGTATTTCATCTGCCTCAACACCTATCTCTTGCTGTTAGATCTCTAGAGCACCCATCTGTAATTCTTTCATCACTTTTGGGAGAACTTTCTCTTTATTCTCTTCTATATTTTGAGCTCTTAAAGAGTAATCTATCTGTTCTGTTTTAAGAATTATTACTATCTCTTCCATATCTTTATCTGCTTGTATCATTTTTTTAATTTATCTCCTCAATTCTTTCCTCAGCTCCTTCTGGTTTCTATTTTCTGAGTTTTTTGTTCATCTTTTATTGTCATTTGCTGGGGGTTTTCTAGTCTCACATCAGTTCCATCATCTCCTTATGATGCCTTGTCATATCTTCCTGAATACATTGAAACATCAATAATATTTCTTTATGAACTGTATTTGTTTTCCTCTGTTGAAACATTTTGTAATAATTTACTAGGCTAAAAATTACTCAGTATTCCACCAAGATTCCAATATCACAATTGCCCAGAAACACCAAAAATGCCAGTACCATGTTTCCCCAAAAATAAGTCTCTGTCTTATATTTTTTGAACCCTGAAAGGCCCGCTTGGCTTTATTGCCATGCACTCAAAAGCTTGATTGGGCTTATTATCAGGGGATGTCTTATTGTGGGGAAAACAAGGTATTAATAAAGTTTACTTGGTCCCGAGACTGTTCCTCAGAATCCCCAAAATTTATAGTCCTTAAATTTTTTTAATTTGCACCCTCAAAATTATTGAAATTTTTAAGTCCTGTTTAATCCTTCTCCTTTCTTCTTTCACCTTGCAGAGTGTTCTATCAAATAGTATTAATAATCCAGATTGGCCCACCAGATTTATTTATTTTATTTATTTATTAATTAAATTTCTATGCCGCCCTTCTCCAAATAGGACTCAGGGCGGTGCACAGCCTAAGTAAAAACAGAGCATACAAAATTTAAAAAACAGTATTAAAATAATTAAATATTTTGGCCGTAAATTAAAACAACCCAATTTAAAATCAATTTAAAATTTAGCTCAAGCCAGCCTAGCTAGTTGAAATAAATAGGTTTTCAGGGCCCGACGAAAAATCCGGAGGTCTGTTATTATACGTAACTCTGGGGGAAGGTTGTTCCAGAGGGTGGGCGCCGTCACAGAGAAGGCTCTCCCCCTGGGGGTCACCAGCCGACATTGTTTTTTTTTTTTTTTTTTTTTTTTTTAATTTGATTTATATGCCGCCCTTCTCCGGAGACTCAGGGCGGCTTACAATGTGCTCAGCAATAGCCTTCATACTTTTGTATATTTTATACAAAGTCAGCTTATTGCCCCCACAAACTGGGTCCTCATTTAACCTACCTTAGAAAGGATGGAAGGCTGAGTCAACCTTGAGCCTTGGAGAGATTCGAACCAGCAGTAAATTGCAGGCAGCTGTGTTAATAACAGGGTGCTTTAAACCACTGTAGTACCAAGGCGGACGGCACCCTGAGGAGGCCCACTCTGTCTGGCGGACGGCACCCTGAGGAGGCCCACTCTGTGCGAGCGTACTGGCCGGTGGGAGGCTATTGGTGGCAGAAGGCGGTCTCGTAAGTACCCCGGCCCTAAGCCATGGAGCACTTTAAAGGTGGTCACCAACACCTTGAAGCGCACCCAGAAGACCACCGGGAGCCAGTGCAGCTCGCGCAGGAGAGGTGTTACATGGGAGCGCCTCGTCGCCCCCATAATCCCCCACGCGGCCGCGTTCTGGACCAGCTGGAGCCTCCGGGTGCACCCCAGGGGGAGCCCCATGTAGAGAGCGTTGCAGTAGTCCAGGCAGGAAGTGACTAGTGCCTGAGTGACTGTGCGTAGAGAGTCCCGATCTAGAAAGGGGCGCAACTGGCGTATCAGGCGAACCTGATAAAAAGCCCCCCTGGCCACAGCCGTCAAATGATCTTCTAAAGACAGCCGTGCGTCCAGGAGGACGCCCAAGTTGCGAGCCCTCTCCGTGGGGGCGAGTGATTCGCCCCCAATAGCCAGCGATGGCATCAGCTGGCTATATCGGGACGCTGGAAGCCACAGCCACTCGGTCTTGGAGGGGTTGAGTCGGAGCCTGTTTCTCCCCATCCAGGCCCGCACGGCCTCCAGGCACTGGGACATCACTTCAAGGGCATCGTTGGGGTGGCCTGGGGTGGAGATGTACAGCTGGGTGTCATCAGCATACTGATGGAACTCCACCCCGAAGCCACGGATGATCTCACCCAGCGGCTTTACATAAATGTTGAACAGAAGGGGCGAGAGGACCGACCCTTGTGGCACCCCACAAGCAAGGTGCCTCGGGGTCAACCGCTACCCCCCCATCAACACAGATTGCGACCGGTCAGAGAGGTAGGAGGAGAACCACCGCAGAACGGTGCCCCCCACCCCCAACCCCGCCAACCGGTGCAACATGATACCATGGTCGATGGTATCAAAAGACGCTGAGAGGTCTAACAGGACCAGGATAGAGGAGCAACCCCTATCCCGAGCCCTCCAGAGATCATCCACCAACGCGACCAATGCCGTTTCCGTGCTGTGCCCAGGCCGGAAGCCGGACTGGAGCGGGTCTAGATAGACAGTTTCATCCAGGTACTGGGGAAGCTGTTGCGCTACCACACTCTCAACAACCTTCGTAACGAAGCGAAGGTTGGAGACTGGACGATAGTTAGCCAAAACAGCCGGATCCAGAGAGGGCTTCTTGAGGAGGGGCCTCACAACCGCTTCTTTCAAAGCAGCCGGCAGGACCCCCTCACTCAAAGAAGCGTTAACAATCTTCTGGAGCCAGCCTCGTCTCACCTCCCGGGAAGCCAGTACCAACCAGGAGGGACACGGGTCCAATAAACATGTGGTCGCGTTCAGCCGTCCCAGGACCCTGTCCATGTCCTCGGGAGCCACAGGATCGAACTCCCCCCAGATAACACTCTCAAGACCTGCCTCAGTCATCCCGTCCGGACATACCCAGTCAGAGGCCAGCCCTTCCCGAATCTGAGCGATTTTGTCATACAGATACTGCACAAAGTCCTCAACTCGGCCCTGCAAGGGGTCATCCCGCGCTTCCAGATGGAGGAGGGAGCGGGTCACCCTAAACAGGGCGGCCGGGCGATTATCTGATGACGCGATAAGAGCGGCAAAATAGCTAGATTTCGCCGCTTTTATCGCCACTAGGTAGGTCTTAATATGAGACCTCACCAGTGTTCGGTCGGATTCAGAGCGGCTGGTCCTCCAACTACTCTCCAGGCGTCTTTTCCGGCGCTTCATCTCCCTAAGCTCCTTGGAGAACCAAGGAGCTAGGTGAGTTCGGTGCTGGGTCAGAGGCCGCAAAGGCACGACACGGTCCAAGGCCCCGGCAGCCGCACTATCCCAGGCGGCCACCAGGTCCTCAGCCGAGTCATGAGCCAGAGTCTCAGGAAATGGCCCAAGCTCCATCTGGAACCTATCAGGGTCCATCAGGCGCCTGGGGCGGAACCACCTGGTCGGTCCCGCCTCCCTGCGGCGGGGTGCAGCGGTTAGAAAGTCCAGTCGAAGGAGCGAGTGGTCAGACCATGACAAGGGTTCGATGACTATATCCCCTGTATCAAGGCCCTCGACCACTGACCAGAGACAAAAACTAAGTCCAGAGTGTGTCCACCCGTGTGAGTGGGGTCATGAATTATCTGAGTAAGGTCCATGGCCGTCATGGAAGCCATGAACTCCCGAGCCACCTCAGACGTTTCGCTGACAGATGGCAGGTTGAAATCCCCCATGACTAGAAGTCTGGGGGTACCAACCGCCACCTCAGCTATGACGTTGAGCAGCTCGAGCAGGGCCGTTGCCACGCGGCAGGGAGCCAGGTACGTGATCAACAAGCCCATCTGTACTCCACAACCCCACCTCACAAAAAGGGACTCACATCCGGCTATCTGTGGAACAGTGGTCTCCCTCGGATCAAGACTTTCCTTTATAATAACCGCCACCCCCCCCACCCCTGCCCTGAGCTCTCGGCTGATGGAATGCTCGGAAACCTGGTGGGCACATATCCACGAGGGGAACCCCCCCCCTCATGGCCCAACCAGGTCTCCGTAATACCTGCCAGGTCCGCTCCCCCCTCCTGAATAAGATCGCAAATGAGGGGGGCTTTATTTACCACGGACCTGGCATTGCACGACAGCAGCCGAAGGCTTGGGCCCTGAGAGTCTGAACAGCCTGGGATATGAGAAGGGCTATGGGGACCGGGGCGCGCCACCGCTCAAAGATAGCGAGTGCACGCCCCCACCACATGATGCGGCCCCCTGCTCCCGCCATATCTGCCCCTCCCACTCAACACATTGATAGAAAAGCCCTCGACAGAATGGACTCTAATGTCCCCCTTACGCCCGGAATCCGCACCCTCCGTGGCCCCACTGACAGCTGGGCCGGACCCCTCCCCCCGTGGGTTAACCCCCAAACCCACACAACCCTCCCACCCCTTAAAATCCCTTAAAAATCTATCAAAAAATTTCCCTAAAAAACCCCTCAATCCCCTTTTTGCAGCATGCCACCTCTCGGGGTGCCAAAGCCCGTCATAAAGGTAGGCCCTTGATAAAGTGGAGGGCCACACCTACGAGAGGGGGGAGTCTCGCAGAATAAGAAGTTCTGTTGGCGAATACATCTAATCAATCAGTTAATTAATTAATCTGGGGGAAGTCCACGGCCTGGGGGTAATCCAGATAGTCCAAAGTCTGGGGAGGGACATTCAATCAATTCCAAGAGATTTCCCCAAATCTCTTTAATCCACAGAATCAATTGTTCAGTTTCAAGGATGTTTCTTGTTAATTATAGTCTTAAAAATCTTCAAAAGGTTCACTAAATACTTCCAAGCAGCCAAAACACCAGTAGATATGGAACCAAAATAAAGAGGCCTTCCAGGTATTGTTTGACTTTTACTATTTCCTTTCTCCTCCTCCTTGTTTTTCTTCTGTTATCAATCAATCCTCACTTGCCAAGGTATTTTCCCACCATGTACTAGTATAATATCCTCCTTCACCAGTAGGTGGCATCCCGCTCTAAGTTCCAGCATTAAACAAAATGAAGATAGAACAGCTGATTGTCAAAAAGATTGCGGAGAAAAAAAACCAAAATTCCTTTTTCCGTATATGATTTCTTCCAGTAATCAGACAGTGTTATCCACACATTAAGTCACTTTTCACACTACTACAAGTTCCAGTCTTGTAGAAGGACTTCCTATATTTTAAAGCTTCATAGTCTTCCATTAAAAGTTTGTTTCACTTTTGGGTCTATAATCTTTCTCCGTGTGATAAATCACCTCTTTCTTAGCGTTTTGGAGAGGCTTTTTTAAAAAGAACTCTTTTATTTAGGTTTCAATCTCTAATATAGAAGTTGAAAGTTGTCTCACCAGTTCCAATCCTCTGTTCACAAACCACTCCAGCTCATAATCTTCTTGTCTCAGTTGTCACAGCTTCGGTCTTGCCAAAATGGCCGTCATCTCTGCTGCTGATCAGGAGGGTTTCTTTGGATCAAGCGAGGAAATTGCTGTTTCCTCACGATCTACGAAGCGTCCCTCCTTTCTTCACCAGCCACTTTCTTCAGTGGCTTTGACCCTGTAGAGACTCCTGGCAAGCAGGTATCGGCTGGGTTTTGTGGGGCTCCACAGAGCTCTGCTATCCCATAGCTGTCCCGCTGTGATGCCAACAGGTGAATCTCCCACCCCCACCCCCACCCCGAACAGCCAGCCTTGATTAGGCAACGTTCATGTTTATTTGGAGAAAATGGGCATGGGGCAGGATTCTCCCATTCAGTTTTCTCCATGCTGCTCCAGAACCTCAAGCCCCTGGAAATCCAAGGGAAACAGGGCCAGGGACATATGATCCAGAAGGTGCAGCTCCAGTGGGGAGGACCATAGGAAGGTGATTTCCCAGCATGGATCCCACACTTGGGGTGCTTCTCTGTGAATCAAGGAAAGACTTTGCCCTGTCTCACTTTCCCCGGTTTTCACTGGCCCTTGGGAAACAATTGCCACTGCTGAATCTCCAGGGCTCCTTTGCAGACTTGTTTGTTTGCATCTCCCTCTCTTGCTGGAGAACAGCTGATATCACCAGCAGTTGTTTAAGAGAAAGCAATCCATATCTTCTCCACAGGCTCGCTTCTCTTCCGGTATGTTCACTGTGTCTCCGGGATATGGAAACATTGCTGCAGGAGGCCATCAGGTCATCACAGTGGATTGCTTTGCTGAGCCTGCTGGGAAGTGTGAAGAATATCTGATCATTGAGATCACAGACCGAGACCCTGAAGACAGTCCTGGAGGCATCCTCTACACTCTTGTTGCAGAGTCCTGCATCCCAGGTAGATAGACCTTCTCTCTTGCTCCTGGCTTACACTGCCTGAGGACACAGACTATGGTCTACACACCAGAACCAGGTGTATTAAACATGTAATTGTCCCTTAGATGAAGGCCTGGTTTAGAAAGAGATGGTCAAAAGAAAGGTTAAAGTGCATTTCTGAGAGATTACCAACATACAAAGATTTCTGAAAATATTTCTGATGAAGGCATTAGCACCTTGGCATGGAAGAAGGCTACCTCAGGTCTTCATGGAGGCTTGGCCTCCTGAGGGAGGAGGGCAGGCATGAATATTAGTGTAGTAATGGGCAGATGGAGATGTAGCAGGAGACATGGGTGGACTGTGCTCAGCGAACACAGTCTTGGTTTCTTATGCCCATTCCACAGTGCCTGGTCATTGGACCTTCTGAAGCCCAGGCTTTTGACTGCTGCTGCTATTGAAAGCCAGACAACTTGCAAGAGAGGTGAGAGAAGTTCCTCTCACCTCACTCCATCTAAAATCATTTAGATTCACTCTAAGATGGATGTCATCTGAATGCTTTGAGGATTGGTCTGGCTTTTTAACTTGGAATGAGTTTGACACTATTACCCCCCAAGGAAATGGATGAGGTTCTCTGGGCTGGGAACTTAGTCTCCTGTTTAATGAGATAAATGTCCTTGCTGGCTAGCCAAGGCCTCTGGGAAATAAGGTGTGGTGGGGCCCAGGGTGGTAGGGAATCTAGAATAGAAATTGAAATAATAGAAATTGAAATAGAAATAATAGAAATTGAAATAGAAATAATAGAAATTGAAATAGAAATAGAAATAATAGAAATTGAAATAGAAATAATAGAAATAGAAATAATAGAAATAGAAATAGAAATAGAAATAATAGAAATAGAAATAGAAATAATAGAAATAGAGCTGGAAGGGATCTTGGTGGTCTTCTAGTTCAGGGATGTCAAATTCACCAAAGAGAGAAGTAACCTGGAATTAAGGAGAAACTTCCTAACAGTGAGGACAATTAACTAGTGGGACAGCTTTGCCTTCAGAAATTGTGGTTGCTCCATCACTGGAGGTTTTAAAGAAGAAACTGAACAGTTACTTATCTGAAATGGCATAGGTTCTCCTGCTTGAGCAGGGGGCTGGACTAGAAGACCTCCAAGGTCCCTTCCAGATTCTATTCTATTCTATTCTATTCTATTCTATTCTATTCTATTCTATTCTATTCTATTCTATTCTATCCTATTCCTATTCCTATTCCTATTCCTATTCCTATTCCTATTCCTATTCTCGCTCAGGGAGGAGGAAGGGGGGAGGAGGAGAAGGACAAGGCAACGTCAAGTCTAGGGAGAATCTCTCTCTAGCACCCCTGAAGGTAGTGCAAAAGTCAGCCTGGCAGCTCTCAGGTTGAAAGCAGGCAGCTTAAGTTAGAAGAAGGGGTTGGGGAATGCTGATTAGTTGCCAGGATCCTTGCTGAAATTGCCTCCTGCAGTTCCTGTGATCTTGTGCATATGATGAGGAAAGAGTCCCTGACAGTTGCTGTCATGTTGGTTTCCCAAGGATTTGTGACTGACAATCCAGGGATCATTTACGAGGAGCATCGGATCTGTAACAGTGGCAACCTCAGCCAGGTGCTGAAGTCCATAGGCTGCGAAGGGGTGTTTGTGACAGATGAGAACAAGTTTCTCTTTAACAATGTCCTGGTTGGGCACCAGGCAACAGCCCGCTTCAAGATCTGCAATCCTGGCCGGATCCCCTGCGATGTTGTCATGACCACAAAGCCCATTTCTGCCAAGGTAAGAGGAGGACAGTGTTTACATGACATGTTTTGTAACATTGTCCCATTCCATTTCATGGGAGGCTCGGAAGAACATTAATCGTGTAGCAATTTGGTGAGTGCTTGCGCCTGCCCACCTGTCTTGCGAAGGGGTAGATGCTCTGGGAGCCATTGATTTAGAGAGGCCTGTTCCTGACTTTTCTTACAATAAGCAGAAAGACGAGGTTGTCCATTCCCATTACAGGCAGGGTGAGTAGAATAGAAATGGCAATAGCACTTAACTTATATACCGCTTCACAGCGCTTTCTAGCCCCCTCTAAGTTCATTTCATTTCATTTTCATTTTATTAAATTTGTATACCGCCCTACTCCCGAAGGACTCAGGGCGGTGAACAGCCATAAAATAAAACATATAAATACAAAATTTAAAATAGAGATAAAACAAATTAAATAAATTTGGCTGAACCATATTTAAAACCCCAATAATTTAAAACCAAATTTAAAATTCCCATTTAAAAGAGGAGAAGTTTAGGTCAGGCCGGCTTGCTGGAATAGGAATGTCTTAAGCGTGCGACGGAAGGTACGCAGATCCGGAATCCTCCGTATCTCGGGGGGGAGCTCGTTCCAGATAGTAGGTGCCCCCACAGAGAAGGCTCTCCCCTGGGGGCCGCCAGTCGACATTGTTTGGCCGACGGCACCCGGAGGAGCCCCTCTCTATGGGAGCGTACGGGTCGGTGGGAGGCTATTGGTGGTAGCAGGCGGTCCCGTAGTGGTTTACAGAGTTAGCATATTGCCCCCAACAATCTGGGTCCTCATTTTACCCACCTCGGAAGGATGAAAGTCTGAGTCAACCTTGAGCTGGTGAGGATTAAACTGCCGAACTGTTGTCAGCTGGTACTGCATTCTAACCACTGCACCACCACAGCTCTTAGAAATATACTGCAGTCAAACTCCATAGCGTGTAATGGGTGGGGTGGTGGGTGGGGTACTCAGAGCTTTCTCTGGAGTGATTCCTGAAGTTCTGCTTGCTCTATGGATGTTTCCTCAGTCCACTTCCCGAATCAGCGACACCTTTGAGCTCCATCCTGTGCGCATGTCCATCGCCAGTCATTCGCATGCCTTTGCAACCCTGACCTTCTCACCACAGGCCATGCAAAACTACCAGTGCATTTTTGAGGCTTCAGTAGATGCAATGCCCAGGTAATTCCCAATTGGCTGCTGAAGAGGGCATGTTTCTTAATCTGCACATAAGAACAACGCTTTCTCTTGTCTTTCAGTGTGGTTGCCAGATCAAGAGCTCTATCCTTTGAAGTCAGCGGAGATGGCAGCCTTCCTCAGATCACCATTGTGCGCCCTGTTCTTCGCAATAAAAAGGGGAACCCACTCCTCCTCTTCAGAAAGCTCCTCTTAGGTCACACGGAAGCGCTCCCCCTTGTTCTTAAGAATAGCGGCAGCCTTTTAGTCCAGGTAGAAGCCAATGCTCAGAAGAGCAATCATAGACTGGGAAGCGGGTCTTGACGGGGGAATGCTTAGAGTGCCATTGTGGCAAAAAAGTGCTCTCTCTGCCACCTTTCCTTGCTGGGCTATTAGTGCTGCTCACTTGCTCCCACCCCTCTGAGAGTTGCCCTATTTCCAGGGATCAGAAAACAAGGGCAGCTGAGATTTGGGGGAGGGGGGGATAAAAGGACAAGGGAAGACAGATGGGAAATCCAGTGTTCCTGAGGTAGCCTACATACTGCCAATTGAAATCAGAGCTGTGGAAAGCTTTCTGAGACTCAAGACTCTTCGCTAAAGAATGTGGGTGCTGAATAACTATGAGGAGAGCTAGACAATATCATTGTGTCAGATATTTCCTTACCAGGTTCCTCAAGGCCTTCAACAGTGGCAGGGCTTCTAATGCCCTGGAAAAGGTCCTAAAAATTCAGGGATACATTCAGAGAATATGTTTGAAAGTAGCCCCCATTGAACTGTACAGCACAGTCAAACATCAGCACCGAAAATATTTTATGACATTTTGTATTAGATCATAAAATGCTTTATGACAATTTAATGTCATGAAATGTTTTATAAAGTTTGCCAAATTTCAGTTCTATGGAAGTCATGGGTTCCATTTCAGGGCATTTATTATCCTCATTGTTCCCTCTCGCAGTTGTACCTGGATGTGTCTGATGAGAGTGGGGCCTTCACCCTGAGGCCCAGGCCCACCACCCAGTGCATTTACCTCTCTTCTCAGAACGAGGAGTGTGAGCCCAGCGATGGAGGTAAAAGCTGCCTCTCTGCCTGAGGCAAGAGCTCCTTCTGCGCTGGGAAGGAGGGGATGAGGGATGAGTAGGAGTGCAGCACTAGCTGTCTTTGGGCCACTACAGGTCTCTGCTACAGTGCAAGGGAACTCTTTCCATGCTTTTAGCACTCACACTCACTCTTTGCATCTTTGTAGTCCGAAAACCACACACGGCCTCCTTGGTGCTGCACAATGGGGAGGCAGCTGAGTTGGATGTGATTTTCCAGCCCAGCTTGGTCCAGCGAGTCGAAGGGCTGATCCACCTTTCTATTGTGGACAACCAGTATGAGGAAACCAGCATCCAGATGGTTGGCGAAGGCTACCAGGATAATGTCACACTAGACAATGTTCATAGCCCAATGGCCGAGACTGATGCAGAGGACATTGAAGGGCAGCTGGATGAGAACACAGGAGAGGGTGAGTCAGCCTGAGAAACTGCAGAGGGTGCGGAAGGCGGGTGGGAAAGGCCCTTCTTTTTCTCCAAGGCTCCCAGGACAAAGGGCCCAAATCACTTGTGCCTCTTCCTTTGCCCAGCAAGAGGGCTTCCACAAGGAGACCCAGCCTTGCTCTGAGGAGGCTTGGCCAGGCCGCTTCCACCCATTTTTCTCCTCCTGAAAGAGAAGAGGTCTGAATGTTGGACATCTTCTCTCAGTTCAGCAACTGAATGCTTTTCCTCTCCCTCTTTAATTCACGAACTGGCCGAATCGGATGCCGTCTTTTTTTTTTTATAAAAAGTTGTTTTTTATTTTTTACACATACACACACACAAACATGCAATGTATTTTTGCTGAACAGAGTATTTGGCCGGTTAACAAATTTAAACAGTTTTTAGTCCTTTCAACTAAAATTACAATTTCTATACCTCCTTTTTGCCATAGTATTTATTTTCATCTATTTTTTACCAATATTACCCTTCATTTTCATCTCTAATTTTAACCAAATTCCATTTTTCCCTTCTATTCCATATTAAACCCCGTCTCATTGTCATCTTCTCCCCCCAGAGATACGGAGGATCCCGGATCTGTGCACCTTCCGCCACGCTTTAAAGACCTTACTATTTTACCAGGCGGGCCTGGCCTAATTTTCTCCCTCTTTTATAAAAGATTTTTAATTTTTAAATATCTTTTAGTATTTTATACATTCAATTTTAAAATTGGTTTTAAATAGTTTGGGGTTTTAAATTTATTTTGGGCCAAAATTATTTAATTTGATTTTATTCTACTTTTAAATTTTGTATGTATGTGTTTTATTGTTTGGCTGTGCACCGCCCTGAGTCCTTTGGGAGTAGGGCGGTATAGAAATCAAATCAAATCAAATAAATAAAATAAATCTGTTTTTGTATCCATCATCAGATTAATTAATTTTGTGGTGTTACAGTTGTTCAATTCTTATAAGAATAGTAAACCCACTTATTTTATAACATACATTTCCTTAAATAATACAGTCTAACATTTTAATATAAATCAATTAATTATGTAAATATCTTTTTCATTTATATATTCAAACAAGAAAAAAAAAGAATATAAACGTGGATTAGTTCCATTTTCATACATCAATTAATTTTTCCCATATGTTCCTCCAAACCACATCTTAATCATTTCTACTTTCACCACGATATGCAATTAAAAATATTTCATTTATTACAATTTCTTTAGTTAAATTTAAAAATATTCTAGCTGTTATCTTCTAATCATATAGCTTTTCCCATCTATTGTTCTAAATCGTCACTTAATCATTTCTACACACACCACCATAAACCATTAAAAGTATTTCAATTATTACAATTTAAACTTATTCATATTTCTAAAAAAACCTCATCATTATCTAGATTTCAAAAATACAAATGATAATATTCCAATTATTATTCATTTCATTTTCACCATCATATGATTTACCATTATTTCTTACTACAATTCATATTTCAGTTCTAGATATATACATCATATTCCTCTTTCATTTCTTTCTCCTTTTCTCTCTTTTCATTTTTATTTTTACCTTTTTCTTTCCCCTTTTTTCCCGTGCTTTAAAATCTTGATCTCTCCTGTTTTGCCCTATATTTCCCATTGTTCCCCCCCAGTGGTGAAATCTAAAATTTGTTACTACCAGTTCTGTGGGCATGGCTTGGTGGTGGTGGTGGGTAATGTGACTGGGTGGGCATGGCCAATTTTTTAAAAATTATTTTTAAAACCATTTTTTCTACAACCTCTTTGGCTAAGAGGTTGTAAAAAAAATGCTTTCAAAAGGCTCTTCAAAAGGGATCGTCAGAGGCATTTAAAAGAAAAAAACTTTTTTTCCTTTAAATGGCTCTGATGATTTTTTTCTTTTAAATGGCTCTGACGATCCAAGCTGAGTTGCCTGATCGGCAGAGGGTTTTTAAAAAAAACTCTGACCATCAGGCAACTCAGCTGGGATCGTCAGAGCCATTTAAAAGAAAAAAAGCTTCTGATGATCACGCGGCTCAGCTGGGCATGGGGGTAGGGGGGAGACAGGGATTTTTGCTACCGGTTCTCCAAACCACCCGCCTCCATCACTCCATCAGATCGGGCAATTCAGTCCACACCGGGAGCATTTCACCCCTGGTTCCCCCTCTCTTTTCTCTTTTTTTAATTTCACCACTGTTTAGCCCACTGTTTAGCCCAGTATTATCATTCTGTATTTCAAAGTCCTAGATTCTTCTATTTTGCCCTATATTTCCTGTTGTTTTCCACTCTTTTTCTCTCTTTTTTATCTTTTCACTGTAAATCCCAGTGTAATCATTTAAGTTCTTTATATTCTTTCTGTTCCACCCTTCTTTCCTTATTTGTCTCTTTCCATCCTCTCTATTTTTTTCATTGTTAATCCCAATGTAATCTCTAAAAACCTCCTTTTTATTATTACTATCCACATGTTCAGTTACTTTTTCATATTTAATCACATTGTCTTTATCTTCTTTATTTTCAGCTTCTGTGTCTTGTTTCTCCGTCTTTATTTCCTTGTCAGCTTGCGTATGCTCTATCTCAATTTTTATGTCCTCAGATTTTAATTCCCCATGCAGCAGTAGTTATTTCTCTTATTTCCATTTTCCATGACAAGTACATCGATTTAATCATTTCTCTAATTTCCTGCGCCATTTTATTCTTTTTGAGTTAGTATTATTCCAATTTTAAAAGTTCAATTGTCTTCCTTTTTTTTTCCAAAGTCAAGCTGCTTGCAGACAAAGGAATCCTCCCCAAAAGTTCTCACGGCTGTTATCTGTAAAGTTCACAATTTTCCAAAACAAAGAGCAAGTTGCAATGTTCCTTTTTGCTCCTGAAGGTGTCTCTCTGCAATCCACAATTTCTGGTTATCTAACAAGTATCCATTTTGTTTCAATCTACATTAACTATCTTAACTCGCTTCTCTTTTTCTTTTTAGCTTTAAAAATACCAAATCAGTTTTATAGTCCAGCCCGAATTTAAACAGCTTTTTTTTTTAATTTTAAAAAGTTTTTTATTTTAAACACATTAAAAATCAAACATATACATACAACAAAAAGTAACACAAAAAAGAAAAATATCACTTTTCTTTCAGCTATACACAGCGGTCTACTCTTTCTATACATCAATATTTACAAATATTTAAGTATATACTTATTTGACGTTCATTTTCTACTTTATATCATTTCTTCTTTACTAACAAAAGATCATACACATTTTCCCCCTCCTTTCTTCATTCATTTAACTTATTTTCTTATGTTTCAACCATTCATACCATCTACTCCAAATCTTATAATACTTTGATTCTTCTTTCCCCTTTAGTTAATTTATCTAATTCTGCACATTCTAGATTTTTTTTAATTAAATCCTCTTCCTTTGGTAGTGTTTCCTTTTTCCAATACTGTGCGCACACAATACGTGCTGCAATCAATATATGCAGTATGTATTTCTTTAGTATAGTTGTCTATTGAGATTCCTAACAGAAATTATTCCGGTTTTCCCTCTATAGGGTTCTGAATTATTTCTACTATCCAAGTTTCGATTTTCTTCCAGAATTTTTGTGTCATCATACAGGTCCACCATTGATGATAGTATGTTCCGTAGCCAGTCTTGCACTTCCAACATTTCGGGGAGTTGGTAGGGAACATTTTTGCAATTCTGGCCGGTGGGAGGTGCCATCTATAAAACATTTTCATCTGGTTTTCCTTGTATGCCATCGCAATTGTTAGTTTCATGTTCGTTTTCCACATCCTCTCCCACTTCTCTGTTTCTATCACATGGTTAAAGTTTTGTGCCTATTTGATCATCGTGTCGTTCACCATTTCCTCTTCCATTTTATATCAAATTAGAAATTAGAAGTCTACTTATTAGTTTTCGATCATTCCCTAGTATGATTTTATCTAATTCTGTTTCTTCTAGTCGAATTTGATATTTTTTTATATCCTCTGTGTACTTTGAATTTATCTGCAGATATGTCCACCATTGCACTTCTCTTCCTAAGTCCAGTTCCAATTCGTTTCTAGTTTTTAATATTCCCCTCTTAGTTATTATGTCTCTATACCTAATTAATTTTGTCCAGTCTACTAAATTTGGATGTTAAAATTTCCTCTGGGGAAATCCAAGACGGGATTTGTATATAATGCTGTTTTTTAATTTTATTCCAAATTATTAGTAAAGCATTCCTAATTGTGTGCCTTCTAAAGTATCCATAAATATTTTGTTTTCCTCCCCACAAATATGAGTGCCACCCTATAGTTAGATCATGTCCTTCTAATGTTAGCAGCCTTTTATTTTCCAATTCCATCCATTCCTTTATCCAAACTAATCCTGCTGCTTGATAGTAGGTCTCCCAATCTGGGAGGGCGGCTCCTCCTCTCTCTCTGGTATCTTTTAACCTAATTCTAGGCTTCTTTCCTTGCCAAATAAATTTTGTAGTTAATCTATTTAATAAGTCAAAAAAAAAATTCCCCATTTTTATCGGAATAGTCTGGAAAAGGAATAACATTTTGGGCAAGATATTCATTTTTATTACTGCCACTCTTCCCATCCATGAAATCTGCAACTTTGTCCAGTTTTTCAAATCTTTTCACTTCTTTTTTCCTTTTTTCTTTTGCTTATACAAGACTTTTATTACAGGGCTTATTGTCCATTCTCTTTTGTTTTTCTTAAAATTCAAAAAAGAAAGGAAAAAAAGGATCTATTTATTTCTTTCCAATCCTTTAATCAATCTGGGGGTGATTTCTCTAGTTTTTAAATTTTTCCAAATTATTTTCCAAATAGTTTTATTCAAAAGTTAATTTTCTATTTGGGATTTTGTCCCTTTTAAATTATGCTTCAACATCCTCTTTTCTTCCCCCCATGCTCATTAGCTGCCATTTTTTCGCTAGGGGTCTTCAGGTTTAAAGATTTTTTTCTTATTGTTGTTTCACCTGTGAGTTGGCTGTCACTCACCCAGCTTCAAAAAACTCCATTCCATTCACCGCTCCTGCTCAATGCTTAGTCTGGTTGCCCCAGCTTCGTGACAACCGCAATGGCTGCCACCCCCCGCCGCCGAGTCGTAGAGAGTTTCCTCTGACTTTCGAGGAACTTGCCTGTTCTTCTTGGTCTTCTGAGGTACCTCTCCTTTATCCCCGTCCCTACAGGATGGTTTCGGTCTGAAGACCCCTTGGCGGCAGTTTGTCAGTCTGGGTTTTTGCGAGGCTGATCAGAGCCCACTAATTCCCTGACTGTCTCACTGCGACGCTTCCAGTCGAATCCTCGGATGCCGTCCTTCACAGGAAGGGTGGGGGATGCGCAATTTGAGGGCGAGGCAAGGCCAGTAGAGCCTGTGGAGCCTCCTTCCGCCTCGCTTGGTCTCACTAGGAAGGGCTCCAGGTGTAGCTGCCGGGTGTGTGTGTGTGCTGACCGCTTGCCCTCTTTTCCGGCAGCAGTGAGAATGGATCACATCCAGTTTGGAGATTGCCACATTGGGAAACTGTATCAGGCTGCATTCACAATAACAAATCACAGCAAGTTGGACGTGATGAGATTTGAATGGCCTGCTGTGGGCCCTTGCCAGTTCTCCCCACAGGTAGGCTGGTACCCCTCCAGTGATTCCTAACTTTGGCAGGCCTTGGACTTCCCATGTTAGGTCTTCAGAGGGGTCTGTGGCATCATGGGGGGCCTATTTGGGGAGGGAGTTGCCTCTGAAGGGAGGGGAAGCCACACCCTGTTCCCCCTCCCCCACATACACACAATAGTTAAAACATGGAGCAGAACATTTTGGTCCCATCCACTGGGAGGGAGGCACAAATGAGATTCTGGGGTTCCATACACCCATTCCCTGATTTAACAGGATTTTTGTCATGTCACTCAGCAGTTAATTGACTTTTCCAGAGAGATTGTTTGTTTTTCAAGTACAGCTTGGTAGCTCTTCCTAGATAAGGAAGCCTTTCAGAAGTGCGAAGGCAGATTGTTTCAGATTGTTGCCAAGAAAAATAGGTGGAGGTATCTGTGAAATGGCCCGGAGCCCATGAATGCTGATAAATGTTTCCTTGATTCTCAGAATTTTGTCTGTCTCAAATGTTTGAATACACTTCTCTTCAGGTTGGCCATCTCCATGCAAGATGCACTAAAAACATCACTCTGGCTTTGAAGCCCAGCCTGCCCATCACCCTCAGGGAGCAGCTTCTCAGGTGCAAGGTGTCCAGAATTGCCTTCCAGTGCTCTGCTGACCAGGTCCCGGACTGGGATGATCGCTTGCATACTGTCAAATGGGTGGATGTGTCAAAAGGCATCACAAGTATACGTCCAGCAAAAAAGAAGGTAAGAAACCAGAATCTAAGAGTTGTGCCAACCGCCCTTCTTATATGGCCATCACTGGGAAGGCATTGGGTATCCACTGTCTTCAGTGCCATCTTCAGCACATTCAGCACCTCTGATTTCATGGATGTAAAGTACTGTATCTGGGTTGCTGCTGCTGCTGCTGCTGCTGCAAAAATCCTGATGATTTCTGTGCCCCCTTACTACCATATCTAATGGCCATCCAGACATGACAGGCTAAGCATAGGTACTGTAGAATGAAAGGAAGAAAGGAGAGCCAGCCCTGCTCCACCTCCTTCTTCACTGGCGCTCCTGAGGCAATTGCATCACAGGCACAGTGGCATGTGCAGACAGCACAGCCTTTGTAGGACTTTCCTGGTGGTTGCTCTTCGTGGCCACCTCCTCTTCCCGCTTGTCTTGGAGCAGCCGCCAAACAAGAGACTTCAGCCTGCAGCTCTGATGATGGGCACCAAGCCTTCTGGACTGCTTCTGACCCTTCTGCTTTTGGGGCAGGTGATAGAGACTGATCCAGAACCTGCTCATATAACTGTGGAGGAGGGTAGCCAGGAACTGATGCTTCGAGTGAGTGCCAACGTTGACTTTGCCCAGTATAAAATGGATGCGGATGCTGTGCACTTCAGAGACACGTTGCTTTTCCAAACAAGGGTGTTCATGTGAGTAAGATGAGACCAAATAAAATATTATGATCAAGAAGACTCTGCCTGTCCTTCACCTACATCCTCTTTGCATCTGACTTTGATCCTTCAGCCCTCACTAAGCCACCTCCTTTGGATCTCCTTTCTCATATATCCCAGCTCTGAGCAAAGCCTTCATTTCCTCCCTGCTCTGTTGCCCTCTCAGGGTGGAACTGTCCAACGTGGGGAATGTGCAGCTGGAGTATTCCTGGAAAGTAGTCATGGAAGAAGGTGGGAAGGCTGTCAACTTTGCTACTGAACCTTTGTCAACAAGCCCAGAAGGTACAGCTTTCTCTGCCCCTTTTCCTCTTGCTCTTCCTTCCCTAACAATGACCTGTTGCAAGGATCTCAAGAACTTTGCTGCAGGTCTTTTGTTTTGGTTTATGCATTGTCTTCCACCATCCTTTGTGCCTTACAACAGTCTCTGAAGAGGCTATCGCAAATTTGGACTTCAGTTTCCAGAATTCTCAGCTATGACTTTGTTGTCTAGGTCAGAGGTATCAAACTCATGACATCACATGACGTATCAGGATTTTTTTCCCTTTTGCTAAACCGGGTGGGGGTGGAGCCAGCACATGACGCATCTGGTCCACGGGCTGTGAGTTTGACACTTGTGGTATGGATGTTCTGGAGCAGAATCAAAACTCTGTAGGACACTGAAACGGGGGAAACCAGCTCTGGAATATCAGTTGCAGGGGATGTAGTTTGCTGTGAGTTTAAACTAGAAAATGCTTCTTTCAGTAGATGAGTCTCTCAATATATGATTCATTTTAAAGTGAGCGGGTTTCCTCAATTTATTATCCTACAGTCTGGGAATTTCTGGAGGGAGCCTTTTTGGGAAGCAAACAGAAGGTCAGTCTGAAGAAACTAAGTACTTGCAGACATATGTGTTAATAAACTGTTCCTTTCGCCAGGGGACCCATCTAGAGCATCAACTGCTTCCATCAAGGCCCAGCCTAGCCGGCCGTTCAGCCAGCTGGGAAGCCTGCTGGAGAGTTTCTCTTCCTACGTTTTCCCAGTGGTCACCCGCCCTCCATTCTTCATGGAGCCCAGCAGTGGGAAGATCCCTCCTGGGAAATCTCAGTCCCTCCAAGTGAAATTCTCTCCCCAGGAAATAGGAGAGTTTGAGGGTCGGCTACTCTGCAGGTAAGAAACCATCTTATCCAGCCATGGTGGGCATGTTTTATAGTAAAATGGGTTAAATCTTAGCCAAGAAGGTGCAGCTTTCCCACCACAATTCTGTCCTTTTGCCCTGGCGGTTATTACTGCCATGTTGAGTCCCCTCTGAATGTATTGTGAGAGAGGACTCAAAGGGCAAAAGGTGGCATCTCACCTTGAGAAAATGGATTCCCATTATTTAAACCAAACTTTTGGAGCATTATATGGAACAGACCAAATTCTTTACCCTTTTGTTGCTGGAGTGAATATGGAGCAACCAGATTACTCAGAGCAGGTCTACAGGTTAGCATGTTTCGTGCCAACATTTTGAACGTTAGAAGTTGGTTGGGCTTCATGGCTGACAAAAATCGAATGGATTCTATGCCTTAAGGTTGCTGTGGGGATGAAAAAGTTAACTCAGAAATGTTAAAGGTTCTCCAAGGAGGTTAAAATACAGTAGAGTTAAAACCCGAATAGGAGGAATTCTTAGCCAGGTTGCTGTGGATGGCCTTACTCAACTCAGCATTTCCCAAAACTGGCTGCAATTTGGAAAAAAAAAAAAAAACACCAGTTGCATCATCACATGTTTGGCTTTGTTCCTCTTCAGAGAAACATTCCAGAACATTCTGTTACTCCATATTTTGGTGGGAAGTTCTCACTATAATGACTTTCCACAGTTCCCTTTTGATTTTATCAGTAACCTCTCCAAGCTTGATTTTTAAAACTTCAGTGTCTGTGTTATCTTTCTCATATCCATCCTTGGTTTGTGTTTTCTTTTGGTTGCAATGCATTTTGTGCGGAAATTTGGCTGGATGTTATAAAATGCTCTTCAGGAGATTGCTGTTTGTGGAAGGAAGAGATAACCCACCGAAGCTTCTTTCTGGTACTTATTTTATCTTGTAGGAAAGTTGCAACCTATTTTGGTGTCAACACTTTACTCTTGAAGGGCATAATGGTCAAGCATCCCAAGCTAGGATCACTGGTTCAGGCAATGATCCAAACTGTTTGGCATCTCAAGTCTCAGTCCCTGACATGACACAGTTACAGGTCCCCTTTTTGACACCTTCCCTCAGTGGACTCATTTTGATTTTCACAGGTGACACTAATATATATTAGGTCTTTCTGTAATTCCTTCTGCCTCTTCCTTGTTCTCTAGTAGTAATGGTTCAAATGGAGAGAACAGAAGAGCAGCCTCAGCTCCTTGTTTCCACTTCTGTGGGTGAGGTCCGGGATTACAGTCACAGTCTCCATATCCTCCGGGATTCTCAGTAACATTCCAGATGACGTTCTTGATCCCCCTCCCTAGCTAGAATTGCCCCTTCTGATATTTTCCCCCATATCACCTGATCAGTGCAGCATTAAAGAACAAGAGCTGTGAAAGCTGGTTTTCCAATCCTCTTCTTGAAAGAGGTCATTCCCAGCATCTGAGTTACTCATCCTTATGACTACTGTCATCGTTCAGCTTCTGGGAGTTGCATAGTAATTCCTCTGTATCAAGCTGTACAATCTTTAAAAATAAGAATAGCTATCCCAGTGCCTTCAACATGGACCTGCTAAATCCTCCCAAGAAACATTTGATCTTGAATGTACTAAATACAAAATTGGCCTTGGCTTCATCTGCTGTGGTTGCTTCCTCTTCAGTCTCCTTTCTCTCCATCTTTGGCTCATCTGTCCTCAGCCTCAATTTTCTGTCCTTTAAAATTGCAATCCTCTCAGAATGTTGCAGTCTGAGTTCAACAGGTAAGGTGCCAAACCATTCTGCTCCTTTGGATCTAGAAGTTTATGAAATGGAGCCTGCATCTTCCCTACTTGCCAGCCTTGCATGGTAGTCCAGACAAGAAGCACACCCAGAGAACTAACTGTAGTTTATTCTAAGATTACATTAACAAAATCTGGCAAATCTAAAAGTATACTTCTCTCTGTTACCTTTCTGATTATGTGCTGTCAAATAATTTTCTACTTCTAGCAACTACATAGAGATTTTCTCCATGACCTTTTCTTTCAATTCTCCCAGCAGTTCACTGTAACCGAGTCCTTCCACCTTACTGCTTCACGTTTTTCTTCTCTTTCCTGCCACCCTTCTCGGCATCAGAGCCTTCTTCAGAAGAAGAGAGCTGGGGTTTTGCATAATGGGTCCAAAGAAGGATAATTTGAGCCTGGACATACTTGCCTCAAGTGAGAACTCTGGGTTGATTTGGTCAACGATCCATTGATTTGTGTTCTGGGCTGTCCAGAGTCCTCTTGGGGCTCTCCCCAACACCAAACTCCAAAAGCACTAATATCTTTCTTTTTACTTCTTTAATGTCCAACTTTTGCTTCCACAGAGAGTCACAAGGAATACCCTGCCTTGTATAAATTCTAGTTTGTCAGGTTCCATAAAGTCTGGGGAAAAAAACCTCAGCACGCAAAAGCAGTAACCAAGTTTGTTTATCGGTACTAACTGACCAGCTGTACAGGACAAGTGTAGAATCTACTTCTGTCTTTATATCAAAAAATAGTCAATTTAATCATGTTATATGTTTTTTAAAATTCTATAGAATCATAAGGCTAGAAGGGATCTCAAAGGTCTTCCAGTCCAACCGTCCCACAAGGCCAAGTCTCATGCCATCCCAGTCAAATGGTTGTCCAGTCTATTTTTGAAAACCTCCAGCAATGGAGCACACATAGCCCCAGGAGGCAAGCTATTCCACTGATTACTGCCAGAAAATTTCTCCTTTCTTATAGGTTGTATGTCTCTTTGACAAGCTTATACTAATTACTTCTATTTCTTCCCTCTGGTGCTTTGGAGATTAAGTCAATCCCCTCTTCTTTGTTGACAGCCCCTCAAGTTAGGATTATGGTTAGAGTCACCTTACAGGGAAGATGAGCAGCACAAAAGATAGATAGATAGATAGATAGATAGATAGATAGATAGATAGACAGATAGATAAATAAATAGGCAGCATACATGTTTAATAAATAAATAAAAGTACTGGAAGACAATTATCATGTCCCTTCTGATCCTTCTCTTTGATAGCACTATTCTTAACAGATTAACAGAATTGGAAGGGACCTTGTAGGTCATCTATCCAACCCCCCACCCAAGCAGAACCTACACCATTTCTGACAGATGGCAGTCCAGTCTCTTCTTGAAAACTTCCAGTGACGAAGCTCCCACAACTTCTGAAGGCAACTTCTGTTCCATTGGTTGATTGTTCTCACTGTCAGAAAGTTCCTCCTTATTTCCAGATTGAATCTCTCCTTGATCAGCTTCCATCCATTATTCCTTGTCTGGCCTTCAGGTGCTTTGGAAAATAGCTTGACCTCTTCCTCTCTGTGGCAGCCCCTCAAATAATGGAATACTGCTATCATGTCTCCCCTGGTCCTTCTCTTCACTAGACTAGCCACTAACAGTTCCTGTAACTGTTCATCATAGTCCCCTAATCATCTTGGTTGCTCTTCTCTGCACACTTTCTAAGGCTTCAACATCATTGTGTGGTGTGGTGGCCAGAATTGGATGCAGTATTCCAAGGGTGGGGTCACCAGTGCAGTATAAAACAGTTCTATCCTCATGATCTTGTGCTCTGTTGATGTAATTTAGGACTGCATTGGCTGTTTTGGCAGCTGCAGCACATTGGTGGCTTGTTTATGAATTGTGGGGATTAAAATATTTGGGTCTTATATCTCACAATACTTAAGTGGTGATCCACTCAAACTCCTAGATCCCCTCACAGTTAATACTGTTGAACCAGGTACTGCCCATTCTATACCTATGCATTTGGTTTTTCCTGCCTAAGTGCAGCACCTGACTTTTCTCACCCCTGAACTGCATCTTGCTGGATATGGCTCAGTGATCAAGTCGGTAATGATCCTTCTGAATCTTGAGTCTATCTTCCAAAGCGTTCTCAATTTCCTCCCATCTTGGTGTCATCTGAAAATTTGCTGATATTAAAACTGTACCATTTTGATGTTTGAACTACAGTAGATGTCAGTTTTGCCTTTGGCTTTTCATATCATAGCAGCATCTCAAGCTGCTATGATATGTAATTGTGCATTCTCATCTCAAATGTCCGAGCTCCCCTGCCACCTTCTTTCTTCTCTTGCTAGTGACCAAGTGATTGACACTTGCTAGTGGCACAGTGATTGACTGAAAATTGAGAAAATTCAAGCTCACCAAACCTTCAAACCAGATGATTCAACTAGAAAAATATTTGAGAATTTTATTTTAAGCAGACATGACCTCTATTTATGCCTGCTGCTCTTTCATCTCTCTCTGGGCACCTGGTGATGAAGGGACAGGCGAAGAGAGTGTCAATGCAAAGCAAGTAAGCCTTGGAACCCTTGTTTTGCATTCACTCCTCATACGGTCTTGTTTCTTTCCAGTATTCCTAATCTGAAGCTTGATGAGGAGGGCCCCGTTGTTGCTGTGAAAGGGAAGAGTCTCCTGCCATATTGCCACTTTGAGCTGGAAGACTCTGATTACATCACTGCAAACAGGCGCAATTCGGACTTGCGAGGACCAGGAGGGATGAGTCTGGACCCTCAAACGAAAGTGATTGAATTCAGCTCTGTGGGAGTCCATGTCAAGAACAGCAGGTGAACTTCAAGCCAACCGAGGAACGTTTTTTGATCATTTGGAAGCTTCATCATCTTCATCCAGCAGAGCCATATTTGGCTTTGGCTAACCTGGAGAGCACCCTGAAAGTGGGGTGGTTCCCTCCTTTCAATCCTGGGGGTAGAACCTTCCCCCCTTGCCATCCACCCTTGAGAGACTCTTCCAGACTCTCCTTCCTACACTGGCCCTCCCCAGCTGGATTGTTCGTGTGTTCGTCCACACTTTTCCCTTTAAATATGAAAGAGTTTTTAGGGATTCACTCCAGTAAAATTTTAGGTGGTTATTTCAATATAGCTTATGGATCTCTCGTTGTTATTTTATAAAATAACAGTGTATTATGATAAACTGATTTAATTTCTGTCCTTAATACGTGTTTTATTATTTACTTATTTTTGATTTATATGGCTACCCTGGTTTAAGATATTTGTGGATAGATGTAGAGATAGTCCTTGACTCACTGCCACAATTGGGACCAGAATCTTGGTTATTGAGCAAAGTTAAGTGAGACATCATATGACTGCTTTGCTCAATGACTGTAATCCCAGCCCTTCTGGCACTAGAGGCTGTGTGGTAAAGTAAGGAGTGTGGGGTGCCTCAAGGGGTTGGGGGAGGCCCAGGCCCAATCCTCTCTGCTGAAACCCAGGTGGAAACCACTGACTTTCTGGGGAAGCCCGCAGGGAGATTGCAGATGGTAATTGCCTTGGTCGAGGGGCACTTGGCAACTGGTCAAAACTGCAAAGTAATTGCCAAGTGCTCTAGTAGCAATCAAGTGACTGTGGGGGGGGGGTTGTATATGTGTGCAAATTTTGCAATGGTTGTAAGTGCTTTGGAGGGTTAAATTAAGGAGTTTTATCATGTCTTCTGAGTGCTAGTTAGTGTTTCATAGTTGCACTGTATGTTGTAAATTATCCCTAATTTTTTTCTTTTGAGTCTTTAGATTTACTTAGGGTATTTTGGAGTGGTTTAGTTGCGTACTGTGGTGATACCACTTGGTTGTAACAGTCGATCGGTGGCTCTGTAAAACAAGAGATCCAGTCAAGAATGTATGAATGATAAATGAATATGGACTGATTTCAAAAGTGAAATTATTTGTGGTAGAGAGGATCAATGGTGATCCAGTTGCAAGCAAATATATGAAGGAAGAGTGGATGAGCTTAGAGGAAGAGGTTGAATGGGGTGAAGAGGGTCTCCCAAAGAGAAAGGGGAGATGCATCTGTGTCTGCTCGCTTCTAAATGGCAAACACCAGGTGCCAGCACTGCATGGCAAACTCTGCTCCATTGGTGTTTGTGTATGTATGGCTAATAGTGTGATGCGCCTAGAAAAGAGGTAAGGCTGGCATTGCAATGCCATGATGTTGCTTTCAGCCATCTGACTTATTTAAAGAATATTTCTACCTTCCCTTCTCGCCTTTAGAAGGGACCAAAGACTTGGCTTTACCATCTTGCTTGAGGTTGTGGTAGCATGGATCCTGCTAAGTGATTACATCTTTAGCAGGCTGGATTGCACTTTTTCAAATTATGGTTGTTATGTTTAAATAGTTTTTCATTTCTTTTAATGTTTGTAATGGCTTTTCTTGTATGGTTTTGATTAGTGTTTGCTTTTGTGTGTGTGCGTGTATTAACTTTGTGAGCTGCCCATAATCACATATGTAAGACAGACAGAGAGAAAGAAAAAAAGTGTTAGATAGGGGAGTGCGAATAGAAGAGGCAGAACTCCGTAGTCCGTTCAGCACTTTATTTCTAGCCGCTATCAGGAGCAAGAGAGGCAGACTGCCGGGGCTCTCTTTTTAAAGAGCCCGGCAGTCTTGCTGGCCACTGACAGCAGTTTATTTTTCCCGCTGCTAGATTAGCCAATCAGTGGCAGGCATGCAAATGGGTGCTCCGTACGTCCGTACGTAACCCTCCCCTCTTGTTAGAGCACAACTAATCACATTTATAATTAGGCAATGTAGTCACAAGGTAGGCGGGGCGCTTCAGGGCATGACCGTACCTGTGTAGTTCACTTGTTCCAGCAGCGGCGGCCTGTGCAGTCAGGACTGCTGCCGCTCCTGAATTCTCAGAAGGAACCTCCTGGAACACTCCCATGGGCGTGGAGGACTCCGCCCCGGCCCCTCCTTCGGTTCCTGGATCTCGTTGCTGGACTCCTGGTTCCTCAGATAAGTGTTTGCGGTCCTCCCTCAGGTTTGAGTCTAGGATCTCTGTGTGGTTTGGAGCTAGGGACAGTTTTTTATTGTACGGGTTTCCGCTTGTTGTTTTGTCTGTTCCTTGGGGCAGAGGCTCAGTGGCCTCCCGGGATTCTGGTCTTGTTGGATGGTGGATTTTTTGGGTTGCCTTAACCAGGTCTCCCCTAGTCTATTTTGGAGTTGGTCAATATGCCTTCTTCATACCCTGCCATCCTCAAGTTCCACCTGGTATGACTACCCTTGCTTGTACCCAAGTGGGGCAGTCTGTGTAATTATGGGCAAACACCAATTCCCCTTCTTCGAACTCCCTGAGTTGTTGGGTTCAGTTCAGGGGTATCTCCAGGTGGTAATGGGGGTGCAACCGGTCCAATGGTGACCTTAGTCTCCGGCCCATTAATAGCTCGGCCGGACTTTTATTAGTGGTTGTGCTGGGGGTGATATGTTGGGCTAAGAGGAATTTGTCGATCTTTTCCTGCCAGTTACTGGGGCCCATTCTGGTGAGTGTTTCTTTGGTAACCGGTTCTCCGAACCACCAGCCATCATCACTACCTACTCACCCGAGCCGGTCCGAACCGGGAGCATTTCGGTTTGAACCACTCCAGGCCCAGTAGAGTTGGTTTGTCGTTGTCGACGATGGTTAGGGGAGCTGTCCACTGAAGTCATTGAACTTGACTTGCACTATTGTTCTTCCTAGCACGGGGATGTTATTTCCCTGGAAATCATTTAAAGTAATGCTTTGCGGTTTGAGTTGTTTTTTCTTCATTGTCGGGATGAGGCTCTTCAATGTCTGCCATGACACAGTGGTGAAGAAGGACCCTGTGTCTAATTCCATGCTGCAAGGGGTCCCCTCTACAGGGATGGTGATGTGGTATTTATCACCGTCACATGTGTCTGAGTGGCCCACAGTTGTTTGATTTACCGTATTTTCCGGTGTATAAGACGACTGGGCGTATAAGACGACCCCCGACTTTTCCTGTTAAAATATAGGGTTTGGGCTATACTCATATAAGACTACCCCTCTTCCAACGCACACCAAATAAAAATTAAAAAACATCAACTGGCTCACCCACAATGTAAAAGCAGCTGAGCTAGACCCAAAATGGCCCCTGCAACAAGCAGGAACCTCACACAGCCACAAAAAGCCCCAAAAAACAACTTTCACACTTTACACACACAAAATTCCACATACAGCTTTGTGAGATTTTGTGTGTTTGTGTAGTTAGAGTGAAACACTACAGAAACACACTAAATCTCAGAAAGCTGCACAAATATTATTTTATTTTATTTTATTTTTATTTGTATATGAAAACTAAATTTAAAACTACCTAAACTTTAAATGGCTAGGTCTAAAAAAGAACAACTAAAAAAAACCCCAATTAACTATTTTTTTTTAAAGCTCCCAAAGGGGAAAAAAACATACCCAATAGAACAGGAGTCTCCAACCTTGGCAACTTTAAGACTTGTAGACTTCAACTCCCATAATTCCTCAGCCAGCTTTGTTTTGCTGGCTGAGGAATTATGGGAGTTGAAGTCCACAACTGATTGCAGGCAGGGAGTTGCTTGCTGATGGAATGGATTCAGGCAAGCAAAGCAAGGCAAGCGTTGCGACTAGCAGCTAAGATAAGCAAGCTAGAGGGGGAAAACTTTTTTCCTTTTACATGGCTCTGGCGATCCCAGCTGCGTTGCCTGATTAGCAGGCAACTTAGCTGGGATCGTCAGAGCTTGGATCGCCAGAGCCATTTAAGGCTCGTCAGAGCCTTTCGGGCTGGTCTGCCTGGTTACAGGAGAACGACACCCGGCGTATAAGACGACCCCCGACTTTTGAGAAGATTTTCATGTGTTAAAAAGTCGTCTTATATGCCAGAAAATACGGTATTCCTCTTGCTTCTGGGTAGGGTTCTTCCCTGCGCTTGTTTCTTTGGGGCCCCAGTCTCATGTGTCCTTGCCTCCCTGGACCAGCCTGGGGTCTGGGTTGGTATGGTATAGGCTGGGTGGCCCTGCAGGCCTTGGCTATATGACCCTTTCACTGGCACCGGTGGCATATGGCAAGCTGATCTAGCATGGAAACCCATGCACCCTGGGCAACAGGATTGTTTAAAATCATAGTCTCTTTGGCCCACCCTTCTTTCCGGGAATATTCGGTTCACTGCCTCTTCCTCGTCCATGTCTTCGTCATTCTCAGGGACCTCAGTGGCCCAGTCGGGCTCCTGTTGGGTGCGATGTACTCTTTCAGATGTTGGCAGTGGAATTATCAGACGCTTCTGTGGCTCTGGCTTCCTTGACCACATCTTTGAAGGTGGCTCCCCTCCAAATCAGCAGCTTCTTCTGTAGGGTCAGGTCCCTCATCCCCAAGATGAGTGTATTTTTCATCATCTCCTCCGGATTGCCGAATTCGCACTTGGTTGCAATTTCTTGCAATTTGGCCACAAAATCGCTGATGGTCTCACCCTCTCTTTGCCGCTGGTGGAAAAATTCATTTCAGCTCACCATTGGCATTGCTGTTGGGGCATAATGGTCCCTTAGGATATTCTGCAGCGTGGACCAGTCATCAATTCGATGTCTGCCGGTGATGCGAGGGTCTGAGCCATCTTGTAAATTTTTGGGCCACAGAAGGTGAGGAAGAGAGCTCTTTTTCTACTGTCTGGGAGGTCTTGGTAGTTGTTGGCTTCCAGGAACATTCGGAATCATCCCATATAGGTGTGCCATTCCTCCTTCTATGGGTCGTAGATAGCCGGTGCAGCAGAGGTTTGGCTGGTCATCATTTTTTTTGTTTGCCAGACAAGATCATTCCTTCCTAGAAGATGGCCACGGATGCCACGAGGTGAAGGTCAATGCCCTTTGTCCCCTTTTCTTGTCCTCTTCAAAATCCCACCTTTGTCGCCAGTGTTAGATGGAGGCGCAGATAGAAGAGGCGGGACGCCATAGTCCATTCAGCACTTTATTTCCAGCCGCTATCAGGAGCAAGAGAGAGGCAGGCTGCAGGGTCTCTCTTTTTTAAACAGTGCCGGCAGTCTTGCTGGCCACTGATAGTGTTTTATTTTTTCCACCGCTAGATTAGCCAATCAGTGGTGGGCATGCAAATGGGTGCTCCGTACGTCCATACGTAACAAAAAGGCAGAGCATGAAGTCCTGGATGAATGTGATGGAAGGAAGAAAAGTTTGCAAGGACAGAAAGGGAGGCCGAAGATAAGAGATTTTAGCCAGATTTTCTTTCCTTTTTCTTATCCAATGCCTGAAATTCCTCAGCATTTTGTTTCTTACTTCCTTTCTGTGGTGGGCATCTCATAACAAAAGGGAAGAAGAGTTTGATAGGTGTGTGTCCATGGAGCTCAGGCACCCAGTCCATTATGTTGTGCCAGTCCAGCCGAAACGGGCAGGGAGTTTCAGCCTCAACTAATGGAACTGAAACTCTCGGTGAAGCGTAGTTTTGTAACTCTTTCCTCTATGTAAAGATTTGTTTCGAATACATTAAATGCCTACTGCTTCAACTGATGAAAGGGAAACATCTGGCTAGGTGGTCCTTATGATCCCCTTCTCTTCATGGCAGGAGCTTTGCCATCCTGAACCCCACCAATGCCGCCTACTCTTTCCAGTGGAGGTGTGAGCAGCAGGACGAGAGGAAGACTCCCCCGGCCTTCATCTGTTTCACCGAGCGGGGGCTCCTCCGGCCAGAGAAGAAGATAGAGGTGCATGTGCAGAAGAGGGAGGCTCGGCTGCTCTCTGCCCTTCACCATAGCTGCTCTGAGCCCCTTCTGCCTGGGAGCAGCCGGTGGCGACTTGAAGGAAATTCCCAGCTGCTGGGCTCCTCTTCTGGTTCAGCCCATCATAGGGCTCTCTTTCCTTTCTTTCCCCCAGGGTGTTGTGGCTCTCTTTCTCCATGGGGGGTGGGGGGTAGAGCAGATACTGAATGCTGGAATATTTGCTCCCACCTTAATCTCCTTTCTAGCAGTTTGGAGGTGAGGACGGAAGGCTTCTCAGCTGATAGAAAACCTTCTGTGGTCCTTCCCACAGCAGTGAAAGACTCACCCAAGTCTTCAATATACTTTAATATTTTAAGTTTTATTTAATCTTTAAACATCCCACAGTTAAATGCTGTTTTGGAATTCTAGCATACTTTTAAAAGCTTTGGAATTAAAACACCAAATTCGGGATCCCTATTGTTCCATATTCCTGCACAGTGAGAACCACCCTGTGCCAGAACGTAGCACCTGTCTTTTCCTCTCTAGATCATATTCGAATTCATTCCCAAGCATCTGGATGTTACTGAATCCTTCTGGACCTTCACCATTTCCGAACACAACATCACAGTTCCTTTCCTCCTGGTGGGTCACACCACTGACCCGGCTGTCTCTTTTGAGAAAGTCCACCTGAACCTCCAGTCGCTTCTGATTGGTAAGAGCAGCCCTGGAGGACTTGGGTGCTTGGGGGTCCCGGGGGTCCTGCTTGCACTGCATGTGAGGCAGCTCCATCAGCTCTGCTAGAAGTAGCCTTTCTACTTCGATCCTGATATACAGGTAGTCCTTGACTTACAACAATTCATTTAGTGACCATTCAAAGTTACAATGGCACTGAAAAAAATGACATGACCATTTTTCACAGTTATGACATTTGTGGCATTTCCATGTTCATGTGATCAAAATTCAGATGCTTGGCAACTGGTTCATACTTATGACCATTGCAGTGTCCCGGGGTCATGTGATTACTTTTTGCAACCTTCTGACAAGCAAAGTCAATGGGGAAGCAGTGATTCACTTAACAACTGGGGGAAGAAATGTCATAAAATGGGGCAAAACTGACTTAACAAATGTCTCACTTTACAACAGAAATGTTGGGCTCAATTGTGGTTGCAAGTCAAGGACTACATGTAATCATTGTGATTAAAAAGCAGATCTCACGGGATAAGTAAAAATTTCAGCTGATGCAACTGACTTAAAACTTCAGCTGTTTCAAGTCTACAGAAAGAAAAACGCAATGCAGATATTAAATCAGGTCACCTGGAAGAGGAGCCTCACTTGCGCTTCCCACTCCTTCCTCCCTCCCTCCCTTCCTTTAATGGGCGATGAGTTCAGGTCTTCAGGGCAAAGATGCTCTCCTTGGGGAGGTTGCTCTCTGATGGGACCAAATGGATTCTGATACCTGCAGAAAAGTTCCATTTGGCTTTTTGTAGGACCTCCAGGATCTTAGTATTTTTTACAGCTTTGGGCCATGATACACAGTTTTTGTTTATAGGCCAATTTTCCTGTTTTTGTTTTTTTTTAAATGTCCTTTTCATTTCTCAGTTTGTCAGAGAGCTCTTTAGAGAACCATAGCAGTTTTATGTGGTTTGTGGATGCTGTCTTTGAACTCATTATATCACTCATGAAAGCTCTTGAAACTCTTTTATTTTAGCAGGCCTTCAGCCCCTCATATAAAACAATATTATTACTATGTCAAAGGCCGCTGATTGAATTATCTTACTAATTGAGATATTCTGATCAGGTACAGCATCCAGAGTCTTTCTATGACATTATTTCATAAAGAGCTAATTGTAAATTAGATACATTTAATACAAAATGGAGAAATAGGGCCATTAGGTTGGATTTGCATCTGAGCGAGTTAATCCAGAAAGTGTCTCTTCCCTACATCCCACCACCCCCACTGCCCCCCAAGCCGGGGGTACTATTCAGTAGGTTCTGACAGGTTCTGGAGAACCAGTAGCAGAAATTTTGAGTAGTTCAGAGAACCAACAAATACTACCTCTCTGGCTGGTCCCAGAATGGGGTGGGAATGGAGATTTTGCAGTATCCTTCCTCTGCCACACCCACCAAGCCACGCCCACTGAATCGGTAGTAAAAAAAATTAAATTCCACCACTGCCCCAGGCCATCTCTCTTCAGCCTCACAGGGGTCTCCTTGCCTGGATTCCAATTGGTCCCCAAACCACATTTTTTTCCACCAAGTTTAGCTAAGGCTTGAGAGAACCAGCAAGTAATTTTAAACTGTAAAGTGAGGAGGAAAAAAAAGAATGCCAGAGTGAAAGAATAATGTTCTTATTCATGGCTGAAATGAGGAGGGCCTCCACCCTCTGAGACCTCTGGAGGACTGTGATGACCATCTCTTCCCCTGGCACTGGCTGGGATCAAAGGAAGCCCACAAATGGGGGAGGGAGGGAGGTTGTCCTCTGTGGTGGGGTCTGAGGTTGTTGCGGCATTTGTGGGTTGTATTCATTTTTGTGTTATAGAATGTGGCCATGAGCCACCTAGGATTAACATATTGTATGTAAGATAGTCAGGCTACCTTACTTACAACCAGATTACATAGAAAGCATTTTTATGAAAATTGACCTGTAGATTCAAAGGAAAATGTTATAGAACAGGAGGGGGATTTCTAAATTTCTGGCAAATTGGGACTCGAGATTCATTTGGGACGCAAAGGCAAACCCGTCCCTCTTCCCAGGAATCCTCTGTAGGTGCTACCTAGAAGTGCCAGCGATGGCCAGAATGGAGCCTTCCAAATCAGAATAAACAGCCATTTCCCATGATTTAGGAATTCTGCTGGGACATCTTAAAAGCATCTTGGCCTTCTTTTGCAGCCACATTGCAATCAGTTACTAAGATCTGTTTCACAAGTTTTTGCCAAGCCATTTTATCTCGAGTGAAGGGATAAATTTAATTCCTAAATTCCATGAACTCCACACTGCAAAGGCTCTCTCTTTCCAGGACATGAAGCTCGCGAGTGCATTGATATCCACAATGATGAGAACAAAGCCTACACTTTTGCTTTCCGAGACGCTTCCCGTTTTTCAGAGGGGCGAATCAACAGCCTCACCGTGCAGCCCATGGAAGGGGTAGTGCTGCCTCATTCCAGGTAAAGGAGAGGGAATTGGGTGCCAAATGGGGTAAGCGGTACCCCAGGATGAGGCTTGATGTGGCTTTGAGATAGCTTAATAGATGTTTGTGTGGCTTATAGCAGGGATGAACAAGGGGACATGGGATAAACTGGGACTGTTGTGGAGGGCTGAACCAATGTAACTTGGTTTGATGTCCTCAAACTCCATCAGGCTGCTCCAGGTGAGCGCTGCGCAGGTGCAGAAAAGCACTTCCTCTCCTCGCTCTCCCTCAGCTGCCAGCTGACTGAAGGAACACCCGGCGACTGTGCAGAGTTGGACCCAACTCGGCTTCTTCTCCTGCCTCCTGTGGCACATTTATTTACATTGGATTTCTCATTTCTGATTGACTTCACGTGGGCTGGGCACTGTGGGAAGGAACAGCCAAACCGTCAGATGTGGCCAAGGGGGCTGTAGAGTGCCTAGTCTGGCTTGCACAATGGATGGATGGATAGGAAGAAGATGGTTTAAGAGACTGACTGTGGGGGCTCTCAAATGTATCATACTCACTGCTGTTTTTATTTCTGGTTTTGTTATTTTTTGGTCTCTCTTAACCTGATGTAGCCTCCCAGAATTGCAATTTGCAAATTGATGGCCATAAAAATTGATTAACTAAATGTACAAAAATAGAAATACAGGTAGTCCTCAGCTTACAACAGTTCATTTAGTGATTGTTCGAACTTACAACATTGAAAAAAAGTGACTTATGACCGTTTTTCACACTTATGACTGTTGCGGCATCCCCATGATCACATGATCACAATTCAGACACTTGGCAACTGACTCATATTTATGATGGCTGCAGGGTGCCAAGATGTTGTGATCCCCTTTTGCGACCTCATGACTAGCAAAGTCAAAGGGGAAGCAAGTTTCACTTAACAACTGTGTTACTAATTTAACAATTGCAATGATTCACTTAATAACTGTGACAAGAAAGGTCATAAAATGGGGCAAAATTCACTTAACAAATGTCTCACTTAGCAACAAAAATTGGGGGCTCAATTGTGGTCGTAAAGTGAGGACTACCTGTATTTCTCTTTTAAAAAATGTTTTACAGGGGTTTTTTGCTGAGGCTTTCCTATTTTGTTTTTTTAGGGTCCTTGGATGTAACTATTGTGCACATCATTAAATGAAATTCTTTCATTTCTTGAATTCTGACTTTGTACAGAGATAAACAGCCACCCTGCTATCAACAGCAGATCTGGATAAGTCCATTTTTTACTGGAAGTTGCTCAGGAACCAGAGACCAGCATTTTAAAAATTTGGCATTTACTTATTAATTTATTAATTAATTTTATTTATCTAATTCATTCGTCCAATTTATATGGCTGCTTATCTCACCCTACCTGGGTTGCTAACAATAATTAAAACAGTGTAAAAACACCAAAGAATAAAGAACCAACAGGAGGCACATCATGTGCAGCCAAGGCAGAAGCCCAGAAATCAGCCCAATCACTGCCTGGGCACCCAGATCTCAGGCCCAGAGAGCCAACTCAACCCAGCAAATGTGTTTTCTCACCAGATTCCCTGTTCACATCTACTTCACACCAACCTTGGAAGGGGAAGTGAATTTTAACCTCATCTGTGATGTCAAGAAGAAAAGCCAGCCACTCTATCTGAATGTCAAAGCCATTGGCCACACCATGAATGTGTCTGTGAAGTGTGAAGAAAGCCACGGGGTGGTGACTGAGCTGAACCCAGAGCATCCAAAGCAGATCCACTTCCGTGAGGTGAGAGGGCCATGAGCAGAGCAAGCCTGGCCTGAACGTATATGCGGGAAGCTGGCTCCTAGCCCTTCTTCTTTGTTGTGCTTCGCTTCATTGCTTCCTACTCAGCATCTTCAGTTCTGTAAGAGAAAAGGATCAGCTGCATGTCTCCTGGCCAATTCAATCCTCCCCCACCCCCCAAGAATCTCTTTCTTCCTTTACCCTGTGGATTAGAAGTTTATGTTTCAGTGATTTTATAAGCTGTCAGTCATGGCCATCCCAAAAGGTAGCCCAGAGTCTTCTGCTCCCTCTTGAAGGATCAGACCAGGATCTGAACTCCTTGGAAGCTAAGGAGTTGGGCTTTCATAATTCTTTGTTTCAGGAGCCTGCCACATTTCAGGAGCACATTTGGAATTTTATCTTTTTTCCAAATCGATGAACAGGTCCACCAAAAGTACACAACCATAACTGTCCATCATTGATATTTTGTAAGAAAAAGTCAATTTTTAAAGAAAATCTGGGGCCTGAAATAACTTTTGGTACCAGAGGCTGGCACTTAATATTGCCAAAAATGTCAGGTTTTCTGTAGGTCCTTGTGTTTGTGATGGTGGTGGATGCTGAAGGAAGGTGCAATGGCTGCCTTGGGTACCACAGGGACCATTCCTTCCTTACCTGACAGAAATCTAGAAAGGATTTTTCTGTATGATTGTTTCTACTATTAAACCCAACTTGGTCTGGAGTCTAATTACATTCTGGGGTGTCCCCTCTCCTTCCATCCTGCTGGGATTGTGGTGGAAGGTGGGACGGCATGTGGAGGAAGGTGGGAGAGGGTGGGGTGCAGATTCTGAGAGCCTCACAAAATATGGCATTTCACAAGAACATCCCTGGAGGGCGGAGACAGAAGTGCTGAGCTTTCGATACCTGAGGGGCTGCACTGGACTTCCCTCCACGGGAACCCAAACCACAGACTCCCTGGACTTTCCTGTGGGGCCACTTTCTCTCTGGGTGTGGAGCATCCTTTCATTCTCGGGGCCTGTGGCTGGGAGCTGCTGTACCATGAAGTCTGGCCAGGTGCTGATGTCAGTGAGGAGGCCCACCTGCCTTGGAAGACAAGGGGGCGGAGGAGGGAATGCAAGGCAGGGCCGGCTTTGAGGAGAGGCTTGCAGACCTGGCTTGGAATTCCAGTTGGAGGGAGGGGAGGAAGCGACTGACTGCCTTCTCTCTGCTCGGGACAGATGCAAGTCAACGATTACACAGAGTGCAACTTCTCCATCCTCAACACCGGCAAATTCAACTTCACCTTTTCCTGGGAGTTCTGCAAGGCCAAGAAGTTCTGGCAGTATTTTGCCCTCTCCCCAGAGAGTGGCGCTGTGGAGGCTGGAGAGCGGGTGGAGGCCAAGCTCTCCTTCCACCCGCTGAAGGCCTTCACCTTAAAGGACATTGAACTCAAGCTGCAGGTAGGAACGTAGGGGCCCTGTTTGCCGGAAGGCTTCCATTGCCCATTGCTGTATCATGAAGCCCTGGATGTCTAGCACCAGTTCCAGGTGGGGGAATCTAGCTCAGGGAGGAAGGAAGCACTCTCAGCCAGCAGGAGTACTGGCTGGAGCAGGAGGACAGCCATTTATGCTGCTAGATCCAACTTTGCTGCTGAATGACCAGGTCACAGGGCTCTTATGGGGAAAAGAGGAGCAGAAAGGAGCAGGGTAGCTTTGCTGCCTTGTGTTGTATATGAAAAAGAAGAAGGTATAAAAATATGGGGGAAAAACCCCTAGCTGAAGTCTCTTTCTGGGGAAACTGTATCTAGACATGGTCCCAGGCCTATCCTCCTTTACTCAACCCCATTGGTCTTTAACGAGACTTGCTCCCAGCTAAATCCAGCTGTTTTTTTTAATATATTCCTATTCTGCAGTTATTGCATTCAAAGTGAACTTACATCAACATAACAATTACATCCTTTACATGCTCACTTATATTTATGGACATACTGGGTCCCTCTGTGATTTTGGGATACCAAGAAGATGCCATGGAGAAAAAGTGGCTTATAAAATAGTAATGCTCTGTTTGACTGCAACAACTATGAAATAAATGAGCTTTTGGCGGTCTCCTAGCTAGTTTCCTGCAGCAAAACCACATTTGTGGCTCTGTTGCAGTGGTGAAATGTAAAATTTGTTACTACCAGTTCTGTGGGCGTGGCGTGGTGGTGGGGGTAATGTGACTGGGTGGGCGTGGCCAACTTATTTTTTCTTACTTTTAAAAGCATTTTTACTACAACCTTGTAGAAAAAAATGCTTTTAAAGGCTCTGACGGTCCCAGCTGAGTGCTTTTAAAAATAAAATAAAAAAAAAGTCTCTGATGATTGTGCGGCTCAGCTGGGCATGAGGGGTGCAGGGATTTCTGCTACCGGTTCTCCGAACCACCCACCGCCATCGCTACTGGATTGGGCGATCCGGTCTGAACCAGGAGCATTTCATCCCTGCTCTGCTGTTTGTGGTGTTGCAGTGGCCAAGCCTTGCAGCAAGTCTCTGTCTCTTTGGAGAAATCAGCCAGCCACAACCAGCTGCTCTTTCTTCAGATGCCCACAATGTCCCACTCATTGATGGGATATTTTCTGCACACGTCCAACAAACACCCCTGTAAGGATTGCCTCTCCTTCCAACTTAAGAAAGCATGAACTCTTGAAACCTGGTTGTTCAAAAGGATTCCTTTATTAAGCAGAAGTGAAAGCCATTGTCGAGCCCGGCGTTAGTTAAAGCACGATCTGAATACCCTTAGGCAAGACAAGTAGGATTAAAGCAGTAGAGACCCCTCCCTTTAAGTCAGAATGCAGATTTTAGCCAATACACAAGTGTGAAGATGTTTTCTTTCCTAGCTTCCCTGAGAACCCGAACAAACATGCATTCCCACTGTTATCTTTTAAAGTGAAACAGCCCACATGGCTATCATAAAAATTTCTCCAGGTAAAGAGGATCTCAGGGCTCTATGGCACCAGGATATGGGTTGTAAAATATCTCTTGACACAGGCAATACTAATAAATCTAATCCAAGTCTCCCCCGTCCTCCAGTTGTATGGCAGTATCACTTTTAGGGATCTGACAACCCCATTGTTTCAGATACCTCTGATTCCGGAATATCAACCATTGATCTGAGGGTGACTTATCTTTTAACAAAGAAGTGATGGGAACAATTGGCTCGGAAATAACTGATCTAAAACTTATCAGATGAACTTTAAATCTCATACATCTTGGTTTACCCAGAGATCAAACGTTCTCATAACATTACATGTTAATAGGCCTGCAAATGTAAGAATATCTGATCACTCTTAATAGAATCCTTTCCATTACCTGCACCTTTTACGTTTCTAGTGTTGCTAGCCTCACTGTGTACGTGTTTTGTTGTTCAATTTCTCACCGTGTCTGTTAAAATAAAATATGTTGCATTAATTAATGAAATCTAGTGCAGAACAGTCTGCAATGGAAGTATAATATTCATAAACTGTCACTGATGGTAAAGTAAATGATAAAGCCTCTTTGAAGAAGGCCAGGTTCTCTGCTCTGCTGAGACCGTGTCTTCCTTCTTTCATAGATAAGCCACGGCCCCACATTTACATGTGTTTTGCGAGGCTCAGTGTTGGCTCCCAGCATCCATTTCTCATCCCTCAGAGTGGACTTTGGCAACTGTTTTATCTACCAAGCTGGGATGCCCATTTCCAAGAGAATCTTGGTGATCACTAATAAAGACAGCAGGAAAGCCAGGTGAGTTGCAGCCTTATGAGGTGAGAACTGGTGATTTGGAGCAGTAGGTTGATGTGTGAGGAGAATGCATATCAAGGATGAACTCAGAACTCACTCACTCACTCCCATCCATCTGTCCATCGACATTCCCAAACAAACACAAAATGATTTTATTGCAAAGGATTACATCTGTAATCCATGTATTAAAAGTTCTCCACATAACAACATCCAGGAATCCTTCCATCGCAAGGTTTGGGCCCTCTGTCAGCTTTCTCCCTCTTGAAGCTCTTATTTCCCAAATGGCACCTTGGGGCCCAAATCCATTGGCTGCACTGGCTTCTGCTCTTGTGTCGCAAGAGCCCTGGAGGTGCCAGGAACTTGCAAGACTGGAAGGTGCTGGATTCGAAACAAGCAGGCTCCTTGTCTTTCCACAGTCTCAACCCCTTTCTCCTCTTGGAATCAGCCAATTTGGGAAGGGGTCAGTGAGATTTTGAAGTTTTATAATGCAGGACAAATCACTTCTGGGGAAATAAACCTAATTTTAACACACCTGGGATTAAATGCTGGTTTATTTAGATTTTTTAGTTTTGGAAACTCTGATGGCAACACAAGTCAGGTGTTCCCAATACAATTTGCAAAGCCGATTAACCATCTTCTTCTCATCTCTTCAAAGTGTGGAGTGCTTGTTCACCAACACAGCCTACCTTGAGATCGGTTTCCGTTCTGAAGCTCTAAGTCCTGGAGAAAAGGTGGAGATTCCCATCAGCTTCTATCCCCGAGAAGCCATTTCCTACCGTGAAATCATCACCTTTGAAATAAATGGGATCTTACAGCGGACTGTAGAGCTCTTTGGGAAGGGCATTGAGATGAAGGTGAGATTAGGCAGGCTTTTAGAAGAAAAGGGAGATAGAGGATGAGATTTGGGGTTCACAACCTGCTGCTCAGGGTGCTTCTTCTGTGGACGAGGGGTTTCAGCACCTCCTGCCTGGTTGCTCCTGCAGCTTTGAGAAGTCTGAATTGAAAGCAAGGAGCTAGGTTTTTAGGAGCTGCTCCTTACCCTCACTGTAGTCACCTAAAGATAAGGTGTGTGTGTGTGTGTGTCTGCTAAAGGGTCCTGATCTTCTATGCACACAACTAAAAAGAGCTTGCACATTCATGAAAGTGGAGCTTGATTTTTTTTTTTAAAGAAGATTTGCTGATATTGTGCTGTGATGTTTCCAAAAAAAAAGGAAGGAAGAAGGAAAGGAAAGGAAAGGAAAGGAGAAAGAAAGAGAGAGAGAGAGAGAGAGAAAGAGAGAAGGAAGGAAGGAAGGAAGGAAGGAAGGAAGGAAGGAAGGAAGGAAAAAGGAAAGAAAAAAAGAAAGAAAAAGGAAAGAAAGAAAGAAAGAAAGAAAGAAAGAAAGAAAGAAAGAAAGAAAGAAAGAAAGAAAGAAAGAGAAAAAGAGCTGTATCAAATCAGCACATCAGGACCCCACCCTGACTGCAACAGGCAGCGGCCCAGGGCAGGACCCCATTGAGCCGTTCCCTCCCTGGTTCAGCCCTCTGATCTCCTCCCCCTTCTTTCTCCTCCCCCCTCCCCCCCAATTCATTCACTTCTTCTCTTCCTTAGTCCCGTCTGTTTCCTACCCATAGATAGATGTTGTGGAGCCTCCCCAGAAAGTGCTGAAATTCGGAGCTGTCCCTCCAGGGCACATTGTGAAGAAGGGAGTCACACTAGTAAACAACAGTGTCCTCTTTGTCGTGTTCAGTCTAAGTTTTGTGGCTTCCATCCCGGAGTTGCAGGAAGCAAAGGTAGGAATTGTCCCTTCTGAGATGGTGCCCGGGAGGGCCTCAGCAGGGTGAGCGGCCGGTGGGCACTCCTGCCTCAGGGGATTCAAGAGGCTATTCCTGCCCTCCAACTTCAGACAATGCCAAGAAATAGAGGCTCCTGGGTGAAGGGCATCATATGGCACGGAGCACAGGCCTTCCTGGAGCCTGGGTTCTCCCCTCCTTTCAAGCACGGCAGGGAAGGGGCTTTTCATTTGGGTGGCCGACAAGAGAGAGTGCCCAGGGGCAGAGGCAGAGCTGAAGACCAAGAGGCACAGGGTGTGGGTGAGTCCAGCCGGGGAAGCAGTGGCCAAGTTACTAGTGCAGCTTGATTGGAAGCAGCTTCCTGCCCTGCTGACCTCTCCTGCTTGCTGCTGCCATTCTTGACTTTAGTAGAACTGAGGGTGGGCCTCCCATGGGATAAAAATCTGCATGTAAAGCTCTACTTTCTGTGAGGAAAGGAGGAGGCAGTGCACGGTGGGCTCCTGGTCTCTGGGGCAACAGCAGAGCCCAAACTCGGAACTTGTTTGGAGCCAGGCCATTGTCCATGCATCTGGAGGAAGACCAGCTATCTCTCCCACTGAAAACATCTCTCCAGTTGAACATCTGCCTGTCCTGCTGGATGCAAGATTGGCCAGTTGGGACTCTTTGCAGGAGAGGAGCATCCTGCATCAGGTAGGACTTTTCCACTGGGTGTCTTTGGACAGGTGCTCACTATGTCTCCCAGTGGTGAAATTACCTTGAAGCCCCAGGGGGGCACCTGTCACGTGGAGGTGACATTCAGTCCGAAGAGCCGCATCCTGCCCTTCTCCGAGGAGGTTCTGCTCGAATGCCAGGGGGTCCTGCACTCCCTCTTCATTGTGCAAGGCTGCTGCCAGGGCATTGAAGTCCACCTGGACCAGGATCACATCCCTTTTGGAGCTGTGGTGCTGCGGAGCCAGGCTTCTCGGCGCATTGTGATGCAGAACTCTGGAGATCTCGGAGTGGGGTAAGCCAGCCAGCCCTATCAGGGAGCTTCTTCACTGGCTCTTGTGCCCCTCCTGGCCTAGAATGGAACATTTAGGCACTGACCATTGGCCACACCCCCAGGCAACTGCCTCAGCCAATTCACAGCCAGCTTTCCCCTTCCACTGGCCCTCCCCTGGCTATTCTCCACGGCCGACGGGCCCCTGGCCCTCCGCCCTTGCCCTTTGTCCCTGCCCATTTGCCCAGACACCATTTGACCCAGGCATTTTGCTGCATGGGACCAATAACTCATAGCCAACTGCAGGCAGAAGCATTGGTGATGCACGGGCAGCGCGTGATTGGCGATAGGCAGGATGATCACAGGGGCTGTTTTGTTTTTTTTAATTAATTTATTTATTTATTTATTAAATTTTTATACCGCCCCCTCTCCCGAAGGACTCGGGGCGGTGAACAGCCAGAATTAAAAACACACAATACAAATATTAAAATACATTAAAACGAAATTAAATTATCTTTGGCTTCTCCAATTTAAAACCCCTTACCCATAAAATTCCCCAATTAAAAATTTTTTAACCCAGCCCGGCTTGCTGAAATAAAAAAGTCTTCAGGGCCCGGCGGAAGGTCGGGCAGCGTGTAATGCAAAAATTTTTTTACAGAAGTGCAGCTGCTCCGCAAATTTTTTTAAAGGGGCTACACTTTCTGACCAATTGGATGGCTCCAGAGCATGGTTCTGGCAGGTCATGCAGAGGAGGCCAGGGGCTGAGTTTTAAAAAGAAAGTGTCAGAAATGGCAAAGCTGCAGCGTGAAAGCATCCCGCTGCTGGGAGCTGTGCAGATCTGTCACCAGTTCTGGAGGGGACAGAAGGGGAGGCGGAAGTAGTAGCCACTGCGGAGGCAGACAGGCAAGAGTGTGTTGGGGGAGCACCAGGAAGGGAGGGAAGGGCATTTCTAGGGGATGTTGCAGAGATGACAGGAAACAAAAGGGGGGAGGAGGAGCCCCAGCCCTTAGGAGTTCAAGTGTGTGTGTGTGTGTGTGTGTGTGTGTGTGTGTGTGTGTGTGTGTGTGTTTCCGTAGTGTTACCTGCATGTGTAAGTGTGAATAGAGTACGGAGACTCCACAGTAGGGATGGATTTGGGGCTCTGCAGTTTGCGGGCTCTTCTGATATGCTAAAAGGGTCCCGGAGTCAGCGTTCCAAGTAATGCACCCATTGAAAGTAGAACTCCAAGGCAGGTAGATTTATCAAAGAACAATTTATTGGATACATCATATTGGCACAACTGGTGAAAACTGACTCTGAAAGTTCCCATGGTTTTCACCTAATTAAAAAGTGAAAATTTTCCCCTTCCCTCAAATCATCAATCACATTGTCCAATAGAGGTGCTGGCCAGTTGCTCGGTTACTTTACTCCTCCTCTCCCAGCCACCTGTTGGAGTGACCTTGGTTCCCAGAGGAAAACTTTTTGCTTTGACTAACTATTCCCTAGTTAACTATGCCCCAGTTAACTATTCCCCCTCCCTGTCCTCTCCCTTGTGGCAACCCTGAAGTCACAAAGATGGCCTCAGCCAGGTTTGCTTCAGGGTTGACAGTCAGACCTTTCCCCTTAACTCGTGAGGTACTCCTGAAAGAGAAAGAAAACCAAATTGAGGTTAATTAGTGTTCAATCAACCACCTCTCCTCCCCCTGGAGGCCCCTTTGGCTATTAAGGGTACTTTTTGCTAAACTGCCTGACTAGTCTGTCTGCCTTTACATCCCAGGTTTTCACCCACGTGGTTTTGGAACATGAGTATCCCTTCCACTGTACTAAGTATTGCAACCTCCCCCTGTGCAATCTGGAATCCCCATGCCCTAGGGAGCTCGGGCATGGGGACAAGTTCCATGCCACTAGTGACTTGGAAAGGGGTTCGCCCGGTGCTACTGTGCATTGCGTTCTTGTATGCCACCTTGGCAAAAGGCAGCAGTTCTGCCCAATTGATCGGTTCAAGTTTACATAGCATCTTAAATATTGCTCAACCATGGCATTCATGGCCCCGTTAGTGCTCAGATGAAAGGCTGAGCTAAGTCCCTGTGAGGACCCTGTGGATTTTATGAACTCCCTGCAGAATTTAGCTGTGAACTGGACCCTTCTATCAGAGATTATCCTACGAGGAACGCCATGGAGCCTATAGATGTGCTTTATAAATAGTTTGGCTAGTTTATGGGCTGACAAGATTGATATAAGGTTTATAAATTTTGCTTACTTCCCGTGGATCCTAACATATCAATACAGTTAGTGATCCCTACTAGTTATGTTAAATATTTGGGACTTTATATAGCTTGGCCAAAAATACTTCTAGATATGTAGAAATAAATATTTTGAAGCTTTAAGGAAATATTGAATTGTATGGGTTAAATTACTTACTCAAATTCTACCCTATTGTAAGATAAAATTAATGTCATTAAAACAATTATTGCCCATAGCAAATAATGGGTTCACTTAATGACCGTTACGTTTGATTGCCATATTTCCTTAATGACTGCTGCAAAACAGGTTGTAAAAATGAGTGAGGTCACATGGTGAGCCACGTTATGACCATCAGGATTTACGACTGCAGTTGCCAGTCTTAATTACAGTCATACGTCAATGACTACCTATAGATAAAAGATAGCAGATTCAAAAAGAGCTACTAGATCGGTTTGAGTCAACGGCTAAAAGTGCAAGAGTCAAAATAAGGAAGTAATTACTCCATTTTTTTCTGTCACAGTCAGCCACTATTCAGAGTCCTGGTTTTGGTCCTGGGTATGACATTTCCAAAAGACCAATGACAGACTGAAGCTACTTCAGTAGATTATCGTGTTGAAGGATATGGAAACCAGGCTTTACAAGAAAAGAGCTGAAGAGCTTCCTTGAGCCTACAGATGATCATTCAGCTTTTGTAGACTTCTAATGAAGGAGAACTCACCATTTCATGTGGCCATCTCTTCCACTAGCTAACAGCTCCTATTGAAGAAATGGTGGAACAGAATCATTAAAGGAAGGATGCCAAAGGAGGGGGTGTAGCTGCCTGACCCAGGAACCTTCCTAGCAGGATAAGGCCCAAACTGTAGCAACCTCCACTGCTGGGTCCAGTTCAAAGGGATAATGACCGGTGGCCAAGAGCACCATGTTCTCTTTCCACCCTACCCCTGCCAGATGACCAGCTACAATGAAGACCTTTCCTCTTGCATGAGGTCTTGGGGTCTCTCGATGGCTGTCCTTTGCCCTACACAAATTTTGGGTTAGGTGGAATTCTTGCGTGATTTTTCAGAAATTGGTTAAAACACTATTTTCCTGAACATTGGGGAGGCTCAGCTTTTAGCTAGGGGATTGAATGGCTTCTGGTGTGTTATTTGATTGATTGTGGATTTGGAGTATGTAAATGTGAGTCTTTGAAAATTTCTCATTGGTGTGATACTTAGAAGGAAGAGACACACATTTAGTTTTAACAAATGGAAACTGCAAGCCTTACATCATCCTAATGCAAGTTTGCCTGCTAGGCTACTCTTAATTTTACTCTAGATCCTTGCACGACAGATAGTGGTGCCAAATTTGGTTAATCTCAACCAAGTTGAGAGCCCATCAATGCTTTCGCAAGAAGCCACCAGAAATCCCTGTTTTGCTAGAGGGGGGAATCTTGGGAGAGGGCAAATCACTTCCACAGGACTGTGGCATTGCTAGGAGCCATTCTCTTGCAGCTTTCTCTGCATCTGCCCTCTAATGCCACTTACTCCCCCCCCCCCCCCGTTCCCAAGACTTGCTGGGGGGTGGGGGTGAAGAAGGCAGAGGAAGCTGGCTGGCTGAGGAATTCTGGGAGTCCACAACTCATAAAGTTGCCAAGTTTGGAGACCCCTGTCTTAAGCCATCCAGAGTTTCCTGAATGAGCACAACTCCTGAGGGGAACCATTTTCCTTTTTTTTCAAAGCTTCCGATGGGATATCAAACGCTTCAGACCAGACTTCTCCATCAAACCTACAGAAGGTTACATTTCTCCAGGAACAAGCGTCCCCTTTGAAGTGACCTTCCACCCTTGTGAACAGAGTCAGGACATCTGCTATGAAAACCTCCCATGTCACATCCAAGGCGGAGAACCCGTGAGGCTCACACTGAGTGGATTGTGTGTGAGCGTCCCACCTGTCAAAGAGGTGACTGGTGGGGCACCTTGAGCTGGGAATACCTGGGCAAGAGCAAGAATGGTCCAAATCCAGTCTAAAGTGTAAATGGGCCACTCCTGGAACTTGAATGTAATGTAAATCAAGTTACAGGAACCTTGGCAAAAGGAGCCATCAGAACAGAGATTAAAACAGAGATGGTTTCTCTCCATCTACTCTGTCTCTGATGCAGCCTCTTCACAGTCAAGATACTCACCTCATAGTCTATCTGCGTATCTCCAGCCTTCGATGTGGAGGGTGCCTCTGTGCTAGAGTTGGGAAGGTCCCGAGTCTGTAGCTGCAGTGGCCATAGGAGGGCTGGAGCCTTCTCAGTCTTTATTCCGTGTGGGGGCAAACTCATCAACTATTCTTCCTCCTTGAAGAGGAGGTGGTCAAGAAGGGGGATGTGGGTCAGGTAGTGTTGCTTTTGGTTTTAATAATACTGTACACTCTCTCCAGAACAGGACATTGGAATGGAAGATTTGTGCATTTGTTTATTGCTCATTAGTCCCTATGTTTCTCTCAAGAGGGCATCGCCCCTTTGTTTCCTTCAATGAACAATCTTGAATTTTTTTAAGAGATGTGTTGAAAAGTGAAGAACGGGACTTGGCCTCAACTTGATTTTCAGCGTTGCACCTGGGGCTCCACAGATTCCACAGGCCTGCTTAGAGGATAGAACTGGCAGGGGCTGCAAGTATATCTCAAGCCGAGCTAAAGTAATTGAGATACCTACAGAAACAGGATGGGGTTGGAAGCCTTTTGAAGGCAGACTGCCTTCTGACTAGGCAGTCAGAAACAAACACTGCATAACTCCTTTATTGTTAGAGTATAAGAATTTTGAAAACCTGACAGAAATTCTCTCGATCCCCAAGTTGTGGCAATCTTGGGGTTTTTCCCTTGTTCCCTCTTGTTTAGCTGAGTCAATGTGAAGTTTATACAGCAGTTGCTGAATTTCTTTTCAAAGCAATCTCCTTCCCACTTACCCTGTTCTTTTTTTAAAAGTTTTTTATTCTTTAAAAACAAAGATAAAACATTCCATCTTTCCTTATGCAGTGTATTGTCTGGGTACAAACATCTCTGTGCAACATCGTTCCTCATTCATCGTATCTTTCACATTCACGTTAACATTAATATTATATTAAACATTTAAATATTGTAAAACTCTCCATTTTCTTCTTGGTATCTTTTAGTAATAATACCAAATTGACATCAAATATTATTTTCTTCATACATATACTAACAATTTTCATCTTATTTACCGTATTTTTCAGAGTATAAGATGCATTGGAGTATAAGACGCACCTATCTTGTTTTTGTTTTTTTATAAAAAAGTTTTTTTATTTTTTAGGCAAACACACATACAAACATACAATAAATTTTCTTTGAACAGAGTATTTGGCCGATTCACAAATTTAAACAGCGTTTAGTCATTTCAATTAAATTTACAATTTCTATATTTCCTTTTTGCCATATTTATTCATCTATTTTTTAAAAAAAACAATATTACCCTTCATCCTCATCTCTAATCCTAATCAAATTCAATTTTTCCCTTCTATTCTATATTATACCCCTTCCCATTGTCATCTATTTTTATATCCATCCTCACATTGGAGGATGGATTACATGTATGTAATGTATTACATACATTCTGTAATATTACAATTGTTTAATACAAATTCAACATTTTAATATAAATCAATTAGTTATATAACTATCTTTTTTTGTATATTAATCAATATGAATATGAATATTCCAATTATTTCCATGCAATCCAATTTCTTACAAATCAATTATATTTACCAATAATAATAAACCAAATAATTTTCCCTCCAAACCACAACTTAACCATTTCTGCTTTCAACACAATATATAATTAATAGTATCTCAATTACTACAATTCCCTAGTTAAATAGAGCTTTCCCCTTGTTACTCATTTTCACATCTTTAACTTTCCCAATAACCCAAAGTTTTGCCCATATAATCCTCCAAATCACAACTTAATCATTTCTACTTTCAACCCAATATATAATTAAAAATATTTCAATCGTTACAATTTCCCTAATTAAATTTAAAAATGTTCTAGCCGTTATCCAAGCTACAACTTAATCCTGTTTACTTTCACCACCATATACCATTAAAGGTATTTCAATTATTAGTTTATACTTATTCATATTTCTAAAAAAATAAAAAACATAAAAACATCGTCTAGATTTCAAAAATACAAAGACAAATATTCCAATTATTATTCATTTCATTTTTACAATCATGATTTCCCATTTATTTCTTACTACTATTCATATTTCAATTCTAAATATGTATAACATCTCTTTCATTTCTTTTCCTTTTTCTCCCTTCTCATTTTTATTTTTGCCTTTTTCTTTTTTTCTTTTGTTTTAAAATCTTGAATTCTTTTGTCCTAAATTTCCCATTGTTTGCACCTACCTTTTTTGCTGAAGAAAAAGAAGAAAAAGAAATCTTCCTCTGCCTCTGCCTAATTTTGCAACCTTGCAGCAAACAGCCTGCTTTACTTTCGTTTTCGTTTTCAGCATAGTTTGATTAGCACAAGGAAAAAAAATAAATCTGCTGCAGCAATTTACCTCTTTGCAGCAAGCAGCAGAGCCCTGTGCAAAACAGCTGAGAGCAAATCAGCTGAGAGTTGGGAGGCCGATCCAATCAACTTGTGCTAATTAGGCTGTGCTGAAGCTGAAAGGAGATGTTTTTTTCTTGCTCTTTGCTTGCAAGGAAGTAACTGCTGCGAGGCACAGGCCAAAGGGTGGGGGCCAGTGGATGGGCAGGGCTACATTCGGTGTATAAGATGCATCTAAATTTTCACCCCCTTTTAGGGGGGAAAAGGTGCGTCTTATACGCCAAAAAATACAGTATACCTCTATCTTAATATATTTTCTACTTATTTTTGGTCTTTTTCATTTCCAAAGTCCATTTTTATTCCCCAACCATTGATAAAATACTTCCCATATCACATATTCAGTTTGCTCTTTCTCCTTAATTACTAACATTAATATGTTCATTTCTGCACATTCTAATATTCTCCTTATCACCTTCTCTTAAATGGGAATATCTCCACTTTTCCAATGTTGTGCAAATACAATTCTAGCTGTAATTATATATACATTCTCTTTACTATAAGTTTCCAGTAAAAGTCCTAACAGAAATATTTCTGGTTTCAACTCAATATGTTGTTGTATCATCTCTTCCAATCATGTCTTAATTTTTGTCCAGTATTTCTTTGCTTCTTCACAAGTCCACCACATATGATAGTAAGATCCAAGTAGCTGGTGACACTTCCAACATTTAGCTGGTTTATCTTTAAACATCTTTGCCAACCTCGCCGGTGGTAAATGCCATCTGTAAAATATCTTATACAAATTCTCTTTATATGCAGTTGACATTGTTAATTTATAATACCTATCCCACAATTTCTGCCATTTATCTAATTCTATCATATAATCAAAGTTTTTCGCCCATGCTATCAGTCTTTTACTTGCTCCTCTTCCAAAATTCCAAAATGTCTGAGTAGAATGAATATTGGCTTGGATGCAGTTCTTGCCAAACATCTTGAATAGCTAATTCTTCCACTATTCTTGAAAAGGCTTTAGGAAGTGCTTTCCTTGCTTTTTTATTTACTTTTCTAGTTTTATAGTTCTTTTCTGCATTCACAATTGCATTAAAATCTCCTAGAATGCAAATGTTTTCATACTCAAGTTCTGTTATTTTATTATGAAGTTTTCCATAATACATCCACAATTGCATTAAAATCTCCTAGAATGCAAAGGTTTTCAAGTTCTGTTATTTTATTATGAAGTTTTCTATAAAAATCCTCTTGGTTGATGTTTAGTGCGTATATTGGTACCAAAAGTATCAGTTTGTTATTCATCTTTATTTCCACCATCAAGATTTTGCCTTCCTCATCTGTAAAAACTTGTTTAGCGTTTATTGTTTCTTTTATATATAAGGCTATTCCTCTTTTCTTTTGTAGTGATAAAGCAGTATAGCTTCCCAAGTTTAGGGTATTTTAATACTTTCTTAAGTTGTTTTTTTATGTGTACTTCTTACAAACAAATTATGTACAATTTTATCTAGTCTATGGAAAATCCTTTTCCTTTTTATTACTGAATTCAGTCCATTTATATTGATTGACATTAATTTTAAGTTCTTCTTCCATAGTTATTTGTAGATAGGTTTTGTTGTTCTAGTCATTCTTATCTCTCTTGGTTCTTTTGCTCTTGCTCCCTCTCTTATTGCTATTTCTCCTGGTCCCTTTCACCTTTTTTTTTTTTTTTTGCATGCTCTTCTCTTCCATCCCTTCTTCTCGTCATCTTGGCTCTGCTTTGTCACTTTTTCTCATTTCCTCTTGCATTCCAAAATATTGCTCATAAAATTGCTCTGCTTTCTCTTTGGAGTCCAGTCTATGTCTTTGCTCCATCCAGGTCACCAATATTCCCTCCGGAATCAACCATCTGAAGTTTACTCCATGCTTGTCTTGTTAAAAACTGGTATTCTCTCCTTATTTCTCTTACTCTTCTCAGAACCTGTTTTAATACTACAATTTCCTTCTCCTTGTATTTTAAAGGTTCGCCTCTCACTCTTTGTAAAACTTCTGCCTTCATTGCTTTTTTTGTAAATCTCACATGGACTTCTCTAGGAGGTTTATGTCTTGCCACATATCTGGTACTGACTCTGAATATAATATTTGCCAATATTTTTTCTTTATCCACCTCTAAGTCTCCTGTAACTCTGCCATTATTTCCGCTAGATTTTCTCCTTTTTCTTCCTCCATGTTCTGAAACCACAAATAATAGTCAGCCCGGTCCATTTCCAGTGAAATTATTATTCTCTTTTATTTTTATCTGCCAATGTAAGTCTATCATCAACTTCATACACTTTCTTCACTACGTATTCAGCTTTTTCTTCTACTTTCTGTATACGTTGTTCATTATTTATCATTTGTTGAACTTTCTCTAGTTTATCTTCTACTTTCTCTAGTCTATCATCTACTTTCCCTATTTTTTCTTTAACTTCTTTGAAGTCATCATGCAGCGCTTGAATCATTTCTTTCAGTTCTGACTAACCCTAACCCTAACCCCACTTACCCTCTTGTATGTCAGTTTTTCTCTTTGATGGCAGCCATTGTGTGAGTCTGCTCCTAGCATGCCATCAGTATTGTATCCATTTTGGCAGAAGTACTCCTACTTTGGATCTACATGACAATTTTCCGAAAGGTCATACGTTAGATGAAATGCATGAGCATGAAATTGATCAATTACCAGAAGACCTGAAGATAATGGCAGCTCACAAATCTGAGGGGAGGGGGAGATTTTTTAAAAACACGTATAAGAATCTAGTGCAGAGATGGGAAGGTGACCATCTCTGGATCACTCTGGCTCCTTTTTTTCTTGATATCTTCAGAGGGGAGGTCCTCTCCATCATCCTCTTATTTTGGGCCAATGATTTGTCTGGTGAGGTTTTTAAGGAAGGAAAGGTCTGCACTTCTTAGCAAACCATCCACGCATGTTAAGTCCCCCAACAGTGGAGTGAATGAAGAGAAGGGATTCTTCCTTGTAAATAAAATTCAGAAATATTTTAAGTGCTTGTCTTTTAGAAAAAGTGACTTTAAAATTTGTCAGACTCCTCCTGACTACCATAAACTAACATGGCTCTTCCACAATTTCTTACAGGTGGTGAATTTCATATGCCAGGTGCGTGGAAAGCAGACACAGACCATCATGCTATCCAACAAGACTAACCAACCATGGATGTTGCGGCCCATTATTGAGGGAGAGCAGTGGAAAGGGCCAGAGTATGTCAGGGTGGAAGCCCACCAGCAGAACAAGCCCTATGAAGTCACATACAGGCCTCTGGCTATGAATGTAGAAAACAAGAAGGATCAGGTATCCCTGAAACAAACAGCAAAAGGAGGGGAAAGATGGGGGTGCTGGGGGCCTCAGAAACTGGGCTGGATTAGGGTTGTTGTATGCAAAGAGGGATCCTTGCATTTCTTTGTACATTCAATTGCCATTTTATTAGATCCACACTGCCCACAAAAGCCTGGAGCCTAATCAACCCTGTTCCTTTTGTGCATGAGCCCCATCCAAGCTAATTCTTGGCTTGAACAGAAAGTAATTCTGTGGTTGCTGCTACTACAGATGCTTCTTGTTCACCAGCAGCATTTTTGGCCTCTATATTTTTGTTGTGGTTCTTCAGTGCTGTTCAAGGTAGCTTGGATGGAAAGCTCACACCTCTTTCAAGTAGAGGGTGAACCACAAAAAGCTGAGAATTAACATGCAAAAAAGGCCAGATCAGTGGTGAAATGTAAAATTTGTTACTACCAGTTCTGTGGGCATGGCTTGGTGGGGGGGGTAATGTGACTGGGTGGGTGTGGCCAACTTTTTTTTTTTACTTTTAAAAGCATTTTTTCTACAACCTCTTCGGCCAAAGAGGTTGTAGAAAAAATGCTTTTAAAAGGCTCTGACAATCCCAGCTGAGCCACGCGATCATCAGAGGCTTTTTTTTTACATTTAAAAGCATTTTTTCGGCTGAAGAGGTTATAGAAAAAATGCTTTTAAAAGTAAAAAAAAAAAAAGCCTCTGATGATCGCGCAGCTCAGCTGGGCATGGGGGGAGGGCGCGCAGGGATTTTTGCTACCGGTTCTCTGAACCACCCACTGCCATCGCTACCGTATCAGGCGATCCGGTCTGAACCGGGAGCATTTCACCCCTGGGCCAGATGTAGCGAAGGTAGAGAGGCTGAATCCAGGGCAAAGAACTTCCATGGCTGGCCCCCACAACAGCCCTTGGGATGGAAGGGGTTCCTGGCCCTTCTTAGGGTATCTCCCAAACTCTCCATGGCGGAAGGCCTGCAGTGTCTTGCCAGTTAGACTAGCTACTCTTTGGAGATCCCTGTGCTCTGATTTAGCATTAGCTACCTAATAGTGTTTAAAGCAGTGGATTTGGATAGCTGCTTATGAGCAGGGTCACCCAGTTTTCTGCTGTCTGGCCCTAGGTCCACCATGCTTGTCCTGGAGAAGCTTAATTGAGTCAACCGTTTGGAGAAGCAGCACATCTCAGCTGCCTATCACATGATCAGAGAATGCTTGTCTTAGCTAGTTTGACTCTTCAGAACTCTTGCAAAAGCGGGATGAGAAAAATCGTTCTCCTAAAACTCTGCTGAGTACCCTCAATCATGGGAGATGTGACCATCTCAGTTAGGGATGGCTTGGAACAGTGAAGAAATGTTGCCTAAAACGCTCCTCTTTTCTCCAGGGCTCCGTCTTCTTCCCCCTCCCAGATGGAACAGGGCTGCTTTATCTCCTGCAAGGCACTGCTGAGCCTCCCAAGTCAGCTGGGAATATCATGAGGGAAATTCCGTGCAAAACATCCTACACGGAACTGCTTCCCATCACCAACTGGTTGAACAAGCTGCAAAGGCAAATGTGAAAAAAGGGCTGGGCAGGGCTGGCAATTTCACTCCAGGCAGAGGAAGACCTGAGACAAAGGGGGGAGGAGGAGGAGGAGGCTGCAATCACACAGGAGCCCACAAGTTTCAATGGGTGTTACAGTTTGCACCCCCAATTTTCCTTTGGTCGTTTGAGGCCCCTATTGTCCTCTCTAGCCATTGATGTGAGGTTCAAAGCAACAGGAAAGCTGTGTTTGTTGCCTTGAGTTATTTGTAAAAATAATGAAGGGGGATATAAATAAAATAAATAAATCCCTAAGAGCCCTAAAGTTAGCTTGTCTTATCTTGCTTGCTCTTGGGAGCTTCTGTGCCCCTTTGCAGAGAAAATATGTTGTTAGTGAAGCACTGTTAGAATAGAAAAAACTTTCCTGAGTGTCAATGAGTATGACTGCCTGTCTGGGTCAGAACTTGGAGACCCCATTCATGGGGAATGTAAGCAGATGGGCTGGATAATCCAAAAAGAAAGTCTCTCCTTGCTGACATTTGTTTGGAAGGAAGGTTACATCACAACAACTCCACCTCTCCTTTCAAATTCTGTAAGGCACCACTAGGATCTTTTCTCTCTTGTGAAAATAAGAATTTAAAGAACTGTTTATTAAATTTCATATAATGCCCCCTCTACATGAAATTGCTGGGAAAGATTTTCTGAAATATATTTTGAAATTCAGGCCAACTACAAATAACTGGATAACAGATCCAATAAGGGTGACAATTTGAGCTGTAATCCAAGATACATGGATACATGTAATCTATGATACCATGTCCTTGGTTAATGACAGTAATCGGAGCCAGGAATTCCTTCACTAAGCAATGCACTTGGGAAGTGCAGCATCACGTGATCACACCAGCATTATGGGATCACCATTTGCAACCTCCTGCTGGCTTCTCCATTGATTTTGCTTGTTGGAAGATGGCAGCGAACGTTGCAAATGGCGATTGTGTGACTACAGGACACTGCAATTATTGTTAAGCACAAGCCAATTGCCAAGTGCCCAGTTCACAATCACATGACCACAGGGGTACTGGGAGAGCTGGAACATTGAGGACTATTCAGTGCCAACCTATCTATGAATGGTCACTGAGGGAGTGGTTGCTAAATAAGGCCTGCCTGTTCCTGGGTAGTTCAAAGGCAGTTGAGGGAACACAGAGTCAACTTGTGCGCAGGGAGAAAATTCTGCTTCTCCTGTCATTCAGGGTCCAGGATTACATTCTGAGCCTATTGTTGCAATTGAGATATAATATTTTCTTAACTAGGTTTCTAATTATTTTAACAATCTGCATCACAATAATTCTGTTTTTTCTTTCTTGTTAATTGCCTTGAGCACCATTTTTAGCAGAAAGTTGGGGGATAAATTAGAGAACTGGTTCTATCAGTTCATCTGAAAACTGAAAAACTGGCAATTCTACAGAAGGGTAGCTCTGGTTGTTTTTATTTAGTAGAAAAAGCACAGGGGTGAAAAACTGGATGGGGTTGACCTTAGGCTGGGAACTGAATAGCTCCCTCTTCTGACTAGGTTTCGGGTAACGGTTGACATGATAAAGCCAGAAAAACTGGAAGTCACAACCACCCTGAAAACTCTGGACTACATTGAAGTGCCAGCCTCCACCAAGAAGGACCACAAGCTCACCTTCTTCTCTTACAAAGAGGGCATGTACACCGCCAAGGTAAAGAGCCCCACTTGTGTCTGTGACCCCGGCAGCTTCTCAGGCTTTTTCTTGACCCAGAGCATCTCTGTATAAGGAGCAGCTCTTTGCTTGTCCTGTTGAACCTTTGGTACAATTTGATTCAGAAACTTCTGGTGACAATTATTTGGTCATTGCTTTTCACAAGAATATAAGAAGAAATATCCTGCCTTTTACACCTTTTTTTTTCTGTAGCCTGACCAAGCAGGACCGTTAAGAGAGAGTAGACTTCAGAATTGTTTCAGGGTTGCTCCCTGCCTTCCACTCAAAGGCCTCTCAGAGGCAGGCAGGAGGGTCAGCATGGATGCCAAAGGCCGCTCGTCTTCCATCTGCCCGTCCAACAGGACGACTAGGGCTGCTTGATTAGATCATTCTCAAGATTCTCCTGTCATTTCAGATCACCTTCCGCAATGAGACGACCCAGGAGTTTGTATTCTATCTGATCACGTTTAAGGCCACCCCGTGTGGCCCACTAGGCACCCTCGAGTTGACCACGGCTGTCCGGCAAAGCACCTCCTCCTCAGTCAAGGTGGAAAACCCGCTGCACTACCAGGTGTCCTTCAGTACGGACTGCAAGGTGCCAGACATCAACCTGCCTCCTCAGTTCATGGTCCCTGCTCAATCTGAGGTACAAGCCTGTCTCAGTAACCTGCCAGTCCCCAGAGTTTAGCAGACCCTCAGCACCTTTTATGCTGATCTCCTGCTTGCCTTTTATTTCCATTCTTTGAGAAACTTGAGTTTCCTTTCCTGGCTTTTGTTTGATCCTTTCCTCTTCCTTTCTTCCACCTCTTGCAGTGATATCATAGAAGCCTTACCTCTGAAGAAGGCCGAAGTATGCCCCCTCCCCAAGAAACCATTATTGGACACAATAATCCTGGACAATTTCTGTCCAGTGTTGAGAGGATGGTCAAGCAATGGTCCAGAGGAAGCAAATTATCTGAAGCCATTCTAGTCAGGTCTCAGGCCAACATATAGTAGAGACAGCACTGGTGAATTTTGGCAGTGCCCCAATAGTCTTTTATCTTTTCCTTGAAAATGTTTCTTGTTACTTATATATTGAAAGAATTTTTTTTGTTATTCTTGACATTTGTTGCAAGTCTTAGTTCATTCTGAACCTTAAGCCTTCCTGACTCCTTCCTTGCAGATTCAGGCTATTTGCTGATATTCAGTTCTAGTTATCTTTCCCTTTTTTTATAGTTGTCCTTTTTGTCTCTGTTTGTCAGAAAGTTCTTGATGTAGCAGCTTTCTACTACCATCAGTCGCAGTAACCTGCACGGGAGTGGGGAACATTCCTCACTTGGAAAGGAGGAGAAAGGTTGTTCTTGCTCGAAGACCCACAGGACAGGTGGAGAGAGGTGGATTCCAACTTTCCCTCACTTGTGGGCTGCAGGGCTTTTTTTTTTTTTTAATTTGATTTATATGCCGCCCTTCTCCGAAGACTCAGGGCGGCTTACAATGTGCTCAGCAATAGCCTTCATCCTTTTGTATATTTATACAAAGTCAGCTTATTGCCCCCACAACTGGGTCCTCAATTTACCTACCTTAGAAAGGATGGAAGGCTGAGTCAACCTTGAGCCTTGGCGAGATTCGAACCCTGCAGTAATTGCAGGCAGCTGGTCTTAATAACCAGCTTAATAACAGGGTGCCTTAAACCCCTGTACTACCAAGGCTTTGATGCTTTCCCCTTTTGTTTAACATCCACATGAAACTGATGGAAGAGATCCTGCACTGGTTCAGTGTCAATTATATGTCTTAGTCACAGACCATATTCTATGGTCATAATTTGAGGATTACCTGAATCTCTGAAGATTTCATGGCATAAGACCTGAGTTTGCTGCCCCCAAGTGCCTTTCTCCCTGGCCCCCCTTGCCACACTGAATTCTTGCACAGTGTCCCTTGCAGGGCCAGCTAGCATCTTCTTAGGGCTCTACCTTTCATGCGCTACCTTTTCAGCATTCTTTTTTTCTGTTCAAAAATGCTTCCCTGCTCCTCTGACCTTCAGTGAGCCCCCAGTTGAGGCCGCTGTGATCTTCTTGGAGGGAACAGCTCCCTTTCCCTGGTGGGCCCCTCTTAGCCGACTGCGGGGGGGGGGGAGGAAATATGAGGCAGCAGTATGGGTGGTTTTTGCTGTGGCCTGCCATACTTCTCAGGGTGGCGAGTTGCTGTATTAACACATTTTGGTGGACTTTCTCAACACAGAGTGGCCAACTATCCACACAGCTAAATGATCAGAAAATGCGTTGGCTGTGAGGACCTTCTAGGCGCTGCGGATACAGAGCTCACCTCGCTTTCCCTCTTTCTCTTGGGCTCCCGCATCCCTTTTGCAGCCCGGTTCTCCCCCGCTCTGTCCTGTGGCAGACCCTTCACAGAGCCCTTTCCTTGGCAGGGAACGCTGGTCTTCGAGTTCCTGCCGATGAGGCCCGGGGAAACCAGCGGGCGCCTGGCCCTCAGCAGCAGCGACCTGGGCTCTTTCCAGTACGACCTCATCCTGAAGGCCACGCCGGCCCGCCCGGAGAAGCCCCTCAGCTTCTCTGCCATGCTGGGCAGCAGCCAGAGCTTGGTGGCCAAGATCCTCAACTACACTCGCCAGAAGACCGAGTACTCCACCAAGGTGAGCAGGCAGGGAGGCTCTTGGCCGGCGCCGAACCCCCCCACCCTCCCCACCCCCGCCGGGCGAAGGCCAACGCGCCGCTCCGCTCTCCCCGCAGATCGACAGCCCGGACTTCCAAGCCGAGAAGGTCATCAGCGCGCCCGCGGGCGCCCAGACGGGCACCGAGGTGGGCGTGGAGGTGACCTTCGAGCCGTGCCAGCTGGGCGAGGCCCGCGGGACGCTCCTGCTCTCGTCGGCGGCGGGCGGCGACTACCTGATCCCGCTGCGGGGCACGGCGCTGCCCCCCCGGCCGCAGGGCCCCGTGCAGATCCGGCTGGGCGGCAGCGCGGTGCTGCCCTTCAAGAACGTCTTCCTGCAGCCCACGGCCTTCAGCTACGCCGTGGACAGCGCCGCCTTCTCGGTGCGCGCCGCCGAAACCATCCGCCCCAAGAAGACGGCCACCATCTCCGTGGCCTTCGAGGGCGCCGGCGGCGGGAACAGGGCGCCGGTCACCGGCAAGCTCGTAGTCTCGTGCCCGCGCGCCGCCGGGCTGGCCTCGCCCGTCAGCTGGGTCTACTACCTGAGGGGGGTCCCGCCGGAGAAGTAGCGCCGCCTCCGCAATAAAGTTCCTTCTTCCCAGAAAGCAAAGCGCGTCCGCCGCCTCTTTTGGGCCGGGGGGGGGATGGGGGGGCTGGCGGGGGGCGGGGCTTTGGAGGGAATCGCGGCCTGTTTCGCCCCGCGGGATAGGATGACGTCACGAGGGGGCGGCTGCGGTTGCCCCGGAAGCAGCAGGCGCGGCGTCATGTGACAGCCAGCATGGCCGCCGCCCGGTAGCCGGTGTCGCCACCGCCACCGGCCGCGATGAACCCGGAGAAGGACTTCTCGCCGCTGACGCCCAGCATCGTGCGCGCCCTGAACGACAAGCTGTACGAGAAGCGGAAGGTGGCGGCGCTGGAGATCGAGAAGTGAGCGCGGGGCCGGTGAACCTGGCGGGCTGGGGCGGCGGGCGGCGAGGCAGGCCCAGACTCGGCTCTCTCCTCTTGCAGGCTGGTGCGCGAGTTCGTGGCGCAGAACAGCGCGGCGCAGATCAAGCACGTGATCCAGACGCTCTCGGTGGAGTTTGCGCTCTCGCAGCATCCCCACAGCCGCAAAGGGGGGCTCATCGGCCTGGCCGCCTGCTCCATCGCCCTGGGCAAGGTGGGCGCAGCCGGGCCAGGGGCGGGCGGGCGGGCGGACGGGCCAGGCTTCGGCGCCCGGCATGCCACTGGGCTTGGGCTCCGAGGGCTCTGGAAGCCGGGCAGAAGAGCGGGCCCGGGAAGAAGGTTGCCATGTGGCTCTTTGCCAAGGCAGCCCCCCCCCCCCCAGAGAGGGCTGAGGTGGGGGGAGTGAGCGGGATTTGAGATGTGCCCCCCCCCTGCCGTCCTAGGAGAACCTTGGGTGGCTGAGGCCTTGCCCGCAGATAACTGGAGGGGCTCTGGGATGGGTGGCTAGATCTGCTCCCAGCCTGAGATCCGGGACCGTGTGGCTGGGTCTGTGATGAAGTACCCCAGGCGAATGGAGTGATGTCTCAGTCCAGAGTCTCAAAAAGGTTTTAAAAGATTGCAATGAAATACTGGATGGACCTGCCTAAAGCTTTTTGGCAATCTCAACTCCACCGTCATCTGATTTACAATCTGGTTGATTGGAAAGGCCCTATATATTTGAGATCTAATTTTTTACAAGGTTGCCTCAGGTTCAGACATTTTGTGGACAAATACACCTTTATCCCCCACTCTAAATTCTCTCTGGAGGGCTCTTTTCCGATCTACATGCCTCTTGGCTCTCCCTAGTCTTATTCAATGCCTCACTCATGCTACCCCACATAGCTTTCAGACTGTCCATTCGCTCAGCTAATGACACTTGAGGATCGTTGAGGGACACTTGAGGGAGCTCTGGAATGGGCACAAACTCAGTTCCTGTAGCCACCTTGAAAGGGGTAAAACCTGTGCACTGATGAAGTCCGTGGAGTGAAAAAGAAACAGGTGAAAGTGTGAATCAGTCTTGACACTGTATCTTTAGTTGCTGTGCCAAATCAGACAGTTATAGAGGTGCAATGACAGACTCAATAATTTCTCTGTAGAACTATATCAGCAACTCCTTTGGAAGCCTGAGCTTTCTGAGATGGTGCAGGAAGAACATTCTTTGTTGTGTTTTTTTGAGGACATTTTTGATGTTAGGTGTCCATTTCAAGTCCTGAGAGATTATAGAACCCAGAAGCTTGAAGGTCTCTACCAGTGATACTGTGTTGTCTAATATTGTAAGAGGTGATAAAATAGGAGGGCTTCTCTTAAAATGTACTATCTTCTGTACAGTTTTGAGTGTTTTCAGTTCAAAATTGTTCCAGCTGCACCACAGGGCCACTTAAAGTAAAGTTAAAGATAGAAGTCTGCTTTGAGGCATCTGTTGGATTAAGTTGCTCAAGTCTGCTCTAAATTGGAGCTTTGAGGGATATCCCATCTACCCAAAGCACACTCTGGCTTGGTTACTTTGGGAGGAGTTTGAAATTGTTAGTACTGAGGAAGTAGACAAGTTCTCAGAATTGTAAGCTCAGCCATCTGACTGTTTGTCTCATGTTCTTCCTGAGTAGCCAAGATTTTCTTGAGACATGAGATTGGGCCCTGAGGCAGTGATGAATCCTTATTTGAGAAAAAGGAGAGTAGTTGTGCCCTCAGCAAACCATTGCAGGTCCCAACCTTGTTAGGCAACTTTTGTCTGTGTCCAACTTCCTTTTGAGAGAAAATTGTTGATAAAGTAGTCATGCTACAGCTTCAGAGAACTCTGAGAAAATGGATTATTAGTCTGTTATTATTGGCCTTCATATAGGATTACAAACAGACATACTTATGGGAGCAGGATGGAAATGGCAATCCGTTTTTGCTCTCCTTAACTTCTCATTGGCCTTTGAAACCACTGATCATGATATCTGGACTGACTTGAGGACTTGTGGAGGGTTCTCTTCTTTCCTCTGGGATCAGGTCTAGTTGTTATTAATGGGGTGGGGAGAGATAAATCACAGCCTCTGATTTTGGAGGCGCCTCAGTGCTTGGTGTCCTTCCCATGCCTGTTTTAACATCTATATGAAACTGGTGGGTAAGATGTCACCTGTGTGCCTCATAGAAGTGATGCAATAGAGGTTCTGTCTGAAGGCTGTGGAGAGCTGAATGGCACAGAACACGTGTGAGCACAACCATAACACTATTCAGGGCTTTGGGTTTTAGCATCTCCTCTAGCCAAGGGTTTTCCACCTCTTCCATCAATATTTCTCTACTGTGGTTATGTCTGCATAAGCCACTTGGTGAGAATGGATGGGTTGCACTACTCTGAATAGAACTGGTTCTCAATTTGAATGTCTCTTTGATCTGTAACTCCTGTTCAGGTGGCAGCCATGGCAGAAGAGCTTTTGCACAGATTTGCCTTGTTGCCAATTGCACCCTGTCCTGCATTAGGAGGCCTTGTTCATAACTCATGCCTTGGTCACCTTCTCTCTGGGAAGACAGAGCAAGGATTGGACAGGGGCACTAAAGCCCACACTACAGATTAGGTTTTACTCATGTCCTTTTTTTTATGTTTTATTTATTTTATTTATAATACTTTTCATCTCCATTGAACAGTGGCGTGAACTGGGTACAATTCTTTACAAATTCATAGTTTGCATATTTGTTGTTCTATTCGTTACAATGACATTAATAATATAACTATCAATATAATTTACGATAGTACATAACCCCGTCATAAACCTCTCTCCATAGTACCGTGTTTCCCCGAAAATAAGACCCTGTCTTATATTTTTTGGGAACCCTGAAATAAGCGCTTGGCCTTATTGCCATGAGCTCAAAAGCCCGATTGGGCTTATTATCAGGGGATGTCTTATTTTGGGGAAAACAGGGTAACATTTTCTTTTCTTATATCTCCTCCTTCCTAACTTCTGTTCCTATTCTCTAGCCATTGATAAAATATTCTAGCCATGTCAGAAAATATTCTATATCTTCTCTGTCCTTATCATTATAAGCATTAATCTCTCCATTTCTGCGCATTCCATTATTTTCTGAATTACCCTCTCATCTGACAGGATCTCCTTATTCTTCCATTGTTCCGCAAATATAATCCTAGCGGCAGTCACTACATGTAAAATCAAATATATAGTCTTTTTATCATATTTTTCCAGTAGGATGCCCAACAAAAATGTCTCTGGTCTCAGTTCAATGTGCTTCTTTGTAATTTTTTCCAACCAGGTATGTATTTTCGACCAGTATTTTTTGGTTTTGGGACATGTCCACCACATGTGGTAATATAAGCCTGGTGTTTGGTTACATTTCCAACATTTTGCTGATCTGTCTTTATACATTTTAGCCAACCTTGCCAGTGCAAAGTGCCATCTGTAAAACATTTTATACAAATTTTCTTTATAAGCGGTTGACATTGTCATTTTTACATTCGTATCCCATAGTTTTTGCCATTCTTTCACCCACATGAGCACCAAGCCTGGTAATATAATATAATTCTATTGCGTGTCCGAAGTTTTTAGCCCAAGCAATCATTGTCTTCTTTATGATGCTCAACCATCATAAAGAAACCATATAGTTTCTTTATCAATTTCTCATCTGTTCCAATTAATATCTGGTCTAATTCTGTTGGTTCTTTATTAAAGCTGTACATTTTGGCATCTTTCTCATAACACAATTTTATTTGCATTTGTGGCCACCATGCAATTTCTATTCCTTGCCTACTTTAGTTTTTAATTCCCCTTCATTATTCAAAATGTCATTATATCTTACAATTTTTCCCATATTGACAATATTAGGGTGTACCAGCACCTCCATCGTGGAAAGCCAGATTGGAATTTTCAAATAGTGTTGTCTCTGGAAATAACTATGTATTTTGTTCCTCCCATACCAAAGGAATGCGTGCCAACCTAATTGGAGATCATGCCCTTCTAATGTTAATAATCTTATATTTCTCAGATTGCTCATTCTTTCACCCACATGAGCACCAAACCTGGTAATATAATTCCCAGCCTGGCAGTCCAAATCCCCCTTTTTTCTTGGTTTCCTGCAACATTTTCATACCTATTCTTGCTTTCTTCCCTCGCCAAACAAATCTTAATATTGTTTTGTTCAATTCCTCAAAATATTTTTTCTCCAATTTTATTGGAATAGTCTGAAATAGGTTTCTTGGCAGGATATTCATTTTTGTGGTTGCTATTCTTCCTGACGCTGTGGCTCAGTGGCTAAGACACTGAGCTTGTCGATCGAAAGATCGGCAGTTCAATGGTTCAAATCCCTAGTGCCGCGTAATGGGATGAGCTCCCAATACTTGTCCCAGCTTCTGCCAACCTAGCAGTTCGAAAGCACATAAAAAATGCAAGTAGAAAAATAGGAACCACCTTTGGTGGGAAGATAACAGTATTCTGTTCGCCTTTGGCGTTTAGTCATGCCAGCCACATGACCATGGAGATGTCTTTGGACAGTGCTGGCTTTTCGGCTTTGAAATGGAGATGAGCACCGCCCCTTAGAGTCGGGAACGACTAGCACATATGTGCGAGGGGAACCTTTACCTTTACCTTTATTCTTCCTGACAGTGGAAGTTGTAGGTCCTTCCGCTTCTCCAAGTCCTGTTTAATTTGCCTCAGTAATTTCATATAGTTATCCTCTTTAATTGTTGCACATTTCACTGTTAATTGTATACATAAGTATTTCACTTTTTTAACTATCTGTATGTTAGTTCTTTCCATTAACCTTTATTGTATGTCTGTGACATTCTTAACTAAAATTTTGTCTTATCTTTATTTATTTTCAGTCCCGCTACTTCCCCATACTCTTCTATTTTTTATAATAAGCTTCAGCCTAGTCTCTAAGGGGGTCTTCTAATATAAAAACCAGATCATCGGCAAATGCCTGTAGTTTATATTATTTTTTTATTTCTATTCCTCTTATTTCTTCGTCTTTTCTAATATTTCTAGTTAACACTTCCATTGTCAATATAAATAGTAATGAGGACAGTGGACATCCCTGTCTTGTGCCTTTCTTTATGGCAAAATTCTCAGTTGTGTCTCGGTTAACTATCACCCTTGCTGATTGTTTACTGTAAATTGCTCTGATCATATTAATAAATTTCTCCCCAAAGTCCATATATTCTAATTATGCCAACATAAATTGCCAATTGACGTTATCAAAAGCTTTCTGGGCATCTAAGAACAACAGGGCCATTTGTTTTCCTGAGTGTGTCTCATAATATTCCAGTGTGTTTAAAATATAACATATTATTTTTAATCTGTCTTTTTGGTAGGAATCCATTCTGATCTGTATGTATAAAGTCATTTAAATATCTTTTAAGCCTCTCTGCTATTATTGAGGTGTATATTTTGTAGTCTGCATTCAATAAAGATATTGGCCTGTTATTCTTTATGTACGTTGGTCATAAAGAGTCATCCTTCGGAATAAGGGTAATATTTGCCTCCATCCATGAATTCGGTATTTTCACTTTCAGTAATACTTCATTGTAGACTTCCACCATCACTGAGCTTAATACTTCTTCTAGCTTTTTGTAAAATTCTGCCAGTAGACCATCTGGCCCTGGTGTTTTATTATTTTTCTGTCTTTTAATTGCTTCAGTCACTTCAAACATAGTTATGCGTTGGTTTAACATAACTTTAACTATACCCATACCCTGGGGAGATCAGACTGTTCCAAATTATTATTATTATTATTATTATTATTATTATTATTATTATTATTATTATTATTATTAATTTTATTTCTATACCGCCCTTCTCCCGAAGGACTCAGGGCGGTGTACAGCCAATTTAAAAACACAAGACACAACAATAATTAAAAATTAAAATAATTAAATAGATTTGGCCGATTTAAAACCCCAAAAATTTAAAATACCCCAATTTAAAATTATTAAGTTGATAGCCCGGCCTGGCGGAACAACAGGGTCTTCAATGCGCAACGAAACACCCGGAGGTCGGAGATCTTGCGTATTTCCGGGGGCAGTTCATTCCACAGGGCTGGGGCTCCCACAGAGAAGGCCCTCCCCCTGGGTGTCACCAGCCGACATAACTTGGCTGATGGCACCCTGAGGAGACCCTCTCTGTGGGAGCGGACAGCGATGGCACCTGCTGACTATATCGGGGCGCCGGAAGCCACAGCCACTCGGTCTTGGACAGGTTGAGTCTGAGCCTGTTCCTCCCCATCCAGACCCGCACGGCCTCCAGGCAGCGAGACATCACATTAAGGGCATCGTTGGGGTGGTCTGGGGTGGAGATGTACAGCTGAGTATCATCAGTGTACAGATGACACTTCACCCCAAAACCACGGATGATCTCACCCAGTGGCTTCACATAAATGTTGAACAGAAGGGGCGAGAGGACCGACCCTTGTGGCACTCCCCATGCGAGATGCCTCGAGGTCGACCTCTGCCCCCCTGCCAACACGAACTGCGAGCGGTCGGAGAGGAAGGAGGAGAACCACCGCAGAACGGTGCCCCCTATTCCTAACCCTCTTAACCACCCCAACGATGCCCTTGAAGTGATGTCCCGGTGCCTGGAGGCCGTACGGATCTGGATGGGGAGGAACAGGCTCAGGCTCAACCCATCCAAGGCCACTCGGCTGTGGTTTCCGACGTCCCGATATAGTCAGCTAGTGCCATCGCTGACTATTGGGGGCGAATCATTGGCCCCCACGGATAGGGCTCGCAACCTGGGTGTCCTCCTGGATTCACGGCTGTCGTTAGAAGAGCGTGTGACGGCCGTGTCCGGGAGGATTTTTTATCAGGTTCGCCTGATCTGCCAGTTGCGTCCCTATCTAGATCAGGACTCCCTACACACAGTCACTCATGCCCTCGTTACTTCTCGTCTGAACTACTGCAACGCTCTCTACATGGGGCTCCCCTTGAGGTGCACTCGGAGGCTCCAACTGGCGCAGAGTGCGGCCGCACGGGTGGTGATGGGAGCGACATGGAGTTCCCATGTAACACCTCTCCTGCGCGAGCTGCACTGGCTCCCGGTGGTCTTCCGAGTGCGCTTCAAGGTTTTGGTTATCACCTTTAAAGCGCTCCATGGCTTAGGACCTGGTTATTTACGGGACCGCCTGCTACCACCAATAGCCTCCCACCGGCCAGTACGCTCCCATAGAGAGGGGCTCCTCCGGGTGCCGTCGGTCAAACAATGTCGGCTGTCAGCCCCTAGGGGGAGAGCCTTCTCTGTGGGGGCACCTACGATTTGGAACGAGCTCCCCCCGGAGATACGTAGGATCCCGGACCTGCGCACCTTCCGCCGCGCGCTTAAGACTTTTCTATTTTATCAAGCTGGCCTGGCCTAAATCTTCCCCTTTTTAAATGTGGGAATTTTAAATTTTTAAATTTTAAATTCGTCTTATTTATAGGGGCATGGGTAAGGCGTTTTAAATTGGGGAGCCATTTTGGATTTAATTCTGTTTTAAACGTATTTTTAATGTTTATATTGTATGTTTTTTAATTTTGGCTGTTCACCGCCCCGAGTCCTTCGGGTAAGGAGGCGGTATAAAAATCTAATAAATAATAAAATAATAATAATAACCGCCGCAGCATGATACCATGGTCGATGGTATCAAAAGCCGCTGAGAGATCTAATAGGACTAGGACAGAGGAACAACCCCTGTCCCGAGCCCTCCAGAGATCATCCACCAACGCGACCAATGCCGTTTCTGTGCTGTGCCCCTGCCTGAAGCCCGACTGGCACGGGTCTAGATAGATAGCTTCATCCAGGTGCCCGGGCAGTTGTCGTGCCACCACACTCTCAACAACCTTCGCCACAAAACGAAGGTTGGAGACCGGACGGTAGTTAGCTAATTCAGCCGGGTCCAGGAAAGGCTTCTTGAGGAGGGGCCTCACCACCGCCTCTTTCAAGGCGGCGGGAAAGGCACCCTCACTCAGAGAAGCAGTTATAATCCCCTGGAGCCAGCCTCGTGTAACCTCCCGGGAGGCCAGTACCAACCAGGAGGGACACGGGTCCAATAAACATGTGGCGGCACTAATCCTACCCAGAACCCTGTCCACATCCTCGGGAGCCACAGGATCAAACTTCTCCCAGATAATATTCTCAAGGCCTGCCCCTGTCTCCTCCCCTGGACTCATCCAATCGGAGTCCAAGCCATCCCGAATCCGAGCGACTTTATCATGCAGGAATTGCACAAAATCCTCAGCGCGGCCTTACAAGGGATCTTCCCGCACTCCCCCCCGAAGAAGGGAGTGGGTCACCCTAAACAGGGCGGCTGGGCGGTTCTCTGCAGATGCGATAAGAGCGGAGAAATGGTTAGATTTCGCCGCTTTTATCTCCACTAGGTAAGTCTTGATATAAGACCTCACCTGTGTCCGGTCGGAATCGGATTGACTAGTCCTCCAAATGCTCTCTAGGCGTCTTTTCCGACGCTTCATCTCTCTCAGCTCCTCAGAGAACCAAGGAGCCAATTGAGATAGGCATCGGGTCAGAGGCCGCAAAGGCACGACGCGGTCCAAAGCTCCGGCGGCCGCACTCTCCCAGGCGGCCACCAGCTCTTCAGTCGAGTCGTGTGCCAGAGTCTCAGGAAACGGCCCAAGCTCCATCAGGAACCTTTCGGGGTCCATCAGGCGCCTGGGATGGAACCATTTGGTCGGTTCCGTCTCCCTGCGGCGGGGGAAAGCGGTAGGAAAGTCTAAGTGAAGGAGCGAATGATCTGTCCATGACAAGGGTTTGATGTCTAGGTCCCCTTTACCAAGATCATTCAACCACTGACCAGAGACAAAAATCAGGTCCAGAGTGTGTCCCCCTATGTGAGTTGGGCCTTGAATTAACTGGGTCAGGTCCATGGCCGTCATGGAAGCCATGAACTCCCGAGCCGCCTCTGACGCCTCACCCGCAGACGGAAGGTTGAAATCCCCCATGACAATAAGTCTGGGGGTGTCAACCGCCACCCCGGCAATGACGTCGAGTAGCTCGGGCAGGGTCGCTGCCACGTGGCAGGGAGCCAGGTACGCAGTCAGCAAACCCATCTGCACCCCACGGCCCCACTTCACAAAGAGGGACTCACATCCGGCTATCTGAGGAACAGTGGTCTCCCTCGGACAAAGACTCTCCCTAATAATCACCGCCACTCCCCCACCCCTCCCCTGGGCCCTTGGCTGATGAAATGCACGGAAACCTGGTGGGCACATTTCAACGAGGGGGACCCCCCCCTCTTGGCCCAACCAGGTCTCCGTAATACCTGCCAGGTCTGCACCCCCCTCTAAAATAAGATCACGAATGAGGGGGGCTTTATTAACGACCGACCTGGCATTACACAACATCAGCCGCGGACCCTGGGCCTGAGACTCTGCACAACCCAGGACACGAGTCGCGCATAATTACTTGTAAACAGCGTGTGCGCACCCCCAGCACATGATATGGCCCCCTGCGCCCGTCATACCTGCCCCTCCCACTCATTGTTTCAATTACACAGCCCTTCCTATCGTCCCCCTGCTCCCCGGTTAAATTTCCTTTCACGACCCCTCTGTTGCAGCCAATCGACCCATCACCCCGCTCAGTTGCTATCTGAACCCCCCCGGGTCCACTTTTACAACCCCCTCCCTTCCTCCCGGGTCCCCTTAAAATTTTGGTTAAAAAGTTAGCTAAAAAACCCCTCAACCCCCTTCTCGCACCATGCCAAATATTGTTGTATTTTGTTTTCCACTCTCATGTCCTTTCTGAGAGGGAAGAATTTACTGAGAATTAGAAATGTAGCAGAAAAAGTAAAAAGTGACCTATTGGTTCATGTTTACAAGCTGACCTTAAGCTAAGCTCAGATAAACTAAGAAATTGCTGTCAGAATGAGATTCTGAGTCATTGTTTTTTGCTGATTCAAGCTGCTTTCTTCTTGGGGTCTCCATTAGCAATTGGGATGGGGTGGGGATTCAGAGACACTCAGTAAGGACAGCAGCAGTTCAGAAGAGGAGCAGACCAAAAGCAGGACTTAGTTGCTCCTTTTCGGCATTCATTTCATGGGAAGTCTCGGCAGTGAGCTCCTCTGTGAGGGGAGAGTCCCTATCTTGGTCAGAGCATCCCTTTTAGTGAGTGGCATCTTGGGTCAAACTCCAGGCTCAGCAGTCCCAGGTCATGGAGTTGGAAAGGAGGCTGAAAAGATAAGCAGTCAGATAAGCTGAAAAAGAAACTAAGATTCTTGTATATGTTGTATGTCTATGTATGTCTTTTTAACTATGTTTAAAATAAAAACCTTTAAAAAAAGAAAAAAGAAAAGATAAGCAGTCAAGAATGCCCTGCAGGCCACAGCTATAGGGCAGGGGCGCTCTTTAGCTTAGGGCAAAGGAGGTGAGGCATCGCAATTTAACAGGACCCACCAGTTTTGATGGCTACGAAGTTGGCATTGGGCGACCCAAGAATAAAGAGATGGCAATTGTCTCCCATTGCCATACCCAAGGAGGGGAGACCTTGCTAAGCCAGTCCTGATGTTCTCCATTGCGGCTCGGTTGCCAGGATTCTGGTCTGTACCTGAAGGAGCTCATCGAGCCGGTGCTGACGTGCTTTGGAGATGCTGACAGCCGGTTGCGCTATTATGCCTGCGAGGCCCTGTACAACATTGTGAAGGTGGCCCGGGGCGCCATTGTCCCCCACTTCAACGTGCTCTTTGATGGCCTGAGCAAGGTAACCGCTGATGAGCAGAGCCTGAAGGTTGAAAACAGTTCCTGGAGGGGAGGGGTTCCCCAGCAATCTGGAAAAGGGGAGTAGGACCATTCATGTCCTTGGGGCTCCCCAGGATGAGTTCTGGCCTCTGAAACAGCCGCCCTGATACAGGCCAGGTGCCAGAGCATTTGCACACAGCAGCACAGGGCGCTGGAGGCTGCCTCAGCGATCGGTGTCCCATGGGGTGGGATCTGTCCTGGGTTCCACCCCATCCAGGCTCCCTCCAGGCCCTCTGAAGATGGATGGGGCACGGGAGCAAAGGCAAGGGGGAAGCTGCAGCGCAACCTGGATCTTGGGAGCAGCGGAAAGTTCTGCATGTCCTGCAGGCTCCCCCTCTGGTCTTTTGTCCTTCCCAGCTTGCTGCAGATCCTGACCCAAATGTCAAAAGCGGCTCTGAGCTTCTGGATCGCCTTCTGAAGGTACTGCTCCCTTCTTGTCCATTGAAACGGGGGATGACTGGAGGGAAGGCCTGAAGAGGGGAAACAGCTGAGATTTTGACCCAGAAGGTGGGATTTTCTGAACATATTTTCCCTCTTGGTTTTCAGCCTATGCAGAAATGATTGAGGTGTAGGGAAAGGTCCAGTGTTGGGACTGTTGACGGCTCGTGTCTTGCCTGGTCCTTTCCGAGCCGTCCCCTCCCCCGCTTCCCACCTGTGGGACATCACTTGCTTTTCTAGCATCTTGAGAGATTCCCTGGCTTCACTAACCAGGGAAAGCTGGGCCGGTGGCATGGCGTGAGTGCCATTCCCGGGAGCTGCCTGCAACTGCCCCATGAATGTTTTAAAAACAAAAGTGTCTGTCCCCTCCCCCTCTATCTGCCCAGGGCTGGAAAGGCAACCCGGCCTTCCTGTGGGCACGTAGGAACAGCAGGAGTTGCCACGGCTGGGTGCGCCTTTCCTGGCTCCCTACTGGCAATGGAGCTGAGCTGGCGCAGGTGAGGTGTTCTGCCTCTGGTCTGTGGACAGGCCTCAGCTGCGCACACCCCCACGAAAGGCCACGTATCCTCTTTTTTTTTTTTTTTAATAGTCTTTATTTACATTTATAGTTAAAAAGAAGACAACAAACAAACAGAAAAAAGAACAAGACAACAAAACAAAAAACATAAAAGAATATAAACAATACCTTTGTAAACTAATATTTAACATAAACCTATACAATAAATTCATAATACATTCCGGGGGAGACAGAACAACCTATTTTGAACTTATAAATCAATCAGGTCTATCCAACCTCACTTTATATATGTAGTAGAGTATTTTCAGTGTATACAACGCCTGTTTATGTTAATCTGATTGTTGTTTTCTTTTCGGTAGCCAAGTATACCATTTTCCCCAAGATAGACATGTTGGCGTTTGGTCTCTATCTCTCAATTTTTTTGTCAGTCTATCTGCTTCCGCACAGTCCAGTATCTTTTTTATTATTGCTTCATCTGGTACGATATTTTTGTCTTTCCAAAACTGAGCAAATGTTATTCTCATATGTAATACGACGTGTCCTCTTGAGTAGTCAGAACAGGGGAAGGTCCTCCCTTTGCAGGGCATCTGGTTTAAATCAAGACAGGCTGAGGCTTGAAAGAGTAAAATCTGTATAGAGATCAGGAGTATACAGAATAAATGTAGCATGAAATACAGAATATAATGTATTAGGACAGTACTGTGTGACAATTGAAGCAAGGCATTTTGTAGTACGGTAATAGTGTGGCCACAATCTGGTTCAGACAATGAGAAAAGTTTTCCCAGTTTTATAGAAAGAAGCATTTAAAACTTTTTAAATCTCATGGGGCTTTTAAAACATTTCTTGCCTTTCATTATTTAAATAAATAGAAGAGAAAATTAAAAAAGAGCAAAATAAGACAATTGTTGAAGTTGTTTTGCCAAGCCTTGTAAGAGAAACCCTTAGACAACAACCTTTTCGCTCCAGTATAAACTGAAAGCCCTCCTGGTGAGGCAACCAGTTTAGGGAAATAGGGAGAGATCTGGCGCTCCACAAACTTGGACCCGGAGGGTCTTTGAGCTTGCCTGCCATGGGGGGGATCCATGACTGGCTGCAGGGATGGGCTCCTCCGGGCGGGTGAGGGCGGCCTCCTCTTCCTCTCTCCTCTCTGCCTTGGCAGGACATTGTGACAGAGAGCAGCCGCTTTGACCTGGTGAGTTTCATCCCGCTGCTGCGAGAGCGGATTTACTCCAACAACCAGTATGCCCGGCAGTTCATCATCTCCTGGGTAAGCGGCAGGCGTGCGTGGTCACTCTGCTCGGCTTTTGTTACTCTGAGGCGGCTCTGGAAGTGGGGTCACGTTTCTCCTTAGCTCCATTTGGAACAAGCCAGCATCTTCTCTGAAATCTCACTGCAGATAACGGGCTTAAATCCTATTAACTTTGGAGTACTTTTGTGGGTGGCTTCACGGTCCTGAGTTGGCATCAACCTCCAGAGTGACCACAAATCGCTTTTTTCAAGGACAGAAGTCTGATCCCATTTTACTTTTAGTCCTGATTTCTCCAGCAAACAGAGAAAAGCGTTATAGATTCATAGGGAACATTAAGCCATGGTTTATGACCACAGTGGCTAAGTCCAGCTATGTTGGTAAACCAAACAATTTATGTACATTATGGCTTATGTGGGTAGAACCCATTTGCTGCTTTCAAAGTCCAGCTGAGATGGCAGCCCCTGAATGGATTCTTGAATTATTGTGGGAACTTGGCATCTCCCCTCAGCAGCCCTGCTGAGAGGGAAGATGGCTAGTCTAGAGTCAGCCACGGAGCTCTCTGGCTAATGTGAACCCACAGTTGTCCGGTCCACACCCCATGTCCCTTGTGTCCCTTTCCTGTGATGTGGCCAGGATCCACATTCCTCTTGCTGGCTGAGCCCCTGAACTCTTGTGCTACTGCAGAGTGCAGCTGTCTAACTGTGTTTTGCTCCCTCGTGTGCTAGATATTGGTGCTGGAATCTGTTCCTGACATTAATCTTCTAGATTACCTGCCAGAGATTCTAGATGGACTCTTCCAGATCCTAGGCGATAACAGCAAAGAGATCCGTAAAATGTGAGGACACTGTTGGGTCTGGGAATGTGTGTTTGGCAACTGAGCTGCCAGTCTATAAACGCGAGGAGGGGAGGGGGATGCGCAGCTCTCTGAGCCTTTAAAAGGTGCCTGAGACCAGTGGTCACTCCGAGGCAGAGGGCGGCATCGAGCTGCACAAGCTGCCATTGTCCGAATCCTTCCAGCAGCGCAGTCTGAAGTGGGCTTGTTTGAAATGGGTGGTGCTTCCTGTTACCCCAAGTCAACCTACAGGCAACCCCACAGAGCATCTGGCTGCCCCCTGGCTGTGGGCGGGAGGGCAGCATGGATGTTTCCTGAGCCCCGGCCTCACCTTCCCTTCCAAAGTGCAGAAGAAAACCCCACAGTCTGCAGGGAGTAAATTTTGTGTCAGGAGTTTTGGCCGATTGCTGTCTTTTCTGGAAATGTGCTTCTTATAGTCCTAAGCTTCAGCTTCATTCTGTGCTCTTTTCATTCCTGGCCTTGTCCTCCAGGTGTGAAGTGGCACTGGGAGAATTTCTCAAAGAGATCAAGAAGACTCCTGCCAACGTCAAATTCGCTGAGATGGCCAACATCCTGGTCATTCACTGCCAGGCCTCCGGTACGCCTGTGTTGCTCCCCGTTGTGCATCCCATGCTTTCCCTTGCTAAGCGTCCAGTCCATCTCTGAACCCAATGCTTTTCAAACACGGAGCTGAGACACAAAGTGCACCAAGTCTACGCGCTCCAGGCTCAACAGGACACAGCAGCATCTTCCCAACCACCCTCAGCTGGCTGACCCCTCTCAGCATTTGTGTGTTGTGTGTTCAGGCTCTTAGGCCTGAGACATGGCAGAGTTGGCATAATGAGCAAGAGAGGAAGTCAGGTTTGTGTTTACATTCTTTGGCCAGGAAGGATTACAAGAGACTAAGCAGGTGCACCTTGGGAAATAAGACAACAAAAGCAGTATCTTGGCACCATCAGCTATGAGGGCACTGTGCAAATAGCCCAGTGTAGTAGTATTGTTATTGTTGTTTGTTACATTTATTTGCCTCCCATCTCGCTCTGGGGCTATTCTTAGTGGTATCCCGCTTATTCTCTTGGCCTTCCTTCCTCTCGTATCTCTCTGCTGTGCAAGGAGAAAAGCAACAGGTCAGGCAGAGGGCATGTGTATTGGCTGTAAGTATGATCATTTACACACACTGCAGGGGGTAAATGAGGGCTTCGGTCATAAAGTTATTTCTTCAGCACTGTCGCAACTTCAAATGGTCGTTGATTGAGGCAGCTGGTAAGTGTTCCTGTATCTTCTAAGAGCCTCCCGTCAAACACATTGTGTGTCCTACTTCCTTTAGCTTGCGACTCATTTGGCATTTTTTCTCTTTCTGGGAGATTAGGGCAGAGGTGCCCTTAGCTTATGAAACCTGTGGGGTGGCACCTGGGGTAGAAGTAGCAGCTGAGCTTTCACTGTGCACACTCCTTTTCCCACAGATGATCTCATCCAACTGACCGCCATGTGTTGGATGCGGGAATTCATCCAGCTGGCCGGCCGGGTGATGCTTCCCTATTCTTCTGGGATCTTGACGGCTGTCCTGCCCTGCCTGTCCTACGACGACCGCAAGAAAAGTATCTGCTCTGCTGCACCTCTTGCCTTTCAGGGGCTGTGCTCCCTGGGGGAGGCGGCTGCTCTTCTAGCCCCACAGAATCCTTGGGGGTGGGTTGTGACTCCACTACTGAGTCTTGGGTTCCTCCAACTTCCCTGGGTGGGTTTCAGCTGCAGAGGGGAGGCCGTGGTTCCTGGGTGAGAGAGCAAGCTCACAACTCGGTTTGTTTGGAAAGCAAGTGAGAGAGAGAGCTCTCACTGCTTTAATGGTTACCTCAAAGTCTAAACTTTGATATTACACGATATAAACTTAAATTATTGGTGGCAAAATTAATGCTACAAATCAAGAAGCCAAATGGGCCTCCCTCCTCTTGCGCACAGTCCCAAAAGAGGAGGCTCTTCGGTCCTCTAGTAACCACACAGGGGTGTCAAACTCACTCTTGCTCACCAGGAACCTTCTCCAGGCGAACGGGTGGGGCTCTTTGGGGTCCTGTCTAGCGAGCAGGTGCAGCCACGCTGCCCTTGCAGGAGCTTTGGTTGGGCTCACAAGGCAGATGGTGAGAGGAAGCAGGAGGTGTGCGTAGCCATGTGGGAAGGAGACAGAATCTGGGTTGCCCTCGGTGTCGCGTCCCGGCCTGCGTTTTCCAGAGCTGGAAATCAGTTGCAAAGTCCAGGAGCCCTTCTGAGAGTTGTAGACTCCTTCTGGAGTTGGACAGGAGGAGCTCCCTCTAATCCCAACCTCACCACCTGAGGGTCTGAGGCTCCCCAGTTTGTGGGTCTCCTGGGGGGATTCTCCCGGTCTTGTTGGAAAATCTTCTTTGATCAGTGAGATACAGATATTAAGGAAGTGGCCGCCATATGCAACCAAAGCTTGATGAAGTTAGTGATCCCAGAAGATGACGAAGCAGACGAGGGCAGGGAGACCCTGCCAGTCCCCCAAAGAGAGGTTGGCCAAGAAGAGGCTGGCCCCAAGGCAGAACAGCCCCCAAGTGGTGAGTCCTGTTTTCCAAACCCTGGAATAGCCAGGGGTTTCTTGCTGTACCTGAGGCAGTAGCAGCATCTCCATCTTCTCAGGGCTAAGAGGACTTTGCTTAGGCCTCTGGGTCTCAATTAAAGAGCATGAAGGGCAAATGGCTAAGCCAGCCAGATCTGAGCCTGGTGTCCAATGCCACCTTCTTCAGCCAGGCAATGGGCCCTTAACCAGTTTAGGGCTCTGGAGTGGCTTTGGTTTTCCCTGGATCCCCTCCCTTAAAACCCCCTGGGCAGGCGCCTATGGCTGCCCAGAGTGGCCGGCTCTTCCTTGATCGATCGCAGCGGCAAGAACTGCAACTGATGCTGCAGATGTGAAAGGAGTATTACGAATCCTGAATTTATGGGAGTTTCCTTTGCCATTGTGAAGTTGCTTTCTCCATTTTGGTTGTTGTTTAGAATTGCAGGTCCCTTTTGGTTCCCCTACTTTCTCGCCCTCTCTCAGATAACGAATTAAGAAGTCATTCAACCTGCACTGAGTTGCTTATTTATTTGGGGCAGTTGCCAGCTCGGCTTCAATGGTCCTTTTGCTTCGTAACCTTTTGCTTGAGTTGCTGCAGAGCCAGCAGGTGGCCTGGAAGCTGCAGAGGGGCCGGAGTGTGGCTGCCGAGGCCACGGGCCTCTAGTTGGAAAAGTGCTGGCCTGTGAGTGGAGGCTCTAGACAGCTGCAGCCAGGCACTTCCCAGCTGGCTCTCCCTAGAAGCTAGAAAGCACCCTAGAGGATCAGCTGGAGAATCCCACGCAGGGAGAGTTTGCTCGGGGGGGGGGGGTCTCCTCAGAAGATGCAAGTCGCCCTCTCAGAGAAGCCAAGCCTGGGGGCAGAGGGAGGGCTGCTGCTTGTTACATTCCCTGTGCCAGAGCTGCCTGACCTTGAGCCCGTTGCCCTTCAGGCGTCATCCATGGGCCTGGCTGTGGCAAGCTCTGAGGAGAGCGTGTGCCTTGCTGATGAGGCAGTGATGGGGGATGATGATTTTGCTTCCCGCTCCTCTAGTAGGCAGAGCCAGCCGTGCCTGGGATGGCTGTGAGTAGATGAGCCATAGCTGGGCCTGGGAAGAAAGGAGTTTGCCCCCCAGCTTCTTTCCCGGTTGATTTTGGGGAACAGTGAAGCTCAGCTGCGCTCTCTTCCTTTAGGCTGCCTGGATGTCTCCAGTGAGCCGGATTTCAGTAGCACCAACATCTTCGTGCCTGCCAGGTCAGTTACTCCCTTGTTTTGAAAGAGTGATGATTGAGATGAGGAGGAGGAGGCCTGTGCCAGGAGGGGGGTGGAGGGAAGTGAGCAGATCACTCTTTTGGCCTATTTGGAGGGGCAGCTGTTCCCAGCACTGTCATCTGGTTCCCAGCAGCCCTGCGTTTCCCTCCACCCAGAAGGGAAATTAGCAAACCCAAACTGGGAGCAGAATTCAGTTGCAGGGTTTAATTCCCTGCATGTGCGGTTTTTCTAACTCTGAAGGTGAAAGAGGCTGGTCAGTAGGCATATGGGAGCTTTGAGTCCTCAGCTACCGAAGGGCCTCTGAGGAAGGAGCTCCCTTGGGATGGCTCTCCTGAGACTCTGCTGAGCTTTTGGGCAGCCTCGTGGATTTCTTCTGCCGATCTCAGTTTTTGCCAGTTGTGCCTAACCCTGTGAGATGGGTTGAGCTGAGAGAGAGTGACCGGGCTAAAGTCCCTCAGCTGGCTTTTGTGCCTAAAGTGGGATTAGAACTCAGAATCTCCTGATTTCTAGCCTGGTGCCTTAACCACTAGACCAATCTGTTGCTCCTGCTTTTATCTACAGCATGGAGAGAAGTTGTGTGACCCTGAACCTTGATGGAATTGTGCAGGTCCTGGATTGCCACCTTCATGATTCAACTACTGGGATGATGACGAGGATTGCAGTCTTGAAGTGGCTGTACCACCTGTACATCAAGACACCACGCAAGGTGGGCCTTCAGATCCAACCTGATCTTGAGAAACGAGTTTTATTGCTACTGACCTTTGTTTAGATTGAAAAGGAGCCATTTAAATAGCAAATCTAGTGTCACCTGAACCAAGCAAATTATTTCTTGATGCTTCCATAGATGTTACTCAGAAATAAGAAGCGTTCTTCATTTACCCATGTGATAAATTCATTATGTTTGGTGCATACAAAGCAGCATGTCCAGCACTGGTTACTTGCTACATGAGAAGCTGTGTCTCTTGAAACCAGAAAAGGGGTGCAAGTGAAGGTCAGTCACTGAAACACAATGGAGTCTTTTTTGGCAGCTGTAGCTGCTTCGTACATCAAAGTTCTGGGCATGGCTGCCATAAATACACTTCCCATTTAATGATCATTTACCAGTCAGCCTGTCTCAATTGAAGCACCTTCCAAGTTCTCTGAAGCTGAAACCTAGGCTTTCAGGCATCTAACTCTGGAATCAGTTCTCCATCAGAAGACTTTCCAAGAAGAGGGCTTAATGGGGATAGTCATAACCAGGCAGGAGAGAGAGATTCTGGATGTTCAGACCCTTGGAAAAATGAGTTCTAACCCCTTAGGAAAGGAAAATGGGTATGTGTGGTTTTTTGGGTGTGATTTGTACTTGCCACAATGAACCAAATAGAACAGTGAGACCCTGAAGGGTAAAGGGGCACAGCTGTGCCCTACGTGAAGACAAAGAATTATTGCTGGTGACTAGTGACACAACAATTTCCAAGAATTCTGGAGCATCCTTCCCCTCAAAGCGAGATTGGCCCATCTTTGATATCCTTCCTGAAACCCCTTAAAACAGAGATGGGGATCTCAAGGAAATGGTGAATTAGTGAGGTGATCACATTATCTATAACTTATATAGCTCTCCCCTAGTCCTTTGATATTTTTTATTGTGAAATATTTTAATGTTGTTCCTTTCATGGCTTGTTCGCCACCCATAGTCAAATTTTGTGAGATGGATGTCTATATAGATAGGATGAATTAAATAAATAAATCACTAAGCCCAGTGATAATTCTGTCTGCCTGCCAAAACGTGATGTCTCTAATGTGTTTCTGGTAACACCTTCAGGTCTTTTTAGAAGCTGGGCTGAAACATGGTAGGATTGACATTTTTTGAGCATTCTGTGTTCAGTTTTCTGGCTTATCCGGCCAAGAATTAAGGAAAGCTTCCTGATAATATATTTGAGGATAGGCTCCATGGAGTAAGGAGAAATATTATAGAGACAAAAAGTTCTTCCAAGAAAGTAAAGCTCCATCATCAGACAATTGGAAGATGTAGGAAGGATGCGCCAGATCCTGAGGACCCAGGAGCTGTTTTCATCCATCTGATCTGCCTGTGGAAGAGAACCAAGAAGTAATGGAGAATATTGTAACTGAATAATTGCATTTTCAAGTGCTGTTCACGGAAGTGAATTGACTGCTGGGACCATGATCGGAATTTCCTACAAAAAGGATTGCTGCCACAAGGATGGGTCACACCTCACAAGGACTGATCCAAACTTTAGAGAAGATCAAGAAGACTGATTGACAAATCAAATGCCCCAGGGGACACTGATGAGTGTGCTGGTTAAGTATGGGTTGGTGCCATGATGAACGAATAGACAGCTAATTCGAAAAACATTTAATAGGGCGTGGGACAACTTGCCCCAGGACAATTCAACAATTTAATTATTCTCATTCACGTTTTATTTTGCCCCTCCTTTTGCATCCTTTCTTTAATGATTCTATTCCACCATTTCTTCAATATTATTGTAACTCTTGCCCTGTGGTGAGTTGTCCTAGACCCACAGTGAAAGGTATTCCCGAAGTCCCTGCCATGCCTGACCTTGCTTGACCAGACCTGCCTCAAAGGCTGACAGAGAATTGGAAATATAGCAGCACTTTTATTCCCCAAAGAGGAAAGAGACTGCTCAAGGGCTGTTTTCTTTCATTCAAGGCTGTGGGGTTTACATTGAAAAAAGGTGGATTCAAAGGTTTTAAAAAAGGTCTCCTATATGGGGAAGAAGGGGGAAGAGCAATGACCAAGGGAAGCCGTGGCCTCTCCTTCGTTGAAGGAGAAGTTGGGCCCCACAGCCTCAAGGTCCTCTTCGGTTTCACGATTTTACCAAAATTAGAACAATCTGTTAGACCGCTCAGATGTCTGACACCATCTTCATTATTTTTAAAGTTTTTGTTTTAGTCCTGATTTGCTGCAAGCATAACTATAGCAATTTTTATAACATGACCATGCTGTAAATTCTTGAGATTGTAGGCCATAGTGGTTGTGAGGCATCCCTCCACACGCAAGGGGGATGGGGAGCAGGCCCCAGGTGGAGCAACACAAGACAGGGATAGTGTCACTCTGTGAGGGAGATGGGCAGGTTTGGAGTATGGTATATAAATAAATAAAACATTCCATGATGCTTTTTGACTTGTCTCCTTGAAGGTTTCTCTGCTTTTCAGATGTTCCGGCACACGGACAGCTTATTCCCAATCTTATTGAAGACCTTGTCTGATGACTCTGATGAGGTAAGTGGAGTTTCCCTGCTGTTTTATTGTTCATCCCATCTTCTGGGGCTGCTTCATCCTGGCCATGGATGTCGAAGTTCCTCTGACCCAGGAATGTGGAGATTTCTGAACTTCTTTCGCCTGACTCTGACTCATCTACTGCGGTGTTTTTGAAATTTCCCTTCCTTTGGCCCCTGAATCAATAAAATGAATTTGTGTGACCCCCCGTTTTTGTTTAGTTTTGTACCCCCCAGCCTAGCTGTTTTTACTGTCACTTTCATTGATCGCTATTCCTTGTTTAACTTTCTGGGAGTTGGCCAGAGTTGGATCCTGAATGAAGGAATTCTTTCTCACTGGCAAAAGAAAGTGAGCTTTGGAGAGCTGGTTCCTCCTGGTAAGCTTCCCAGCCAGGGAAGGGCCTCTCTGGACTTTGGATCCAGCCAGGGATTCTTCTGGATGGGTCCCAGCTTTCACGCAGACATGGAGATAATAATGTGCAGGCCTATTTCTACCTTTCTGAAATATTCTCTTTAGTTTTTTTCTCTCAGAGGAGACAACTCCTTTGTGTGCTTGTTACCAGTAAATTATATGTTCCTCTCCCTTCTGTGATGCTGCCAAGAAAACAAGATCACCATGTTGGTGTGGTCCCCAAGCCATGATTTTCTGGGGTTCTCTCCCTTCACTTTCCCCCTGCCATTCTTTCTGGCTCTTGGAAGGAGTATCTTGGAAGGCGATGCTTTCTAACAACTCAGATCTTTCCACTTGATGTTAACTTTGGTTGAAATAAACCAAAGTCTTCTGCTGCCGGTTCTTGGCAGTGTTGTGATCAGAAATCGACCAACAAGCTTGGTGCGCTTCTGCCCCTTGTTAACTCCTCCTCTGTTGTGATTGCCAGAAGTTGGTCTCTTGCAAGGGCTGATGTCCCCAAGGGTACTTGGATTTTTCAGGGAGAACCGACTTTGTGGCCTTGGATTCCTAGAGTTCCCAAAGAGCCTTTGTTCATTCCTTGATTTGCTGCATGGGAAGCTCTGGTTATTTGCTGAGCCCAAAGTGGGCATGACTGGAGGAAGCAACTGGAAGACTTGAGGCTGTCTACTTGCAAAGGGAAACTGAGGCATGAGTGAGAATATGTGGGTGCTCTACACTTTTTTAGACATTTAAACCTCTGAATCAAGCCAAAGGAAGCATCTGTTTGTGGAAGGAACTTCTCACTTCTGCTTTCTAGAAGGCTAGTGGTGGAATCGCCCTGGTTGTCTCTGGGGTGGCTCTGCTCCTTTAGCCGGCATGAAGGCTCCCAAGAGCTTTAAAAGGGCAGGTTTGGCTCTTTGTGTTCTTTGTGGACAGAGGCTCAACCAGGCCTGCTCCATGTGCCCTTGGCAAGCTTCAAAGCTCCATCCTGCCCTTGGTATGAGTCGGTCGTCCTGGAGGGAGCGCTTGAGGGACCGCTCGGGCAGCAGGGAGAGGGCCTGCCCTTGGGTTGCTGCTCAGGCGGAGGAGGGAAGTGCAGCCCCCGGTGTGTTCCCACCTGGAAGATTTTAGGAAACAGCCATGTCTCTTCTGTGGCCATTGTGCAGCTCTTGGGTGAGCCTGGGCATTTGAATCTGAAAGGGGGTCTTGTCATCTGAAGGGCCCTCTCAAGCCAGCTCTGCGGCAATTCCATGGGGCAGGCAAGGACAGATGTGCTCTCCTCCCCTTCTTCCTGGGCAGAATGGCTTATATCAGTTCCAGAGACCCCACAGCCTTCTTCCATGCAGCAGAGACTCTGGGATTCTGCCCCCCTTTGTCCCATGGGCATCCTAAGGTCTTGGCAGCATTTAATGCTGTAGATTTAAGCCAAACTGGATCTAGCCCCACTGCAGACTTCTTTGCCTACAATCCTCTCAGGTTGGCAGAGCTGCTCCAGCATAGCAGTGGGGGAGGGTGTGAACATGCATCTTTAGGAGTGTGCAGGGAAGCCTGTCTTTGAGCAGCTGGGAGACCAGGCATGTGACTGTGGTTGCAGCCAAAATCTTTTGGAGTGGGGGCAAAGTCAGCTGCTTCCCTTGGGATGATCTAACTCCCCTCTGAGCCAGTGCAGCCTAGTGCAAAGACACCCTGCATTTTCCCAAAATCCTTGTTCTCAAATCCTTATTCTCAGTCTCTCTGCCAATCGGCAGAAGGTCATCTGAGCACTGGTGGTGGAAGATGAATACCAGCTGCCTCCTTTCATCTTCCTGGGATGCCAAGGAGAACAAAGGGGTTCTTGTTCACAATGTAATCCCCCTCCCCCAGCATGCCTATTTGCTGCCATTTTTCCCCAAGACACATTTGAAGCCCTACCACCCATGTTTCCTTGGAGAGTTGAACCAGGCCCCCTCTTCCCAGGGTGCCCGAAAGAGGCCCAGCTGCTCCTTCCAAGGGGAGGAGGCCCATTGGCTGTGGGGTGGGAGGGGAAGGGCTGGGAACTGGCAGCTGGAGGTGCTGCTCAGGAAGGAGCAGCTGACGGCTCTGCTGGCACTGGCCCTGTTGCCATGGCAGTGCTGGGCATTGGTGCTCTGGCAGGATGTGGCTTTCCTTGCCTCTTGCCAGCTTCTCCTGTAGCTCACACCGCACAAAGAAGAGAGAAAAGCTGCCTTCCTGTGAACGGCTGCCTTCTCCCACCCCGGCAGGGGCCCCGGGTGTCCCCAGGGAGGGTCCTGCAGGTGGAGTCCTGGGAGGGACTACTTGGTGGTTTGTTCCCAGGCCATCAGGGGACGCTTGGCTTCCAGAGCGAGGGAGAGGTTTCCTGGCTGTCTTAGAGGATTTCCGAATGAGACAAAAGTCCTTTCATCCCTTCCACAATGGAAACCAAAATGATAGGGAAGCAGGAAACAGAGTCCAGGAACAGAGAGTGGCCCCCTTCTCAGAGGCCAAACACTCTCACACCGCATCATCCTTTCAATGAGAGGTTAAAACGGGGACCTGGGAGGAGAGGAGATTGTAGGCTGTGGCTAGTCTTCTCCATGGACATTTCACTGAGGACTCTTTCCTTTCTTTCCTTTTTTCCTTTCCCTATATAGCCACCCAGCCTGTTAATGTGACTCTGGGTGGCAAACAATAGGTTAAAACAATAAAATAATATTAAAGACCAAGGATATATATCTATAAGCATGTCCCATTTCTGCATGATTTCCCCCAGTGTTTCACCTGCTGCCATGATGGGATCCTTTGCAGGCCTCCAAGGCTGCCTCTTGACTGAGTCTCTAGGTCTGTGTCCGGCAGCCTCCAGGGGCCCCTTGTTGCTTTCTGTTAGGCATTTGGTTGCCCAGGGTGAAGATAAGATGCTCTGGTTGGCTTCTGCACAGACACTGTGACTGTTGGCTTTGTGTGTTAGATTTATGTATACCCTTACCTTTCCATTAGGGACTCAAGGTGGTGCACAGAGCAGTTCCTGCCCCTCTGGCACCTGATGAGAGAGTTGGGCTGAGTGAAGTTCCCCGTTGGAGAATAGACCTGGATTTGAATCTCCTCCGTTCCTTGTCCAACAGGTTTCTCTCCTGAAACTGAGAGCAACCCGCTTGCTAGCGTGTGCCTGGAGTGAGTCCAATCTTACCTTTTGGAAGTCCCAAAGTGCATCTTGGAAGATGCACTTTGGGACTCTTCCCCAAGGCAGGGTGGGGAAGAGGGACATCTATGAGGAGACTCTGAATACAAGTCCCAGCTCTCAGTTGACCTCATGAATGCTGGGATGCCTCTTCAGAGTTGCAGAGAATCTGAAGGAGGAGGTGCTCTGCTCTTTTTTTTTTAATTTGATTTATATGCCGCTCTTCTCCGGAGAATCAGGGCAGCTTAAAATGCATTAAGCAATAGCCTTCATACTTTTGTATATTTATACAAAGTCAGCTTATTGCCCCCACAAACTGGGTCCTCAATTTACCTACCTTAGAAAGGATGGAAGGCTGAGTCAACCTTGAGCCTGGTGAGATTCGAACTTACAGTAATTGCAGACAGCTGGTGTTAATCACAATGCTATCAGTCTGCTGAGCCACCAGGCCCTTGGGATGTTTGCCTTCTGGGGCAGCCTGGGGGCAGCTGCTGCTCTTCAGGAAACATCGGGGATGTCCAGCAGCTGGATCTGCTGGCTCATGTGCAGCCTGACAGCCTACACAAGGAGGAGCCTTTGGAGAGCCAGGGACAGAAAATTATTCAGGGGCAGCATGCTGCCTGTGAATTCCTGTCTTTTCCTTTCTCCATTTTCATGGTTACATTTAAGGAGTGGGAAGGGTAGAGAAACACTTATAGCATTATTATAGGTTATTATAGCTATAACCTTCAAGAGGAGGAGGAGGAGCCATCCAATTGACATCAACTCTTAGCAACCATATAGGTGGCTCTCCATGATGGTGTCCCCTTAACCTGGTCTTTCATGTCTTTCAGCATTACCCCCCCCCACCCCGCTGCCAGTTGTCCTCTTCTTTCCTTCCCTTCCACTTTTCCCAGCATCAGAGCATTCTCCAAGAGCTGAGTCTACACCTCATGTCTGAAAGAGGATAGTTTCAGCTGGTTGTTTGTATCCTGAATGCATGATGGAATAGAGTCCTCATACCCAGGAGGGAAGGGATGCCTTCCATCACAGCAATGAGCTTTCTGGGTTGATTAATTCAACACTGATTCGTGTTCTAGGTGGTCTGAGTTTCCCCCCCAAAAATATTATCAGTCCACTCAAACAAAGTGCTGCAATGAGTCTGGGGGTCAGTGCCTAACATAGTAAATTTTTCTTGCTGAATTCTTTGTGTTTCTTACCAGTCCTTACTAAATATTCTTCCACAAAATAGCACCTTCATGCATAAGCTTTAAATTTGCTGTAAACAATAAATCTAATTGCTGCATTTGTTTATTTTATTTCACTTCTGTAGCCATCCATCTCAACATGTGACTCTGGGTGGGGCACATCATAAATACATAACACAATTAAAGCAATGCAAAATAACTATATGGTTGCCAAGTAAAACTATTGCCAGAGATGTTAATATAGCCAAAGAATGGGTTCCTTAAGAAACTCGGGCTCAGGCACATGACCAGGTCTTCAAGGCTTTATGAAAGGCCAATAGGGCCTGGGTCATTCTAAACTCTGAAAGGAGTTATAGCAGAGACGGCATGTCTCCTAATCCCTATCAGCCAACATTTCTAGGCTGATGAGACCCATAGCATGCTCAGTCAGCTGGATCTAACTAGATGGGTAGAAATGTCTAGGAAAAAATCCTTTAGGTGGGCCAGTCCCAAGCTAGGAAGGGCTTTAAAGGTGTCAAAACATCTTGAATTGCACCCAGAAGCACACTGGTAGCCAATGTAGTAGTCCTACGTGCTTTGAACATCTGGCACCCTTTATTATCCTTGCAGCCACATTCTGCACCACAGGAAGGTCTGTTCTTCAAGAGCAATCTCATGTAGAATGTGTTGTAGTAATCCAGATGAGAGGTCACAAGAGTATGAGTAGCAATAGCACTTAGACTTATATACGGCTTTACAGTGCTTTACATCCCAACGCAATAGTAGAAAAACCTTGTCACCAGAAGGTCCAAATTCCAAAACCACGCAATCTTGCTTGGTTGATGACAGGGTTGCCTTGGATCAATTCCTAGGAAAAAAAAACCTTGACTCCATACATTTAGAGAAAAAATAATTTTACTAAGAAAGAACTGATTGCAGTAAAAGTCAGGAAAGGTCTGAAGCGAAACATGCACAAAGAAACAAATTATAACAAATTGAAACTAACCACATCACTAGCATCTGCCTGAATTACAAAAAGAGCATTTGGGTCAGGGTGCTTTAACATGGGTTCCGCCGCAAACAGTCGTTTGAGTTTGTTGAACGCTGTCGCATTCCATAGTCCACTTAAGTGGCTGACATGGCTTCTCCTTGCCTTTGCCCTTAGTTTTTAAAAGGTTGGTAATCAGTAACTCAATTTTGGCAAATGGGATGAACTGCAGGTAAAAATTGGCAAAGTCTAAGAAACTTTGTAATTGCTTCCTGGTGCCGAGAGGGCCCACTCTAACACTGCCCGCACCTTTTCTCTACTCCTTCATGAGATATGCGGTAACCCAGGTAATAATCTTATCTTGGTGAAATTCGCATTTAGAGAGCTTTGCATACAATTTGGTCACTCAAAGTCTCTTTAGGACCACTCGCACCAACTTCACATGTTTCTTCATAATCTCAGTATATATTAAGATATCAGCCAAATACACCAACTTCCCTTTGTACGAATAGTCATGCAACACCTCATTGATCAGTTGCATGAACACAACTGGGCTCCCTGCAGACCAAAGGGGAGCACTCGGAACTGAAAGTATCCCTGAGGACAGTTAAACACAGTTTTCCATTCATCACCCTCCTTGATCCAAACCTGGTAATAAGCCTCCCGCAGGTCTAATTTAGTAAAGATTTTGCCTTTGGCTAGATGTGCAAGCATGTCCTTCATCGGGGCAATGGGTAAACATTTTCTATGTATACCGCAGTTAGTCCTCTATACCCACATAAATGAAGGGTTCCATATTTTTTCTCCTGGAACAGGGATCTGCAACCTTAAACACTCAAAGAGCCATTTGGACCCATTTTCCAAAGAAAAGAAAACACTGGGATCCACAAAACCTGGGTGGGCAACATCACTCACTCCCATCCCATTCTGTCTCCCTCCCTCCCTCTCTCTTTCCCTCCCTCCCTCCCTCTCTCTCTCTTTCTCCTCTCTTTCTCTTTCCTTCCCCTTCTTTCTCTCCCTCCCTTTCTCTTTCCCTCCCTCCCTCTGTTTCTCCTCTTTTGCTCTCTTCCTCCATCTCTCTGTCTCTCTCTTTCCCTCCTCTCTTTCCCACCCCCTCTCTTTCTCTCTTTCTGTCTTTCCCTCCCTCTCTTTCACCCCTCTTTTTCTCTCTCTCCCTCTTTTCCCCCCTCTCTCTTTCTCTCTCTCTTTCCCACCCCACCCCTCTCTCTCTCTCTTGTGTGTGTGTGTGTGTTCCCTCTTGAAGCATTTCCAAAAACAGGCAAGGGTTGTGTTGTGGGTTTTTTTGCTTCTTTGGGTGATTTTTACGATATGATTTAAATCAAGAGTCATTTCAGGTTCCCAGATAAATGAAGCTCTTTCATCCCCGCTAGGGCTCCCTGTTGACTGAACCCACCACTGGCTGACCCTGCCCCTCGCCCTCTCCTCCCAGTCACTCCTCTCCTGGCCTGAGAAGGTAAGGGTGACGGCAGGGGATGGAGATTCACTCTATATTCCAGAGCGGGAGCGAAGCGCCCCTGTATTTGCCTGATCTTGCGGGCACTTCTTCTGGCCCTTGTTGGTGCTGCGTGCACCTTGATCGCTCAGGGAGACGCGAAACTTGCTCTCTGCCTTGCACAGCATAATTAAATTTAGTGTGTTTCACAATGGGGGAGACGGCGTCCCCTCCTCCTCCTGGAGCCTATTATAACATGAAGCAACGGCCGCAGCCACGCTGGACCAGTATCTCAGGGTGGAGAGAAAGTCACACGTCTCCCTGAACGACCTAGGTACCAACAAGGGATGGAAGAAGTGCCCGCAAGACCAGCAAGAAATAAGGTAAGTCGCCCTGTTATCTGGGAACAGTTTGACCCTGTTGCTCCTGAGGAAGTGGACAGGATCCTAGGGAGTATGCACGCAAGCACCTGTGTTTTAGACCTATGTCCCTCCTGGCTTGTGAAAGCTTGCCAGGAGGTGACGGGTGGACTCTGGTGGTGATTAATGCTTCCCTACAGGAGGGAGTGGTGCCCCAGCACTTTAAGGAGGCTGTGGTCTGCCTTGTTCTTAAGAAGCCATCACTGGGCAACTTCCGGTTGGCACCGCAGGCTCCGTGGATGGTCATTTATGACCGCCAGCCCGGCGTCTCCGTAAAAGCCGCTTTGACAGCGCAAATCGGCTGTCTAGCGGCTGAAAAGCTCTCCTTCGGGAAAAGAAGGAGAGGAGAGCCGGTGGGCGAGAGTAGAGCCCCCGAAAGTCCTCTGGATCATTCCTAGAGGCTTGGAGGGTGAGAGCTCCTCAGTCAGCCCGCCAAGAAGCTCCGGAGCCAGGACGACTCTGCAAAAGCAGGGCGAGAAGCCGCGATCCGATCCTGCTTTTAAAAGTAAGTTTGATTGATCCCAAGCGCAGGCAGAGCAGAAAACAGTAGAACAAGCCTTAAAAGTACAGAGCTTAACTCTGAAGTTACTTTGTTTCAATTTGAATCTTGAGCTGGAGGCAGAAGATGGCGTCTTTGTTAGGGCTTTGAAAGTGAAAGCCAAAAACGAAAGTGCTTGAGAACTTTGCACTGGGAGAGTGGATTAGCTGCCTATTAACTGCTGGGAACTGAGAGTGTGGAGGGAAGAGGAAAAAAAAACTACTCTGTCTGGCAAATTAGAGACTATAAATTAACATCTTTAAGGACTTTGTTGCTTTTAAAGAAAGGGGAGGGGAAGGAAAAAAATGGCTTCTAGACAAGTGAAACCAGGAGTTGTTAAAGGAGGGGGAGGCTCTCCAGTTGTGTCAGTGGTGACACAGAAAGCACAACTTCCGGCTGATACACAGAGCCAGACCCAGAGTCAAGATGCAGCACTTAATGATTTTAAGGAAGCTATGAAAGAAGCCATGAATAATCAAGCAACAGCAATGAGAGAAGCAATGAACAATTGTAACATTACTTTTTTTTTTTATTGAAAAAGTTTTTCAAATACAGATTTTTCCCCCTGTAATCCATTTGTCAAAGAGTCCAAAATAGAAAGTTCCAGTCCACTCAATTTAAGGCCATCTTCCACATCCCAAAAGTACAGCACTGCAGAGATCTGTCACTCTCCTCAAAATAGTATAAACCAATACTTTGCCTCAGCTATATTTTCATGTATTTAATCGTCTCTTAAGTAACTGGCATTACACTGTTGTTTAGTCTAAAAATTTTTTATTTTTGTAGGACCTGCTTCTTCTCTTCTTAACTTTTTGTGGCTTAGATCTCCATCCTGGTTGCCTTTCTATGAGTTGTATATCAACTGATTGATTTCCATGCTGGTCTGTAACTTGATAAGTCATCACATTCGAGTCCAAAGCCGCCTCTCTTGTATTTATAGGTAATCCAACTATAACCTCTGAAGGAGAATCCAAAAGCGGCTCATCCAAAAAGGCCTCTGTAACTTGTTTTTCCATTACCTCCACCTCCATCTGCCTAGCCTGGGTTTCAATCTCTTGTTGATTTTGCTTTTCTTTATTCCCCTCATGTGTTATACATGGAGATGTTGAATCCATTTTAAGAACCTTATAATAAAATTCTTCTGCTTTTTCAACAGTATTTAGTTGATATCTTTCTCCTTGATATCTCAATATTATTCCAACTGGAGCATCCCACCTAAATGGGATTTTTTGTTTCTTTAGCTCAGTCACCAAAAATCCAAAATCCTTTCTATCTTTTAGCATCTTGGGCGGCAGCTCTTTAAATATCCAAATCTTCCTTCCATGCATTTCAAGAATGGAGTTAAAAGACTTTTGCACAATATCATTTCTTATTCCTTTATCGATAAAGTAAATCACCACATCTCTAGGCAACTGCCTTTGCTTTGCCATCCAAGAATTTACTCTGTAGGCCTTATCAATCTTACAGGATACCTCTTCAGGATTAACCTTTAAAATCCCAGCCAGAACTTCAGCAGACATCTTTCTCAAATCTTCTTTTTTATTTTCCTGTATTCCCCTAATTCTGACCGCAAATTCCATAAATCTGAATTGCATCATTGTGACTTCATTTTCAATCCTTTGTTTTATATTATCTGCATTGTAAGTCTTGTTGTCAGCTTCCTTTATTTTTGACTCTACTTCTGAGCTATTTTCTTGAATCATTGTTAAATCATTTTCAATTCTTTGTATTTTATTATCCAAATTATAAATCTTATGATCAACTTCCTTCATTTTAGACTCTATTTCTAAATTAATCTCTTTATCCATCTTTATCATTGCGTCTAAGAAATTTATCATATGTTGCTTGAATTTGTCATATTTTTGTTGAACCAACTCTTTAATTTCCTGTCTAAATTTTTCAAGGTTCTGGTTCACAATCTCATCATGTCTTGCCATCTCCTCCAGAACAAATTGCGTTAGATCTTTAAAGCCATTCCTCTGTGTCTGCAAGCTCAAAACTTGCTCATGTGGTTTATAAATGGGGGAGCCCCCCCCCCCCCACAGCTTGATTGTCTGGCTTTGTCAGTTTTAACGCCATCCTGCCACACAAGCAGATTTTTTTCCCCCCTTTAAAGAAGAAAACTTCTCTCCAAACAATATCAATATCAAGTCTCTAAGAAGGAAGAAGCATAAAATAGGAATCTTTCTCTTCAGTTCTAGCCAGCGCTGTTGTCTCAGTTACTTTGTAACATATTGAACTAGTCAGACGGAAGGACTTTCGCTTTCAGCTTTTCTTCTCAAGCTCAGCCAGTCACCATTTTAAACTTTCTTTTTTTCCCCCTTCCACTCTTTTTTACTTTTAAAGTCAGTCTTAGGGTTATTGGAAATACTTGCAATTTAGGGTCCCAGGTCCGAATTTCATCCTTCTTGTTCAGAGAATCTGTTAGTTTTCATTAGTTGGTCTCGTCCCATCGCCTGGCTCTGCAAAGCGCAGAGTTCTCCCGAAGCCCGGAGCAGTGGCAAGCGAAAATAGGGAGCCTCATCCTGCTTCCACCCCAGAGACAAAAAAAGAACTCTGGGGACTTCGCAGAGGGCTCTACCTGCCCTCGCCGGCTCTGTCTCTCGTTTCCTTACGGAAATGGAGTTTTTCGAGCCGCCTTTCAGCTGTAAAGGCGGCTCTTTACGGGCGACGAGGCTGGCGGTCTCAAGGGACCGTCTGGCGGCAACGGAAGCCAAACCAGAAGCCCAACAATTTAACATGACTTGTTGAAAGGAAATTTAAGAAAATTGAGGAAGACATAAGCTCGATCAAGGGAGCATTTTCAAAGGAGCACGATAAAATAAGAGATGATATTGTTTTTGCTGTATCAGGACTCTCAAATCTTGTTATTCAGCTTGATGGGAAAGTTGAAGAAATTAATGAAGCCAACTTAAATTTGGAAAGCAAAATGGGTGATGTCATGACTAGAACAGAGAAAGTGGATGATGAATTGGTAATGTTACAATACAGATCTATGGAGTTTGCTCTGAGATTGAGAGGCCTGAAGGAAAATAGCAAAGAAAATTTAAAAGACATTTGTGCTGATGCTGTTACAGAGATAATTAAAGGAAGACCAGAAGATGTGGCAATCCAAATTGATAAAATTTACAGGGTTAATTCCTGGTTGGCAAAACAAAGACAGCTGCCAAGAGATGTGGTGATCTACTTTACATCTAGGAGGATCAGAAATGAAATTTTACAAGCTTCTTACAAGAATAAAGTTCAGGTGGCTGGGCAGGAGGTGGTGGTTCTGAAAGAGATTCCTCCAAAGATGTTGAGAAGCAGGGAAGACTTTGGCTTTCTGGTAAATGAGTTGAGAAATCAACAAGTGGCATACAGATGGGACATTCCAACTGGTCTAATAGTGACTTATAAAGGAGAAAGATACTGGTTAAACACAGTTTGGAAGACAAAAGATTTTTATGTAAATGTCTTACAGACTGGATCCCCCCCCGGTGAGGAAGAAAATGGAGATGTAATGTTATGTTGAAAAACATAACATCTGTTTTCCATCTTGAAAAAGATGGAAAACAGATACAAACCTATGCTGCAGCTGGAGGAATTATTATGGAAGAAGATTTGGATTTTGGGGGCTTACCCAAACTTTGGAACCACCTAAGAAGGGAGAGCCGAAAGCACAACGACTGACCCGATCAACTTATAAATTGCAACAACAACAATCAAAAGGGCAACAATCTCAAGATTCATCTCAAGAAGTCCAAAAAACAGAAGCAGTGGGGGGAGCTAGGCCGAAGAGTAAGGTGGAGGAGGAGCTTCAGCTGATGCTCACAAGGCTTCGAAAGACTAAAGATGGCAATTAAATTCCTATCTTTGAATGTTAATGGCCTAAACTCACCACAAAAAAGAAAGTATTTCACTACTTGAAACAATTTAACAATGATGTTATTTGCTTACAAGAAACACATATTAGATTATCAGACCAAAAATATTTGATAAATTCAAGATTAGGTACAAATTTTGTGGCATCAGCGCCAGAGAAGAAAAATGGACTAGTCATATATGTAAGGAAAGAACTATCAGCTAATCTAATTGAGGCAGGAAGGAAGGAAGATATATTGCAATTGAATTATTGACACAGTCTGGAAAAATGCTTCTTATTGGAATATATGCCCCTAACCAGCAACAAGACAAGTTTTATAAATTTTTACATACTAAAATAATACAGTGGGACTATAAATCTTTTATATTAATGGGTGATTGGAATGGAGTAATTGATACGCAGAAAGATAAAAAAAGCTTATCAAAGACTTCAGCACGTGCAAAACTACCTAAATCTTTTTTTGATATGATGGAAGATATAGAACTGAGAGATATCTGGAGAGAACGTAACCTGGAGGAAAAAGATTTTACTTTTTTTTCTGATAGACACCAATCCTTCTCCAGGATTGATTTTATACTTATCATAAATGATTTTATTTCCAGGGTGAAGAAGACGAAGATATGTCCAAGAACTTTAACTGATCATAGTCCGGTTTGGATTGAATTTGAACAGGAGAGGGGAGAAAGGAGGTCTTGGAGGTTGAATGAAAACTTATTTAGATATGAAGAAAATGTAAAGGAGCTTAAAAAACAAATGAGAGAATTTTTTGTTATTAACATGAACAAGGGTACTCCTATGGAAATGGTCTGGGATGCTAGTAAGGCCTATATGAGGGGTATCCTAATACATATGAATAATAAATATAGACTAAAACAATAAAAGAAGCGTAAAGAGTTAGAGGAAGAAATAAAAAAGAACAATTACTTATATCTAATCCAGGAGATAAGAAAGTAAAAGAAACAATAAATATACTACGAGGGCAATTTAATATGTTAATGGCTGATCAGGTGGCAACTAGTTTACAATATGCTAAACATAATACATTTTGTAATTCCAATAAACCAGGTAGGTGGTTGGCCTACATGTTGAGGAAAAAACAGAAAGCACGAGTCATTAGTAAGATAGAATATAGAGGTAAGGAAGTTTACCAACAGAATATGATTAGAAAGGCTTTTCTGGAATTTTATACAAAGTTATATGCTAGTGACTCAATACAAGGTATAGATATAGATAGATATTTAAAGGAAGGGAATATTTTGGAATTAACGTTGGAACAGAAGGAAGGATTGAATCAACCAATAACTTCTGAGGAGATTGTTGCGGCAATTAAGCAGTTAAAAATAGGGAAAGCTCCAGGAACAGATGGACTAACAGCTGTTTATTATAAGAATTTACAGCTTGAAATGGTAGAGCCGCTTAGAACTCTATTTTGTAAAATTCAATCAGGGGGAGGAGTTCCACCCTCTTGGAGAACAGCTTTTGTTTCATTGATTCCGAAGGAAGATCAAAACTATCAAACCTGAAAATTTTAGGCCAATTTCACTTTTGAACACGGATTATAAAATTTTTGCTAAGATACTAACGAATAGATTAATGCCAGTTATGCAACAAGTTATTCACAATGACCAATCAGGTTTTATAAAAGGGAGACAGATGAAATATAATGTTAGGCAAATTATAAACTTATTGGAATATTTGGAGAAAAATTATCAGGTCCCTGCAGCGTTTATATTCGTGGATGCAGAGAAAGCATTTGATCGATTGAACTGGCAATTTCTGTTTAAAATAATAGAAAAAATGCACTTTGGGGAGTATTTCATACATTCAATTAGAGCAATATATCAGGAACAAACAGCACAAATAATAATTAATGGAGGTTTAACAGATGTGTTTAAAATTGAGAAAGGTACGAGGCAGGGCTGTCCCTTGTCGCCATTGTTGTTTATTTTAACTTTAGAAGTTTTGTTGAATAAGCTACGTGATTCTGGCAAAATAAAAGGAATTGTAATTAGACAGCAGGATTAGAGCGTTTGCAGACGACCTGGTTCTTACTTTATATGTATACCTATAGAAGCGGCTCCCTATATGTTGGATATAGTAGCTCAATATGGTAAAGTATCTGGATTTAAAGTAAATCTACACAAGACAAAGATGATAACTAAAAATTTATCTATAACTCAAAGACAAGAGTTAGGGAGGATAACGGGGTTTGAAGTAGTTAAAAAGGTTAAGTATTTAGGAGTATATATTGCAGCCTCAAATACGAAATTGTATAAAAATAATTATGAAATTCTTTGGCAAAAAGTACAGAAAGAAATGGAAAAACGGAAAAAGTTACAACTATAACTACTGGGAAGGATAGCAGCAATAAAAATGAATGTACTACCTAGGTTTTTATTTTTGTTCCAAATGATACCAGTGCTTAAAAAAGATGGAAATCTGATGGAATGGCAGAAAGGGGTTAATACTTTCATTTGGGCTGGGAAGAAACCAAGAGTGAAACTGAAAATTATACAGGATATACGTGAGAGAGGAGGTCTTAAAATGCCTAATTTAAGATTGTATTATGAAGCAGCAGCTTTATCACAAATTAGTGATTGGTTTAACCTAACTGAAGAAAGAATGTTAAACATAGAAGGTTATGATTTGTTATATGGATGGCATGCTTATTTGTTGTATGAAAAAAAAGTGGATAAAGTGTTTAAGGGTCATATACTCAGAAATGCATTGTTGAGGGTTTGGAAAAAGTACCAATATAAGCTGAACTATAAGATACCTATATGGGCAAATCCCAGACATGCAATAGAAAATATAAGTATAGAGCAAAAAATAGAGGTGATTACCTATAAAGAGCTTCTTCTTTTGGAAAGGGGTAAGTTGCAACTGAAATCTCTAGATGAATTAAAAGAAGAAGGGATAATTTATACTTGGTTTCAGTATGGTCAGCTTCAAGCTAGATGGAGGGAGGATCAAAAAATTGGGGTTATGCAAAATGAGGAAAATTTGGTGAAACAGATTAGAGATCAAAGTCAGATGCATATTAAAAGGTTGTATAATGCATTACTGGAAATAGACTCAGAAACAGAATTGGTTAAGGATTGTATGATAAAATGGGCACAAAACTTTCAGGAACCAGTGATGATGGAAACGTGGGAAAAGATTTGGGTCAGAAATGTTAAATTTACGCAAGCACAAAATTTGAGAGAGAATTTTTATAAAATGTTTTATAGATGGCACTTAGATCCTAAAAAATTATCGTGTATGTACTCGAACTTGCAATTGTTTCTATTGGGTATAATTACGGACTGTACAGTTTCAGAGACTAAATTGATTTTGAACTTAATATCAGCAGCTAGGCTGCTGATAGCTCAATATTGGAAGAAGGACTCTTTGCCTACTATTGAAGAGTGGATATTGAAAGTAACAAACCTAGCAGAAATGGCAAAAATCTCGGTGTATTTGAAGGACCACACGCAAGAAAGATACGTATCGGAATGGAGACGATGGATTGATTATATCCAAAATAAGTATCAGACAAGAAAATATTAAATAGCTTATGAATGAATGTTAGTATTAGAAGTATTTGGTTATCTGTAGTGGAGTTAAGGTTTCAGTGGGGGAGGCAGTACTTTGAGGATAAGTAGATTAATCTAGTTTATGTTTGATTAAATGAAATACCTTGTATTTTGCTCTGGGAAGTCGGGGGGGGAGGGTGGGATGAAGGGGGGAAAGGGGGGGGAACATGGGGGGGAAAAATTTTGTATTTCTTTTTTGTAAAACTTTTCAATAAAAAAAAAAGAAGAAGAAGAAGCCATCGCTGGTCTCCACCTGATTGGATAATTTCTGACCTGTCTCCAATCTTCCCTTTTTGGGGAAAGTGGTTGAGAAGGTGATTGTGTGGCAGCTCCAGAGGTTTCTGGATGAAACAGATTATCTTAACCCCTACCAATCAGGATTCAGGCCTGGATTTGGGACAGAAATGGCATTGGTCGCACTTTTGGATGATGTCTGGCAGGAGTGGGATGGGGGTAGTGCATCCATCCTTGCTCTACTTGCCATCTCAGCTTTTGGCGGTATTCTCCTGGGGCGGCTTCAGGGGATGGGAGTGGGAGGCCTTGTGCTATCCTGGTTCACTTCCTTCCTCTGTGGCTGCTCTCAATCAGTGTTGATAGGAGGGGAGAGATCCACCGCTCGCCCACTGCTTTATGGGGTTCCAGAGGGCTTGGTACTCTCTCCACTCCTGTTCTACATTTATATGAAGCCGCTGGGCGAGATCATCTGTCACCATGGATTGAGGTATCACCAATATGCTTATGATACTCAGTCTTGGCCTGTGGTGAGTTAAGTGATGCCGTGTCCTCCCTCTCGCAGTGGCTAAAGGCCTAGAGGCTGTTAGGGGCTGGATGGGGAGCAACAGGTTGAAGCTAAACCCTTGCAAGACCAAGTGGCTCTGGATTTGGGGTTCGTTGGCTCAGGGAGAAATACCACCTTTGGTCTTGGATGGGGTGGCACTACCCCAAACAGATCCTGTGTGTAATCTAGGGGTTTTCCTGGACTCACGACTCCTGCTCAAAGAGCAGGTGGCGGTCGTGGCCAGGAGGTCCTTTGTGCAACTGCTGGTTGTGCGCCAGTTATGCCCTTTCCTGGACCAACAGTCCCTACTCACATTCATGCCCTAGTCACTTCTTGTCTTGACTATTGCAACACAAGAGCATCCGGAAGCTCCAGTTGGTGCAAAATGCAGCAGCCTGTATGGTTTTGTGCAGTCCCCAGTGTGCATATGTATCACCTCTCCTGCAGGACCTGCATTGATTGCCGATTTGCTTCCGGGTGCAATTCAAGGTGCTGGTTGTCACCTTTAAAGCCCTTCATGGCTTGGGACCAGGTTATCTGAGGGATCTTCTCTTGCTGGCTACATCTACCTGACTCATCAGAGCGGGGAGGAAGGGAATGTTGCGGGTCCTATCCCCGAGGGAGATATACCTGGTGGGACCCAGAAGAAGGGCCTTCTCCGTGGTGGCTCCCTCTCTCTGGAACATCATTCCCCAGAGATTAGAATGCCCCCCCCCAATACTCTTCCGGAAGGCGCTGAAGACCTGGTTCTGCCAGTGGGCCTGGGGAACCCAGAGCAGGATGGAGCCCATTAAATGGCTCATTTATTTATTATTTATTTATTTATTGGTTCGATTTATATGCCGCCCTTCTCCAAAGACTCAGGGTGGCTTACAATGCATTAAGCAATAGCCTTCATACTTTTGTATATACCTGCTTAGTAGGGCTTTCGGCCCCCCCAAGCGGTGTTCTTTTTTATACAAAGTCAGCTTATTGCCCCCACAATCTGGGTCCTCATTTTACCCACCTCGGAAGGATGGAAGGCTGAGTCAACCCTGAGTTTGATTTGATCTGCTGTCGCCGGGGCAGGGGGTGGGAGGTGATATATAGTACTATATATACTACACAGTCTCCCTGGTTGCTGCCCATTTCCTTGTGGCCTCATCAGCCATTTTCTCTCTTGCTGATCCCAGGTTATTCTCAAGGACCTTGAAGTTTTGGCAGAGATTGCCTCCTCCCCAGCTGGCCAGATGGAAGACCGAGGGCTGCAGGAGGGCCCCGGGCTCCGGTTGGAGCAACTGGACCTGCCTGTGCACACTTCGGCCAAAAGTAGCCAAGCTGTCTCCTCCTCTGGTAAGTGCTTCATCTCCAGCCGCTACCTGGCAAAGGGAGCAGATTCTGAGCAGCCCTAGTCTTTGGCTTCTCATTCCAAAGGAGGCCATGAATAGATAGAAGTTGCCTCTCATGATGGTGGAGGAGCAAGTCCTTCTGCCCCGTCTGCTTCAGATGTGAGATTCTCCTGGCGGGTTTTGCTGCTGCTGTCTTGGGGGTTGAGGGAATTGGGCAAGGTCTTTCCATTGTTAGGCTGCCTTGTGATGCTTGTAAGAACAGAAGTTTTTTGTGCCAATGGTATTGTAATGGAATCAAAATCTTGGCTTTCTTCACCTCATCTTGATCTTTAAAGCCATTTTCTTGGTCTTGTTCCTGCATGCTAAACCTGAGCTGGACAAAATGAATGAGTGGTCTCTGTAAAAAGTAGCTGAGAGCAGTGGTCAGATTCAAATAATTTAACAACCGATTCTCTGCCCTAATGACTAGCTGGGTAGGCATGGCTGGGTTGGTCATGTTACTGGGTGGGCATGGCCAACTCGACGTCAATCATGTTGAGGGACGTTTTGCCTTGCCTGGCCTCTCGTGACCCTGGGGATGCTGCAACGGTCATAAGTGTGAAAAATGGTCATAAGTCACTTTTTTCAGTGTTATTGTAACTTTGAATGGTCACTAAATGAACTGTTGTAAGTCAAGGATTAATTGTACAAAAATACAGAAATCTGCTTTGCTTGCAAAAAGCTGCCCTAAATACCAATCATTAGAAATGGTGGAATACACACTGAAGATCAATGACAATCACAGCAATCATGGAAACCTAAACCATTCTGTCAGAATACTTTCCTTTTCATCAGCAATACCTGCAACCGGGAGTTACAAATCAGGCAGGGTGCCAGAGCACCTTGAGGAATTAAAATAGTTAAAATGCAACAATAACTATCAACAGCCAACTCTTGCTCATAAAGTGAAACCCTTTAGCAGAGAGGTCATCTAAGCTATCCAGAAAGTGGGTGGGCACACTTGGGCTACAAAATGCCAAGCTAAAGAGACAACAGGGGACCCAGGTTCAAGCCTCCCAAGCTTGTCAGGATCACAATAAAATTAGTACATGCCACAGATATCTAAATAAACTTCAAGCCTGGTGCCATGTCACTAAGCCTTATTATCATGAGAGAAAACTACAATGAATCGGAAAGAGCATCCACATCCCTACCTCTTTTTTAAAAAAATCTTACTATCAGTGAGCAATCATGTGCCTTGGCCACTCCAAAGCAATGAAAAAGACTCCTGTCCCAAAGGTAATTTTTCAAGAGGCAACTGGACTTTCTGGAAACCAAGAAACCAAGGAGCCTGGATAGATAAAAGCACTGTAATTTTAACACCAGCTGTCTGCAATTAAAATAAGTTCAAATCTCACCAGACTCAGCCTTCCATCCTTTCTAAGGTAGGTAAATTGAGGACCCAGTTTGTGGGGGCAATAAGCTGACTTTGTATAAAATATACAAAAGTATGAAGGCTATTGCTTAACACACTGTAAGATGCCCTGAGTCTCCGGAGAAGGGCGGCATATAAATCAAATTTAAAAAAAAGAAAGAAAGTCCAGTTGCCTCTTGAAAAAAGCACCTTTGGGACAACCATGGCCTGGATGACTGAAGAATCCCCATAGACGAGAGACTACTGTGTTCAGTGAACTGACAAAACACCCTTTCCCACCCAGAAGAAGCAATCGTTAGATCCATTTGCACCGCTTAAAGATACCAGCTGGTCTCACTCACCTCACAAGATATCCTAAGGAAATCATCCAGATTTAAGGAATCAGACAGTGCCAAGCTTCCATCCTGCCTTGTGGTGCACCCCAAAAGGACAGTGCCAGGAGCCACTAAAGCAGTGTAAAAAGCTTTAAAAAAAGTCAAGCTCCTAATAAAAGTATCAGCCGAGGGAAAAAAAACTCCAGAGAAGTGGCTCCGGCTAGTCTAGGCATACTGCCAAGAACTATTAACTGCTGTTACAATGTAACGAGGCTTAACCCAAAGGCAGTTTCTGAAAAAACTTAAGCACAGCAATAAAGATAAGGATTAGGCTAGAAACAATGCAGAAAGGTACACCAGAATGTTTCCTTCCTGCCTTCCTGACAGGATTAGCCCTGTAAAGTGGGAAAAACAAAAGGCTGTTGGAAGGAGATTTTCGCTGAACTGCTCAGAAAGTTAACAAATGTTTCTCGTGAACCGGTGCAAACCGGCTGAATCCCAACATTGGCTGAGGAGTGCCAGGGGGTGGGGGTGCTGCAAGGCTGTTGGCTCTGTGAAGACTGCCCCATTGTGGGAGCAGAGAGCCATGGGGCTGATAGGGCCGCTGAGGCTGTCTTGCCCTTGCACGGAAGAGGTGGTGATTGGTCTGGAAGCCTCAATTGCGTTGACCATTGCAGGGGGGGCCTTGGAATCAGGGTGGGTGGAAGATGACCAGCCTAATGATCCAATAAAACAGGTTTGGCTGTTATGTTTTACAAAATATTGTCATTTCACCAGGAGCTCTTTCCTCCCTGAGGATCTGAGTGAACTCTAATTCCTGTTTTGAAGCACAAGTCTGCTGAGATTATTCTCTGGCACCAGGCAATTCTGCTCCATTGTCCAACATAAACCATGCCTGGCTCTTGCGGGTGACTTTGCTGGAGATTTTCTCAGTTCATTCTTGAATTCATGGCCTTCCGTATATCTAGGTTGGAAAGGATATTTCTCCATGTTTGAGTGCATCTTCCAGGCCTTGTTCTTTGTCTTTTCCAACCATTAATGCTTGCGAAGAAGCATTAGATGAAATGAAGCAAGCCTTTCAATCTTCCCATAGGCAATTCAGCCTATAGAAATGTTGGCAATAGGGAGGATTTCTTGGATGAAATCCTCACCAGGTGAAGAACAACCTGGTTTGGAAGCCTGTGATGGAAAATTAGAGACATCTAGAATGAGACGTACCTCTGGGGAAACCTTTCAGATTCAGATCAAAGGGAGGTGGGCCTTTCCTTAAATGGGGCTGAAAGGGCCATTTGAAGGTAAGGGGGCAGATTCTTTGGGGAGACAATCTGGTGATGGATTTTTGGAGGTTAGTGCTGAGCAACTAAACAAGATTTTCATCTTCCCAGGAGAATTCCATTGTCAATTTCTCATGGAACTGTTAGACATTCAGATGAGCTATTGAAAATATGTTTCTGGTTGGTGCCGCCGTCGTCGTTAGACGGTCCCTTCAAGACCGCCAGCCCCGCCACCCGTAAAGAGCCGCCTCTACAGCTGAGAGGCAGCTTGAAAAACTCCACGATCCTGAGGAATCGGGAGGAGAGCTGGCGAGACAAGGTAGAGCCCCCTGTGAAGTCCCCAGACTGTCTTTTTTGCTTCTGGGGAGGAAGCAGGGTGAGGCTCCCTATCCAGCTCGCCGAGGCTCCGGACTCCGGGGACAACTCTGCATCCAGCAGAGCCAGACGACGTGACCAACGTAACTAGTGAAAGCCAAGAGAATTACCAAAAATAAACAGGGTGGAATCTGGACTTGAAATTCAAACTGCAAGTATTTTTATTAGCCCTGTGAATGAATTTAAGAACTGAGAAAAAGTGAAACTTTGTTAAAATGGCGTCCGGCTTCAGCGGTAAGGAAAAAAGCTGAAAGCGAAAGTGGATTTGCCTGAGTGTTCTAACAAGTTACAAAGTATCTAAAGCACAGCGCTGGCTAGAAGAGAAGGGAAAAGTTCTTTTTAAAGTGACTCTTATCTGTTTCTTCTCCTATAGAGATTTGATTAAAGCTGGGGAAATTTTTGAGAGGACTTTGTGGTCAAAAGGGAGGGAAGACTTCCTTCTTAGAAAGAATTAGATTGCGTGGCAGTATGGCTTCAAAGCAAACAAAGCCAGCCGCTAAAGCTGCAGGGGGGGGGGTTCTCCCACCCCCAAGTCACAAGAGCAGCTATTAAATTTGCAGACTCAGAGCCAAGCACAGGAGACTGGTTTTAAAGATTTGAAGGAATTTATTGCTGCGGCTCTGTTGAATCAAAATGAAGTTTTGGACCAGAAATTTGAAAAATCTCAACAGGAAATTAAGGAGGCGGTTCAAGAAAAGTATGACAAGATGAAGCGTGATATACTGACAGTTGTGACTGGTCTGTCAGAAGCAGTTGTCCAGATTGATAAAAAAGTGGAAGAACTTAGTTCAGAAATAGAATCTAAAATGAAGGAAGCTGATTATAAAATTTCTAATGTTGATAATAAAACGCAAAGGATTGAAAATGAAGTGACAATGATGCAATTTAGATTCATGGAGTTTGCTGTAAGACTGAGAGGAATAAAAGAGAACAATAGAGAGGATCTGAGAAGGGTTTGTGCTGATGCCCTGGCTGTGATGTTAAAGGTTGACCCTGAGGAGATTTTGTGCAAGATTGACAAGGTCTATAGAGTGAATTCTTGGGTGGCAAGGCAAAAGCAATTACCTAGAGATGTGGTGATCTACTTTACAGATAGAAAAATAAGAAATGATATCTTACAAAAGTCTTTTGTTTCTACTATTCAAGTGGATGGAAGAGAGATTGGGATTTACAAAGAGTTGCCACCTAAGATACTAAGAGATAGAAAGGATTTTGGATTTTTGGTGATTGAACTAAAGAAACAACAAATTCCATTCAGATGGGATGCTCCAGTTGGCATAATATTGAGGTATCAAGGAGAGAGATATCGATTAAATACTGTTGAAAAAGCGGAAGAATTTTATTTCAATGTTTTCAAAACTGGTGCAGCATCTCCACGTACATCCTCAGTGTTAGGTATAATGGAGGGTGAGAAAGGGAAGCAATTTGAACAAGAGCTCGAAGAGCAGCGGAAACAGATGGAGGTGGAGGTAATGGAAACTCAAGGAGCAACAGGGGGCCTTTTAGATGAACTGTTGCTGGATCTTCCTCTAGAGGCTATAGGTGGACCACCTAAAAATACAAGAGAAGTGGCAGCGGATCTCGACCTGATGTTGCACAATGCTAAAGACCAGCGTATAACTCGAGCAGCTTATAAACAAATTCTAGAGAAACAACAATAACAGAGATCTAAGTTATCGCAAGATAAGAAGGGAGTCAATGGTAAAGCACAAAAATCCGAAGCTATGGGAGGAGCTAAACCGAAAACTACCAGTCTGGAATAGAAACTTCAGCAAATGCTCTTAACGCTTCAGGAGACTACAAATGACAATTAAGTTTTTATCTTGGAATGTAAATGGACTGAATTCACCACAGAAAAGAAGGAAGATATTTCATTATCTGAGACAATTTAATAATGATGTTATTTGCCTACAAGAAACTCATATTAGAACACAAGATCAAAAATATTTGATAAATCCTAGATTAGGAGCACAGTTTATAGCCTCAAATTCGGAGAAAAAGAATGGTGTAGTGATTTATATAAATAAAAGATTGCCAGCAAAAATTTTAGAAGTAGATGACTGTGGAAGATATATAGCAATTGAACTTTCTACAGATAATGGTCCAATTTTGGTGATTGGAATTTATGTTCCTAATCAGCAACAAGAAAATTTTTATAAAATATTGTATACTAAAATATTACACTGGGACTTCAGATCTATTTTACTTATGGGAGATTGGAATGGAGTAATAGATCCTAAAAAAGATAAAAAGAGTTGGGCAAAGTCATGTGTTAAATTACCACAGATCTTTTTTGATATGAAAGAAGATTTGGAATTGAAAGATATATGGAGAATGCATAACCCAAAAGAATTGGACATTACTTTTTTTTCAGATAGACATAGATCCTTCTCTAGGATTGATTTTATTCTACTTACGGCTGATTTACTTTTAAAAACAAAGAAAACAAAGATATTTCCGAGGACTTTAACTGACCATAGCCCGGTATGGATAGAAATAGAAATGGGAAAGAATGAGAGAAGATCGTGGAGAGTAAATGAAAACTTGTTTAGATATGAAAAGAATGTAAATGAACTTAAAAAACAAATGAAGGAATTTTTTGAAATGAACTTGAATAAGGGTACCCCTATTGAAATTGTTTGGGATGCGAGTAAGGCGTATATGCGGGGGGTACTGATCCATATGAATTCTAAACATAAATCAAATAAACAAAGAAAAAGATTAGAATTGGAAGGAGAGATAAAGAAAAAAGAACAGATGCTTATAAAAAATCCAACAGATGAAAAATTACAAGGAATTATAAAACTTTTGAAAGACCAATTTCAAATGCTTACAGCGGAACAAGCAGCAACTAATCTACAATTTGCGAAACATAATACATTTTGCAACGCTAATAAGCCGGGCAGGTGGTTAGCTTACACACTGAGGAAACAACAGAGTACTCGGATTATTGGCAGTATTGAGTATGGAGGGAAGGAAGTTTTTCAACAAAGACTAATTAAAGAAGCCTTCTTAGATTATTATACCAAATTATATGCCAAAGATGATATACAGAATGAACTTATAAATAAATATCTAGAAGAAAGGAGAGTTATGAAAATTTCTAGCGATCAAAAGGAAAGAACGAGTTTGCCAATAACAGCTGAGGAGATTATTGTTGCTATTAAACAATTGAAAACAGCTAAAGCTCCAGGAACGGATGGTTTAACTGCAGTGTATTATAAAACTTTACAAGTAGAAATGATTGAACATCTTAAAGATTTATTTTGTAGCATACAACAAGGGGGTAAAATACCCCCTTTGTGGAAAGCAGCTTTTGTTTCTTTGATACTGAAAGAGGAAGCAGGTTCTACAAAACCGGAAAATTTTAGACCAATATCTCTCCTGAATACGGATTATAAATTTTTTGCAAAAGTATTAGCCAACAGATTAATGCCAGTTATTCAAGAGGTGGTTCATCATGATCAAGCAGGATTTATAGAAGGCAGATACATGAAGGACAATGTGAGGCAAATTATAGATTTATTGGAATATCTTGAGAAGAATAAACAGACCTCTGCAGTACTGGTGTTTTTGGATGCGGAGAAGGCCTTTGATCGAGTGAACTGGAACTTTCTATTAAAGACTTTAAGAAAGATGGACTTTGGGGAGCAGTTTGTGCAGGCGGTTTCAGCAATTTACCAAGAGCAAACGGCACAAATTATCATTAATGGAAGCTTAACTACAAACTTCAGTATAGAAAAAGGCACAAGACAAGGTTGTCTGTTATTCCCGTTGTTGTTTATTCTAAATCTAGAAGTTTTGTTGAATACAATACGGGACTCGAGTACTTTGAATGGAATAGTTATAAGGCAAGAGAACTACAGAACAAGGGCATTTGCAGATGATCTGGTTGTTACCCTAACACGGCCGATGGAATCAATAATTCAGATGAAAGACATTATAGAAGAATATGGTATGGTATCAGGATTTAGACTGAATCAGAAAAAAACCAAGATGATAGTTAAAAATATGACAGTTGATCAAAAGAAAGAACTTGAAAGGAAGGCAGGCTTTGAAATAGTATCAAAGGTGAGATATCTAGGAGTTCAAGTTGCAGATTCAAATATAAAATTGTTCCAAAACAATTATGAGGTGTTGTGGCGAAAGGTACAAAAGGATATGGAAACTTGGAAAAAACTGCAGCTGTCTCTACTTAGAAGAATAGCAGCAGTTAAAATGAATGTTCTACCTAGATTTTTATTTTTGTTTCAAATGATTCCGGTGCTTAAAAGTGATAAACAGTTGATGGAATGGCAAAAATGAGTGAATAAATTTGTTTGGAATGAGAAAAAGCCAAGAGTGAAATTGAAAATTATGCAAGATGTTCGTGAAAGGGGTGGTCTTAAACTTCCAAACCTGCGACTGTACTATGAAGCAGCAGCGTTGACACAAGCAAGTGATTGGTTTGGAAGGACAAAGACTGGAATATTGAATATAGAGAGTTATGATCTTGAATTTGGTTGGCATGCATATTTATTCTATGAAAATAAAGTGGATAAAGTATTTAACAGCCATATGCTTAGAAACTCCTTGATGAGAGTATGGAAGAGCACCGGTTCAAATGGGATTATAAAATACTGTTGTGGTTGGATCTTGGTCATATCATACGGAATATAAATATAAAGTCACTCGGGGGGGTTTTATACAAAGAAGTACTTTTTAATGATGGGGGCAGATGGCAACTAAAGACATTAAACACACTGTTGGAAGAAGGGATTAATTTAACTTGGTTACAGTATAATCAACTTCAACTGAGATGGAGAGAAGATCAAAAAACTGGTTTAATGTTGCATGAAGAAGAATTGGTTAGACAGATAAAAGAGAAAGGCCCAATCAAGAGGGTTTATAATGTTTTGTTAGAAAGAGACTCAGAAAATGAACTGGTTAAAGATTGTATGATAAAATGGGCGCAAAATTTTGGAGAACCAGTTATGATGGAAACTTGGGAAAAAATATGGGTTCAGAATGTTAAGTTTACACAGTCGCAGAATTTAAGGGAGAATTTTTATAAAATGTTTTATAAATGGCATTTAGATCCTAAGAAATTGTCATGCATGTATCCTAATGTTCAACCAAAATGTTGGAGATGTGATTGTTTGGATGCTACATATTATCATACATGGTGGACTTGCAAGAAAGTGAAGGCTTTCTGGATAAAAATTTGGTGGGTTATGCAAAATGTTTTGAAGAAAAAACTCCAATTTTCTCCTCAATTGTTTTTTTTTGGTATAGTTAAGGGTTTTTCAATGGGTGAAACAAAATTGATATTGTACATGGTGACAGCAGCTAGGTTACTGATTGGTCAATATTGGAAAAGGGATGTTTTGCCTATTATTGAAGAATGGACTTTGAAGATGGCCAGTTTTGCAGAAATGGCGAAGATATCAGCATACTTAAAAGACCGGACTCAAGAGACTTATGCATGGGAGTGGAAGAAATGGATAGATTATGTGCAGAATAAATACCAAACTAGGAAGTATCAGATAGCTTTTAGTTGAATGTTGTGTAGAAATGTATAGTATATAGGGGGTAGAATAGTTCAATGTTATGTAGAAATGTATAGTAAACGGGGGAGATTAGAAGGGCAGTAAAGTATGATATAATATGATTTGGATTTCACCTTGGGGAAGTCATGGGAGGAGGGGAGGGCTAGGGAGGGTTAGGGAGGGAAAAGGGGGGAGGAATGGGAAAATTTGTACTTGTAAAACTTTTTCAATAAAAAAAAAAGAAAAGAAAATATGTTTATAGTGACAAGTGAATAATTGTCTCCTTCTCAGCCAGCTTCTCTGAGTTATTGCGTTGTGCAGTGTTGTCTCTGCACCTTGAGGAGGCTCACTTGTTGCAGGAACTCCAGTGACATTTGACCATTTTTTCCTTCTACTTGGGACCTGCAGGAGGAGCAGATTCCTCGGTTCAGGAAAGGGAATGAGGAGCCCTTGCTTACAACGCCCTGCAGATTCCTTTGTTGTCTGCATAATGGGTGGAGTCTCCTTTCCTCTTCTTTAGCTAACCACCTCTCTTTTCCTTCCAGGAGCTAAGAGCATGGGGTGCTCTCCCTCTACCCCCACCATGAATTCCTACTTCTACCAGTTCATGATCAACTTGCTCAAGAGGTTTAGCAGTGAGCGGAAGCTGCTGGAGACCCGGGGAGCTTTCATCATCAGGTGAGCCCAGGCTATGTCTTCTCCTCCCTCTGAGTAGTTTGTCTTTGATGGGTCGCCATGATTGGAGCCTCCTGATAGGCTCCTGGCTCTGGCCCTTTTCTGGAGATGGAGCCAGAAAGAACAACCTCCTGACCATCAAGTTAGTAGCAGTACTGTTTGGTCCTCACGGAAAAGAAAAAGTTGCCAGCACTTACTAAAGGATCTAAAATTATATGCCTGTGTTTTGGAAATGCTCTTCAGCAGCTGACCATTCTGAAATCTAGAATTATCCTGAGATAAATTCCTGTGGGCTTTTGCAAAATTAATTGCCTCCAGGCCCTGTTTTCAGGTCATCACAAATATTGGAGAGAGACGTAATTCTTTGTCAGTTATTGGATAACCTCATCCTAGATTGGTTTGGGTCTGGGGTCCCTAGTGGGCCAGAGCAAGGGCTCCAGCTTTAGGGATTAGCTGCTGAAGAAGGGGAGTAGAAAAAGCAGCTGAATTCCCAGCAAAGTTGATTTGGACCTGTGTGGTTACTGCTTGCCTGTGCAGTAGCCTCTGAAAGGCTCACCTGTCAGCCTGGAGGAGGCAGTTTGGAGGACTAGACACACATCTGGCAGCTTGAGAGCATGCAGTCACAAAATGGTTCCCAAGAGACTTGTCTCTTGATAAAAGGGTAGTCCCATTCAGCAAGATCATTCAAAACTCCATTTGCCTAACCCTTACTAGTTCCAGTGGTTATTTACAAGCATTCTAGTGCAATTATCTTGATGACTTGCAACATACCAGCGTCTGTTTAAAAAAAAAAAAAAAAGTAATTCTCAGGTGGGCAGAGATCCTTTTGACCAAGGAAGGGAACGTCTTGGGGAAATAGGTTCGCCATCACGGGTCTATCGGCTTGGGCTTTGTCTGCAGCACTGCCTGAGGCATTTGGGGGAAATATTGGGACAGGATGTGCCTGTCTTTCAGCAGAGGGCAGGACTCATCTCCCCTCGGCACTGCTGGGCTGTTCTACCAGGGCCTCTCAACCCCTTGGGCTTCATCTGGCACCTCCCTGGTAGTGGATCCTACAGGCCTTTCCTCAGGATCAGGCTGGCAGGGGAGAACAGGGCACTTCGGTGTAGAGTCTGGGCAACTGAATGAAGCTAGCAGAACGTTAATGGCCGGATGCCCTTCCTGTCGCCAATGAGGAGTTTTGTTCAGCAGATATATTCTCATTGTGCCCAGAGAGAGAAATATCTGCCTCTACCTAGGATTGAACTCACAGCCTTCAGATGGTGAGGCGAGAGCACTACTCCCAGAAGATAAAAAGACAATAAACAAACAAACAAACAAACAAAAATAAATAAAAATCCAAAAGAAAGAAATCTGTTAAAATGAATGCATGTGCATCAGAAACTCATCTCTTAAGCAACAAATTAAATTTTGATCATATTGAATTATTGATCAGACTTTTTGCTGCTTCAGTTAAAAGCTACTTCATATGCAGGAAGTACACAGGTATTTGTCATCCGGGCTTTAAATATGATGCACAATTACATCATTCTTAGGAATAAAACCATTTTAGTGACATCAGCATACATATGATAAATTAAGTTCTTTTCTCTCTAATGTACTCCTCTTATTTTGAGTTTTGACTTCCAGATTTAAAACCCAGGCGATTCTCTAGCCCCCAATGCACTTGAATAGTGAGTCCCAAATTGTTTCTAAATGTGACCATGAAATTCCCAGGCTGGTCTCCCTTCCCCTATTGCTCATTTGGCTCATTCACTTTCAGAAGAATTGTGGGCATGTTTTACTTCCCTGTGGCCCATTTTTCTCCTGGTTCTCCAGGTGTTCTGCTGCTGGACCTAAAATGTACTTTTTAATCGCCGTGAGCAAGAAGGCCTTTTCTCATGAAGGCTTGCCCTTGTAAGCGTAACCCAAGTATGGCTGGCCCTCCTTGTTCATCTTTCTTCAGAATCCCTCCTACACCAATTCCTTCTTCCCCTTTCTCTGCTGTTGCTCACAACCGCCCCTCCCTTTGCTTTGGCTGGCTTCTCCCAAGCCCTGGTGACAGCCAAGGTCTCGGGACGCCCCAGGAAAGTGGCCCAGAGGCATGGCTGATTCAGAGCCACTCCCCGCCCAGGGTTGGGAGCTATTCCTTCAAAGACTTGCATTTTTCCTTGTGAAGATGTTGTCTTTTCCTCCTGCACTTCTTTGTGAAGAAGGCTGGATGGGATCGACTCAGTCTCTGTCTGGATCCACCTGGGTGGACCCTGGAGCCCCTGGATGGGCAGCAGCCTGGAGGAGAAGTGGTCTCTGAATTGGTAGTTTTTCCTATGAGAGGCAACTTTGGTCACCAGAGATGAACTCTGAGAAGTTAGAGGTTTCTTTATAGAAATGAATGGTAGCAAATTTAAAACACACTCGGGAATTAGAATCAAACATTAAACTGAGTTTGGTCTCTGATTCCCCCCATCTTAAAAATATATTAAACAAGAAACGGCAGTAATTCCAGCAGACCTACCAAAAACAAAGTTTACATTCATGCCTAGCAGATTTTGACCAGGGCTGAGAGAAAACTTTGTGGTGGTTCCAGAGACAACCTGGGGAGGTTTAGTTGGGTGGTTCAAGCAGCGACTGGTGAGGTCCAACAGATTTGGGCATCATTGCCTAATTGGCTCCTGTGCCAGGTTCACCCCATGCCCTGGATTGGCACTGGGAGGAGGCATCTGAGGAGGCTTGTGTGCCAGGCCCAGTGCTTCTCCAGGCTGGTGCTGTAGGTAACTGCCAAGAAATTCTTTGCTTTTCCCACTTGGGCATAGAGTGTTCCACCCGAATGCATAAGCACAGAGGGAAAAAGGAGGCCAGAAAAGAAGGGGGGGGGGATTAATTCATGATTGGCCATGTTTCTGATCTCAGTTTGGGAATTTCAAGCATTTGGTGAATTGAACGGGGAAAGGACGGTGGGAATTAGAGCTCAGGCTACCAGCAGGACATCGGAATAATTTTGCCCCGTTCTGACCAGTGTGTGTCATAAAAGTTTTTTAGATTATGGATAGTTCTTACTCTGGAGTTCCTTGCTCTCATATTTTAGTTTTCAAGCCGAGTCTAACATTGCCCATTAACAAAATAACAGAATTGGAAGGGACAACCTCTGGACCAACCCTCTGCTCAAGCAGGATACCTTATACTATTTTAGACAAATGGTTGTACAATCTCTTTTTATGCTGCTGATCGAGGGAAGGAGTGGGGGCTTCTCTGTCATTTGGACTTGGGCGGAAGGCAAGAGAGGCCTCTGGTGAGGGTCTGGGCCAAGGGCTTTGGGAGATCCTACAGAGGAGATATCTTTCTTGGCTGCCCTTGAGGTTGGGGAGTGCAGAGCCTCCGTTCAGTCTCTGGAGAGCAGGATATGGAGCCAACCCAGTAATAACCCCCTCCTCAAAAGAAGGCACTGGCTGTCCAGAGGGAGGAGTGCTTAAGAGCAGCCTCTTGGCAAAAAGTGTTTGGGGAGGTCTGCTTCTGCTGGGTTGGCCTTGGAGTGAAACATCCAGGGACCCCACCCCTCATTTTCCTCCCTTGGCATCTTTTTCTCAGAGAGGCTCTGCACCCCCTGCAAGGCCAAGAGGAGCTGGGGAGGTGGTTAATGGTGCGGGGGGGGGAGGCTGGGGGGGCCTGCCGGGCTGCTTTTCCTCCCAAGGCAGCCTAGACGTCAGCTGCCTTCGCTCCCTTTTGTGCACATCCAGGGAGGGGAAGGTAGGCGGGAGAACCTCAAGACAGCAGCAGCCCTGGGAAGTCCCAGAGTGAGGCTCAGGAAGGGAGAGAGACCCTCGGTGGAATTCTTGGTCTCCTGAATGAGGTTGCCATCCAAGGTTGGAAATTGCCCAGCAAAAGAGGCAAAAGCAGAAGAGGCTCCAAAGACACCTTGCCCTTCGCCAGGTGCAAAGGAGCTCTTCCACCTTGTGCTTATCTTAGATATCTCGGGGGCTGCAGGGTGTTCTCCCTCTGCGCTGAAGTCTTTAAAACTGGGCACTGTGTTTCTTGGTGTCGCACAGGCAGCTCTGCCTGCTCTTGAACGCAGAGAACATCTTCCACTCCATGGCAGACATCCTCCTGCGGGAAGAGGACCTCCGCTTCGCTTCCACCATGGTCCACACCCTCAATACCATCCTCCTGACGTCTTCCGAGCTCTTCCAGCTGAGGAACCAACTCAAAGATCTGAAGACCCTGGTAGGTTGGAGAAAGGCTCTACCTCTCCTTGCTTGAGCTTCTTGGCTCCCTCCCAGCCCTCTGCTCAGATAAGATTGAGTTCCTATGTGGCACCCCCATCTTTAAATAGAGGGGTCTGTTGAGCCCCCCCCCCCGATTATGTTGTGGGGCTACAGGGAGGGAGGGGGCACGAGCAGTTCTATGGGCAGAAGCCTGCTCTGCCCGGCTGAAGGAGCCTCTTGGGCCGCAGTCGCCTCCATGAACCTTGAGTGAGTCAACTTTGGACAAATGTCAGCAGTGAAAATTGCTTCCCTCTAATCCTACCAGTTTCCTAGCCTTTCAGCTCCAGGAATCTCCTGGAGAAGATAGCTGAGTCGTTCTCTCCAATAGGGCAGGAGAAGGCCCTGCAGGGGGCACCTAGGGGATGGCTGGCAAGGGAGTGTTGTGGCACTGCCATGGACCCCCTCTGGGCCAGGGCTTGGGGGGAGACGCAAATTCCCTGTTGCCCTCGGCCGCTTCCTCTTCTGTGCTGCTGCCCTTCGGCCAGGCCAGCAGGCCAGGCACCCAGCTGGGTGGCTAAGCCCTTGGCAGAGACGGTTGCCTTCACTGCTGGGCAATTTTTCTTTTTTCCTTCCTACAGTTTTCACAGTTTTGAAGGTAAACATTTGCTCGATTCTGTTTCAGTATCAGTTTACTGAAGTGTTAAAGTGTGAATCTGCATAAAACCCTGTGCCTTTTTGTACACTGTTTTGCAAATGTACTTTGTTTTGCAAACTGTTTCTTCCAGGAGGAACCATTTGGGAGCGGAGCACTCAGAAAATGCAAAACTAAGTAGAATTGAACTGCAAGTGATTTTTTTCCTCCCTGCTTTGTTTCCCCAGGAAAGCCGCAACCTCTTCTGCTGTCTCTACCGCTCCTGGTGTCACAATCCAGTCACCACCGTCTCCCTGTGCTTCCTCACTCAGAATTACAAGCACGCCTACGACCTCATCCAGAAGTTGTATCCTTTCAGGGGTCTGCCTGGCTCTCTCCCTCAGGATGCTTCTCAGGGTGGAGAGGAGGGGGGCTCTGCGTTTGGAGGGGGGCTGGAAAGGGCTTCCAGGCGAAGAAGCACCAGGAATGAAGGGGGATGGGAGGCTTGCTTTTCTCAATCCACAAGGGCGGCTGCTTCCTCCGCTGCTTGCCTAGGGCCTCATTCCACCAGGGAAAGAACCTTCATGGACCACCGTAGGTGATCCATGGGAAGCGAGACACACAAGCTGGAGGTCTGGGTGGCACCAGGATTCAGAGGATTTGGCAGAAGGCCAACTGAAGTGCAGTTTCTAATTCAGATTAGCACTCTCGAACCCTTCGATTCACCTCCTGCAGGGGCAATGGAGGAGTCAGCAGTCTTCTGGATGCAAGCAGGTGCTTTTCTGTCCAATGGTTCTTCAGCCAGACTGATGGTCAGTCCCCTTTCCCAGGGCTGTGGAGCATGGCTGTATTTCCTTGCAAGCCCTCTGTGGAAATGGCTCCCCACTTCTGTCATTGTCCTACCCTGAGGACACTCTTGAAAAGATGCACTGGTGATTCCAAAAGATTTCAGAAACTTAGCAATGCAGGTTGGAGGAATAAACCTCTGTCATGCCATACTAGATGCATATCATGGCCTCTATAACCCTCGTGTTCTTCAGAAGAGGGCAGCTACAGGACCCCCTGCTTTCTGGTGGTTTGCTGCAATTTTCAGTTGGGGCTTTCAGGAGCACCCCAATTCTTTCTTCGCACACCTGTTTTCTAAGGATCCCCCCCACACTTCTGAAGGTCACTCACAAAGAGCCGTCCTGAAGTGGGACCCTCTCTGTGTGAGCCTCAAAACTGCCTGGGGAGCCTGTTGGCGTTTAAATGCCTTGACTGCTGATCCAGTGGAGACCTGGAGGTTACAGTTGATTTCCTGATTGAGGTTGACAAGCTGGTCCAGTTGATCGAGTGCCCGATCTTTACCTGTGAGTTTCCTTGCTCTCTGATTCTTCTTTGCAATATGTTGTGTGTTGTGGCAGCCTGTGTCTTCATTTAGTTATCTATTTATTAACATTTATATAGGCACCCGTCTTGAACCAACACTGGGCAATCCGAAAGCAACAGATTAAAAATGTCTGTTTACAACAGAAAATGTTAAAACCACAAGAATTAAAACCAAATCAAAGCCAAGCACCATCAGTAAACTTTCACTTGCAGCCCACAACAAGTTCACTTCATCAATCTCACCCTAAAGCACTGGGGGCAGGTGGGGGAGGGGAAGCAAAGCCTTGAAGTGCTTTGGGGACAGTTGAAAGGCTCGGCGCCTGCCAGACCTCAGGGGGGGGGGAGTCTTCCATAGGCATTAGAACATGGCAGCTTTTAAGAGAGGGGACTAGGAGCCTGTTTGATCTGGTGGGGCAGGCAGATGTCTGGAGAGGGAGGCAGCCCCACAGATAACCTGGTCCTGTGTCATGTAAGGCTTTGAAGAGAATAAGTGGCTTCTCAGATGCCATCCGAAGGAAACTGGGAACCAGTGCAGTTCAAGCAAAGGATACAATGGGGCACCCTAAACTATGCACACTGCCAAATTCTGGACCAATTGTAGTTTCTCCCCCCCCCCCTCCCCAGGTTTATTGGGTTTTTATTTTTAAACATATAACAAAATCAATACATGAACAGTGTGGTCTCTGGATATGGTTCATTTGTCATACAAATAACAACAGTCAATTATTACTTTAATCAAACTTATATAATCCTAATATTAATGTACTTGATTATTTTAAAGTACTTATTCAATATTTCAATGTTCCATTCTAAAGTCAGTGATCTTCTTGAACATACATAGTAATACCATCTTTCAACCTCTCAACTTTCCATCTAATTATTACTTATTTTCAATTTATATAGAAATTATAACTACTAATATTTCCCCTAATTCTTATTTCTACCTCTATTCTGGCTTCTAGTCAGGTCACACTTACTAATCCTAATGTTAAAACACATATTTATGTTAATACATAGTCCTTCATATAAGGGTGTATATTCTTATTTCTACTTCTATTTCTAGTTTTTAATCAGGCCATCATTATATTAGAAAAAAGAAGAAAAAGGAGAAAAAAATAGCTCTATTCTATCCATCATCCCTTGCCTGTTTTAATACTTCAATTCTTATTCGTTTTTTAGCTTTCCTCCCATACTCCTCTCTTGGATCTTTATCTCTGTCAACATCTGTATCTTCATTATTCCATCTAAATATTTCTCCTATTTCTAGTATAAGTATAATTATAATTATATTTCTATACCGCCCTTCTCCCGAAGGACTCAGGGCGGTGTACAGCCTATTTAAAAACACAAGACAAACTATCAATTAAAAATTTAAAATTATTAAATAAATTCGGCTCAATTTAAAACCCCAGAAAACAGAAAACCCCAATTTAAAATATTACGTTGATAGCCCGGCCTGGCGGAACAACAGGGTCTTCAATGCACAGCGAAATACCCGGAGGTCAGAGATCTTACATATTTCTGGGGGCTTTCATTCCACAGGCCTGGGGCTCCCACAAAGAAGGCCCTCCCCCTGGGTGTCGCCAGCCGACATAACTTGGCCGATGGCACCCTGAGGAGACCCTCTCTGTGGGAGCGAACTGGCCGGTGAGAGGCTATTGGTGGCAGAAGTCGGTCTCGAAGGTACCCAGGTCCTATGCCATGGAGCGCTTTAAAGGTGGTAACCAACACCTTGAATCATACCCGGAAGACCACTGTGAGCCAGTGCAGCTCGCACAGGAGGGGTGTCACGTGGGCACAATGAGTTGCGCCCATAACCACCCGCGCGGCTGCATTCTGGACCAGTTGGAGCCTCTGAGTGCTCTTCAAGGGGAGCCCCATGTAGAGAGCATTACAATAGTCCAGCCGGGAGGTGACAAGGGCATGAGTGACCGTGCGCAAGGCGTCCCGGTCCAGAAAGGGCTGCAACTGGTGAATCAGGCGAACCTGATAAAAGGCCCCCCTGGCCACAGCCGTCATATGCTCTTCTAAAGACAGCCGTGCATCCAGGAGGACGCCCAGATTGCGAGCCCTCTCTGGGGGGGGGGCAAAGATTCACCTCCAATAGTCCTCCTAGGCTGCCATATTGCCAGAGTATTCAACCATACTCCTATCTCCCTTTCAAAAACATCTTCCAAATTATCCAATTCCATTTTTATACCGTGTTTCCCTGAAAATAAGACCAGGGTCTTATATTTTTTTGAACCCTGAAATAAGTGCTTGCCATGTGCTCAAAAGCCCGATTGGGCTTATTATCAGGGGATGTCTTATTTTGGAAAAAACAGGGTATCTCTCAAAAAGTTTTTCTCATCTTCTTGTTTTATTTGGTGGTTTGTTCTATCTTTTCCTCCATTCTTTCCGCCTCCTCCTCTCTTTCCTGGACTCTCTGATCTTCATTCATTGCCAGTTGTATCATATTTTTTACTTTGTCACTAATGTCTTGGGTTAAGTCTTTTTATCTCTCTTTGGTATACCATGGTATCATGGTATCCCTGATGCTTTGAAACATCCACGCCTTTTCTCTTGAAATCTCACTCATTTCCCCGTGAAAAGGCATCTTGTTTTAGTTTAATAAGTCCACTTTTAGTCAGGGCCACAAACAGTTCCAGTTTTGCTCATCAAAGAGTTCAGTAATCATAGCTCAGGGTTATTAATCAATTCCATTTAAATAGTCATTCAGTTTCCACACAACAAAAGCCACTTTACTTAAGTCTTCCTTATCACAATAGTAAAATAATTAATTATAGGACAATTAGGATCACCACAATCCTTCAAAAACATGTTGCTTATTTCTTCTTCTTTCTTCTGTCAAAATTTTGCTAGATTTGATGGCAGCATCAACAGAGGTTTCAGTGTTGTTTCAAACGTGATAAAATCTAAATTTAATTCAGTTTATAGAGACAAAATTAGATACTCTAATCAATTCAGGTACATAGTACCAGCATATTCCATAACTACCCCTACCCAGTTTAAAATCCAATTTTCTTTGATTAGAAGATCTTTATCTTTTTTCCCCTCAGTTCCTTTCATTCGGGTCTAGGATTTTTCTCTCTGGTTATTTATAAAGGTTATAAATTACCTTTATAAAAGGTAATTCTAGGAGTCTCTTTTCTTCTCTGGATTTTCTTTTTTCCTTTAGGTTTAGGGACTAAATGCAAAAAAAAAGGTATCTTCTCACCCAGCTCCAATCACTGTTCACTAACGCCGCTCCAGCACCAGTCTTAGGTGTTCCTTGACTGCCCCAGCTTCGTGGCAGCCAGATTTAGGCTGCCTCTTCTTCTCGTTGTGGCTGAGAGAGAAAGAAAAACCCCGGGTCAGGAAGGAGAGTTGTGACTCTCCGTGACCATGCAGGGCAACCCTCTTCGCTTTGCCTCCCCTACAGAGAGGCTTTGGCTCTCCTCGGAGCCCACCAACGGGGAGGATTCGGCACGGGAGGACAGAGACCCGCTCCTCGTATCCGATCTCGCTGCGATGTCAACTGGAAGTCGACCAATTTTAGTTTCTGAGTGGTCTTCAAGGGCAGCCCCATGGAGAGTGCACTGCAGTAATCCAAACTGGAAGCGAATCCTGGTCCAGGAAAGGGTTTAATTTGCACAAAGGTTCCCGCAGGAGCTAGCCCCAGACTCAGTCCAGGGAAACTGGATTTAAGTGCGAACAGGTTGCCAATCATGCAGATCATGTCATGTGACTGCAGGCTATAGTAATTGTGCAACATTTTGTGATGGCTAATAATGCTTTATGGGCCATAAAGCACTCATTCTGTGGCTGTCGTAACTCAAGTTTGTCATTAAATGACTGGTCCTAAAGTGAGGTCCTACCACATTCCTGCACCTGGTCTAGGAGGGAGTTCCCTAGGACCTCTGCCCTGGCTCTGCCCCCCTCCTCCTCCCCCCCCCCAGGTCTTCTCTTCTTGCTTGCTTTCTTACCCAAATTCTTTCCTGGCTCCCTCTGTTCGGCTTCCTGGGCTTTAAGCCATGGTGGGCTGCTGCCCTCGTGCGCTTTGGAGCCTGGCAGGCCCTGGGCTGTTTTGTTTCCCACAAGAAGCTTTTTAGTAGCCCACCTACCAGATAACTCGTCACTGGATCGCAGGTTTCAGGGACCCACTTCTGTTTCTGCCTCACCGCATGAGTCATACCCTGGCTTTCTTCCAGATCTCCGCCTGCAGCTGCTGGACGTGAAAAGCAACCCATACCTCCTCAAGGCTCTCTACGGGCTGCTGATGCTTCTGCCCCAGAGCAACGCTTTCCAGCTCCTTTCCCACCGGCTGCAGTGCGTCCCGAACCCAGAACTCATGCAAACAGTGTAAGTTGCGCCTTGGCTAAATCTGCACTCGCTTTACAATATTCCCCACCCCCCTTTCCAAAGGGGAGCCCGCCCTAGGATGGAAGTGGCCTGTTGACTTGGAAGGTCTGGCTGACCAACGTTGTCCGCCTTCAACCACTTGCTCTTTCCAAGGCTGCACCACCGTTACCATTTGGGGCGCCTTCTGCACAAGGAGAGCCATGTTCAAAATAACCATTCAGCACAGGAGGCTGCACAGCAGGTAAAATGCCTTTGCTCTCTGCCTCAACCCCTCTAAGGGGCTCATCTGCCCTGTGACTCTGCAGCCCTTGCAAAGGGCATTCACAGCTGCGCTTGGCCCATCAGGGACCCTCAGAACTGGCATCCACTGCCTTGAAGGGTCCCGACTGAAGGGCCCTCGGTATGTTTCAAGCAAATGCCTGGCTCCACTGGGCCCTTGTTGGAGCACCTCAGCTGCTTTTTGGACTCCTGGTGTGGGGCTGGCAGGCAGCTGGGACTTTTCCCCTGGGTGCAGGAGGAGGGTTGAAAGACAGCATCTCAGCCCTCGCCTAGCTGGTCCCAGCTTTGTCTATTTTTGGTAACCTTAGAGAGCCGTTCCTCATGCCTTTGCCATCCAGGGTGGAAAATTCCCCTTGCAGTGTTGTCATGGAAACCGGCCCCAGGGCAGCAGCTGGAGCCATTTGCCGCCACCATCCCCCCAGGTGGCAGAGGGGCCCCTGGGAAATCCCTCGCCCAGGCTCCCTTCCTCACCCCCTGGCCCTTCTCAGGGAAGCTAGGAAGAAGCCAGGCCGGCCTTGGACTCCTCCACTGGCCCTCGGGAACTGGTTCTTGGGAGAGGGCGGTGGGGGAGGGAGGTGGGGTCCCTTTCTTCCTGAGCTGGATGGATGGGGCTCCACCTGGTTCTCTTGTGCAGGCCTTTTCCCCACTCTTTGACAGTCAAGGGCCTTGAGTTGAGCGCTCCAAGGCTTGGAGGGGAGTTCCCCCCCCCCCCGGACACCTCTCCCCACACACACACACCTCCCCCCCCACAGCATCACAACCCCTTGAAGGCTTCTCTTCTTTGGGGCTGGACTCTCTTCCCTACTGCCTTGGGGTGCCTGGAAACCTGGGATTCCCATTTGCTACCAGCTGTTCCTTTCCTTTTGGGGTAGGGCTCCCCCCCATCATTTTTCCAGTGTGGGGGGGAAGGCAACATGTGGGGGTAGGAGACATATCAGCCCTGGGAAGTTGGAAGAGGATTTTTGGGCCTTCCAGAATGTCCATTTGTCCTAATAAAAACGTCATTCTGTGTGAGGGGCAGAGGGTCATCTAGTCCAGCCCTCACAGGGCACATTGCAGCCACCCTACCCCTAATGGGCCCGAAGCAGAGGAGCCATCCCAGTTGGGATGGGGGGGGCAGCAAAGAGATCTCCCACTTTTTCTTTGCGTAGTGGATGGTCAGCCCAGCCCAGCCTCTCTTCTAAAACCACATTACGGGGGTTCCTGTCACCCTCATTTCTTTAGGGCTGTCAGGCAGGTCCAGTGTGTTGAAGGTCAGCAGAGAATTTGCTTGAGCCTTGTAGGAAACTAAAGGAAATAGTCCCACCCCCAAACTGAGACTGCTGGGGGGATGGGACCCCCTTGACCCGGATAACCTTCCTCACTGGAATCCTGAGTGTGGGTCCCAAAGGACTTCCCAGTTGGGATGGGGGGGGAGGCCTTTGCGGTGGGGCTGGGCTGCCTCCGTATGCAAGTCCTACCCTGTAATGAGGAAGGGGGCCAGGAGACAGTGAGACCCCACCAGACCTGCCCTTTCCAGCCACCCTCAGAGGGGGTACTGGGTGCATCTGGCCAGACGGGAGCCCCAGGGCCCAGGCTGCGCTGCACTTCTCCTGCTTGGCTTCAGCCCTCTCTGGGCTTGGGCTGGGTGGGGGGCATGACAGCCTTTCAGGCGGGGAGGCAAGGGGCGATTCGGCCACCGGCTTGCCGGCAGAGCCTGCTGGCAGGGCGGGCTGTCGGCCGAATTTAAAAAGCAGGATTGCCTCGAGGGGCCCCGGTGCCGAACCCCCCGTGAGCGACCTGGGCCAGCTGACCCTCCGCCCTCTTTCCGCAGGGACCCTGCTAAGGCCGGCCAGGCCGCCAAGAAGACGGCCGCCAGCCCCGCTATCGACTACGCGGAGTTGCTGCAGCACTTCGAGAGGGTCCAGGGCAAACACCTCCAGGGCCGCCACCAACGGGCCGTGCGGGCGGGGGAGCCGCCGGAGCGCCGGGGGGCGGCCGCCTTCTGACGGGCCCCCTCTACTCCCCACGGACTCGCCGGACCGGGGCCTTTCTTCGGCCGACCGCATCGGAGTGCCGAGCCCGGACTTTGGGGGGAGGGCCGCCGCCGCTGCCCCCTCGCCGTGCGCGCTGGTCCGCGTGTTTGTCGCCGGCCCCGGAGGTCTCCCCGCGGGCGCTCCGGCGTCGCCCGCCAGTCCTGTGTCCCGTTGCTTGAATAAAGAGATGTAAAATAAAGAGGACTGGCCGTTGATGGCTCCCGCGGCCGGCTCTCCTGGACGTCGGGCAGGCACTGGGGGGAGGGTTAGGGTTAAAGCGGACCGCCCGGGATCCTGCGGCGCCGAGGTCGGCAGCGGGGAAGCCCGGCAGGAGAGCCGGGGGGAGGGGGGGCTTCAATTGTAAGAGGCCGGCTGGAAGGAGGCGCAAAGCGGCGACCCTCGGGGACGGCCCGAGTCAGCCGTGGCGCTCCGCCGTTCCAGAAAGAAGCCACCTTAGTCCGCGAGACCGAAGAGCGGCTACCGTCTCCCGCCCCTCCCGGGCGCCTCTGTCTCCGGAGCCCGGACCGACCGCGCCGCCCCAGTTATCGGGGCTCCGGCTGAGACGCGACGGAGGAGAGGGCGCCCCTCCCCGCCCCGCCCACGTGACCGGAGCGCGCCCCCTCCCCGCGCCGGCATCCGAGGCGCGCGCCCGTCCCCCGCAGCCCATGGCCCGCCGCTGCCGCGTCCCCCGCGCCTCGCCCTCGCCGGCCCCTCCGCCGCCAGCCGCCCCGGCCGGGAAGTGACCGAGCGGGCGCGTCGCCGCCGCAGAGCCTCGCCCGCCGCGTCGCAGCAGCGCAGCGGAAGGGAGCGGGCGGGCGGGCATGGAGGCGGCGGAGAAGGAGTGCGGGGCGCTGGGCGGCCTCTTCCAGGCCATCGTCAACGACATGAAGGTGAGCAGCGGGCAGCGAGGGCGTCTCTGAGGACGTGCAGAAGGCGAGCCGGAGGAGCGGCCGCCGGGGTCTGAGGGTCTTGGGCGCCCCCGCCCGGCCTCCGCCCTCGCCGCCGGGGCTTCGGGGCGGCCCGGCTCGCAGCTTGCGGGGAGGCTCGGGTCCCGTCTCCCGGTGTTGGGGCGGGGCAGCGCCCACCCTCGGGCGGCTCTCCAGCGGAAGTGGCCGCCTTCTCCCGTCGCCCCGGTCAAGGGGGGCCGGCTCGCCGGAGCCCTTTTCCCGCCCCCGGCCTGCACAGGTGCAGCAGGGAGCGGGGATGTTTCGGGCGGCGCCGACCACCCGCGCTCCAGTGTAGCCTTCGGCGCAGGGCAGCTGCCTGTGCGGGCCGCCTCCGGGAATCGCCTCTCTCCCCCGCCCGGCGCCGCTGCCCTGGTTCGGCCCGGTGGGCAGGCCGAGAGAGGCTCGCTGCCTTGCCCTGTTTCTGCTCCTGCGAGGGCGAGGGGCTCCGCCGCCTTGGCTTTGAGGCTGCGGCCGGGTGCAGAAAACCCGCTCGGGGGCTTGTGCTCCCGGTGCCTTCAGACCGCGAGGCCTTGCCCGCCCCTGAAACAAGCGGGTGGGTGGACTTAGGGATCTCAGCTCAGGATGTCGCACAAATCTGCCCCCCAGGATGGGGCTGCAGTGCTCTCAGGTAGAGAAGCCAACCGATCTGCACCTTGGTTCAGGTTCAGAAAAGGCACTGGAGGCTTAATTGGGTTGAATCCAGTTTGTGCCAGAATTATTTCATTTCTTAATCTAATCTAATAGCCAACCCTTCACCAAAGGCTGACTCCCCAGGGTAACATTGATCTGGTGAGCCTTAGGAAGTGTCAGGCTTGGGAAATAGCAGTTCTAATCCCACCCCAGATTTTGAGCCTAGAAAGTGCAGCCCCAGACAGAAGTGCCTGGGAGCAAGATTGAGGTTGGGGTGGGGAGATTTTGGTCAATTGTTTGCTCCAGGAATTGGTGCTGTGCATTGTTCCACCCTTTCTTGCAAGGGCACCTTTACCTAAGGTTTACAATTCAACTCTTCCCTGCCCCAAAACTGTCTTCCTTGAGATTTCCCAACTTCCCTGGCAGTTGGCAGAGTTCTTGCCACTCTCCATCCAGCGTAGTTTATGAGTTCTTGGTCTCCCCTCAAGAAGGAAACCACAGGGCCAGCAGTGGTGCTCTACCCAGGAAGTCCTGGGGGAGGGCAAGAAGAGAATTACAAGACTTTGGGGAGGGAGCAGTTATTGGTGGGTGTCTTTTCCCAGTGAGGCGCATGAGACACTCCACCAGGCAAAGCGGGGATGACTGCTCCTTCGGAAGAGCTTTCCTGCTGCCATGGGAGAGAAAGAGGCCCGTCTCGGGTTGTCCAGCTGTTCTCTGCTGGATGCCCAGAGCCATCCTGGGATAACTGAGGGAGACGGGTGGTTCAGAAATGTGAAAAACAAACAAATTCTGGCCTGATGCACCACCAAGGTGGGAGGAACTGCTGGGTGCAGTGCATTTCCTGCCCTGGATCACTCAGAACTCTGCCCAGATCAGGCGAGTGAGCTGGGGTCAGGTTCTTTGCTGTCCAATATGGGCTGTAACTGGGGAGCCTGATCACAGCCTGGTCAGTTATGGCCCAGGCTGCATATTGACAAGTGCTGTTTGGGTCTCTAAGACTGCTCCAGTTCACTGGTGAGAGGATTCCTAGCAGTTGGACTCTACCAGGGAATTCACTGGAAGTTATCTTGAGCTGCTTTGCCCACTCTTCTTTTGCTGGGGAGTAACCATGGACTGATTGTGTAGGGCCCCCCCTCCCCCTACATGCCTCACTTGATGACTGAACTGACACTGTTTATAGGAAGCTTAAACAGGAAAGGGACCAGCCAAATGGGTCGGATCCCATAGGCTGAGCGGGTGATGCAAATTTAAGTCTGCAGTCTTTGGTAGTTCTGCCAACCACCGTATGTGGTTTATTATCTTCCCAGCTCCAGTCTGGACTTGTAGCAGGAAGTCTGCTAAGCAAGAGATGAGAACATCTGAAGCGATTTAAGACAAAGCTGGAGCTCTGAACACAGCTGACTTTGGGGGCTGGTTTGCTCTTGTACCGAAGCCCAAAGAGCCTTGAATGGATCATGACAGGGTGAGAGGGCAAAGCAGAAGACATTGTAGAGGGCAAATAAAGCAACACACAGTTTGTTTCTTTATTAAACAAATTTATATGACCACCCGAGTTGCACATGGTAACTCCTGGTGGCTTACCACTTTAAAAATCCACAGTATGAAACCCCAAATACCCACTTATTTGCATCTTAATTTATGTAGATCAGGTAAAGAACATTTGAACACTCAGAGCTGCATTCAGTTTGGGGAAGGGTGGATTCCCTCCCCCCCAGTTTTAGGGAAACTATTTATGAGGACTTTATGATAAAATCTTACGGCATTTCAAAAGTCAGGTTGTTCATTTCATTAGGTTTTGTGGATTACTACATCCAATGCATTCGTCTTTACTGAACATTGTGCTTTGTACTTCAATACTAACAAGCTTCCCTCTAGAAAGTTTGGTTTGATATGCTGCCTCTTCTAGGGATTTGTTTTGGGATTCCTGTTAATAATGGTGGAGAATTGTTTTCCCCCCCCCCCAAAGATGGTTGGGGTCTGCCTGATTGCTCTCCTCTGGGGTCCATCCTGTTCAGCTGCTGCTGTGTCTCAGGGCAGGGTCAGCATCTGTACTAACTTGTTCATCCTCACCTCCCATTCTCACATGGTAGGCCATTCAGATCCAGCTCCAGAGGATTTGGCAGAGAATGAGCCAAGGGCCAGGCTGATGTTTAGGCATTCCGGTCAGCGGACCAGCATTTTCGGCAGACAGACAAGGCCCCTGGGGCCCTTCCAGCCCAGCCATTGGCCCAGAATATGTAACTAATAGCAGCTCCTAGAGAGGCCTTGGAAACCTGGTCGACCTGGGCCTTTGGGGCTCGCAGATGGTGCGACATCTGGGAATAGTCCTTGGCTTTCAAGTGTTTGATTGATCAATTTGCAAACATTTGTATTCTTACTATATTCTGGTGGCAGTTCTTACCTGATGGCATCCTAAAGGGATTTGGAGGCCTTCTAGTCCAACTTCCTGCTAAGGGCAGGAATCCTGAACATCCCAGGAAAATGGGACACTGTGCGGTGAAAGTTCACATTGCAACAATGTGACAGCCTTTTGAGGCATCGTGTGGGGCTGAGAACGTGGCAGAAGACCTTCTGGCCCTCTGTTTGCTCGTCTCACTGTCCTGGTTGTTGTTCCAGGGTCTTTTCACGCTGCTGTCTCGCCTCTGCCCAAATCCTGCAGTAAAGAGGAGATTTCTCCTTTCTAGAGATATTTCCTACTGTTTAGATAACATCTGTTTCTTTGCAGTCTCCACCCCTTGATAGTAATAGAATAGAGTAATAGAAAAGTTTTGTCTCTTCATCTTTGACATAACAGCCTTTCTGCTTTTTTGAAGACTTCCCTTAATCTCTATTTCAGACACATATTCCCATCTCCTTCAGCTCTTGATTTTAAGTCCCCTGACTAGTTTCTCAAAATTCTTCTTAAAATATGTTGCCCAGATCTGAAAGCAGCATTCTTGTGCTAATACGCTGATAGCTCTTTTAGCTCATGTTCAGCATCTGATCATTTTAAGATGCCTTAATCCTTTTCACACCTGTTTTTCGCAAGTCACTATGTTTTCTTTTTGTTCCTAAATACAGTACGTAACTTGGGCCTGCAGAATTTCCTTTTCGCTCAGATTTTGGCTCAGATGAAGATCACCTAATGTGGTTTAGCTGAAACCAGACCTTCAAAGGCATCTGTAAAGCTCCAGTTGATGTTACAGGTTGATAGGGAGGCTTCAGTGCTTCGCCCACATGTCGCAAAGGAAAAAGGAACAGGGAGGACGGGCTTCTCTGGCCTCTTGGCTTGGAAAAAGGTGAAATTCCTGAGCAGGAGAAAGGAGATATTGCTATAGAATCGTGATGGCCCAAAGTGGCACGCAGAGGCATGTCGCCTGGCACACCAGCTGTCAACCCAGCCCAGCTCTACCACACATGTGCACGTGCCTCCCGCCGGCCAGCTGGTCTTTGGGTCTCTGCCACGCATGTGCAGAGTGCATGCGGGGGCCGCATATACGCATGCGAAGGGGGGGTGCTCGCATTGCATTTTGGGGGTTCGTGTGCCCCACCGCGCCCTGTTTTGGGCCTGGAAAGCTGCCTGCACCAACCTGGAAGCCAAAAGGAGGGGCATGGGGAGCATGGTGCATATGTGGGGTGGGTGAATGTGCGGGGGACGTGCGCGTGCACAGGGGCACTCACATTGCATTTGGGGGGTTCCAGGCACACGTGTGTGCATTCCCGCATGCACACTCACATGCTTTGGGCACCTGGCACCAAAAAGGTTAATCATTACTGCTATAGAAGATACCTGAGTGACAGTTGGCTTGACCTTTTTTAGCAGCTGCCAGGAGATAGCCTGCCTTTAGATTACAGAGGAATCCCTACTAGAAGACATTGGGAATTGTCATCAAGGTTAGGTAATCTTGGTGAAATCTTCAAGAAAAGGTGGGATATATAAAACTAAGCATGAATCTGGAAGTGGTATGGAAAAGGCTATCCAGTATTTATAGAACCCTTGTTCATCTTGGCTTTTCTGTTTGAATGATAAGATTATTCAGAGAGTTGAAAAATAGCAGGAATTCTAAGTAAACTTTATGTAACATTGGAGTTCTTGATTTTAAGGGAAACTATAGACATTTAATAGTTAAAATTAAAAATGTTTAATTTTACCTCGGTCTGCAAAGATGTGGATTTTAGTTAAATAAGCAAGGCAGGAGATGCTTAATGGAAAAAGGAGCCTGATGCAGTTGGGAAATAATGCATAATTCCAATGAGAAAAAAGGAAAAAGTCATGGAGGCTGCACATAAAGCTGAGCATTGACATTCAAAAGATGGAAAGAAGCCCAGGGCACCAAGGAAAGGAACTGCAGAAATGGCCATGTCAGAGAGAGAGAAGGAATCGGAGCTCTTGACCAACAGCATTTGAGTCCAGGGCTTTAGGAATGAGGCAGTCTGATGCTGGTACCTGAGGTGTCTGCAGAGCAGGTCAGAGATCTAGAAGCACCTTGAGCGGACAGGGCAGCAGTTTCCAGAGACCAAAAGTAAAAACAGATGGACAATGGAATCAGCAGCCAAAGACTGGTGGGATTTTCTTTATTGGATGGGCTCAAGCAGACTCTGGGGGCTCCAATTTTGATTCTTTCCTTAGGAGGAAAGGGATTGGCCTCTCTGCCTCAAGAGCCACTTCTAAGTCTGGCATTGTAGGAATTATGTCCAATTATGTAGGAATTGCTACCTTAAGAGGAGAAGAGGATCAGCTTCCCAGGGAAGTCTACTTTAGATATTTAGAAGATGGGGAGGAAGGGATAACGCAGTGGAGGCTGAGAGAGGAGAACCTCTCCTATAGTCTTAGTGACTCTACTGTGTGAGAGTCCTATGAAAGGAGGGAACCTCATCCTCAGAAAGTTGCTAAAATGGGACTTAATTATCCTATCTAAGGCAGTGAAATTGCTAAGGCAGTGAAATTGAACAGATGCAGAGAGCTTCTTCCAAACATAAGCAACATATATGACTTAAGCATTTATATCTATGAAGGCCACATGCACGTGTACCTTGGAAACTGTGCAGGTGGGGCTGGCCATAGAGTTAGGATTCTCCCTTTTACTCCCCCCAAAACTAGGAGGGACCCTTCTGAGGCCCTTCTCAGCTTCCACCCCTCTTGTGGACTCAGGTTTTTCTTAACATCAGACCATTGTGGAGAGTGCGGTTCTTCCTCCTCTCTTGCAAGGTGGTTCTCCCAGCCCATTGCAAGGAGGGACACATGAAACCAGTTGATGATCCATCTCTCTCTCTGTCTCCATCTCGTGAGGGAGCCCAAGTCAAGGAAAGATGCCTCTGTCTGAGGAGGAAAAAGGAGTGGAGGGGCCATAGCATCCTTAGGGAGCTAGATGGGTTCTCCTATCTGAGGCAGACTAATTGTTGAGATGTTCAACATATCATGAACAAGAATTAGAAGACTATGCTTCCAAAATTTGGAATATCTAGAAATGACCTTCCTAAGAGCAGGACAAGAAGCTCATCAGAGGAAAATCCAGCCTAGAAATGAAGAATTTCCTGACAGTGAGAACAATTAATCAGAGGAACGTTGTGCCTTCAGAAGTTGTGAGTGCTGCATCACTGGAAGTTTTCAAGAAAAGATTGGACAACCATTTGTCTAGGATGGAATCAGGTCTCCTGCCTTGGGCAGGCAGTTGGACTAGACCTCCAAAGTCCCTTCCAACCCTGTCATTGTGATTCCACAGATTCTAGGTCTTAAGAGTACAACCTCCCAGCTCTGAGAAGTCACAAGCACAAGAAAAGATGTCTCCGTCCCTCTTCCCATCGTAACCCCCACCTGTAGTTGCAGATGGCTTCCCTAGAAGAAGAAGCTCTATATCTTTATTTAATTATTACATTTTATATGCCACCCATCTCCTGTCTAAGGTGACTATCGCATCTGGCAAGAGATCTCTCGCTAGGCTGATCCTTCTTCAAGAGCAGCACAAAATATTCCCATATTTATCTTGCATGTGGCATATTGGGAGGGGGGAAGCAGAATGTCTCTGTTTGGAACATATGTTTGGAAAGGTCTTCTGAGCAACACATTGTAAAATTGCGTAGGTTGTGTTGTTGAAATACTCTCTTGTCCCCTGGGTGGCGGCTGTTTATCTCGTGCTTCAAGGGGAACCCAGCATCCTTCCATTCTGCTCCCTGCTGTAAACATTTCTGCAATGCTGTATTTGTCCATCAGGCCATGTTGGTGTGGACAGCCATCCCTGGATTGCTTGGTATCCTGGCAGTTGACCTGAGGATGGCAGTGCGTGCCCAGGTCATCCAAAGCAAGGCAGCCAGTAAGCAAGATTGTGGATTTAGGGAGCTGCTGGGGGGGTCCACTGGAGCCGGTGGCTGTGGTGAGCAGCAGCAGCAGGAGGCTTGGTTGTCCTTGGAGGCTTGGTTCTCCTTGTGGGCAAGTGCTCTTCCTTGGACTGTGGAAGGGACACGAAAGCTGCTGGGCAGTGCTAGCCTGGCATTTTGCCCTCAAGGGGAGGGTGGCTGAGTGTGGACTCAGCGGGGCCTCATCTTCTCAGCTGAGATCGGATGGAGCCTTCTCGCCTGTCAAGCTGCAATTTGACACTGCAACCGCCATTCCGGTTACAATTAATCCTGTACCTGAAATGAAGGAACCTTCATTCTCCTCCTCTGGCCTGTCTGATGCCAGGGATGTCTGTCTGTCTGCCTAAAGCTTCTTCCAGTGATCTCAGCCCCATAGATTCACGTGGGGAGTACTCCACAGTTCCTGAAAATACATTTTCAGGATACATTTTCTAGTAGATGCGTATATCCCTGTGGATTTGGCAACCCCTCCATGGCTGCAGTTTTGGCTTTGGGTCTCAGTTTTGGGTAGCTCAGTATCAAAGGGCTATTTCTCTGTCTTTTTCCCTCCCATTTGGGTCATTTCTCTCCATTCCTCACTTTCCCTAAGGCCTTCCTCACCGCTTGGTGTGCCAAATCAGGGGGCTTGTAAGTGGCTGCAGCTCTTAGTTGATTTTCTCTGGCTTTGTCTCTCCTTTGATACAGCAGAAGAGCCCAAGGGTAGCTTTCATTCCTTTCCTTGGGGAGGGGGGGCATTCTTGCAAGCATGTCAGTGGCTTTTTGAATTATGCAAGGAGTGGAAACACTCAGTCCATTACAACAGGCACCATCCCCCAATCCCAGTTAAGAAAAGCCCTGCTTGAAACTCCTCAGTTTTATACTCTCAGCTGAATAGGTCCCTCTCATGGGCCCGTGGGTGCCTTCCAGGGCCTGCCAGTCTGAATGCATTCGACTGAGCGCAGCCGCCACTCCAATCCCGTCTGACTCCCTTGCATAACCAAACAATGCCAATGCCCTGGAAGCAGCAAGTCCACACCTCAAGCTGTTTGAGCTGCAGCCACAATTTCATGGCCTTCCTGAAACTGAAGAGGGGAGTAAAGATGGGGGTTGGCTGTTCAAGGGAAGGGGCGGCAACTGAGATGGGTGGCTATGAGGGACCCCCAAGCATGGGCAGGTGCCCCAGTTTCACACAGCTGGAAAGACTCTGCACAGCTACCTCCAGATGTGTCAGCCCTTTGAGGTAGGCCAGGTCAGGAAATCCTTCCGGAGTAGCGCTCCCTGTTCCATTCCCATCCAGAGGAGGTCCAGAAGAATACCATTCCTAATAGTGTTGAAGGCCACGTGATCAAGCAACAGCAGGACTCTCCAGAGGCCGCCCAAGGATGTGGTCAGTGTCCTCTCAGGACAGGACCACCCGGATAATCCACATCCTTTAGGGCTCTCCTTTCCTTATAGAGTTTGCATCCCCTTAAAAAGGCCAGCAGCCAAATTCCTCAGATCAAAAAGAATAGAGAAAAGTATCATTGCTTCTATTGCTATGCTACAGACCTGGATGAACGTGAATTCTGACCCGGTGTCTTTAATCTGGTTGGCTCTTTGTCTTTGGCAGTGGCTTTCCAGACAGCTCCTGGTCTGCTTATCTCCTCATAGCTCCTCTGTAAGCAAGAAGTGCCGAAGGGCACTGTTGCCTCCCAGTTCCAGCACAGGATCTGCGTCTCACAGCTGCCAGGATCTCCCCAAGAGCCTTCTGGAGCTGACTGTGTCCATTAATTGAGTGGGCCATTTGAATAGCTCCATCTTCCCAGTGAGAATCTGTGGCACCTCCAGTAGGCCAGTGGTCTGATCTGGTGGGTAGCAACTTCTGTCCTCCAGCCATGCCAGCTGCCTCGAGAGAAGCAGAACTTGAGTATAGCCTCCTCTGTGCGTTGGATCCAAGCTCTTCTTCACCCCAGCTCAGTGAGAGGCTCCCTTCTTGCCTGACCTTCCAGGTTCCAGTCCAGCTATTTTTATGGTCCTTTTGCAACTGAGTGCAGTCTCTTGTCCTTGCACATCTGGCTTTTCAAGGAGGCCACATTTGGAACCAGAGGCTCCCTTGGCTGCGTGTGCCTTGAAGGTTTCTGTTGCACCTCCTATTCCTTGCATGGTGGGGTGGGGTGAGGGCAGTGTGTCACCATTCCACTTTTGCAAGCTTTTGGCATCTGTTTTCCTATTTCTCTTCTTGCATACAAAGCGTCTGTGCTTTAGCTGGTCCTTACACAAAAAGTCTGGAGGAGTGAGTTGGGGTTTTACCTCTTGAAGGGTAGGTTCTAAAGTCCTCCCATTCCCATTTTCCTGGTTTTCCAATTGTTTTCAGAAGAACTAGGGGCAAAATGGAGAACAGAGGCAATGGCTAGAAACCGTTCAGCCAGTCCAGCTGGTCTTCCCTATTCCTGCTGGTTCTGCCGGCACCCAAAGAGTTTACCCTGCCATCAATTGCATTGTGGCAGCCTTTGCTCCACTGACTTGGCCCCTTCCCAGACCTGCTGCAAGCTTGCGTGGATTGCCATGCAAACCCTCTGCTGCCCTGGAAGGTTTTCCTCTCTAGTCTCCAGGCCTGCCTTCCCTGCATTTGGATGAGAGACTGGCAAAGGAGGTCCAAGCAGAGCCCTTATAGCTGCCACCTTCCAATGTGGAGGCCACATGTGTGTTGATGCTCTCCCGCCATTCACTTTGCTCCATCCCAGTTGCAAAGCCCCAGCCAGCTCCAAGGCCCTAAATTCCACATGAGGGAAGACTCGATTCCCTGAGCAGCTCCCCAAACACCCCCAGTTCTTGCCTCTTTGCCCGAAGGCTCTGGTGACCCTGGAACTGGCAGACTCCCAACTCTCTCTGCCCCGAGGCACAGTTCCCCAGCCCTCTTCTAGAAGCTCCCCAACTGTCTCCAAGTTGATTGAACCTCAACAAAGATGAGCCCCTCAGAGCAGCCGTGCTGTTACCGCCTCAAGTTTCCAGCTTGCTTTTTCTGCTTCTAGCCAATGTCCATGTTCCTGGGCAGCAGTTGGGCTGCAGGAGGTTCTTCTTGCAAGACTTTTCCCCTCAAGCTGTTCATCTGCCTTGGCCACTGCAGCCAGAATCCCCCATTCCCCCAGGCCCTCCACAGCTTTCCATCCCACAAAGTGACGCACAGGACTCCCAGGGTTGGGTCTGCACACAGCTGCCTTGTTTGTGCTGCTCTGCAGGCTGCTCAACAAACTTCCTGCCTTTGTCCATCTCACATCTCTGACTCTCCTCCAGAGCAGCTTGCAAGATGGTTTCTCCATCAAGGCAGCTTAGACACCCCACCCCGGTCCCTGGATTTCTCACGTTTCCTCCTTAAACTGCTGGTGCCATCCATGGTTCTTCACATCTCTTTTATCGATAAAATATCTTTCCACCCCATCCTGATCTTTGCACAACATGCTCCCCCACCATCTTCCACTAATTTGTGTCTTCTCTTTTAAACTTAAACATTCTTCCTCTTCTTAAAAATAAATGGAAAGTCGAATGAGTTGGTCCAATTCCACAGCATGTAAATCTAAGAAATAAATACGAATATTTTCATAGTGCCATTGTCCTAAACTTTGATAGTATTTATTCAAAGAAAAAAAATGTAGTTGTCAAGCTTTGATAAGTTTGCCATTTTCTGAACTAAAAACCTTATTTCACTTCCATTCATATTACACAACTTGAAATCTGTCTGGCCAAATTATGTTTCTGTTTTAGAACAAAATCCAGAACCAGGCACCGTGGTCCATGCGAAGACAATGACTGTTCTTTCTGACTGGGGTTGGCCAGTCCATCTTAAGAGTCTGCTCACATTGATGGGTCCTTTTCCATTGAAGGATCAGGGCCTCCAGGGACCATCCATTGTTTGGAGAAATGCTCAGGAGTGCTCATCCTGATTCCCAGATGTTGCTTGCTTAAACCAGCCTTTCCCACAGCATTGTCTTCTCTCTCTTTTTTTTTTTTTGAAAAGTTTTTCAGTTTTATTTCTTACACACATAATATAAGCATTGTCTGCTCTGAGTGGGTCTCATTGATTTCATCTTCCATAAATATTCATCCACTGCTTTATGCAGCTATAGGGCAGCCTGATTGATGTGACAGGTATTCTGCTTCTAAAGGGATTCAACTCCAAGGTGTTATTTGTGGGGAATCCAAAGGCAACACATGTGTCCCTCAGTTGAACTCTTCTCTGTATTCCAGCATCTCCTCAAAGGAGCTCATGGCTCTTTCTTGGCATAACAGCCTGCCAGGAATGCAATGGTTGCAACATTATTCATTTCTTTATTCAAATAATAGAATGTTTTGGGTAGAGGAGATGGCATGCCTGGTGTCAAGGAAGAAGACTCCTATTGACTGTTAACCGTGGCTCCTGAGTGTTCCCCACTGACACACACACTGGGTGGGGGGAGGGTTCTTCCTGCTGGCAGGGGGATAAGGAGAGGGGCTGAACTGGAACTCCTGAGTTTAGAGCCCCATCTCTGCTTTGTGTCCACACTTGGAAAGGGTGAGATCCTGTGTTTGCTTTAGGAAATGCTCAGCATTCTTCCCCAGGAGCCTTAAAAGAAACTCATGCCTCTGCCTGGCTCAGGAGAAAGTGGATGGGGTGGGGGTGGGGGCTCCCTGGCCTTCAGCACTTCTCCCACTGCCCTGCAGATGAGGGCTGCTAGGAGGAGAAGGCTTTGGAAGCTGGCAGAGCAGCACTCTGGCTCGGCTCGTGGGGAGAGATGCAGCCAAAGAGAGGCTGGGCTGCTTTGCTTCTCCATTCAGCCCCGCTAACTTTGGGCGAGAGCAGCCCTTGAGATATGACGGATTGTGGGCTGCCGTGCTGTCAATTCAGGCAACTTGGGTCATGCAAACCCCAGTGCAAGAATCCTTATGATACTTGAGCCCAAAGAGCCAGATGACCTGCTGATCCCCACTCAGTGCTTTCAAGCGTTTTAGAGCTGAAAGGAGCACCAGAGCCCAGCTCAGGGAGGCATCCTCACCAGCACTCAGAGGGATCCGGGGATTACCCCTTTTTTCAAAGATCAGGCGAAATCTGCTCTTGGCAACTTCTCCCATGTCTGGCCTGTTGGGACGAGTCTTAGTCTTTGGGGAGGCCTCCTCACAGCCAGGCCAAAGGCAGGCAGGGGCTTTAGGGCTCTGGGCAGGCCATGCTCCTTGCTGTGGGTTCAGGTGCTGCTTCTGCTCCAGTTAGGCAGTTCCACTGGAGCTTTTGCTTGGCAGGTGGGTTTTTCAGGCAGGCTCCCAATAGCTGTCCTCCTTGGTGTGTAGCTTCCTGTTTATTCATGGACTTAATTTAAAGAAAGTAAGTAACAGCTCATAATAATAGTTAATGAGTAGACATGGAAGTCAGTGGATACCAAACACAGATTAACAGAGTTGGAAGGGACCTTGTAGGTCATCTAGTCCAACCCCCTGCCCAAGCAGGAGATCCTACACCATTTCTGACAGATGGCAGTCCAGTCTCTTCTTGAAAGTTTCCAGTTATGAAGCTCCCACAACTTCTGAAGGCAAACTATTTCATTGGTTGATCGCTCCCACTGTCAGAAACTTTCTCCTTATTTCTAGGTTGAATCTCTCCTTGATCAGTTTCCATCCGTTATTCCTTGTCTGGCCTTCAAGTGCTTTGGAAAACAGCTTGACACCCCCCCCTCTCTGTGGCAGCCCCTCAAATATTGGAACACTGCTATAATGGCCCTGGTCCTTCTCTTCACTAGACTAGCCACTAACAGTTCCTGTAACTGTTCTTCATATGTTTTAGTCTCCATAATCATCCTGGTTGCACTTTTTCTAGAGACTCAACATTTTTTATAGTGGTGACCAAAACTGGATGCAATATTCTAGGTGTGGTCTTACTAAGGCTTTATAGAGTGGTATTAGTACCTCACTTGATCTTGATTGCATCCCTCTGTTAATGCAATTTAGGATTGCATTTGCTTTTTTGGCTGCCACCATACACTGTTAGCTCATATTTAATTGGTTGTCCACTAAGACTCCAAGATTCCTCTCACAGTTTCTGCTATTAAGCCTGGTTTCTCCCAGTCTATATGTGTACTTTTGGTTTTTCTTGCCTAAGTGTAAGACTTTACTTTCTCTACATTGAATTTCATTTTGTTAGCTAGGGCCCAGTGTACAAGTCTGTCAAGATCCATCTGGATCTTGAGCCTATTTTCTATGGTGTTGGCTATTCCTGCCAGCTTAGTGTCATCTGCAAATTTGGTAAATTCTATTCCCTCATCTAAGTCGTTTATGAAGGTATTGAAGAGTACTGGGCCTAAGATGGAACTTTGTGCTACCCCACTGCTTACTTCCCTCCATATAAGAGGGAAGAGCCTTGGTGGTACAGGGGTTTAAAGCACCCTGTTATTAAGCTTATTAAGACCAGCTGCCTGCAATTACTGCAGGGTTCGAATCTCGCCAAGGCTCAAGGTTGACTCAGCCTTCCATCCTTTCTAAGGTAGGTGAAATGAGGACCCAGTTGTGGGGGCAATAAGCTGACTTTGTATAAATATACAAAAGGATGAAGGCTATTGCTGAGCACATTGTAAGCCGCCCTGAGTCTTCGGAGAAGGGCGGCATATAAATCAAATTAAAAAAAAAAAAAAATGTAGACGGCCGTTTGTAGAAAATCTTGCCCTGCACCAAGCGTTACAAATTCAGAAGGCTTTGGGAGGACTGTTTGAGAGCATGCATATTCAGAAGGAGACGCTACTGACCTCAGTTGTAGCACATTATCTTCAAAAGCAGTTTCTCTCTTACCTCTCTCCTGATGCCTTTTTAAGAGCATTTCATCTGTTACTTCTCCCACGGCTTCTAGTTCCAGGTGTGTGGCTGTAGCAAGGGGCTGAAATCTTGAGGGTCTTTCTATCTCCTGCTCTTCATCCGAAGAGGATAAAGCTCTGTGTAACCCTACCTTACATTTTGCCCTTTTTCTTCTTTCTCGGCATTCTTGCAAAAAATAATTAGTGTACCTCAGTAGCTAAAAACTAATTGCCTATTCGCTTATCATCAAAAGTAACAAACAAGGAAAAAGCCATAAATCAACCATCCTCTTGCTACCAGATATCAGGGCGTTGATTAATCCCATTCTGCTTTTGGGATAATCGCACCTGATTAGGAGGGGCGGATCAAGACCTTTCCTTGCAAGTATACTTTAAGAAAACAAAACCCGAAGATATTTTCTAAGAAAACTCATTTATTTGTTATAAAAAAAATAAAACACCTAACTGATCTAATAAGTTACATTTTGAAATAGTTCGTACCGGCTATTTCCCAGCCGGACCTTTCTGGCAAGAGAACAAAGGAAAGTGTGTGAAGTCAAAGAAAGGAATGCAGATACATGTAATATCAGTTACTGATAACAAAAGTTGGCAAGCTACGGAAAGTCTGATAGTCCAGAAATGAGAGCTCAGCTGGTAAATAAAAAAATACAGTGACATGGTAGTTCCCTGGTGCTCCAGGATTTTTGAAAAATGTGGTACAGTGGTTCTGGGATGACATCTGCCAGCTCCTTTAGAACTCTGGGATGTAATCTGTTGGGTCCCAGTTGTGTTGACCTGGGGCTGGGCACAAAAGCAACACAGCCAGAGTGAAAGTTTTAACTCCCTTTTATTGCTCCAACTTCCCCCCACCCAAAGTTCCACAGTTCACTGTAAGTCCAAGAGCAATGCTCCAAACACCCCCCCCCACTAGTCCAGAGAAGCCGCCAGAGTTCAGGGAATGGTTCCAGGGAGTCTTCATCGCATGAAGGGGTTGATGGGCCTGCAGCAGTGGTGGGTTGCTACCGGTTCACCCCGGATTGGTACCGGATGAACTGGTAGCAGCAGCGGCAGGAGGCTCCACCCATCCGCCCGGATGTTTCTGCGCATGTGCAGAAGCGTTGTGCACGAGCGAGCATGCCCATGAGCGAACTGGTAGTGATGGGATTTGAAACCCACTACTGGCCTGCAGCACAACCCGAAGCAGAGCTGTGTCACTGGGTTGAAGCCTGTAGAGCCGTAGAGACATATTTGAAAAACAAGGAGACTGTTGAGAGATCAAGTTGAGATTGTGCATTGTCTTGTGTGTCTGGTGAGGGTTGGCAGATTCTTACTTACATGCCCTACCTTACAAACTGATTAGACGACACCTGGCGTGGCCAAAGGTACCAAATGGCATGACCTGTTTGCTCTGAGTAGAGCTGGGGCAGGCCCGGATCTTGGGGGGGAGGGGCGGCTTTTGACTTGTGGGAAGAAGTTGGCTCCAGCGGGCCTTTCTGGCACCCCAGGGAAAGGAGCAGGCTCCCCCCCACTGCCTTATGGGTCTCTGCTGTTACCCAGGGAAGGGAGAGGCTGGGGGTTCTCAACCTCTTTTTTCCTTGTCTTGCAGAGCTCCTATCCTGTCTGGGAAGATTTCAACTCAAAAGCCACGAAGCTCCACTCCCAGCTGCGGTGAGTTCTCCTGCAGAGCAGCCCAGGGAAGCAGATCGCTCCTTTTTCAAAGAAACGGTTGTGGTCTTTGTGCCTCTGGTGCTTTATTGTGGTGCTTGTGGCTGGTTATTTGGAAGGTTGTTCAGAGAGCTGGGAGACCATTTTTGCAAGCAAACGGTGGTAGGCAGGACCTCTGGATTCTGGATTTCTGCCAAGGGCGACCCGACCAGCTGAGCGTCTCAGGCCCAGTCAGGCTGTCTATGCTTCTGTCCGTCTCTGTTAAATGTACATGGAGGTTTTGGTGTGGGGCTTGTCAAAAAGTCCAAGTAGATTAAGATTAGCCAGTCACTCGGACAGCCCCCATGTGGATGTTTCTGGAGAACGGGGGAGAGGGGGAGAGTTAGGCCTTCCTGCTGTTTCGGGCTTTAAAGGCAGCACCTTCAATTGTGCCTGGCCAGCAGCTGGTGGCTGGTGCAGACTTTTCAGGACCAACCACAAGGGATGTTCCCTTTTCCTGGACAGAGATTTGCAGTTGTGGTTCCCATGGCTGCGTCCAGAAATGTTTGCAGCAGCCTTTCTGCACTGGATGTGATGATAAATCCCCGTGCAAGTCCTGGATTGTCTGTTGATGGCCTTGCAGTCTCCCCCACCCCCATCTCAGGCTGGGGCCAGGTGGGAAGGGGGGCTGGGCCCACTTTCTTGATGCCTTTTTTGGCTGGAATACTCCACAGTAGCTTTCCTTTCTAAATAGAAATTTGATAAATGTATAAAAGATCAAGGAATTATGGGGATTCTCCCTGCATAGCCAGGGAGGGACAAGCCAGGCATGTGGCTTCTGGAGTAGCCCCAGGCATTAAGCTGCTCTTTAAGTGGAAAGGGGAGAGTAAATGTTTTAATTGAGTTGTCTTCGCTAACACTGCAGAAAGGGAAGGCATAGGGGCTGAGAAGCCCCCTCAAAATGGGCCTCCCTGCAGTTTGGGGACCTCCTCCCTCTTTCTAACCCTTAATCTCTCTCCTTGCATAGGAATCCCCAGCAGGCATCTTTCATCCAGATGAAAAAACATAAGGCACACTCAGAAAATGTGCAGATGGTCGGGGTGATGGGGAGACAGAAATTGCTAATCCATCAGGAAACAGCTCGAGACTCTCAAGGATCTTGATAGATTTGAACTAAGGTCATAGCTAAGAATAGGTTGTTGTTTTAATAGTGAGGAGTGAAGGATCACCACAGGTAGGAAAAGTCAGCTGCACAGGTGTCAGATAGCTGGCTGAGGCAGAGACAAGGCGCCACTGATTCTGCCACTGCTCAGTAGGGCTGGTGCAGCCAGGCTTCCTCAAAGGAGGGAGGGCCAGGGAAGGGCAGCTGTTCCACTCTGCGCTGGGTAGATGCCCTGTGATCCCCCCACCCCAAGGCAGAAAGGGCACCCAGGGATCCGAGGTGGGGCAAGATCCCCAGACAGCACTGAAGTGCCTGAGGAGAAGAAGGCGGGGATTTATTCTGCAAGGCTTCTGAGGGCTGGATGGGGGCCCAACTTAAAGGAAGGAGGAATTTTCTGACAATGACAATTATAAAACAGTGGAACAGCTGCCTCCTTAGTTGTGGGTGCTCCATCGCTGGGGGTTTTCAAGCCAAGACTGGACCCCTCTCTGTCCTCCAAAGACCTCCAAAGTCCCTTCCAACCCAGGTCTGTCATTTTATAATTATAGGACAAACATGGTGGCCCAACTGCCTTGTGATCCCAGTGAGTTGAGGGGAACAGCTCTTCTGACCCTCCAGCCTCAATCTGGTCAACTTGTTTTGCTAATCCATTACCCTGGAGTCTGTAGGTCTCTTTAAGGAGATGTTGGGTGACTGCTGTTGTGTGGATGGGTTGCTGTTGTTGCCATGTTGAGGCAATGAAATTGCACACCACCACTCAGAGGGAGGATCCTTAGCTCAGAGGGAGCTCAAGGGAGAAAGGAAGGAGGGAAAGGTTGCTATAATGCTGGAAAAATCAAATGGAGAACATAAAGCACTGGATGGAGGAAGGAAAGAGGAAGGGGAAAAGAATGGAAATGTGTGGGACATACTTGCTACTGAAAGATGCCACTCACAGAGAAGAAGCTGGACCACATAACAGATGGGAGTGCCAGTGGCTGGCTTCCTTAAAATGAGAGAATGAGAACATGGAAAGTGGACATCTACTCTAAGAGGTGCAGAAAAAGTTGTGTCTTGGGTGGATTGTAGTGGTGGTGTCCTATCAGAAGGAAAAGTAAAAGAGACATCGAAGTGGTAGTGTCTGTTGTTACTCTGCGGGGACGGGGCCACCAAGATGTGCAACAAAGTGCCTCCTCTAATGTGTCTTGTTCTGTGCGGTGGTGGAGAGAGCACAGATGGTGAACTTGATGGAGATCCCTTGCCAGGCAAAAGGGCTGAATCATTTTTACAGTCCAGAAGTCCACACGATCATATTCGGAAGCTCCTCCCTCATTCACTGAACCATGAGGAGGAACACAGTCAAGTTTGCAGGATTCTGTCCTTCTGTGCCATCAAAATAAAAGCTACCTGTTGAGTTGATTTTCCAATCTGTTCTGCTTAGCGGCCTGCCCTGGGGAGGAGAATCCAAGGGTGGAGACATTTTTGATCTGGTGGGCATGGCAGCAGCTAAGGTGCCCTCTGTGCTCGGATGAGTGGAGGGCTTGGTTGTTCTGAGCTCAGCTTTCCAAAGATTTCCAAGATGAGATCCTTCTCATCTTTCCTATTACCTTCTCCTATTGGTGTCTTCTCATTTATCGCTCTCTTGTTGTAACTTATGATTTATAATAGTTGTTTGTATGTACAGTGAGAGCTTATGCACCGGAGACAAATTCCTTGTGTGTCCAATCACACTTAGCCAATAATGAATATTCTCTGACTGCATTTGTAAGAATTGCAATCCCAGAGAAATGGGGGGCTCGTTTCCAGCCCTTGCCTGCCAAAAGAGGCTCAGGCTCTTCTTGCACTCTGCATCCAGGTGGGAACTGCTTTGGAGGATGTGGGACCTGCTGGCTGACAGGGTTAAATTCAGCTGTTGCCCAGAAACAACACTTCTTGTTTTGTGGGAAAAGCCTAATGGGCTCATGTGTTTTTAATGCATTTGTTATTGACTGTAGAGCTCACCTTTCCTTTGAACGCTCAGCACAATGGGCATCAGGGTCAAACAGCCCCCCCCCTAGTCTGTTCGCAGGACTGTCCCTCTCAGGTAGACAGACCAGGAGACAATAGAAAAGAAAGAGGTCCCCAGACACCCCCAGGTCCTGCTTGCCTCTCTTCTAGGTGCTTCTGTTCAGCCCCCTTGACTCAAAGAGAAAGGGGACAAATGCTATCCTGGGTGATTATTATCATTGGGGCTGATAATTGCCAAAAATCATCCAGCTGGGCTTTGGAGGACCAAAGAGAAACATGTGCCCCCCTTCCATGCCAACTTCCATACACCAGAGGCTGCATTAGGATTTACTGCTTTAAGATCTGGGGATTTGCTGGAGGTCAGTAAAATGAAGACCCAGATTGTTGGGGGCAAGAGGCTGAAATATGCAAATCGTTCAGAGAATGCTGTAAAGCAGCAGTCCAGAACCTTTATGGCTTGGCGGCCTGTGGGGGGGGGGGAGAGGAGCTGGCCATGCAAACAGTGGGCCGGTGTGTACGTGCATGCATGCACCGGCCAGCTGCTTACCCAGTCCACTTCTGAACCCATGAAATTCATGGCCCAGTAGTGGGACCCAGCCCAGAGGTTGGGGACCCTTGCTGTAAAGCACTATAGGGATTATTCAGATTTAATTCTTTAGATCCATATAATTATTTCTTTACTCATGTTTTAATCCTTGGGCCAGAAGTATCAGGAGGTTTAGGTGTTCTGCTCTATAACTTTAACAAATTCCCTCATGCTCTGGAAAGTGGAGCAGGCAAACTCTGTGGTGTCCTTTGAGAAGGCTCTGCTTTTGAGGCTCTGGCTTCATCTTTCCCCCTCAAATGCAGTGGTGGATTGCTACCAGTTCACCCCGGATCGGACGAACCGGTAGCGGCAGTGGCAGGAGGCTCTGCCTGGACGCTTCTGCACATGCACAGAAGCGTCAAGTGCGCAAGCGTGTGCGCACCCACGAGTGAACCGGTAGTGACGGGTTTTGAAACCCGCCCCTGCTTCCGAAGCCCAGCTGGCCCATCTCCCCACTTTTTCTTTGGCATCCCTCCCTGCATATTAGGCCACCCTTTCTCCACCTGGAAGCCCCCTTAAATTTGTATGGTTTGGTTAATATTTGTAACTTAGGGTTGAAATGAGAGCTCCTTGGTGCTCTCTGAGCTTGGTGGTTTTCTTGCAGACATTTCTTCAGTTGAGTCACAGGGGTCTTGTAGCCTAACCTGAGTCCCTACATTGTGGTGGGGGAGAAATGAAGGAGGGCAGGCCATAGGGGGGCTGGCGCTTCCTCAGGAAAGGGGAAATCCGTCAACAAAACTCGACCAGGGTAAAGCAATTGATGCAATTTATATAGACTTCTGTAAAGCCTTTGATTCAATGGTACACAACAAACTACTTCTAAAACTAAAATCTCATGGCATTTCCTCTGCATAAGTGGATAGCTGCGTTCCTATCAAACAGGCAACAGGTAGTCAAAATAGGGAACGCCTTATCAAACCCTGCACCTGTTAACAGCGGTGTCCCCCAAGGCAGTGTTTTAGGACCCACACTAAATAAATAAATAAATGATCTTTGCGATCATATTATAAGCAACTGCATTGTCTTTGCTGATGATATAAAACTATTCAATACCACCAACAATGCTGCTACCCTACAAAAAGATCTTGACTTTGTGTCAGAATGGTCAAACAGTTGGCAATTCCAAATCTCAACCAACAAATGCTCTGTGTTACACATTGGCAGAAAAAAAAAAAATTAGAACACAAAATACAAGCTGGGTGGATACGACCTCATAGACGACCCTCACTCTGTCAAGGAACTTGGAGTACTCATTTCAAAGATCTAGTGTAAGTGCCAGAGCTCACTGTAACAGCATTACCAAAAAAGCATTAAGAGTTGTTAACCTAGTCTTGCGTAGCTTCTTCTCTGGTAATATTGAACTGCAAACTAAGGCATACAATTCTTGAATACAGCTCATCTATCTGGAACCTGCACTGCATATCAGACATTAATACAATCAAACGAGTCCAGAGATATTTCACAAGAAGTCCTCCACTTCTCTGCTCACAACAGAATACCTTATGCCACCAGACTTGAAATTTTGTGCTTAGACAACTTAGAACTTTGTCGTCTTTGGTCCAACCTAAACATAGTACATAAAATTATCTGCTACAAGGTCCTACCTGTCAATGAATACTTCAGCTTCAACCGCAACAACACACAAGCACACAATCGATACAAACTCAAGGTAAACCGCTCCAAACTTGATTGCAGAAAATACAACTTCAGGAACAGAGTGGCCAATGCCTGGAATGCTCTACCTGACTCTGTGGTTTCTTCCCCAAACCCCCAAAACTTTAACCTAAGACTGTCTACTGTTGACCTCACCCCATTCCTAAGAGGTCTGTAAGGGACGTGCATAAGATCACCAGCGTGCCTACCATTCCCGTCCTAATGTTCCCTTTTATTCGTATCCATTTAATGTATTCATAATCATGTTTATACTTATATCTGTTCTCTAATACATGCTTGACAAAATAAATAAATAAATAAAATTAAATTAAAAAAATAAAAGAATAAAAGAAACAAGCCCTGAGCTAGAAAGTGGCCAGAGGAGAAGTAGCGCCTGTAAGTGGTTTCAGGTTGGTGAGACTAGTTATTCACTCTTCAATCTGGTTTGGTTTGGCCTGGCCTGGCCTGGAGCTAAAATTACTACTGAGCTATTTTTTAATACCTTCAAGCATGATAACTGTTATTTTATTTCCGTTTACACTTCTTTCCCTTTTTCCCTTTTTTACTATTATAAGCTGCCTGGAGTAGCCCATGACAAGTTAGGCAGCAAGTAAATTTAACAAACAAACAATATCTTAAAAATTAACCTCTGCATTTTTTTGAGGAGGTTCAGATCTTTTCTCTGAAGTGTTAGTAGTCGCTGCTTTTGGCAGATTATCATTTTAGTCCAAGCCAAGGTTATTGCATAATGGAATGCCACAAGGTTGCCTTCCACACTGCATCTGCTAATGGGTTTGGCTGTCAGGAGGAAAAGAAGCAATTTACCAGAAGAGCTGTACATTTTGAGGGAATTCATATCTTGTGTAGTATAGAGGGTGATGATACAAGGGATGCATCCTAAAAGCCGTTTGGTGAGTCCTTTTTCACAGAGCCTGTTGTAGCGAAGAATATAAAGTAGCTAGTTTCCAGGAAACAGAAAAGTGAACAAAGAGCTGACTGGAGTTTGGACTGCAGTTTGGCAGAGAATTTTAAGGAGGAACTTGTAACAAACTTCCCCTCACAGTCAACAACGTGCATTTGGCTATCTTTACGTCTAAGAAAGGAACAAGAAGAAACAGGAGAGTGTCTGCTAAGGCTGTGCATAGCTTTCAAAAAAGATACTTTGTGAAGTACCTTAGTGTGAAAAAGAAGCACCTCTCCTCAAAGCATTAAAGCAGCTGCATCCTTTGGGGTGATTGGTTCCTCCAAACGCTGCCTCCACGTTTATGTCCCTGCACAGCGAAGAAAAGAAGCGAATGGAAAGAGTGCGTGCTAGATAGATGCCTCTGCTTGTGAAATGCCTGCCAGGAGTCGATCTCTCTTTCAGATACAGAAAGATACAGAAAGCGTATTGAAGATAGGGAAGGAAGTGGAGGAGAACGTAGGTGTGGTTCATAATTCCATGTTTTTATGCACCCATCTAAACACGCTGGATATGATTGGCTGAGGGGTCCTTAGTGTGCAGATGATGCCCGTCTCTGCTCCAGCTCAGCGCAATTCGATGATTTGGACTGGAAGATCTCAATAGCTGGAGTCGCCTCGTCTTGCCCCTCCCCCGCCACCCTAGAGAAAGGGGAGGAGCCCTGAGAAGATCTTCACCCGTTTGCGATAAGCCCTGTCTTCCTGTTTCACGTGACCCGATTGTATGTTGCCTTGGTTTGTGCCATGCTGAAGTTCTCCACACTTTTGATGTAAGGAGCCTTTCCAGGCCAGCAGGCACATTTTATTTTCTTTCCTAGGGAAAGTCTGGCTGAAGGCAGTTTGGTGGGTGTTTGGGTTGGCGAGAGGAATGAGCCCACCCAGGAAATCAACTCAGCAAGTCATCTAAATCTAACTTCATTGAGATTGGCTGTAATAAAAGAATTTCACAAGTCTTGTTTTGCGGTGCTCTCTTTTCCGTCTTCTACCCCAGACAATTAGGGAAGGGTCTGCCTGAGCCCCTTCTGAAGATTATTTCCCTGCTCTGGACTTCAGGAAGCCTCAGCCTCCTTTTGCTCAGGAAAAGGGTTAGGGTTAGGGTTTGTCTCTCTCTGCCAAGGTTGCCTTCCTCATGCCCTGCAGCTTTCCCCGGCCTGAGGCTCCCGTGTCTTGTCACTCCATTCTCCCGCAAAGGCTCCCCTCTCGATCTGAGTCCCTCTTTCTTCCTAGGACCACCATATTGGCTGCAGTGGCTTTCCTGGAGGCCTTCCAGAGAGTGGCAGACATGGCCACCAACACCAGAGGTAAGGAGATATGGGGAGCTTTGGGGAGGCAAAATGGTGTACCCCCTGGGAAGCCCCTTCCAGGGCTTAGAGGGGGAGTTTCGTTGATCCAACCCCAGCTGGGCCCAATTCTGGGAATCCCTCTCCTTCTGGCACCACTCTGTGAATTTGGACCTGGCCCAGGAAGATCATCTTCCCAAGAGGGAGCAAGCAGCTGCCTCCCTTTTAATTGGGGCTCTTACCTGAGGCCACCCAAGGCCCCTCCAGCTCACAGACTGGCACGATCCATGTTTGGTCCATCCATTGTGTGGCTGGGGTTCCCAGTGTGAGAAGCACCCACATTTCTGTTTTTATTTTTGGTCTGGTGCTTTGGTTCCTGGAGAAGCTTCAGCCTGAAAAATGGAAATTTCAGGGCTCTTTTTCCCTGTTTGAGTCCCCAGAATGGAGAGAAGTGGCATGCCTAGAAAGGGTTGATTGCTGGTGAATTTCAGTCTGGATTGCAGATTGTCTGGGGTTGAGGAACTGGAGACTCTCTGGGTTCTGCTGCTGCTGCAGAGAATGGATTTCTGCTGCAGGATTTGTCCTTCCCTCCCCATGCACCGATGAAGATATTGTGTGTGTAAAACAGGATGCTCTGAACAGGTTGTATGGGTGTGCATTCATCTGATCTCAGCCAGAAAGGAGGTTGAAGGCAGGGATCTTTTAAAAAAGGCCAAGGAGTCATCAAGAGGAAGATCCATAGAGGGAGCAGGGTGGGGTTACTTTCTCGTATATCCCTCCATATGTTGTCTTTAACACTTCTGCTCCCCAGTTTTTAAAATCACAATTACAGCCAAACCAGTGCATGGTATGTTTGAATCACCACCCTGGTTTTGGTGGGCTTCCCTGCCAGGGGATCTGGGAGAGGGGCTGGGAGGGTTGTAGCCCTTTGAAGAGAGGGCAGAAGGACAAGGGAGGTGGAGAGAAAAAGTAACCCCCACGAAGAGCCCGGCTGCACTTCTGGATAGGCGGACTTTGACATCACCAGTCAGAGAGATGTCAAAACCTCCATTCAGGGTAGATGGGCATCGTTGTGTTTCTTTCATCTTTAACTCCAGGAGACCCTTCAGAAACCAGGGAGGGAGCTGGTCTCAGGGTGATGGTTACGTTGGGTCACCTGAGGGAAGGTGGGTGATTGTGGGAAGTGTCTCTGGGGGGGGGAGGGGAGGGAAGGCCCAGAGAAGCCCCTCCCAGATGCCTCTATGGCTCTGGGAAATCCTCCAGAGCCTGGAGATAGAGAGAAGATGCCTGCAGAGCAGAGGCTTGACCTCTCCCACATTCTCCGGCCGCTTTTGGCCAACTCTGTTTCTCCCTCAGTGTGACCCCCCAACCCTCCAGCTCCTAGGGGTCTGGGCAGGTGAGGAAATTCTAAGTGTGTGAAGTTTCCTATGGAGGAATTCATAAAATCTGAGGCCGTTGACTGTGCAGATTGTCTATTCCAGTCCCATAGCCAGAGGAGGTCCCCATAGGGCCTCAAAGGCTTCCACTGAAGCTCTGCTGGCTGAAGGACAGGTTGCCTCCGTGAGGTGAAGCAAATTAGGACCTCGGTGAGTTTCTTTAAGCAGATTTATTGAAAGGGAATAGAAGAAGGTTGACAAAAAGTATTGGCAATTGGGGTCTTCGATTTTAGAGTCAGATTTACCTCAAGAGTCTTTTTCCGTTTTTTCCTAGCTGATTCTCTTTGAACAAATAACTCAGAAATGCACAGTGTCCAGGGTTTTCCAGCCACTTCTGATTCTCAGGCGCTGAACAGACCATCCGCTCCCAAGCAGTCTGCCCCACAGACGATGCCCCACCTATACCAAAGTGACAGGGGTTGTCAGCCCTTCTTCCTCTCTTCTGTCTCTTTTCTTTCGTTACGTAAACTCTTTGCGTGTTCATTCATTCAGTTTTGTAGCTGGCATCCCAGAGAGGCTCGGGGTGGTGGTGATGTGAGCATGTGCTCTGAGCAGTGATGGAGCCCAATGTTTTACAGAGTGGCTGGGACTCTGCTGGGCTTTGCGATAGCCCGGAGAGAGGTCTCCACCAGGAACATCTAAGCCAGGGAAGGGGGGCTTCCTCCCATTTCGTTCTTCCTGGCCCTTGAGCCTCCTTGTGGCATGACTGCTGTTGTCACAAGGAGAGGACTTCCAGCTGGCTATTTTCCTTGGGGGGGAGGGGGGAACGGGGGGGTGTTAATAGCATTGACCAGATAAGGTTGGTGAAATCCTGGGTGGTGGAATTGATCGGAGAACAGAAAATCCTTGAAGGTAAGATGGCGGCTGCTCCGTTGTGCCACTGCCAGAGAACATCGTGACTCTGAACTGATGGCCTGCCTTGGGGGCTCTGGGAGATGCCACCAAGATTTCCAGCCTGCCGCTTGTGGAGGCCTTTGGACCATGCCTTCCAGGAGGCCCTGGGTGGGCTGACCTAGTGACGGCTTTGCAGGTCCATCTCTTGTCTCTTCAGTTTTTCCCCAATGGGGCTGCAGGAAAGATCTTTTGCTCCGGGCCTTTGCCAGTTAATCACTAAGGAATCCCTTTTCTCTCTAGGAGCCACAAGGGATATCGGATCAGCACTGACCCGGATGTGCATGCGCCACCGCAGCATCGAGACCAAGCTGAGGCACTTCACCAAGTAAGTGTTCTCTTGTGCTGCTCAGTTGCACTTCCAGGCCCAGAGACAGAAAGGGGAGCAGTGGACTTGGAAGGGGGGGGGACTGAAGGAGGGCCTTCTGTAGCAGGCGGCCCCTTTCTGGGCCAGTCTTGCTCCCTCTCCTCTGTGGCCAATTCCCCCGGGCCAGGGGGGCTCTTCTCGTACTCTAGGCGGGTCTAAAATGTGTAATCCCCCTCCATCCCTCCTTTCCCTATTGATGGGAGTCCTGGCCATTTTTCTGACATGCAGAGTAGAGGTGCTCACAAAACCTGCAACCTGGGGAGTTGGGGAGATCCACTGGACCGCTCAGTAGCCCAACTGGCACGTCAGCAGGCAATGAGTGCCCGTCCTCTGCTGGCATCAGGATCAGAAACGCAGAGCGTGCTGGCCCTAGAAAGCTTTTGCTGGGCCCATTCTGAACCCTTCCCTTTAGCCCTGCATCCAGAAAGGCTTGATGGCCAGTGGAAGGGGATGAGGAACGTGGAGGGTCTGCTTGGTTCCAGAAGGTGTCACTTGGCAAGGCAGCATTTTTCCTTTCCCTCTCCCTCCCTCCCTCCCTCCCTCTCTCTCTCTCTCTCTCACACACACACACACACACAGAGGCCCACTTTGTGTAGGGCAAAAAAAGAGAAAGGTGACTTTCGGTAGCTGGAGGCTTCCTTGTCCTTCTCCCCCTCCTGGGACTGCTTCAAGAGAAGGGGTAGCTGCTCCGCTGCTCTTCTTGGCCCTGGCCAGGGGAAGCTGCCTTTCACTTCTTCCTTTCTCTGTGGCTGCAGTGCCCTCATGGAAAGCCTGATCAACCCCCTGCAGGAGAGGATAGAGGACTGGAAGAAGACTGCCAACCAGCTCGACAAGGACCATGCAAAAGGTAGAGCTGCCAGGGGCTTGGGCCATGCAGGGGCTCCCATTCCCAGTTATCTGCAATGACTGGGAATGGGGGAAAGTTGTGGCCCTCGGTGCTTGCCTTCTGCCCCTGGGAAAGTCTGTGGCTGTGGTGTTGGCCACAGAGGGGAGAGGGCAGCCGAGGCAGGAGCTTCATGGTGGCCTCTTCCCTGCCTTTTCAGAGTACAAACGAGCCCGCCATGAGATAAAGAAGAAGTCTTCTGACACACTGAAACTTCAGAAGAAAGCCCGCAAAGGTGAGGATCTGAGGATGTGGAAGGAACATTGGGTGACATTGAGGAAGTGAAGAGAAGCCATTTGGCATCTCCATAAAAGAGGTGATGTGCAGAGACAGCAGCCAGGCTGGTAGAGCTGGACCTACCTCCCCGCAGGACAGGAAAAGTGCAGCATTAATTGGAACTTGCATCCTTGAGAGATTTCAGCTGCTGTTGGTTGAAAGCTAGAAGGTCTGGGTGGCAGCTGACATCTAGGATGTCAGAAAGATGGTTGACGATAACACCTAGAAGCCACCTTCCCTCTTCCCAGTGTTTATCATTGGCCTTCCTGGCCATGGCACTCTGGAAGGAGCACAGGATTGGAAGCTATCGAGACCCAGCTGGCAGGAGGGCTACAAGCCAAAGGAGAGGGAGCGGCATCTGAGCGCCTGTCCGTTGACTTCCCCTGGATTGGGGTGGAAAGGACCAGATGTTTCCAGAAGGTTCTGCATCTGGTACTTTCTGGGGAGGGGGGAGGAGGAGGAGGAGCCTTCCTTTGAAGATTATCTGGGACCTGAAATGTGCTCAGGGTGGCGCTTTGGGGCATTCTCCGATTTTGCTCTGCGCTCCTGCAAGGCCCTCGCGTCGGTCCTCTGCTCAGGGGAATCTCATGTTCCATCCAGATGTGATCGAAAAGCTAAGTGCTGAGAGGGACAGGTTGCAGTAATGTGGGGGGAAAGCATTTATTTTGTAAGAGGCAAAGGGGTTTGGGCAAGGGGATGGGGATCTGTGTACCTGCCTTCTTTCACACATTCTTGTCTTTCTCCTCTTTTTTTCTTTCCCACATTCCTCTGTAGAGCTACTTGGTAAGTCAAATGTTGCCAACCCAGCTTCCTCCCTTCCTCCTCCTTTGCTTTGTGATCTCTTCCTTCGCCATCCCACCCAGCTGGACCTGAAATGAAAGAAAACCTCAAATGAGGGGCCATCATAGCTGGATCCCTTGAGGTTCCCAGGGATCTGACTCTAGTTCCACCTTGATTCTCCTTCAAAGAGAAGCCCTTGCCTTCCCCTTGCCCTGGGGATTACCACAACTCTTCCAGGAAGGGACCATTATTTAGCTGAGATCTTATATTGTAGTTGGCCACGTGAAGAAAGCAGAGATGCTTCAAAAGCCCCATTTGTATAAATTGCTTTTTTTCTTCCCTCTTGGCAAATCCAGTGAATACACTCACTTCATTGACCTAAATGCAGCATTATAGGACCCTATAGATCAAAGGGACCATCATGCCAGACACAAAAAATTCAGACTTCCTGCTGGGTCTCTAGTCTGAAGAAGAACCCGCCAGTTCTCTGAGTCATTATTGGTTCCACAATCCAACTTGTCTTTATTGGGAATTTTTAAACCTTTATTTACTTTTACATATGCAGATTAAAACATTTCTTATTTATTTAGTTTATTTATTTAGTTTGTCAAACATGTACAAGATAACAAGTATAAGTATAAACATGGACATGAGCACATGAAATAAATGGGGACAGTAGGACAGGGATGGTAGGCATGCTGGTGCACTTATAATTCATCACAACTCAAGGCCACTTACGTGGTGAACTTTAACTTAAATCTGCCTCCTTCTTACTCGAACCTGTTATTCTGGGTCTTGCCCTCTTGATACGAGATAGAACCAGTCTTGAACTTGTGTGACATCCTTTCAGGACATTGTCTCCACTCAGCCTCCTCCTCCTCAAGATCTCTTCATAGGATCTGGCTTCTTATTTGGTGGACACCCTCCTTGCCCTTCTCTGTATTCCCTCCAATTTTACTAAATCCTTCTTGAAGTGTGGTGCCCAGAACTGGATTTGCTGCAGAAAGTGGATATAACCAAAGCAGGATGAAATGGATCCCTGACTTCTGGTTTGGAAGATACCCTCCCGTTGCTGCAGCTGAAGGTTGCAGACTGAAATGAGTCATCTTTTGAGATGCCAAATATTTCCAATACTCCTGCCCTGCATTGTCATTGTGAAGGTTTTGCTTTGCTTTGGCTTTTTTGTGCTCGAATCAGTTGATGCCGATCTCTCCTGGTGGCCAACTGACAAGTCCCAGCAGTTTTCTTAGCAAGGCTTCTCAGAAGTGGTTTGCCATTGTCTCCTTCCTGAGCCCGAGAGGGAGGGGCCGACCCAAGATTATCCTGCTGGCTTTGGACCCAAGGTGGGATTAGAACTCACTGTCTCCTGGTTTCTAGCCTCATGCCCCCACCACTAGACCAAACTGTCTGTCTTTGGGAGGGACACATCTGCACATACTTAGGAGAAATTGCACGGAAGTAGATCAGCCAAACCTACTACTTGGGTGCCCTAACGCAGGTTTAGCGCAGGTGGTACTTGGCCAATTCAGGGGCTACAAGTTGTCACACTCATTTGCTTCGCCTTTTACCCTGGGTGGTGGGTGGCTTGGAGTCGGGAAATACAGGATTCTGTCCCACTTGGAGGCGTCCAACCGTCAGGGCTGCCTTTGTTCCTAGGAAAGAAAACCCTTGACTCCATAGAGTCAGAGAAAAGGTACTTTTACTAAGAAGAAACTGAATATAGCAAAAGTCAGGCAAGGTCTGAAGCAAACAGGCACGAAAAAAATAAATTGAAACTAACCCCAGATCCCACCACCCCAGTAGTCAGGCAGACAGAGTCCAATCATTGGCCAGGAAGTTGTTTTGGGAAAGTCTCAAGTCCAGGTGCTCTGCGCTGCCATCATGCATGCCGTTTCCAAGACGGTTGGCCTTGAAGATGTTAAGCAACCCAAGCTGGCCTCTCTGAGTCCAAACTTCCCCATCCACTCCCACGCCACTTGCATGCTTCCCCTCCCAAATGCCCATTGCTCCCTCCCTCCCTCCCTGTTTCCATAGCAGCTGGCAGCAAGCTTGAAGGAAAGTGATGATGGCAAGGCTGACACCAACAAATGACCTTGACGTTTCCTTTCAGCGAAGCCCCCACTCCGGCTTTGGCCCTTGGCTCCACAGCACCAGTAGGAAGCTTTTGTTGACGTGCAGTTGGAATCTGTCTTTCTGGTAACTTAAATGCATTGCTTTATGTGCTGCACTCTGGAATGATAACAAACAACTTTGGACCGTCTACATCATCCTTCTTGGTCCCTCTGTTTGTGCAGGTCCGAACATGCTCAAATCCTTCAGTCGCTGTTCAAGGGAATTTGTTTCTAATCCCCAATCTTCCTAGCTGCGCTTCTTTGAACCTGTTCCAGTTTCTCTGAATCTCTGATCCTGAGAGATCAAAAACCTCCTGTAGTTTTGCAACCATATCATGCTGCTGCTCCCTATCCAGCTTGTAAAGTTGCTTTCTGTTCAGTTGGGTCCGATTTTCAGCGATGTCACGGACCAGCTCTCTACATTTTCCAGTGTTGGGTGGCTTCTTTCAGCTGTTTTATGCCCGAGCTGGAATTGATTTTAATAGTGTCTAAGCATTGTGGCTTTTTGGCCCCCTCATTTTCTTTTACATCCCAGCGTTCCAATGAAAGCCACTTTCAGTATGTAGTCAGTTCAGATGGGGCTCAATTAAAACCTTTTCACAAGTATTACTGCCCAAACTGGGTATTCAGTGTTCTGTATCTGTTTCCTAAGCTTAGTTCTGTTAAATTTTGTTCTATTAGCCTGTTTCCTACATGCTAAACAGGGTCTAGAGAATCCACTTGATTTTGATCATGTGACTGTGCGGGTGCTGCAATGGTTGTGAAAAGTGCTGTTATAACTTCAGAGGCCACTAAACGAATGGTTAAGGACTGCAACTCTTCTCTTTGTCTTCTGGAGGGCTCCAGCCTTCTGGCTCTTCAGGCCTCCACTTCTCCTTGTAAGGCTGGTTTTCCCCCCTTAGAGTCCCTTGGCCTGCCAAGAGGTCGTCTATCCCTCTTGTCTCTGGTTGTCATTGTTGCCGGCTTGCGTTCTCTCCTTGGGAAGAACCGTTGCCTGCCTTACCAACTGACTGTGGCCTCCGCATTGCAGGCCAGGGACCCCCCCAGAGCTTCTGCAGAGAGAGTTTTCAAGCAGGAACGCAAATGCGGGTCTCGCCTGGAAATCTTTTCGGCAGTTAGACTCAGCCAGCGAGAGTGTGCCTCAAGAACAGACATCATGGCTCTATGCAGTCAGTGTTAAGTATAATAGAAAAGTACATACTCTTCTGTGTACTAAGGCACATATAATAAAAGGATCCACGCTGGGTTTCATTTCGGGCCTGTGCATAATCCTCACCAGCCCCTCTCCTCCTCCTCCTCCTCCTCCTGCTCCTCTGTCTGGTCCAGCTCTCCTCTCTGGGGAGGACCAATGCTGAGATCCACCCTCTGGTCCCAGAGGCAGCAGCATCTCTGTGATTCCCAAGAGTGCCGGTGAATGCAGAATGGGCCAAGTCATAGCATATGCTTGGATCCCCATTTTCAAAAATGGGGCACTTTCACCTTTCTGAAAGGGCAAAACAAATCAGGTGACTTCCAGCTATTTACTCAGCCCGCCTCTGAGTTGGTTTGAACTTGTTTGTTAGCCTCAGTATTTTTGCTGCCAAGCAGGACATCAGAATCTCAGCCTTTGCTCCCCAAACGCTTGGTCGATTTCTCGACTCTGCTTGGCTATTTCCAGACTTCCCTGATTCTTCTCCCCCCTCCCCCGCCTTCCGTGCATGTGGGCTGCTGGCTGTTGTGGTGGGAAGCTTGTTTGAAGGGAAGCAGGATCCACCTGCCGTTTTTGCTGTGACCGGGTGGGAGCCCAGCAACTATTGTGCCAGAGCAGCCATCCTCGGCCCTGCTTGGCTCTGTGTTATAAGTGGGGAGAAAGACACACACACACTCACACCCCCTGTGATTCTGCAAAAGAGGCCGTGGGGCAGCTGGGCCCACAGCGGTATGTTCCCCCTGACCACAGGGGTGGTGGAGAGGCTTTTCTAGAGGAATGCGACAAACTCTGCTCTGCATGAATGTGGAAGCTCTTCTGCATTTTGTGGTGTCACCTTTTTATCTGGCCTCCCTGGGATGAAGTAAGAGGGAGCTGAAAACCTCTGGTCAGCCAGTCTCTCTGGTCTGCTGCTCATTCTTCCATGGGTGGGTGATAGTGCCAACTGCCTGAGGAAGGGGCGAAAGGGATTTCCATCAAGGAGGCCACATTCCATCTTGGGGACTCAAAGCAGCCAAACTGCTTGGGAAGCCAAGGAAAGTGAAGAGGCATTTCGCACTCAGCAGAATCATTCCAGCCTCAGCCCAAAGGGACAGGAAAAATGTCCCTTAAGAGACCCGACTGAACACCTTCTGGTGTTGAAGCCGTAAAAGAGCAGCCCCGCTCCTCTTTTGCCTCAAACACTTTCTGTCCACCTGGTATGGAAGTGCTGTCTCCCCTTTTAGAAATTGGTTTTGGGCCTCCAGGCCCTGAGGCTTAGGAATCAATTCCAAGATATTTGGAGGTCTAAGTTTGTCAAACGGTGTTCTCATTAATTTGCCACCTTTATTTATATCTAAATAGAAAATGCATATATATTAGAATAACTTTGAATATACATTTATCTGCATATATTAAAATGAAAGTTCATTACATACAGCTGTATGCAATGAAATTATGCTATAATATTGACTTCCGGTTGGCGCCATGGGGAAACAGACGGGGAAATGGCGAGCTCCGCTGAGCCCTGCCAACTCCCCTCTGCTAAGCTGCCGCCGATAGGTCTGCGGACCTCCCCTGTCTTGTAGGGACAGGGGGACAAGAAGGAACGCCTTGGGCGGCTGAGAGGAACGGGCAGGTTCCTCGGGGCCGGAGGCTTCTCCTTCACGTCGGCGGCAGCGGAACGGCAGCCATGGCGGCTGCCCTGAAACCGCGGCAACCGGGAACAAGGATTGAGCTGCAGGAAGAAGATGAAGAAAGAGCAAAGATCAAGAAGCCGGGTGAGTGACACCAACCCAGGCAATATAACGTACCTATTTGGAATTATTGGAAAATAAGACCCCAAATTTAAAAGCGGCTGCTGGACTGCGGGGCTTAAAGATTGAAAAGGAAAAAAAATGGTTAAAAGACCCGAATTGAATTTTGTTGCAGTAAACTTAAATTGGATGATTTGGCATTAATAAATTTCTGAAATTTAACTGTGCCTTTAACTGGAGTGGATAGGAGAAATGGATATTCCTGAGAATTAATGCCTCTAAAAGAAATGAAGCTAATGAAGATAGATGGATGGCTACAAAATAGCCATGGAATCTGCAGTGACTAAGCAGGGAAGTGGATTGAAGAGATTTCCCTTTCTGGGTGGAAAAGAAACATGTTAATTGGCTTTTTACCTTGGATTACTTGAAATTAATATTGGATATAAGGATTTTGGAGATTCCTACTCTGTCCCAGATGATTTTAAGAAAGAAGAAAGAAAGAACATTTTGGATTTTAACAATGGAGACTGACAAAACTGTAAACAAAAGCTAAGTGTGGCGTAGTTAACAAAGACAGGAAGCTGATGCACTACGCTTGGAACAGACATTTTAAAAGTTTTAAAGGGACATACAGAAATTCTTTACTTTGAACTGATGAACCTTGAAATAGAGCACTTTGGACAGAGAGGAAAAGGAAGAATTAAAGTGGATAAATTTAAATGTGACTAACTGAAATGTAAAGTTTAAAAGCCTAGGTATATATGATTTTTGGATAAAAACAGGAAGGGTTGTGAAATAATAAAAATAGAAAATAAGAGGTATTAAAATAATGGATGATATCAAGGGGATAAAAATAATAAAGAAGAATATTTATTTATTTATTTATTTATTTATTTATTTATTTATTTTATTATATTTCTATACCGCCCTTCTGCGGGACTCAGGGCGGTGTACAGCCAGGATAAAACATAGCATATAAAATTTAAAAACATTTTAAAAAACAATTAAATAATATTGGCCCGAATTTAAAACAACCCAATTAAAACCGAAATTCGATTAAAAACTAAGAGGATGGGATCAAGCCATCGACCATGGTATCATGCTGCGCCGGTTGGAGGGGTTGGGAGTGGGAGGCACTGTCTTACAGTGGTTCTCCTCCTATCTCTCTGACCGGTCTGTGTTGGCTGGAGGGCAGAGGTCGACCTCAAGGCACTTGGTTTGTGGGGTGCCACAAGGGTCGGTCCTCTCGCCTCTCCTGTTCAACATTTATGTGAAGCCGCTGGGCGAGATCATCCGTGGTTTTGGGGTGCAGTGCCATCTGTACGCTGATGACACCCAGCTGTACATCTCCACCCCAGACCACCCCAACGATGCCCTTGAAGTGATGTCCCGGTGCCTGGAGGCCGTGCGGGTCTGGATGGGGAGGAACAGGCTCCGACTCAATCCCTCCAAGACTGAGTGGCTGTGGCTGCCGGCGTCCCGATATAGTCAGCTGGTGCCATCGCTGACTATTGGGGGCGAGACATTGGCCCCCACGGAGAGGGCGCGTAACTTGGGTGTCCTCCTGGACGCACGGCTGTCTTTAGAAGAGCATATGACGGCCGTGGCCAGGGGGGCTTTCTATCAGGTTCGCCTGATACGCCAGTTGCGCCCCTTTCTGGATCGGGACTCCCTATGCACGGTCACTCATGCCCTCGTCACTTCCCGCCTCGACTACTGCAATGCTCTCTACATGGGGCTCCCCTTGAGGAGCACTCGGAGGCTCCAACTGGTGCAGAATGCGGCCGCGCCCCTTTCTGGATGGGGGCGACATGGCGCTCCCACGTGACACCTCTCCTGCGCGAGCTGCATTGGCTTCCAGTGGTCTTCCGAGTGCGCTTCAAGGTGTTGGTTCTCATCTTCAAAGCGCTCCATGGCTTAGGACCCAGTTATTTACGAGACCACCTTCTGCCTCCGATAACCTCCCACTGGCCAACACGCTCCCACAGAGAGGGTCTCCTCAGGGTGCCGTCTGTCAGGCAATGTCGGCTGGTGACCCCCCAGGGAAGAGCCTTCTCTGTGGGGGCACCCGCCCTCTGGAATGAGCTATCCCCAGGGATACGACTAATCCCGGACCTCTGTACCTTCCGCCGGGCCCTGAAGACTTTTTTATTTCAGCAAGTCGGGCTGGGTTAAAATTTTTAATTGGGTGAATTTTATGGGTAAGGGGTTTTAAAGTTGGAGAAGCCAAAGATAATTTAATTTTGTTTTAATGTATTTTAATATTTGTATTGTGTGTTTTTAATTCTGGCTGTTCACCGCCCCAAGTCCTTCGGGAGAGGGGGCGGTATAAAAATTTAATAAATAAATAAATAAATAAAGCCAGCCCAGCTAGATGGAACAAGTGTGTCTTCAGGGCCCGACAAAAAGTCCGGAGGTCTGATATCGTGCGTATCTCAGGGGGCAGATCATTCCAGAGGGCAGGCGCTGCCACAGAGAAGGCTCTCCCCCTGGGGGTCGCCAGCCAGCACTGCCTGGCCGACGGCACCCTGAGGAGGCCCTCTCTGTGTGAACGAACCGGTCGGTGGGAGGCTATCGGCGGCAGAAGGCGGTCTCGCAAATATATTTTGAGGCAGGAAAATTTTAAGAAAATGTACTGTTTGATGTAATATGTTTTAATTTTAATTTGCAAACAAATGTTAAACTGATGAATAAGGATTGATTGAACAAAATACAAGATACACAGATGCTAGTGATTAGTCTTGAATTAAGGTAATACATGTTGGAAATGATGACTATTATGAAATATACTGAGATTTAAATTGAAAGAGTAGGATGGAAAAATGATATAAAACAGATAATTATATTACAGTTAAAATGTGTGGGATAAGAGTTTGAGACTCGGTGGAAATACATTGGAAATTAATTAGAAGTGCTGGAAATTAGCTAAACAAATAGGAGGAGTGCTGGAGGGAATTATGCTGGACACCAGCCAAACAATGGAGGGAGATTAGAGGGGATTATGCTGGAAATCAGCCAAACAATGGAGGGAGTTAAGGAGGAGATTATGCTGGAAATCAGCCCATAAAATGTTGGAAACAGCCAAACAAATAGGAGGAGAGTTGGAGGAGACTATGCTGGAAATCAGCCAAACAATGGAGGGAGTTAAGGAGGAGATTATGCTGGAAATCAGCCCACAAAATGCTGGAAACAGCCAAACAAATAGGAGGAGAGTTGGAGGAGATTAAGGAACTATTCTGAAATTAACTAAATAGTTGGTGTTTTGGAGGGGATCAAGCTGAGAATTAATCGAATAGAATAAGCTGGAAGATAGTTAAATATTAGAGGGAGATATAGTGGAAAATATATTAGAAATTGGAGTAAATAAAATATGTCTCTGTGAGAAATCTGTGTAATATGTAAACTGGGAGAAAAAAAACTAAGGTAAACTGATTTGAGGATAAGGATCAAAGGATTAAAATTAGACAAAATGTTGTTTTATAAAATATAATAAAAATGGAGTGGTATTGAATTGAAATTAAGAATAAATGGTGATAAAATTGTAAGGTAAACACTTAACAAGAGGTTAGAATATTGTAAAAATTATTTTGATATGATTTGTATAAGATATAAGGTAAAGAAGAATAAAGATATGTTTAGAATTGTTATGCAGATGTAAAAATGAGTGAAAGTGAATTTGAAACTAATTTTGGATAGATATAATGGATTTATATAGATGAAAATGTTAAATTTGAGTTAAAATTGGTTTTTTTAAGTTTTGAATTTCTTTTCTTTTCTTTTTTGTTTACTTATAAAAGATGTAATGGAAATTGTGAATTGAGCTCGTGAAAGGAATGTAAGCGTGGTAACCATCTATGACCGGATCGAGATTTTTGCTCTTGAAAGTTATGTTTTATGTTTAAATTTGGAAAAAATAAATAAAAAATATTTACAAAAAAAAAAAAATAAGTTATGCTATAATATTGTATAAGATGTGTGTGTGTGTGTGTGTGAGATACTTGATCATCTGCTCATTCTGCCTTGCTCTTCATGGCCTCCTCAGCAGAAGGTTGACCTGAATGGTCCAGCCTTATTGCAATATATTATTACTGGGCAACATTATAGTGAGGGCCAGTAGGTGCCAGTCAGTGAATGGGTGAATGGAGCTTCCTTGTTTTCCCCTGAAATAGAGTCATAACTTTTTACAACCAGCAGATGCCACTTATGGTGCTGCTCTGAGGACTGCGGCAGGCCAGATTTCTCATAACTTGCAGTAATTGCAGACAGCTGGTGCTACTTGATAGCACTTTAGTCTGCTGCACCACCAAGGCTCTTTTCAAACTTGTCCATTGGCTTGTAAATAAATGCCAATTTACAAAAAATTGGCATTTATTTACAAGCCAATGGACAAGTTTGAAAAGAGCCTTGGTGGCGCAGCAGACTAAAGTGCTATCAAGTAGCACCAGCTGTCTGCAATTACTGCAAGTTCAAATCTCACCAGGCTCAAGGTTGACTCAGCCTTCCATCCTTTCGAGGTAGGTAAAATGAGGACCCGGTTTGTGGGGGCAATAAGCTGACTTTGTATAAAAAAGAACCCCGCTTAGGGTGGGCCGAAAGCCCTACTAAGCAGGTATATACAAAAGTATGAAGGCTATTGCTTAAAAGCATTGTAAGCCGCCCTGAGTCTCCGGAGAAGGGCGGCATATAAATCAAACCAATAAATAAATAAATAAATAAATAAATAAATAAATAAATAAATAAATAAATAAGGTTTGCTAGTTTCATCTAACAAGTTTGACCAACAAGCAATTTTCTTAGGGTGTTCTCTGAAATAAGACATCATATTAAGCCATTATAGTTTCTTTGGAAGGGCTTAGCATGCAATGGGACTCTGTTGTGTTTTCTTTTCCCAGATTTAGATTTATATTGGCCCAGTCAATTATTTGGGAAGTTATATGAATGGTTCTTGGGAACTATCCATGTATTGTACTGCATTATGCTGCATGATACCTTAGAGATAAGCAAATGCTAAATAAATTTGAATTCCATGGGTGAACAATGGAACACGGGTTGAGTTTAGGTCTTGAGAAATGTCTGTTTCTTCTTCCATGTACACTTCATCCATTTCATATCCCACTCTGATCTTGCCTCCTGTCTATATGCTGTATTGTTTTTATTATTATTAACAGTAATAATAATATGTTGTTTGACTCCCAAACATGCAATCCCAGAGACACCTTCAGCTGCAAAAGTAAGACAGTGGTAGTTTGTTTGATTTAGTGTGTGGCAGGTTTTGTCCCAGCCTGACATCTGTGGAAAGCCAGAGCTTGGCCAGGCTCTGGGTAAAGAAGCAATGATGGTCTCATCTGCTGTCGTTTCTAGGCAGGGGGGACCTGCAGCCTCAGCTGGACAATGCCCTGCAGGATGTGAACGACCTGTACCTCCTGCTGGAGGAGACGGAGAAGCAGGCAGTTCGCAAGGCCCTGGTAGAGGAACGGGGGAGGTTCTGCACCTTCATCGCATTCCTGCAGCCGGTGGTGGTACGTGCCTCGTTTCCGTGGTCAAGGGCAGCTCTTCTAGGGACCAGGCAACTGTCCCCACCCTTTCTTAATAATAATAATAATAATAATAATAATAATAATAATTTTATTTATATACCGCCCATTCTCCCGAAGGACTCAGGGCAGTGTACAGCCAGAATTAAAATACAAATATTATTAAAATACAAATATACAGGCAGATCTTGATTTTTAAGCATGGGAAAAAAACAATTGGCTCTTGTTGCCCAATAATAACGCAGCTGTCAGTTCAATTCTGCTTGTGCCTGCCCTCAGGTTAGTCCAGCTTTTAGGTAAGGGGCGTGTGCAAGAAAGAGAATTTATGTCCAGGGCATTACATTGAGCTACTCCCAGCAGTGCAGGAGAGGATGATGTATCTTGCCAAACTTTGCATCCAGAATCTGGATATGATGAAGAGGAAGGTCGCCTCTTGGGTGTTTGGATACCAGGTGTCACCCCTGCCCAACCCAGAGGGTCCAGAGTGGGAAGGGACTTTCTCTCTTGGTGGGAGTTGAGGTGGAGGAGGAGGTGGGTTTCCTAGACTGGCCCTTGGTCCATCTCAGAGTGACATCCGAGGTGATGCAGAATTAGAGACCAAGTACGATGTTTATTGAAAATTCCAATTAAGAATTGGTCTCAGCTTTTTCTTTGACTCCTTTGTCCATTTTTTTCCCCATGAATATTGGGATGAATACTTATTCTGCTGTGCAAGTTAAAAGCTGCACGATTTAGGGCCTTTCCCCCACTGCCTTCAATGTTTAATTAGTCTTCTGGCTGCTCCATTCTGGGAACTGCAGAGAAGGCCAGAAAAGACGTGCTGGCTTCCTCGCCCTTCTTCCCAAGAGGGGTTTCCAGGGCAAAAGGGTGGCTGGCAGTAGCCAAATGAGCAGGGGAGGGGGTTGCACGAGCAAGCGGGGGTAGGTGTGTGTGAGCAACCCTGACCTCCTAGAAGGTTCTACTGGTCAGCCCAGCGTTTCCTTTCTCTCAGGGTCCAGCCCGGCTGCCAGTCAACAGGACCCAAGACTGGCCTCCCTCCCACTGTTGTTCTTGCATCGCTGTGAGACCAGCTGCCCCCCTCTCTGTCCCTCCCTCCCTCCCTCCAGAGATAAGACCAAGTCTTTGGTAGAGCCCTCCTCCTCCATAAAGGCGTCCAGTGTCCTTAGAAGGACTAGAACCCCGAGGACCCCTCCAGGTTGGGTCTCCGGGCACAAGGCTTTGGGGTTAGCAAGTCACAGGATTGGGCTGACCCTCCCTATCCCAGAGAGGAACAGAGATATTTCAGGAGGAAGGAAATCCAGGATGCAACCAAGGAAGGATGCTAAAAACGTACCATCACTTGAGTAGAGAATTTGGCTTGTGGCTTTTCTCCCAGCTGATGCTTCACTTGGCCCAAGCAGACAACAGAGGAGTGTCTCCAGCTTTGGTGCTTGGCAACTCACTTACGGGAACAATATTGGAATCTGTTGCCACATTTGGTGCCAACCAGTCACGACCACCGGCTGGTATTCAGCTGATTCTATCCGGTTTGGGCGAACTGGTAGTGGCGGCTGTGGGAGGCTCCACCCACCCACCCATTTTTGATGTCCCATTTTTGACACTCTGCGCATGCGCAGAAGGTCCTGTGCTCACATTTGCGAACCGGTAGCGAAGGTAAGTGAATACCATCCCTGGTGCCAGCCCCATTTTTCATTCAGCTTTACTGAAGGTTTGAATGTGAACACGAACATTTGAGGTGTTTGTGGTTCTCCATAAGATTATATAGGCAAACTCCCAAATTGCTCTTTTTGTTTACTGTTCCTAATTCTGAATTTTTTATTTTTTTTCTTTGGACATTCCAGCTTGCCTGGAATGATATTATTTTATTTAATTTCAGTAATGTAACTGTAATCCCAGCAGGTTTCACATGGATTAACGTGAGTTACATTTCTGATTTCTGAAATTACACAAAACCTCAAGTGGCAGATTTGTGGTTTTGTGGCTTCTGCACAGTCCGTAGCATTGCACGGCCTGTGGAGGACCAGCCGAAATGTAGTAGCAGAACTCGGATGCTCAGTGGAGAGAAAGAGCAAACAGGAATGGAGAAGAAGCTGGGAAGTCTCCAGATCAGATGAGGGGGCCGAAGGGGAACATCCTTGACCTCAATTGACACCCTAGAGTTGCCTCTGCCAAAAAGAGGCTCCCTTTTGCCCACCTCTCTGAAGCTGAAGTAGGCACACTGAGTGACAAGGCCTGAGTGACCTTATCTGGCCTAGAAAGTGGGGCTCACCTTGACCCTTCCTCCTGGTCTTCCCCAGGTAAAGAGCAAGCTCTAGTGTGTGTGTGGGGGGGGGAGCTGGTTCTCTCCTGATTCCGGGTTCTTTTGTCCACACGGCCAAGGCTCATCCTTTCCTTTACCCTTTTGCAGAACGGAGAGATCACCATGCTGGGAGAGATCACCCACCTTCAGGGCATCATTGATGACCTAGTGGTGCTGACAGCAGATCCACATAAACTGCCAACAGCCAGTGAGCAGGTAGAGAAGCACAAAAATCATGGTCCATATTCCCCTGAGCCAGCCCCTCCCTCTCACTGCAGGGATTTGCAGCATCCAGGAGGGGCCCACCTCCCTGCTCCAATTCAACTGCTTTTCATCAGAATCTGGGGCTTAAAACTCCATGTATGCCATGCTCTGCGCTCAGAGAACAGGATAAGGTCCGCTTCAAGGACTTAAAATGCGGCCGGGGGTCTCCCCTCCCCTCCCCTCCTGTCCTTTCTCAGGACTAAAGTTCTCATAAGATGTTCAGGACTCGGTTGCCTTTTTCTCTTGTTGCTTTTCTGGTTGCCTGGCTTCGCTAAAGGGGAACCTGAAGCTCGACCACGGCACAAAAGCCTGGAACTGCTCTTTCTTCTGACTTAAGATGATGATGACGATGACGATGACATCCATTCAGTCGTAGCTTTCTGTGGAGGCAACCTTACGTGGTCCTTATCTTTTTAGGGCGCTTATGCTGCTGATTCATATTCAGACAGCTCTGAGCTCTTTTTCACAAATAGTGTTACAAAGCCAGCTTTATCTGGTCATTTTGTTCCTATTTTTCCTTTAATAAAAAAGAACTTGTCATGGCTGCCATTCTGCTAAGCTGAAAGCCTGACATCAGTAATGGTGGGAGGGAGCAGGGGGGGGGAGGGAGGCAGGGGGGGGCTCGGAGGAATCAAAATAAAGCACTACCGCCCAGCGGGAAGCACCGGCCATCTCAAGGTCACTCCAGAAGGATGCGGAGCTGGCGCAGGAAGATGAGCACCATTTCCCAGACTCCTGGCTGAACATTGACTGATAACCAGGGCAAAAGCTCAGATCCAGCTTTTCCTCTTCTGTAACCACTTTGGCTTTAGTAAAGTATTCTTTTGGCTAATTGTGGGCCAGGGTCTTTCTTTTCTAACTGACATTAAACTGGATCTGAGATTTTTGCTAGATAAGATACAATTCACTTTCCCTTGGTGAATTCACCAGCACCCCCCCCCTGGTTATCGGTATTTATGAAATTATTTTGAATTTTTAAATCTATCTTGCCTAGAAGTCTTGCAGATTTAATCAGCCCCTCTCTCTTTTTGGCCAAACCATTTTTATTACAATTACAATTATTACTTATTACAATTATTTATTCACTCCTAGCGCTTGACTTATGACCACAATTGGGACCAGAATTTCACTTGCTAAGCAATGGGGTCATTAAGTGAGTCATCACATGACCCGACAACCATTTTTACTGTGGTTATTAATTGATTCACCACAATTGTTAAGTGAATCACATGGTCGGTTAGCAAATTTGACCCTCGTTGACTTTGCATGTCAGAAGCATGCCTGAAACATTTTGACTGCAGGATGCTGCAATTGTCGTAAATGTTGCCAAGGGCCGAAATTGTAATCATGTGGCCATGGGGATGGTGTGATGGTCATAACTGCAAGGATGGCTTGTAAGTTACTTTTTCAGAAGCTGCCATACCAGGGGTGAAATCAGCAGGTTCTGACAGGTTCTGGAGAACCGGTAGCGGAAATTTTGAGTAGTTCAGAGAACCAGCAAATATCACCTCTGGCTGGCCCCAGAGTGGGGTGGGAATGGGGATTTTGCAATATCCTTCCTCCAGGAGTGGGGAGGGAATGGGGATTTTGCAATATCCTTCCCCTGCCATGCCCACCGAGCCATACCATGCCCACCAAGCCACACCCACAGAACCAGTAGTAAAAAAATTTGGATTTCACCACTGTGCCATACCGTTGTTAAATGGTCATAAATTGAGGACTACCGTATCACCATTCTGAATAACAATCTTGCTTCAGTGGATTCCAATCAGTTCAAAGAGAATGGAGGGTTATTGCTCTATATCTTATAGCTTCAGCCATTGGCAAGCCCAAAAGGCAAGTAAAGACAGGAAATATCGTTTCAAAAGATTGCCTTCTGGGGAACTGGATCCAGGAAGGCTCAGGAGTTCATGGCTCCCATGAAAAAGCCCAGTGGATTCACATAGTCACATGTGAACTTGTACTTCCTCTGGAGTAGTTGAAGATGGCCGGACTATGTGTGGGCATTCTGCTTTGTTGTGGCCAGACCCCTTCCAGAAACTCATCCACGCTGGCAGCTCTGCAGGCAGTCTGGGCCTTGTGGGGCATCTCTTCTCTGGAGCTAAGAACCGAAGGGCTTCAGGGCCTGGACCCCAACATTGGAGAAGAAAGGATTGCAATAGTTTGGGAAGCTAGATTGAGTCTGTGGGTAATATGCCAGTTGTTGGTTGAGGGAAATTTTGCCCAACCGTTTTTGTTATCCGGCCCCCAGTTCACCGAGAGTTGTGCCATGCTGGTGCCTCCAAGGAGCACCAGAGACAATTGGGCCGATATCCACCCCTTTAACTCTTCCTCCTTTGCTTCAAGCAAGGCCTGGTGGCACAAGCAGCTCAGCTGGTGGCCCTTCCCGGCAGCATCTTGGCTGGATCTGGGTAAACATAGTTTGGCCAAAGGCCAGTGAGCCTCTCCTCGGTTTACAAATGCCTCTGGGGTCTGTTCGGAGGGCAAAATCTCTTAGGGTCAGAAATGCTGTAAAGGCCTGGCTAAAATAACTTTTTCTTGCAGGTGATCAAAGATCTGAAGGGCTCTGATTACAGCTGGTCTTACCAAACCCCTCCATCCTCCCCTAGCAGCTCAGGATCCCGCAAATCCAGCATGTGCAGGTATGTTTGGCTCAGCTACTGGGGATCTCTTGTTAAGTGGCGTATAACAGGAACAGGCTTCTCGTGGGCTCAGACCTTAGGAAGCTTGAATAGGTTCAATAATACCCCTTGTGGCATACCAGATACTTCCCAAACTGAGTTGGCAATGGCATGGAATAAAATCCAAGAGAGCCAGACTTGAGCAGCTGTGGTCAGAGTTGGCCTCGAATCGGACATAACGAATGAACTCGAGCCATGGCAGTTCTCTCCTTCAGGTCAAGCAAAGCTCTCCTTTTGTCTTTGATGGTGGTGTAATATCTGTCAACTGGAAGTAGCTGGGAAAAGTTATGTTCCAAACTTTAAGACGTGTTGCTCTTGATCTCACCCCAAAATTCTTCATAGACATTGAAAGTGCTTCTGCCTTTAGCTGAGGAAAGAATTAAAATACGTATTTGTGTAAGCTGCAGCATATAAGTCCCTGTCCATAAGATTCAGCCTACTTTATTGATCCCTGCTGAAGAGGAAGAGCTGATTTCTTGAAGGCTTCTTCATGGTGGAGAAGGACTCTGTAACAACTCTGTTACAGTACAACTCTGCAGTTCTTGAATCAGCATAAAATAAGGGCAGCTTGTATTTACTGCCCTCCCCCAGAGGAACAGTGCCAGCATGAGGAGGGCATGTAACGGACTGCTTGGCTTACCTTGCCTCAAGGAACCTCTCACATCTGCAACCAATGTCCTCCTCCTTCACTTCCTGGGGAAGCTCTGGTGGTAGCATCTCACCTGGTTTCACATTTTACTCCCATAGTGTGGCACAACCAGTAAATGCCAACACCCGCCTGTCCAGTGTCTCATCACATGACTCGGGCTTCATCTCGCAGGATACCATGTTCTCCAAGCCTCCTTCACCAATGCCCTTGGACATCACCAGCCAGGTGAGCTAAGGGTGAACAAAGAAGGAATTCCAGGACAGAATTATGGCTCCACTTGTGCTCCCAGGCAGGCAGGTGCTATCTCCTGAAAGAAGCTGGTGGCAGCCTAGAGCCTCCTCTCCTGGGAGTGATTCAAGAGTCCCTCCTTCCCTGGCCAGCCTTCTTGGAAATGGAGACGGAGTCTGATTTGAACAGGGAAGGCTGTCCCTTTGTGCTGGGTTGATTCCATTATGTCCCTCGGGAAAGGATTGGGACAGTTCCTTTTTGAGGGAAGGAGGTGGGCTGTGACCCTGAGGAGCTGCTGCCAGTAGGAGCCCCTTCTTGGACTGGAGGAAGGAGGGGACATGCGTGGCTTTCCTTGCCCAATTCAAAGGCTAACGCTGGCACTCCTCCAGCAGCTCTCTAAGGCATGACAACATCGACCTGGGGTGGGGGGGGGGCAGGCTTCTGGCTTCAGAGGGGTCTCAATATTGTGTTGCTCACAATTTGGGAGGAGGTCAAGAGGAGAGAAAATCCAGTTCTCAGGATATCTCTGTCACTGCAGGTGGAAGGGGGGAGTTTCCCTCCCCTTCATGAAGGTTTGGACTTCCTCCTCCTCCTCCTCCTCCTGTATGAGAGGTTCTGCCAGCTGCCTGCCGCTTTCATTTCCGCCTGTGCCTTGCCCTGTCCAGCTGTACTCTGTCTCTGCTGCCGCTGCCACCTTCCCTAACAGCTTCTTCTCTTCCTCTCTGCTTGTCTGTTTTGCTGCTGCTGCTGCTGCTGCTCCAACTTGGGGCCTGCCAGAAGTCCTCCAGCTCTGCATCATCCGAAGCCTCTGAAACTTGCCAATCTGTTAGTGAATGCAACTCCCCAACCTCGGTTAGTTCTGACTCTGCTACTGGATTGTATTCAGGTGGCCACAAGGTGAAGCTTGAGTTCCCCTCCACACACACACAAACACACTTTCCCTCCCCCATTTTATCTTGGGGCACACCTGCACCTGGTGAAGAGTTGATGCATGCCACAAACTTCTTGGGTGGGTGGGTGAATGGCCTTGGCCTCCTGCCCCCATGCTGGCTTGGATGCTTTCTGCTTTCTGTTGGTTGACCAGCTTAGGGAGCTCCATGACCAGCCGTGAGCCTGGACTCTCTGGGCCTTGCAGACCTCAGCTGGTGGGGAGTTTTAGCTACCCTTGGTGGGAGTGGGAGCCTACCGCTACCCCCGGGGCCTCCTTGGCTTCCAAGAAACCGAAGCTGTGTCTCCACGAGGAGCTTGGAATCCAGCCCATCTCTGGTGGAGCAACCAGGCAGGAGGGCCAGGAAAGAGCCTCCTGGGGTGGGGGAGGACCTGCCATGGGGAGGATGCAGTCCCTGCCCTTTGGTCTGCAGGGCTCAGCACTCCCGGCACAAGGACCCAGCAAGCACTTGCCCTCCGCTGGGAGTTTGATTAGCTTTGAGCAGACCTGCCCTGCCCTGGGATGGACCAGTTCTCCTCCCTCAGTTGCCACCCCAGGAACTCAGCAGGAGGTAAAAGGGTGGCAAGGAGGACTTTGACAGACACTGGATGCCCCACAAAGTCTCCTGCGTGTCCCTTGGCGTCTCTGGCCTCAGACGCAGTAAGGGGGACAGCGTCCCGGGGGTGACCTGGCCTAATCCTGCTTGGTGCAGGCTCTGCTCCATGCTGGGGCCTTGGGGGCTGGGGGCCACAAGTCTTCAGACCGCCAGGGAGCAGTTGGCTTATTTATTGTTTTATTACTTTTAAGAACCACCCATCTGTCTCACAGAGGGACTCTGGGTAGTGTACAATAAAATATTAAAAGCATAAAAACAGCATATAAAATAACAGTATATAAAAGAGGCAAGGAATGTTAAAAAATTAATTAAAAGGCGGGGAGGGCTTTTCAATGTGTTAACCAGCCCCCCAGCTGCATGCTTCAGGCTGCAGAGCCACGTTTTCTCTCCTTTCCGGAAGGCCAGCAGAGTTTGGGAGGATGGGGGCAATGACAGAGAAGGCCCTCTTCCTGGACATCACCACCCCGGTTGGAATCCTTTGGCAGATGGGATCCACAGCATCCTTCCTGCCTGGCCGAGTGGGACGGGTTGATGTGATGGGACAAAGACGATTCTGCAGGTGGCCTATTCCGTGGGTTGACAGTGCTTTTTCTTCAGAAACTCCTCCCACAGGTTTTTCTTGGCAGTTTGTCTCCCTGGATCTGGTCCTGCCTTCCAGGGCCACTCCGAGGCTGTCCTCAGTCCGCCTTGCAGCTTTCCACTCTCAGCAGAGGAAGCTCATCCCTTGGCAGGTCTTCATGGGGCTCGACTTCCAGCCCCCTCCCCATTTTATGGTCCTTTTGCAAAGACCCGGGAAGCGCAGGGCACCTTCCTAAGTATTCAGAGGCTTCAGGAAAGGACTGGGAAATGTCTTGGAGACTGCCAAAAGGCTGCCATGCATCACAGGCACCTGGTCAGGATCTGGATTAAAGGGAGAGTAAATCAAATGCCTTTATTAAGCCAGACACAAGACCCTTGCTTATCCAGAACCGTTTTGGAGCTTTCTGCTTCGTGGAAATGGGCAGAATATCTGGGAGGGCTGAGGGGCCCTGGGGCAGCAGGATGGTCCTGGCACTTGCTTCTGGGTGCCAGCGTGTCAGCGTGGCCTCTTGGATGGTGTCTCACAGGGAGATGGGCCCTCCAAGGCTCAAGAGTTGCTATGGCCTCCTCCCGCTTCCTCACCCAGTCCCCTTCCCCTCTTGCCTTGCTTGGTTTCGCAAGGCTGGGATTGCCAGTCATGCCAGCTTTATATTTTTCAGGATTGGTCCAAGCTCCCCATCTATGAGCAGCCGGGCGCAAATGCTCTGCAGCGCAGAAAGGATCGTGTGGAGTTTCTCCGGGAGGCAGAACCAGGCTCGGCCTCCCTGATTTATCCGGGGCTCAGCTTGGAGGATGGTCCCCGGCCTCGCCTGTCCCCTGCTTCCATTGCTGCCAAGGTACGGCCGGGTCCCAGGAAGCGCCCTTGGAATTGGGTTCATTTGGAGCTCTACTTGGGCCACTGCCTGGATGTCCCCTGAGCCATCCCTCCCCAGCCCACGATCCCAGATCCAGGCAGATTCGAGGGAGGAGCTGATTTCACTTATGGGTGTTTGAATAATTAGAATAAAAGAGACTGTTTGCTTCCAGTAGACAAAACAGAAGGTGGGGAGGTGTGGGGGGCACTAGGTAGGGTTCTCATTGCTTTCCCTTCAAGGGGCCCAATTTTGAAAGTGTTTGCATAAGGGATTTTCCAAGGATGAGGCCTCTGCCTTCCTCACCAGCTGGAGCTGAAGCGAGGTGCTCTCTGCAGGAGAGGCCGAGCAAAGGGCTCCCCCATTTAATCCTGGTCCCCAGATAAAAGACCCCAGGAAGGCTCTGCAGGCCGAGCAGCTTAAGCAGCCAGTGAATGCAGCAGCCTCTGGCCCTGGCAGGTATCCCTGAAGCTGTGAGTCCGTGCCAAGTGGGGCAGTGTGTGTGTGTGTGTGTGTGTGTGTGTGTGTGTGTGTGTGTGTGTGTGTGTGTGTTGCAAACTGCGCTTGTCTTTCTGGCTCTGTCCCACTTCAGAAGCCTTGCTGATTGCAGCCCCCTCCTCCCCACTGCCCAGGCCAGGTGCTCAGGGGGGAGCCAGTCAGGACTGCCCTGGCAGCAGTGAGAGCAGTCCACCTCCCTCCCTGGCTCGGAGGCCTGTCCGCCTGAGCACAGGAGCCCTGCTTGGAGCTGGGGGGCTCTCTTGATATTTCACCCATCTCCCTCCGAGAGGGCCACAACACTGACTCTGAGCTTCTTTCCCCTTCTCAGCAGCATGGGGAGGAGGTGTCTCCGGCAGCCAGTGACCTGGCCATGGTGCTGACCCACGGCCTGAGCCTGGAGCACCAGAAGAGCAGCCGGGATAGCCTGCAGTTCTCCAGCGGCTATAGCACACAGAACACCACCCCATCCTGCTCCGAGGACACTATTCCCTCCCAAGGTAGGAGGCCGGCTTCAAGGGGGGCAGGCAGGCTGGGAGGGTGCGACCAGGCCTGCTGAGGGGCCACTCCAAGCCACTGGAGAAGGTTCACGCGATGGCAGAGGTTGGGCATCTCTGGGCGATCCCTCATAGCCTGGAAACAGAATCCTTCTCTCAGAAGAAGAAGAAGAAGAAGGCTCTCAGCCAGGCAGGAGCCCCACATCACCTGACATGGCACACTTGTCCTAAGCAGCCCCCATTGCCCAGCTCTCCGTTTCTCCCAGCAGTGGAAAGAAGCAGCAGGCAGTTGGGCTTTGCTGAGGCTAAATGTGCTCCGAGCTTTGATGTCGAAGGGTGCAGGCCGAGTCATTACTCCCTCGATGTGCCCCCCACTATGTGCCTTACCTCATGTAGCAACATGCGCTTGGGGAAGCTTTGTGCTGAAGCAGGAGGTGTGGCTCTGACTCGGGTTCAGCTAGCACAGGGCGTGGATCAGGCTCAAACAACGTCTGTTAACTTTGGCCAGTGACTCTGCTTACGCCCCCTCCCCCATGCCCCTAGGAATTAGGGAGGTCTCTGCCTGTGTTGCTCTCCCACGCCTCACCCTTGTTTCGCGCTGAAGCCATGTTTTGGTAATGGCCCATTTCGGCCAAGGTCATCCTTTGCTGGTCCCTGCTCCTGATGCATCCGCCTGTCCCTTCCTCAGGTTCAGAGTACGACTGCTATTCGGTGAATGGGGACATCGAGGGAGACAACCAGAATGAATTAGACAAATCCTCAACCATCCCTCGCAACAGCAATATCGCTCAAAATTATCGGCGGATGATCCAGACCAAGCGACCGGCTTCAACGGCAGGCCTGCCCATTGGCACTGCCTTGCCAACCGGGACCACACCAGGCGTGGCTACCATCCGTCGCACACCTTCCACCAAGCCCACGGTTCGCCGAACCGTCTCCAGCGCTGGTCCAATTCCCATCAGGCCCCCCATCGTCCCCGTCAAGGCCCCCACTGTGCCTGACTCGCCCAGTCACGCCAGCCCCCTCCGGATGGGCAGCGATGAATGTGTCTTCTATGCCGACGATGCCTGCTCGCCGCATGGCCTGGACTTCACCAAACCATCCCCCAAGAGGCTGAGCCTGCCCAATGCCAACTGGGGTGGTAATGCCCTGGAGATTTCGGTGTTTGCCGGGGCTGGGAAGCCCTCCACAGAAGAGGAGCAGCAGCTGGCTGCCAACCGCCACAGCCTGGTGGAAAAGATTGGTGAGCTGGTGGCCAGTGCTCACGCCCTGGGAGATGGCCAGTTCCCTTTCCCCACGGTGTTCTCGGACCCTGGTCCTGAGGAGCAGACCCCCAAGCCCCCTCTGGCCACTTCCAGCGAGCCCCCCGCTGAAGACATGCTGGTAGCCATCCGCCGTGGGGTGCGCCTTCGTCGAACCCTAACCAACGATAGGTCAGCGCCACGGTTTTTGTGATTGCTCTGCTCAGCTGTTGACCCAAATTCCTCCCAAGCACAAGGCGCCCAGCCTCAGCAAAGGACTGGAAAACGTGGTGGAGGCTGGGCAAACTGCCAAAAGGCTGCCACGCCTCCCATGGTCCAGATCTGGGTTAAAAGGAGACTAAATGAAATGCCTTTATTAAGCCACACACAAGATCCCCGCTTATCCAGAACCATTTTGGAGCCTGCTTCCTACCTTGTTCTCCTGTCCCTTGCACACTTTCTCTCTGCCCTCCTCTGCAGCGAGGTGGGAAACCGGCGCCTGGCTCCCTCCAGCTTGGAGCAGCAGCAGAGGAACCCCCACACAAAAGAGAGCTCATTTCCCTTCTGCTCTTCGGTGTTCTCCTCCTCGGCAAGTATTGGCTGCTCCAATGACCTGGCAAGACGGAGGAGTCTAGAAATCCAGCCCCTTCCTGAGGTCTGTGTGGACTGTGAGCTGTGCAAGGAGCAGGACCTCCTTTCCTGGGCTTCTCTTGGGAGGGGCTCCCTTCTAGTTGAGGGGGTCTCTCTGGTGAGACTGTCTCAGGGAGGGGACTGACTTTCCTTGGAAGGTTGCCTCCTTCCTTGCCCAAGTCAGCCCCCACTCCTGGCTTGAGCTTCACAGAGCTTAGAGGCCCCCCTGGGGCAGGATGGGTACGGCAAGCAGTGTGCTTTGACACATGATTTTGCATGGAGGCGCATGGGCACATTGACACCCCCGAGCCTTTTCTATGGCAGAATGCCTATCGAGAAAGATGGTGGCGATTAGGCCAGGTGCAGACGTGGGTACATGCTTCGTGGCAGTTGTGCCTGGTACTGCCTCAGGCGGGTGTGGGCTTCGCAGGCCTTTCCCTGAAGGAGGTGAGGGAGCTAGGGTGGGGCATCTTGAACACAGCACTTGCCCCGAGTCCCCTGGATTTGGGGTGTAAAGGACTGGTCTGAGGGAGCATCGGGGTAGCTGCCCTTGGGCAGGTTCCTCTCTTCTCAGACCAATCTGGACTCTTGACCAACCAAACAAAAAGGGGGCCAGGAGATGCTCCTTTGGCTGATGCTTTGGGGGAATGGTTTGAACAGAGCAAAAGCCCTCGGTTCTGTGACCACCACGATTGGTCTGGCAGATCACCGTGACTGATGCCTTTGGTTTGACATGCTGGCTGGGCTCACAAGCGCCATGAAGTTGGTTGGCTTGATTTCAGCTCCACGTGATGTGCAAGGCCATCCGTGGCACTCACAGAATCCTCTTGCACAAAGCTGAGCCACGTGGCCAGGCTCCCTTGGAAGAGCCCAAGCGATGCTGAAGCTGCACCAGAGAGGGGGAGAACCGCCGAAACAAAATCCTGAAGAGGGACTTTCGGAAACGGCTCCGCTCTCTCGGGAACCCACAGCAATTCCACAGTGGGATAGTTTTGACGGCCAAGGATGGAAGCGGCGAGGTGAGCCGTGGCCCAGGCTTGTTTAGCTTCGCCCCAGCGGCCTGAGCCATTGACCTGCCTTGGAGTGAGAGCCCAGGGGCTTCATTGCACCTCTTCTTGGCCTCTGCCTGCGCTGGGGCTGCTTTTGTGGCAGCTGTGCCAGGGCTGTCCTGCCTTGCTTAACTTCTCCACCTTGTTCATTCTTGTCTCACCAAACTCTTCTGCACTTTCATCCCCAGAACGTTTGTGTCGAAGAGGCTTGCCTCGTTGTATAGTCCTGATCAGTTTTGTTTACAGGTGTGAAATCTGCCTATTTTTGTAGTTGGCAGGAAGATTTTTAGTGGGGATGTTGGCAGAAATGATGCCAAAAGTAGCCATAATGCATTTATTCACAGCTGGCATGAGATGCAGCTTTTCCATGGTCTGGAAAGAGATGTGAAGGCTCTTCTCCCAAATGCTGATATGGTGACCTTCACTTCTCTCTGAAACTAGAAATTAGTCTCTGTTGGTAAAAGGAAAGTGATGGTGGGAAAGAGAAGATGGTTTTGAAAGGTTGCAGAGTGGAAGAGTAAACAGCATGAGGCTTGAGAAAAGCTGCCTTTCCTCTGGCAGGGCTAGGAAGGGGGAATCGTTGCAACACTGCTTGTTCTCCCGTTTTTAGTTGCAGAGCTTTTGATGCTGGGCAGGTGGCATGTCTGGTACAGGTGGCATCCAGAGGTCAACATGCACATGTAGCACATGAGAATGAAGCAAAGAAAGCAAAATTGAAACTGAATGTTTGCTGCTGTTGCACCAATAAGGATTCCAGTATGTTCACAGTGGGGAGGAAAGTATATTTAGAAAACTTGAGTTATTTCAAGAAGCACACATCAAATTTAAGCATGTAGGGTAGAAGGTTTTAAGGCACTGGTTTTCCCTACCTGGTGTTGGGACTTCCAGTTTACATCTCTGGAGAACATTAAGTTTGACAAGGCCCTGTTCTGAGGGACAAAGAGCTCAAGGGCACGAGAGGTTATGCAGTGGGCTCACAAGGGCTGGGGGCTTCCTTGGCAATGGAGAGGCAGCCTGTCATCCCCCGTCCCCCCCAAAGGCCTTTGGGGGGGCAGCACGACGGCTCCAGCATCCCAAGAGGAAGGCCTCACTTTGTACATAGCCGTTTCCTCCCCACCCAGTTCTACCTGTGTCTCTGTGCGCCACATCATTGTAGGCCCCTCACTCTTCGGCTCTTGTGATAACTTTCATTTTAACACGTCAGCCCTCCTGTGGTTCCCGCACACATCAAACGTGACTATGTGAGATTGTTGCTTTTTGCTTTTCCAATTTGTTTTGTACAGTAAGAAACAAACCTTCTAAAATGTCTTTCAGCTGATGTAACTGTCCTGGTGCTGTTAACTTGTTCTTCCTTTCCATCCCATAATTTATTTTTCTTCTAACAGTCCAAGCTTCTCCACATACGCCCTTTCTTCCAATTTAGTTATGTGGTTTTTTTCATTCAAAATAGTCACTGCTACAGGTAACAAATGCACTGTGAAGATTTCAGTATTAATAAAAGTTGTACTGTAATTAATGCAAATCGTTCCTCTTTATTCTGCCCTTCCTGGTTTAAAAAAAAATGTAGAGGTTTATCTTGAACCCAGCAAAACTCATCTCTACATTTTGCAGCACGGCAGATATTCTTAGATGGCTGGACAGAACTTCAACCCCAATCGATACGAGATATTGGGTGGTCATGGCTGCGCCTACATCCAGAATGGGAGCCTTCACTTCCAGCCTTGTGATGAAGTTGCCAAAAGCATTTGTGTGACAACTGTCCAGTCTTGGTCCAGTTTGTTGACCAAGCCACCTCTGCAGCACAGATCCTTTCCTGACCTGTTATGCTGTTGCACTGGGTTGAAACTACAGTCAGGTCCAGAAATATTGGGACATCGGCACAATTCTAACATCTTTGGCTCTATACACCACCACAATGGAGTTGGAATGAAACAAACACAATGTGCGTTAACTGCAGACTGTCAGCTTTAATTTGAGGGTATGTACATCCAACTCAGGTGAACGGTGTAGGACTTACAGCAGTTTGTATATGTGCCTCCCACTTGTTAAGGGACTAAAAGTAATGGGACAAAATAATAATCATAAATCAAACTTTCCCTTCTTAATACTTGATTGCAAATCCTTTGCAGTCAATCACAGCCTGAAGTCTGGAACACATAGACATCACCAGATGCTGGGTTTCATCCCTGGTGATGCTCTGCCAGGCCTCTACTGCAACTGACAGTCAAATTAAAGCTGACAATCTCCAGTTAAAGCACATTGTGTTTGTTTCATTCCAACTCCATTGTGGTGGTGTATAGAGCCAAAGATGTTAGAATTGTGTCGATGTCCCAATATTTCTGGACCTGATTGTACCTTCCTTCCCTCTGTCTGGAATAGTATATGGCTTCCTGCCTGAGCAGTGGGTTGGACTATAAGACTTCCAAGGTCCCTTTCAACTGTTGTTATTTGTTAAATACTGTATTTTTCATGGTATAAGATGCACCAGACTATAAGACACACCTAGATTTTAGAGGAGGAAAACAAGGAAAAAAGTATTCTGAACCAAATAGTGTAGTAATATATTATTTAATAAAATACCAGTAGAGCAGAATAATTTTTACAACCATGTAAAGTCAACAGTGGTATATTAAGAACCGTCATCACATTAACAAATGAGGTTCAAGCACTCCTCTAATTTTCACCCATTCACAAACTTGAGTGATAGTCAAGTCCTTAGTCCAGTGGGTGTCAGATGATGATTACCAGTAGCCATCCATTTGTTCCACTTCTCGCATGTAGACTTTGAATGGCTTGTTGGAAACATCAAAAGGTTACAACTGGCTGGTAAGACCCGCAGGAATTGCAGCTAGATGAGTCTTCACTTCTTTGAATCTTTTCTTTGTGGTTTCACTAATATGTGTTCCAAACTGCTCGAGCACTAATAAAGCTGGTTTTTTCAGAAGCCCTCCAGGACGTTTGGACCACAGTTTTTTTTTTTTTTTTTTTTATTGCAAAAGTTTTACAATTACATTTTCACCCCTTTTTTTTCACCCCCCCACCTCCCTCCCCAAACTTCCCGTCCTCCCTAACCCTCCCTAATCCTCCCCCCCCCAGACTTCCCTATTATGTACTCATAACTAATAACACTGATATATAAACCTGAACCCATCCCTCCCCCTATATAATTTTTCCTCTTTTTCTCTTTACATTAAGATATTTCTAATACATTATTTTCAAATAAAAGCTATTTGATACTTTCTAGTTTGGTATTTGTTCTGAACATATTCTGTCCAGCTTTTCCATTCCCATTCATAAGTCTCTTGTGAACAATCCTTTAAGTATGCTGAAATCTTCGCCATCTCTGCAAAACTAGCCATCTTCAAAGTCCATTCCTCGATAGTAGGCAAAGCTTCATTCTTCCAATATTTACCTATCAACAATCTTGCTGCAGTTATCATATACAATATTAGTTTTATTTCACCCCGTGTAAAACCCTTAACTATACCCAATAAAAACAATTGTGGAGAGAATTGAATTTTTTTCTTCAAAACATTCTGCATAACCCACCATATTTTTATCCAAAAAGCCTTAACTTTCCTACAGGTCCACCAAACATGATAATACGTAGCATCCAAACATTCACATCTCCAACATTTTGGCTGAACATTAGGGTACATACATGACAACTTTTTAGGATCTAAATGCCATCTATAAAACATTTTATAAAAATTTTCCCTCAGGTTCTGCGACTGTGTAAATTTAACATTCTGAACCCAAATTTTTTCCCATGTTTCCAACATCACTGGTTCTTCAAAATTTTGTGCCCACTTAATCATACAATCTTTAACTAATTCAGTTTCTGAATCCCTTTCTTGCTAGAACATTATAAAGCCTTTTAATATGCATTGGACCTTTCTCTCTTATATGTCTAACCAATTCTTCCTCATGCAACATAATACCAGTTTTTTGGTCCTCTTTCCATCTCAATTGTAGTTGATTATATTGTAACCAAGTTAAATTAATTCCTTCATCCAACAGTGTCTGTAATGTCTTCAGCTGCCATCTGCCCGCATCTGTAAAAAGAACCTCTTTATATAAAACCCCCCCGAGTGACATTATATTTGTATTCCACATAGTATGACCAAGATCCAGCCATAACGGTATTTTGTAATCCCATTTGAGTCGGTGCTTCTTCCAAACTCTCATCAAAGAATCTCTAAGTATATGACTTTTAAATACTTTGTCTACTTTGTCATCATAGAATAAATAAGCATGCCATCCAAATTCAAGATCAAAACTTTCTGCATTCAGTATTCCAATCTTTTTACTTCCAAACCAATCACTTATTAAAGTTAAAGCTGCTGCATCATAATATAACTGTAGGTTTGGGAGTTTAAGACCTCCTCTTTCTGGAACATCTTGCATAATTTTCAATTTCACTCTCGGCTTCTTCTCATTCCAGACAAACTTATTCACACCAGACTGCCAAACTTTCAGTTGTTTGTCACTTTTAAGCACCGGAATCATTTGAAACAAAAACAGAAATCTTGGCAAAATGTTCATCTTAACTGCTGCTATTCTTCCAAGTAAAGACAGTTGCAGCTTTTTCCAAGTCTCCATGTCTTTCTGAACCTCTCGCCACAACACCTCATAATTATTTTGGAACAATTTCATGTTTGATTCTGCAACCTGAACTCCAAGATATTTTACCTTAGGTACAATTTCAAAACCTGCCCTCCTTTCAAGCTCATGTTTACGATCTTGTGTCATATTTTTAACTATCATTTTAGTCTTTTTTGAATTCAGTCTGAAACCTGAAACTCTACCATAGTCTTGTATAATGTCGTTCATCAAGATTATTGATTCCATTGGTTGTAATAGGGTAACCACCAGATCATCTGCAAATGCCTTTATTCTATAATCCTCTTGCCTTATCATTATACCTTTCAAAATTTTAGAGTCCCGTATTGTATTTAGCAAGACTTCCAATGTTAAAATAAATAAAAGTGGGGACAACGGACATCCCTGTCTTGTTCCTTTTTCAATTTTAAACTCAGTCGTCAGACTTCCATTAATAATAATCTGTGCTTTTTGCTCTTGATAAATTGCTGAAATCGCCTGTATAAATTGGTCCCCAAAGCCCATCTTTTTTAAAGTCTTTAGTAGAAAATTCCAATCCACTCTATCAAAGGCCTTCTCTGCATCCAGAAAAACCAGCACTGCAGGGATCTGTTTATTCTTATCAAGATATTCCAATAAGTCTATTACTTGCCTTACATTGTCCTTCATATATCTGCCCTCAATAAATCCCGCTTGGTCCTCATGAATCACCTTTTGAATTACTGGCATCAGACTTCCGGCGGTGACGTAGAGTCGTGGCGGCACAGAAGAGAAGAGCTCTCTCTCTGTTGCCGATTTTCCGAGCTTTGGCGCCTGCTTTTGGCGGAGACCGGTCCCGAAGAGACCGGGAATAAAGAGGGGAAGCTTTGGGGGAGGCGAGGAGAGGTGCGATCTCCCGCCGTACCGTAAAGAGCCCTCAATCCAGGTTCGGGAAGAAGTCGGCTGGCGCGGTGAGCACAGTCGGCCCAGAGACCCGAACGAGCCGATTGAGATCATCGGGAGCAAAGGAGGGAGCACAGTGCAAAATTGCGGAGGTTGAACAGAAACGGAACTAATTTGGATTACTAATTTCAGCGCAAAACAGAGGAAAAAGCTTCTTTTCTTTCCGGAGGGACAGCGTGAAGAAGGAAGATCTCAAAGTGTAACCGGGCGGCAACTGAAAAGGCGAGCAAAAAGGAAGGGACAAAATACGGAGCAGTGAAGAAAGTCTAAAAAACTTTACAATAGACAAAACGAAGGTGAGGAGAAATAACTTAAATAGAGGAGATTAAAAGAAGAATGGACTCTCTTTTACCCCCGTCTTTAGCTGCCTGAGCGGAAGGAGTGAGAAAGTCTTGGCAAAGTAAGGATTATATACAGTGACTGTGCAGAATAGAGGCCGCCATACTGTAACTGGAAAAGACTTCAAGAGTTGTAAAAGAACTGGTTTTTTTCTTTTTTCTTTATTGAAAACATATCAAGCCCAACAAAAACATTGAAAAGCACTGCTCTAGCTTATCATCATTTTCTTTACTTAAGTATAGATGAATTATTATTAATGCTATTTATTGGAATTAATTAATTAAGAAATATAGAGTGTATTTAATCAATTTAGAAAATATTTACAATACATAGAGATTTAGAAGTACTATTATTAGAATATCATATTACTATTAATTAATTAATTATTATATATTAACCAGTAGATATTATTAGAATATTTTCTGTTTGTGGATTTTATTGAATAATTAATTATTAGATATTAAGATACTAAGAATTGATCAATTGTATAGTTTTTAACTAGATAAGATATTTATTTATATATATATTTATATTTGTAGCTATATTTATATTCATATTTATATTTAGATTTAGATTTATATTCTCATCACATTCTCAATTGATTTATATATAATTTCATATAGAGAGAATTAATTATTTAAAAGACTTTATTCATTTAAAGAAGGGTTAGTGGATTGATCTTTTACAAGGAGGGGGGAAAAAGAGAAAAGAAAAGAAAAGAATTATAGAAATTATAGAATTTGGATGGTGATTTGGGAGAAAGTTGATAAAATACTGGGAGAACAATACAAGATTTTGAAAGAAATGACTAGCACCACCACAACCACGTTGAAAACAGCTAAGAAGCCAACACCATTTTTAACAGGAACAGGGGCCTCCCCAGTGACACAGAAAACCTTGGAGGGAATGTTTGCATCAGACAAGCAACCCAGTACACCTAATATGCCAACAATGCAGGCCACGCTTATAACAATTCAGGAAACTATGGTCAAAATGCAAGAGTGTATGACAAGAAACCATGAACAATCTAGAAAAGACATGGACGAGGTAAAGAGAGAAGTTAAGAATGACATTCAAAAGATTGATGGAAAAATGGACTTAATACAAGAAATCATCCAAAAAAATGACCAAAGGATAAAAGAAATAGAACAAAAAACTGAATTGACGGAAGAAAAATTAGAAGCATTAGATACAAAAATGACAGGATTAAATAAGGAACTTGAGAACACTGTGGCCCAATTAGAAATGGAGAAGGCAGCATTCTATTTGCGTTTCCAGAACGTAGCGGAAGACCGGGAGGAAGATTTGACGATGGTAATGGCTGAGATGATAGCAGAGGCACTCCAGAGAGAAAAAGACGAGATAATTAATGAACTAGATGAAGTCTACCGAGTCCACACTAACTACGCCCGACAAAACAAACTCCCGCGGGAGGTACACATAAGATTTGTAAGAAGGAAGGTGAGGGATATTGTATATAAGATAACAAAGGACGAACCGATGTATTATAGAAATAAAGAAATAATCACCCTAAAGCAAGTACCTAAAAGAATACGAGATTTGCGAAGAGATTATTGGTTCCTGGCCACGTTACTAAACAGAAGATATATACCATTCAAATGGATAACCCCGGAAGGAATGTTAGTATCGTGGCAGGGAAAGAAAATCAAGGTGGATTCGCACAGCAAAGCAAAAGAATTATATGACCAAATGATGGGGGCTGAAGTAACAAATGGTAATAAAGAAGAGGAAGGACGATATATCAAAGGAAAACAGAAGAGAGATCGGGAAAGAACACCACAACAAGGAGGGAAAGCAGATGAAGGAGAGACCCAGGAAGAGGAAGGAGTACAGACAAGAGGCAAAAAAAAGGAACAGGAAGAAATAAAGAAGAAACAACAGGAAAGTTAATAAAAAAAAAAAATGGAACGGACTTTAAAAATACTATCTGTAAATGTTAATGGACTCAATTCACCATCCAAACGACACCAAATTTACAAAAAAATTTTGAAACAAAAATCAGACATTGTGTGCCTCCAGGAGGTACATATAAGAAAACAGGATATCAAATATATACAATATAAAAAATTAGGTAAAGAATACGTTTCATTGGCAGAAGAAAAAAAAAGAGGAGTGGTGGTATATATCAAAGAAGGAATAGACAGTAATATGAGGTATGTAGATACAGAAGGTAGGATAGTCATGGTAGAACTAAATCTTGAGCTCAAAAAGATATTATTGGTAGTAATATACGCCCCAAATAGTCAACAATTAGAATTCTACAAAAAAGTGCATGAGAAAATTATAGAACAAAAAATGGAGAATGTCTGTCTGATTGGGGATTTTAATGCTATATTAGATGTAAGAAAAGATTATGAATGTGGTCAACAAAACAAAAATAAAAAAAATGTATTACCTAAAACCTTTATGGATATGGTGGAAGAGTTAGATATGGTAGATAGCTGGAGATATCTTAATCCCGAAGCAAGAAATTATACATATTATTCGAATCCGCATAAATCATGGTCAAGGTTGGATATGATTTGGGTAACTAAGATGTTAATAATGGAGATAGAAGAAGTAGAGATTTTACCAAATAATTGGGCTGACCACAACCCGATAATGATGAAGTGGAGAGGTCAGCAGAGAAAGAAGAATAGATGGACTATGAACACACAGGTTCTGCAAGAAAAAGAATATAAGAATTATATAGAAAAGGAGTTAGAATGGTTTTATAAGGATAACACAAAGCAACACACTTCCCTACAAAACCTATGGGATACAACCAAAGCATATATAAGAGGCCTCACGATATCATATAATGTAAAACGGAGAAAAGAGAGAGAGAAAGAATATAACAAATTATTAGAAGAAATTCAAAATTGGGAATGTAAATTGCAAAGAAACCCAGGGGATGAAAAAATAAGGTTAAATTGGTTAACAGCAAAACATAATCTAAACATATTAGAGCAGGGGAAATATGTAACAGCATTGAAATATACAAGACAAAATTACTTTGAAAACGCAAACAAACCAGGGAGATGGCTGGCGTATAGGCTGAGGAAGGAAAGAGAAAAAAGAACAATTCAGAAATTACGAGATGATGAGGGAAGGATTCAATGGGCTCTAGAGGAAAAAAAGGACATAATAGTCCAATATTATCAAAAACTGTATGAAAAGGATATAGTAACAGAGGAGGAAATTGAATACTATTTAAAAGGGGAGGGATTGCAAATACTAACAGAGGAAGAAAGAGAATTATTAGATAAGGAGATTACGATGGGGGAGCTAAAAGAGGCACTGAAGAGGCAAAAAAATAATAAAACCCCGGGGACAGACGGTTTACCAATAGAATTCTATAAGACATTTGGAGACTCATTAAATGGAATACTGTTAGAAATATACAATGAGGCCCTAATGGAGGCAAAGCTACCCAACACATGGAAAGAAGCATACATTTCCTTAATATCTAAAGAGGGGACAGATACCACACTAATAAAAAATTATAGGCCGATTTCTTTGTTGAACACTGATTATAAAGCTTTCATGAGTATAATTGCCAATAGGATGAAAATAATATTACAAAATAAAATACACCAGGATCAAAATGGTTTTCTGCCTACAAGGCAGATAAAAAACAATTTAAGAATAGTATTGGATGTTCTAGAATATTATGAGGTGCATCCAGAGAGACAGGTAGCACTGATCTTTCTGGATGCACAAAAAGCCTTTGACCAAGTTAACTGGCAATTTATGAAGCAACAAATTAAAAGTATGAATTTTGGAGAAAAATTTACTAAAATGATAACATCGATATATCAGAATCAGAAAGCATGTGTTTTGGTGAATGGTGACCCAACAAAATTCTTTGGAATAGATAAAGGAGTAAGGCAGGGATGTCCACTTTCCCCTTTACTATTCATTTTAACATTGGAAAATTTATTAATCAGAATTAGAGCAAATAAAGAAATTCAAGGATTAAAGATCAAGAGAGAGGATTATAAGGTCCAAGCATTTGCAGACGACCTTGTTTTTTTCGTAGAAAACCCATTAGAAACAACCCCAAAATTAATAAAAGAGATTGAAAAATTTGGAAAGGTAGCAGGTTTAAAAATTAATAAAGAAAAGACAAAAATGATAACAAAAAACATGACAATAAAACAAGTAGAGAAATTAGTAAAAGAATCCGGTCTGCAGACAGTAAAAAAAATTAAATACTTAGGGATAAATTTGACGGCCAAAACGACAACAATAAAAGAAGACAATTATGATACTTTAGTCCAGAAAATAAAGGAAGATTTAGAAAAATGGGGGAAACTAAAACTGTCTTTATTGGGGAAAATAGCAGCAATAAAATCAAACATACTGCCAAGACTCCTTTATCTATTCCAAACAATTCCAATAAAATTAGATAAGAAATTCTTTGATAATTTGGATAAAATAATTAAAAAATTTGTGTGGGAAGGGAAGAAATCAAGAATAAAATTGAATATACTACAAGATGATAAAAGTAGAGGTGGATTTGGACTCCCGGCATGGGATAAATATTACAAGGCTGCCAGTTTATTATGGATTAAAGATTGGATAACCTTAGATAATCAAAGATTGCTAAATTTAGAAGGGCATGATTTAATGAAAGGATGGCACGCCTTTATATGGAGTTCAGGAAATAAAATATATAAACATTTTAACAACCATACAATCAGGAGATCCTTAATTAACACATGGCTACAAATTAAACAAAAACACTACATGAAAATTCCTGGCTGGCTATCGTCTATAGAAGCAATAACTCACCCCAACATATTATCAAAACAAAAGATTCTAAAATATAGGGAAATAGTAGATGTTCAGGGGAATTTGAAAACTAGGGAAGAGCTTAAAGAACAAGGAATGGAAATAGACTGGTGGCCCTACTCGCAAATAAAAGTAAGATACAGAAAAGACCAAGAGAAAGAAGGAATAGATTTAAAACAAAATCAATTAGACAAACTATTAGAATCAAAAGAAGGGAAGCTAATCTCAAAAATTTACAAATATTTACTCGAATTCGATCTGGCAGAAGAGTTGGTCAAAGGGCAGATGGTAGCCTGGGCGAGGAACATAGGGCATAATATACAATTAGAAGATTGGGAAAGAGCTTGGGAAGATAATTATAGAATGACAAAATCGGTACCATACAAAGAAAATCATTATAAAATGTGGTACCGATGGTATCTGCCACCCGCAAGGTTAGCAAAAATGTATCCAAATGTGAACCCGGTTTGCTGGAAATGTAAAAAAGCACAGGGAACTTTTTACCATGCTTGGTGGCTTTGCCCAAAAATCAAAAAATATTGGAACAAAATAAAAACATGGATAATAGAAATAACAAATCACGAAATTGAATTAACACCTGAAGTCTTTTTACTCGGCATGATCAATAAAAATATTAGGAAGGACATAAAATACCTAATACTCCATATTATAACAGCGGCAAGATTAGCATTGGCACAACTCTGGAAAATTGACCGTTTGCCAACTGATCAGGAAGTAATACAGAAAATCTATGTATGCGCAGAGATGGATAAATTAACCCTAAAATTACAGGATAAGGAAGATTCAAATTATTTTAAAATATGGAATAGCTGGTACCAGTGGATAAGTCAGAGAGAGGGAATGCTTAGAGATGAAAGTTAGGAGAAATCAATGTAAATAAACAACTGCACTGTCAGAGAGATATAGAAGGAAATATAGTCACTGTGTGTATATATATATATGTATATATAACATTAGAAAGTAGTTGATAGAGGAAATTGAGCACTATATATGTATAGTATATGTACTTGTAATTTGTGTGTTTGATTAAGAAAAACTTGTTCAGTTTTTCTTATAATTGTTTTAAATGTCTTTTTTTTAAATATGAATAAAGTTTGTTTAAAATTTAAAAAAAAAAAAAAAAAGAATTACTGGCATCAACCTGTTGGCTAATACCTTCGCATAAATTTTATAGTCTGTGTTCAAAAGAGATATTGGTCTGTAATTCTCTGGTTTTTTAGGACCAACTTGTTCTTTTGGTATCAAAGATATATAAGCAGTTGTCCAAGATGGGGGTATTTTACCCCCTTGTTGAATATTGCAAAATAAATCTCTAAGTTGTCCCACCATTTCAGCTTGTAAAGTTTTATAATACACTGCAGTCAGACCATCTGTGCCAGGAGCTTTGGCTGTTTTTAACTGTTTAATTGCTGCTGTTATCTCCTCCTCTGTTATAGGATAATTCATTCTTTCCTTTTGTTGATCAGTAATTTTTGTAACTCTCTTATCATTTAAATATTTTTCTATAAGTCCATTCTGCACCTCTTCTTTGGCATATAGTTTAGTATAATAGTCCACAAAAGCTTCTTTAATTAAATTTTGTTGAAAAATTTCTTTCCCTCCAATATCAATACTATCAATAGTCCGTGTACTTTGTTTTTTCCTCAGTGTATAAGCCAACCATCTGCCCGGTTTGTTAGCGTTGCAAAATGTATTATGCTTCGCGTATTGTAGGCTTGTTGCAACTTGTTCCGCCATAAGCATTTGAAATTGGTCTTTCAAAAGTTTTATAGCACTTCGTATTCTTTCATCTGTTGGATTTTTAATAAGTAACTGTTCTTTATTCTTTATTTCCATTTCCAACTCAGATCTTTTCTTTTGTCGGAACAGTCTATGTTTAGAATTCATGTAGATAAGTACCCCTCTCATATAAGCTTTACTTGCGTCCCAAACAATTTCAATTGGGGTACCTTTGTTCAAATTTATTTCAAAAAATTCTTTCAAATGCTTTTTAAGTTCTATTGTATTTTTTTCATATCTAAACAAGTTCTCATTTAATCTCCAAGAACGTCTCTCAACCCTGTCCATCTCAATTTCTATCCATACAGGGCTATGGTCAGTCAAAGTTCTTGGAAAAATCTTTGTTCTTTTTGTTTTAACAAGTAGATCATTTGACAACAGGATAAAATCAATCCTAGAAAAGGATCTGTGTCTATCAGAAAAGAAAGTGTAATCCAATTCATTTGGATTATGTATTCTCCAAACATCTTTTAGTTCCATATCTTCTTTCATATCAAAAAAAGTCTGTGGTAGTCTAATTCTAGACTTTGCCAAGCTCTTTTTATCTAGTTTAGAATCAATTACTCCATTCCAGTCTCCCATAATTAAAATAGATCTATAGTCCCATTGCAATATTTTAGTATGTAACATCTTATAAAAATAATCCTGTTGTTGGTTGGGAGCATAAATTCCAATCAAAAGAATTTGACCATTTGCTGTGAGCAATTCAATTGCTACAAACCTACCATCTTGATCTACTTCTATAACTTTTGCTGTTAATTTTTTATTTACATAAATAACCACACCATTCTTTTTCTGCGAAGTTGAAGATATATAATGTGCTCCTAGTTTTGAGTTTATCAAATATTTTTGATCTTGAGTTGTAATATGCGTTTCTTGTAAACATATTATATCATTATTAAATTGTTTCAAGTATGTAAATAATTTCTTCCTTTTCTGTGCTGAATTCAACCCATTGACATTCCAAGATAGACACTTAAAGGTCATCAGCCTCTTTCTGGAGCGCAGAGCAAAATATTTGAAGTTCATCCGAGAGCTTCGATCTCGCTCCTCCCATAGCGCCACTCTCTTGTATGATACTCTTAACTGCCTTCTTGTCTTGTCTTTCCTGTTGTTGTTGTTGCTTTTGTTTAAGTAGCTTGGATTGAGCTCTAGTTATACGTTGATCTTTAACTTCAGTCAGCTGAATCAAATCCAAAATTGGAGAAGAATCCAACAAGGGCTCGCTCAGAAAACCTCCTTCTGCACCTTGCACTATTTCTAATTCCTGCTTAGACTGTTCTTTCAATTGCCTCTCTTCACTCTCCTTAATCTCCAAAACTGTAGATGTACGTGGAGATGGTGTTCTTTCCTTAAGAATAGTACTGTAAAAGTGTTGTGCCTTCTCCACGGTATTCAACCGATATCCTTCTCCCTTATATCTAAAAATTATCCCAGCTGGTGCGTCCCACCGGAAGGGTATCTGTAAATTTTTCAATTCCTTAACAAGAAAACCAAATTCTTTTCTAGCTTTCAGCATTTTAGGAGGTAATTCTTTAAAAATTTCAAGTCGTGAACCCCCCACTTGTACAGAAGTGTGAAAAGATTTTTGCAGGATATCATTTCTAATTTCTCTATCAGTAAAGTATATGACCACATCTCTGGGCAGTTGTCTTTGTCTGGCCACCCAAGAGTTCACTCTGTATATTTTATCTATTTTATGAAATACCAAATCAGGATTAGCTTGTAAAATCTTAGCCAAGGCTTCAGAGCAAACTTGTCTCAAATCCTGTCTCTCCTCCTCTCGAATTCCCCGAAGCCGTATGGCGAATTCCATCGCCCGGAATTGTATCATAACAATCTCATCTTCAATTCTCTGCATTTTATTGTCAACCTCATCAATTTTATAATCATTATCTTTCATCTTAACATTAACTTCTGATTTAAATTCTTCAACTTTAAAATCAACTGTCCCAATAAATTTTGCCAGGCCAGACGCCACTTCTGAAATTTTTTTGGTCACCTTATTTTGATTCTGTTTCACCATGTCTTTAACTTCATTAATTTCCTGCATAAATTCCTGATGTGATTTTTGAAGTTTATCATCTATCTCCTGTTGAGATTTTTGAAATTTATCATCCAAAGTTTTAGAAATAAATTCTTTTAAATCTCCCACATCAAATTCTTTTTTCTGAGTTTGTAGCTGTTGAGCAGGGGGAAGTTGCGTTTCATGTTTATGTGTGGGGGATCCCCCCCCTAATGCCTTCCCTTCCTGCTTCTTTGAAGCCATCCTGGCTCGTGATCTAGTTTTTCTAAAGAGGGAAGTTCCTTTTCCTTTCCCTCCTGCACAAAGACTTCTAAAAAAGTCCCCCAGATTTGATCAAATAAGGGTTAAAATAAAGCAAAGTCCAATATTGAAAAGGGAAAAATTTCCCAGTTGTTTCTCTTATAACAAGCAAGGCAACTTTGTAGCAACTTGGAAACTTTGTAACAAAGCAAAGTAACTTCACCAATCCACACTCGCTGGCTCGTTAACTCTGAGGCTAGGCACCATGTTTTTTCAAAGCACTTTCACTCACTCGCATTTTCTCAGATTGAAAAGTCAACAAAGTGCTAATACTTGCGTTTCCAAATTTCAGGATTCAGTAGTTTCGCTGTTTATTAAAGCTGGTTCTTTCGCTTTAAGTTTCCTGCAGCCGGCTTGTTCTGCAAAAGCAGAATCGTCCCACGTCGCCCGGAGTTTCAGCAGGTTGGGAGGGAGCCACGCCTGTTTTCTCCCCAGAAACTTCCCTGGGGGGTTACAGGGGCTCAACCTGTGCCCTGCGATCTCTCCTTCTTCAATCCTATGGATTTAGAAGTTTTCGAGCCGCTTCTTCGTCTCGAAGCGGCTCTACAGGCGGCGGGGCTGGCGGAGCTTCAAAGAGCGCCGCCGTCGCCGAAGACAAGGAAACCGGAAGTCTCCGGACCACAGTTTTTTCAATCCATGTTCATCCATCCTTTCTCATGGACATGCACAACAACACCTCTTGGAATCACTTCTTTTGGGAAGGTTTTCCTTTTGAATTATTAACATTGGTGGCAGTTTGGTGCCGTTTGCACAGCAGGACAACACAACCGTGTAATGTGTTTTCTCATGTCCTGAGGTTTTCCCTGTTATGTTTTTGGCGCCTTTCACATCAACAGTCCTATATTTATTTATTTATTTATTTATTTATTTATTATTTATTTATTTATTTATTTATTTATTTATTTATTTATTTATTATTTATTTTATTCAATTTGTATACCGCCCTTCTCCTAGTGGACTCAGGGCAGTGCACAGCCAGAACTAAAACACATACCAATACAAAATTTAAAATTATTAAAAGAATTACATATTTTGGCCCAAATTTAAAACAATTCGAATTAAAACCCATTGATAGATTAAAAACTAAAAAAAAAAGGGGGGGGTTCAAGCCAGCCCTGCTTGATGGAAAAGAAGTTTTCAGGACACGGCGAAAGACCCGGAGATCCGATATCCTCCTTATCTCCGGGGGCAAATCGTTCCAGAGGGCAGGAGCTGCCACAGAGAAGGCCCTCCCCCCTGGGGGTCGCCAGCCGACACTGCCTGGCTGACGGCACCCTGAGGAGTCCCTCTCTGTGGGAGCATACTGGCCAGTGGGAGGCTATCGGCGGCAGAAGGCAAATACCCAGGTCCTATGCCATGGATGGCACATCAAAAGTTAGTGGATATTCCCAATCTGGCCAATTTCAAAATTATTTTTCTTCCTGGAGTCTATCACAAAAATATGAAAAGAATCTTACATTCATACTCTTGGCATTCTTTGCGCAATTCTAGTTTTGGAGCACATAGCAAGGCCTCATAAATCTGAAGCACCACGATGGTGATCCAGTCAAATCCTGAATGCCTTTCTGTGTAGCAATGCTACATAGCTACATACTATTTTTGTGGTGACTGCGAAGCCACTGTTCCGGTGACCTGTGATACAGTCCCTCATGTCTTCCTCTAACTGGCCGCTTTGTAGGAAGCCCACGAAAGTTGTGCTTGCTTATATCCTTTACCTTTTGCAGCTGATCCACCTGTTTCCTCCACTCTCCCTATCATTTTTTCAGTTGGAGGTGGTCCAAAATGTTTCTCCGCTGCACTGTTTCCATGCCCCTCAGCATATTTCACGATTTCCAGCTTGAAAGAGATTTTGTATGCTTGCCTTTTTGGCTTTGACATTTTTTTGCAAGAAAGAACAATGTGTTCTGCATTGTTTTTTATAACAATGCAGAGCACTGTAGCTGAAACCATCTCCATACATTCATACCCACACATTATGCCCCCGCCCTAAACTACGGTAACAATAGCAAGCTGAGAATTTTAGGACATTTAAGGTTTGTTTCCTCCCTAACCCTAACCTTAACCCTAACCCTTTACAAACAAGTGCTAACCTAACCTTAACCCCTAACCCATGGCTCTTCAAACTTGACAGCTTTAAGACTTGTCCCAGAATTAAGGCAACTCCCAGAATTTCTCCTCCAGTCATATTAGCTCAGGAATTCTGGGACATAAAAGTCCACAAGCTGTCTGTCTGTCTGATCTCAGACAAAAAAATATCGAATAGCTTATGAATGAACGTTAAGTATCAGAAGTATTATGTTTATAATTCACTATTCTATAGTGGAGTTAAGGTTTCAGGGGGGGAGTTAGTAGTCTGAGGATAGGTAGGTTAATCTAGTTTATGATTGTTAAATGAAATACCTTGTATTTTGCTCTGGGGGGGAGGGGGGAGGGGGGGATGAGGGGAAGGAAAGGGTGGGGGGAATATGGGGGGGGGAAAGAAAATTCTTTTTTTCTGTAAAACTTTTCAATAAAAAAAAAATCCACAAGCTGTCAAGTTTGAAGACCCTTGCACGCCTAACCATTTACAAACAGGTGCTAACTTGTCATGGGGCAGCAGCGATGAGCGGTGGCAATGGGGGGGGGGGCATTCAGGCAGGCAGCTTCTCCAGGCGTGCAGGGCAATGGGGAAGGGGGCAACTCAGGTGACTTCTCCAGGCGAGCGGCAGCGATTTGGGGGGGGCGCTCAGGCAGCTTCTCCAGGCCTGCGGTGGCAATGGGGAAGGGGGCAACTCAGGCAGCTTCTCCACGTGAGCGGTGGTGATGGGGGAAGGGCGGCTCAGACAGCAACTCAGGCAGTGGCTGGTTGGCGGCAGGTCAGAAGCAGATCTGGCAGCAAGGCGGCAATTCTCAATTTATAGCAAACGGTTCCCTAGAACCGTTCGATGTTCACCTGAGGTTGGATCCCAGAATACCACCAATCAGCAGCCTGTTGCCACCATTGCCACTACCGCAGCAACTCCCTCCCCCCTCCCCCCAGGTATGGCTGATGCAACATTCGGTGTATAAGTCACGCCCAGATTTTCACCCTCTTTTTGGGGGGGGGAAAGGTGCGTTTTATACTCTGAAAAATACGGTACATGTGATCCTGAGTTTATATATAGCCCAAGCTTTTCTAGATTTGAGAAACAAGAGAGTTACCCCACTTTTCATAGCTCAAGAGACAGCTCTAAGGTTTGTGGGCATGTGAAACCAATTTAGCCCAAGGAATCCCTTCAGTTCCTCAGGCCCATTTTGGTCCTCGGATAACATACATTTCATTCTCTCCCAGCTATTTCTGCAATTCCAACTAATGAATTCCAGGTATGTGGATGGCCTTCCCCTGGGAAGTGAAAGTGAACATCTCCCCCTGGTGCTCTACTCCACTACTCCACTTTCAAGCCAAGTTGTTGGGTGTCACACTTTTGTCAAGCAGAAATTGGTCTCCGGAAATTTCTTTCTTCCATGCACTTCCATGTAGTTACATGGCCTCCTCCTTGTAGTTCCTTGTAACTGTAGTTCCAGTTAAGGACTGCTTGTACTAGAATAGACAGCATCTCCCCTCTGCACAAGCACTTTTACAATCTGTATACTAACAGCCAAATCCTTGACAGCCAAAGGATTGAGGTGCAAGAGAATGGTAGCTCAGGATTTTTTCACACAGCTTTATCAGAAAGGAGAGGAAAATATCTGTGAAATTCGGAAATATTTGGAAAAGACAGACTTGCCTAAAGTCTCGGAAACAATGAAGGAAATTCTTAATGCGGAATTTACGATGGAGGAAGTAGAAACAGTTATGAAAGCACAGGCGAATGGCAAAACCCCGGGTAGAGATGGCCTTCCAGTTGAATTATACAAAATAGTGTTTGACGTGATAGGAAGACACATGACGGATTTATTCAATGCGGTTATGAAAGAGGCTCAGGTTCCAGTATCTTGGACTGAGGCTTATATTTCTATTATCCCAAAAGAAGGAACTGTTCTATCTCTTATTAAGAACTATAGGCCAATATCATTACTAAACTCCGATTATAAGATATTTGCGGGGGTTCTTGCAGCTAGGCTTAGCTGCTTCCTTAACCAATTCATTCACTCAAACCAAAACGGCTTCCTTCCTAATAGATATCTACGAGATAACCTTAGAATTATTATGAATACATTAGAATTTTTCGAAAATCGCCCGGATAAACAATTAGCCCTAATTTTTGTTGACGCCCAAAAGGCGTTTGACAGAATCAGTTGGGAATTTATGATTTCTCAATTGGAATATATGGAGTTTGGTGGGAATTTTATTCGGGCAATTCGAGCTATCTACCGGGAGCAGACTGCAAGAGTTCTCATAGATGGAAAGGAGACGGAGAGAATTCAAATTCGTAGAGGTACAAGACAGGGATGTCCCCTTTCCCCATTGCTATTTGTATTAACTTTAGAGCCCCTGCTTAGAGAAGTGAGAGGAAACACGGAAGTAAGAGGAATGAAGATTAGGCAGGAGGAAGTTAAAGTTCAGGCTTATGCAGACGATCTTGTATTTATCTTGGATCAACCACTGGACTCGGGCCTGAAATTATTATGCTTGATTAGAGAGTATGGGAAGGTAGCGGGGTTAAAGATGAATGAAGAAAAAACTAAAATCCTAGTGAAAAATATGACTCAGATGCAAAGGCAACAGCTGGAGCAGTTAATGGGCTTAAGAATAACAAATAAAACTAAGTACCTGGGTATATGGTTGACCGCCAGATGTTCCTCCATAAAGGAGGATAACTATCTTCCTCTTTACAGCCAGAAGCTCAGAGACTTAGAAAGATGGAAAAATCTCCAGCTATCAATTTTGGGAAGGGTGGCAACCATTAAGATGTGCGTGTTACCCAAATGGTTATTTCTATTCCAAACAGCCCCGGCAAGGTTGAATAAAGAGTTTTTTACAAATTTGGATAGGAGTATATCTAAATTTATCTGGCAGGGAAAGAGGCCGCGGATTAGACTTAAAATGTTACAAGAACCCAAAAATAGAGGAGGATTTGGACTCCCAAATTGGGAGCTCTATCACCAAGCAGCGAACTTGATTTGGGTGAAAGAATGGATGATCCTACAAAAGAGACGACTTTTGACATTTGAGGGAGCCGGTCTTCAACATGGCTGGCACTATTTTCTATGGCCGGGAGCATCCGGCCGTCCTAGACACTTTGATGATCACTATTTACGTAGGACGCTTGGGTACACTTGGGAAAAGGTTAGAAGAAGAGTATATACAAAAGTTCCATGTTGGATTTCGGCGCAGGAAGCTCAGGTTTACCCGACATTGTATAAAGGGGAGAAAACCTTGACGTATGAAGGTTTCTTGGATGTTCAGGGTAATCCAAAGTCACGAGAATTATTAACTCTTCAAGGATAAAAGATAGACTGGTGGTCTTATTCGCAAGTGTACTCCAGGTATAAAAAAGATTTACATAGTGAAGGAATCTACCGTAAAAGACAAGAATTGGATAAGATCTTATTAGAAGGAGGGAAAGGGATATTATCTAAATGTTATGCATATTTATTGTCTCTGCAGATAGGACAGGATGTAGTGAAGGATTGTATGATAGCATGGGGGCGAAATTTTGGATATCCCCTTGACTTCCAGCAATGGGAACAGATTTGGTTGAAAAATATGAAATTAACCATGGCCTCCTCATATAAAGAAAACATATATAAAATGATCTACCGGTGGCATCTACCCCCCGGCGAGATTAGCTAAAATGTTTCCCGGGACATCTGCCTGCTGTTGGAAGTGTGGTTACAGCAATGGAACCTATTTTCACCAATGGTGGACCTGCCCGCAGGCGGTTAAATATTGGAAAAAAATACGGCAATGGATTTTGGAAATTACACAGATTAATTTGGAATTAAGACCTGAGATTTTCCTATTGGGGGCAAAACCTTTGAATGTTAAGTCAGATATATGGTTCTTGTTGATTCACATTATCACTGCAGCAAGATTAGCGTATGCGCAGGAGTGGAAAAATCAATACTTACCGATAGATTTGAAAATAATATATAAAATTAATGAGTGTGCGGAATCAGATAGACTAACTAGATTGATCAATGGTAAAAAAGATTCAGAATTTTATAACAGTTGGAAAGTATGGTACGATTGGGTCCAGAAAAGGTGGGATAGAATAGACATATGATGATGTATATATATGATGGCAAATATGTATGTATAAAGGAATGATTTTATACTTATGGACAATGTAATCATATTATACCATGGTGGCAGGATTGTATATTTTATTTGTGTATTAGTGTATAGAATATATTAATAAAAATTATATATATATAAAAAAAAAAGAAGCAGATCTGGCAGCAAGGCGGCAATTCTCAATTTATAGCAAACGGTTCCCTAGAACCGTTCGATGTTCACCTGAGGTTGGATCCCAGAATACCACCAATCAGCAGCCTGTTGCCACCATTGCCACTACCGCAGCAACTCCCTCCCCCCTCCCCCCAGGTATGGCTGATGCAACATTCGGTGTATAAGTCACGCCCAGATTTTCACCCTCTTTTTTGGGGGGGGGGGGAAAGGTGCGTTTTATACTCTGAAAAATACGGTACATGTGATCCTGAGTTTATATATAGCCTAAGCTTTTCTAGATTTGAGAAACAAGAGAGTTACCCCACTTTTCATAGCTCAAGAGACAGCTCTAAGGTTTGTGGGCATGTGAAACCAATTTAGCCCAAGGAATCCCTTCAGTTCCTCAGGCCCATTTTGGTCCTCGGATAACATACATTTCATTCTCTCCCAGCTATTTCTGCAATTCCAACTAATGAATTCCAGGTATGTGGATGGCCTTCCCCTGGGAAGTGAAAGTGAACATCTCCCCCTGGTGCTCTACTCCACTACTCCACTTTCAAGCCAAGTTGTTGGGTGTCACACTTTTGTCAAGCAGAAATTGGTCTCCGGAAATTTCTTTCTTCCATGCACTTCCATGTAGTTACATGGCCTCCTCCTTGTAGTTCCTTGTAACTGTAGTTCCAGTTAAGGACTGCTTGTACTAGAATAGACAGCATCTCCCCTCTGCACAAGCACTTTTACAATCTGTATACTAACAGCCAAATCCTTGACAGCCAAAGGATTGAGGTGCAGAACTTCGGATTTGAAAGCAAAAGGATGCCTCCTTTTGCCACTGCAGCAGGAAAAGAGATCCCTGCCTTCACTCATTTTCCAATCTGAAGCACTTCACAATTTTACTTTTTAAAGGAAAACTTCTAGGAGGACCAATCCACTGAGCCAACACACATCACAGGTGTAATTTGGCTTAATCCATTAGCAGCAATGGAGGTCTAAAGAAACCTCGTGTTATCTTTGGTCAAATAAGTATGGATCTGATCCTCAAAATGTTTCCTAGCTATGAAAAAAAGGCTGAAATGCAACTCATCCCCACAAAGGATGGATCGCCCCACTAGCTCTGCCAGAAGGATTTCCTTAAATCTATGCACATGGACACTAGACAGCAAGCTCAGTATTTTTTTTAATTCTTTAAGATTGTAACCACCATCTCTCCAACGAGCAAAATACTAATTTGATGCAAAACTATTTACAACATAAAAGTTAAAAACAATAGAAACAGTAGGGTGACCAAGTAGACAATTTTTCCAAAATTGTGGTTAGGAGGGAAAACAGTTGTAGCTTCAAGCCACCGTCACTCCCCGAGGCTTTCCTTCTTACTCAGAATGGATGAGACCAATCAGGTCAGCTCATTGGTGAAGCTACCCACTGGCCAGGATTTGGGATGGGGGTTGTGGCATCGCAGTTCCGCTGAAATGGGCTTATGGGGCATTATCCCTTGGAGGGCTCGATGACCTACTGAGCTCCAGGATAGAAACAGGGGCAAACAAAATAGGGACAGGCAAGGAAGTTTCTTTCAACACATCTTCAAAATAAGTCCGTATCAAGTCCTCCAACAGCTCAGCTCAGAAAGCATAGCGCGTACGGATGTCCTCTAGTTTCTTTGAGACTTCTGGAGGAGTCCGGTCCAGTTCTTCAGACACGTTCTTCTGCTTGTTGGGCTCCATGGAATTGAACTGTTCGCAGAGGTCCCCATCAATAACATTCTAATAGGAAAAAGGAGGAGGAGGTTTCAGTCCCAGGGAAACAGCTTTTGCACATACAAAAACAGTTGCAGCAAAAAGTCAATTCACAGCCAGCATGGGCACAACAGATGCAAAGTTACCCGACTGCCCAAGAGCCAATTTTTAAACTCAATTTACAGAAACCTTAAAAAAATAACTCTTAAAAAAATAAATCCAATCTATTTTTTTTTTAAAGCTGTCACTGGAGAGCAATCTTCCAGCCAGGTGCCAGCCCAAAAACACACTGATGTCACTAGGGACCCCACAAGAGATCTGCAGGAACGGCTGACCGAGGAACAGCTCCCCTCTGGGAAGGCAGATAGGGCTCAGCACTTTTCTTGCTCTTTACCGCCACTTCTCAGGCTGAGAAGCTCCCAGAGACTACAATAAAAACATGCTGGCCTAAAACAGGAGGTGCCTCCCCTTTTCTTTTGCCTCATCGGGCATCTCTTGACTACACAAGCCTCCAGGGGCAGGAAGGAAAGTCATTTATTTGCTTCCTCTAAACATGTTTAAACTGCCAAGATTAAAACCAATAAATTCCATCTCATCTCATCAAATTGTCTTAAAATTTAAAATATACTGCTCAAAAAAATAAAGGGAACACAAGCAGAAGACATCTGAGATCTGAATGAATGAAATAGCCTTATTTCTTTTTTTATTACTTTGTTCGTTACATACAGTAGTTTATACACTGCTCAAACAACTAAAGGGAACACAAAACTACTGTATGTAACGAACAAAGTATTTAATAAGGCTATTTCATTCATTCATATCTCGGATGTCTTCTGCTTGTGTTCCCTTTATTTTTTTGAGCAGTGTATATTAAAGATTGCCATCTTACAAAGGATGGGAGGAGGCCAGGAGGAGGCCAATATCGGAGAGGCTCTGCCCCTTTCAGGACCCGCCTGAAAGGGGCAGAGGAAGGAAGGGCAGAGAACAAGACAGGAAAAGGCGATTTCTAATGACACAGAATGCTGCTCAGGAAGGGGGTGACTTCAAGCTGCTTTGGAGAGGCAGAGCAAGAGTTGTCCAGCAAGCCCAGATGAGGCTGAAGAGACCAGACCTACCTTAACGGGGAAGTAATAGGAGCGGAAGCTGAGGTGGTCTCGACCACAGAGAGGCGGGTGCTCAGAGCGGAGGTGCATCTCAACATGCTGGAAGAAGTCATGATCCTGAAAGAATCAGAGGATGGTCAAGGAGAACAATGTCATAGGACAAACAGCACAAAGAGTGCAGCTCTGCAAGAAGGAAGTAGCTGACTGATACTGGATGCCAGGGCAATATGACTGTGACAGCTGCCATCCCCACTGACTGCCAGGGTTGATTCACAGATCTGGCAGGCTAGCGGGTGTCCTCTTCTACCTTCCCTACTCCATGTGTATCCTTCCCAAAGCTGTGTGTTCGTTGGAAATGGACAACCATTACAGATAGGAGTGTACCAATTTTTGGTCAAGCGTGATGGCTGGTGTCCCTGCAAACAAGCTGAAGCTTCAACTGTAGAATGGAGGGCGGGTCAATAGAACTGCCGGATCTCCCCCATATACATGATCAGAGGCATCCCTCTGATTTATGCTTAGTGTGAGGGACTGCAAGAGGCCTGAGCAAACTTGGGGGTCAACTGGGCAAGAGGCACTCAAGAACGCCATCACTCTGGATGGACTCCAACTTTCACTTCGAGTTTGATGAGTAAATTTGTAAGTCAAGGTGGTTGGAACATGTGTCAGAAAAAATTCCAAGATGCTACTTATGTGCCATTTATTCCAGTAACACTGACCCTGACAGAAGGGTAAGGAGTGGAGAGCTCCTGAACAAGGCCCTCCTCCCTTCAGGCTCAATTCAAAGTCTTTCGTAACTCAGGCGTCTGTCCGATGGCATCATCAACCAGGAAGACAAAGAGAACCAACTCTTCCAGTACAGCATTCATTTCTCACCTCATGTGATGTAAACGGAACCAGGATGCCAATGCCTCCAGACAAGGTTGTATAAACAAGGGACTCGGAACCTCCGGGGATAAGGGTCGTCTTCTGCAGAGACAGCACGGTTTCTCCTACGTGGTAGTTCATGATCACCTCAGCCTGGAAGTCATATTGATGGGGATTCAGACAATGCTGGAGGCCTCCTTCTCCCTTGCCCTCCCTGCCCTTCAGGAAGACGAAACTTTCCAGGTAAGAAACAAGACTTTATGACTACACTTGTGACTAAGAACATGCTTAAGAGTGAAGCTGGATGAGGCTGAAATTCCCAACACCTCAGTTTACCAGAAGTAGGAAAAACAGATTTTTGGTCATGTCAGTAAAAAAAACAAAAGGAAGGGCCAGGTGGGCCTACTACTAGAAGCTGTTGAGGCCAAAAGATGCAGCGCTTCTTTGCTTCAGCCTCCTCCCCGAGGGGAACGCTGCTTAAAGTGACCTGAACTGAAGAACATAAGGATGGAGAGGCAACTGAAGGGAAGTGCCATCTTCTGGCATAAGTTAAGTCTCCAGAGTAGCTCCACTAGCCTCTGAGAATCTGGAAAGAGCCCCTTGAGAAATCACAGAGGGAAAACATAAAGCCACAGAATTTAATATTCAGGAAGAAATAGGGGGAGGGGGACACCTAGGTCAACTTGATGCCGAGAGCCAGTATAATTTTGGAGCAGATTATTAAGCAGTAACTTTGTGATTGTTTAGAAAGAACAAAGGATAAGACATATCAAGCCATCTGTTTTTTATACGGCTGATCAGAAAAATTATACTATGGCGAGCTGCATACAGAATTGGCTGAACAATTGGCTGAACCCAGCAAGTATGTTGAAGAAAGATTTGAGTGAGGCATCAATGCTGTGCCATTGAACACATTTATGAATGACATGGACAAAACAAAGTTATCAACTCTGCAGACAGAATAAAGAATAAAGATGGGAAGGACAGAAACATCTTAGAAGTATCCTGACGTAGGAGGATGTTAAGAAGGTAGCATGGCAAGAGGACACAAAAGGGGCTCTATGCCAGCCCCAAAGAGGCCCAGCCTCTCCAGGTGACGAGGAAAGGGAGGCCAAAGCAATATACCATAAACAAACAGCAAAGGTGACATGATGGGAAAGGTTAAAACAATGAAGGGCACAAGGCAGGGATGTCCTCTGTCCCCATTATTATTCGTGTTGATGTTAGAAGTATTAAACAGAAACATTAGACAGGACAAGGAGATAAGAGGTATGGAAATAAAAAAGGAAGAATATAAATTACAAGTGTTGGTTATAAGTTATATAATTATAAGTGTTGTTACAACCAACGCTTGTAATTTATTTTATTTTAGAAGATCTGCAAGAAATAGGGCTAAAACTGTTAAAAAGAATAGAAGGGTATGGTGAAGTGGCAGGGCTGAAAATAAATAAAGAAAAGACTAAGATTTAGTGAAGATTACAGAAAAACAAAAAAAAGAGCTAATGAAGGTTATTATATTTATTTCAAACAGTTCCGATAAGATTGGAGAAAAAAATATTTTGAAGATCTAAATAAAACAATAGCAAAAAATATTTGGCAGGGGGAAAAAGCAAGAATTAATTTTAAAATGTTACAGGATGCAAGAAGTAGAGGAGGTTTTGGATTACCAAACTGGGAATTATATTACCAGGCAGCAGTGTTCACATGGATGAAAGAATGGATCATACTGAGAAATACAAGATTCTTGACACTGGAGGGACATGATTTGCAATTGGGATGGCATGCCTTTTTATGGTATGGGAAGATACATGGTTACTTTCACAGACATTATATAAGAAATGCCTTATTGTTAGTATGGGAGAAGTTAGAGAAGTGAAGAGATTCCCACAGAGGAGAATATAATAAGGAAAATATTAGAATGTGCAGAAATGACTATTCATTTCTGCACATTCTAATATTTCCTTATCACTGGCGATTAAAGAGAAAGAACAAACTGGTTATTATGCAATATGGGAAACATTTTATCGATGGTTAGAGGACAAATATAAAAATTAGAAATAAAAGTAGATGAGTAAAGTTAAGCAAATTAAAAAGAGCATGTAAAGTATTAGATATTTAATGTATTGGTATTAAGCTAAGAATAGATTAAATAATGAATATGATTGTGAATTTTAACTGTTATTGCACAAACATTTGCACCCAGACGACACACTGTTGGATGTTTTTATTTTATGTGTTGGATGTGTTAGATGGATTATTTGTACTAAAATAAAATTAAAAAAAAAATATTTTAAGAAAAGTGAGAATTTATTTTCCTAGGATATCAGATTGATCAAAGCGATAAGTGCAGCCCAGAAATAAAGTACTGGTTTGCACAGCAATGGTGAGCATGAATCGACCATGGTAAAGCAAGGACCTCAGTCTAGCAACTAAGAGCAGATCTGCACACTCCTTGGACAGCAAAAGTGTGAAGAAGCAGGAACTGAAGTGTATAAAATCAGACATATCACTGGAAGGCAAGATCACAAAATTTCGCCTTGCTTTCAACCGTGTCGTGGGATCAAACTTGCTGGGAAAGACAGTTTTGCTCAGAACGGTTAAGAATGTTTTGCCAAAAGAATATTGCACAGAGTCAGGAAAGCAGTTTTCAAATATCATGCAGAAGACCGGAGAGAATTGTTCAGAGCTGTTCCTGAAGACGAAAAACAGTCTCTCTTTGAGGGAGATAGGCAATTTCGAAAGGAGAAAAATAAAGTTTAAATGACAAGAAAGTAGATTTTGATGGATCAGAAAAAGTCAGGCCTGTTGAACAGTGGAGCTGAGACTCGCTTGAGGGACCACGGATTCTCCTTTCTTAGGTCTTTAACAGAGCTCCAGGAGCTCCTCAAGCCTCAATCTTTCCTTTCTAGGAGAGTCTTCGCTGTTAGGCTCACAGACTCATAAAGAACTGTACCACTCTGGAACTTGGTTCCTAATTTTAGGAACTAAAACTGGTCCTGGTCCCTGTTAATTCTAATATTTTTATGTTTCTACATACTTATTTTTTTATTGGGTGGTAAGCCGTCAGGTCACTTGGATAGAGAAATGGATGTCATAAATTTAATAAATAAATAAAATTAGTAAATAAATAAAAACATGCCTAAGATGAAATTGCTTTTGCTCTAGTGCATAAAAACCATGAAGTCAGCCAGAATGGATTTCTCAAGTTTTCTTACAAATAATCGGGGGGGGGGGGGAGAGGGGGGGGGGGTTCCTAATAAAGCCACCCCCTAGAAAGGACCTACTTTTTGGGATGCGCCATTGAGGAGGCCCCTGTCCCACAGAGCCTTGTTGCCGGTTGGGTCCTCATCGACCTCATCATTCGTGTTGGGTGGCAGCCTCACCTGCACGGGAAGGAGTCACCACACTGCTTGCAAATGATTCTCACCAGAGCAGCCCCCCACCCCCACCCCCTGGGAAAAGCTGGGAGCCTAAAATCAGGAGAGTAAACAGCAGCACGGAGACCCTAAGCCAAGCTGTTATCGCCAAGAACAATAGTAGTTTTTAACCTGTGGGTCACAATTAGGCAAAGTTGAGTCCCTGGGACTTTAGGGAATCAAAAGTGGTAATCAAAAGTGGCTTTTCTCCAACCCTGTTAAGCAGAGGGCAGGATGAACTCAGTGCTCTGGAGTCCTTCTGAGAGCAGCGAGGGGTAAACCTGACCCTGAGGGAGCCTTCTACTACTTCAAAGTCCCCTCTCAACTGCCTGCTTCATTTTCAATATCAAGCATTCCCTTCCCTTCTGGCTGAGAAGGGAGGCCTTGTCTAGGACATTTTCTGTTGCAATAACAAGCGATTCCCTCAACCAGAAATCAATAGAAAAATATTACTAATTCAAACTGATACGCGGGTTTCAAAGCTGCCCACTCCAAAGGGTGAGACTGCCTGCTCCACCTTGCAGGCCACGCATCCAGTGCCACCTGGATTTTACTAAAATATAAACTATCAGTGGACTCTTTTCCAAGTCAGTCCAGCTCACCACACAGATGTTGCCAAACTTGTCAGCTCCAGCCACTGTGTCGTAGTCCAGGAGGCAGGCAGTGGTGACCCAGCGGGGATGGGTGTCATCTGCAAAAATGATCAGCTGGTTTTCATTTCTCTTGTATCGAACCCAGATGAAGCTTTCCTGGACATCAGACACAATCACTCTGTGCCCCACTGTCTGAATCCCACAGATGGAGTTGGCAATGTGCTGTATGGAAAAGCAGTTCAGAAAAAGACGGGTGAATCCAGAGACGGAATCTGGGTATAAGAAAGCCACAACTGAAACCCACGCATCACTCTGGCCTGAGTTCACAGCTAGTAGTCCAAATGGAATAATAGGAAAGCCTGCTGGATTTCCATGAGAACTGGACAAGCATCCTGAACCCCCTCAATTCTGGCAGGAATCCAAGAGCTGCAAAACAGGACTGGGCTTTGGACAACTAGGGCGAAATGGGAGCCTTGCCGGCGCCACTGTTTTGGGAAGGAGAAGAGGCAACCAAGAAAGAGCCAGGCTTGCATGCCACCCTGGTCAGGAAGGATGCAAACAAGGCTACAGGATAAAGAACTGTCCCTCTCAGCTCCTCCAGGCAGGAACAAGGCCGGCCTGCTCTGCAGCTCTACCCAAAGGCTGGAAAGTCTACGCACGAACGCACCCACAAAGCAGTGTGGCCTGGCAAACCCCCAAGCAGAAGCCTTGCTCTTCATGCGTCCAGAAGGTGGCCGAGATGGGGGGGGGAGGGGAGAGACACTGTTTCCAGAAATTGCCCACAAAGGCTGGCAGGAAACCAATCCAATTTGATACAGATATCAAATTTGGCTTCTGCCCCTCTCCCCCAGCTCCAGGCAGTGGCACATTTACTGGCACTTAAGGTATCTGAGACAGGTGTGGCTACAGGGATCCCTTCCCAGCATTCTAAACATGTGAACTACATGTTGCAAATCCTAAACTCTTAGGACTTTCAGTGGCAAGACCAGACTTTCCACTGTCGACAGCCAAGAGGGACCTTCATGGGGACAGAAAAAGAAGATAAAACCACCCTCCGCAACTCCCCATAAGGGAACACTGAAGGAACCCAAAACTCCCGCAGGAGGCCAGCCTGGAACCACAGGCCCCTTACTACCAGTGGACTCTGTGGCTGGAAAAGTGCCAGCTCTTCTGGCAGGGAAACTGCCGTACCTTATTCTCACACTTCCGGAGCAGCTTCTTCTTGCCCAAATCGTAGACTCGCAGGAGCTTCCCCACACCAATCAGCACCCTCCCTTGGAAGGGGGCAATAGCTGCGGGTACCTCCTCCACCGGTGTCTGGATGCAAAGGAAGAGCAGGCCCTGAGAAGCTGAAGCCCAAGCTAGGCTTTTAAGCTAGTCTTAAAAGTTGCCAAAGTTGGAGACCCCCTGCTCCAGTTTGAGCTCTGCCCCACCTTTTGCTTTCTGTGAGAAGCACCCCCAAGATGCTGCAAGGAGCTCACCTTGTGCAGGAACTCGAGCTTCTCACCATTATTCACCAGCTTGTAAGTGTAGACAAACCCTCCGGCAACCGAACGCGGGTTCAGAATGAGGTCTTTGGCCACGCCCACCAAGACATGCCAGTCATCGCCCGTGTTGGCAAAGCGGCACACGGCCACACTGCGGACAAGCACAGGAACAACTGGGTCAGAGCCCTGGGTTTTGGGAAGGGAGGAGAGAAGGCCCAGGAAGGGGGGGGGGCACCTCAATTTCCACTTTCATAAAAGCCAAAAGAAAGTATCTTGTGTCTTCTGGCTTCATCAGAGCTCAGGCTGTCAAAGGGCAAGCACAGACTTTGTGACGGGGGGGAGTTAAGCCACCGAGCGCAAGGTAATCAAGAGAAGCTGCAGTTACCTGAAGGCGGCCTCGTTCTGCTCCAGCTGCACAAGGTCCAAAGTGTTTCCCTGGATGGGGTTCATCACCCTGACCACCGAGGCCCACTGCCCGTTTCCTGCTTTGGGAGCCCCAAAAATGGACTCCGGAAGGTTCTCATTTAGGAAAGCAGCAGCCATCTCTGCAGCAAGTTCCCTCTCATCTTCCCCTGCGGCTTCCACCATTTCCTGTGATGTAGAGAGAGGAGAATGGAGGGAATGCCCAGCCCAAAGACCTCTGGCCTAGGCCTGACTCTGGTCCGGAAAAAGACCGCTACAGTCTCAGGCCGCAGAGCAGAGCAGAGCAGAGCAGGCCAGGCTGAGCTGCTGGTCACTCACTTCCGACCGGCTGCACCTTTTCTGACCCAGGAGTCAGAAACCCTTCCAAAGGGAAAACCCAAGGAGCCACATCCTGGGTGTTTCTAAGTTTAGGGGGATCTGAAGGCTTTCTTAGAAGGTGTTCCGCAGCCCCAAAGATCAGGATTCCTGACTTCCAGAGAGAGGGAGGAGGATTAGCTCCCTTGCTGGCTGGCCAGAAGTCTCCCTCCCATGTCCACTCCCTTCAGCAGCCAGCACATGTCAGACTCCCAAGAAAGGAGCTGGAAGGCAGCCCCAAAGGGACTGACAGCGCCTCTAGAAGAGGGAGGGAGGCAGCAGCCCCCAGACGGATCCCTTCTGGGTTCTCCCATCAAACCCAAGGCTGGGTTCTGCCCATCCATCCTGGATTCTCTCGATCCAGCTCCAGGGAGAAGGGAATCGTTTGCCCCCCCCTCCCCGAGCAAGTCCCTGGGCTTGTGTCTTCCTGCACTGCAACGGTTGTCCCTCTCCGATGCTGAGCACCGTGACCAGACCCATCCTGTGTGCTCCTCTTCTTAGACGGGGCAGAGAGCCAAGCAAAAGCCGGACAGAGAAGAAAGGGGCAGAGAGGCATTGGGCTCCTCCAGCTACCTCGGCCATCTGCTGCTTCCGCTGGGCTTTGGTCGCCTCGGTGTAAGCATTGTGGTCAGTCTCGATGATGATCAGATTGCTGCTCTCGGGGTGGATCACAAACTTGCGGGGCGTGTATTGTAACGGGAAGGCAACTTGGTTGAAGACTGCGCCAAGCTTCTCCAGTGCCAAAATCCTGTGGGAGCCAAAAGCCAGATGTTACTGCTGCCTGCATAAGCCGCCCAGGGGAAGAAGCCCCAGCCTCACCAGAGCTGTCAAAGGTGGGTGGGGAACATGTTTGCCTCTGCTCGCTTCTTTGACAAAAAACCCCACCAACCCTTATGGTTTTCAAAATCTCATCCTGAAAAATAGATCCAGCTGGTGATGCTGCCGGATCCTGAGTTGCTTCACACTCAGCTCTTCTCCCGTCGTTAAATGCATGAGAAAGACCAAAACAAACCCAAAGGTTTTGGTGAGACAAGCTGCTTCAGGTGAAAGACTCCCTAATCTTAAGAATCGTTTCCACCACCCCCCTCCGTCCAGCCCCAATGCCCTCTTTCCCCAGGAGGGAGGGGCACCTGGTCAGCCTAAAGATCCCTATTTCCCCTGCTCTGCCCCATCTGCACAAACCTCAGGGTGTTGGTGGAAATGGCGACAATCCCCTCCGGGCACTGCTCTGAGGCGAAGCCAGAGGCAAACTCCAGGGTCTCGTAGGAGAGGGGGGTGAGGTGGAAGCGGGACTGGTAGGAGTAGCTCAGCCAAGAGCGGCTGGACATCGCCAGCACCTGGAGCAGGGTGAGAGCAGGAAGAAAGTGTGGCCGACTTCTACCTGGGGCTTCTTCCGTGTGAGGAAGTACCGCTGACATCCTGGTAACTGACTTGGGGTTGCCCAGGTTGAGCACCAGAAATGTTTCTGATGAAACATGCTTATTTCATCAAGCACTGATGGCAGGTCAGGGTTTGCAAGCAGCTTCGTTCACCAACAACTTGGCAGTTTCGACATTCTCCAAGTGGAAGCAGGTTGGGAAAGACTTCCTGAGGGCTTTCAATCTCCTGGACTATTGCATAGGACTTAAAGGCCAGCAGCACATGAGGGAAAAAGGTGAGTATTTGAAACCTTTGGCACTGACCAGCTCTGCCCTACCTGAAGGACGCTGGCAAAATGTAGGTGACTAGGCTGAGCCCGAGGGAGGGGTCAGGTGCGTCATAAGTCCCTTTGCACCCACAACAGATCTAAGCCCTAAACCCTCCTTGAGTTCCAGTGACTTTTATTTACCACCAATTTGTCTTGACCGCCAGTAGTTCGGATTCTTCTTTAGAAGAATAAATGGAATAAATCTGTACTCATTTTGGAGCTAAGCCTGGCTCCTGATTTCTTGTGCCTGACAAAAACTGCCAATGTATCTTCACATTTTCTGACCTGCATTTGCAGGTTTCTGAAGTTGCTACCAAGTGACAAGTAGTCCTCAATTAGCAACGACTCATTTAGCAAGCTCAAAGTTATAACGGAGCTGAACAAGTTATGGCTGGTCACAATGTCCCATAGTTATAGGACTGCCATTTGTGACCTTCAGGTCAGCTTCTGAAAAGCAAAGTTAATGGGAAGCTGGCGAGAAGTCACGGTCATGTGACATCACACTTAGCAATCACACACAATTCACTTAACAACCACAACGGCTGATGTAATTTTTTGCTTTATGACTGTATTACATACAGTAGTTTCCGGTCCTAATTTCAGTCACAGCTTGGGACTTCCTGTCCAAAATGTCTTAAAATCCCCAGCACTTAATTTTCAAGAACAAGCAACATGAACATCAAATATCAAAGAGATTCAGACAAAGAGACTCAGAAAAGCTTATTTTTCTACATAAACTTTTACAGATAAACTCATCTCTCTAACAATATTCCTGCCAGCTGTATGCACAATTACAAACACAGCTGCTACTTTTATTCTGTATTTGAGAAAAAAATAAAGCTTCATAAACTACCGTGTTTCCCTGAAAATAAGACAGGGTCTTATTTTCTTTTGGGCTTCAAAATAGGCACTTGGGCTTATTTTCGAGGAGATCTTACTTTTTTAAAATGCTACCACTGGCCCTGCTCTCTCCGTCATGCTGTCTGCTCCCCAGAAGCAGCAGTGGAAGGGAAAGAGACTGGGGAGGGAAAGAAGCGATCCCAGCTGCCTTGCAGGAGGCTTGCACGGTCGCACCTGCAGCAGATGGAGGCAGAGGCATCCAGACACTCTGTGGTGTTGCTTGTTTGGTGCAGCTGCAGACAAGCTGAGAGACAGAGGGATGGAGTGGGCAGCGGGTTGGGATTGCTACCAGTGCCTCCCACGAGCGCCCCATGGGGAAAAAGCAAAGTGGCTGGCTACCAGCTTCAGGAAGCAGCCCAACAAGCATAAGCGCCGTGCTCAGAAAGAGACGGGCAAAAGTCTGTGCACAGTTTGCTCCATCGCCCCTCAGCCAGGAAGCCAGAGGGCAGAGCCGTGTGCTGCACCCACAAAAACTTTCCCACTTCCCGCCAGGTTAACGTGCAGCTCCTCACCTTCCCTCTCACTCCCCCTTCGCCACCTCCCCCCCCCCACCTGGCCTTCTTTAGACCCTGGCTGTGCTACAGCCGGAAAGGAGATCTCTCCGCCCCCACCCCCCCCCCCACCCCTGTGGCAGTGGCAGAGCTTCAGTGCCTGGTCTGCTGGCCCAGTTGCTGCTGGGACACTTCTCGGCTGCGGCAGGCCCCATGCTGCTGGTGTCACGGGTGGAGCCGTGTTGCCTGTGCCACCTCGCACAGCCAGTAAGAGAGCTGCAGCGCCCACCAGGGTCCGAAGACCGTCGGGCTCAGCGTAGATGTACGGAAAGTCCAGTGTCTGCAGCACTGAATAGCAGCCCGAAGGCGGCAGTGGGCGAGGCAACACAGGCAGCCACTCCCGAAGGAGCCCTGGCAGACTGGTGGCGCTCAGAACGTTTTCGGAGGTTTTCAATCTGGGATGATTCAACCCGGCCAGGCAGGAGCAGTCCTGCAACGCTGCCGAACGCAGTGCTGCCAGGAGGGTGAAGAGGCCAGCAGCAGCATGGGCAGCCGTTTGGCCATTTAAAGACTTGTGGATTTCAACTCCCAGAACTTCCCACAGCCCCATCAGCTCCTTCCCCTTTCTGGGTTGGGGTAGCTTGCGCCCACCGGGTCCGTTGGGGTTGGAAGTTCAATCGCACCCCAGGAGGAAGCCTCCATCAGCTGAGCCAGCAAGGGCCAGGAGCTGCCTCTCATTCTGACTCTGAGGAGGCCTCCCAGTGCAATGCTCTGCCACAGCTTCGGAGCAAAACTCCGCCTTCCCTGCGGAGGATTGCAAGGCTTCGCTTTGCTCCAATCAGCAGGAAAATCCCCCCTATTTCCCTGCTGATCGTTCTATCCTTGGGGAGCTCTGCACAGACACACATCCCAAAAATGCTCCCTCCGAAGCCTTCAGTCTTGCAATCCTGCACAGAGCATTGCACTGGGAGGCCTCCGCAGAGAGATAGAGAGGCAGCTCCCGGCCCTTGCTGGCTCAGCTGATTCGCGGGCTGCAATTAAGGTGCCGAGCTTCCCTTCCACTAGAGAAGGGAAGGGCTGCCTCCTGTGCTGCCATGCCCACCCCTTCACTTGGGCTTATTTTCGGGGGACAGCGTATATTTACGCCCACCCCAAAAATCAGGCTTGACCTTATTTTCAGGACGTGTCATATTTTTGAGGAAACACGGTATGCCTCGCTATGCCTCTTTAAAAATCCCCATTAATATTCTTGTGTTAGTTTTCTCTTCTTCCCCCCGGCTTTGAGGCCGACCCCATGCGCTCCATGGCATCGCACTCACCGCTTCCTGGCCTTGCATCCGGACTCTGAACAGCTTCACAGGGCGAGACCCAAGGTACCTGGTCCTTGTGTCAGACAGATCACCGGTGACAGGATCAAGGACAGTTCGGAGGAGCACACCATTCTAGATGGCAAACACAGAGAACCCCAAAGGAGAGAAGTATTTATCATTTCAAGCTCCTCTCTGACTTGAGCACAGCACTGCTCCTAAACTATACAAGCACTTCTAACTTTTCCAAGTTAAAAAATGAGGCGTTTTGAAATGCAGCCAACAGCAGAATCTTTTCAGTGAAGCAGTGGAACTCTTTTCCACCACAGAAAGTCCTGCCCCATAGGAGGAGGGGAGGGAGGGCAGAGAGCAGCAGTATTATGGTCAGCCATTTCATTTGGAGAGTTCAAGGGGGTCTCTTCTTCTTTCCCAATAGCAATAGCACTTAGACTTATATACCGCTTTACAGCACTGTAAAGCATTGTAAAGCACTGTAAAAGCGGTTTACAGAGTCAGCCTCTTGCCCCCAACAATCTGGGTCCTCATTTTACCCACCTCGGAAGGATGGAAGCCTGAGTCAACCTGGAGCCTGGTAAGATTTGAACTGCCAAAATGCAGGCAGCTGGCAGTCAGCAGTAGCAGCCTGCAGTAGTGCACTTGAACCACTGTGTCAGTGGGGAAATCCTCGGCTGGTCACCACCAGTTTGCTGCCCGCGCATACACAGTGTGCGCACCAGATGCATGTGCACTCCACACCAAACACACGCTTTTGGATTTCCTGTTTCTTTTTTACTTTTTAAAGCAATTTTAACTATTGGTTCCAGAGAACCAGTAGCAAAAAAATACTTAAAAAGTTTTTTTAAAAAAGTTCCAAAGATCAGCTGAGCGACGCGCAATCATCGGAACTTTTTTTTTTTACTTTTTAAAGCATTTTTTACTACCGTTTCAGGCGAACCGGCCCAAACCGATAGCATTTCACCCCTGCACTGAGCCCCTGTGGCCCAATCCACACCAAGGACTCTCTTCTCTCTCTTTCGCGTCAATGTCTACCCAACCCAGCCAAATCTTCTGCTCATGTCTTGGAGGGAGACGGGCAAATTTTGCAAGACGCCGCCTGCATGTTAGTGATAGTTTCCACTTCTCATCCTTTGAAAAAAAATCTCACCTGGGGAAGACCTTTATGGCAGGGGGGGGTCAAACTGGTGGCCAACGGGCTGGATGCGTCACGTGCAGGCCATGCCTACCCCACCTCCGCGAATGGGAAAAATGTCGCGAAACGTCACATGACGGGCAACATGACACCACAAGTCTGACACCTGTGCTCTATGGCATTCAAGATATGAAGATGACTTTTCTTGGCATTTTTCCTATTTTGTTTGATCGTAAAAGTACTTGGCATAAAATAAAATCTGGCAATATGAAGGGATGGGGAGGAGAAACAAAGAAGAATGTACTGACAAGAGTTTTCTCTTCTGGACTGACTGCTGGCGGAGGTGGCTATTTTTTAGAGTTAGCAGTGGAAAGGCTGAGGGCCACGACTGGAGCACAGAAGCCCAACCAAAGGGAAGAGCTGAATCCGTGGGGCTTTCTCACCTGTAAGCCAATGTTCAGGTACAAAAACCCAATGGAGCTCCGTTCTCCCAGCTCATCTTGCTTCTCAGCGCCACCCATTTCCACGATGCACAAGGATTCTGGCTGTGCAGGGAGAGCCTGCATGCTCAGAGGCTGCAGACAGTCCTGAGGAGAACAAAGGATGCACCATTACTCAGGAGCATGGCAGGAGAAGCTAACCGCTCATTCCAGGTGAGCCCTGCTGCATTAACAGGTGTTCAGAGCCATCTAGAGCACAAGAGGAGAAGTTTCCCACTCAAGTAATATTTTTAATTTTTTCATGGACTTCGTCCATGAAAGCATGAAGCAACGTTCTTTTACTAATGTTTCAGAATCCTTAAATGTGTCTTTCTTCCAGAATGCCCAGAAGCAGAAGCTGGGGAAAAAAATGGCATGCCAGGCATTTAGTAAAAGAGGGCTAAACTGAAAGAAATTTGGGGAGGGGGGTCAACAACTCTTGCAGCATTTCCAAGATGCTCCTTGTTTTTAAGCACTCATCTTCAGCAGGTGCCACACTCAGCATATTCTCATCCACAGAAAATGAAAAAGCATAGCATGCAGCACCAGTCTTAGAACAATAAGACAACAATGTAGATAAATACTTCAAGCCAGCAAGGCAGGTCATAGATTTATTGGAATATCTTGAGAAGAATAAACAGATCCCTGCAGTGCTGGTTTTCTTGGATGCGGAGAAAGCCTTTGATAGAGTGGACTGGAATTTTCTATTAAAGACTTTAAAAAAGATGGACTTTGGGGATCAATTTATACAAGCGGTTTCAGCAATTTATCAAGAACAAAAGGCACAGATTATTATTAATGGAAGTTTAACAACAGATTTTAATATTGAGAAAGGAACAAGACAAGGTTGTCAGTTATCCCCATTGTTATTTATTTTAACACTTGCAGTCTTGTTGAATACAATACGGGACTCGAGTACCTTGAAAGGAATAGTGATAAGGCAAGAGGATTACAGAATAAGGGCATTTGCAGATGATCTGGTTGTTACCCTAACACAGCCGTTGGAATCAATAATCCAGATGAAAGACATTATAAAAGACTATGGAACAGTATCAGGATTTAGACTAAACCAGAAAAAAACTAAGATGATAGTTAAAAATATGACACAAGATCGAAAACACGAACTTGAAAGGAGGGCAGGTTTTGAGATTGTACCAAAGGTTAAATATCTAGGAGTTCAGGTTGCAGAATCAAATATGAAATTGTTTCAAAATAATTATGAGGTGTTGTGGCGAGATGTACAGAAAGATATGCAGATTTGGAAAAAACTGCAGCTGTCTCTACTCGGAAGAATAGCAGCAGTTAAGATGAACATTTTGCCAAGATTTCTTTTTTTGTTTCAAATGATTCCGGTGCTTAAAAGTGATAAACAATTGAAAGAATGGCAAAGTGGACTGAATAAGTTTGTCTGGAACGAGAAAAAAACGAGAGTGAAATTGAAAATTATGCAAGATGTTCCAGAAAGGGGAGGTCTTAAACTTCCAAACCTACAGTTATATTATGAAGCAGCGGCTTTGACTCAAGCAAGCGATTGGTTTGGAAGGAAAAAGACCGGAATATTGAATATAGAAAGCTTTGATCTTGAATTTGGTTGGCATGCTTACTTATTTTATGAAAACAAAGTGGATAAAGTATTCAAAAGCCATATACTCAGAGACTCTTTGATGAGAGTTTGGAAGAAGCACCGACTCAAATGGGATTACAAAATACCGCTATGGCTGGATCTTGGTCATATTATGTGGAATACAAATATAATGTCACTCGGGGGGGGGGGGGGTTTATATAAAGAAGTTCTTTTTACAGATGCGGGCAGATGGCAACTGAAGACATTAGAAACACTGTTGGATGAAGGGATTAATCTAACTTGGTTACAGTATAATCAACTTCAACTGAGATGGAAAGAGGACCAAAAAATTGGTATAATGATGCATGAGGAAGAATTGCTTAACGCATTGTAAGCCGCCCTGAGTCTCCGGAGAAGGGCGGCATATAAATCAAATTTAAAAAAAAAAAAATTGGTTAGACATATAAAAGAGAAAGGTCCAATGCATATTAAAAGGCTTTATAATGTTTTGTTAGAAAGGGATTCAGAAACTGAATTGGTTAAAGACTGCATGATTAAGTGGGCACAAAATTTTGCAGAACCAGTGATGTTGGAAACATGGGGAAAAATATGGGTTCAGAATGTTAAATTTACACAGTCGCAGAATTTGAGGGAAAATTTTTATAAAATGTTTTATAGATGGCATTTAGATCCTAAAAAACTGTCGTGCATGTATCCTAATGTTCAACCAAAATGTTGGAGATGTGACTGCTTAGATGCTACATATTATCATGTGTGGTGGACCTGTAAGAAAGTGAAGGCTTTTTGGATAAAAATTTGGTGGGTCATGCAGAATGTTTTGAAGAAAAAAATTCAGTTTTCTCCACAATTGTTTTTATTGGGTATAGTTAAGGGTTTTACATTGGGTGAAACAAATTTGATATTTTATATGATAACAGCAGCGAGATTACTGATAGGTCAATACTGGAAAAATGAAGCTATGCCCACTATTGAAGAATGGACTTTGAAGATGGCCAGCTTTGCAGAGATGGCGAAGATTTCAGCATATCTAAAAGATCGCTCACAAGAGACTTATGAATGGGAGTGGAAAAAGTGGATAGATTATGTGCAGAACAAATATCAAACTAGGAAGTATCAGATAGCTTTTAACTGAAAGTATTATATAAAGATAGAAATATTTGAATTTTGTGAAGATGAAAAAATATATTGGGGGTGGAGGGGTTCAAGTTTTATAAAAAGGGGATTTTGATTTGGATTATATTCTGTGGAAGTCCGGGGGGGAGGGGTGGGTTAGGGAGGGTTGGGGGGGGTTGGGGAGGGTTAGGGAGGGATGGGGGGGGGAATGGGGAGAAAATGTAATTGTAAAAATTTTCCAATAAAAAAAAAAGTAAATACTTCAAGCCAGCCACTTACTGAGGGATCAAGGGAAATGATCCGTACAGTGTTGTCTACCAGCCCAACTGCAAGGAAACGGGAGCGCTGCTCTCCAGGTGGAACGTTCGCCAAACTCATGCACACAACATCGGCTGACATCTCCTTCCTTTCTGTGTATTCATTCAGCTGCCCAGACTAGGAAGCAAAGAGACGAGAAGAGGCGAGTCAGCCAATGAAATGGAAAGGGGCTAAACTGACAAGGACTCTCACTGATGTTTTGGCTGCTTGGCATTACATCCATTTGCAGGGTCCCGCAGCCACTTTATTTTTGACAAAATTGGCCCATAGCGAACAATGGGTTTGCTTAATAACCATAGCATGACCATCACAAAAAATGGTTGTAAAATCAGATCAGTCGTGCGGGTGACCTGCTTTATGACTGTAGAAACGTCGACCATAGTAGCAGCCTCCATTATAGTCAAGGGTGACCCATATTTTCAAGCAGTCCATCTTAAGAAAGCGGGCAATTGTAAGAAAGGCCACCGCTGAACTTCTGCGAAGGCTGCCAGCCGATGGCCATCTTGAGAAGTACATGGCATTTGGAAGAGGATAATTTCCGCTCGCAATGACTAACAACAAAACATCCCAGTCCTGACTGAGCCGAGAGGCTCAGAGCCCTAAACCTGCTGGTTTGGTTCTGATCCTCCTTTACAACCCAGCCCAAATCTACTTTCTATGCTCACATACTGGATCCATCTCGAAGTAAACCAGCTCTCCTCCAGTCAGTGCGATCACCACTTGTCTCTGATTCACGGCGCATTTGACAATGGTTTTTTTCCCAGGTGTTTTCCATTCATTAACTCGTTTATCTGCTCTTATGTGCCTGATACCATCAGGATAAACCTGCAGGGATATAACAAAAGAGGTGCTGAAAAGGCTGCATCAGTCATCAGTCATTGCTTGCCCACCACAAAGAAGGTTAGCAAGGAACGTGGCAATTCTCTTACAATTGGTGATCATTAAACTTTCCATTCCAAGTAATATAGGAAGGAGGACCAGCTCAGTAACCAGCAATTTGAGATAAGCCCCTGAACACAAACCTGAATATTTACCCTTTTTTAAACAAGGATATAACAAAAAGACATTTTCAGAAGCATTTATGAGCAAGGAAAACTTCCCAATAAGGGGTAGTATTTTTCAGGACAGTATCAATTTGGCCATTCCAGGGACAGTTAGTTCCTTTTTTAGAAGTGATTTTTTTTGGAAGAGAGAGCAGTTAAGGGCAGGTTCCCTGGGATGGTAGAGTTTTGTACATCCTAAGAAATCTGTATTACCCAAATTATAAACACAGCTAACAAGCAGAGTAACTCTGTGCTCTGGCAGATGCCTGAAATTCATTTACACTGATCATACCAGCACTATTCTACTTTCTTCCCTGGTTGCAAGCCAGCAGCTGTTAATCCAACCCTAAAACTCATCCACTTCGAAGTAATATACCCACCAAACCAGCCAGAACATCACACTGCTGTTTTTACCATCGTAAGAATCAGCCTAGATATCAGCCTTGTCTGATGTGACAAGATGAGCTAAATTAATACAATCTAGCAAGACTGAATTTCCCATCCTTAAATTGAATTGTTTGCTCCATTCAGGGGGATCCTCCCTCTGGCTGTTAAGCCACTGGGGCTCCTGCCCCTCTTGTCTGTATGTTTCCTAGGCAGCATCTCTTCTCCCTTTTCCTCAAGGTCCCCCATGGATTCCATCACTCTCCAGCAATGATGGAGAGAAGAAAAAAAAAAAGAGGGCCCCAAAAATCACATAACTGCCCTCCCTCCCTCATGGTGAATAGAATCACTTCATGGATAAAAGGGCAATGCAGCTGTTAAGATGTGGCCTTACCTGCACCAAGGCATCATCTCCCAGCAGTGAGCAGGACAAGGTGGGTGTGGTACCAAGGAACCCTGAGTCAGTCACTTCCTCCACAGTTTCTCCAATAGACAGGACTAGGGTGGCATTGACGAAAGATACAATGATGTAAGCATCAAATTCATCTGGTGAGAGAAGAGGAAGGAAAGATTGGAGGGATCTGTGATACAAAGATGGCCCATAGAAGCTCCTACAGCATCTCCGATGCTTTCCCAAAGGGGAAATGTTCAGCCACCAGGAAGTGACGGCTAATCTTCGGGAAACCAAATTTGACATCAGGTAAAAAATATCAGAAGCCTCAGGCGAGTCATTCATTTCTGATGTGACCCTAAAGAGTGAGAGCAGTTTCCTCTGAAGCCAGGAGATGCAAAAGTTCAGAGCTGAATTCTGAGAGCAGTCACATGATGTGGTGTGATCAATCTGCAAAACCTTATTAAGGTTTATTAAGAATCAGAGCTAGAAAGAGACACGGAAGCCATGGAGTTCAGGGATCCAAACATCGGCCTCCGGCCTGCAGAGCTTCTGTTTGAGCACCACCACCAATGAAGGGAAGCCCTCCATCTCTTGGGTCCGTGGTTCTACTCTCAATCTTCCCTGTTAAGAAGCTGCTTCCTAATAATCCACAGTCAGAGCAGGATGCTTCTCTGCAATTGATTCTCCATTGGAAACTACTTTGATGCCTTCATAAGCACTCAGATGCAGACCTAAGTGCTTGGGTGGCATAGGCAAGACTGTGAGAATGCACAAAAGACTAAAAAAACCCACAGCTCCTGTGCCTCATATGCATGAATAATGCAAGTTAACTTCTAACTTATTAGAAGTTAGGTAGGCCTCAAAAAACTGGTATAATGATGCACGAAGAAGAATTGGTTAGACATATAAAAGAGAAAGGCCCAATGCATATTAAGAGGGTTTATAATGTTTTGTTAGAAAGAGATTCGGAAAATGAATTGGTTAAAGATTGTATGATAAAGTGGGCGCAAAATTTTGCAGAACCAGTTATGTTGGAAACATGGGAAAAAATATGGGGCCAGAATGTCAAATTTACAGAGTCGCAGAATTTGAGGGAAAATTTTTATAAAATGTTTTATAGATGGCATTTAGATCCTAAAAAACTGTCATGCATGTATCCTAATGTTCAACCAGAATGTTGGAGATGTGATTGTTTGGATGCTACATATTATCATATATGGTGGACCTGCAAGAAAGTGAAGGCTTTTTGGATAAAAATTTGGTGGGTTATGCAAAATGTTTTGAAGAAAAAACTCCAATTCTCTCCACAATTGTTCTTATTGGGTATAGTTAAGGGTTTTACACTGGGTGAAACAAAGCTGATATTGTATATGGTGACAGCAGCTAGATTATTGATAGGTCAATATTGGAAAAATGATGCTACGCCCACTGTTGAAGAATGGATTTTGAAGATGGCCAGCTTTGCAGAGATGGCGAAGATTTCAGCATATCTAAAAGATCGGACTCAAGAGACTTATGTATGGGAGTGGAAGAAGTGGATAGATTATGTGCAGAACAAATATCAAACTAGGAAATATCAGATAGCTTTTAGCTGAATGTATTATATAGGGATAGAATAACTGAATGCTATTTATTTATGAAGAAATGAATAGCACACAGGGGGTGGAATAGTTAGGGGTTATAGTATTATAAAATGTGATTTTGATTTGGATTTCATCTTGAGGAAGTCATGGGGGGAGGGGAGGGTTTGGGGCGGGGAAACCGGGGGGAAAATGTATTTGTAAAACTTTTTAAATAAAATAAAATAAAAAAAAGAAGTTAGGTAGGCCTATCAATGTAACACCAAGGCTAATCCTGTGAAGCTAATCCGAGCATCAGATCGGGTGCTCTAGTCCCAAACAACATCCGAGACCAGATCAAGTCAGAAAGTGAATCATGCCTTGCAAAGCTGCAGTCCAGGTTGCCATCCCTTGGGTTGAAAAGTTGATATAGGGTCCACGTGCATGGCTCCTGCCACAAGAAACCAAGGGCGGCACCTTCTTTAGACAACCCTAGCAGAGAAGCAGCGACTGCTTTTCCCAAAGGGTTAGTCGGGGCACAGAGAAAGTCCTCCCAAGGTCTGAAGAGTGAGGCAAGTGAAAGTCAACCGGCTGGTCAGCAGGGCCTCAAAAGGGCCATTGTGGAAGATCAACGTATCCAATGTATTCACAAACCATTTTCCACCCTGAGGCAAGAATGGAAAAGCTGTCCAAGTCAGGGATGACAGAGCAAGTCATGACCAAAAAAAAAAAGAGAGAAAAGAAGTATTCTTGATAAGAGGACACGCATCTGTCAATCCAACCAGTGTCTCATTAGTATCTTTATTAGTTCTATATTAAGCTTCAACATCATCTTTGGGCCGGCAATCCGACCTCCCATTCCCAATGAGCCTCTGACCCTGCAGTCAAAGAACAGAACCCAGACATGGGATTTCGTAGGGCAAAGAGAAGGCCGTCATCTCCTCACTGCAGTCAGGGGCTAAGGGACCCTGGAGGGCTCCGACCATTGTTTGATGGAAACACAGATTGGTGGTGGCAGGAATCTTCTACAGAGGTGCAATGTACCACAGTCATGTAACTCTGATTTTTTGCTGGTATCTGGGAAAAAACTCCCATTGCAAGAATAGATTGGCTTAACAACCATGTGATTTGCTTAATGACTGTGGTCACTTGCTTTACAACTGTCGTAAAAATTGTTGTAATATCAGGTCACGTGGAAATTCCAGGCACAACGGTGGTTGTTAAGTGAAGACTACCTGTATACAAATTTAATGCCACTCAGGTAATCCAGTGGCAACCAAAAAACATCCTGATAGCATAAAGCCTTTTCACTCCTCCTCCCTTCCCCCCACAGAGTAAACTGCTCAGAAAAGCTTCAGAATCATTGAGTGGGAAGGGACCTGGTAGGTGATCTTGAGTCTCAACATCTTTTTTATAGTGTGGCCACCAAAACTCTAGGTGTGGTCTTACTAAGGCTTTACGTGATCTTGATTGTATCCCTCTGTTAATGCAATTTGGGATTGCATTGGCTGTGTGGCTGTCACCACACAGTTAGCTCATATTTAATTGGTTGTCCACTAAGACTCCACGATCCCTCACAGTTACTGCTCTTAAGCTTGGTTCCCCCCCCCCCCTATATGTGTACTTTTGGTTTTTCTTGCTTAAGTGTAAGACTTTACTTTCTCTACATTGAATTTCATTTTGTTAGATAGGGCCCAGTGTACAAGTCTGTCAAGATCCACCTGGATCTTGAGTCTATCATCTAGGGCAGGGGTGTTAAACGTGCGGCCCATAGGCCGAATGCGTCACATGCTGGCCCCGTCCCTGCCCGGTTTAGTAAAGGGGAAAAAAGTCCCAATACGTCACATGATGCCACGAGTTTGACACCCCAGATCTAGGGTGTTGGCTATTCCTGCCAGCGTAGTATCATCCACAAATTTGATAAGTTCCCCTCCTATTCCCTCATCTAAGTTGTTTATGAAGATATTGAAGAGTACAAGGCCTAAGAAGGAACCTTGTAGTACTGCTTACTTCCCTCCCTGTGGATGTAGTACCATTAATCAGCCAGTTAAAAATCCATCTGATGGTGATGCTATCTATCCCACTTTTTTCTAGCTTACCAAGAACTACCAAGTTGTAGTCTACCTTGTCGAATTCCTTGTGGAATGCCTTGCTGGTCTACTAATTTAGTCACTATGTTGAAAAATGAAATAAGATTGGTTTGGCATGATCTGAAAATGATCTTCAGAAAAGCTATTAAGACTGTCAGAATTCTCAGCAAAATGTAGAAAATCCTATTAAACAAAATGTTAAGTGTTAGCATAAACTGCTGAAATTGCTTTGGACTCTTCCATTCGGAAGCGAAACAGCCGGCTGTGGGGTCCCTTCTCATTCTAAAAAACTAAAAAAAGCCATGGAACTTTTGAAAGGAGAAGTCCCACTCTCATGAATTGGCCCAACATATTCCTTAGTAGAACTGGAAAATACATTTCAAATTTAGAAGGCCAGGGTATTCCAAGACTTCCTGAAGAGATCAGCAGGGAAGCCACAGAAGTCCCACCAGCGCTAACCAGCAAGATCACTGCAATCCAGCAACCCTGAAGAGCCATGCTTTGCCCAGAGCCGCCCTCCCCCCCACCCAATTACAGCATTCGGCTCCTCTGCCGTTATTTCCCCCCTTCCTGAGGGAAAGACTGAACAAGAAGGATCAGCTGGGCTTTCTGGTGCAGTGGGATGGACCAGCTCCAACCTCCTTGATTTGAGGATGTCTCTAGCTAGCCTGAAGTCATCTTCCCTGCCCCTCCTTCCTCCCCCCTCCCCCCATAAAAGAGAAACAGCTTTAATCTTTTTAAATCTCATTGAATAGCAGAGTTAAAAGGGACCTTGGAGGTCATTGCTAACATTTCACTTATCTTTTATGTTAAGGTGATCTATATAGTGACAAATATGATAATTGTGTACCTATTCATCCTGGTCCATTCTGTAGTTCTTCCAATGCTAGAACTCAACAGGAAAAAAGCAGCTCCATTTAATTTTAGGTTGTCAGCAAGAACTGTTAACAAAAACCAGCTTCCATGGACTCTGCTCAGTCAAAAATTAGAGTTCAGCATACGTCTTCTCACTTGCTGGTCATTTTGCCAAAGCTTGAAGAACTAACAGTTTCAAGAATCAGAATTCTAACATGCTGCAGGCCGATATGCTAGATTTTGCCCACTGAGTTGTTAGGGAAAGTGAGAACTGAGAGTTCACAGAGTTCAGCCCTAGTTCAAGTTCTAGGTATCACCTGAAGCTAAGAGTGCTCACATCCTGCATTCTGTCTTACTGATGTCAACAGGACTCACATCTACTTGACTGCAGATTGTCTAGTCTACTGGAGGCTCTTTCAACATATTCACTGGAAAATTTAAACAGTTTTTTAATCCGTTATTTTAGATGCTTACAAAGGTTTTGCAAGATGTCAAAGTAAATTTCACTGTGTACTATTCTGACTACTGCTGCATAAAAGCACTCAAAAGACAAGCCAGGTGAATACAACAGAAACAGAAAGGAATTAACTAAATGGCGATCACCAAGCAGCCCAAGCCCCGTGTCAGGAGCATGTGTGAGTAGACCGGTGGGAGGGCAAGAAACAAATGTGGGGGCAGGAGCATGAGACCCAACCTTCTCATTATATGCTTTGGCAGAAAGTACTGAACAGCAGGTTAACACCAGACAGACATCTGAACTATGGCAGCCACTCAAGGCTGCCCTTTGGCTTCTCTTCACTGAAGCAAAGCAGGGGGCAATTCCAGAGGCAGGAACAGATTTGCAGAGATGCTCATCAACAGGTAGAGTGTGAGTGGGAAAATGTGCAGGTACCTGGTAGCACTAGTGCAGCCCAACCTGGCTTCACTAAAAGGGGGGAGTGGGAAGCCGCAATGAAAACAACCAAAGTGTTGCCTTTACTGTGAAGGATGCCATCAGGAAGAGCCTTCTTGTGGCGAAACGCTGCGCACACACAGGTGGGAAATCAAAGGATGCTCACAACATGGATAGTGATGACTCGGTAGTGAGGTCTTTGTAGCTCAGGACGATGGCAGACATGGAAATAGTGGAGCTGGATCCAGCTAGCCTGCTTTCTCCAGATGTGTGGATTTCAACTTCTGGGATTCTCAGCAATAGGACTACCAGCTGAGGAACTCTAAAACTGGAAGCTGGGGGATGCCGTTGTACCTCCTAACTATTAGCTTAGAAGTTCTCTAACCACAGTACTTGTAAAAGCTCTAACTATCTTGTGCATGAATTCCAAAATTTGGGTGTGTTTAAGATTTGATAACCATCCTGAATACAGATATATTAAGATTCCCATGTTTTATGGAATATGGAAATGAACACATATTCTATCTGTTAAAATAGTTTAGGAGACCCTAAGTGTACCCAAATAGCACCAATATCCTGTAGCTGCAAGTACACACCTGTGGGAGGAGATCAGCACCTCCACTGCCAGCCACCTGTGGAAGAAAACAGAAGGCTTGGTATTGGTAGTATCATAACCACATACCAGCCAAAATTAGCATTTGTCCAGAGTTGTGTCATCACAAAAGAGAGAATAAAGAACTTCAGATACAAAAACTAGAGGCAAACAGGATTACCACAGCACAACCTTCCCAGCTCTGGGTCATTAGCACATGCCAGGAGAGAAAACCACCGAGAATTAGGCAGGCCATCTGGTGATACATTCCAGGAAAAGCCATTAGGAGAAACCCAATATTGACCCAGTAAAAAGCTCCATCTCAGCCAATGGGCTCCAGCATTTGGGAGCAACAAATCTGATTCCACACTTGGATGGAGCAATTTCCAACATCTTCCTGGGAAAACTTTATATACGTACAGGTAGTCCTCACTCAACGACCACCACTGAACCTGGAATTTCCATTATAAGTCCCTGCAGTTGTTAAGCGGGTCACCACGTGACTTGACTCAATTTTACAACCATTTTTACAATGGTTATAAAGTGAGTCATGGTGGTCATTAAGTGCATTCATTCTTCCAAATCAGCAGATTGCCAGAAGCTGGCAAAAGAATGGTGCAAGTCACACAATCGCAGGATGCTGCACCCGGTAATGGATGTGAGCCTTTTGCCAAGTGCCCAAAGGGCAACCACATGACTGTGGTAGGGGGTGGGCGCAGGAAGCAATTGTGACTTCAGTGACAGGTTGAAAGTAACTTTGCGGGGGAGGGGGGGGGGGAATCTGTTGTAACCTCAAATGGTCATTAAGGGAGGAGTATCTATAGTTCTTAGTCAGTTGGATCACTGGACCATGCTACAAATCCCAAGAGCAAAAAGGAATCTCCGGGAGGAATGCAGAGAACCACATGATATGCCTTCATGTGGTTCCATGCAACCAGTGTCTAAGTTAGAGCAGAGAGAAGCGACTTTATGCCAAAAAAATCTCCAAACTAGTCCAGTTGCCATCTCGGCATCTCGGTTTGCTGGCTCTGAATTACTATAGAGGGAAGCCAGTCAGAATCCATGGACTAAGCCTGTGTCACTTTCATTACACGAGGGGGGGTGGGGGTGGGGGTGGATGGAGCTTGCAGGGGTGCTCAGTCTCAGCCCCTCCGATTCTGGCCATTCTAGCTTCAGCTGCTGCAAAACTCCTCGGCAAACCTGAGTCCGCACAAGAGGGATCTCCTTCCAGATTCATTTAACCAGCTCCGTCAAGCAGAGATTGATCAGGGATAAGATGGAACTGCCCACCAAGCTGTGGAAAAATCCTTCAGAGCTGCCAAGAATTCCAAGGTGAGTAGCCATACACATCTTTCCAACACACAGAGAAACCAAAGGGATCCCTCAGATGCCCAGGTAAGAGTGCCTTAACAAATCTGTGGTTGAAGAGATTTGGAGTGACAGTGAGTTACTTTTTGGTCAGAAAGTGATCTGTCTGTTGGAAATGACAGCTGTCAGTGCCTTCCATATTCAGATAATATCTCCTTTGCTTAAAATAAAAACCAGTTCAGGAGTGGACTCACATACATGTTTTAACAGTCATAACTACATATACAAGATCAGGTTCACAACGGAGTCACAAACCAACCAAAACTCCTCTTGTTCAGTATGGAAGCTGCTGTCACCTCAGACTCCTCCACCCCACCCCCACAAGACGAAATTAAGTACTGAAGAAGGGGCACTGCCAGGTACCTGGGCAGCTAACAAATCAGCAGAGATGAAGCTTGTCTCTGCAGATCCATTTCACATGCAGGCAACTGGCAATCTCTGGAACCGGCTTCAGGCCGCCTAAGCAGGGCCACCAAGGCCGTAACATCAGGAGTGCAGCAGGACCTGAATCCCAGGAGGACAGAGTTCCGAAAGAACGTAACTGCCCAACTGTGTAATACTGTGGACCAGGGCAGGACCTCTGCATCTGTCTGAAAAACCCTGGTGGGGGTGGGGCGGGGGAGACACCTACACGTATTAGTCCGTAAGACTAATGAGACTTCATTAGGCTATCAGCATGTGAGTGACTTTGAAACGAGTCCAGTTCATCCCATTAAACCCACATATCCTGCTGGAACTGACTGCATGCTCTAAATCCACTGAGTCCCAGCCATCCCACCCAACTTCATCTTCTCATTTCAATATAACCGTAGCCCACAGCTACACAGCTCCCCACCCCAGCAATCAGGGTTGAGGTACCTTCACCTAGTCTGTTCTTGCACTTCAGCAGGGAAGCCTTCCTGCCTGCCTGCTTTACAAGCCAACTGCTGCTCACAGCCACATTCCACTCTCTCCTCCTGGCTCTCCATGCCAGCTGCTGTTCTTGCCCTGATGCTCTCCCAGCAGCTAACCACACCCAACTGCTTCCATCAGCTTTCCTTGGCTACCACAACTAACAACCTAAATTGGCTCTTCCTTGTTCTGCAGCTGCTTGGTCTCAAATAGTGGGCACCAGCTACATGGCACTCCCCCAACGGATCTAGAAGATACATGCAATGGCACTCATCACCCACAACGTCTAACATTTCCTGAAAGCAGCGAAAACAAAGTAAGAGTAGCAGCCCAGTGCCAACCTCTTGCTGGGGCTTGGCCAGTATGAGTTATAGCTTTTTCCCTGGTCCTTGTTGATGGCCATCTATCCACACTCAATTCAGCTTGTCACCATTCAGCAATCCTCAAACCTCTCAAAACTTTTCTACACACCTAGTTCTATTACTTATGCAGCCTCATTACATGTGACACTGCAAAAACATCCAGGCATACACAACATAAAACAACTTTCCATCCTCCGGATCATCCTGACACCATCTTAAATGACCTACTTGAAACATAAAATATCTCTGAACTAGCTGAACTTCATAGCAAGTTCCTCTCAAGGAAGCCCAGCAAAGAGAATTCCACAGGCAGCAGAGCAAAAGGATCGGCAGCCATTCCACCAGCCTGGTCCAAACTTGCATCCTGCTTTATGGCCAGCTCTTTAAACTAGAAACAGACCTGTAGAAGTGAGGGTGCTGTTCAGGAGAGACACGTGTTCCCCATCAACTGTCCCACGGCAGCACCCCACAGTATAGCTTAAGGTTCCAAATGCGCTCATACACAGCCCCACGTAAACATGCCACAGTAACCCAAACAGGATACAATTGAGGCCTGCGTTGTCCTGGTCAACTCTGGCATCTGCACTTGGTGTACTAACACTAGCTAGGAAGACCAAGTCTGGCCATTCCCCAACTCTGGGGGAATGTTCAGAATCTGAACATTCCCCAACGTTCAGATTCTAGGAAGTCATCAAACTAAAATTTTAGGAGGGGTGTAACCCATCCACTGTAATTTTACCTCCTATTGTCTGATATAACTTGCAACCAACCAGGAGTCCTTCAGTCTTGTTTGAATTGATTTTCAGTTTTGATTGACTTAACACCACAGGCTAATGTCCAATTAAACAGACACCTTGGACTGCAACGGAAAAGGAGGGCAGAACTGGGCTTTATCAAGATCCTGGTTTTCCAGCCTCCTCACGCTAGGCAATCTACCCCAGCAGCTTCATTTAAATAGCAAGCTCTGAGGTATATTTTGGTCACAACTAGAGGCATTCAAAATGCTTTGAGATAAAAAGTTTTGCACACAACTAGTCACAGGCGGCAACAAAAAAATTTCTGGAGCTGCCCCTGTAACAGACGATCCAGTCTGGCCAAGTTGCTTTCTTTCTTGGCACTGACCCCCAAAATGAATGGGTGAATGAAGTGATAAATAAATAGAGCCGTGTGAATTGGTTCCAAGTTAAGTGCCAGGGAGAGCAGGGCAGGACGGAAGTGGCTGAGGAGGGAGGGAAAAGGACTAAGAGGGTCCCATGGTCCAGAAAATGCTATCAGGGGGGCTTCAGGGGCCACATTAGACCTACCAATCTTGTAATAGTCATGGATTACTCAAAAGCTGCAAGCTGTGGTGCCACGTACAGAGCGTTGGGGAGAGAGTTGCATCTCGCATTAGGACACTACACTACCCCATAGTGAGTTGTGGGCAGACCAGCTGTGCCCAGGTGCCTCAACCTGAGCCATGCTCCTTCCCAGTTCTCTCCACACAAGAACTCTTCCTACCTTCAATGTGTCTCCTCACTGTCCACACGGCATTAGGATTACCGGGCAACTCCGAGACCGCCATTTCAGACACCTAGCAAGATACAGAACAGTAACTTAGACGCAGAAGATTTGTGAAAATGAAATAGCCTTAGTGTTCTGCCCCAGCTACGAACCCCAAAGAACGCAGCACACACAAAGTCCGTACAAACTTTAGTTTACTTAATTTAGTTTAATTAAGGACTACTAATGAGCTTTCTTAGTAGTTGTTCGAACACAAGTACAGTTTAAATCAGTCTTTTCTGAACAAGGGCTGTTAATTTAACTTCATTAACTGAAGCTGACAAGAATCCAAAGAATAATAACTCAATTCTGAGGCACAGTATTTCAGATAACCGTAATCTTGGCAGAATGCCCAGAAGCAATTTGCAGGAAAGCTGACAAGAGAGAAACAAGAGCTGAATCAAATGTTTCTGGAATCAAGACCAAAGGAATATGAACAAAGTTGTTTCCTGCAAATTGCATCAGTCATCGCCCTTCCTTAAACAGGCTAGGGGAGTGGCCAATTAGCCCCAAGCCTTACTCTCGAGGAGCCACTCCTGCCTTTTAACAGCTCTGAACGCTCATGCATCGAGAAGAGGGTCCTCCTCTTCTTCCTCTTCACTTATGGGAGCTTCTGGAGGTTCTGAAGGCCCTGGCTGAATCCCCGCTTCTGGCACCACATCTTCTCCAGCCTCCTCATTGTCTGACTCGAGTGCCAGCTGCACAGGCTGCTGGTGCAGCACCACACCATCCTCCTCACTGTCGGAATCAGCTACTTACTGCACAGGCCACTGATGGGCCACAATACTTAGAGGCTAAAATAGCAAACATTTTATGTTTATCAGAGTGATGCAAGCCTTCCTTCCTTTCTATACAGCTAAATCCCAGACACAAGAAAAACTTTGAGAAAAAAAAAAAGGAAAAAAATAGGTGGGTTTTTTGGAGGTGGGGGGGAGAGGCATTTTTATCCAACTCCTTAACAAGAGAAAGGAGGGCTGGCCTCTTTTACTCCTTTACAGGAAGGAATAGTGACTCAAGGCCTTTAGGTGCTTTGATCTGACCGGCAGCTGCTCTCCAAGACCCCAAGCAGTGACAGCCATCCCAACCCTCCCACCAACCCCCTCCCCTCCCCCAGGACATGCCAGGACCTGCTGTTATGCAGCCTAGCGCATAACAAAAACAAAGTGAAGTAAAGAATCCATTTTCAACTTTGAGCTCAGTCTGTCAGATGGGGCTCCACACTCATTCAGGAGGCTTCTTACCTCAAGGCCATGTCTTAGGACCCTCAGAGAGGAACGAGGCCCCCTTCCGCATGCCACATACAGCTGAGGGGTATCTTCGTTTGCAAGATCAGCAATCTGCACGGAAATCCAAAAAACAGTAATAAGAAACCAAAACACCCATCCAAGGTCTGCTTCTGCTTCTCCCCTAAAGCAGGAAGACAAAGGCTATCACCCTCTGATGTGACGGGAAAGTAGACATGACTTAAACCTGGAGAATTTAGCAGTATAAAGAGCAACACAGAGCAGGATCTAACTAAAATATCACTATCCCCAGGCCATTTGTCTGGCAGGCAAACCTAAGCATCCTAACTTTAAACGTATCGCAGCATCTGGCTTCTTTCTGTCAGGAAGTGCTTGTTATACTTTGCTCGCTCACCTGAATGAAGGCCAAAGGAAGTTTCCTGTCACTCATGGCCACAGGTATAAAGATGATTTTCTCTCAATTCCCATATCCCAACCACTTTTGATGCCTATATACTCCTGGTCCGCTCCAGAAACCTCTCATTTCCAAGGTGTACCTCTAGGCAGCAGAGGAGCCCCGCTTACCGCCTCAGTCGTGGGGGCCACACATGGAGCATCTTCCCCAAGGACACTGGCCTGGCACACACACCCTGATGCTCCTGGTCCTGGCAAAGTGATCCCTCTTCTCCCAGGCACTTCTCTCCTTCAGAGCCCCCTCTGCAGTAGCGGTTGGTTGCACAGTCAGATGTTCAGATTATATTTAACATTTTTGTCCATCTATCAAGTCCTTCCCAAGAACCTGGGATAGGTAGTTGTGGTTTAAACAACTACCTATCAAACTAACGATACAGGATGTAAGCTGTTCCAAGTAAAGCTGCCTTTTAGTATTGACTAGTGACAATTCCATTCATCTTGATGGTGCTCCAGTGGCGTTCCAGGTGTTTTGGGGTTGCACCAAAGGTGTCTATCCCAAGAGGTACAACCCCAAAACACCTGGAACGCCACTGGAGCACCACTTTCTTTTGCCACAGACGTCCTGCTTCTGTTTGCAGGTCTTTATATTTTGTAATTTTTCCCCTCCGGTATTCTTTCTCTTCTCTTCTGCTATGCTACCCCATTCACTAGCCAGACTTTTTGTCTTTCCTATTGACAATTGTTAAGTCTGGAGTGTTGCTGTATGGCAAAGGCTTGCCTGTTTGAATTTTCATGTCTCAGAGCACTTTAACTTCATTTTCTACAACTTTGTCTATTTTGTGGTCCCACCAGTTCTTGCTTGCAGGCAAATGGGATTTCATGCCGATTTTCCAATGCACCATTCTTGCTTTTTTTATCATGTCACTGTTTGTAGGCAGTCTGCACCATCTTCTTGCAGCAGCTAACCAGGTGGTCTGATGTTTCTTTAGCTGCTTTGCAGAGACGGCCTTTGCAGTCAGTTGCTATCTGCTCAATGCTGGCTCTGTGTGCCCTTGTTCCTAAGGCTTGGCCTTGTGCAGCTAGAAGCTGCCCCTCTGCCTTTTTTCAGCTTTCCTGCTCTTAGTCATGGCCAGCTCTCAACTAATGGTCTGCTGCTCTGTGTGTGTGTGTGTGTGTGTGCATGTGTATGTGTATACTGGCCATGTAATATTTTGCCTTGCCATCTCTCTTTTCTACTCTTCATCTCTTTCTTGTAGGCTAACTTGGTATTCGATAAGCCTTTATTGTATGCTAGCACCAGTGTATCTTGTTATCCTATTATTATTATTGTTGTTATTGTTGTTATTGTTATTATGTGTATGCCACCCACGTCCAGGTAACTCTGGGCATTTAAAAATTATTTAAAACATGAAAAACAAGGCATTAAAACAGCACGAAAGCAAAAAGAAAGGTAGATTTGACAGAAGTAAACAAACTAGGTTAAATCATGCTGGGTGAAAACACCTTCAAGTCCCTTCAAAATCCCAGCAGGATGGGGGCCATTCAGGTCTCAGAGAGACCCTCACTTCAGAGGGCAGGTAAGGCCCATGGCTGAGGTATGGGCAGATGGCCCTGTTTAATCAGAGGAATCCTACAAGACTGAGCTGCCCAGGCAGTCCCTCAGGCCCTGTGCCATGCAGGGTTTCACAGAGAGCGACCGGCATGGTGAATTGGCAGAAGCCAATCAACAACTGGTGCAGCTCACAAAGAAGTTAGTCATGAGGAATGCTCATTACTGCCCACAACTTGGGAAACTTCTCAGTGACACACCTCCCCTCTGGAATCACACACACACAGACACACACTCCAAATGGCTCCCATCCTAATAACCTCCAGGAACTACTGAGGACCTGGCTCTTCTCCCAGATCTTGGGGCAGGATGATGGTTCAGTCCTATTTGGAAGAGGTTTTTTTTATTGAGATGTATCTCTTTGGGATGCTTATGAATTCTTTTTCTACTGCCTGTTATTGCACTGTTTGGAGATTTTTTTTCACCATTTTTAAAAATTAAAAATTATGGTTATTGTCTTGCTGAGCTTTCTTGTATTTGGTCTTGGATAGGAAATATATTTTGATTGATGTATTGTTTCTGCAGTATGTAATATTTTGTGTAATGTGTAAGAATTCATGGAAAATAGTTTTATTTGCCAAATAAAATGGCTAGTTATTACAAGAATACACTGGGAATAAACTGAAAGGAATTGTTCCTTAACAATCATACTGGTACAATTTCTCTGAAAGTAGTGATTCATTTCATTTCATTTCATTTATTCGAATTTCTATACCGCCCTTCTCCTTTCGGACTCAGGGCGGTGAACAGCCAGATAAAAAACATCTATACAAACATCACAGTTAAAATAAAGTTAAAATAATTTATAAATTTGGCTCATAATTTAAAACTTGTCAATTAAAATAAATATTTAAAATTTAAAAAATTTTTAAAACTAACCCTAAAATCAGGACAGACCGGCTAGCTGAAAAAAATGAGTTTTTAGGGCCCGACGAAAAATCCGGAGGTCGGAGATCACTCGTATCTCTGGGGGTAGATTGTTCCATAGGGTAGGTGCCACCACAGAGAAGGCTCTCCTCCTGGGGGTCGTCAGCCGGCATTGTCTGGCCGACGGCACCCTGAGGAGGCCCACTCTGTGGGAGCGAACCGGCCGGTGGGAGGCTATTGGTGGCAGAAGGCGGTCCCGTAAGTACCCTGGCCCTAAGCCATGGAGCGCTTTAAAGGTGATCACTCCTTTTTAAAGAAGAAAATGTATCTTACAGTTTTAATGGTGAAGTTTAAAAATACTACTAAAGGGGAGGAGTTGAGTATTGGCATGATGAACACTGATGACAAAACCCAAATGCTAAACTGTTACAGAGTTTATGGACTTCTTGAGTCCTAACAAAAAGGGCTGGCCTGACAGCAGCAGGAAGGCAGAAATACATAAAATATGGAATTGTTCATCTTGAACACAGATTAACCATCTGATCCCCTAAATAAGGAAGAGAGCTACTGCTCCAGGGGCAAATTTTCAGCAGCAGACAGGCTGGTCTGCACTTCTGATCTACACTACGTTTGCCATCCATGTGGAAGAGCAACATACCTGGCAAGACAAAATCGGAGAGAGACTGTCCAGCTCATCCACCAATACCAGGTTTTTAAGAGGCCGGGGCTGGAAGAAGAAGGTGTCCCCCTCCTCCAGAGGCATTGCAGAGGAGAACTCAGGCTCATCGTCATCATCTCCAAGATGGGCAATCTGGTAGAGGTAGCTGCGACAGAAGAGGGGCAACCAGAGGGGCTTTGTGTCAAACAAAATGAAAGGGCGAGGCTCCCGTGTTGCCTTTCTCTGCAGACTGCCTTCCCATGCCTGAAGGACCCCCAGATACGGAGAAGGTGGAGCTAGCCAACCAGAAGCCCTTCCAGGCACACCTCTTGCTTTGAAAGGGAAACTGGAGGTCTTACTTACTGGTTTCCAAACTCAGAAGCCACAAAAAGAAAGCCCGTTTTCAGCACACACATGGCTGCAGCCACAGGAACAGTGTCAAAATACTTCAGCCGAATTTCTGTGACCTGAAACCAGCACAAAGGCATTTCTGCATGAGACGGTCCTGGTGATTTTAGGTCTCTCTTTCTCTCAAACTAAATATGCTCAAACTTACCATATCCTCATCAGTCTCCAAGGTGATTTTAAAAATATCACCCTGCTCTGTTTGAGCTAAGAAAAAAAACATGGACTTGGTCTTGTGGGTAGCAGAGCAGACAAAGATCATGCCTCTTTCAGGGTCATCCAAGTCATTCTGTCAAAAAAAAAAGAGGACCAGGTTGTAGTCACAATACAAAGGCTGGCCTGGAGTACAAAGCCAGCTGTTTAAGAGCATGAAAGAGCATCTGTCTGCATTTGTGAAAAGCCTGGAATCAACTAGAGCCATGATGGTGAACCAATGGCACGCGTACCAGAGGTGGATGCAGCGCCCTCTCTGATGGCACGCAAGCCATCGCCCCAGTTCAGCTCCCCTGTGCGTGTGCGCATGCATCCTGCCGGCCAGCTGGTCTTCAGGTCTCTGCCACACATGTGCAGGGGTTGAGGCACATGCAGGGGGGCGCCCGTGTGGGGGCTGCACATGCATTGCATTTTGGGGGTTTGGGCGCGTGCGTGCATTACATTTTGGACATTTGGGCACATGTGAGCATTTGTGCGCTTTGGGCACTCAGCCGGGAAAAGGTTATCCCTCACTGAACTAGAGAAAAAAGGGCTAGTGACTGTGCATGATAAGCACCTTTTCTGTTTTCTTTGGAGGTCCTAAAAGACATGACCCACCAGGCCCCTCAAAGAGAGCATATGCAACAATGCTCTCTTCCTTTTTCTCCAGCTGGACAGCTTCATGGGTAGCTTTCCAGGTTCTCTTTATAGCCTTGGTCATCCTTACAGGGAGATTTGAGAGATTCAACACCTTTGAGCACGATAAAGACTCAAAGTTGTCAATGATGCAAATATCAAGGCCAAGATTCTATTTCTATATTTTTCTTTGTTTGGGGAGAAATCTGGAGCTTTTATTTTTTTCTAAAAAAAATTATAACTATTTCAGGGGTTGTACTGAGACCTTATGTTTTTCCTAACTATTTCCTACCATTCTCCTTTTCCTCCAAGAGCTGCAGAAATGAGGTCTAAGAATACTTTGGGATGGGGTTCTTTAGGTACTGAGGAAATAATGTTTTCAGAAGAGTAAAGGTCACAAGATACTTACCCTCCTCCTGGGAATTGGACATCGAATATCTGGCTGGTCACCAAAGTTTTTGTAGGTAATGTAGTTTTCAGAGCAAATCAGTACCCCACTTGGACCATCGGAGCCTCCAGGAACTATAGACCACGGTCATGAGCATGGTCAAAGAACAAAAGGAGTCAGTTCGGGGGGGGTGGTTCTTTACATAAAAAGGGAAAGTTCTTTCTAGCAACATATATTATTAAAGATCTTTCTGCAAAAAGACTGAATGGCAAACATTGAAAGGGCTCCACCTATCCTTTCAAGTGTTTACCTATCATTATTAGAGGTCGATGATAAGGACTGGGTGACCAGAACCACAACAAGGAAATGTATAAGTGAAAAGGAGAAAGAGAAGTATTCAGAGGCCAGAAAAAGAATTTTCTGGAACAGGTTTTCAGTTTTTCAAGAAAGAGACTTTGGAAAAAGTGCAAAGAGTAACTAAGATGATTAGAGGGCTGGAGACTAAAACATATGAAGAACCGCTGCAGGATTTGGGTATGGCTAGTCTAGAGAAAAGAAGGATTGGGGTGACCTGACAGCAGTATTCTAGTATTTGAGGGGCTGCCACGAAGAGGAGGGGGTCAATTTATTTTCCAAAGCACCAAAAGAAACAATGATTGGAAACTAATCAAGGAGAAGCAACCTGGAATTAAGGAGAAAGTTCCTGACACTTAGAACAATTAACCAGTGGAAGAGCTGGCTTCCGAAGTTGTGGGCGCCTTCATCACTGGAGGTTTTTAAGGAAAGACTGGACAGCCACTTGTCTGAAAGGGTTTAGGGTCTCCTGCTTCAGCAGGGGGTTGGACTAGAAGACTTCCAAGGTCCCTTCCAGCTTTATTCTGACTGATTGCTTAAAGTTTCAGAATGGAAGTTCAATACACTCAAGCTGTTTGTTAGTGGATGAAACAACACTACCAAGATTTTATGAGAGATTCTATGGCATGCACAAAACATAGACAAATCTTTCTCTGGGTTTATGAATGTTGTGTATGTGCCTTTTCCCTACAAGGGCTGAAAAAGAGGGTACCTGTTATTAGAAAATTGCCGTGTTCTTCCAACGGTTCGCTGTATTTCCTGACCACGTGGTTCAAACCTAAGTCTAACTCATAAAACGTCAATGTCTGCTGGGTGTTTGCTGCAGCTTCCCCAGTGGGATCATTGTCAGCTTCCTAAGGGGAAAAAATACCACTTATGTCCCATGTGAAATTTGAATAGTTTATTTTTTAAAGAAGTACAATATGACAAGGAATATCTAATGGAAAACACACTTAAGGATGTTTTACAATCACCTGTAAAAACTGGCATAACTCAAACAGATTAAAGGGTTCCTATCTGTGCTGCGAAGCTTCCTGAGGCTACCCTTTCCATAAAGGCCTCTGCAGAGCCCAGCCATCCAGAGTTGAGTCAACATGTCCGGAGCAAGTGACCCCAATTTTACTGCCCTAGTAAAGCTTCAGACCATACAGGCTCAGAAGCTGCATCAGGCGGAAACTCCTCCGGCCCAACGCTCTGTCGCACAACCCTGAGCTGCAGTGCAGGCGCTCCTTTCCGCTGTTTCTCCGGAATGGCCATTTCTAAATAGCAGTAGCTACACTGAAAGCCTCACCCTCCACAAGCGCTCCATCCCGCTGAAACCATCTTAATGTGGCCCATTATCACAACTGCGGACAACTCCCCTCTGTGTGCGTTGAAGAATTACAGGTGTGTGTGTGACCTTTTACAATGGCCAGAAGTGTTTTGTGATATATAAAGTATCCTTTCCAAGACCACTGTAGCTTCTATCAGTTATTAAATGACATTTGTAAGCCAAGAGTAGCCTCAGCAAAGATAGATAGTGCAGAATCCATGGAAATGGATCCAGGCTGACATTTTCATTCTGTCCATTCTCCTCCCAATAGCTGCAGCTGCTGTCACCACCAAACAGGTAGGACAGAGGCACAAGGGTTTTAGAGATTCTCCTTCCAAGTTAGCACCAGCACCCCACAATCCCAAGCTAAACACTTATCCCTGCCAGCCTCAAAGTACAGACAGGGTTAACAATTGCACTCACTAGGAGCACCTCTCATACATGCATTCCTTATGCTGAAGGAATAAGGCTTGTGTTGCAAGCCCAGGAAAGCAGCAGTTTCACAACTACAAGCCAACTACCAGCATTAACAATGTCAGCAAGTTGACCTAACATCGATCTAGTTATTTTAGAAATCATTTTAGTGAGCTAGTACCTCATAATCCATTTCCAGGCAAGCAAACATGGGATTTTCAAACCCAACGTCGACTCCAACCACATGATAAACCAAGGTATTGGCCTTGTGGGCTTCCAATGGAGAAGAAATGGTGAGCCGAGCAGCTGCGTCTCTGTTCAGAATGTACACAAGTTTCTGCTTCTCAATGGCACCTGCAGGCAAAGAGAGGAAGTGCTGAAAGGGGAGGTGGGAGCCCCTCAGGCTCAGTGTCAAAGCCAGCCAGAGCTTGTCCTGCTCAGGCCGGCTGAACAGGCAAGGCTCACAGCTGCCACCTCATCTGGGGTCTCCTTGCCCTTCCAATACGAAGATCAGAATACAGAATAACAGAGCTGGAAGGGGCCTTGGAGGTCACCTATACTGCTCCTTTAAATTAATCAGTTTAGTTTTGCATCAAAAGCTTGTCCAGTAAATATATGATTTAAAGGTGGTCTATTTCAATAATCCACAGATATGTATAGGAAGCAAAGCTAATCTGGCACTAAAAAGTAGTCCCATCAGAGGAAGTTACTGCAGAGGCTAAATCTATTTGTGCCCTGCCAAGAGACACATCACTTCTGCTCAGTGACATAATCAGTGCATAATGGGCAGAAGGAATAACTTTGAGGAACCAGAAGAGCCACTACCAAGAGAATGGTCAGACAAAGGAAATCTAAGCCTGGGTTGAGTGGGTGTCTCGGGCAAGACTGTCCCTAGCTCTAACAAAGGCTGAGGGAGGGGGGAGCGTGGCCAGACTTGCAAGATTATATTGCTAGAATCTTAAAATAAAAATCATATAGAACTCATTAGACTTTGGTTTTCTAGTTTCTAGTTTCACCTAGCCTGAACAGCTAATATCAATCTTGTAAAGTCTGAATGTGCTTTCTGCACATACTCTCTCCCTCTCTCTCTTGATCCTTATGAGAATTATGGAGCTTCTTGTCTGGGACACCTACTGAAGATTAATGTTCTGTCCTGAACACAGATTTCTTTTTTCTATAGTCTTGGTAGTAGCTCTTCTTCCTGTTCCTTATTCCGTCTCTCCATTACAAGTCAGCACAGCTGAAAATAATAAGCAGACTTTCCATTAAGAAAGTCCAAAGTGCCTAAATTTCAGCCCCCATCTAGAACCATAAATGGGATGCAGGGTAGGTGGGGGAACCATGTGCAGCCACAGAAGTGGTTTTTCATGATCATTTTGAACCATAAACTTTCCCAATGTAATTGATTCCTCAGCACATTCTTCTCACTATGCAGTTGCTTGATGTGAAAAAACTCCAACCTAGACTACTTCATAAAGCTTTAGCGATACATTCAAAGAAACTCTTGTGAAAAGAAACATACAGCATTTCTCCTGGAATGCTGGAAGCAACACAGGGCAACAGTGTTGTCCAACAGTATTATCCTTTTAGTTTCTAATCTTTCTAGAACAATCCCCTGAAAAACAAACCATCTAGCTCTGAAACTGCCATACCTGCACGAAGTGATTTCCCAGCTTCTGAGCTGCCTGTTCCTATAGGAAGCCCTGGTTGTTTCACCACCGTAGCAGAGCTTCTCCAGGCTACAGCAACAGGACACAGAAAAAACTGAATCCTGAAAGAGGAAACTGAATTCCATAGAGTCCTAGGGTTGGAAGGGAATGTGGAGGCCTTCTAGCCCAACCTTCTCCTCCTCCCCGGACAAATGGCTGCCCCTCTCTTGCTTTAGTTTGCAGTGACAGAGCCTTCCATGACTCCAGGAGTCAGGCTGCTGTCCCACCGCTTCATAGCTCTCTGTGAAGCTTCCACTGGCTGGTTCTTGTCCCATCCTCAGGCACGGTGGAGAATTCATCCACACTTTCTTCCCTGTGACAAGTCAAAGACCAGATAGATTTTGCTCTTTCCTCCAGGGCCACTTCCGGGTGATATTGGTAAGAGGGGAAGGTTTAGCCTGCAACTCCAACTCTGTGGGCTGCCAGGGGGCTCCACATTCTCCCTGCTCCTATTTAGCATCAACATGAAATTCCTGGGTGAGGTCACTGACTGCTGGGGCTAGGTATTAGTAGCTAGATCAGTGATGGCAAACCTTTTTCCCATCGCGTGCCAAAAACAGGGGGAATGCGGGGGGGGGGGGGTCGGGCGTGTGCATGCCCACACCCATAATGCAATGCCCCCGCGCCTTGCTCATGCACACGTGACCCCCACACACTCCCTCCGTCCTACCATGCATGTGGGCATGACCCCGCTCCCAGCATGCATAGGGTGGCACCCCCGCCACCCGTTTTGGGCCTGGCAAGCCTCCCTGAAGCCTCCTGGGACCAAAAACAGGCTGTGGTGGCGCCGCCAGAACCCAGAAGAGTGTCAATGAAGTGCCTACCCCTAGCCTGCCACCGAGAACAAGCCAGTGCAGCCCCCACACCCCTTCTGCCAAGGGAGCGCGCTTGCTTCCCAGCTGGCACGTCTTACCCTGGCGCTGGGCAGACGTTCCTTCGGCATGGACTCCGCTCCTGGGGCAGCACTGCTTGTTCTTGGTGGTGGGCAAGGTGGGGGCGGCGGTTCTCCTCCAGAATCCTGGGCACAAGCGGCAGGGTGAGAACCACCCCCCCACCTCACCCCTCGACGAAAACAAGCAGCGCTGCCTCTGCTCCTTTCCTGGGGCTGCGGGGCTATGCAGCGGTTCTCACCCTGGCGCCGGACTAACAGCTGGGGCTGCGCAGCCCCAGGAAAGGAGCAGGGGCAGTGCTGCTTGTTCTCAGTGGCGGGCAAGGGGGGATGGCGGTTCTCCTCCAGAATCGCAGCCACAAGTGGCAGGGTGAAACCCCCCCCGTCGCCCGCCACCGAGAACAAGCAGCACTGCCCCTGCTCCTTTCCTGGGGCCACGCAGCGGTTCTCACCTTCCACTTGCGCCTGGGATTCTGGAGAACTGTCCTCGCCATCTACCAAGAACAAGCAGCACTGCTGCTACTGCTCTTCTGGGGCACCCAAGCCAGACAGGCACTCCGGACCGCGGATGCACGTTGCCATGGGCTGGAGGGCTGGGGCTGCGCAAGAAGCCCACTCGGATGGTGAGGGAGGGAAGCCCTGGCCCGCCCTGGCCAACAGCTCTCTCCCCTAGTAAGCGACCGCCGGGGATCTCGTTTATGCGTCTTTGGGCACACGAGCTGTTCTTCACGTACACATGGTTTCTGGCGCTCCCGTGTGCGTGAAGACCAGTTGGCTGGCGCACCAGAACCCGGAAGAGCAATATGCGATGGCCCTGCATGCCTGGAGAGATGGCTCTGCGTGCCACTTCCAGCATGTGTGCCATAGATTCGCCATCCGGGGAGGAGTTTGATCCTGTGACTCCCAAGGACAGGGTTCTGGGTAAGATTAGTGCCGCCACGTGTTTATTGGACCCGTGTCCCTCCTGGTTGGTGCTGGCCTCCCGGGAGGTTACACGAGGCTGGCTCCAGGGGATTACAAGTGCTTCTCTGAGTGAGGGTGCCTTTCCTGCCGCCTTAAAAGAGGCGGTGGTGAGGCCCCTCCTCAAGAAGCCTTCCCTGGACCCGGCTGAATTAGCCAACTATCGTCCAGTCACCAACCTTTGTTTTGTGGCGAAGGTTGTTGAGAGCGTGGTGGCACGACAGCTTCCCCGGCACCTGGATGAAGCTATCTATCTAGACCCGTACCAGTCGGGCTTCAGGCAGGGGTACAGCACAGAAACGGCATTAGTCGCGTTGGTGGATGATCTCTGGAGGGCTCTGGACAGGGGTTGCTCCTCTGTCCTAGTCCTATTAGATCTCTCAGTGGCTTTTGATACCATCGACCATGGTATCATGCTGCAGCGGTTGAGGGGGTTAGGAATAGGGGGCATCGTTCTGCAGTGGTTCTCCTCCTTCCTCTCCGACCGCTCACAGTTTGTGTTGGCAGGGGGACAGAGGTCGACCTCGAGGCATCTCGCATGGGGAGTGCCGCAAGGGTCGGTCCTCTCACCCCTCCTGTTCAACATTTATGTGAAGCCGCTGGATGAGATCATCCGTGGTTTTGGGGTGAAGTGTCATCTGTACGCTGATGATACTCAGCTGTACATCTCCACCCCAGACCACCCCAACGATGCCCTTAATGTGATGTCCCGCTGCCTGGAGGCCGTGCGGGTCTGGATGGGGAGGAACAGGCTCAGACTCAACCCCTCCAAGACCGAGTGGCTGTGGCTCCCGGCGCCCCGATATAGTCAGCAGGTGCCATCGCTGGCTATTGGGGGTGAATCTTTGCCCCCCACAGAGAGGGCTCGCAATCTGGGTGTCCTCCTGGACGTACGGCTGTCTTTAGAAGAGCATATGACGGCCCTGGCCAGGGGGGCCTTTTATCAGGTTTGCCTGATTCGCCAGTTGCAGCCCTTTCTGGACCGGGACGCCCTGTGCACGGTCACTCACGCCCTTGTTACCTCCCGGTAGGACTATTGTAATGCTCTCTACATGGGGCTCCCCTTGAAGAGCACTCGGAGGCTCCAACTGGTCCAGAATACGGCCACGCGGGTGGTTATGGGCGCAACTTGTTGAGCCCACGTGACACCCCTCCTGCGCGAGCTGCACTGGCTCCCAGTGGTCTTCCGGGTGTGATTCAAGGTGTTGGTTACTACCTTTAAAGCGCTCCATGGCATAGGACCCGGGTACCTTCGAGACCGACTTCTGCCACCAATAGTCTCCCACCGACCAGTCCGCTCCCACAGGGTGGGTCTCCTCAGGGTGCCATCGGCCAAGTTATGTCGGCTGGCGACACCCAGGGGGAGGGCCTTCTCTGTGGGAGCCCCAGCCCTGTGGAATGAACTGCCCCCGGAAATACGTAAGATCTCCGACCTCGGGGTGTTTCGCTGCGCACTGAAGACCCTGTTGTTCCGCCAGGCCGGGCTATCAACATAATAATTTTAAATTGGGGTATTTTAAATTTCTGGGATTTTAATTGGAGCCTAATCTATTTAATGATTTTAAATTTTAATTGTTTTGTTGTGTTTTTAAATAGGCTGTACACCGCCCTGAGTCCTTCTGGAGAAGGGCAGTATAGAAATAAAATTATTATTATTATTATTTATTGGTTAATCTTTAGTGAGATTCACATCCTTTGAGGCTGGTTAATAGCTCAGCAGCTCGAGTCCTAACCAAGGACCTAGGAACTGTTAAGGTATCGTCGGAGAATGTAAGCTGTTCCGAGTAAGGTGGTTTTTTGTAGAGTCAAAATGTTCAAGTCCGGCAAATTTAGAATTTCTAAATAGCGGGGTAGCCCTTTGGGTATTGCTCCGAGGGCTCCAATTACAATCGGGACAACACACAATTTCTTTTTCCACAGTCGCTCAACTTCAATTTGTAAGTCCCGGTACTTTGTGATTTTTTCTTGCTGCTTATCTTCAATTCGTGCATCACCAGGTATTGCAATGTCAATGAACCATACTTTTTTCTTTTCAACTATTGTTATGTCAGGTGTGTTGTGGACCAAGTGCCTGTCAGTCTGAATCCTAAAGTCCCACAAGATCTTGAGTTTCTCATTCTCTAAAACTTTCTCAACCTGATGTTCCCAGTGGTTTTTGCTGTACTCAAATCCAAACTTCTGGCACAATTTCCAGTGAATGATTTTAGCAACACGGTCATGGCGTTGTAGGTAGTCAGTTTGTGAAATTTTGCTGCACCCACTGATCAGGTGGTCAACTGTCTCTTCTTTTTCATTGCAGAGGCGGCATTTGCTGTTGGTGGTAACATGTTGAATTTTTGCCTTCATACAGTTTGTGGCTAGGGCTTGTTCTTGAGCTGCCAAAATAAAGCTTTCTGTTTCTTTTTTCAGTACTCCTGATCTTAACCAGTTCCAAGTTAGTTTCTGGTCAGCTTTGCCTTCAATACTTTTCAAGTATTGGCCATGCAGAGCTTTGTGTTTCCAATTTTCAGCTCGCTGCTCAGTTACTTCTTTCTTATATTCTGCTTTTGTTTTAGTTGTCTTTAAAAGGCCTCCTTTATTTACTTGCTTAATCATTGGTTCTTCACTTTTCTGGATGTAATCATTCAAGCTGCGTTTTTCTTCTTCCACAGTCTGCTTTACTTGTAGGAGTCCTCGACCACCCTCTGCTCTTGGTAAATATAATCGGTCAACATCACTTTTAGGGTGCAAGGCATGATTCATTGTCATAAGCTTCCTTGTTTTTCTGTCCAAATTGTCTAACTCCATCTGGGTCCAGTCAATTATTCCTGCAGAGTATCTAATCACAGGTATAGCCCAGGTATTTATGGCTTTTATGATGTTTCCTCCACTCAATTTGGACATTAATATCTTACGAATTCGTTGAATGTACTTGGCTGAAGTTAATTCCTTGACTTTATTATGCATTAAGTCAGAGGCTTCTAAAATTCCCAAGTAGTTGTAGCCTTCTTCTGATTTTACTGCCTTTATCATTTCTTCATTCTCTAGTTCTATTCCATCCTCTTCTATGATCTTGCCTGCTTTGGTTGCTATTGTTGCACATTTGTCAATTCCAAACTGCATACCACTGTCTTGGCTGAATTCTTTTGTGTTTTCAATTAATAAATTCAGTTCAGCTTTTGTTTTACCAAACAGCTTCAAATCATCCATGTACATCAAGTGCGAGATTTTCAGTCCTTTCTTTGCAAGTTCGTATCCACAGTTCATCTTCTTCAAAATGATTGTCAGTGGTAGCATTGAGAGTATAAAAAGTAGCGGTGAAAGGGAATCGCCCTGGAAAATGCCTCGTTTAATTTCAACTTCACCCAGTTCTTCTTCATTAGCCATAAGTTTTGTTTTCCAGAGGTTCATTGAAGATTCCATGAATTTTTGTATGTTGCTGCTGATGCCTAATATTTCCAGGCATTTCTTGATCCAGCTATGGGGAACTGAATCAAATGCTTTCTTATAGTCTATCCAAGCCATGAACAGGTTGGTTCGTCTTTTCTTTGAGTTCTTTAGGATTATCTTGTCGATCAGCAATTGATCTTTTGTTCCTCTTGAGTTTTTGCAGCATCCTTTCTGTTCTACAGGAAGCAAGTTATTTCTTTCCAGGTATCCATAGATTTGGTTTGCAATGATACCAGTAAGAAGCTTGTATGTTGTTGGCAAGCAGGTGATTGGCCTATAGTTTCCAGGGTCCTTTCCTTTTTCTTTATCTTTTTGGATCAAAAATGTCCTTCCAGTTGTCATCCATCCATCATTTTCAGGTGTTTTTAGGATCTGGTTCATCTGGGTTGCCAATCTTTTGTGCAGACTTGTAAGTGCCTTTAACCAGAAGCCATGCAGCTCATCCGGTCCAGGTGCACTCCAGTTCTTCACTTTTCTTGACTGTCTTTGCACCATTGCTTTTGTTATTTTCACGTCTTCCATTTTATGCACTTTAATAGAGTCCTCAACCTGTTTGATCCATTTTGCATTTCTGTTGTGCTTCTTGTTGTTTTCCCACAAATTCTTCCAGAATTTCAGAGCTTTCTCTTTATCAGGCTTTTCATTTGTTGTTACTCCATTTCCATTTTCTAAATTCTTATAAAACTGGTGCTGATTTGCTCTGAACTGTGAGTTTTCCTTGAACTGAGTTACTCGGTTTTCATACCTTTTAATCTTTTCAGTGATGGCAACAACCCTCTGCTTCAGCTCTTCAATTACTATTGCAATCTCCTTATTCCTTAGATCGTATCTTGCTTCCAGGCTGCTTTTGACCTGCTTGTTCTTTAGCTGACCTTGCCTTAGGTTCTTCAAGTTGCTCAAATCTCCACGTACTTTTTTGATCTTCAATTCTAACCGAATTTTCCACTTAGGCTTCCCCTTCTTGCCTCTTTGGTTCTTTTGTATTTTCAACCCCAGTTCTTTGGTGGTTATGACAGCTGCTGCATACATCAGTTGGTTAGTTTCGGCTAATGTAGTGGTTCGAATAGTTTGCACAGCCTCATTGACCTTTTTTAGTACATTTCTCAATTCTTTCCGGTTCACTTGGTTCAGCTTTGGCAAACGTGTTCTTTCATCATCTTCCATTTGGTGCTTTATTTTTCCAGCTAATTGAGCACTATCTGTTGGTGTTTGTTCTTTAGTGCTTCCTTGTTCTTTATCTTCATCCATTTCAGTATCCTCTTCTTCCCTTTCTTCCTCAATTTGCTTTTGAGTCTGGAAATCATTCTTGATGTTACTCCTCTTTGTTGTTGTACTCAGACCATTAATTGCTTTCTCTTCTATTGCTATTAATTCTTCTGTAGTGAAAAATTTGTGGTTTAGGATTACACGTCGTTGGTCCATTAACCTTTGTTCACTGGTGTCACAGTCCGTATGGTTCATCTTCCAAATCTGATACATTCTTTTTTGAAATCCATGTTTTGCTGGTTCAGACTGATAGTAAGCTTTCATAATAGAGGTGTTCTCTTCCCTGGTCCAGATTTTTCGCTTTTTGGGTTTATTATTATTATTATTATTATTATTATTATTATTATTATTATTATTATTATTATTATTATTATTATTATAGTGTACCTCTCTGCCCTGAGTGGAGACAGGGATCTTTCCTGGTATCTGGAGGTTGTGGTGGTGTGTATCAGGGCTTCAGATCAATATTGACCGAGTAGGTTGCTACGATCTTGTTTTTATTCTTAGGTGTTACTTTTAAATGATATAATAATGGTTTGTTATTTGCTGCCCAGTTGCTACACAGCCGTCTATATCAGTTATATCGATCAAATAACTCTCCCCTTAGCCTTCCTGTTCTTTAACCTAAATGTACCCAATTTTTTTTAACCATGCTTCATAAAAACTAGCCGCCCCCTCTCTCCTCCTCTTGGCCCTCTTTCCAGTTCCTCACCATTCTTCTCATACTGTGCCAACCAAAACTGGACAGTGCCACGGGTACGGCCTGAACAATGGAACTATCACCTTGCATAATCTCAACATTATTCTATTAATAAGACTAAGATTACATTGGCTGTTTTGTTAGCTGCTACACACTGCAGGTTTATTTTTAATCTATGGTCTACCAGCAACCAAGATTTTTCTCTCAAATATTACTGCCAAGCCAGATACTATTACTACTTACTCATCTGACTTCTCCCATATAAGTGGAGAATTCTACATTTCTCACAACTGGACTTCATTTTGTTGAAAAACTAAAAAAAAAGGCCTTTGAACTTGTCTTCAGAGATGCCCACCTAACTTTGGGGATTACACATCTGCTGAACATCCCTTCTAGCTCCTCATCTAAGTCATTTATAGAAAGGTGAAGAGCACTGTGCCCTGGGCAGAAGCCTGAGGGCACCCACTGGATACATCTCTCTCTCTTTCTTTCAAGCCAGTGTTTCTTCATACACTGAATCTAGTTTTTGCCACCAAGATGTATTTAAAAGCCAACAAGTAATTATAACAAGTACCTGATCAGAAATGGATCCAAGTGTCTCCATAGCTTATTTCAGAGAAGAGACATGAATTCCTAATCATCATTTCAGGCCAAACTGCTGGTTTTTCAACTGATTCGATAGAAAATGCCCTTGTGAAAATGCCCTCCTTCTGGGAGGCTGATCCAGACACCAATCAGCTTTTTTCTTATTTTCCTCCCCAAAAACTAAGGGGCATCTTATACTCCAAAAAATATGATATTTCGGGAAATATGTCTTTCTGCGATCCATGAATTCTGACTGGCTGCAACCACTATGCACCCCCAAATTTTATGATGGCACCTTTGATACTTTTTCAAAAATCCAAACAAGCCCCACAAGCAAAAACATTAAACCTCTGATCAAAACACTTACTGGCCATTTTCATATAATACTAGCCTTACAAAATAAACCACAACCAGCTGAGGCCAGACAACATGCTAAAGCATAAACTATAAATTCATAAAACATGCAACTGAGAGTCAAATCATTGCCAAACATACCGTAAGCGCAATAACACAGATATGGACACCAGACACTAATGGTATGCATCACCCAACCGCATTTCTAATAAATTTCTTTTAACCATTTTCCCCAATTGCCATTCACATACAACTTACTGATCATGACAGCCCGCCCTTTAGGATCCACAGCCAAGTACTGTCCAGGAACAATTCTGCGGCAGCCGCTCTTGCCAAAGGTTTCCTGATGAATTTTCTCAAACACATTTTTAGAAGGCTGGTATTCCAGGATGACGATGCGGCCTGAATCACTGCCCACCACAATGTAGTCCTTGGTCCCACCAGTTAATCTGAAGGCCATGAGGGAGCGAATGATGCCAAAAACTTCTACCGTCAACAAGGTATGAACCTTTCCAGTGTTTGGATCAGGACGAAGCAATTCCAAGATTTTTCCTCGGGAAACAACAATTTCTTGCTGTTTAGTACCTGGAAAATGCAAGCTACGATCAGCAACTCAGGAGGATTAAAGCCTTAGCCTCCTCATTAACTTCAATCCAATGTCAGTTAGGAGCCGCAAACCATCCTTCTCTTGATTTCTTGTGTCTAAACTCCCACACAGTTACCCAAACCCTTTTAGGAAAGGTACGTACAGAATGAGGATTCTGCAAGTTCCTTAGCAGGCAAAACAATCCGGGCTGGATGCCAGTTGGACAAAACCTAACATGGTGAATGAGGCTGGATCTTTTTACGTGGGACTCTTACTACGCTCACGAAAATGGACAAGATTGGGTTGCTCCAATGTGTGGTACCATAGGGCTCTCCTGCAGTCTCCCACTTAACATCAAAACAAAGGCATGCATAAAGCCCTCCCCCAGTTCAAGGCAAAACACCATCGGTATGTTGATGAGACTCAAGCTATGTGATGCTTGGACCAAGACTTGGGGAGGCTGCCAGGGGCAATATAAACGCAGATTAAATCTTCCCCAGACCAAGTAATAGAACAAAGACAGATATTTGAAGAGCATCAATTCCAACGGTCAACCAGAATAAAACTGTGCTCTTCATGAAGCAGTTGCTTACTGATTTGGGAGCCCTGGTGGAATCAGAAATGCAGGCTCCCCTTGCTTTATGCTAAAGTCAATTTCCCCCCAAACCTCATCTAACCTCACATAATCACCCAACTACACAAAAGGTTTTTTTTTTTTTACAAAATTGGATGAAAATTATCAGTTGTATAATAAATTTGCATAAAATAAGGAAAATCTATTCTGCTTAAACAGCAGATAGCATGTCAATCCTCCCTGGTGAATCAGATAGGAGACACAACTAGATGAGCTAAATCTACTTTATTTTAAGGCAATAAAATACTAACAGAATCCTGCAAGTCTGAAAATATGAACTTTTAGTCACTACTTTTAACCGCTTCATACATTAAGGTTGGTCCTCTTAGTTTATTTCTTTGACTCTTAAATCACTGGGGGTTCTTGCCTCTAATCTGATTTGCTTCCTAGGCAGCGCCTCTTCTCCACCTTCCATTACATGCAGGCTGTGGCTCCCCACATCTTTGCTCAGTTATCTTTGGTACACCAGTTGCTAGTCTACATACAGTGGTACAGGGGTGTTTCAGCAGTAACAATGCATGCCTTGATCACCCCCTAACTGTATTGCTCATTACTTGGGGTTGCCTTTGGAGAAGACCTGGAAGCTATAACTGGTCCAGAATGAAGTAGTGAAACTACTGCTGGGTCAATCCTACCACTGAAGCCTATTGGTAACCAAGGCAGCAACTTTAGAAGAATTGTTAACCTCTTCTAAAGTTGGTGCCTTGGTTATCAATAGGCTTCCGGAGGCAACAACTCAAAATACGTTAGGCATTGCCCAGCATGGCAAAATCTGCCCATTTGGTGAGAATATCTTGAAAAGGCCTACTAAGAGGCCTTTCTCCCCCAAAATTTAGAACACGAGCCAAGTAACAGAGCCTTTTCTGCTGCGGTCCCCACACTTTGGAATTCTTTAACCCCCGTCACAGCATTTGAAAAGCCATCAATTCGACCCAGGTTTTAACCCTAGTTGACGGCCAGTGGCATCCTTAGGGGAGATTGTCAGAGTTCATATCATGAGGTCACACCTGCTTTCACTCCCCTGGAACTATACGCAAACGAACAAGCGCGGGCCCTTACATGCGGCCTTGCGATCAGAGTGAAGTTTACCTGAAAAATTCCCGTGGATGGCATAGCTGATGCCAGTGGCCCGTTGAAGCGTTAAGTTGTACAGGAACATGGCGCCGGTTGACGTCCTTTCCCTTCAGCCCACCAGCTAGAGAAAGAGGGAAACAACGAATCCCGTAAGCATCGGGGGCTTCGTAGAACATTGGCCAAGCCGGCCAATTCTTCTCCAGTTCCTGCAACTCAATTAGCAAAGGGAAGAGGCCGTGCTTGGGGGCGGAAAAAGGCCCAACGCCCTTTAAGCCGCAGGCGAGATGAAGGGCAGGAAACGCGGCGGCGGCGGCGCCTTAATGGACCAGGCCCGAGAAGGAACAGAGACCCGCGCAGTCGGGGACACAATGCAGACGCTCATCGCGCGCCAGGGCCAAAGGCGCAGCCGCCCTCCCAGGGACAGGACCGCCGGGGAGAGGGCCGCGGCCGCCCCAGGCAGCCTCCCGGGCCGAGATTCAACGGCACCTACCGCAGAACGGCGCGGATGGCGGCGGATCCCGTCGCCCCTCGCCTGCCGCAAGGCCCGTGCTCCTCCCCGGGGTCCTTCGAGGCACGCGGCGCGCGGGCTGTCCTCGCCGCGCCTGACGCAGCGCCACGGCCTGCGAGGCCCCCTCGGACCGCGCGTCAGGCCCCGCCTCGGCGCCCAGGCCCGACCGGATCTCCGCCGCTGCCCGCACCGCCGGCGAGATGTGCGCCTCGGCGCTGTCGCTGGAGCAGCTGCGCGGCCTCACCGAGCTGCCGGAGCTGGAGGCGGCCTACGGGCGCCTGTGCCGCGAGGAGGTGGGTGGCGGGGAGGCCGGCGGGGGGGGGGGGGGCGGCGGCGGGAGGCGGCCTCGAATGCGCGTCTGCTTCGTTGCAGGGCGAGACGCGGGCAGAGCTGGAGCTGCTGCTGGAGCAGCGCGGCACCCTGGAGGGGAAAGTGGCGGCGCTGCACCGGATGGGGTGAGTGGCGGGGGTTGGCCGGGGCGGGCGGGGGTTGGCCGGGGCGGGGAGCCTCAGCCGCCGCTCTTTCTCCGCCTTCGCAGCCCCAACCTGCAGCTGATCGAGGGGGACGCGCAGCAGCTGGGGGGCACCATCGCCTTCACCTGCCGCCTGGCCGAGAACGTCAGCAGCAAGGTCCGCCAGCTGGACCTGGCCAAGGTGGGTGCCGCCGCCGAGGCGGAAGGGAGGCGCTGGGCCGGCCCGCCGTGCTCGCTTTATGCAGCACAATTCTACTGAACCTGGTGGAGGGCTCAGGAGAAATGAGAAGGGAAGTAAGGGGGTGGAATCTTTCCCCAGCGGTAGAGTGACCTTTAATAACGTTACCCCCTCCACTTTATTACAGAGATGCTACATAATAGCGATAAGTGCAAAGTATCGCACCTTAATAAGTCTTTTTAATGTCACTCCACACAGGGACAAAATTGTTTTGAAGTTTGGAGTTTGTATTTGTCAATAGAGTCCCAGCGTAGTTAACCTTTTTCTCCACCTTAAAACCTGATTTTCTTGTCAACGTTTCACTATCTTGAGAAGCCATATTCTTAACAAGCTTTTTTTGTTTTCTGTTTATAAGTCATTTAGCTTCATCAAGTGTTCTATAGCAGTTTTTGAGTCTCCCAGAAATATAATTAAGTCAATAGTGAAAGCTCTCAATTTATAAATTTTTCTTTATTCCCTTATCTTCTCATCCTCTGATACTTCTATTCACAACTTCCAGCATTGATATAAAAAACAGGGCAGATAGAGGACATCCTTGTCTTGTACACTTTTAAAATGGTTTACATAAATCTTCATTGATGATGTTTGCTCTGATGAGTATATGCCTTCCAAAACTTTAAATTTAAAATACCAATTTAAGTTACCAAAAGCTTTCTTTGCATCCAAAAATATTAGAGCTGCTTGTTTCTGGTTGTTAAATTGTCAGTATTCAGTAAGATTCAAAACAGTTCTCATATTGTCTCTCAGTTGTCTTTTTGGCAAAAAGCCAGATTGGTCCTGGTGAATGTAAGATTGTAGACAGTATTGCAGTAAAAAATGTATAGTCGTTGTTTACTAATGAAATAGGTCTGTAAACCTGCTCACTTTGCTTTGGCAGAACCGCCTCTACCAGGCCATCCAGAGATCAGATGATATTTTGGACCTGAAGTTCTGCACCGATGGTGTCCAGGCGGCCCTGAGAAGTGAAGACTATGAGCAAGCGGCAGCTCATGTCCACCGCTACCTCTCTTTGGACAAGTCGGTCATTGAGCTGAGCAGGCAGGGCCAGGAGGGTAAGAAGGCCATTTGATATCTGGCTCTTCCTGAGTGGGCTCCCCCGCCCCATAGCGTTAGCCCTTCAGAGGGCCTTCCTGCTCTCAGTCCTTCTGCACCCAGACCTTCTCCAGTGTCACCTGTTTGTAACATTATGTGAGGTTCACTGAAAAAGATAGGATATCAAATGGTATAAATTGGCATTGTGGCATGTATATCATCACTGTTATATGCATGTGATACTGTACTATAACAGACAATGCCAAATACTATAAAATACTAAATCACGCTATATCAGCATAGTGACCATTGTGATTTTTCTTGACCGTTAAACTGACTGTAAGAAGTCAGTAAACTTGTATCAAAAACACATCCTCAAAATTTACTTTGAAGCTGCCTCATATTAAGTTGCCTCTGGCCAGCAGCAAACCATGAATGTGGCTGTTGTTACTGGTTTTAAAGGCTTCTAGCCCTTCCCTGCCAGGAAAACCAGATGTTTTTTACTTTATTCAGCATTGGAATTAGAGTTTATCCTCTAGTTAGGACTGAAATAGAGTTTACTCCCAAGTTTTTCTTCTGTCTCCAATTCAGGCTTCTCTTAAGAACCTGGATTATTTAGTTAAATTAATCTCGGCACCTATAAAACAAAATAATATTGCAGCTCATTCTCTTCCCTGGCAGGCACCATAACTGATGCCAACTTGAAGCTCCTGCAAGAAGCAGAACAGCAGCTCAAGACAATTGTTACTGAAAAATTTGATGTTGCCATGAAGCAGGAAGACATGCTTCAAGTGGAACGCTTCTTCAAGATCTTTCCCCTGCTGGGCCTGCATGATGAGGGGCTGAGTAACTTCTCCAGATACCTTTGCAAGCAGGTGAGCACCTTGCAGGTCTGGGGATGAACAGCAACACTTGTGCTGCTGAGAGGATTTCTCACTTCTCTGCACTCTGTCAGTCTGGTGGATGGAAGAGATCTGGTGACCCGGCTTCTTCTGATCCACGCTCAATTGGCTAAAGACAAACAGAATCCAGGGGTCCTTTGAGGAACCAAGCGAAACTCCGTTATTCACTGATTTCATTTGGCTTCAATGTTTACTCCAGGGGCTTTTCCAGTTTCCTAGATAGCTTCAGTTTCTTTCATTGAGCTGCAATCAGTTTTTCTTCTAATGTTTGAGGTGTGTTTGTTATCATAGGAAAGTGTAAGCTGTCAAGCTTCATACTGCCAAGTTGTGTTCATCTTGTATCAGCAGTACTGCAGAGATCAGTTAATAAGCCGCAATACCTGGGGGTACACCCCTAAGCTGGTGGTGTTAGCAATCTTTTCCAGTCTTAGCCATCTATAAATTTCTCCCCATTCCTTCTATAATTTTGAATTTCCCTGAAGCTTGCATATTTTTTTTGCGTGTGATAAAAGTTAGAAATAAATTCATAAATCTTGCTTCAAGAATACCTCTTTTTTAATTTATTAAATTCCCATTTCCTAGAATCCAATATTAATTATCCTTTTCCCCTTGGTTTTCTGTAAGTTTGAGAATTCCAGTACAGAGCAATCTCTTCACTGGATTTTCACCATTAGCACTTCATTGGCCAGCTGTTCCCTACCACTTTGATGAGTGAATTTCCTTTTCAATCATCTATCTTCTTAATGAGGAATCTTGTCAAGAATTTATAGAAGATGCACTTAGTATGTTTTGTCTGTCCCGGCTGATAATTGAACTCTTTCATAACTGCCTATTATTGTCCTTTGGAGTATCTGCAGTTTGTTTCAGGAAGACCTTGGAGAATTGGTGTGCGTTAAAAAGTAGGAGATAGCAGTGGTGAGCCATCTTGCACCAATGGGTGCTGTGAGACAACAGAGCAGGCTAAGGGAGCCTCTTCTTTCCAGGTTGCTAACAAAGCAGAGGAGAATTTACAGTTAGCGTTACAGACTGACCCAACAGACCGGCGATATGCAGTCCTGTTTGCAGACACGCTGACGCTCCTTTTTGAAGGTAAAGTTCTGCTCTGCTTTCATCCTGAAAACTCAGAAATGAATAAGGCGTTACTGCTTGGGTGAACCCCAGAGGAACCTCCACAGCCATGTTGAGCCTTCCACCTGCACGGGCCTGGGGCCCCTGAGCTCCTTTGGGCTGCTTCTCTATGGAATATCATTGAGAAGGACAAAGGAAGCAGTAAACTAGATTGAGGCCTCCAGGAAGTCTTTGAGTTGTAACAACATACAACAAAGCCTTGATAGGCTCAAGAGGGAGAGAGGGAGGGAGGAGGCAGTGGAATTGGCAGGAGCCTTTTGCTGTGGTTCTGGCTGATTTCTGTATCCTAGGCAGGGTTGGATGTGAGTGGCTCTTCCCCACATTTAAGAGTGAACAGGCAAGATCAAAACCTACTTTTTAATTCATTGATTCCTAGTATGTTCCTCTTTGTGTTAAAAACTAGCAATTTGGCAGCAAATTTTCTGCTCCCTGAGATTTTGTGGGTCTGGAGTTTCTTTGTAGGGATTGCACGTATTGTGGAGACCCACCAGCCCATTGTGGAGACGTACTATGGACCTGGCAGGCTTTATGCTTTGATCAAGCATCTGCAGGCGGAATGTGACCAGCAGGTGGAGAAGGTGGTGGAGAAGTTCATCCAGCAGAGAGACTATCGTAGGCAGGTGAGAGAGGGAGGAGGGAAGGGAGGGAGGGAGGGAGAAAGGCTGGGTCTTCCAGGTGGATCTCCTGTGACTGGCTGGCTCTTGCTCTCAGGAGTGTGCGTGAAATGGAAAATAAATCTTGCTTTTTGTTAAGAACAAAGCCCCCTGCCTGGAATGTCCTTCAGAATGTTCCAGTTGAGCTGCGCTGGGGCCGGACAAGCTAAAATCACCCTATGTGTTCCAGCAATGGGCAGCAGAGGGAATTGGGCCTGAGCCTTTGCTCCCTTGTTCTCCCACCCAGCATTACAGGAGCTATTCTGACTGTAACCCATAAAGAACTTCTACAGAATGAAGAGGAGCCACTTTTATTTTTATTTATTTATTTTATTATTCATATTTCTATGCCGCCCACTCTCCGAGGACTCTGGGCGGCTTACACCTAAGACAGTATACTAAATAGCATATTGCCCCCAACAATCTGGGTCCTCATTTTACTCACTTGGAAGGATGGAAGGCTGAGTCAATCTTGAGCCGGTGAGATTTGATCCGCTGATCTGCTGAACTAGCAGTCAGCTGAAGTAGCTGCAGTACTGCACTCTAACCACTGCGCCACCTCGGCTCTTATGTTGATGTTGGCCTTGGGCCCAATTGGGATCCTTGGTCCTGGGAAGCGGAGGGGCTTGTCCAGGCAGGGCGGGACTCTCAGCTGCCAAGGCCCAGCTTCTCAGGGTCCTCTGGGGTCTGAATCAGGCTCAATGCAGTGGCTCCTGCACTTAAGAGATTGGTCCCGAGAGTGTTTCAAGTGTGGAAACTGCCCCATGTCTCAAGCCATCCTTTTAGCAGGGAGACTGGGGCAGTGTGGCTTCCCACAGGCAGCCTTTTGCAAAGCCCTTCGGCTTCCTAGCAGCTCCTGCAGCAAGAATCACACCTGGGCTAAGCAGGGAAAGGAAGCGGCTGTCAAGGGCGAGAGCCTGGGCTCAGATTTTCCGGGTTTGCCTCATCTTTGGAAGCTGCATGCCGGGCTGTGTCGAGACAAGAAAGGTGGCCGAGGGTTCTTGCTTCCAAGGCATTTGACAGCCTGCAGAGCTCTGCCTTTCCCAGAGCTGGACCTGCCACTTCCAGCCCTGTCAGCGAGTGCTCAGAGGGTCCTGGAAATGGGTCGGGCAGCAGCCAGGCCTGCTGTAGCTGGGATGTATCCCCTGCAGCCACTGCCTGCTTGGGCTTGCCCAGTAAAGAGAGGGGGGCCTGACAGCTCTTGTCTTCCAATGCTTGCAGTTCCAGCATGTTCAGAGCAGCGCGATGAGGAGTGTGGCAGGAGAAAAGATCGAACCAAGGTGGGGCACGTCACTTTTTCTTTCAAGACAGGCTTTTTACTGGGGGAGGTTGGGATTTGCTGGGCAACAAAGTCTGCGTTGGGGTTTCTGACAACTTTATCGGACTGGCTGGCTGCTGATAGCCTCCCAGAGGGCTATCAGCCCTTCCACGCAGGTGCTTGTCCTCCCTGGGAAAGTGAACCGAAAATGGTTGATGCAGCTTCCTCTGGGGTCTTTGGATGTCACCCCCGAGGAGTGTGACTTCCCTGGAAGCTTTGAGCTTCCCTGCTCGCTCTCTGAGCTGCACAAGAGAGGTGAGTGACAGTTTTCCAGTCTGACTTGGGGATAAGTTAAAATTCCCCTTAGAGGATTTTGGTCCCAACATGGGCCAAAATCCATGGTGTTCTTTGATACTTCGTTTAACAATATAATTTTTATTACACAAATTTTAAGAAAATAAAAATAATATAGATTTTGAAAGAAAAAAGGAAAGAAAGTAAAGCATTAAAGTGGAAAGGGGTAAAATGAAAGAAACAGAAAGGGAAAAGAAAAGAGAGAAAGAGTTATAAAGAAGAGATTCCAGTTTTCTTAACAGCAATTACATTTATATTTTACGCTCTCTCTACAGTTACAGAATAGAATTAGAAATAGAATAGAATAGAATAGAATAGAATAGAATAGAATTCTTTATTGGCCAAGTGTGATTGGACACACAAGAAATTTGCATAGGCTCTCAGTGTACATAAAAGAAAAGATACATTCTTCAAGAATCATAAGATACAACACTTAATGATAGTCATAGGGAACAAATAAGCAATCAAATATTAGGAAACAGTCAATATAAATCGTAAGGATACCAGCAACAAGGTTACAGTCATACAGTCATAAGTGGAAGGAGATGGGTGATAGGAATGATGAGAAAATTAATAGTAATGCAGTAATGCAAAACTAGTTTGACAGTGTTGAGGGAATTATTTGTTTAAGCAGAGTGATGGCGTTTGGGGAAAAACTCTACTTGTGTCTAGTTGTTCTGGTGTGCAGTGCTCTATAGCGTCGTTTTGAGGGTAGGAGTTGAAACAGTTTATGTCCAGGATGTGAGGGGGTCTGTAAATATTTTCACAGCCCTCTTTTTGACTCGTGCAGTATACAGGTCCTAAAGGCAGGTAGGTAGTAATTGTTTTTTCTGCAGTTCTAATTATCCTCTGATGTCAGAACCAAACCAGACAATTATAGGGGTGCAGATGACAGACTCAATAATTCCTTTGTAGAACTATCAGCAGCTCTTTGGGCAGTTTGAGTTTTCTGAGTTGGCACAGAAAGAACATTCTTCTTTGTGCTTCTTTGATGACGTTTTTGAGGTTAGGTGTCCATTTTAGGTCTTGAGATATGGTAGAACCTAGAAATTTGAAGGTCTCTACTGTTGATACTGTGTTGTCTAGTATTGTGAGAGGAAGGGTGTTGCTAGTATTATGGAAGGGTTTCTCCTAAAGTCTACCACCATTTCTACGGTTTTGAGTGTGTTCGGTTCCAGATTGTTCTGGTTGCACAACGAGACTAGTTGTTCAACCTCCCGTCTGTATGCGGATTCATCATTGTCTCGAATGAGACCGATCACTGTTGTGTCATTTGCGAGCTTCAGTAGTTTAACAGATGGATCGTTGGAGATGCAGTCATTGGTATTGAGAGAGAAGTGGGGAGAGCACACAGCCTTGGGGGGGGCCCTGTGCTAATTGTACAGGTATCTGATGTGTTTCTGCTTAACTTCACCTGCTGCTTCCTGTTTGTTAGGAAGCTTATGATCCACTTACAAGTGTGTTCAGGTACCGCTAGCTGGTTTAGCTTAGTTAGAAGAGTGTCTGGAATGATGGTATTGAATGCTGAACTAAAGTCTGCAAAGAGGACTCTTGTGTAGGTCTTTGGAGATTCAAGATGTTGTAGGATGTAGTGCAGAGCCATATTACAGCATAAGTTCCTTCTTTCCATAGTCTTTCTAACCATCAAATCCCTACACATGTTCATCTTTTTCTTTTTTCAGCAAAAAGTCCATAAGGGTTTTCAGTCACTAATAAATGTAGTTATTGATCTTTCTCTTATCAAACATGTCAGTTTTACCATCTCTGCTAGTTCTATCATCTTCACCAGCCATTTCTCCATTGTGGGTATTTCAGAGCCTTCATTTCTCTAACCATGCAACAATTGTCTTATGTAAATGTTCTCCAACTCTTTTCTGATTTATTTATCCATTAGTCCCAGCAAGTGGAGTTCTGGTTTCTGTTCTTTGATACTCCTATTTATTTCTGTTGTGTTCAGTTGTTGGGAAAATCTGCACAGGAGTGTCTGGCTGTACGCAGAATCAGCTAGCCATTTCTTTGCCTCTGTGTCTCTTGTGAGAACTGAAAGAGCACTTTCAGCAGAGCTATGCAGAAGTGCCAGGAAGAAAACTGAAGGCAGCCAGACGTCCTGCCCAGATGACTCATTGTTGGAGATTCTGGTTTAGCAGACGTGGTTCAGTGTCCCTTTTCGCTAGCTGACCCTTGCTTTGCTTCTCACAGGGAGCTTGACCCTATTTTAACCGAAGTCACTTTGATGAATGCCCGCAGCGAACTCTACTTGAGATTCATCAGGAGGCGCATCACCTCTGACTTTGAGGTGGGAGATTCTGTGGCCTCTGAGGAGGTGAAGCAAGGTAAAACGCAGGTGTTTGCTGGAGAGCCAGGTGCAAAGGGGTCAGTTGGCTTCCTTCCTACAGCTCAGAATCTGTGATCATCTGCTCTTTAGCAGTGAAAGTGGAAACACTCCCCTCCCCCCCAGGCATGACGTGAGAAAACCTATAAGGAAATAAACCCTGCCACCCTGGCACAGAGGTTGCTTCTTTGTGTCTGAGAGAAAGCAGGCATCCAGGTAGGCCTTGACTAACACCCAAATGGAGCCCAGAATTTTGGTCACAAGCTACTGCAGTTGTAAGTCGCACTGCATGACCGGATTCGCTTTTGCGACCATTTTTATGATAAGCAAACCATGTGGTGGTTAAGCAAATCCAGCACATTCAGTGGGTGTTTTGTACCATTTTCTGCCAGAAAATGGCAAAACTGTTGTAAAATGTCATGTGGCTGGGACAATGTCATGTGACTTGCAACGGATCGTAAATGCAAGCCATTTGTTAAGCACCCAAAATTCAATTGTGTGCGGCAGTTTGTAGCTTTGAGGGCAGGTTTGTAGTTAACTTTCTTGTAGTACAAACATTTGAGTGGCTTGTTAATTAGTCAAGGACTGTATATAATGGATGACCTTGGAGAAAGGAGCTGCTGCTGCCTAGGAAGCCATTGGAGAAGAGGGGCAGGAAGAGCAATCCTGGAACAGTCAAGAAAGACCCAGCCTCATGGGTCTTGCAACTCTTCAGCCATCCCAAGTAAACCAGAAAGGAAACATAACCAGACGAGGGAGATGTGTGATTCCTAAATATGACAAAATAATAAAATAATAAATCTCCTTTATTGTAAGGCTACATTGACAGAATCTTGCAAATCTGAAAGGACAAACTTCCCGCCCCCTCTTTTCATTGCCAGCTCCATCAGGGCAGATCCATTCTTTGTTTCTTTCTTTGAACCTGGGCAGCGTCTCTCCCCCCTTTCCTCAAGGTCAGCCATGCTTCCATTACATCATCTCTACTCCCCAGCTATTACAAAAACAGCTGTCCATAAAATTTAATTTTTATGAAAGTTGGGTTTTCACATGTTATATCATAATGTGGATTGTATGTATGGTGTGAATTCAAATATTGAGGGTCATAAGCCATGGTTTAGTTTAGTGCAACACAGGGTTGCCTACAGTCTAGAAAGCAGGTATGTCTTCTCTCTCTCTCAAGAAACCTTCATATCTGTCTTTTTATACTTAGTTTTACTGTACAAGTAGTCCTTGATTTACAACTGATTGCTTAACAATGGTTTAATTTAACAATAGCCTATGAGGGTGTCAGTTATGAACTAAATTTAACTTTATGATCATCACCCGGCCCCTTTATGATCATGTAGTTGCAATTCAGGTGCTCAGCAACTGACTTGCATTTATAACCGGTTACCGAATCCTGTGGTCATGTGATCAAGAATTGCAACATTTTTTGCCGGTCTCCATAAAAAAGTGCCACTGGTTAAACTGGAATCACATTTACACCCCTGTGACTCAACTTATTCTTGTCCCATTTGTGGTCATAAATTGAGGACTGCCCCCCCCATAGGTCTGAATGTCTTGTAAGCTGTTATTGTATCAGACATTGCGTAAAAATGTATTCATTATCGATATTAGCCACAGTTCCACCCAATCTGTAAGTAGACTCCCATTATTTTAGCCATCAGGAGTGCCAGAAACTGTCCCAACTTGGTCAGTTAGGAAAGAAAGACCCCTGGCCCATGATTAGCCAAAAGTATACTTTACTAAAGACAAGGTGGTTACAGAAGAAGCAAAGCTGGATCTGAGGTTTTAATGCTCAAAAGATAGTTAACATTCCCTTGCTCCTGGCCAGCCCCCCCGGTTATCAGTCAATGTCCAATCAGATGTTAACAATTTGTTTGGGGAACTGAGCCAGTACTGTATTCTTTTGGTGTACCTCTGAGTCCCCTCCCTGCCTCTCTATCCCCCACTGCTCCTTCCCCCCATTACTGATGTCAGGCTGTTAGCTTATGGTGTGTAGTTTAGCAGAATGGCAGCCACGACGGCCTCCTTTGCATGAGAATGGGCCGGCTGGGAAGTGGCAGCCCTTGCAATAGCTCTTTCATCACCACCACCACAGCCCCCATTCAGATGTGGGAATTGCAGTGGGGCTGGCCGCAGTTGCCCTTGCATGCCGGGACTCCTCCTGTCCTTTCCACATGTCTGGCCTTTCCTGCCTTTGGTGCCGCAACCCTCATTCCTCAGTGGCAAGATTGGCCACAGATGCCTTTTAATATAGGGAGGTGGGTGGGGAGGTACCATAGTTTTCGGACTATAAGACACACCTAGCTTTTGGGGAGGAAAACAAGAAAAAAAATCTGCCTCTGCCTCCCAGCAATTTGCCTACTTGCAGCAAACAGCTTGGTTAGCTTCAGCACAGCCTGATTTAGCACAAATAGCTGATTGACGGTTGGATCAGCCTCTCTATCAGCTGTTCCAGACTGAGGGGATCGCCACCACCCATTGCCACTGTCGCTGCCCATCGCCGCTGCCACCTCTGCGTGCCCCATTTTTGGCCTCTACATGCCCAGTTTTTGGCCTGTTCCAGGTGGCTGCAATTGCGGGCCAAAAATGGGGTGCATGGAGGCCAAAAATGGGGCGCACGGGGGCCAAAAATGGGGCACACAGAGGTGGAGATGGGCGGTGGCGATCGCCGCAGTCTAGAACAGCTGATAGGCGGTATTCCAGGAGGCCGATCCAACCACCAATCAGCTGCTCTTGCTAAATCAGGCTGTGCTGAAGATGACCCTGCTGTTTGCTGCAAGGAGGCAAATTGCTGGAAGGCAGAGGCCAAAGGGTGGGGGCCAAAGGATGGGCGGGGCTTTGGCAACATTCACTCTATAAGACGCACAGACATTTCCACCTACTTTTGGGGGGGGGGGGCGGAGTGTGTCTTATACACTGAAAAAGGTGCCTCACCAGCAGCTGAAAAATGGTATTAAGTGCATCACCAGAGATTTTCTATCTGGAGCCTTTGCAGCTGTATCTCTTCGGTATCTATTGACCTCTCTGATAGTAGTTGCAAAGAATTTAAGCCTCCTTAATTCAGGATTTTGATTACATCTTTTTCACCTTTGTGCAAGTCCCGCTTCTATCATTTTCAAACCATTCTGCTGTTTCTTAATCGTTGTGGTTCTGCTCCACAGAGCACCAGAAGTGCCTGGACAAACTGCTTCACAATTGCTTTCTGAGCTGTGCCATGCAAGAGTTGATTGGCTACTATATCACCATGGAAGAATACTTTATGAGAGAGACTGTGAATAAGGTAGGTGTCACATTCCGGTGTCCTGCGTAAGAAAAGCCAGCAACACAAGTTGATGTTAGACCCAGCACAAAGTGACCATCCAAAAGGAATCAAAGTTTATACTACCATAGTTAGCTCACCCGCCCCTTAAATTGTGCCCCACCTCCCCTGTGTGCGCCTCTCCCACCGACCACTTAGATGGCCTTCACAGTCCGGCCATGCCCCTATCCGCCCATCCTGGCTCATCCTGCCTGGCTTCCTGCTGCTGCCCATGCTCCGACAATCAGCTGTTTTCCTGATCCAACGAACAAGTGTTTTTCATTGAGCCGGGTACAGCCAGTGTTCCGCTAGCCAGGCAGCAGCTCCGTGGATGCAGGAGTGGTCAGCCAGTCAAAGTCTGGGGGCCCCTAGCCAAGCAGTAGCTCATGGATGACGGAGCCAAGTGATGCGGGCTCCATGGCGGCCTGGCTGTTGCTGTTCATGCACGTGCATCACTCCTCCACCTGAATGGCAGCCTCGGCCCATCTGGCAGTCCGGAGCTGACAGTAGGAAGAACTGCCTGGAAGTTCCCATCTGTTCTCCTTCCCTTCTTAGATGGAGCAGGCCATCTCAACAAACTCAGTTGCATGGCTGAGTCCCATGGAGGGTCCATTTCCTGCATGGAAAGCCCAGTGGGAAGGAAACAGCCTTCGGTTAGGCCAGTGTAGAGTAGCCTTATCAACCTTGACTGCGCCAACCATCCAAGCTTCAGCCGGAAGTTTTTCCAGCTTGTTTTTCCAGGTGAAAGCCAGATTCTCTCGGCTGCAATAACTAGACTCTCTACTTAGGAGTTTCTCAGTTTCCCATAGTGGTGGTTTGGCTTACCAATGGTGGTTTAATCAGCAAAATTTAACAGAGTTTGAATCAAGCCATAGCTGAGCGGAGTAAACGGTGATGATAATAAGACCAGTTTGACATTTTCTGCTGAGGAGAGAGATCTTTCACTGTCTTGTCTTCAGAAACAGCAAAGTTTGGAAGCCAAGTGCTAGGTCTCCCTGAGTGCTTGAGTAGAGCCAGTGTTTGATGGGTTGACAAGCCCAGAGTAAATTATGAATGCCTGTTGGCTTTTCTGCTAGGCTGTGGCCATGGACACCTGTGAGAAGGGTCAGCTAACCTCAAGCATGGTGGATGATGTTTTCTACATTGTGAAGAAATGCATCGGGAGGGCTCTTTCCAGCTCCAGCATCGACTGTCTCTGTGCCATGATCAACCATTCCATCACTGAGCTTGAGTCAGAGTTCAGGTAGGTGGTGGGGAAGGACAACTTGTGGAGCTCTTGTGGGAACCTGAGGAGGTTCTGCTAAATCTCGTCTAGGCCTCTGTAAAAAAGACATAAGCTGCTCTTTGGACTGCGTGGACTTCATAACTGTTGCACATAATCAGAACAGATTTGCAAATTTGGAGGCTGAACTAGGACCTCCAAAAGGTTGGAGGAGATGATCTCCAAAAAACCTATGATCCCATGACTTTGAATCATGAAATTAAGGATTGGAGGGAAGTCTGACAAGTGAACTGTGCACACTGTTTCAGATTAAATTTACTTATTGGAATGTTCTGAGTTTGAAATAAACTATAGATGCATGGATTCCACTATTTCCTGCTCCTGATGGCTTGGGATGGACTCTTCCTGCATCCAAGGGCAGAATTTATGTCACACAAGGGTGGGCGGCAAGGAGCTTGCTTTGCTCTGCAAATCCTGCACAGCACTCTTAGCAGTGAAGCCAGTGTTGCTTTCTTAGTCAAAGTCGGGGGGTGGGGGTTGCAACTTGAAGCCCTTGGTCCTGCCTCCTTCCTGCAAAAGAAGTTGGCTCCCTGAATCTCCAGCATTCTTTCTTGAGGTTGTCTTCTTTCTACAGGGAGATCCTGGGCCACAAGCTGCGGATGGGCTTCCCGGCCACCCCTTTCCAGGATTTCCAGAGGGGAGTGACCAGTGCCGTGAGCCTCATGCAGAGCAGCCTGCAGCAGGGGAAGTTCGACCCTAAAGGCATTGAGAGCACTGATGAGGCTAAGCAATCCTTCCTGGTGCGTTGTCTGGTTGGGGAACTGGAGGGGGCAGTGCCTGGATTGGAGAGAAAGGCAGAGGGTCTCCTAGAGAGCTAGTATGGCTGGGTTGAGGGCCAAGCAAAGTGGGCTGTTGGAAGCACCAACATAGCGTCATTCGTTGGAGAAGAGAGGTCGAAATGCTTGTCTTATTCAAGTACCTGGCATACAATTAATTTCTTTTGAGGAGGAAAGGAGGTTGAAATGTTGTTTCACAATGAAGAGCCCACTGGTTAGGTCTTATATTGAGAGGCAGCAAAGGAGCAGGTGGATAGGGGGTAGCAGGTCTTTGCGTCAAGAGGCAGCCCCACATGCCAAGACCTGGGCCGGATGATCAAATGCATGGAATTCTCTTTGCAGTAGTTTCCCCCAAGGAACTGGGCCTGGCCTGCAGGGCTGGTGGAAATGGAAACGCCTCCCTGCCTTTCTCCATCTGTTGGGCCAGTCTCTTTCCTTTCCTGGATGGGGAACAGCCCGATGCCGGGTTTTAAGAGTCAGCTGGGTCTGAGAGGAAAAAGGAAACCTTCCTTCGTGTTCTCCTGGCTCCCTCCTCCTCTGTGCCAAGTTCCTTCCTCAGAGGAGCAAAGACTGAAATGCTGAGCTTGGCGACAAAGGCCCTTTTGGCATGGCTGCTCTTAAAGGTTAGAAAAGATGCTGACCATTCTGCTTACTCTGTTTCAGGTGACTTTAAACAACGTGGAGGCCTGCAGCGAGAACATAATGACACTGAAGAAGACGCTGGAGGTACTTGTGGGCTCTCAGCTCTCGGCTGGAAGCAGCAGGTCTTGATGTCGCTGTGTGTTTGTGTGATTCAAATCCATCTTGGGGCTAAGTTAATACACTAATTCATAGAATCACTTCATCTCAACTAGAAGTCCGGCTTTATTTTGGGAGGTCCTGCCTGGCTTATTCCAAAGATGGGTACCCAAAGAAACCAGGATATAAACCATCTGCTGAGTTTGGAGCAAGGAGTTGTGATGCCTAGCCGGGAGGCCATGTCCAGAGACTTAGACTGTATGGGAAATGGGAGGAAGAATTGAGCAGCGAGAGAGCCTCCCTGCGGCTGGGCTGCTGCCTGGGCTGATGTGCTTCATTTCCACCAGACTTGAGGTCTTCCTTCTGCAGAGCAATTCTTGTTTGCAGCTGGATTTCTGCTTCCCTACAGAGTGACTGTTCGGAGCTCCTCAGCCAGGGCTTTGGAGGAGAGCAGGCTCGGCTCAAGCTGGAGAGCTGCCTTTCGGACATGGACACCGTCTCCAGCAAATTTCGTGACCTGCTGCAGGTGAGCTTTGGACCTTTGGAGCATTGCCTGTCCCAAGGCCTCCAAGGAGGAAGTGAAGGAGGGCAGCATCCTTACCTGGCAGGAGGTGAGCTGCTTGGGGCTGCAAGGGGAGCTTCTCTTCCACTCCCCCACATTTTGCTGAGCGCTTCTCCGCTTCAGCTTAGAGAGATGATACCATTATTGAAACATGAGCAGCTTCTCTTCGCCCAAAGGCTGGGACCCCCTGGGGTCTGCACCTTTGCCAGGATCAGCTCCCAGGTGGCTGCCGTGTATAGGGGAGGGAGGAGACCTAATGAGGGGCTGCTAACTGACCCTTGTTCTCTCTCAGGAAGGCCTGAATGAACTCACCAGCTCAGCAGTCAAACCGCATGTGAAGCCCTGCATTAACCTCTTCCTGTCTGTATCCCACAACATCGAGGAGGTGAGTGCACAGCCCTTGTTTGCTTGCTTGCCTGAATGCAGGAGGCTGGAGAAAGGGGGCGGGGGGGTTGTTTTCTTTTGAAGACTCAACTGGGGCTATATAGGGGAGAAGATGTGGAATCGGAATGCTGGTGGGGGAGAGATAGCTTGAATAAGACATATAGTTGTCATTAAGTAAAATATGAACAGCCCAGAAAGGCTGAGGAAGAATCTCAAGATTCTCCTCCTTGACTCTCTTTGGTGTAAGAGGGAGGGAAGGGGGCATGTCGAAAGGCTTCTGAGGTCTCGGTGCAGCAGAGTTCCAATATTGCTTGTGGTGTCTGTTCCCTTACCTGGCCTAACTGAAGAGCTGATGAAGAAGCCAGAGGAGGAGAACAGAAGCGGCCTGGAGGCTCACTTTTCCTTGGGGTGTGGGACTTGCCAGTCAAGTGCCATCCTTGCAGTGGACTCCCTTTCTGCATGCAGAGTTTCTTCCTTCAGCATCTCCCCAGGGAATAGCCCTGCTGCCTCCCAGGCCCCCACCCTTTGTTTCTTCTCTAAGCGGGCACAGAAGCAGCAGGAGGCAGGCCTGGGGCTGGCAAGCCTTTGCCAGGCCGTCCGACTCTTCGGAAAGCCTCTGGAGGAGTAGCAGTGGCTGGGCATGCCTTGAGCAAGCCAGGCCTCTTTTATGCGGCTGAGCCCATCAGTCCCATCCTTTTGCTGTACCTGGCTTCAGTGAAAGTAGAATTGTTGTAGTGCCTCTGAGAAAGACGTGGCACGCCAGCTGGAGCCACCACCAGCACCCCGGTACTCAAGGGAGGCAGAGGAAGGGAACATTTTGTAGAGAGACCAGCTCTGTTCTCTGCTGCTCTTTCAGGAAGAGTTTAACGACTATGAAGCCAACGACCCCTGGGTGCAGCAGTTCATTCTTAACCTGGAGCAGCAGATGGTGGAGTTCAAGGTAGGTTCGAGGCACGAGTTGGCAGGGAATTCCTCAAAGGGGAATTGGCCCCTTTGGCATATAGGCATTGGTCAGTTCAAGGAGAAGGCAGCTGTCCCACTGCCAATGAAAGGGCCAGGGCACCTATTCCCTTGGCAGCTTTTTCCCTGGACACAGGGAACAGAGGCATGCCTGACACCAGCCTTCTCTCTGGACAGGGGCTGGGTGGAAGCATTGTCCCCCTGGCCTGCCTTGGTCTGCTTCTGGCAATAGTGCCATCCTGAACCAAGTCCTTCTCCCCTCTCTGCAGGCAGGACTGTCCCCTGTGATCTACGATAGCCTCACCAGCCTGATGACCAGTCTAGTCGCTCTGGAGCTGGAGAAGGTTGTTCTCAAGTCCACCTTCAGTCGGGTAAGATGGGGTAGAGTGTGGCAGTAAAGCCAACCTGCAGATCGATTGCAAGACATGTCAGCATTAAAATCTGAGTCTAATTATTTATATGTAGAATAACTTCAAGTAACTTCAAACAAAGTGCCCCATCTTCTACATGGCAGTTTTCCTTTTCTCCACTTCCCAGTCCTTTGGAGTGTTCATTTCAGTGCTGGGATAATTAGCAAAAGGAAATTATTGTTTGTATTTACATTCACTCAAAGTTTTACAAGAGAGTAAACAGGCACAGAATGAGGAATACACTAGATTGTTTGCATAGCATGGTAACAGCTGCCAGCACAAGCACATTGCTTTCTATGTATATTCTCCATTGTGTGCCTGCTTACTCTTTTGTCATCCCTTCCTCTCCAGTCTCTCCATTCTGGAAAGGAGGAAGAAAGAAAAAAAAATCAGGTCAGGTGTAGGATAAAACATATTGACTGTAATGGCAGTCATGAGACTGAGGGATACTGCAGAGCTCATAAATGGAGGCATAAGTTGTAAAATTATCTTTTTAGCACTGTCATATCTTCAGTCACTGAACAAAGCAGTTGGTAACTGAAGTCTAGCTGTACTTCAGGAACAAACTGTTTGGTCAGTGTTCAACCTGTGATCCACTGAGACAATCGGGTCTTTTTCACATCTGCTGCTCATTGTGTTCCTTCCACCAGTCCTGTTTCATGCTTTTGATTTTGTTCTGCAGAAATGTAGGACTTTGTATTGTCCTCATTCAAGTCCTTTAGAATCTTGATACCGGCTACTAAGGTGTTTGCTGTCCCCACAATTTTTGGGGTAGGTTGTTCCTCTGTCCTCCATATCACAGTAGTATAATTTAGCCAGTTTGCCATCTTCTCTACTAAAACCACAAGATACCCTACAACTCACATTCCCATGGTCTGCTAAACTGGTTATAATGGATTCTTGATAAACAAACTCCTGCTGGTTTCTGACAAGTAATACATACTTCTCTGTTTAGCAACTTTTTATTACTTGCTCAAGAGTTTTGAGTAAGAATATCATGCTGACAATCCATAGTTGCTTGGGTTTGTTTTTTCCTCAACACTTTCCTTCTCCAATAGCATTTAGACTTATCTACCACTTCAGAGTGCTTTACAGCCCTCTACAGAGTCAGCCTCTTGCCCCCAACAATCTGGGTCCTCCTTTTACCGACCTGGGAAGGATAGAAGGCTGAGTCAACCTATGGCCCCTCAGGATTGTACTCCTGGCAGTGGGAATGCAGAGTTAGCTGCAATGCTGCATTCTAACCCTGTGTCACCACGGCTCCTCAATGCTCTGACCATCTGCTTGTCCTCCATGAGAGCACAGAGGGGGTCAGCGAGATGACACCCTGGTCTGGCCTTAAAGAGTCCAAACAGATTCCTGGTCATTGTGTGTGTGTGGTTTTTGTTGTTGTTGTTGTTGCCACTCCTTTCTTCGCTCAGTTGCTCTTTCTGGTCCATTGCCACATTGGCTCTTCTGAGGGGAGGATTAAAGCAAAACAGGAACTGAAGGGCTCTGCTGCAACTGCGAGAATCCTCCCATCTTCTCCATGCCATCTTGTCTAGGACTTTCCTAACTTTCTTGAAAGGGATCCCTTGAGATCTCGTGTCTTCCAATTCCAGTATGCTCCCTACCTCCTCTGATCCCCAATGCCTTTCCCTTTTCTACCAGCTCTTGCTTATCAGTTAGGATCCAATCTAAAAAAAGGTGATCCCCTTGTCTCTGTTTCTCCTCTTGGAAGATCCTGCAGTCTAGTCCAGGATCTGCCTGGCTTAAATGCCTCCCCAGATCCCCACCACATTCTTTATCATTTCTCCTTCCTCAACTGGGCCCAGGAATACCTGGATTCCAATCCAAGGGCACCTCTTCTTCAGATCTGCTGCTGCTGCTCTTCCCCTTTCATCTCTTGCTTTGGGATGAGCTGCTCCTTCAGTCTTTACATCCCACTCCTGAGTTTCACTCCGCCATTTATTCAGTAAGGTACTACATCACTTGCTTCCCACATGATGACTTGGGTTCTGCCTGTTTGTGCTCCTTATTCTGCTTGTTGGCATCTTTGGATTGTGTAACTTGGCCCGTTCTTTTCTGTATGCTGTGAGCCAGGTGTAGTGCAGCTGTGCGAGGGGAATACCTGCTGGGCAAGAGTGGAGGAGGTGCTGTCCAGATGACGATGCCTACAGCAGAGACCCCTCCTTTGGCAACCTGGAGCCTCTGCCTCTTATCGAATAGTCACAGTGCACCACCGGCAAGCCTTGGCCCTCTGAGGGCTTCTTCCCTGCTCTTAGTCCTAAGAGAGGAATGGGGAGGAAGAGGTCCAGCTTGCCTGCCTGCTTGGGAAAAGAGGCTGGGTTAGGGCTGGGAATCGATCTGGCTTTGGAGAGCCCCTTGTTTGAGTGCTTGTGGAATGTGTTTACTGACTCCTTCTGCCACAAAGGGCCAACACAAGAATGCTGTTGAGATGGATGGACGGGCAGCTCAGGGTGGGTGAAGCCAATGGGCGACAGAGAGTAAGGGGCTCTCTGGAAGTGGGCCTTTCCCCGAACTTCCCTGCTAGGTGGAATTCAGAGGTGAATCCATTCCAGGAGGTTCTGCTGGGGCTGGGATGGGCGTCTCATGGCCAGATGCTGGTTAAGCCATGCTTTGCCACTTTCTGTTTCCTCAGCTTGGCGGGCTGCAGTTTGACAAAGAACTGAGGTCCCTGATAGCCTACCTGACTACAGTCACCACCTGGACCATTCGTGACAAGTTTGCCCGGCTCTCCCAGATGGCGACCATTCTCAATCTGGAAAGGGTGGGCCCTCCAGATTTTACTCCCGAGGCAGGGCAACCGGGGGGGGGGGGCGGAGGCGGAGCATAGCCCCATCCCAGACGGGCCAAAGACAAAAGCAGGCAGGGCAGCGGCTCTGCTGCCTTCCAGATGCCAGGCCGGTGCTGTCCGGTCCTCTGCCAGATGGGCAGACAGTATTTTCCTCTCTTTTCAGGTAACGGAGATCCTGGATTACTGGGGACCCAATTCGGGCCCTCTGACGTGGTGCCTGACGCCAGCAGAGGTCCGCCAAGTGCTGGCCCTCCGGATGGATTTTCGCAATGAAGACATCAAACGGCTGCGCCTGTAGCCATCGGAGAGGAGCTTCCTTTTTTAAAAATGTGTTGCCTCTTCCTGCCAGGACTGGCTACTAAAGCAGATAGAAGCTCAGCCGCTCACCTTTTTACTAGGAAAAATGGGACGCTGTTTTGTTGAAAAGTGGAAGTAGGAACATTTTCCTCTCCAGCAACCTCAACTAAGTTTAGGCCTCTTACTTAGCTGCGTTTGTACAAGATGGTTGCCCAGCATCCCGGGCTTGGGACGGGCTGTCAATTCATGGCAGCCTCCTAGAAAAAAGGTTCCCTGGACCACGATTAAAGGGCCCCGTCCTCTTGGGGTTTGGCCCAGGGCTTGGCTCTCGGCTGTGGTTGGTGAGTTTGGCCTGAGCTTTGGCCAGAGCCACCTCCTGGAACCTTTCATGGGTGCCGGGACTCAAGAGGCCAACACGGAGATGGCCAAATCAGCTGACAGACCCAAAGGAATTTAAAATAAACATGCTAATACCATAATGCTGTTTTAACAAGTTGACAGTTTTCAGGTGTGGAAACAACGCTTGAATAGCTGAAATGGGCAACTTACAGAGTTGGTTTCTCGGTTTGGGCTTTCTGTTGAGGAGAAAAGAGGGAAGACAGGATATTGTCTTCCAATATTTGAGGGGCTTCCCATAAGGAAGAGGGGGTCAACCAAAACACCTGAAGGCAGGACAAGAAGCAACAGATGGAAACTAATCAAGGAGAGAAGCAACCTAGAACAATGGAACGACTTGCCTCCTGGAGTTGCGGATGCTCCATCATTGGAGGCTTTTAAGAAGAGACTGGACAGCCCCTTATCTGGAGTGGCCGTGCTTATGTCCCTTGCAACTCTGTTATTCTGTTAATAACTCTAATTGGGTGTGGGCAGGCAAGATGAAGACCATAAGCTTAGGTGACTGAAACAAGATTGGGCCAGTTCACAGAGGAGGAACCAGTTGCCAGCAGCCGTTTCCCTCCAGGAAGGAAAAGGGGGCGCCTTTAATGCCAAGATAACCACCCCCGCTGCCCTTGGCTATCCTGCCTCGGGCTTGTGGTTCCAGCTTGCAGAAGCAAAATGCCATGTTAGGCAAGTCTCCAGTCTGATCTAACTGGCTTCTGGCTGACTCTGGCTTAGCTATTGCAGCTGGAACATCGTGAGGAGATACTATAGATAGGTAAACATATTACTGAGACATCAGGACAGGAAACCATGGCTTTAAACAGGAAGCAGATTTTGGTGGAAGAATTTCCTGCGGACTGGAGCCGTTTGCTAGTGAGGATATGGTGAATTGCTCTCTTCAAGCAGAGGCTGGATGGCCATTGGTCAGGGATGTTGAAATGGGAAATTCCTACGCTGGGCAGGGGTTCGGCTAGATGATCTCCAAAATCCCTCTGATTCCATGAACAGAACTCTGTGGAATTGTGATTCTGTGGTTACTGTTAACAGTAGAATCAAGGTTTGAAAGGGCCTCGAGGGTTGTCGGAACCGGTCCCTCTGCTCAGTGCAGGCCTCGGTTTTGAGACCTCCAGTCAAGAGAGCATCAACCACCTTGGTGGCTGATGGCTCTGGTGATTTCTCCTGACCCCCACAGCAGTTCAAAACTGGGAACAGGAAACAGATTTTCTTACTCTGTTGGTTCCCATCCTGCCCTTCCGTTGCCCCAGAGCAGCCTCCTTCCTCTGTTTCGTGATGACCCATCAATCCAGGGGTGAAATCTAAATTTTTTTGCTACCGGTTCTGTGGGTGTGGCTTAATTAGTGGGCGGGGCTTGGTAAGGTGACTAGGAGGGTGTGGCCAAGTCAATGTCACTTCTTGGCCCTTTTTTAACCTACAAAACACAACACAACTGGCTCACCCACAATGTAAAAGCTGTGCTAGACCCAAAATGGCCCCTGCAACAAGCAGGAACCTCACACAGCCACAAAAAGCCCCCAAAACCAACTTTCACATTTTACACACAAAATTCCACATACAGCTTTGTAAGATTTTGTGTGTTTGTGTAGTTAGAGTGAAACACTACAGAAACACGCTAAATCTCAGAAAGCTGCACAAATATTTTATTTTTATTTTTATATAAACAACTAAATTTAAAACTTCCTAAACTTTAAATGGCTAAGTCTAAAAAAAGAACAACTAAAAAAAACCCCAATTAACTATTTTTTTTAAAGCTCCCAAAGGGGAAAATACTTACCCAATAGAACAGGGGTCTCCAACCTTGGCAACTTTAAGACTTGTGGACTTCAACTCCCAGAATTCCTCAGCCAGCTTTGCTGGGAGTTGAAGTCCACAAGTCTTAAAAGTTGCAGATAGAGCTGCTCACCGATCAGCTTGATTGCAGGTAGGGAGATCCAGTTGCTTGCTGATGCATGGATTGCGATCATCATGCGATCAGCAACTAAGGTAAGCAAGCTGGAGGTTGGGGGGGAGGGGGAGAGAAAAAGAAACTTTTTTTCTTTTACATGGCTCTGGCGATCCAAGCTGAGCTGCCTGATTAGCAGGCAACTCAGCTGGGATGTCAGAGCTTGGCTGGTCAGAGCCATTTAAAAGGAAAAAAAGGCTCTGATGATCGCGGGGCCCAGCTGGGCATGGGGGGCGGGGGCAGGGATTTTGTTATCGGTTCTCCGAACTGCCCGCCACCATCGCTACCTACTCGCCCGAGCCGGTCCGAACTGAGAGCATTTCATCCCTGCATCAATCCCCCTTTGTGTCTTCTTCCACAGCTAAATGTAGCCTGTTGTCTTAGTAGCCCCTTCTCTGAAGAAGCTCTGCGTTTAAAATATTTCTTTTGTTGGTGCGGATTCAAAAGGGGGGGGGGATTTGTTGTATTTTACTTTTCTAAGTGAAAAAACAAGGTCCCAGGCCCTCACTTGAAAGGTTACTACAAGAGTAATTTTCTCTTCTCTTGCCTGCAACATCTGACCATTTGGCTGGGACAGGACCTGTTGCAGCTGTGCCTCAGGGGGTCTCAGTTTATGATGTGTCCGTCCTAGTATGCTCCAATTTCTGAAATTACAAGCAATGTATTTGCTACTTTGAATTTTAAAATGCACCAGACCCTCATTAGCTCTTAAGAAAACCAGTGCAACCTTTATTTTGTAATTGCAAATGAATAATTGTGGGTGTTCACAGCCAGTGCACTGCTTGCTTTGGGGACCCATTTGTGTGGAAACTGCTTAGATTTGCCAGGCTGAATGTCGCTTGCCTCATACAATGGGTGCAGTCCTGCTGCTTTCACCTCTTTCCAAGAACTTCGTCCCACCGTTTGCTTGATTGGGATCTGCAACATAGCATAGCCGGTTTTTCATCCCTGCCCTGCAGCTGGTTCCTGCAACCTCTTCGTGGTGGTGGAGCAACAGAGGAGGGAATTGCTCTTTCACGCCTCTAAAGTATGTGTGTCCCCCAGAAGCTCCACCTTGAATCCCGCTGGGTCCACTTCCACAGTGTGGATGGTGACATTTCCAAGGACCTGAAAGGGACATGTGGATAAACAAGCTTTGAGCTGAGCATCATCTGCGATTCCTGCCTTCGTGGCTCTCAGGCAGCTGGAGGGAGTGGTCTTCCTGTCCCTCCATGGGGGAAGCCCTTGACCTCACTCCACCCAGTCACCCCCATACATTAGGAGGTTTCTGTGTTGATCTCCCTATCGTTCCCAAGCCTGCAGAGGATTCCTCTTCCTTGGAGGAGCTGTCCAATGCAGGGATTGCGTTCACCTACCGCAGCTTCTGCCAAGATCTCCTGCAAGGCCACCCGGTTCCTGGGTTCTTTGGTTACCAGACAGAGGAAGCCCCCACCACCAGCTCCGGCCAGGCTCTGCCCATAGACGTGGGGCTGGAGCACCTCCATGATCTGCCGGACCAGCAGAGGCTCGCAGCCAGGGGCCATCTCCTTCTTCTGCAGCCAGTACCGATTCATACACTGGCCCAGCAGAGCCAGGTTGCCTGGAAGGAGAAGGGGAGGAGGATGGCAGCACCCCCCAGCTGCTCTCTGGAGAACAGGCGTCCAAGCACCCCTGCAGCACTATGATCTTAGGATCTGCGCATCCTGCCTGGGACACACCGTGATCACTCTGCTTGGCTGTCCTCCCTTTCGAGATAAAGACTGGAGGGAGGGACAAAGAGGGCCACCATCCAACTCCTGGGTGTTGACTCTTAAGAGAATGGGGTATCTATGGGTTGTTCCCCTGGCTCCCTTCCCCAGCCAGATGTCGGCCGCCTCCTTCGCTGAAGATGGCTCTTTGGATTGCGTATGGGCAGTTTATTCTTCCTCCTTGTTTTCAGCTGTTGCTTTTTAACCAATTTGGTAAAGGGATCACTTATTTTGCAATTCCTCAATTGACAACCCTCAAAGCCTTTATGAAACTCCAAACCATGCGGCAGGGTCTCTTCCACAAGCACATTGACACTCGCCCACTGTCAAAATGTCGGGGTGTCCTCCAGCCATTCCCTGACTGGTCTGAGTTTTCCGGCTCCCTTCCTGGCAGTTTCATCTCAGGTGTGGGTACCTTGTTTAAGGGCTTGGGCACACTCCTCCGCATTGCTCACCAGAGCACTGGCAGTCTCTACCACGGTGGGCAGCCTGGCATACCAGTTCCTTAGAACATCCTGCAGAGAAACAAGGCAATGCCCTTCAGCACAAACCTCTTCCTTTTCAGATGTGTCTTTGCATTGATGGGGGGCTAAGAGGCGCACACTCCGCCTTGCGATGTCCACGTTCTTGAGCTTTGGGACAGTTGCAGCAGGGGTGGGTTCTACTTACCTTTACTACCAGTTCGCAGTGGGGCATGTGCAGAAGCATTTTGATGACATCAGGGTCGGTGGGCGGAGCCTCCTGCCGGTTTTACTACCGGTTCTATAGAACCAGTGCGAACTGGGGGCAACCCATCACTGAGCTGCAGGCAACAGTCCTGCCACCACTTCCCCCCCCCCAGCGATCCACAGGTGCTGTGGGCGGTGATGTGAGGAGGGTCAGGTAGTTTGAGGCAATCAGCTGCCGTGGACCTTCCCCCGTCAACTGAACAGGCAGGTTCAGGAAGGGGCAGGGCACAGCGCCTTTGGGTCCGCTTCCGCTTCAAATGCAGCTGAGCGGGGGCGGGCAACTTGGAGAGGTCAGACAGGGATGGGGTTCAAGTCTCCAGGGCCCACTCAGTTTAGAATAGCTGGTGGGTGGCACCTTGGAGCCCCCCTTGGTTGCTGTGGGCATACAGCAGCACTGCAAGTTATTGTTTCCAACATCAAGAGTGCAGGAGAAAAAAGACTGGGGTAGCTACAGATCAGTCAACTTGGACCTGTTTCTTGAAAATCCTGGGGTTAAGATATGAAATATGAAGTTATCATTGTTTAGAGAAGAATGCACAGCTTGACAGGAACCAGAATGCACTTAGTCAGACCAAATCTTGTTTGCTAAAGTAACTAGATTAGTTGACCATGGAAATACAATAGAGACGCCATCTCTTTTCTTTAGTGAAACATTCAAAAAGGTCCCCCCAGAGACCTTGATCAAGAAGGCAAAAGAAGGGGACTTCCGGTTTGCCTGTCACCGGCGAAAGACGGTCCCGTTTTCGGACCGCCAGCCCTGCTGCCTGTAGAGCCGCTTCGATCCAAAGAAGCGGCTTGAAAATTCCCAACTCTGAAGGAGGAAGAGTAAGAGAGTGGGCGAGGAGCAGGTTGAGACCCTGTGAACCCCTAGACAGCTGTTACTGGGGAGGAAACAGGCGCGGCTCCCTTTCAACTCGCTGAGACTCCGGACGGCATGGGACGATTCTGCCTAGCGCAGAACAAGTCGGCAGCAACAACCTTTCAATTTAAACAAAATCAATTCTAATAACCAGGGGGAGATAACAACTTGAACCTCCAAATTTCGAAATTGCAAGTATCATTATTTCTGTGATTTAAAGTTGAAGTGTGAGTGAAAGCGGCTTGAAAAATGGCGCCCGGCTTCAGTGTTAACAAGCTGAAAGTGAGAGTGGATTTGCAATGTTATTTCAACTATCTACAAAGTAGCGCTGTCTGTAACAAGGAGGAAAAAGAAAAGAGGAAAAATTCTTTTAAAATAAGTCTGAGCTTGCTTCAATTTAAATCTTATCCCCAATTTGATTAAACCTGGGGGAATTTTTTAGAGGACTTTGTGGTGGTGGAAAAGGAAAAAGGATCTCCTTTTTTAGAAAAGCTAGCCTACGTGGCAGAATGGCTTCCAAGTCTAAACAGGAAGGGAAGGCAGCAGGGGAGGGATCCCCCACACATAAATCTGAGCAGCAGCCTCCCAGCCAGCAGAGCCAGAAAAAAGAGTTTGACTTTGAAAGTTTAAAGGATTTTATTACTCAGGCTCTGGATGAGAAATTTCAAAACTCACAACAGGAAATTAAGCAGGAGATTAATGAAATTAAAGAGGTGGTGCAAGAGAAATATGACAAGGTGACTAATAAATTAATGACTGTGGTGTCTGGTCTGTCAGAAGCAATTATTAGAACGGATGCTAAGTTGGAAGAATTTAAATCAGAAATAAATGTTAAAATGAAGGACACTGACTATAAAATTTCTGATACTGACAATAAAATGCAGAGAGTTGAAAACGAAATTACGATGATGCAGTTCAGGTCCATGGAATTCGCCATAAGGCTTAGAGGTATTAAAGAAAACGATAGACAAGATTTGAGACAGATTTGTGCTGATGCTCTGGCTGTGTTGTTAAAAATCAACCCTGAAGAGATTTTTTACAAAATGGATAAAATTTACAGAGTGAATTCGTGGGTGGCCAGATAAAGACAATTGCCTAGAGATGCGGTGATATATTTTACAGACAGAAGAATGAGAAATGATATTTTGCAAAAGTCTTTTCTCTCTGCAGTACAAGTGGAGGGAGCTCAAATTGGAGTCTATAAAGAGTTACCACCCAAGATGTTAAAAGATAGAAAAGATTTTGGATTTTTGGTGAATTAATTAAAAAAACAACAAATCCCATTTCGGTGGGACGCCCCAACTGGCATAATTTTGAGGTATAATGGAGAAAGATATCGATTGAACACTGTTGAGAAGGCAGAACAATTCTATTCTACTGTTCTTAAAGAGAGCTCACCATCCCCACATACATCCACTGTGTTGGAGATAAAGGAGAGTGACAAGGAGAAGCAACTTCAGCAAGAGATGGAAGAGCAGCTTAAGCAGGTGGAATCAGAGGCAGCGGAAATGCAGGGTGCTACAGGAGGTTTTCTGGAGGAACCCGTTAGAGCCCTCTCCGATTGTGACTACAAGAGATGTGGCTTTGGACCTAGTCCGGATGGCTGAAGCCAAAGATCAGCGTGTAACTCGAGCAATTTCTAAGCAACTTAAAGAAAAGCAACAACAGGAAAGACACAAATTACAACAATATAAGAAGGGAGCCAAGAGTACTACACAAGAATGTGAAGCCATGGGGGGAGCAAAGCCGAAGACTTCGGAAGATATTCAGCAATTCTGCTCGTCGCTTCAAAAAAGTCTACATGACAATTAAGTTTCTATCTTGGAATGTGAATGGATTAAATTCACCACAGAAAAGGAAGAAATTATTCACATATTTGAGACAATTTAATAATTATATAATTTGCTTACAAGAAACTCATGTTAGAACACAAGATCAAAAATATTTGATAAACTCAAAATTAGGAACACATTTCATAGCTTCAAATCTGGAAAAAAAGAATGGTGTGGTTATCTATATAAACAAAAGATTGTCAGCTAAAATTATAGAAGCAGATGAAGGTGGTAGGTTTATAGCAATTGAACTGCACACAGTAAATGGCCAAATTTTAGTGATTGGAATTTATGCTCCTAATCAACAACAGGATCATTTCTACAAAACTTTGCATTCCAAAATACTGCAATGGGACTATAGATCTATTTTAATCATGGGAGATTGGAATGGAGTAATTGACTCTAAAATAGATAAAAAGAGTTTGGCGAAGTCAAGGATTAGACTACCACAGACTTTTTTTGATATGAAAGAAGATTTGGAACGAAAAGATATTTGGAGAATACATAATCCAAAAGAACTGGACTTTACTTTTTTCTCAGATAGACACAGATCTTTTTCGAGGATTGACTTTATTTTATTATCAGCTGATTTACTTGTTAAGACAAAAAGAACAAAGATTTTCCCAAGAACTCTAACCGACCATAGCCCAGTGTGGATAGAAATTGAGATGGGAAAGACTGAGAGAAGATCATGGAGATTAAATGAAAATTTGTTTAGATATGAAAACAATATAACAGAACTTAAAAAACAGATGAAAGAATTTTCTGAAATGAATTTGAATAAGGGTACCCCTATTGAAATCGTGTGGGATGCGAGTAAAGCGTATATGAGAGGGGTACTCATTCATATGAATTCTAAACATAAATTGAATCGACAAAAGAAAAGATCTGAAATGGAAACAGAAATAAAGAATAAAGAACAGTTACTTATAAAAAACCCAACAGACGAAAGAATACGTGGTGCTATAAAACTTCTGAAAGATCAATTTGAAATGCTTATGGCGGAAAAAACAGCAACAAATTTACAATATGCGAAACATAATACATTTTGTAATGCTAATAAACCGGGGAGATGGTTGGCTTATACACTAAGGAAGAAGCAGAGTATACGGACTATTGATAGTATTGATATTGAAGGGAAGGAAATTTCTCAACAAAAATTAATTAAAGAAGTTTTTGTAGAGTATTATACTAAATTATATGCTAAAGATGACACGCAGAATGGACTTATAGAAAAATATTTAGAAAATAAGAGTTACAAAAATTACCAATCAACAAAAAGAGAGAATGAATTATCCTATAACAGCTGAGGAGATTATTGCTGCAATTAAACAATTGAAAACAGCTAAAGCTCCTGGAACGGATGGTTTAACTGCGGTGTACTACAAAACTTTGCAAGCAGAAATGGTTGAACATCTTAGAGACTTATTTTGCAACATACAACAAGGGGGTAAAATACCCCCATCATGGAAAACAGCTTATATCTCTTTGATACCGAAAGAGCAAATAGGTCCTAAAAAACCTGAGAATTTCAGACCAATATCTCTTCTGAACAATGACTATAAAATATATGCAAAAGTTTTAGCCAACAGGTTGATGCCAGTTATCCAAGAGGTGATTCATGGTGACCAAGCGGGATTTATAGAAGGTAGATATATGAAGGACAATGTAAGGCAAGTTATAGATTTATTGGAATATCTGGAGAAGAATAAACAGATCCCTGCAGTGCTGGTTTTCTTGGATGCGGAGAAGGCCTTTGATAGAGTGGACTGGAATTTTCTATTAAAGACTTTAAAAAAGATGGACTTTGGGGATCAATTTATACAGGCGGTTTCAGCAATTTATCAAGAACAAAAGGCACAGATTATTATTAATGGAAGTCTGACAACAGATTTTAATATTGAGAAAGGAACAAGACAAGGTTGTCCGTTATCCCCACTGTTATTTATTTTAACACTAGAAGTCTTGTTGAACACAATACGGGACTCGAGTACCTTGAAAGGAATAGTGATAAGGCAAGAGGATTACAGAATAAGGGCATTTGCAGATGATCTGGTTGTTACCCTAACACAGCCGATGAAGTCAATAATCCAGATGAAAGACATTATAAAGGACTATGGTACAGTATCAGGATTTAGACTGAATCAGAAAAAAACTAAGATGATAGTTAAAAATATGACACAAGATCGAAAACACGAACTTGAAAGGAGGGCAGGTTTTGAGATTGTACCAAAGGTTAAATATCTAGGAGTTCAGGTTGCAGAATCAAATATGAAATTGTTTCAAAATAATTATGAGGTGTTGTGGCGAGATGTACAGAAAGATATGGAGACCTGGAAAAATCTGCAGCTGTCTCTACTCGGAAGAATAGCAGCAGTTAAGATGAACATTTTGCCAAGATTTCTTTTTTTGTTTCAAATGATTCCGGTGCTTAAAAGTGATAAACATTTGAAAGAATGGCAAAGTGGACTAAATAAGTTTGTCTGGAACGAGAAAAAACCGAGAGTGAAATTGAAAATTATGCAAGATGTTCCAGAAAGGAGAGGTCTTAAACTTCCAAACCTACAATTATATTATGAAGCAGCAGCTTTGACTCAAGCAAGTGATTGGTTTGGAAGGAAAAAGACTGGAATATTGAATATAGAAAGCTTTGATCTTGAATTTGGTTGGCATGCTTACTTATTTTATGAAAACAAAGTGGATAAAGTATTCAAAAGCCATATACTCAGAGACTCTTTGATGAGAGTTTGGAAGAAGCACCGACTCAAATGGGATTACAAAATACCGCTATGGCTGGATCTTGGTCATATTATGTGGAATACAAATATAATGTCACTCGGGGGGGGTTTATATAAAGAAGTTCTTTTTACAGATGCGGGCAGATGGCAACTGAAGACATTAGAAACACTGTTGGATGAAGGGATTAATCTAACTTGGTTACAGTATAATCAATTTCAATTGAGATGGAAAGAGGACCAAAAAATTGGTATAATGTTGCATGAGGAAGAATTGGTTAGACATATAAAAGAGAAAGGTCCAATGCATATTAAAAGGCTTTACAATGTTTTGCTAGAAAGGGATTCAGAAACTGAATTGGTTAAAGATTGCATGATTAAGTGGGCACAAAATTTTGCAGAACCAGTGATGTTGGAAACATGGGAAAAAATTTGGGTTCAGAATGTTAAATTTACACAGTCGCAGAATTTGAGGGAAAATTTTTATAAAATGTTTTATAGATGGCATTTAGATCCTAAGAAATTGTCGCGCATGTACCCTAATGTTCAACCAAAATGTTGGAGATGTGACTGCTTAGATGCTACATATTATCATGTGTGGTGGACCTGTAAGAAAGTGAAGGCTTTTGGGATAAAAATTTGGTGGGTCATGCAGAATGTTTTGAAGAAAAAAAATCAATTTTCTCCACAATTGTTTTTATTGGGTATAGTTAAGGGTTTTACATTGGGTGAAACAAAGTTGATATTGTATATGATAACAGCAATGAGATTACTGATAGGTCAATACTGGAAAAATGAAGTTATGCCCACTATTGAGGAATGGACTTTGAAGATGGCCAGCTTTGCAGAGATGGCGAAGATTTCAGCATATCTAAAAGATCGCTCACAAGAGACTTATGAATGGGAGTGGAAAAAGTGGATAGATTATGTGCAAAACAAATATCAAACTAGGAAGTATCAGATAGCTTTTAACTGATATAAAGATAGAAATATTTGAATTTTGTGAAGATGGGGAAAAAATATATGGGGGATGGAGGGGTTCAAGTTTTATAAAAAGGGGATTTTGATTTGGGTTATATTCTATGGAAGTCCGGGGGGGAGGGGTGGGCTGGGGGGGTTAGGGAGGGTTAGGGAGGGTTGGGGGGGGAAATGGGGAGAAAATGTAATTGTAAAACTTTTTCAATAAAAAAAAAAAAAGAAGGCAAAAGAAGCTGGGCTGGACAGGCCGTCATTCACTGATTGAGCAGCCAATCCTGTGAATGGACGTCAGTGCCTCCGTGGGAAAGAGGGATCAAGTGGCTTGCAAGACTTCACCTGAATGATGAGAAAATCAAAAAACTAGATTATGAAGTTTGCAGGCAATCCAGGGAGAATAGCAAAACCCTCAGATTTTGAAATCCTGGAATAACAGGCAAGATCTGCAAGTTGAAACTTCAGTGGGGAGAAACACTAAGCCCACCCTCTGTGCGAGGAAAGTGAAATGTTTGGGTTTGGATCATGGCAGGGATTGGGGGGGAGGGGGGAAAATATGTGAAAAGTCTAGATAGGTTGCAAGATAAAACTGGTATACAAGGGCCACGGAAAGATGGAGTCGAGCAAGAGATCAGGCACCGGTCAGAATATTTGGCCCTAAAATTTAAACACCCTCAGTCTTGGGGACTATTGTAGAAAGGACCTTCATGGAAGCCTTTCAGAAGTGATGAAGGGCCTGGAAGGAAAAGGAGCCACAGATGGAGACTCTTGGTGTGTTTAGTCCAGATAAGGGAAGATGTGAGAGCTGATCCGAAGTATTGGAATGGCTGTCATTTAGAAAATGGGCAGGTGGTTCAGGGTTTTCCAGAGAACAGGAGAAAGAATGAGTTTAAATGACAAGGTAGATTTAGTTGGACATTCAACACTAAAAGCTACCCAACAATAGAACAGGGTATGTTGTGGGTCCCATCTGTTAGGGATGGTGAGACCACGAAAAAAGGCCTTTTTGGTGGTGGCCCTTTCCCTATGCGGCATAATTCCCTCCCCTTGCTGGCTTTGTTAATGGGCCTGGGGACCACGAATGGGGACGGAGCTGATCCAGTGGCTTGTCCAAGTGTGTTGCTGCTGCCATCAGGGCACGGAGTTACAATTTTTATGTTGTGAGTTTTAATGTTGTAAGCCACCCGAAGTCCCCTGTGGGTGAATTGGGTAACCATATACATTTGTTTAAAGCAATCAATAATAAACAGACTAGGAAGACCTCTCCAACAAGCCATTTGTTTAGATTGAAGCTGAAGGAGCATCCTTGCACTGGGCAGTGGGTTGCACTACATAATCTCCAGAATCCACAGATTCTATGAACTATTAAACAGACCAGGTCATGACTGCTGACAGTGAAGGTCCAGATTCTAAAGGTTCCTCAATAATAAATGCCAGATCATCTGCGAATCTTGGACCTTATATTCTTATGACTTAATTTTTAATCCCTTTATTTCCGAATTATCTCTAATTTGGGACATTAATGTCTCCACAGACAGAATGAACAGCAGAGGAGACAGTGGGCAGCCCTGTCTTACTCCTTTAGTTATTTCAAAACTTTGGTCCGCATTGATTATTATCTTTGCCCTTTGTATAGTGTATATGGCTCTAATCGTGTCTATAAATTTTTCTCCAAAATTCATTCTTATTAATTGGTTTATCATAAAGTCCCAGTTTAAGTTGTCAAAAGCTTTTTGTGCATCCAAGAAAACCACAGCTATCTGTTTTTCGGGGTAAGCTTCATAATATTCTAATGCATTGATGATAATTCTTATATTGTTTTTTATATATCTGTTGGGTAGGAATCCATTTTGGTCCGAATGTATAATTTTGTTCAATATATTTTTAATTCTATCCGCTATTATGGCCATAAATATTTTATAATCAGCATTATAAAACGAGACTGGCCGATTATTCTGTATCTTCTGTTGTTCACTATTGTTTTTGGGGATAAGAGTTATTAATGATTCTCTCCAGGATTCTGGTATCTTGGCCTTTTTCAGTACTTCATTAAATGTTTCTAATAGCAGTTGTTCTAATGACTCGAAATGTTTTATAAAATTCAACAGGAATTCCATCTGGGCCTGGAGTCTTATTATTTTTTTGCTTTTGAATTGCTCTTTGTATCTCCAGTTTCGTTATTTCCTCGTTTAATATTTCTTTTGTTATATATGGTATTCTGGGAAGATTCCTTTTTTGAAGGTATTTATTTTATTTATTTATTTATTTGTTTCCATTTCTATACCGCCCTTCTCCAAATAGGACTCAAGGCAGTGAACAGCCAAAGTAAAAAACAGAACATACAAAATTTAAAAACAGTTTAAAATAATTAAATATTTTGGCCGTAAATTAAAACAACCCAATTTAAAATCAATTTAAAATTTAACTCAAGCCAGCCCAGCTAGTTGAAATAAATAGGTTTTCAGGGCCCGACGAAAAATCCGGAGGTCTGTAATTGTACATATCTCTGGGGGGAGGTTGTTCCAGAGGGTGGGCACCGCCACAGAGAAGGCTCTCCCCCTGGGGGTCACCAGCCGACATTGTCTGGCGGACGGCACCCTGAGGAGGCCCACTCTGTGCGAGCGTACTGGCCGGTGGAAGGCTATTGGTGGCAGAAGGCGGTCTCGTAAGTACCCCGGCCCTAAGCCATGGAGCGCTTTAAAGGTGGTCACCAACACCTTGAAGCGCACCCGGAAGACCACCGGGAGCCAGTGCAGCTCGTGCAGGAGAGGTGTCACATGGGAGCACGTCGCCCCCATAATTCCCCGCACGGCCGCGTTCTGGACTAGCTGGAGCCTCCGGGTGCACCCCAGGGGGAGCCCCATGTAGAGAGCGTTGCAGTAGTCCAGGCGGGAAGTGACGAGTGCCTGAGTGACTGTGCGTAGGGAGTCCCGATCTAGAAAGGGGCGCAACTGGCGTATCAGGCGAACCTGATAAAAAGCTCCCCTGGCCACGGCCGTCAAATGATCTTCTAAAGACAGCCAGGAGTGTCCAGGAGGACGCCCAAGTTACGAGCCCTCTCCGTGGGGGCGAGTGATTCGCCCCCAAAAGCCAGCGATGGCGTCAGCTGGCTATATCGGGACGCTGGAAGCCACAGCCACTCGGTCTTGGAGGGGTTGAGTCCAGGCCCGCACGGCCTCCAGGCACTGGGACATCACTTCAAGGGCATTGTTGGGGTGGCCTGGGGTGGAGATGTACAGCTGGGTGTCATCAGCGTACTGATGGAACTCCACCCCGAAGCCATGGATGATCTCACCCAGCGGCTTTACATAAATGTTGAACAGAAGGGGCGAGAGGACCGATCCTTGTGGCACCCCACAAGCAAGGTGCCTCGGGGTCGACGGCCGCCCCCCTGTCAACACAGATTGCGACCGGTCAGAGAGGTAGGAGGAGAACCACCGCAGAACGGTGCCCCCCACCCCCAACCCCGCCAACCGGTGCAACATGATACCATGGTCGATGGTATCAAAAGCCGCTGAGAGGTCTAACAGGACCAGGATAGAGGAGCAACCCCTATCCCGAGCCCTCCAGAGATCATCCACCAACGCGACCAATGCCGTTTCCGTGCTGTGCCCAGGCCGGAAGCCAGACTGGAGCGGGTCTAGATAGACAGCTTCATCCAGGTACCGGGGAAGCTGTTGCGCTACCACACTCTCAACAACCTTCACAACGAAGCGAAGGTTGGAGACTGGACGATAGTTAGCCAAAACAGCCGGATCCAGAGAGGGCTTCTTGAGGAGGGGCCTCACAACCGCTTCTTTCAAAGCAGCCGGCAGGACCCCCTCACTCAAAGAAGCGTTAATCTTCTGGAGCCAGCCTCGTGTCACCTCCCAGGAAGCCAGTACCAACCAGGAGGGACACGGGTCCAATAAACATGTGGTCGTGTTCAGCCGTCCCAGGACACTGTCCATGTCCTTGGGAGCCACAGGATCGAACTCCCCCCAGATAACACTCTCAAGACCTGCCTCAGTCATCCCGTCTGGACATACCCAGTCAGAGGCCAGCCCTTCCCGAATCTGAGCGATTTTGTCATACAGATACTGCACAAAGTCCTCAGCTCGGCCCTGCAAGGGGTCATCCCGCACTTCCAGGTGGAGGAGGGAGCGGGTCACCCTAAACAGGGCGGCCAGGCGGTTATCTGATGATGCAATAAGAGCGGCAAAATAGCTAGATTTCGCAGCTTTTATCGCCACTAGGTAGGTCTTAATATGAGACCTCACCAGTGTTCGGTCGGATTCGGAGCGGCTGGTCCTCCAACTACTCTCCAGGCGTATTTTCCGGCGCTTCATCTCCCTAAGCTCCTCGGAGAACCAAGGAGCTAGGTGAGTTCGGTGCCGGGTCAGAGGCCGCAAAGGCACGACACGGTCCAAGGCCCCGGCAGCCGCACTATCCTAGGCGGCCACCAGGTCCTCAGCCGAGTCATGAGCCAGAGTCTCAGAAAATGGCCCAAGCTCCATCTGGAACCTATCAGGATCCATCAAGCACCTGGGGCGGAACTACCTGGTCGGTCCCACCTCCCTGCGGCGGGGTGCAGCGGTTAGAAAGTCCAGTCGAAGGAGCGAGTGGTCAGACCATGACAAGGGTTCGATGACTATATCCCCTGTATCAAGGCCACTCGACCACTGACCAGAGACAAAAACTAAGTCCAGAGTGTGTCCACCCTTGTGAGTAGGGTCATGAATTAACTGAGTAAGGTCCATGGCCGTCATGGAATCCATGAACTCTCGAGCCACCTCAGACGTTTCGCCGACAGATGGCAGGTTGAAATCCCCCATGTCTGGGGGTACCAACCGCCACCTCAGCTATGACGTTGAGCAGCTCGAGCAGGGCCGTTGCCACGCGGCAGGGAGCCAGGTACATGATCAAGAAGCCCATCTGTACTCCACGACCCCACTTCACAAAAAGGGACTCACATCCGGCTATCTGTGGAACAGTGGTCTCCCTCGGATCAAGACTTTCCTTTATAATAACCGCCACCCCCCCCGCCCCTGCCCTGAGGTATCTTTGAATATTCTCCTCTTCAATTTTTTACAGTTTCAAAAACTGTATAGTTTTTGAAAATAGCTATACTTTTCTTTTTTTCTTCCTGTAGATGCACCATTCCATCCTCATTCTCTAATTAATTTCTTTTCCTTTTCTTTTTTTAATTTATAAGTCAACCGTCTTCCGGGCTTATTGGCATTTTCAAAGTAATTTTGTTTAGTTGCTCTAATTTTTTGTGCTACTTCTTCTTGGGTTATTAATTTAATTTGTGTTTAATTAACTTTTTTTCTACTTTGATTTCTTGGTTTTGGGGTTCTTTCTGTAATTTAAATTCTGCTTTTCTAATTTTCCTTGGAGCTCTGCCAGTTGTTTTTATTTCTATTTTTCCTTATTGTGTATGCTATCAATAAACCTCTTATATAAGCTTTTGTTGTATCCCATAAGTTTTGAGTTGTAGTTTCTTCATTCCAATTTTCCTTTAAAAACAGGCCTAATTCTTTTTTTGAGTATTGAATAAAATTCTTCTCTTTCACTATCCTTTGGTTCATGGTCCATCTCCCTCTCCTCCTGACTTCTCCTTTCCAACTAATTTTTAATGGATTGTGGTCTGCCCAGGAGTTGGCTTCAATTTCTATTTCCGCAATGTCTTTCCCTGTTTCTGGGTCCATCCACGCCATGTCTATCCTTGACCATGATTTTTGGGGGTTAGAGAAGAAGGTATATTGCTTTTTTTGTGGGTTAATTTCTCTCCATATATCTTTTAAGTTAAATTCCTGGGCCAATTCAAAAAATGCTGGTGGTAATATTTTCCTTTCATGCTTTTTCTTTTTTCCAGTTTTGTAGTCTTTTTTAGGGTCTGCCACCGCATAGAAGTCACCTATTATACACAGGTTATTTACTTCTAATTCTATTAGTTTTCTGTGTAACTTATTATAGTATTCTCTCTGATGTGTGTTGGGTGCCTAAATGACTACAAGTAATATTCTTTTTTGTTTTATTGAGATTTCAATCATTAGTGTCCTTCCCTCATTATCTGCATACATTTGTTTGGGATTTAACCTTTCCTTTATATAAACTACTATCCCTCTTTTTTTTTGTTTCTGCCAATACTACAAATAATTTCTCTCGTTTGGGGGCTTCCAAAAAAGCACTTTTCCCTTTAGGAATGTGCACTTCTTGTAGGCATACTATTTCCATGTTCAGTTTTTGGAGTCTGGTAATTGTTTGTCTTCGTTTTATTGGTGCATTCGATCCATTTATGTTGATTGATATTAAATTCACCTCTTCCTCCATTAAATTACTTATTTGTCCTTCCTGCTTACCTTTTTTTGTGTTACTCCCCTCTGCTGTCTTGTTCTTACACCCTCTCTGTATTGGTTTCCGGTCTCTAACTGCTCTTCCTATCCTCGATTTGATTCGTTTTCTTCTTGACTTTTGGATTCTAATTCCTCTCTACTTTCTAATTCCTCTCCAAAGTTTTGTTCACTGAATTCCTGAGCCTTTTCTACCGTATCTATTCTTATTTTTTTATCTTCCCAGGATATTAACATGCCCTCTGATATTAACCATCGGAACATGATTCTATGATTAGTCAATTTAGCAGAAAGGAATTGATAATTCCTCCGTTGCTCACGAATTCTTTTGGGTAATTGTTTTAATATTATGATCTCCTTCCCTTTAAACATCAGTTTGTCTTCCCTTGTCTTTCTGTAAATTTCGTCACGAATTGATTTCTTTGTGAATCTGACATGAATTTCACGTGATAGTTATGTCGTTTCACATAATTTGTATAAATTTAGTAAGCCTCGTCAATACTATTCCCTAATTTATTTATTTATTTATTTATTTATTTATTTATTTATTTATTTTTAAATTTATATACCGCCCTTCTCCCTGAGGACTCAGGGCGGTGTACAGCCAGAATTAAAAAACATGAAATACAAATATTAAAAACAATTAAAATATATATAAATTTGGCCCAAAATTAAAAATACAAACCAATTAAAACATTTAAAATTTCTTCTTAAGCCAGCCCAGCTTGCTGGAAAAAGTGGGTTTTAAGGGCACGGCGGAAGTCACTAAGGTCTTGGATTCTCCTTATCTCTGGGGGCAACTGATTCCAGAGGGTAGGTGCCCCCACAGAGAAGGCCCTCCCCCTGGGAGTCACCAGCCTACATTGATTGGCTGATGGCACCCTGAGGAGGCCCTCTCTGTGGGAGCGCACGGGACGATGGGAGGTCGTCGGTAGCAGCAGGCGGTCTCGAAGATAGCTAGGCCCGATGTCATGGAGCACTTTAAAGGTGATAACCAACACCTTGAAGCGCACCCGGAAGACCACTGGGAGCCAGTGCAGCTCGCGCAGGAGCGGTGTTACATGGGAGCGCCATGCTGCTCCCATCACTACCCGCGCTGCTGCATTCTGGACCAGTTGGAGCCTCCGGGTGCTCTTCAAGGGGAGCCCCATGTAGAGAGCGTTGCAGTAGTCAAGGCGAGAGGTGACGAGGGCATGAGTGACTGTGCACAGGGAATCCTGATCAAGAAAGGGCCGCAACTGGCGAATCAGGTGAACCTGACAAAAGGTCCCCCTAGTTACAGCTGTCAGATGTTCCTCCAAGGACAGCTGCATATCCAGGAGGACTCCCAGATTGCGAGCCCTTTCTGTGGGGGCCAAAGACTCGCCCCCAATAGTCAGTGATGGAGTCAACTGACTATATCGGGATGCCGGGAGCCACAGCTACTCAGTCTTCTGCAGCTTCCAGTTTCTTTTTGGTTCTCTCTACCTTGGCCTCTATTATGTTTATTTTTTGCTCATTGTTTGCTATTGATTCCTGAATCTTTTCCATTTTGTCATCCAATTTTCTTGTGTCTCCCTTCACTTCACCCATATCCCCTTTCATTTCTTCATGATTTTTTTGCATTATTTCCTGCATTTTCATCATGACCTCTTGAATCATATTCAAAGAGGTCTGCATGTTCTGCACAGCTGCTGCTGTTCCTAATTTTTCAGTAGATGGCATATCTGTTATTAACTTTTGCCCTGCAGGTGAAGCTGTCACAGGGGTTCTTTTTTACTGTTTTTGTAATTGTAGCTGTATTTGACATTTTAATTTTTTGTAGAAGGGTTTTCCATAATACCATATATATCTAAGGTTTTACCCCAAGTTGTATCTATAGTTCTATTTCTAATCTTTCTTCTTAATCTTAAATCAATATAGAATACGGGAATTTCAATAGCAATAGCAATTATCAATTATATCAGTTCACAATTAATTTCAGGTCTATACAATGAGAAAATAGATGTATTTCCTATTATTGAATTAATTAAATTATTACACAATATCTAGAAGAAAAGGAAAGAAAAGTTAAGACATTAGGGTGGATCATCAAATGTTGAAGAAGGGAGGGGAATCACATATAGTAAAAATTATATAACAATATTTAGTATTATCTATATTAAATCTTAGCTAACAAGTTCCAGAGTTACATAAAGAAAAAATTGGATTAACTATAAATTTCCAATCTCATACAAATATATGGTAATCCTTTACCAGTCAGTATATTGGTTGATTTAATATCTCTAGTCAATAAGTCTTCCTCCTGTAAATCAACGTTCTTTCTTCTTCACTCTTTCACAGTTCATTTTTTTTCTCCTCCTGTTCTCCAAACTTAAAGATGGCAGCTTTCGATTTGCCTAGTCACTGTCACTTCCTCCGTCTCTATCTCCAAAGGCTATTCTTTACTTTCTTTTTTCTCCGACCTGTTCACCACCTACACACACCCTCAGTACCTCCTCACAGTCACAGTCACAATCACAATCCCAGTTCCAGCTTTTCTTTGTGATTTTCTCATCAATCCAATCCACAATCCACTATCCACAATCCTATCTCTCTCAGCACTGCTCGTAAATCACTTGCACTCTCCACCAATCTTTCTTCCACTCCCACTGCTAAGGAGCCGCTTTTTTCCTCTTTGGAGACTCACTTTTTCCCCCCGTCTGCCACCTCTACAGTTTCATTGAGACACTTCGGATATTTTGCCTCTTGTAAAACTCTTCTTACTGATGCTTCTTGTTGCTTCTCACTATTCTGCTTCCTCATTTTCCATTTGGGTCGCCATGTCTCCGGACCTGGCTCTGACAGCTGGTCTCTTCCACTCTGGATTCAGGGGGCTTCACCCTCCTTGGTGGAGGATTGTCTTTCACTCCACCACCTCTGGGCTATCCCCTTTCGTTTGCTGTCCTCTTCAAGGTTCGGTGTTGCCGTTATCGGCTTCCAGACATGGAAAATCGGGCAGGAGAAGTGGAGATTCCAATTCCTTGCACTGCACCAGCATGACGGTACTTCGGAAGTCGGGATGCAAAATGTCTTATTCTGGCACTCCGGTGCTATTTTTTAAAAATCCAGACTCTGGCCAAAGGATTATTAGAAAATTCTGACCAAAAGCTCCACACCTTTATAAAACCATGTCTGTTGTAAAAACCAAAGTTTTCTTCCAAGTTGTCCTTCATGGCCTGCTACAGAAGAGAAGTTTCAAATGGGACAAATGCTTCTGTTCCCATGGCTGGCTTTGAGTAGGTCTATTAGATTCCACTTTCTATACTTATCTAACCTTACACACACACACAGAACAAAGGTTCTTGGATGTATACGTGCATGAGTGTACATAAATAATACAACACACACACACACACACACACACACACACACACACACACAATGGTGTATATATCTTCCTGCATGTGTACATATATGAATGGATATGTACAAAAGGTGAACCTGGACTTCCAGTTGTACTTCCGGCGCCTTCGGAAGCCTGGACCGTGAGTTCCGTGAGACCTTTATCGGAGGGTCCAAATCGGGACCATAGCCAGCCTGGAGGGGTGGCAAAGTAAAGGGGGACAGCCCTAGCAGGTAACAGCTGCATCTCCCTTCCCTGACTAGAGAAGCCCCCTCAACCAACGACGAGGAGGAGCAGCAGCAAACATGGCTGTCATGAAGCCGAAGACAGCCTTAATACACAAGACTGTGTAGGAGCGGAGAAAGTGAGTGGTGTGTAATCTGGGTAAGAGAATATTTTCCATTGAAAAATGACCCCAAGAAATTCAAGGAGAAAGCATTTTTGAACTATTTGCTAGCAGTGAAATAAGCACAATAAAAAAAAAAAACTCAGAAAGGAGGAACTGGAAGCATCGCGGCTGGAAAATAGCGGGCTCCGATGAGCCTTGCGAAAATCCAGGCAGACAAACCGCTGTCAGGAGATCTTCAGACCAGATCCATCCTGTAGGGACGGTGAAGAAGGAGAGGCACCTCGGACAACCAAGAGGAACAGGAAAGTTCCTCGGAAAGTCGGAGGAAACTCTTCAATGCGGAGGCAGCGGCCATTGCGGCCCTCATGAAGATGGGGCAACTGGAATAAGTTTTGTGCAGGAGTGGTGATTTGGACAGAGTATTTGTACTGGGTGAGCGATTGGCCAACTCATAGGTAAAAAAGAACTATTTTAAAATTTTCAAAAGAAGTCCCGGTGAGGAAATAGCAGCTAATTAGCATTGGGGAATCTTAATGGAGGGAGAAGAACAAAACGGAAGTCAGAGCACTAAAGCCCAGAACGGGGTTTGATATTTGGAGTGGAAATTGGATTTGGAGACATTAAAATTATTATAAGAAAAAGAAACCCGAAAGAAAATAGTTTCTAAACAGGATTGAATATAATTTTAAAAGTTTTGAACTTTGAGGGGAGAACAAAGAAAAATTCAAAATAGAAAAGCCCTGTAAAGGGAATTTTTCAATTGGATTTGGATTTAAAATTGGATTTTAAACTGGAATTTGGGATATATAAAATCAAGAAGAGAAAGAAGGAATTTGAAAAGCATTTGATAAGCAGATTTAATAAACAATTTGGATATTTTGTGACTTTGTTGGTTTGAAACTTGTGGATTGGAGAGAGACATCTGCCAGTGGAAAAAAAGTACTACAACAAACAATTTTAAATCTGGAAAAAATTACAGTGACCTTGAGCTAAAAGAGCCGTGAGAAGTTTGAAGGAGGATTTGTTTTCTTTTAAGCTGTTTGATCTCGACAACTAAAGGAGATGGGAAATAACAAAACTGTAAATTGGAGTTAAAAGCAAACTAGAATGTCAAAATGTAGCAGGAACTAATTGAGATAGTCAAAATGATGCATGTATCATTCAAACTTGATAGAAAACGAGGAATTGTGTCAGAACATATTCAACTCGATAAAGAGACTAAGAATGAGATGCAAGAAAACAGCACTGAAGATTTCAACATTGATGATGAAAAATTAAATGTTTACATTGGAAGTAACAATGAAAAAAGAGAAGGGATAGGAGGAAACAACCTAAAAAAAGAAGCAAACTAAGGGAAGAAAAAGAAAGGGAAAAAGGCTAGAGAAAAATATTTTTAATGATTTCACTGGAATTAACAGTGGCAAAAATAAAGAAGTTAGGACAAAACAAGAGAGAAAAAAAAGGGGGAAAGGATTAAGCAAAAAGTTAAATGATTACACTGAGATCAACAGTTGGGAAATAAGAAAAGTGAGAGGAGAAAAGGGGAATAGAACAGATGGGAACTTAGGGCACCCAGATGTGTAAAGCACTTAAAAGTCAAAGAAAGGATACAGAAGAAAAGACATAATAACTATAAAAAGAAAAAAAGAAAATGAGAGAATGGGATAAAGGGATCACTAGTTCCGATGGATCTACTCTGAGTAAGGCTAAATCCAATTCTATTTGTCTATTGAAGGTCTGCAATTATGGCAGACAGAATTCCAAAGTACGGTTGCACAAGTTTGTTTTTCTTAGAAGAAAATCTGTTCCACACTTTTCTCACAATACAAGCTGCACGTTATTTTGGCTGTAATCTTGTAATGTTGCCAAACCTGAGGCATTCACATCTGAACTCTACAGCCTGTAACCACCTTTTAATCTAAGTGTATTAAGGGTTTGTGTATATATCAGTTACCCAAGGAAGCAGCATTATGAGACCAGGGACAGCACTGAGCAATCTTGAGACTAAGATCTAGGAGCAAACGTGTGCAAAGCGGGGTGCTAGTCAAAAGATGTGCCTCACATACCTGGAGCAAGTTGCGAGCAAGGCGGGTCTTCCCCGTGTACAGCAAGAGCAGGTGCTGGTTCAAGGTGTGGATGAAGCCTTCCGGTGGGGTGATCTCTTCCACTTCGATCTTCAGTGGCAGCTGGGCTTTCGAGCGCCCAATCTTAAGCCCTGGAACCAGCCCGCCCACCTGGTCTTGCCATCCACCACCTGAAAAGGACAGCGCAGGGGTTCAGGCCCAGGCCAAGAAGTTCCGAGTCCAGGAGCTTCTGCTCACTATTACACAGCAACCATGCGAAATGGGCGAGACAGGCCGAGAGCAGGTCCTCCGTCTCAACTCCCCTTTCAGGTACAAAGTGAAAGTTCTTTTTTTTTTTTTTAATTGCAAAAGTTTTACAATTACATTTTCACCCCTTTCCCCCCCCCCCCCCACCACCCACCCCAAACTTTCCAACCTCCCTAACCCTCCCTAACCCTCCCCTCCCCCCAGACTTCCCTATATTATACTCATTTCTGATAAAAAAAATAAAAAAACCCCTTAATATAAAACTTGTGTAAAAACTTGAACCCCTCCCTCCCCTTTATAATTTTTCTTTTTACCCTCATTACATTAAAATATTTCTAATACATTATTTTCAAATAAAAGCTATTTGATACTTTCTAGTTTGATATTTGTTCTGAACATATTCTATCCACTTTTTCCATTCCCATTCATAAGTCTCTTGTGAACAGTCTTTTAAATATGCTGAAATCTTCGCCATCTCTGCAAAACTGGCCATCTTCAAAATCCATTCCTCAATAGTGGGCAAAGCTTCATTTTTCCAATATTTACCTATCAACAATCTTGCTGCTGTTATCATATACAATATCAGTTTTGTTTCACCTGATGTAAAACCCTTAACTATGCCCAATAAAAACAATTGTGGAGAGAATTGAATTTTTTTCTTCAAAACATTCTGCATGACCCACCAAATTTTTATCCAAAAAGCCTTAACTTTCCTACAGGTCCACCAAAAAGTGAAAGTTCTAATAAAGTCCTGCGACCAGGGGGGAGTGTGTAAGGATGCGCTGTCCTTGCCAGAGATCAAAGAGGGACTGGTAGACTTCATGGCATTTTCTCAGAATCTGAGAGTCAGAAGGGAAGGGGCCTCCAGGCACATCTAGTCCAACCCCCAGACTGTCTGAAGACCTCCAGGGAACACGCAGCTGATTCTGCCTTCCCATCAAGGCCTTTTTTCTAATACCTAAGCTGAATCCCGTTCCCCACCTTTTGGTATCTGGTGTTCTTGGTCCTGCTCTCTGGGGATGTGGAGAATGGGTCCGCTCTATGGGATAATGCTTACTTCTCTGAAGGGAGCCACCTCATCTCCCCTCAGATCGCTTCACCTTCCTTTAAATAGAGTTAGTTTTCCCTCCTATTCATCTAGCCTAAATTCACTTCAGGTTGTCAGTGTCCATTTTAGAGTCCAGTGCTCAGAACCAGGCAGAATATTCCACGTGATACCTGACTGAATAACATCATGGGCAATTGCTTCTTGTGACCTGGACTCCCAGCTCCTGTTAATACATCCAAAAGGAGCCTTTACCTCTTTAAGCAGCTGCCACACACGGCAGACTTATTTTTCTCTTCTACTGATGCTAGGAAGGGCTGGTCTAGGCAGCAACAGGACAAACTCCTTACCTGTGGTCAAAACCTGTTCCAAGTGCAGCACCGCATGAATGAGGGACTCTACACCAGCGCAGCGCCCAGATACGCGATAGAGCGATGCGATCACTGCGCCTGCCAGGATGCTGCTTGTCCCTGCGGAAGAACACAAAGCGACACAAATGTGGCCTAGGGAAAAGGGAGCCGCCTTTCGCTCCTCTGCACGGAGGTCCCAAACGGACAAGGAGGGCGCTTGACCATCAGATACGGGGAGGAGGAGAATTAAGAGCCTCCCACTTTGAATTCTCAAAAAACCTCAGAGCTGGAGGCGGATCATTTGGGAAAAGCTTTGGGAGGCCTCAATCCCTGAGATCTTCCCCGGAAGTAGTTCTCAGAGCCGTCCTCTTCACAAAATGGTAGGCTTGGTCATCAGGGCCAAATGGGAAAAGAGTGGACGCCTGACAGGGAGGAGGGTAACTGGGCTGTTTGAAAAGGGCTATTTGTGAACCGGCTCTTTTCAGAGGGAGGTAGAAACAGAAAGAGGCAACTGCTGCCATAATGCACCAGCCTCATCTCAGGTCAGCCTGGCCAGGAACCTGATGGGCTTCTGGAAGGACCTGAAGGGCTGGTTTGGCCATCTGGCCTGGAGACCGGAGGGAGCGCACAGCCCGTGGCCCTGCTTTCCCAGGGACAGCTTCGCAGGAATCTTGATTGTTTTGCATTGTTTTCTTTCTCTGCATAGTTGTTTTCTTTTGGGGAGGTGTCATTTGGCACTGTTCATGTTTTTATTGTAAGCCACTCAGAATCACTAATCTGGGATGGGCAGCTAGATGGATGGATGGACGGGTGGATGGATGAGGGGTCTTTGGTGCTCTATGAGCTTAGTTGTTTCCTTGCAAATGTTTCATTAGCCAAACTAGGTCACAGTGGCCAGTGCTAGTGCCAACAAGCTCAGAGAGCACCAAGGACCTTTCATTTCAACCCTGAACTATAAATATTCTATTTTATTGGGAATAAATGAATGATACAGAGAAGCAATTTCCAAGGCTTGCTTGGCTCTCAACCAACCCACAGCAAGCCGAGAGCCTCCACCTACCCAAGCCCGATCCATGGGGCAGATGAGACCAGGTGTGAAGCTCAAAGCCACCTCCGAAACGTTCCTGCAGCTGCTCTCGCAAGGTTTGGGGGGACAGGAGACTAACAATGTGAGTGCAGACCAAGGCTGCTTTGAGCAAGGCTCCTGGAAGAAGAGACAGAGTTGCAGCAAAGACCAGAGAGGATGGGCAGCCAAGCCCCTCAAACCTACCCTGGCCCTTTGTTTCAGAGCCCAGGTGCAAGGAAGCCTGAAGTGAGGAGCAGGCAAAGACCATCGGCCAAGAGTCGTCCCGAAGGTCCAGCCAAGACTCTGGAAAGAGCCTGAAGGCTTATGATGCAATGAAACAGGGGAGAGGGAGTCTAAAGGCCTCTCTCACTGAGGCACCACCAACATGAAAATGTTTCAGAAGAGGAAGGACAGAGCATTGGGCACGATTCACAGTACATCTCAAATGGCAGGAGAACCAAGTTAATCAAGCTATAAAAATGTTCTTCCCATGTCCTGGGTGTCATTCAAGTTGGGTGAAAATGCTCTGCCAAATGATATATTCTACAAGCTACAAGCTAAGACACAACTTCTCCAGAATCCACAGGACATCATGGCAAGCGGCCCACCCTTTTGGCTCCACATTCCGATTCCTTTCTGGCTACAGGGAGGGACAGCTGGACGGAAGATGCAGGTTCTCACCTGGCATATGAGGCTGGCAGTAATCCCTCAGATCCTCTAGGTCGCGGCAGACCAATTCCACCACCACCTCTCCCTCCAGACTTCCACTGGTGCTGATCAGTTGCAATTCTGGTTTGGCAATGCGTCGTGCCTGGGCACCAATAGGCCTGCAGCCGTCTACCAGGACAGCCACATCCACCACTGCTCCACCGTGTTCATACGTTATTGGAGGGGTATCACTCCATCCCCCTAGAAAACACTGGTCCTGTTACCAAAGGTCATCAGATAGAACCCATGGACAAAGCTTGAGCTTCCACACCTCTTTTACAGCTGGTGGAATTTCTTGGCTCAAGCCTCACCTGGGCACACCCGGCATGATTTGGCACATCTCTTGCTCAATTCTGAACTGATCTAGTGAAAGCTAGGAAGAACTTTGAGGCTACAGATCATCATGAAGGACCAGGATGTGGACTGGGCAGAAAGTGAATGCTCTGAAGGGCGTAAGATGATGCAGACTTCTTGCTACCCTTGTCCACAGGCAGAGAATGTTGCAGAGCTTCCACTACTACAGAATGGAGGGGGGGGGGGAGGTTGAAACAAAAATGACACTCCTCTTCATTCCATGTAGAGAGTTTGCACACAGTGGCAAGTTGATGGCAGGAGTTTCAAATTGCCTTCAGCAAGACTAGAAGCAGGAGGAGGAAGCCTGGAGAAGTATTGGCACTGGGAGTAAGTCATGTTCCCCAAAACCAGCAATGATTGTTGGGCTTTAGGGCTGACGCAAAAAAGCTATGAGTAAACCTGATGGCAAAATAGATGGAGGAGTTCCTGGGGAAATAAAGTTTTGGAGCTGTTTCCTTGTGCTGCATCTCCTGCACGTTGCCTAACGCAGAAGAGAACAAAGCTGCAGCCTGGACGGAGGACAGTCCTTGGAGATGGGCGGGGCCTAAATCAGGCATCTTCCAACCTCGGTCTGCTCAGGCCTTTTGGCACATGCCAATCCCTCCCCCCTTATCAGTTAACCAAACTTCCCCCAGGCCCTCGTTCCCCCCAAGCTACAAACCAGGCAGATTTTAGCCAAGTATTTAGTACAGGGGCCCAGGTGCAGGTGGGCAAGCTCCTCTGGGCAGGCATCCACAGAGCCTCCGCTTGCCACCTACCGGAGAGGTCAATCCGTGCAGGGCACTCCACTCTCACCCAGCAGCCCAGGGCAGGCAGCTCCACTTGCCAGAAGCCGATGAACTTGGAGGAGAGCAGGATGGCCCTGCGGATGAGGATCTGCTCGGCCCCCTCGTAGTGTCGGGCAGCGCGAACCAGCAGGATAGGTCTGCAAGAGGAGGGGAACCAGGCTATTGGGGGCCTCTGGCGGGCACATCCCCTTTGGAAAGAGCCTTGAGGTTGTGCTGCCCTCAGAGACACCTTTCCGAAAAGCGGAGAAATTTTCCCAGAGCCACTGGAGCATGGCAGCCCTGCTGGACCCATCCAAGGGCCTCCGGGCTGCAAGGAAGGCTGGCAGGGGTGAAGCACCCCCCCCCCCATGTGCTACACAGCCTCCAGCGAGTGGGTCAGGTGCTTGGCGGTAGTCGGGGGCAGATGCCAGCTGCCTGCCATTGGGCAAGGGGTCTTTCCAGGCAGCTCTGGGGCCAGGAGACAAACAGGGGCCCCCAAGATGATGTGGGAAGCCTTGGCAGATCTGCAGAGACTGCCCTGTATCTCTCCCCCGCCCTTCCAGTACCTGCTTAGCCATTTCTTCCTCTCCATGGCAAGTGCCTTTACACCCTGAGCAATGTCTCCCTTCTCCAGTTGCTGGAAGGCAGCGGCCCAAACAAGGTTGGCTGTGGGGCCACTCCGTAAGCCCCCCTCTCCTCTGGCCATGCAGCCCAGGAGATCTGCGATGCATGCCAGTGCCCGAGCAGCAATCCCCAGATCCTCAGTGGTGGCAGCCACTAGGAAGGAAGCAGAGCCAAGAATTCTCTCTCCTGCCCCACTGGCACCCTCCCCCGTGGGGAACTCAGATCACCACCCTAGCACCTGGGCAGAGGGCTGGGCTAAATAAAACTCTCCCCCCAACCAACAGTGGTGCCCCCTCCAACTTCCCAAGGTGGCCTGGCAAAGGAACATGCTTGGCCTGAGATAGAGGTCAGCAAATGGGGGAATTTGTGGGCATCCCAGACCCGCCTCCCTACCCTGGTCCAGGGTATCCAGCAGAGCCTCCCCAAAGCCCTCCAGGACGGCTGAGCGGATCAGAGGCAGGAGGCTGCAATTCTTCTGCTCCATCAGGACCCGCTGGATTTTGCGCTGGGCCTGTAGGACAAAGATGGCCCTGCGGGAGGCCAGTTCCGCCTCCTGGTCCAGACAGGCCCTCATCTCCTCCCAGGACATGCGCCAGGCCCTCCTCCAGGACTGCAACTGCCAGGTCTCTGGAGAGCCCAAGAGCCACAAGAGGCCCCCGAGGCCCAGGGGCTCCGAGACGCAGAGTACAGGGAAGAGACGGGCGTTCAGCAGGCAGCGCTTGTCTGGTGGGACATCCGGGCTCCACAGGTCCTGGCTCCTGCTCAGGTGAGAACAAGCAGGTGGCAGTGGCAACGCAAACGCTCGGCTCCTGTCCCAGGGTAAGGGTCCTGAGGCAGGGCCAGTTCAGCAGATCCTAGAGGGCCAGCCCAGCAGAGGAATGAGCGGGGCTCAGGGGTGAAATCTAAATTTTTTTGCTACCGGTTCTGTGGGTGTGGCTTAATTAGTGGGTGGGGCTTGGTGGTAAGGTGACTGGGAGGGTGTGGCTTGTTGGTCAGGTAGGCGTGGCCAAGTCAATGTCACTTCTTTGCCCATTTTTAACCTACAAAACACAACTGGCTCACCCACAATATAAAAGCAGCTGTGCTAGACCCAAAATGGCCCCTGCAACAAGCAGGAACCTCACACAGCCACAAAAAGCCCAAAAAAACAACTTTTTTTTTTTTTAATTTTGATTTATATGCCGCCCTTCTCCAAAGACTCAGGGCGGCTTACAATGTGCTCAGCAATAGCCTTCATCCTTTTTGTATATATATTTATACAAAGTCAGCTTATTGCCCCCACAACTGGGTCCTCATTTCACCTACCTTAGAAAGGATGGAAGGCTGAGTCAACCTTGAGCCTTGGCGAGATTCGAACCCTGCAGTAATTCACACTTTCACACTTTACACAGATAAAATTCCATATACAGCTTTGTAAGATTTTGTGTGTTTGTGTAGTTAGAGTGAAACACTACAGGAACACACTAAATCTCAGAAAGCTGCACAAATATTATTTTATTTTAATTTATTTTTATTTTTATATAAAAGCAGCTAAATTTAAAACTTCCTAAACTTTAAATGGCTAGGTCTAAAAAAAGAACCACTAAAAGAAACCCCAATTAACTATTTTTTTAAAGCTCCCAAAGGGGAAAATACTTACCCAATAGAACAGGGGTCTCCAACCTTGGCAACTTTAAGACTTGTGGACTTTGCTGGCTGAGGAATTCTGGGAGTTGAAGTCCACAACTCCCTGCCTGCTTGATTGCAGGCAGGGAGATTCAGTTGCTTGCTGATGCAATGGATTGCAGGGATTACAGCAAGGCGTTGCGACCAACAGCTAAGGTAAGCAAGCTGAGGGGGGGAGGGGGAGGGATTTTTGCTACCCATTAGCAGGCAACTCAGCTGGGATCGTCAGAGCTTGGCTCGCTAGAGCCACTTAAAAGAAAAAAGGCTCTGATGATCGCGCGATTCAGCTGGGCATGGGGGATGGGGGCAGGGATTTTTGCTACTGGTTCTGCGAACTGCCTGCCGCCATCGCTACCTACTCGCCCGAGCCGGTCCGAACTGGGAGCATTTCACCCCTGGCGGGGCTGCCTGCTACTGGGGGCTAGGCTGGCGCCCTGAGAGCAGGGCACCTCTTTGGCCAGGATTAAAACTGCATGTTTGCTAGCCAGCGTCTGTGTGAGGAAGAGAGGAAGATGCAGCAGGACTTGGAGAACGTTCTCTCAATCCCCCAAAGGTACCTGACTCCAAATAAAAATGTATCACAGGAGTCTCCTAATCACTGCCACAACCACAATGGACCTCCCTTATTGTTTAGCTTGAGATTACGTGGTGGGGTGCAACAACCCCCCCTTTTAGTTTCTCTCTGCAGTCCCCCTTGAGCCCCCATCTAGGGGTGGGTCAAAGAGTGGGCCTAGGAGAGAAGTTGATTGTTTCTGCATGGCTCTGCCTCATCCCATGAGGACTACTTGCTGGGCTAAATAAGTTTGTGTTCGTTGCAGGTTTTGTTTCATTTCTGGGCCACACTGAGTTCTTCAAAGGTTGAAAACAGACCAGATTCTAGAAACAACAGATTCAAATCAATCTGGCCTTGCAGCCCGCATCCTGCAGCTGCTTCCAGGAGAGGCATCGGGAACTATTCCAGCCCTGCAGCTGCCAGTTCTTGAAGAGTCTCCAAGAACATTACTCCAAGCCCCTTCAAGGCCCTCAACAAATTAACCCCGGGTTCTCCTCACACCCACAAGTGCCTGGTATCAAACAGAACCCATGATATGGAAACCCATCCTGTGACCACAGCGTCCCTGCTTCCGAATGGCTAGACATCCCACTGCTCTTTGTGAGCCCACCAGGCAGCATCCACAGGCAGGATTGAGGAGGTCCTTGGAGCATCCTGGCCTCACCAAGGTGACACATACCGTATTCCAGTCCGGTGGTACAAGGCTGCCCATGGCAAATTCAAGAAGGTGCCATTCTCTTCGGTCGCTGTACCCTGTGGAGAACAATCTCTGTCTCAGAAGTAGCAACCCACTAGGGGAATATGTGACTGTCTCTGCTGGGAGACTTGTGGGCTCCCTTATGCAGGTAACTGCAGGTGCTATGCTGCTGCGAACACAGGCTGCTCGATTAGGAGGGCCAGGAGTCTGAGCCAGCTCCTCTGCATACTGCTAAAACCCTTGTGTCTGTAACCTTTACCTGGATGAAACCATGTGTCACAAGGCAGAACCTTTTCAACCAAGGGACTCCAAATAGGCTAACTTAAATAATGCATCCAAAATCGAGGACCCATGACTCCCTTAGAACTGAAATTTGGCAAATTTTACAAAATATTTTATGGCATAAAAACTATCATAAAGCATTTTATGACATAGTATAAATGTCATAAACATTTCCTGTGTTGATGTTTGACTACGCTATATACTTCAGTGGTGGCTAATTTGAAGGCAGAAACATAGTCTGTGAAAGTACCCCTGAATTTTAAGAACTTTCCCAGGGCATTAGATGCTCTGCCATTGTTGAAAGCATTGAGAACTCTGGTAAGGAAATCTCTCTGAAACCATCATTCAGCATTTGGTTTGTTCTTATGGACAGCTCAGGGGGCTGAGAAGGTGGGAACTTGCAGGAAACTTCCAGAAGCCTGGAGAAATCCCCAAAATGAGCATCTTGCACATACCTGCCAGTCATCATGACGTCCACTCAGAGTGAATACTTTGCAGCTCATGTGTCTCAGCCGGATAACATGTCCTTGAATGACCATGTCCTGAAGTAAGTGGCTTCTGAGGGTCGCAGAGGAGGCTACATCTAGCCCCGTGAGGAGGCAGCCAGAACGGATGTGTAAGGGGCCCTGAAGGAAGACCAAGCAGCCATCCGTCCTTGCTCAGAACAGGTCACACATGTCCTGGCCAGAACCTGGACACCTCAGTCCATAGGATTTGCCTTGGTGGCACCGCAACTGCTCTGCAGGCAGGCAGTCCCTGGCATGGTGCAACCCGGGCAGGTGGTCAAAGCGCCTCTTTAAAGAGACAGGCTCCATCCATACCTCTTGTTCTTAGGAACTGAAAGGGGGGGGGGGCTTGTTGCAGGCCTTCCAGTGTAACAGCACCCCATCCTGGGCCAGACCTGCAAGAGAGCCTTCTCCCAGGGACTCTCTGGGACGAGCGAGACATCAGCCCAGGATGTTTATGGGCTATAGTGATGAATTAGCTGCATGGTAGTCCAGAAACACTTGGACCACACTTGGTTCCAAGGGGGAAGAAAGACCACCCACCTCCAGGCTGCAGTGCTGGATGACGTTCCCTGGCCCCACAACCACAGCACCCCCCAGCAGGCAGTTGGTGACGGAACAACCTTCCTCCAGTAGACGCGGCTCCTGCATGGCACAGAAAGGGAAATGCCAGAAAATCTCTCCCGGACAGGGTTGGGTGGGGGAACTCTGAGGGACCCCCATTCCCTCTGCCCTCCTCGTCATAGGAGAGTGTGAAGAGGGCAAGCTGCAAAGAGGGATTTGCCTCCTCAACAGGAATTGGGGTGCGAGGAGGATTATTTATCCCGACTGCTGATTGCATGCAATGCCATCTGCCTTCGGACTCCCACCACTCCCGTTTCCTAGCCAAGAGGCCACATCCATGAGGAGAAGGCTAGACGAGAACTTACATCCACATTGGAATGGGCCACCTTGCAGAAACCCCTGCTGTGGGCATCACCCGGCTGAGGGGTGAGGTGGTAGATGTGCTCACTGGCACATGAGGTCATGTAGTTATAGGTGGCATCAGGGAGGTAGGCTGGGGAGAGAAGGACTTCATGAACTTGCCAGCAGCCGTCACCGGCTCAAGGCCCTCAAGGGCCCCCAGTTCTGCCTGCCAAACTAGGGAGACTTTGGCTCTCCCTGGGAGGCAGGCCTCTCGCCCACCCATTCTCCCCCCTCCCCCACCCTAGCCCCAAGCTGGGGTTCTAGATCTTCTCCTCTGCTGCTACAGCACCAGGCATGCAACGGGAGACTCACCCATTGTGAGTGGCAGCGTGTGGAGAGTCTTCCACAGCACAGTCCGGGCAGTCCGAGCTGCCCTGGAGCTCTGGACATCTCCTCCCACCATCCCTGTTCGGCGTCCGGCTACAAAGGCCTCCTCAGTCACTGCCTGGGCCATGCATAGGAGCAGGTCAAAGAAGAGAGACAGCTGGGGGGAGAAGAGAATCTTCACCCAGGGAAAAGCAGCTGCCAGGATGCATGTCGGTCTGCTTGGGGAAAGACGGTGCCCATTGGAGGCTGCCCTGGCTCCCAGTCTGCAACTCTCTCTCCCCCCCCCCCCCGCAGCTTGGGCTCTTCCCCTGGAAGACCGACTGGCTTCCTCCAGGGAGTGGGCGAGAGCCCTTCCCTTGGCTGTTCCTCTGCCTTCCCAAGTGGACGCCTGCCCCCATGAGTACCCAAACCAAGGGGGGCTCCTTTTGGCCCACCCGGCCCAGGCAGGGCTTTCCCACCTGAAGGGCCAGGGCTCCCGAGTCCAGCCCCATGTAGGTGCAGGCATTGAGTGGGGGGATGACGTGGGTGGCCAGAAGCTGCTCTGCTGCTCTGGAGGAGAAGAAGACGACCCCGCACACCTGCCAGAGAGAAAAGGAGGGCAGCTCCGGCTTTGTGGGTCTGAGGCCGCCCCCTCACATGCCAGTCCACCGGGCTCCCACTCACCAAGGGGACCTTCCCATCGGGCCCCAGGCACCGCTGGATCTCCTCCTCTGAGCTCTGGTGGAGGATGTCTTGCACCGCCCCCTGGGGACACACAAGGGCTGAATTAGCCTTGGCTGGTCCTCCTGCCGGGCCCGGTGGGGGTGGGGATGTGTGTGAACTGCAGGTCGTGGCTCCTCTGATGCTGCTGGCAGGGAAAGCACCCAGGCAGCCCCGGAGGGGGGCAAAGGGGCTGCACCTCTCAGGCAGTCACTGCTGGGCCCATCCTTAGGCTGCACCCCCCACCCCAAATGGCAGGAAAGAGCTACGAGGAGGGAAGGCCAGTGCTGGGATAGGATCCCAGGAAGAAAGCAGGGGAGGGGGCACAGTCCCCTCCAGGACCCTATGCCCTCTCCTCCTTGGGGAGGCTAGGAACAGCCCTGCCTCGCCCAGCCAGCAACATCTGGCCGGCCAGAGAGAAGATCCATTTCCTTTTCCAGGCAGCCTCAGCAAGGGCACCCCCAGCTGCCCCTTTGTGCCCCACAGGAACCTCTCGGATAGCCTGGACTCCAGACTGCTTGCCGGGAGAACAGGAAGGCCAGAACCACCGTGGCTCTCCCTAATTGGGGCTGAGATGCTTATTTGGAGACTGTGATCCCTTCACGTATTTCTTGATAAAATCCAGATGTTATTTAGACTCGGCTTTTGCCCCCAGACAGAGCCTCCAAAACCCTGTTTTTGTTATCTCCGAGTTGGCTGAAACCCTAGCAAATAATTGAGATTTTTCTTACGGCCAAGACAGAGTCCTTCATTATTTTGGTCTTACTTTATGTTATACTCTTGTTAGCCGCCTTTGGCAAGAGGTGACATTTTAGAGAGAGCAAACTTTTTGAATTGCATGGGGAAAGCCAGGGAGAAACCTCTGTGTTGAAGATTATGAGGCACAGGAAGAAAGTGCCTCTGCCTACAAAAGCAACCTTTCTGGGGGGCACCTGAGAATCCACAGAGTAGACGCCATGGTGCCTGGCATAGGAGACGCTGGCGGGCACTGCAACCACTTTCACTCCCTGGAAGCTCTGCCAGTCAATTTCTGCAGGGCGAAATGAGTTTCATTAAGCATCCAGCCCTCCCTCTGAGAGCCGTCAAGCCCCACAGGTCTTCTCAGCAGGAATCAGGGCCCCAAAGCAGGCCCTTCTAGGCCAGAAGGCCCAGCACAGGGGCTCTTCCCTCCTCCAGCGGCCCATCCCACTCTTGCCTCTGTGATGAAGGCACCCAACAAGGCAGGGGTCAGGGGCCCACTGGCACATTCAGCCCCTCTGCAGAAGAGGGTCATCCCCTGCCCTGCAGGCGGACTCACCCGGCATGGCGGGGACCGTCAGAAACATATCGGTGCTGGAGACCCACACGCCTGGGGGAGAACCCTTGCAGACCTGCAAAAGGGGCAAGAAGGAAGGGAGCACAAGCAACTGGGCAGCTGCCCCTGGAGGCCTTCAGAAGGGAGAGACGAGTCCAGTTGCCCCAAAAAACTGGGGGGGGGGGGGTTTCACCTTGCCCAGATTATCCTCAGACATTCAGGGCTGCTTAGCATGGTTGAGGCTTCGTGGGTATTTACTGACTACCTAGATTAATATGTCTGCCCAATCGGCATGCAACTCTGGCCTGCAAATGGCCAATGAAGTGATCACAATAACCATTAAAAAGAGTTAAAAGACCAGGAAGCCATCATCATACCAAATGGGCCCACCCCTTCGGAAGGCCAGGACCAGTAGTGGGGTCCACTTACCTTCGCTACCAGTTCGGAACTCTGAGCGCCCGTGATGACGTCCGGGTGGGTGGGCGGAGCCTCCTGCCACCGCTGCCACTACCGGTTCGCCCAAACTGGGGCAAACCAGTAGAAACCCACCACTGGCCAGGACCATCCAATTCCAGAGAGAGGTACACGGTTCCAGAGGGTAACTGCTTCAACAATGGAGACTCGCTTCTTGGGCCTTTCTACATGACCCCGGATAAGAGAGAGGAGCCCGGGCACGCTTCCCCCCGGGCCCCGTGGGAGGAGCCCAGCAACAGAAGACAGGCGCTCCCACCCAGAGCTGTGCCATGAAGGGTCTGGCAGGCGAGGACCACCCCCTGAATGCATCTGAGGTCCTCTGACAGCCAGTGCAGCTTTTGAAGCCAAGGGGGCCACATGGGGGGGACTGAGACACACCTGGCACTGCATTTTGGACCCCCTGCAACTTTCAAGTAGTCTTCAAGGATGGCCCCATTGCAACCCCCAAATGGGAGATAAAGAATCCATGAGTGACACCAAACAGTATCTCCTGGTCTTGAGGAGGGGTCTAATTCATAAGTGCAGGTGGGACCCTCCCCCAGCTTAAGGATGAATTCACCGTGACTTTGACCCAAATACTGTCATCTCCTAGGAGCTTAACCGGTCAGGATGGATGGATCTAAAGCCCAGGTGGCTGAACTAAGAGCCAAGAAGATCCTATGGGACCAACTGGCTTCTCCCAGATCTCCAGGCAGAACCCTGCCTCCATAGAAGTCCAGGAGTTCCACTGGATTTCCACAGCCAGAGTGGATCTGAGGCGCTTTACCCAGTAGATGCCTAGAATATTTGTCCCAGCAGCCCTGCAGTGATCTGACTCCCCTTCCCTCAGGAGGAACTGAGTCATGGGGGCCGTCGGTCGGATACTCCTTCACAGTGGGTGACATTTGCTCTTCTTTCTCCAGCAGCCCTCCGCCTCTGCCACTGATTCATCTCTCAAGATCTCCTCCAAAGCCTGGGGAGTAGTGGGAGGGGAGTCCAGTTTGCAGGACCCGCAAGCAGAGAGAAGCCCCAGGCCAGTATTGTCCAATCATGCCAGAGTCTCAGGAATCCCTCTGGACTGTAACAGGATCCATTTGGAGCCTGGGACAGCCTGGTCCCAATGCCCTACAGATCTCCCAACACGACACACCACCAAACGGTGATCTCATCACAACAAGGATCTCATCGCTGCTGCCTCAAGATAAAAACAGATCCAGCGCATGGCCATTACTGGGATCCCCAGATTACAAATGCCAACTTGGCAACAGATCCACAGTTCTGGCATGGAAGCCGCTACCAGCCTAGCCCATTTCGCAAGCAGGGGCGCACAACCAGTTCTCTGCAGAGCAAACCGTGATGACAGACTCGCCCCCCCACTCCGGGCAGATGGTCAGCACCACACTCAACACTTCTAAGGGCAGACCTCTGAGAGAGAAGTGTCACCCAAAGTATGGCTGGCCTCCACCCTGCTTCTTTTCCGAAGAAGAATGTGGTTTTGTCAGCTGGCCTGGGGACCACGAACGGAGATGGAGCCAAGTGAGCGGCTGATTCTATTGTGCTGTTGATTTATTGATTTATTTGAAAAAATTATATTGCCACCTACATGCTAACGGCAACTCAAGATGGCTCATCTATATCTATGTATATATATACGATCCAGCATAACTCTGGAACGGCTCAAGCAATTTCAACCAAACTTGGTACACAGATGACTTACTCTCTGGAAACAAATACTGTGGGAGTAAGACACTCCTCAGGGTGTGTGTGTGTGTGTCTGTGCGTGTGTGTGTGTGTGTGTGTGTGTGTGTATTCCAGCATAACTGGAACGCCTCAAGCAATTTCAACCAAACTTGATACACAGATGACTTACTCTCTGGAGACAAATACTGTGGAAGTAAGACACTCCTCAGGGTGTGTGTGTGTGTGTGTGTGTGTATTCCAGCATAACTGGAACACCTCAAGCAATTTTAACCAAACTTGCTACACAGGTGACTTACTCTCTGGAAAAAGTACTGTGGGGGTAAGACACCCCTGGTGTGTGTGTGTGTGTGTGTGGGTGGGTGGGTGGGTGTGGGTGTGTCTGTGTATGTTCCAGCATAACTCTGGAATGGCTCAAGTAATTTCAACCAAACTTGGTTCACAGATTACTTATCCTCTGGAAATAAATACTGTGGGGGGTAAGACACCCCTAACACCTCTCAGGTGTTTGTGTGTGTCTGTCTGTGTCTGTGTCTGTGTTCAACCATAACTCTGGAACACCTCGAGCAATTTTAACCAAACGTGCTACACAGATGACTTACTCTTTGAAAAAAAATACTGTGGGGGTAAAACACCCCTTGGGGTGTTTGGGTCTGTATCTCTGTGTGTGTGTGTGTGTGTTCAACCATAACTCTGGAACGTCTGGGCTGCTGAAATGAAAAGGAATGAATTATATCTATAGTGTCAAATCACAGTACTTTTGACAATGATAGTGTGCATTTTGTATTCAAGTTCTGTTAAGATACAGCCTGTTGTGCCTTAAAATGGCTTCTAGTGTACATCAAAATGGAGTTGCCATGGTAACGGCTTCACAATAATCCACAAGGGGGCTCCCTCTGGTAAGAGGGAATGGTTCTTATACAAACAAACAAACAAACAAACAAACAAACAAAAAATAAACCCCCTGGGCCCTCAGCTTCCAGCAAAGAGGGCAAGTTGTCGGGGGAGGTGCCTGCTAATGCAGATAATCATCACAAAGGCTGTTCCCTGTAGAATTTTTCCCAGGCTGTTGGCCAGGGCAATTAGGTCTCTAATTCTCACAGTGAGCGATGGCTTTTCCTGTCTAATACAGGATTGGGATAAATAAATACCCGGGCAATGCCGGGTTATCAGCTAGTAGGAAATAAAAGCACATTAGCCATTTAATGGGTTCCATCCCGCTCTGGGTTCCCCTGGACTGCTGACAGATCCACGTCTTCAGGGCCTTCTGAAAGAGTGGGGACCAGTCTAACTTCCGGAGGGAGAGAGCCACCACAGAGGCGGCCCTTCTTCTGGGTCCCACCAGATGTACCTCCTTAAGGGGACGGGACCTACAACATTCCTTGCCTCCCCACTCTAGTGGGAAAGGTGGATGTGACCGGCAAGAGATGTTTTGCACTTGCTGTTGCCGGAGAGTGGGGCAGGGGGCTTTATCACATGATGGATTTTTAAAACTTTGTCAGCCACTCGGCGTCACCTATGTGAGTAAGGTGGCTGTATCAATTTGTTGAATAAATGAACTAAGTCTTGCCTTGTGCCCAGCCAGGTCACCTTATGCAGGCCTGGTTGCCCGCTTGCTGTTTTCCAGTTTTCCAGCTCCCAACCTGCCAAGGGTGGGCCTCCTTTTAAAGTATGTCAGGCCTGACTCGTGATGAGCGCCTCTAACTGCCAGCACAGACATCCGATCATGTCCCTGTTTCTAGCAGAAGTCAAACCTGGACGCTTCACGGCTCCTGTTCGCATCACGTCAGGTGTACAGACGGTGGGTTGCAGCCTCCTCTCCTGGAGGGACCCCAGAGAGCAGGGACTCTCTCTGGCCCCTCTCAACCCCTGCCAGCCTAAGGGAGGGCGGGTCTCTCTGCAACTGCAACCCCCACTCTCCTCTGAGCAGCAGGCAACTCTGTCTGACCTTCACTCCCCAGCAGTGGGACATCTCCCCCCACCACACTCACCCGCTCTGTCAAGGTGGCCAGAAGCCTGTCCAAGTGGCAGGCAAGCGCCTCAGTGGGGGCCGCAGGGTCTTCGAGAGGGAGGCAGAGAAATGCACGGCTGCAGTCATCAAACAGAAAGTCCCGGCCCTGGGGGGAGGGGAACATGTCACTGGATGTCCCCACTAGGAGGAAGAAAGCCTAGGAACCCACAGTCTCAGTCAGCCCCAAGCCCTACACACCAACGTGTGTATGTGTGTGTGTGTGCCCGCGCGCATGTCCTTGGCTACAGGGACAAAGTTGGCAGGACTGCAGGGCTACCCAACAGCAGGTCAGCCCTTGAGGAGCAGCAGAAGCAGCTGGGGCAGGCAGGGCCAACAGCCTGTGTGTGTGTGGTAGGGGGGATCCATGTCAGTCTTGGCCTTCAGGGCTACCATTCTGCTATGATCTCTAACTGAGCCTTTGCTCCTTTTCTAAACTGACCTGCTTCCGATTCTCCAATACGTTTGGGAGTGGGGTGCTCCTTTGGCCTGACCAGAGGCCCAAGGCAGCATATGCTGCCTGGCAGATTCCTCATCCCCCCCACACCTGGAAGCAAGTGCTTGCTCCCCCATTCTCTAGTGGAAGCCAGGAACCTGCCTCTCCCCAGACAGGCTAAGCAAAGGTCCCACAAACAAAAACCCAGCAAAGCAGAAAGAGATTCTCTGCTCACCATGTGCAAGACAAGAATCCTGGCCTCTTGCAAGACGTCAGCAGTGACCACCTGGAGCAGCAGATAGGAGAGACCCGGATGTACTTGGGCCAGAGGCGGCTCCCATCCCAAACTGAGATCCAGGTATGGTGGAGAGGGGGTGTCTCTCAAATGGATTCCAAGCCCAACTGGGCCCCCAAACCTGTTGGGGGCCCAGCTAAGCTGAGAAGCAGGAGCTAAGAGGCAGGCGAGCTGGGAGTAAGGGAGGAGATGTCGGGGTGCTTACCGTGTAACCTGCCTGAGCACTCAGGTGTTCTGCCGCCACCAAGAGGGCATTGAGGGTAGCCCCTCCACTGCCCACCTGGGCTTTGGGGTCTTCCACAGTGAGCAGGATGGTCTCCCGGCCCAGGGAGCCTCTCTCTCTGCGGATCTCCAGCTCTGGAGGCAAACAAAGAGGAGAGAGCGGAAGTGGGCGGCCTGAACTTTTAGCAAGAATAAGGAGCCGCTTGGGACGTGGGGTGGACACAGGGCAGCCAGGCTGGACCAGACCAAGCATCCTCTTCCTCCCGGACGATTCCCTTTGGTAGGGACCAGCCAGAGCCCCAGACATTATTTTTTATTATTATTTATTAAATTTTTTATACCGCCCTTCTCCCGAAGGACTCAGGGCGGCAAACAGCCAAGATTAAAATACACACAATATGAAAATTAAAATAATTTAAAACATGATTAAATTAATTTGGCTTCCCCAATTTAAAACCCCTTACCCATAAAATTAACCTGTTAAAACTTTTAAGCCAGCCTGTCTTGCTGAAATAGGAAGGTCTTCAAAGCTCGACGGAAAGTACGGAGGTCCGGGATCAGTCGTATCCCTGGGGGGAGCTCGTTCCAGAGGGCCGGTGCCCCCACAGAGAAGGCTCTCCCCCTGGGGGCCGCCAGTCGACATTGCTTGACCGAAGGCACCCTGAGGAGACCCTCTCTGTGGGAGCGGATTGGCCGGTGGGAGGCTAGCGTGGTCTCGTAGATACCTGGGCCCTGAGCCATAACAGCAAGCAGGAGACCGAGACCCCCACCACCTCCAATATGGGCTCAGCCCAGGGCCAGAGCCCCTCCAGAATTGACCCATTCATCCTCTTTAAAAGCACGGAGCCGCCAGGTAATTGTCAGCTGGGGGAAGGGACCTTCCTTTGGCCTGTTGGGGATCTCCTCCAAGCGGTCCCCGGAGGCTGCCGCGCCTGGAGCCCGGAGGAGGGCTGCTTCTCCTGCGGTGCGCCTTTGCTACCTGCACGCCCCTCCCTCCTCAGCCACCACCTCCTCCCAAACGCCTCCGTGCCCAGAGGGGCTCCAGCCTCCCGCCCCCCCCGGCTCCCTTCTACAGAGCGGCGCTGGGCTCCTCTGAGCGGGGCTGCGGGAAGGAGAAGCGTCCCGGCCTTTGGACCACCCGAAACGGACCGGCGCCGCCGCCAACGTGGCCGGCCCTGCTTGCCCCAGACCAGGTTCGGGGGAGCCCCCCGGCCCGCGCCCTGAGCTGCCGCTCCCGAAGCCGCGGGGCTCTGTCGTCCCTTCCCCTCCGCGGCGGCCTCGCCTCTCACCTCTCTGGAAGGCGAAGGCGCTGTCCCTGTGCTGGCAGGTCAGGACCACCGCCGTCCAGTCTGCGGCCATCCCGCCCGGCAGGGCCGCCCCACGGGCAGCGGCGTTCACGGGGGCCTCGGAAGCGGCGGCCGGCCAAGTACAGCGGCCTCACGCTGGCCCTTTAAGGCGCTGGGCAGGCCGGGAAATGCAGTCCGCCGCCCCGAGGCGGAACCGCTGGAAGGGAGGGGCGAGCGGAGGGGCGGGAATGCACGAGCCGCACCCCCGCCCCGTCGGTCCGTTCCCCGGGATTCCCGGCGCGGAGCGCTTCCCTGCCCGCCAGGCAAGCTTCAAAAAGCGGCCCCATCCCGCCCTCCGGCTCGCTCCGAAGATTAACGCGGAGAGTCGGACGGAGAGGTGGAAAAACGCCCGGCCGGCGGTTCGTGCCTTGTTTCCTCGACGCCCGCGGCCACGACGAGAGGCGCTGCTTCCCCAGCCTGGCCCGGCTGCATCGGGCGCCGGGGCTTCCCGACGGGGGAACGGGCGATGCGTCCCCCCCGCCGCCCAGGGTGGCTCCGCCCAGCCTACCCGACGGGGACCCCGGACGAGGCACCGCCGGAGCCGAAGGCTCGCCCGGCACGCAGGGCGGTTCTGGGCCGAGCCCTGCCCGAGTGCTAGAGCCGCCCGCGCCTTCCCTTGGCTTAAGGGAGCTCGGAGTTTGTCCGCGGGGTGGGAACTCGGCTTCTCCGAGGGAGAGGCGGGAGGCGCCGGGGGAGCCCAAAGACCAACTCGGCCTGGCCGCCTCCAGCAGAGGCACCCTCGGGAAACCGCCGCGGGATTGAACGGCCCCCGGCCCGCCTCGCCTCCCTTCCGCGGCTTCCCCCACGGCAGACGGACGCCTATCCGGCTGCCCTCCCTGCGCAGCCGCCGCCGGACGCATCTGGCAGCGGCGCTCGGGTCGGGCCGGGCCGGGAGGGGCGCCGCGCATCCTCCAGCCAAGGCGGAGCGGAGGTGCCCTCGCCCCAGCAGAAAGGCCGGCCGAGGAGGGGGCTTCCCCGGCCAGGGTCGCCCGCCACGCTAAGCCGCCGTCTGGGCCGCGCCGGCAGCTGCCCTGGGGAGCCGCGCTCTCGGGACTCGGAGCCCAAAGCGCCGCGCGCCAAGTCCGGCCGGCTGCGGGGCGGGGCTCCAGGCGGCGAGCGGCCGCCGCGGGGTCGCGCTTCCTTCCCTCGCTGCGCTGCTTGGACGGGAGGCCGGGCTGGCTGGGACCCGCGGGGCGTCGCTTCCCTCGGCCGGCATCGGCGCCGGAGGCAGAGCAGCCCGGCCCCCGCCCGCTGACCCCCGATGCAGGAAGCGGAAGACCCCCGCCCGGCGCCCTCGCCTCCATCCGGGCTCGCGCCGCGCCCTTCCCCGGCGGACGGCAGCTCCTCGCCGCCTCCTCGCTCTCGGCTGGCTGCGCGGCGGCGGCGGCGGCGGCGGCTCTCCGGTAAGCGGGGCGAGCGGGGGAGGTGGGACCGCGGGCTGCCTTCGCGGGAGAGATGCCGAGCAGGCGCAGCGCGCCGCCTGCCTTCTCCGCTCCCCGCCGAGCGCCCGCACAGCTCGCGCGCCGCAGCTGCAGCCGGCGCAGGAGGGCCGGGAGGCTCGGTGGGCGCCGCCGCGGCTCGGGCTGCGGGAAGGGGCGCCGCGCCTCTGGGGGGCTTGGCGCGGCCGCTGAGGCGGGCCGGCGGGAGGCGAGGTCCGCGGCGGGTCGCGAAGGCCTGGCGGGGCTGGGCCGAGGGGGGGTCCCGGCCGGCCGCCCAGGCTGAGCTGCTCCGGCGGGCTCCGGGCGGCTGGGCGTCGGCGCTTGCGAGCGGACGGAGCCTGTTTCCCGCAGCCCCCGCGCGCCTTGTCCGGCCTCGGAGGCCCCCCGGCCGCTTCCCCCAACGGCCCCGGGGACCTGGTGGCGTCTCGTTGCTGCGCTTCCCTTTTGTGCCGGGCAGATGATGGGCGAGGGCTGGCAATAGACTTCCAAGCTGGGAGGGCCATAATGGCGATGTGGCCCATGCTCGCCCCCAGGGAAGAAACACGAAGAAAAGGCTGCTGTGAGGGACAGACCATAGGGAGGGTTTTGGAGCTGAAGATGTTGTAGATCAGGGGTCACCAACCTTTCGGACCTTGGGGACCACTAAATTCATAATTTTAAATCCCAGAGACCACTGGTTGGTGACCACTGTTGTAGATGATGCACTTGCAAAAAAGTGTGTATGTGTGGCCGTTTGGCTTGCTTAGCCTGTGTATGAAGGCTGTATCTGTGTCATTGGGAGAATGCTGTAATTGTGACATTGCACAAATAGAAAATTATCATGTGTTAAACGTTGATGGAAAAGTATTAGGCAGAATTCTGCTTAAAGGTTCCAAGAGGCAAAATGAACATTTGGGCAGGGCAGATTTATGCCTGGCAGGGGTTGTGAAATACATAAATGTGACTTGGGTGCTTGTGAAATACGGTATTAAGCAGAATGGCGATCTGAAAATTAATCTGAGACTACAGAATTTGTGTTTGATAGGGAAAATATAATAAACGATTCACCATAAATACAGAAAAACTAAGAAATGAATTTGTATCCCTTAGTGAAGATGGGAAAAGGGGTACATAAATTTTAAAATGGGCAAATAGTTAGTAGGGTAGTTTGTGATTTGTGGCATGGAATGAATGCTTATTACTGATTAATCAAATTGGTACAGCTGCCCAGACGAAGGGAACTCGAGGTCCAGTGGAACAGTGCCCTGCCCCCCAGCTGAAGAACATGAAGCTTGAACAAGGGGGAACCTCCAGCCAACAGACTTCCCCTTTCCCCAAAAAGCTGCATACACACATTACACTAAATCATGGGTTTGGTGTTTCGAATAAGCCACAATACTTTTTTCATACAACATACTAAACCATAAAGTATGGTTTGCACATCCCGTTGGCTAACACAAAACCAAACAGACTGGATTAAATCTTATTAACTGGGTTTACAGAACAACGCTGTGGTGTGTTTTTTGGTTTTACCTTTGCAATTAGCCATGGTTCACAGCGTGGATGCCTGTGGCAGGGAGAAGTGATCAGACGTGCCCCCTGCCTCACAAATGTATGTCCAGCCTCAGGTTTCAGGTCCAAAAGGGCAAGGTTTGCATCCTGAAACCCTGATCTGTTTTTCACCTTTGCGGCAGGCTCTGCTAGTTCAGAGAGAAGATCCTGAAGCCCAGAGGCTCCTCTTTGGACTCACAGCAGCAAACCCCCTTCTGCCCCCTCCCCCATGTGAATTGGATGCTCAAGTGAGGTGGTGCGTATGTGAGGGTGGCTGAAGCTTCCATCATTCTCCTTATTTTTAATCCAGGAACAGGATGAAGAGTGTGAATGCAAGTTAAAATAACAAATAAAGTAACAAAATTAGTATTTAAGTTTAATCCCTCACCCCCTTTAATTTTTAATTTTAATGTTTTCTGTTTCGCAAATCTTTTTGTACCAGAGTTCTCTGTGGTTTCCTGCCCTGCGGGGACTTTCATTTCTGTCCTGGTGGAGAAAATATGGTTCTGCTCCTGTACAGCTAGCCTGGAGCGGTGGGGGGGGGGGGGCGTGAGCTGGAGGACAAGGAGGGCCTTCCTCTTCATTCTGGCCCTGGTGGGATTCAGCCAGACTCCAGAACCCCCATGAGCTTCCTCCCCATCCGGAGAGCATAGCGGGGAAGGGGCAAATCCCATAATTTTTCCCTTCCTGACAGCCTGGGTGGAATTTCCTGTTGCCTGGGGCAACCAGCAAATAGAAAATTGGGCCTGCGTGGTTGTCTCCGTTATTTTGTACAGCAGAATTAATAATTTCTTAATTCTCCTTTGGATTGGGCACAATCTTTTCTCTTTGCCATCCAAAGGTGCTACTGTTCCTATGGCTGATTTTGGAGCGATCATGTTTTCAAATAAATGCATTGTGGCTTTAACTATGTCATCAATCTTGTGCTGCTTTCTGTTCACTTTGGCACCTTCCTAACTGTCAGAAGTGTGGGTGGGTGCGACTCCTCCCATGAGCCATAGTCCTTGCATCTCCATTGATCCAGAAAAGTCCACCAGCAAGCAGCCGCCCCCTTTTTGATGACTGGGCATTCCTTCTTCATGTTCAGCACTAAAGCAGGGAGAAAAGGAGAGTCTTCACATGTCTTCTTATGGTCCCACTGTCCCATTGGGCAATGTTTGGATGGATGAGGCTGACCTTTGGTAGCCAAACCCATCTTGTCCTGGGACCGAGCCTTGCCTCCTTTTTTCCTTCTGATTTTCTAATCCATTTAATCAGAAAAGGATAATTTATATTTTATTAATAAAAGCATTTATTGTTCAATCTTAGGTGGCTTCTAAGCCAGAGAATTAATATGACCATCATTTTTTAGTCCTTTTTAGTACTGTAGGATGTTTGATTTTTGCCCTGTGCTGGGTTGCTCTTCTCCTTCAATTGTCATATTTATGGCTTACGCCAGTAGTCAAGCACTTGCAAAGTCACGGAAGACCTTTGGCACTGATAGCCATGCTCTTTACCTCACCAAGTCAGGCAGGAATAGGGCAAGGGAATCTCTGGCCTTAGTGGGAGGGGCCCAAGGGGGCCAGCCCAGGTTGGGAGAGCTGTTGGTGTGACTAGAGGTAGCCCAAGTTCTGGTAGGAAAGTCTGTCTCCACTTCAAGCAGGTCTCCTGGCCAACAAGGCTGCCAGGACCTACAAGAGCTGGGAGGATTTCTGGTTCAGAGACGCTTCTTTGATCCAAGGATGAGGAGAACTTCTGAAAGTTTGCTTCAGGCATTGCAGCTGTTGAAGTTCATGGAACTGGTGGCCAGCTCCTTTTGATTCCTAGGCAAGAGGAGTCAGGCATTTGTGAGGTGGGGCATTTTGGCAGATGATCGTGGTCGGTTATTGTTAGCCTTGCCAGGCAGATCAAGACAAGAAACATGACAAAGTGAGCTAAATCCCTTTCATTGTAAGGCTACATTAACAGAACCTTGCAAGTCTTGACGGTGCAAACCCTCTGCCTTCCCATGATTCATCCACACATCCCATTAAAGTGATGCAAGTCCTCTGAAGATGGCCTGCACCGGATGGAAGCAATACAGTTAAGGTTGGGTAAACCAGTAGCAGATTTGGTTTAAGCAATACAGGCATGTATCAAAGTATTTTTTTTAATGTGACACTTTGCCATCTTGAATACAGAATGTATTCTGGATATTAGGATAGACCACAAGGCTGTACTTCCTGGTGTCATGGTTCCAAGTAATGAACCCAATTGAATCAAGACTCTGAGGCTTCAGTCAGGCTCAAAAGACCTTTTATTGAGTACATCATATTGGCACCTAGAAAAGTGAAGCTAACTCTAAGTAATTCCCACGCTTCAGGGTAATTAAAAAATAGAAACTTCCCACCCCCCCCTCAAGTGTCCTAGGTCCCATCAGCAGTTTCCCCCTCGGTCTCAGCAGATGTTCGTTGCCATGACCTTGGTTCTCACAATGAGGCTGGCCAGTGTTTTATCTAGCAGGTTAAGGCACCACATTCCAATACCTTCTGACCCCCACAAGAGTGGCAACTGAGAAACAAAGCAAAAGTAAGCACAGCCAAAAGTCATTTCAAGGATTGACACCTGGTTTTGCAGCCAGGAAATGCGGGAGCAGGGAATCAGATTCCCGCATTCCCAGGAGCAGTACCCCCCCCAGAGTCCAATGGATTCCCTCTCCTATAACTGTCCAAAAAGATGGCTAAGACACTTCTGTTGCATCTAGGACAACTTGCCAAGGCCAGCTCACCAAGGGACAAGAGTTACACTAGTATCAAAGAAATGCTGGAATTGAATCATTAAAGAGAGGATGGAAAAGGAGGGACAAAATGAAATGTGAATAAGAAAAATTAAAATTATACTTCCGTTCATTTTTCCTGCCCTTGTGGATGACAGAAAACCGGTCTTTGGAATGCATCTGCCTTGCTTTGGTTTTGATTTTGGTTAGCATCCTGCACCAAGGTGAGCATTAACCTTTCTGCCTTTCTCTTGTCTGTCTGCTGAAAAGGAGAGGGCTAATGGGATCTGTCAAAGAGGAGGCTGAGGGAGGGAGGCCAGCAACTTGTGCAGGGTTGTTCCACAAAAGGGGGCAGGACCAGAGCCTGTGGGGCAAACTAAAGGAAGGCGGTACAAGCTCCCTGCTAGGAGGAGCTGCTGGGTGCTGCGCAGAGCTGAACCTGACGTGGAACCTGACCACACAAAAGTTCCTAGATGGATAAGACAATAAATTCCCCGGATTTGAAAATCATACTTTTGTTGTCGCAACTTAATATTGCATGGTTGCACTGAAGTTCAGCTTGGAGTCAGGGTTCTCTTCTAAAGACTTTTTCACAAGTGCCAGGCATCCCCCATCCTAAACCTAAAAATTTGTTTCTTCTTTCCTAAATGATGAACTTTGTTAAACTTCATTGTTATTTTCAGCCCAATTGCCTAACTTATCAACAACAATTTGAATTATATTTTTCTCTTCCACTCAGTTCTGTCTCATACACGCTATTTAATAAGCATGCCTTCACCCAGATACTAAAGAGTAGAAGAGGTGGGATTGAGCACCCTTGTTGTCAATCAAAGGTAATGAAGAAACAAGATGAGCCTGGGAAGACTTGTTCTGACTTTTGGTAATTATTTTCCTCCTGTCCACTGGCACTTCCCAGCCCTGCAGGATTTCTGAAAGGCCAGCACAGTGTTGGGCCTCGTCTGCAGCCAAATCATTTGGGACCCAAGGATGCCCTTCCGGTGGCCCTGGAGGCTTGCATTTCAGCAGAGGAAAGGCTGCCTTTGGCCCACCGGCATGGTTGCCCATGGAAAGAGGGCCTGAGCTGAACCAGGCGCAGCTGAGTCGTTATGCTCTTTCTTTGCCATCCTATTTGGCTTTTCTTTAGTGTGAGCATTTGCAAAACTATTTTTTTATTGCTGGAGCCCCCTACCAACCACGGCTTGTTCATGGCTCCTCGGCATTGTGGGGCATTTGTCCAGAGCCTTTCCCCCCCCCCAGCTCCTTGTCCCCTTGGCTGCAGGGGCAGAGCTGGTCACTTGTGCTAGAAGTGGAGGCAGCTTCCTCCTTCAGCGCTACCTTTTTCTTCACGAACCCTCGGCAATGACTTTCTTGCTTGCTCTAGGGAGGCTTCCTTCATTCCTTTTGTGCAACAGCCTGGCCAAATGTCAGCCTGTCTTCTGGCAACATCTTCGCTTTCCAGCTGTCATTCATGCATGTGTTTATTTAGACTGTTCTCCCTTCATGGCTGTTTGGCCACCTCCATTGTCCTCAGGGAGCAAACATGTCCTGGCAGCCATTTATTCCTCTTCAGGTTTCTATACAAGTCCAAAGGGCTTCAATGGAAGAGAGGCTGTGGATTGGGAAGATGGTTTGCAGAAATATTTTCAAATATTATTATTAAAATCCAGGAGCAACAGTGAGCCCAGCAAGGTAGCATCTCTCCTGTTGTTTGGCACAGGAGCACCTAGTTGCTAGAAATTCCTCCCAGTGGGAGATCCTTCTGAACATAAATGACGAATAGAAGAGGAACTCGCCAGATTTGCAGATGACACTAAGCTGGCAGGAATAGCCAACACCCCAGAAGACAAGCTCAGGATCCAAAAAGATCTTGACAGACTTGAACAATGGGCCCTATCCAACAACATGAAATTTAATGTGGGGGAAAAGCAAGGTCTTACATCCGGGCAGGAAAAACCAAAGGTACAGATTAGGCAAAACCTGGCTCAAAAACAGTAACTGTGTGAGAGGGACCTTGGAATCCTAGTGGATGATCACTTAAACATGAGCCAGCACTGTGTGGCAGCAGCCAAAAAACCTAATACAATCCTTGGTTGTATAAACAGAGGCATAGAATTAAAATCATGTAAAATATTAGTACTGCTTTATAAGTCCTTAGTAAGGCCACACCTGGAATCCTGCATCCACGTTTGGTCACCACATTACAAAAAAGAGGTTGAGACTTTGGAAAAAGTGCAAAGAAGAGCAACTAAAATGATTAAGGACCTGGAGATAAAAATATGAAAGGTTGCAGAAAGTGAGTAAGGCTAATCTAGAGAAAAGAAGGACTAGGGGGAACATGATAGCAGTATTCCAATATTTGAGGGGCTGCCACAAAGTGGAGGGGATCAACTTATTCTCCAAAGCACCAGAGCAAGAAACAATGGAAGCTAACCAAGGAGAGAAGCAACCTGGAATTAAGGAGAAACTTCCTAACAGTGAGGACAATTAACCAGTGGAACAGCTGGCCTTCAGAAATCGTGGGTACGTCATCACTGGAGGTTTTTAAGAAGAAATTGGACAGCCATCTATCTGAAATAGTATAGGGTTTCCTGCTTGAGCAGGGGGTTGGACTACAAGACTGCCAGCTCTATTTTGATTGATTGATTTTTGACTGTCCAAACTTGCTTCGCAGTGCCTAAGCCTTTGGCAGCAGCTTTCTTTTGGGGTTCTTCAGTCTCTCTGAGGGTCTCCTTGGCCTTTCTTCAGCAAGTCAGTGGTTTTCCACCTGATCTAGCAAGTGGGTCAACAGTATATTTGGGGTCGGAGCTGTTTGATGGAAACAGGTCCTCCCATGAACTGGGTTTTTTTTTTTAATTTATTTATTTATTTATTTATTTATTTTTTGATTTATATGCCGCCCTTCTCCGGAGACTCAGGGCGGCTTACAATGCGCTAAGCAATAGCCTTCATCCTTTTGTATATTTATACAAAGTCAGCTTATTGCCCCCACAAACTGGGTCCTCATTTCACCTACCTTTGAAAGGATGGAAGGCTGAGTCAACCTTGAGCCTTGGCGAGATTCGAACCTGCAGTAATTGCAGGCAGCTGGTCTTAATAACCAGCTTAATAACAGGGTGCCTTAGACCACTGTACTACCAAGGCTCTGTTTTCCTTTGAGAATGCAGGAACTTTAGCAAGTCTGTAGCAAGTTCCTCTTTGTCCTCTTTGTCCTTATTCTAAGAAGAGTTTTCCAAATCTTGCTGGCTTCTGGCTTCCGAATGACCCCAGAAGAGCCAGCAGATCCCTTTCCCCAGACAGGCCAGGCTGTTTAATGGTGGCTGTTGGTGCAGGCTGCAAAGGCAGAGTGGAATGCTGCTGTCTGTGTGGAGGTCGCCACCATTGAGTGGGTCTCCTGGTTCAGGGCCAGAACATCGATCGCAGTCACAAGTGGGCTTAGGGTAGAACCAGAAGGGGAGCTGCCTTTTTCTTGAATTTATCAGCTGAATTAGGTTGAGTGGCCTGCTGCCTCCCTCCTTTGGACGTTAGCCCAGGACTGCCCTGCTCCCGCTGGCCTGGCTGCCAGAGAATGTTCCGGCTGACTATCAGAAGTGTCCATTGGGGCAGTCCCAGCCTGAGGGAGACGGAGAGCCCGAGGCTGCTCTTGAGGCAGGGAGGCCACCTCATCTTTGTGGCCGTTGGACTGCAGCTCGTCTTCCCTGCCCAAGGAGGAGGAAGTGGCAGGGTGGAGGGTGCCTGGGGCCCTGATGGAGGGGGGCTCTAGAACTGAGGGAGCCAGCCTTCCCTGCTCCTGCAGCTCTGGAGTGGCAAGTGGGAGCCCCAAGTGGCTACCTGGATGGCCCCCTCCCCCCACCCCTACTGTTGTTGCTGCTCTTTACAGAGAGGCCATGCGGCTGCAGAAGGCTTGCTCTCCATGTGGCTGCCTGCTGGCATGGATAAGCAAGAACTTCTTGCCCCTGGGCTATGGGGGCTATGGGGGCTATGGGGGCTTCCAAGCTGCAAAACACCAACAACTCAAAATGTGCATCCCAACTTTTGTAAGAAACTGAAATGGCATTTTTCATCCTGCACTACGTATTTCTTAAATTTGTATCCCGCCTTCCCTTCAGGTGCTGAAGGCAGCTTAAATCCCTCCACAGCTTTAGTTTCTCAGATCACCCAGAGCCCCCCTCTTCTTGCCAGTCAATCCCAGGGGTCTGCACAACGGGCCTCTGCCACTCGACAAGCAGCCTGGCTTCTTCAGGCGTCGGGCAAGCATCGGGCATCTGGGCACAGGTTCCCCTCCTGCCTGTGCCACCATATGGCAGGGGCAGGCCTGTGCCAGCTGCCAAAGTTCTTGGAGAAGACCCTCCTGCTTGATTCCCCTCCTCTTTGGAGAATGACCTCTGGCTACCAATTTGCCTTGGTGCACTGTTTTTCAAGGGCAAACAGGGCAGGGAATGATGGGGGAGCCAGTCCCTTCTCCTCCCACAGTCCTGGGAAGCCTTTGGCAATGCTCACTTTGGGGGCCAAGCTACCTTCCTTGCTTCTCTCTTGTGGCCCTTTCAGTGCCCTCCTTGGAGCAAGAGCCCCATTCTGCCCTCATCCATCTCTGCCCTCCCAAAATGTGAGGGGCAGATTCCGGAGCCTAGCTAATCTGCCCCACCTGTTAGCATGGCACTGTGCCAGCCCCCTCTTTTTGGGACAGATGCTTGCACTCGCTTTGGGCATGTCACAGCCTTGGGCTTAGGGGGAAAGGAACAGTGGGGCTCCCAGGCAAGGTCTGGGCCGGGCTCGAATGGACCAAACGAGGGAGGAGACCCCATCTTGGAACAGGAGGATATGGCAAGAGGGTTGATCTGCTGGTGCACGAGAAGCGCAGGCCACAAATGTGGCTGCAGCCACAGGCCAGAGGGTGGGCTGCCTTGCGAGCCCTTGAGAGAGTTCCCTCCATCCTTCCATGAGGGTGCATCTGTTGGAGTCGGGTGGAGCGTGGCCTTGGCTTTCAGCTTCCACACAGCTGGCCAGGAATAAAAGTCCCTTTGTGACTTTTTTCTGCAGGCAGTTAATTAAACGGATGCTGGCTGAGAGGCTGCAGCCCTATTAATTGGATAAATCAGCTGGTCTGACATGCAGGGAAGTTCCGAGAATGCCCCCCCCCCTCGGATGTGATGTTCCCGCAGAAGGCACCCAAGGCCCCATGTCAGAGGGAAACCTGGAGCCGCAGAGGAATTGTCTGGACTCCAGGGCAGGCTTTCTTGCTCACTCGCTCTTCTCAAGTTTCACCTGTGCCCAGCAACCTTCGACTGTTGGTGTGGAGTCTTTCACCCACACTGATCCAAATGAAGCACATAGCAGGCAGCAAGAAGACAGACTGAGATTGGGAGGGAGGAGCTCACAGGAACCTTTCTGCTCTTGGCGGGTTTTGAAAGGGGCCTGGGGCTCTGCAGACCCCCTGTGGATTGAAGAGGGGCAGTGCGGGAGGAGAAGCAGCATGTAGAAGGAAGGAAGGAAGGAAGGAAGGAAGGAAGGAAGGAAGGAAGGAAGGAAGGAAGGAAGGAAGGAAGGAAGGGTCTGTTTGGAGGCAACTGAAGGGGGAACACCTTCGCTAAAAGGCCAGCCAGCCAAGGGCAGGGGGAGACCCTCTTGCTCTGAGTTTTTCCCGGCCATCAAACAATTGAAAAAATACAAATAGAGGCCTCCAAGTTGAGAGGGGTTTATGACAGGCAGTTTCAGCGACCCAGACGTCTGCTGGGACACAAATTGTGCCAAGCAGAAGGTTTCAGCTCAGGGCTTGGCTCAGTGGGGTCGGTTTCTGCCAAATGGCAGAGAGGCCCAAGAGGATCTGCAGGCTGGATTTGGTCTTTGTTAAGAGAGGAGTCTGATGAAGCAGTGGGCACTTTGACTATGCATTTAACCAAAAAGTTAGAAGGGAACTTTTAACCAAGAAAAACTGTTAGGAACAGATTTCAGCCACACTTCCAGATCCTAGAATCACAGGATTCTCTTATAACTCTGATGGGATCACAAGATTCTCTTGGCATTAAGGACCACAACTCATCGTATAGCTCTCAATGGAATCGTAGCTACATGGAGAGAAGCATGCAGTGGGCTACCTCTGCCTTAGCCCCAATACCCTTCAACATCTTCATAAACTACAGTGTTTTCCTGAAAATAAGACAGGGTCTTATTTGCTTTTGAACCCCGAAATAAGGACGTGGCCTTATTATCGGGGGTTCTTATTATTTTGGGGGTGCAGGAGGCCCCAGACAGCCTGCGCACTCACAGCCGGAGTCTGGCAGAGAGAGGCTCCCTTCATGCACCGCCATCAAGCCCTCCCCTCCCGCGGGGTATGTGTGTAGAACGCAAACGGACCGAAGGCACCAAGCCACACAAGTGCCTGTCCCCACCTCCCGCTTGTGCACCTCCCAGGCCTCATCATGTCAATGTGGGCAAAGCTGGTGAGCACCAGATCCTTGAGAAGCTTGTAGCCAATGCTGCTGGCACCCAGCACCCACACGGAAGCCACGGCCTGGGCCAGCTCTCCCTGCAGGGTCCAGCTCCAGCCGTCACCATAGAGTGGGAAGCACGCTCCTAGAGCGGCCGCTGCCCTGGCTGGGGTTTGGAAGCCGCAGAAGCAGAGTTCAGGGTTTCAGCCAAAAGCAGAAGCAGCAGAAGTCTTTCTTTCTCTCCCCCAAACTCTGCCTTCTTTTTCTTTGTCTTTCCTCTTTCCCTTTCTCCTTTCCTGTCCCTTCTTGCATACTCAAATGCAAAAGGGAAAACATTTCTCCTTTTCTTTTGTTTTTCATTTGTTTGTTTTGATAGCTCTCTGCCAGTGAAAATGGAGCTGGGGGGGGTGCATTTTCAGCCTGTATGGCTTCCTGCAACCCTCTGCCAGCAAAAACAGAGCTCGGGGGGTGGGGTGTGCATGCCCCCCCCCCAACCTCCATTTTTGCTGGCAGAGGATTGCAGGAGGCCGTCCTGGCTGAAAATGGGGCCTGGGAAAGCTGTGTTTGGTCCTCTCAAGCTCTGTTTTTGGTGGCCGAGGCACTGGGGGCTGGTCCTTTGCTGTTTCCAGGGTGGCCTCACAGGTCAGATCTAAACCCACTGTGGGCTGCGGGCCTTGAATTTGACACCCCTGCTTTACACCGTCCCAGAAAGGGGGAGGTGGGAAGGGCCCCCACAAGCCCCATATTCTGCCTGGAGAGCCCAGGAAAGTAATATACCCATTGAAAGTAGAACTCCAAGCTAGGTAGATTCCTCAAAGAACAATTTATTGGATACATCATATTAGCACAACTGGTGAAAATCGACTCTGAAAGTTCCTGCGGTTTTACCTAATTAAAAAGTGAAAGTTCCCCTTTTCCCCCAAGTCACATTGTCTAATAGAGGGGCTTGCCGGTTGCTTGGTTACTCCACTCCTCCTCTTCCCTAGCCACCTGCTGGAATGTCCTTGGTTCCCAGAGGAAAATTATAATTCTGACTACAAAACCCAAGCTATCTATTTCCCCCCCCTCCCTGTCCCCTCTTCTGCCTTGTGGCAACCCTGAAGCCTCCAAGATGGCCTCAGCCAGGTTCGCTTCAGAGTTGACACCATGGACATTTGAGCAAAGGAGCAGGATTCTGGAGAGCTGCAGTGAAGTACCCCTCCCCATTAGTGATGAGATGCCTATTTCAAGCCCTCCTTTGCTCCTGAGGGGGAGTCCTAGGAATTGGAAGTTGTGCGAGTCCCTCTCGATTCCCTACCCTTAGCAGAAGCTGTGGGCACAAAGAAGCAATTGGTGAGTTAGTTGGAACCAGGATTCTTGGTAGGAGGGAAAACAAGGAAATCTGGCGGCTTTGGTGGGAAAAACCAACTGGAGCCTTTACGTTCTTCGCGTGCAAGTGGTGTTTTGCTAGTGGAATCTGACATTTTGAGGAAGGATTTAATATATGGAACAATGATAATATTTGGAATTCCAAAATATTGCATGCATTTCTACTGCAAGAGACGGGTTCCGCTAAGAAAATCTGTCCATGTGGGCTTTGGCAGGAGATTTGATGCGTCCTGATCTGTTTATGCTGCAAATAAGAGGCGCTTTTCCTTGAAGCATGGCAGCAGCGCGTCTTCTATGTCGGGCCCACAGATGAACGGGCAGCTGCTTCTCGTGTGCTAGGCGCAGTTGGCTGTTGCTGCTCCTCTTGCAGCCTTTGGGGCCCTGAGCTAGTGTTGATTTGACTTGTTACCTGTTTCATTGTGTAATTGCGACCTTTCTCTTTCTCTTTCTCTTTCTCTTCTCACCCTCCTCCCAGGTTCAGATTTTGGTTGAGCACCTGCCAGAAGTATATTGAAAAGTTGCTGCCACAGAGAGCAGCGCAAGGAAGTGCCACCTTGCAGCTCCATGTCTGGCAGATGCCACACGAGAGAAGATGCTGCTGCACTGACTGGGCATTACCTGTGTCACCCAGTGGTGGGCGCCACAGGCCAAGGGTGCAGGGAGAGCCTGGCCCGGCCAGGAGACCTCACTCTGTGGCAGCGCTGCAGATGCGATGCCCTCTTGTCAGCCCTGGGAAGCAGAGGGCCGCCTCAGAGGCGAGGCGCACCCATGGGGAGGGGCAGCAGCTCTCCAAGTCCCCGCTGGGGGCCTCAAGGATGTCGGTGACATGGCTCTGATAGCGGCTGCTCTCCCTCCCTCTGTGCGAGACCCAGCATCCTGCAACTAGGAAGAAGAGGCAGAGGCCCCCAGCCCCCCGCTCCCCGGAGTCAAGCCTCTTCTCTGGAAAGAGACATTTTCAAAACAGGTTTTATAAGAATTCAAAATGGCAAGGAGGCCCTGTGAGTTTTCCTTCTGCAGTTAAAGGTCTGGTTCCCGAAGGCGGAGGATCTCGTATGCTTCAGTGCAGGAAGACCATCTCTGGTCTGGCCATCGCTTGCTGTGGGACCTTCATGACTCAGAAAGGGTAGTCCAGTCAAGTCCAACTCTTGGCCGGGCCTGCTCCCCCTCCCCTTTTCCATTGACTGCAGCTGTGCGGAAGGGGCCTTCTCCTTGGAGCCCGCCATGAAGTTTTCCTTGCGCTTCTGGTTCCTCTCTACGGCATTCCTGCTTGTCTTCATCATGTCGCTGCTCTTTACCTATTCGCACCACAGCATGGCCTATCTGGACCTCGGTGGGCTGAACGGGCTCCACCGGGTGAAGCTGGTGCCCAGTTACGCCGGCATGCAGCGCCTGAGCAAGGAGGGGCTCTTGGTGAAGAGCTGTGCCTGCCACCGGTGTGCCATGGAGTCCAGTGACACCGCCTGGTTCGACAGCCGCTTTGATGGCAACATCTCCCCGGTGTGGACCAAAGAGAATGTGGACTTGCCGCTGGATGTCCAGAGGTGGTGGATGGTGAGTCCTGCCAGCTCTTTGCCCAGACAGAAGCAGCTGCTCAGCTCCTGGAGGAAGGGCGAGTCCATGCCTCCTGCTTGGGTAAAATCGCCTCAAGAACTTTGCTGGGCAGTTTTGCAAATAATCCCAAAATCCTTTGGACCTGCTCGGTGGCAAAAGCATGGCCAAACTCTTTTTCATTATTTAAACTGTGTGATGCTCTTCTGTCTGCCCATTCCCCCACACTTCACCCTCAGTCCTTTGACACCTCCACTCCCCTGTGTGCATAACAGACCTCTGAGCATTCCTGCCTTCTATTTTCTTAAGTGGACCTCCGAGTTGACAAGCCTTTTCCTTGAGATTGTGGAGTTAATCTGTTTTGGCAGATTTTTTTCTTTTGTGGCAAAACCCCCAAAAAGCAAAAGAATTAATTCATGGGAAAAGGCAGGTGGGGGTTTAGAAGCAGAAAGCAGGGGGCTAATTTTCTCCAATGCTAATTTGGTGTCGTACCTTTTTTAATCAGCCATCAAAATGTGGTACGAGGGAATAAGTAACGGTGAACAGAGTCTGGGTGAGAGGAAGCATCTTCATCTCTGGAATTTGCAGCCCTGGCCCATGAGGCCGCAAAGGCAGGAGCTGGTTGGCCTTGCCTCAGGCTGATGCCTTCCTGGTTTTGATTCCCGCCTCCTGGCTTCCTATTGAGAGTCACTTTGGTGCAGTGAGTAAAGGTGCTGGACCAGGAATAAAGAAACCCGAGTTCTAGTCCTCCCTTAAGCCTGAGGCCAGCTGCAGGAGTGCAGGGCGGTCACTCCCTCTTGGCCTTAGACAGGGAAGTCAAGAAAGAAACCCCAGATGTCCTGAAATGTATTCTGCAGCTGCTCTCGGGGTCAAGATGGACGTGGAGGACCGGAATGCCACTGCGGCCACCACATCTGTCTTTCCCCAGGCTTTTTGTCTTGAGCTGCTGGGGACCTCAGGCTACACCAGAGCTTGACTGTGCTCCTTGTGTGATCATGTCACCCAGTTAATGCTACCTGACAGCAGGAATTCTATAGACTCACCTGGGGCAGCCATTTTTAAGCATTGCTGAAATCTGAGGAAAAATATTTCTTGTAAGTCATGTATTAATAAGACAGCATGCTCTGCCTTCAAATACTCTTTTACAGCAAATTAACAAATAACTAGAAAAGTGCCATTAAAAACACAGGCAAAAGACATTTCAGGACATCATGGGTTGTGAATTGCAATCCAAGTACCTGGGCATCTAGTCAAACTCAACTAGAAGGGCATAGTTGCAGTTATAATGGTTAGATCAATTCAGTCAATTACTGACCACTTTGTCAGATTTAGCTTTGACAAATAATGAGCTTCATCAACATCGGGTTCAACCCTGTGACTTTGGGATGCAAGCTTAGTATTTGATGGCTTTAAATAAGTCCCTACTTCTGGGCCCACAGGCCTTGCCTTCTAAAATAGCAACTTCCTGATGGTCTGGTCTGGCTTCTTATTTTTGAGGAATTCTGGAAAATTGGTGAAATGCCAGGCAGGAGGAAGGCAGGATCTAACGCCTTCAAAAGGGTTGTGTGTGTGTCATCATATTTATGTGATGCGCCCATGTGACCCCCCCATGTGCGACTCCCTCCATGCCCATGTGACCTCTCCCAAGAGGCAGGTTGGAGGAGAAGAGCCGGAGCCGCAGCCTCTTGCGGAGTTTGCAAATGCAGCCTTCGTTCTTAGGCTAGAAAACTGCAAATGACCAGAACTTCACAACGGGACTAGGAAGGAAGGAGTCCTGTTGGGATGTTCTGGAATGACCTTTTGTTGTGAGAGTCCTAAACTTTGCTGTCTTTGCTGTCCAAGCGGTGGCGTGTTTAGGCTAAGCCTGCCTCATTGCAAAGGCTACCCCATGTCCCCTTTCTCACTTATTCACATTCTCTATCTTATCACCCACCCAGCCCTTTGCAGGCTGCCTCTTAACATGGATATGTGGAGTACTCCCTGCAAGCCCAGGTGCAGAACTCTGGTGGGGCTCAGGGGAGAGGCTCTTCCTCTCTTCCCCAGCTGTCTCTGGGGCCTCAGTACGGGCAAAGGAGGGAAAGGATCCACTGGAGTTTGGGATGCTGATTGGGTGAAACTTGGCTCTCCTGTTTCTCTGCCAGAAGTGGGCAGTCCTTGTCCTTGTCCACCTGTCCTGCTCCTACTTCTAGGTGCCCTTAGATGCCCATCTGGTCCTGAGTCTGGTGCCAACTTCACTGCCCCAGAGGAGAATTTCCTAGGACATCTGACACACCCCAGCTTTGGCGAGAGACACTAGAGGGGTGCTGCTTTTCTTGATCCAAGAAGTTTCTTGATGTATTGTAGTCCATGTTCATCTAGTGTTCATGGGCCTGAGCTGTGAGCACTTCAGAGCAAGTCCATGCCTGTTATAGTTAAATTCAGTCAATCATGGTAACAGTAATGCAACAAAAACCAATATCACAAAGCAATGTTGGTGACATAACAGTGGCTATCAGGCAAACATTAAAACTGAATAAGAGGTTGGGTCTTTCAAAGATCTTTGAGACTCAGTGTTACCTCAGATGTGGGGGGGCAGCATTGCCTCCAAATGCCAGGTGCGGGGGGGGGGGCAGTCAGTGGATGGAAAACAGGAGGTCTCTGACTGCTACTTGTGGGCTGCCCCCAGAAGCATCTGGTTGGCTGTTGCAAAAAGAAAGCCCTGGACCAGGTGGGCCTTGTCCCAGTTCAGTTCCTCACATTGCCCTTCCACAAGCAAGGGGGACTTTGAAGAGGATCTCTTACAGAGGAGACGCTGAAGGATTTTGATGAGCATTTAATGGCTGCAGACCATTTCGTTGCAACTGAGATGGAGATGTGCCCCAAAGACGAATCTTTTCTGTGTTTTGTGAGGTCCCCTGGTTTATACTCGGTTTGATCAACAGCGGGATCAGTACTTGTGACCCAAGTTCGGCTTGTCCTGTCCTCTCTCTCTCAAACCCCCCCCCCGACCTTTTCAGCTACTGCAAATGGTCCCACTTTTTCTAGATGCTGCAGCCCCAGTTCAAGTCCCACAACCTTCACGAAGTGTTGGGCAAGCTCTTCCAGATTGTTCCAGGAGAGGATCCATACAGGTGCCGGGAGTCCCCATCCTGCCGGCGCTGTGCTGTTGTGGGCAACTCAGGGAACTTGCGAGGCTCTGGCTACGGCCAAGACATCAATGGGCACGACTTCATCATGAGGTGAGGAGCAAAATGGGGGAGGACCTGGGAACTGTGGTGTGGGGGTGCAAGCAAGCAATTTGTGCAAGTGATATATTTATCACAGTTTTCATTTTGCTCTGTTGCCATCAGAATAATCTTAAAAGTGGATGTATCTATAAATATACTGATCCAAACAAAACAGGCACAGAATTGGGTCCTCAGAAAGTTTTCCGAGTGTTGCATCCTAAGCCAAGCAAGCTGGTTAAATGTTTGTGTCCTTCAATCAGATGGGACCAACTCTTTTAGCAGATTTGATTCTCCAAATAGGTCACTGTGAGTGTGTATGATAGCTGCTCCTATATAGTTCTGGCGTAAGGCAGCAGAGTTGTAAACCAAGCTGATCAATACAATTTGTTACCTACATCTGTCTAACAGCACCTGCAAACTTCAACAGTAGGCCAGGAATCTAATCCAGGGTTGTGATATTCACCAGCATGCATTCATACACAAGATTCAGAGAGGGAACCAACACAGAATAAACCATCTGCCTTTCCTAGAAAGGAGACAACAAGCTGAGCAAGAGCCATAAGGAAAAATCATAAAATAGACCTTTTCTGAAGACCAAACTTTCCTTGAGCACACCAGCCCCGCCGATGTCCTCTCCTGCCTTGGGCTATGGCCAACCGTTGGAAGAACAGATGAAGGCATCTCCTGTGCCTCACACACTTTTGCTTTCTTTCCTAGCTCTTTGGAGCCTTTAGATGTTCTTCTCAACCCCTTTTGGTGGTGTAATTTGTTTCAACATGAAATATTCAGTTTATCATCAGCCGCAATTCCAAATAAAGAACTTTGTACTTGTTTCTCTTAAATTTCAATCAATGACTTTTATCCCATTTTCCAGCCACCAGGATCAATTTTATTTCTGCCTTCTAAGGAATTAAGTGTCTCATCCAATTTTATATTATTTCCATTATTCCTTGTCTGGCCTTCAGGTGCCTTGGAAAATAGCTTGACCTCCTCCTCTCTGTGGCAGCCCCTCAAATATTGGAAGACTGCTATCATGTCTCCCCTGGTCCTCCTCCTCACTAGACTAGCCATGCCCGGTTCCTGCAACGATTCATCATATGTTTTAGCCTCCAGTTCCCTCATCATCCTGGTTGCTCTTCTCTGCACTTTTTCCAGAGTCTCAACATCTTTTTTATAGTGTGGTGACCAAAACTGGATGCATAATTCTAGGTGTGGTCTTACTAAGGCTTTAGACTGGTATTAGTACCTCACTTGATCTTGATTGTATCCCTCTGTTAATGCAATTTAGGATTGCGTTGGCTTTTTTGACTTTCTTGTTGTTTTTTTTCCTTAAAAATATTTTGCCTCTCATCCAAAAAGCTTTTTGGGTTCACTGAAGAAGTACTTGTGGATGAGAGGCAAAATATTTTCAAAAAAACCAACGAAATCCAGTTGCCTTTTGAAAAAGCACCTTTGGGACATACTTAGCTAAATTTTAAAGCCAAACCTCTCAAAGTATGGGAAGGTGGAAAATTCCAGCCTGATCCATTTAGCGATGTGTTATGTCATTGTTGTGCATTGTCTTGGGGACCAACAAGAGCCCTAACCCTCTGCAGAAGAAGTGGGCAGCCTTGTGGGGGAGGGAGAATCCTTCTTCTTTCTTTAAGAATCAAGGCGTGAAGAAACATCCTTTTCCCTCCTACAGAATGAACCAGGCACCTACAGTGGGCTTTGAGGCAGATGTTGGGAGCAGGACAACCCACCATTTCATGTACCCCGAGAGTGCCAAGAACTTGCCTGCCAATGTCAGCTTTGTCCTGGTGCCCTTCAAAGCCTTGGACCTGCTGTGGATCGCCAGCGCCCTCTCAACAGGCCAGATCCGATTGTACGTATCTCTGAGGGAAGTTGATTTGAGGAAGAGTGGGGAGCTGGATATTTAGGGGAAGGGTCTACCCCTCTCCTTTTCATCCCTCTCCAAAGGGGAGCTGATTTACTATAGCTGCTTTGGCTGGCAGTTATTCCACCTGAGGTACTGTGGCCAAAGTGGCTTCAGCTACCCTGTGCGTGTACCCCATGCTGCCCAAGTAGCCTCTGGCTTGGAATATTGCTTTCTACATAGGGCTGCCCTTGAAGATGACTCGGAAGCTGCACCTGGCCCAGAATGTGCAGTACAAGCAGCGAACACCCCTGGATCATTGCCCTGTCATGCACTGCAGGATTCCCGGTGCAATTCATGGTACTAGTGGTCACCCAGGAAGTCCTGCCCGGCACAGGAGCAGTGTATTGGAGGGAGTTTTCCATCTCCAGTTCTCTGCCAGCCTGCAAGACCCAATACTGTTGGCATGCTCTGTCTCTCTTATGGGACCCAAAAGTCATGCCTTCTCTGTCAGCATGTGCCCCGTTGAGCAGCATCCACTCCAGGATTCCAATGGTACCAACACTGATGCCCTTTAAGAAGGACCCAAAGACCTGTTTTTCTCCCAGGTCCCGGGTCCATATATTATATGAGTTATTGGAGATCTGGTTTGTCCTGACATGGTGCATTTAGTTATTTAATATTGCAAAGTCCCCAATAAGCTGCCCAGAGCTGCTTGGCAAGCAAGCAGCCGTACTAATAGTGGAAGTAATGCAGACCCTGCCCAGGAAGGGCTGAAGAGCAAGAGAGCCCCTCTCTTTAACTCCTCTTCTTGTGCCTTGGACTAAGGACACCCAGAATTTTCTCTCCTTCACGTAAGGGATCCTCTATTGGAGAGAGCCTGCCTAGCTCAGGTAAGCACCGGCTCCCTCTAGTCCTTCCTCCTGGCCTGCTGCTTTGGGCCTCACCTTTTTTATTTATAAAATGTATAGGTGCCCATCTTATCTCAGGGTTAACTCTTAGAATCCCTTTGAGCAAAATTCTCCTTGACGTCCTTGAGAGGCCCTGTGCCCTGAGGGGCAGGTGAGGGTTAGGTATCTTGTTGCTGTGCTGAGGCAGAAGCAGCTGATTCTAGCTGGTGAAAGCATCTGCCACCTTTGCCTGATTCACTTCTGAAGTGGCCCCGTCTCTCCCTGCTACCTCTGGCAGCTGCTTCCCCCAGGCCCTTCCCTCCTGGAAGGGAGCAGGAGGGGCACAGGTAGCCTTCTTTGTTTCATGCCACAGTTATTGATGCCTTGCTTCTTCTCTCCCGTGCCTCTTGTAGCACTTACGCACCAGTGAAGCCATTCCTCCGGGTGGACAAAGAGAGGGTAAGTTAGATACAGGTTATTTACCGATTTCTTTCAACATTTATATATTCCCTATGATGTGCTGTATCCCCCCAGGTTCACTCAAAATTAAGGAAATGAAGGAAAACACTATATGAGAAAACACACAAAATAATTATAGAGCGCTGACCCCCCTCCAAGCTTTCCAGTGCTCCCCTGAAGAAAGCTTGCCCAAGCTGCCCCTCGGTTTGTTCTGCGTCCCTTCAGCAGAGAGAAGTGGGGACGGATAAACCACATGGGCAGATTTTGCCCATCGTCCTTTAATTTATATCCCTGCATTTAGCAGAGGGTTGAGCTGAGTGGCCCCTGGAAATGTTTGATTTTACTTGTTTTAAAGTATTCGGTGGTTGCAGAAAGTCTGGCCCAGGGCTGTGTGCCCTTGCTGCTGCCCCCTCTTCCATGCCCTAGCCCTGCCTGAATGGGTTGGGCCAGAGATCTAAGGTGTTCTGATATTTTTGAGGGTTTGGGGAGGATCAGAGGGTGGAAAAACCTCCTAAGCCTTGACGTTCTGATTTTATGCTGGGAAGCGTCACACGATGGGCCTCTGCCCCACCTCTTTTGGGGAACTCCACTTGACCTCCCAGACCAGGTATGGTCCTTGAGTCTCACCTATTGTACATCCTGCTTTAATTGCTGGGATTATTTTTGCAATTTATGTGTTGGTTTAGTAATGTTATTTTTATCTTGTGCGTAAACCTTTTCTGTAAGGCAGTATTTGGACTAGTAGATGCCATCAAACCTGAAAACGGACTTAGTTGCGCCCTGTGAATCTCTGCTGGGGCTTCACCCAGAGAGCTGAAGTTGGGCTGGCTGAGCAAAAAGCCCCTTCTTGACTACTCCTTTGGTTTCTTGTCTTTAGGTTCAGATCTACAATCCAGCATTCTTCAAATATATCCATGACCGGTGGACAGAGCATCATGGCCGCTATCCCTCCACAGGCATGCTGGTGCTGTTTTTTGCCCTGCATGTTTGCGATGAGGTCAGTTTTGGTAGGCCAGGCAAGTTGTCCCAGTGGGAGTAACAGCAGCATTCCTGCTGATTAAACGATGCATGTACTTCGATTTTGAACTTTGAAAACAAGAGTTTTAGTTATATTTTTTCCTCAGATATGGGATGTGCAGGAAGGGGGCTGAGTTGTAACCTGTTCGTCTCAGAAATGAGAGGCAGAGTAGAAGAGTAGGCTCTCTCCTGAACACCCAACTGACATTGTCTCAGGCTTTGCGCTGGTCCCCTATCAGTGAAGGGTCTGGATGAAGGGGCAGGAAAGGGGGGATAATGAGCCAGGATGGCTCACTAAAGCCATGGGAAAGAAGAGTCAGGAGAGTTACTAGAGATGCTCAAGCAGAGGCCAGGCAGCCATTGGTCAAGGAGGTGACCTTGACCCAGATCATCTCTGAGGTCCCTTCAGACGCCATGAAGCTTAAACTCAGAGTTGTCCTTCTTGTGTCCATGTGTGTTGGCCTGGTGAGTGGGAATCCTTTGGATGCCACTCAGAACCTGTTTTGGAAGAAGGCTGAGAATTGGGAGTGTTGGTCAAATAGTCAAGAGGGGGTCAGAAATGGGGCTGACCTTTGGGTGGCAGTAGTAGAGGAAATAGTTTTCCTTCAGATTCTTGCTTTATGTGATGTCAGACATTTTTTCTCGTTCTGGGTGGGGGTGGGGGAGGTTAGTAACCAATGTTCAACATGGGGAAGCCAACAAGGGAAAGAATGTCAGTCATTTCTTAATCCCATCAATTTTCGGCCCGTTTCAGTAGAAAATGTAGGCTGGTGTCTGGGTTGTCTGGAGTTCCCCCAGTGAGTGGGTCTTTTTTCCCTTTCCCGGTGACAGGTCAACGTCTTTGGGTTTGGGGCAGACGGCCATGGCAACTGGCACCACTACTGGGAGAACAACCGCTATGCTGGAGAGTTCCGGAAAACCGGAGTGCACGATGCAGACTTTGAGGCCCACATTGTGGACATCCTGGAGAAGACTAATAAGATCAGTGTTTATCGTGGCCACTGAGGTTTCCAGCTGCTACCGGGCAGCGTGGCTGCATGAAGAGGGATGGATCTCCTGCATCTGTTGCACCATTTGGAAGAAGAAATGAGGAGCATAGGGAGGGGAGGACACCAAAGCCGAGGAGGTTCCAGTGAAGCAGATACAAGCAGAGAGCAGCTCGAGTCCTCCTCCTTCCTTAGAACAAACAGATAAGATGCAGGAGCCTCTGCAGCAGTCGAGCAACGGAGGAAGAGAAGAGCCGCGGGGGGCATTCAGGCTCCTCCTCCTCCTCTTGGTTCTGCCCAAGTCTGACTCTACAACTGAGACCCCCTTTTGCCTCCACCAAGCCCCACGAGGGGCACATCGAGACTCTTTTTCAAAAATTAAGCTTTTCTTCAGTAAATGAGAGTAGCTTCCTGCCTTTGCCCCAGGAAGTTGTTTTTCTTTTTTTTCTGTCCAATTAGGTGCCAGGTTGGATTGCATTTTTGTTCCAGACACATAAACTCCTGGAGAAACCTTGGAGGAGAAGCCAGGAAGAGCCTGCAGCTTTCCTGGAGATTGTGAACATTGACATCTAGCTCAGGGCATGGTGTGCTTGCAACGAGGGTAGATGGTCTTGTTCCCAGAGCATCCAAGAAGTCCTGCCGAAGCGCTCAGATTCTGCAGACTGTGACTCTGACTCTGTCCTGCCCTCCAATACGGCAAGATCTCATCCCTTTGCCCGTAGGTTCCTGGCCGTCCAGACCTCCTTCTTTCCTCTCTCCACTTAACATATTTTCAGTCACATGTTCTGTTCATGGTAGGGATGCAAGAAAGGGCTGCCCTTCAGATCTTTAGGGGGAGAGGGTTCTCCTCTCTCCCCTCTCCAGGTTGCAGCCTTTCTCCAGGGGAAAAAGGGGTGGCTGACAAATGGGTCACATCGAGTCAGAATCCTGATGCCTTCCAGGATGTAATCCGCAAGCGATTAACATTTTCTAGGCCACTTTCTGCAAAGGAGCCATCAGAGCTAGCAGTTTTAGGCCTGCATTTACCTTGCTAGCCAAGGGGAGGGCTTCAGGATTCTGTATTCCTGCCTGCTCTCCTTCACTGAGAGCAAGAGAAGTGGCTCCTGAGTCAGCCTGGCTGCCTTCTCTTGCTCTGGGTGCAAGAAACAGGAGCCTTTCCAGTTGCTTTGGCGATTAAGGTCTTGGAGACAAATGGCAAAGCAAGTTGCCCATAAGCAGTTTTCTTCAAAAGGACAATCCCAGCAAATGGTATTAAATCAGTGTTTTCTTTCTTGAAATAATTGAATTCTACAGCATGAAGGAGCTGTGGCAATGGTGGCTTTTTGTTACAAGCAAAACTAACAATATTTCCCCAAGATATTTTTGGAGCACTAAAAAATAAGAAATAGCAGCAATCAGGGATCTATAAATCAGCCCTGGCCTTGGTGGGTCAATAGCTTCTGGCTGACACCAGGGCAGCTTTCTATGGTCATATCAAAGTGGACGGTACCCTCCCCAGTGGTGCTGGGTCACCCTTGTGCTTCTGGGACAGCATCAAATCTGATTGTCACCCCTCCCTCCCTCCCTCCCTCCCCTCCACACCTACTGCAACTGGATTGCAGTTTCCCTTTGGTATGCCCTGTGATGCCCCTCGGAACTCTCTAGCTTGATGCCTTGAGCTGCAGATACAGTACCTGCAGCCAAGGAGCTGGCAGGTTCAAGTGTGCCCAGGATCCCTGGACCTTTTTGCCTTCTCTCAACCATTGTTTCTCCACAAAAGAGGTTGGGGAAAGGTCAGCTGACTGTGGGACCGGCAGATAATCGCCAGTGTCATCAGGACTGACCTGGAGTAGGCACTCTTGATGGCCTACAAGAGTTGCTTTGCTTTGATTCTACAAACAAGAATTGTGTGACCTTAAGCTCTTTCCCCCTTGATCCCTGCAACTGAGGTACCAGCTAGAAGCATGGGCATGGTGCTCCCTGGGCTTTGGGGCTTCAGAGCTGGGAGCTGCAGCCTTCTGCTGACTTCTTCCCACATCAATTGCAGTTGCAGTGCCTCCAGTTCATTAGGGTACTCTTCCAGGGGGCTTCCTTAGTGAACTGTTGATAGCCCTTCACACGTCTTTATCCCACTGTCCCTGGATGGCATGGCATGGCATGGGCTGATGAGAGACTGGCTAATCCCAGGAGCTTTTGCAGCTGGCAGAATGGCTGCCTGGCTGCACTGAGGCTGCCATTATTTCTTGGACTGGGCCCGCACTCAGTGTCAGAGTGAGGGGGGGACACTGAAGTAGGGAGCTCTGATGGTCCAGCCTGGGCTTCTTCCTGTCCCAGGACAGTCCTGGCCAAATAAGTTGCTGCTTCAGCTCCAGAGATTGGGAGTGGCCATTGCCCAATTCTTGCAAATCTTACAGGCTCAGGAAGTCCTACAGCCAAAGGGTTTGTTTTCCTTCCTGTCTCGGAAGCTGCCTATGCTTCAAACCAGTGATGCTGCCCCTCCTTTTGTTGTTTTTTAATTTCACAGGCTACGGTTTGGAAGAACTGGATTTGTTTTGTGTTCTGCTACACAAAATAAAATCTGTACCTTTTCCTTCTGGGGGCTCCTGGTATTTATGCTGTACATGTCTTGGACCCTTTTACAGCCACAGGAGACAGCGGAGGCTCAAGTCAAGCTGCTGCCGTTGACTCAAACTCACTGGCTCCAAGCACAGACCCCAGTCTAAACCAGCGCAAAGTAAGATGGAACAGCTCCCATCCATAACCTCGACACTGTTTCTGTTAACGCAACCCAAGATGGAGAGGAGTGGCTGGCTGGCTGATGTTGAGCTGTACGCCTAGTTGCTTCTCCTATGCACTCCAAAGCCATTTCACCTACCCTGCAGTTATGAGTCCCCATGCCCGCTGGGATTCACATGGGTGGCACACCTGGACAAGGCCTCCAGAACCTTCCAAAGATTACAGCCTTGCTGACAGGAACCCTCCTGGCCATGCCTGTCTTGTTGGTAGCCTCTCCAGCTCAAAACATACAGTCCAAATGCGTTCCAATAGGCGTGGGAAAAGATTTGGGGCAATTGCCTTGTTTCCTCCTCCAGACTGTTCCCATATTCATAGGTAGTTCAAAGACATCTTCCCTTTTGGCTCCTCACAGAGATCAGTCAATCACATTGCAGTTCCATACTATTCTAGGTCTGCTTTTCTGTGGTGAATGGCTGATTGACTTGCTATTAAGATTTTCACAGTCAGCAGAGCCACAAGCCTTGAATACAGCAGGGCAGAGCCTGCTCCATATTCTTTTTGCAGTTTGTCATGTAATGCAGCTGTGGATCAAGCAGGAGATGGACACCTTTTGCAGGCCTTACTTTCCCTTCTTCCTCTCCCCTCCCTTCAGGGTAGTTCTTCAAGTCTGATCTCACATCTGTTCCAGCTGAGCATGGTCTCTCCCAAAGACCACCATCTTTCCCTCAGATCACGGGGTCAAACTTGCGGTGTCACACCATCACGTGATGTTTTTCCCCTTTGTGGAGCTGGGGTGGGCATGGCCTGCGTGTGATGCATCTGGCCAGTGGGCTGCCAAGTTTAACACCCCTGCCTTAGATGTCTCGCATCTGCTGAGCCTCGGATTTTGTCCACTGCACTTGAAACATGGCACCCACCATATTCATTCCATAGTGGATGAGTGGTGATCTCCCTTAACCTGACAAGAATGCTTTTTAAAAAAACTTTTTATTAGATTGTATCAAAGGACCTAAGCATGTGCATGCACACACACAGAGACACACATAAAAAAGCAGCACGAAACCAAGCACCCACATTAACATTCCTATAATTGTATAGCAGAAGGTACCCACAATTCCCCCGCTTGGTATAAGCCATCGAGTCAAAAGGGCTGAGCTTTAACCTGCCCTGAATGAGCAAGAGAAGATGAGGTTGCTGCTGTGGCAACACGGACAATTTTTGGAATGCATCTGCCAGAGTCCTGTTTTTATTTTCAATATTAGCTTACACTGAGTATTTAATCAACTTTTAGAGCATGGATTGAAGTTGCAGTTGGGCCAAATGAATAGTTTACAACTTGATCCACCAAAGTAGAAGAGATTGAAAAAAATTCAGTCTGCCCAAAAATATTCCAGTGCATAAAAGAGAAGAAATTACAACCTTTTCTTTTAGGGTTTAAAAATGCTAAATTTAAAAATAAATACTTGCAGTGCTTTCCAGTTTTGTGAAGGATACTGTGGTTTCATTCATTTGATTAAATGGCTGCCCATCTCAAATCCATAAACAACAGTAAGTGTTACTTTTGTTAAAGGGTATTTTTATCTGCAGATTTTGAATAAGGGAATTGCCAGCAGAAATCATTCACTGATAACTTGGAGGATCAGAGGTCCTTGATAGGTGAAGAAAAATGGCAAATCCAGTCAAAACATCTGACTATGCAACCAACATAATTCATTATGCATTACACACCTGTAGCGATGATCTTCTGCCAACCTAGCAGTTTGAAAGCATATAAAAATGCAAGTAGAAAAATAGGGACCACCTTTGATGGGAAGTAACAGCGTTCTGTGTGCCTTTGGTGTTTAGTCAGGCCAGCCACATGACGACAGAGACGACTTCAGACAGCGCTGGCTCTTCGGCTTTGAAATGGAGATAAGCACCACCCCCTGGAGTCAGGAACGACTAGCATATTTTATTTATTTTATTTTATTTTTAATTTGATTTATATGCCGCCCTTCTCCGGAGACTCAGGGCGGCTTACAATGCGTTAAGCAATAGCCTTCATACTTTTTGTATATTTATACAAAGTCAGTTTATTGCCCCCACAAACTGGGTCCTCAATTTACCTACCTTAGAAAGGATGGAAGGCTGAGTCAACCTTGAGCCTGGGGAGATTCGAACTTGCAGTAATTGCAGGCAGCTGAATGTTAATAACAGGCTATTAGTCTGCTGCGCCACCAGGCTATATATGTGCGAGGGGAACCTTTACCTTTACACAATATTGATGGATGCCCTGCAGAAATGGAGGCAGAGGTTTACTGCAAGTCAAATAAACTGTTGAAGATGAAAGGCAGGCATTGGCTGATTCCGTAAAAGACAGCCAAGGATAACAGGGATCCAAGTTTAAAATTGGAACTTGTGGAATGTGCAGGAAACAAAACCTGAACATTGAAATAATGTAATAAAAACATGAACAGAATGGTGGCAAGGAAAAGCATTACAGTACATGGCCAATTTCTGCAAACAGTGGAGGAGAAAATGGATTCAACCTGGCAATGATTTACAACTGGAACATTAAAAAAGGAATCTGAAAACTTGTTTTTGGCTGCTCAAGAGTAAGCTATTTGAACTAATGCAATCAAAGCCAGAATTGAAAAAATGTCATTCCAAAGTGCAAATTGTGGAGGGGCAGAAGAAACAAGTAGATCTTATATTAAACCTGTGTAAGAAGATTGCACAGATGGAAAAGTGGAAACATAAAAATTGAAAAGTCAAAAGTGAGGTTAAAATATTGTGCGATTTCTGAATACAGGCTGATAAAGTCTTGACTCAACACACCAGAATTAACTGTGGTTGAAAAGAAGAAAGCGTGGATAATAGATGTGGCTATATCAGGAGAATAGGAGAAAAATAATTGGAGAAGATCAGAAACATCAAGATCTGAAAATCCAAGTTGGAAGATTATGGCACAAACTGGTCATGGTGGTCTCAACAACCCTGGTGACGCAGTGGTTAGAATGCAGTATTGCAAGTTAACTCGCTGTTCACTCCAGGAGTTCGATCCTGACCGACTCAAGGCTGTCTTCCATCCTTCCAAGTTCAGCAAAATGGGGACCTAGATTGTTGGGGGCAACATGCTGACTCTAAGCCGCTTAGAGAGGGCTGGAAAGCACTGTGAAATAGTGCATAAGTCTAAGTGCTATCGCTATTGCTCTTCCTTTTTCCCCTTCCTTCCTTCCTTCCCTCCATCCATGCATGCATCCATGTTATGCAGTGGTTAGAATGCAGTATTGCAGGCTAACTTGCTGCTCACTCCAGGAGTTTTTGAGCAGCTCAAGGCTGACTCAGCCTTCCATTCTTCCGAGGTGGGTAAAATAAGGATCCAGATTGTCGGGGCAATATGTAGACTCTGTAAACTGATTAGAGAAGGCTGTAAAGCACTCTGAAGTGGTATATAAGTCTAAGTTCTATTGCTATTACTATTTGCACACTGGGTGCCCTACCAGTGTCTTGCAGCTGTCACCTGCAAAAGGCCACACTGCTTGTGCTACACGAAGACCTTATTTGTTTTTTGGGGAAGAACTTGAGGTGTATGATGTGCCTTCCCATTATTATGAACAGATAATAATTTAAGTGAGAGGGGTGGCAAACAAATGTAATAAACAAGCAAGCAAGCACCAATGTGCAGGCTTCCCATTCCATGATCTAGGTGTGTTACCTAGAATTTTAATGTTCATTATTCCTTTTTTAAAGGGTGATATCACTTTTAAACTTGGCAACTCTGGCCTCTTTTTTAGCTTTAGAAAACATGGGTTTTTTTCCTTCTTGGCCAAGGCCATTTCTTTTGGTATGCAGGAACTTGCCATTTCAGCACTAAACCATCGTGTATTCTGAAAGTCCCGGAATGCACTTATACTTTTTAAGAAAGATACGAACCCAGCTGGGAAGGAGTAGCGCAACCCCTAAACTTGCCACTTCTGCAATGTTATCTAGAATCCATGTTTTCTATTGTTTAATTCGCACATGTGATCAATCCCTTTTATGGTTTCATCCGTTGCACGCATCAAATCGATCATTTATTTCTGTACCCTATAAAAAAACCGCGACCTCCCCCTTGAGGAAGCCCGTTTTGCTGCGGCGATTCCTTCTTTTCGGGTGGGCAAAGAAGCCCCTCGGCTCCTGACTAGGGGCTGGAAGGAGCCCCCCTCCCCATGGAGGCACCCGGGGGAGGGGCGGGACGGGGGCTCGGGGGGGGGGGCTAGAGCGGGGCCGCGCTCCTCCGCACGTGCCCCCCGTTGCCGGGCAACCGTGGCGGCGGTTGAGCAGCTGTGCCCGACCGGCTGCCCGGAGGCGGCGGCGACCCGGCATGGTGAGGGGGCGGGCGGCGGGCGGGCGGGCGGGGGCCGGGGCTGGGGGGGGCGCTGGCTGACGCGCGGCTCTCCCTCCCGCAGGACCCGGCGGCGGCGAAGGAGGCGGAGGCGTCGGGGGCGCCGCCGGAAGAGCCGCCGGTGCAGCTGAACGTGGGCGGCTGGGCCTTCGCGGTGCCCCGGAGCAAGCTGGCGCAGTTCCCGGAGTCGCTGCTGGGCCAGGCGGCGGCGGGGCAGCGGCTGTTCCTGGACCGCGACGGCTACGCCTTCCGCCACGTCCACTACTTCCTGCACACGGCGCGGCTGTCGGGCGGCAGCGGGCTGGAGCTGCCGTTGCTCTACGAGCAGGCCGGGCTGCTGCGCCTGGCGCCGCTGCTGCAGGTGCCCGGAGGGGGGGGGAGGAGGGAGCCCGCGCCCCGCCCTGACCCCCCCGCCCCCCCCTGACGCGCCTCTCCCGCAGAGCCTGGACAACCTGAAGGAGGGCAAGCACAACCTGCGCGTCCGCCCCGCCGACATCCCCATCGCCGAGCGCGCCTCGCTCAACTACTGGCGGACGCGCAAGTGCATCAGCAAGCCCTGCGCCGCCGCCGCCGCCGCCGAGTGCGCGCTCAAGAGCCCCGCCTGCTCCGGTAAGGCGGGGGCCGCAGGGGGAGGGGGCCGCGGGGTCCCCGAGCCCCGCCGCGACGGCCCTCCCTCCCTCCCCGCAGGCTCGCAGGAGAAGGCGCCGCTGGGGCTGATGGACACGCCGCTGCTGGACACGGAGGACGAGGTGCCCTACTGCTTCCTGCCGCTGCGCCTGGTGGAGCGCTTCCCGGCGCTGGTCACCGACGACAACCTGCTCTGGCTGGCCGACGCCGCGGCGCTCATCGAGTGCGAGAGCGGCGAGTTCCGCTTCATCGGTAAAGGGCGGCCGGCGGGGGGCGGGGGGGGCGTTGGGGCGGAGAAGAGGCTCGCCCCCCTCGGTTACCTATGAAGTAGAAATGAAAGGCGGCATAAAAAGCGAAGAAAGAAACCAGGACATCGCCCAGCAGTGGGCAAGAAGCTCCTTGAAGCGCAAAACTCTGAGAAACGTCCAGTGGCCGCACAAGGAGGGGAGGCCTCTCTGGGTATCATCGGCCACTTCCCTGACCTGAAGAACTGGGAAACATAACGAGGAAATGGGGGGAACTCTTGCAACTTTTCCTGCCCCCCTCCCCTCCCCTCCCGCCCAGTTCCTTTCCCCGAGAAAACAAAGAGTGCAAGAAAGGCACTGGCCGCTTTTGACCCAGGGCACCTGGAGCTGCCATTTCTCAGTTCCTTTAGAGAAAGTGTTGCCTGTACAAAAACAGTGCTTGTTGCATCTTTCTCTGTGTCTCACTATTAAGATATGCTGGTGTTGATAAAGGAGAATATTTGTATCTCAAGGTTGAAATGAGGGGTCTGCAGTGCTCTCTCAGCTTGGTTGTTTTCTTGTAGTGGTCACTGATGATGTGACCTATTTGGGTAACGAAACATCTGCAAGAAAACAAGCAAACTCAGAGAGTATCAAGGAGCCCCCGTCTGTTGGTTTACCAAGTCTATAATTTGCATTGTTATCCTAGAATTATTGTGATAGTTACTAGCCTAGGCTACGTTTCAAATTCAAATTTTGTTTCTTCCTATCAATTTTCTCTCTCTTGTTTCCATGTCCATCTCTTTCTTTCTGGCCGGTTGACTCTGTCCATCCTAGGAATAAGCTAGGAATCCCCAGTTTTGCTTTCCCCTAAAGTCATTCAAAATATAGGTACATAGCATGAAACACCCTGCTAGCCCTTCAGGTTGCTTACTTTCTGGTCTGTGTTTTTTTTGAACAACTAGCTAATTTTCTTCGCTCAGAGAAGATTCTTTTGCCTGATAACTTCTCCAGCTTGGATGCTCTGGAAGCAGAAGCGGAAGCCTTGGGCATTCCCAAGGTCATAGAAGCCGTGAAGGTCTTCAGGAATAACCCAGGTACAGTTCTTACCATTTAAGTTCTGGGTTGACTAATTTCCATACTTGGACTTTCTTTAATTACAGAGTGAAAGTAATGATAGCTTGGTCATATTCGTTAGGAAATTGTACGGAATATAACCTGTAATAAAGATTTTGAGTTATTTGTTACTTAAATGGAAGTATATTGTGCGCACGTTTGTATGCAATTATTATTTTTTTGATAAATGGCCAAATGAAGCAGATAATAACTTTCCTGCACTTTTAGACTAATTTACCCCTTCTTCTAGGAAACTCCAAAAATGGCTACGAATTATAATATTTAGAATACCATGTCAAACTAGAGCTGTCCTTTTTCAGAAAATACTATTCTTTTAAATACCATTAAGGAATCCCACATTACTTGGCCTTCACAATACCAGTATCTTCTGTTTCTACTCTTCAGCTATTTGCTTTATTGTTGCTCATCTTAAAGTATGTATTTTATGACTGTCCAAGAACACAAAAGCAGGTGGCCCTTGCACTCAGTGCTCCTCTGGATTGATCCCACCTATGCCCTGCCCATGATCAGCGTCTAGCCTTCTGATTACAATAATTAATTGATTAGGAAGCTTTGAGCATATGCAAGCCTGCTTGGAGGCTCAGAATGCAGGACATGCAAAATGTTCTGAGCTTCAACTCATTTCCGCTATTTGGGTCTGAAAACACTCTAAACTTTTGCCCCAAGTCCAGAACAAAATGGGCACTTCCAAACCATTGGCCAAAGAAGCTGAATGCTGTAGTTCTGAAGGAAGAGTGAACCTGTTAAGATATGCATTTGCTTGTGTTGCTAATATTGAGTTGTTGCTCTGCTTTGGTTTTAAAGTGGAATGCAGCTTGGATCTTTACTCCAGCGCAGAGAAGCATAAGGCGCAGTCAGCCATGCTAACGTCAATGTCTCCTTGGGTGGTTTTCTTTAGGCTCGTGTTCCAGCGAAGCTTCTAAGTCTCAAGGCTGTGAGAGGAGCCCGACGGCACAGCAGCAGAGAGCTCAGGACCCATCCGTCCTCCTCCCTTTGTACCCGATGGTGCTGGGACTCCTAGTCAAGTACCCGGACTCTGCTTTGGGGCAGCTGCACATGGAGAGCACCCTGGATGGGAATAAGCTCTACATCTCAGGAAACGGAGTTCTTTTTCAGCATGTCATGTATGTCCCTTGGGAAGTTTGGTCGTGCTTGTTTCTAGTTTCTAATAAAGACATTTGAGGTGTGGATGCAAACACAACCTTCCGTTATAACATAATGGTGTGAAGGATGTGCTCTCCAGGCAGCTCCATGGGATGGTACCAGAATAATTCTTATTTTATAATTAGAAAATTCTCAATTTAAAATAGCATTTCCCTGCTCACATTTACTACCACCTGGGGCATCCAGTCAATTAGTACTTATGGCCTTTGTATTTTCTTGCAGCCATTCCCAGGATGGGAGATAGAAGGATAAAACTGGTCTGTGGTCAGGAATATCCGAACCATCGGCCAGGATGAGGCTTTCCCAAAGGTTGGATAGATTGCCAAATATAATCCGCACCTGCTGACAGAGGATGGCATCCCTCATGTTGCCTCCTGACCTGGCCATCATTATTAGATCCTGTAGTAGTTTGGGGGAGTCCTGTACAAAGGGCAGGACTGGTCAGTCCAGATGTGGCAAAGTTTAGTTCCTGGCTGGGTCTCCTTGGGATGTGAATGGAGGTTGCCGGTTGGGAGCAAATAGAGCTCTGTTCTCCATGAAAAGAATGCAGGAGGAGCCAGGAGGGACTGTAGCACTGGACCACTTTACGCTGAGAGCTGTGAGCAGTGATTGGCAATCGGTTGTTTTTCCTTCTGGATCCATTTTCTAGCCGGCTGCTCCCAGGACCCGCATGGCTCCCATGGAGTGGTTTTAACTTCTTTGAGGAGTGCTGATTTCATCCTGGGGTGCCTCTGTCGGATGGAACTGAGTAGAGAGTTGTATTGTGGGAGTAACCTGTAGAGAATGAGTTTTTGTGGTGCCCTCTAGTAAGTAAGTGTAGCATTTGGTGGATCCTTTAAGGCCACTGGATGGTTTTATGGGAATGTCAGTCAGTCGTCTTGACTGACAGTCAAACAGAAAACAATGACCTAAATCATGGAAATACTAAGGAGAAACCCCCTCCCCCAACACTGGCATAGCAAATTGCTGTACATATGCAGGGGGAAAAGCCCACACTCCCTTGCACTGATATTGCTATCTAGTCGGGTAATGAAATGTCTGCAAGCAAACCATGAAGCTCAGACTCCACAATTCCACCCTCAGCTGCATAACAGTCCTGAACTCTTCTGTTGGAACTTGTTTGGTCCTAATTTAGGACCAAACTTTTGCTTTCTATGTTTTATTATTTTAACAGCCAAGGCCTAGCTTCTGCATGGAGCCAAACAATATTATGACACAGAAGCTTCAGTTTCTAACTGTTCAATATTTTATGTAATGAAGTGAAAGTACACTGCTAACAGTAGCTCTTAAGCAAGGTTTAATGGCAAATTAATATGCGTATGATAAGGAGGAGCTGTATCTTTTTTTTTAAAGTAGAGTGAGGAAATCTGATATATGTATATGAAGAAGAAAAGCAGTAGTTAAGAAGTCCGTATAAAGAAGAAAGAATGGAAAGAAATAATCCAGTAGCTGCCTTAAAATAAGAATGATAAAAAAATCTACATTTTTGGCAAGTCTTTCTCTTTTTCTGTGCAAAGGAATTGGTTAGGAACTTGCAGACTTCCACTTACACGAAATATGTCTGAACTTCCACATCTTTGCACGTATTTGGATCAAATGGATCTCATCTATGAGCCAATGAAGGATGCTTTAAAAAGATTTCTAAACCCGAAGACGCCCACAGATTCCCTGATAAAAAGTAAGTTGTGCCTCCCTTGAGATATATTATGCACGTGAAACTGTGTTGTGGGAATCATTCACAGGTTAAAGATCTAGGTAAGGAAAAAACCCTGCAAAAAAGGCTGCGGCAAAAAAAACACCTCCTGTGTTGTTGCAGAACAGGAGAGACTGTCATCGGGGGGCCAAGCTGAACTTGAAGGAGACTCTACTTTTTCAAGGATGAATATGTGATAGATTCTTCATTGGACACACTGAAATTGTCCAGTCATATTTTAGGTTAATGTATTGTACAGATTCAGCTCACACAATGGTTGACCTGCACAACATAGTTGAGAATTCTGACATAAAATGATCTAGTATATCGACCAAGGCATCTCTGGCTTGGTCATGGAACTTGTGAAGTGGATCTTAGAATTGTTGTAGATTGCAAAATTGTTTGAGCCAGTAATGAATTTTCTCTGATTTCCTTGCCTGATCTAATCATTGATGAGGAAATTGTGTGGTTCAGGTGCCTGGGCTATTTCATTCCTCCGTGAATCCATTCCTTTGTGATGCAAAAGTATAAAAGTAGACTTTCTGCCATTTGGATTGTGTTTTGTAGGTGCAGAGTGGGCAGCAGAAATAACAGCTTTTTCCCTCCATCATATTGTCAAAGTCTATGTAGGAAGCCACTGGTATGCCACCTATTTGCAAACGTTATTAAAGGTATAATTATTAAGTATCTTTATGTTGCTTGCTCTAGAGTGGCCAATATTTAGGCTGCTTAGCTAAATGTCTATGGAGATTCTCCCTTATCCAGGTCACAGTTGTCCCAAAGGTGCTTTTTCAGAAGCAACTGGACTTTCTGGTTTTTCTTTGAAGACGTTTCGCTTCTCATCCAAGAAGCTTCTTCAGCTCTAACTGGATGGTGGGGAAGGGAAGGATTTATATTCCTTGTAGTCAGCTGGTCCTTTGCATCCTTTTAGAGAGTCGTTGAGGCTACGTGGAGGTTTAACTGTGTCCTCAGGGTCACCTGAGTAGTGCAAATGGGTGTGGAGCCTTCTTGGAACTGCTGAAAGGACTGTGTTGTACTGTGTTCTTGGATGAGAAGCAAAACGTCTTCAAAGAAAAACAAGAAAGTCCAGTTGCCTCTTGAAAAAGCACCTTTTTAGATTGCTTGTTCTAAAGAGATGAAGAGAGAGCATCGTGTGTAACTAAGCTCAGAATACATATGGCAGATTGCACAGAGAACTTGAAACTTGACCTTTCATGATTTTTGTTGTGCTTTTTGTTGTGCTTCTCCTGGAGAAATGCAGGCTGGGATGTGTGAGAGAATTCCAGTGTCATCCGTTCCCTCTCCTGAATGCTGGTGACTATGAGAAACTACCTTAGAGAGGTGTAGCATTCCTTTGAAAGAGCTGGAGTTTGCCACCTGGGCGATGCCAGTTCTCCCCCCAAGAGGTGCCCCGCAGTTTCCTTTTGTTTTTTTCTTTTTTTGCTAACACCAAACTGGACTTTCTATTGCTTTCAGGACTTTGAGCCATTTTGTCTCCTGTGCAAAAGATTGGAGGTTACTTGCCACTTCCGTTATTCAGAGGGTGCTCCTTTTTCCTAGCTCTGTGCCCCCCTCCCCCCAATTCTCCTTCTATCCTGACTGCCAGAGACACGCAGGAGGATTACTGGATGAAGTGGGAAGGAAAGTCTATGATGTTCCCTCCTCTACACAGTAAACCTATGAATTGGGCAACCTGAGAGAAATCTCTGGCCAAAGATCCTCCCAAGCCTGCCCAGACCTGTCCTTCCCCCTTTTAAGGAGAGCAATTGGTTGGTGGTTTTCCTGCTGGCAGGGAATTCTCAGAGGGAGGGGAAAGCAAGCCACAAATGGCTGCCTTTCATTGGTCCTCTATTACAGGGGTCCCCAACCCCAGGCCCTGGACGGGGACCATTCCGTGGCCTGTCAGGAATTGGGCCATGCAAGCAGTAGACGAGCGAGTAAAACTTCCTTTGTGCAAGCACAGGATCTAGGGTCCGTGTGAAACCATTCCCCCTTCCACGCAACTGGTCCCTGGTGCCAGAAAGGTTGACTGCTGCCCTATTACAAATGGGAAGGGCTTGCCTTCCTCCTGCTAGCCTTGGGAGTGAGGCTGGGCAGGGCTTGGAGGGTGAACTTAAAACAATCTTGTGCCAGTGGCTCTTCTGCCGATGGGTCCCATTCTAGAGGGGCTGCCTGGCAGTGTCCTGAGTCTCTCTTGGAAGATGACAGTAACTTTCCAATCCACATTTTTTCCAACTTTTAGAGCGACAGCATTTACTAATCTAGCATGATGGCACAGGATTTGGGCATTTTGCTTGAAATTGTGGCATTTTAAAATTATTATATCTGAGGATAGGGGAACCAAGGAACATCTGGATCCCTTAGTACAGGCAGTCCTCCAGATATGACAGGTCACTTAATAAATGTTCAGAATTACGACAGACATCCCAAAACTACATACTGTATGACCCTTTTTCAAAGTTACAGTGGCCCCCATGGTCATTTGCCCTTATGACTGACCATGGGAATGCTGCAACACCCCCACCTCTCTTGCCTTCCATCCTGCCCTGACAGGACTCCAAAGTGCATTGGGTCTGCTTCCTAGGCCTCCTGGAAGAGACCGCCATTTTCAATGCTCCAGCGATTCCTTGTGGAAATGGCCACTGCGTTCAGAGCTTCTTGCCCCAATGACCGGGCCATTTGATAGGCGAGGGGCCTGGCCCTTGTTTTGCCCCAGAAAGGCAGGGGGACCTGGCCAGGAGGAAGGGCAGTGGCAGAACCTGGAAAGGCAGGGGTGCCCCACGTTTTCCTTCCCCCTTGTTTCTCGTTGGCAAGATAGCCAACTGCACAGCAGACACGCGTGCGAGCCTCCCTGGGGGCAGAAAGTGGACCATAGGATATCCTGGGGGTGAGAGAGGCCTTGGAGAGCCCAGTCAGGTGGATTTGTGCCTGCACTAGGCCTCCCAGGATCTCCCCCACCTCTGAGCTCCACTTAATGACCCACACGTTCATTTAAGCGATGCACAGGGGTGAGGGGGAGTGGGGATGCTGGTCGTTACTTGACTTGATGTAGTTCATTTAATGTTTGTCCCAATTTTCGGCCTTAATGGACAGCCTTCATTAGAGTCGTAACTTGAAGCTACCTGTACCACATTGGGCTGCTGTGGCATTGCAGTTTTAGTCTTTTAAAGACTAACTAAACTGATAAAAGCATTTTTTCCATGACCCGAGACTCAGGACAATCAATGTATCTGATTTTTATACAAAATATATATGCCATAGTAAAAGTGAGCAAAAGACATTTTTACTGCAGCAAACTCCGGTGACTGTTTCCCCTCTGGAACCATGGGAGGATGCAGCCCATGCTCTGCGGGGACGTGGGCCACCTGCAGGCCAGGCAAAATGGGCAGCCTCCATGCCACATGTTGATTTGATGCTAACAACGCCAGTCAGTTGTGGTGCCCCTTTGCACCTGATATTATTCTGTCATTGTGAGCTATCTAGTTCTTTAGAATACAAATCGGGGGTGGGTGGGGGAGGGGGTGGTAAGGAAAACAGTATTTTCAGTTTGAGAGAAAGCTTATGGAAAGAGCTGATTTGAAATCTCCTGCCTTTTTTCCCTTTTAGTTTCCAGAGTTGTTGTCAAATTGCAAAAAGGTATATTGGATTGCTTATGGCCAGAGTCTCCTCATTCATGGAGATGGAAAAATGTTTCGACATGTTCTCAACTTCTTAAGACTTGGCAAGTTGTATTTACCATCTGAATTTAAGTACGTTAATTATTGTTTGATGCATATTATATCTGGGATAGCTAAGGAGCAGTTTTACCTTAAGATAGAGTTGGAAGTGCTCAGTGCACCGAATGGCTGCCTCTCTCAACCATATTCTGTGGAGAATAAGGCTTTAATTATTTCCTCCACAAAGTTCTATTTTCTCTAAAACTGTAGCAATTTGTGTTTGCCAATTTCTCTTAGGTTGTTCCTGTTTCATTATGTTCCCTATGATGTCATTAAATGTTGCTAATTAACAATTTTCAGCAATAAATCAGGACAACAAACTAAACATTGTTTCAGAAATAACATACGTGATGTAAGGGAACTTGAAGATTATTTATCCCAAATCTTGGAAAGTGCATTTGTCTTGTGAAGGACTTTGCACTTGGGCGCAGCCAGGGGAGGCTGAAGTGGCAGAGCCCCAGGGCAGATGCTCTGGGACAACGAAGGTATCCCTCTGCAGCAGCAGAAGGAGCAGCTGAACTGAAGGCAGTCTTGTACTTGGACCAGGCCTCCCTCCTGCTGCCTAACTTCATCGTGGCTCTGGGTAGCTTATATTTAAAATGAGAAAACCACCAAAAGAACTTCCAGACCAGCATTCAGACAAACTGCACAACAACCAGCCATCCAGGGCTACACAAACACCCTAGCCCAAAGAAAACAGCGGTGCTTTAAAAGATGGGATTAGAGAATCATTCTTGCCATCAGAAAATTCCTCCTCATTTCCAGGTTGAATCTCCTCCTGCCAAGCTTCCACCGCAGCTTTTTGTCCTGCCCTCAGGTGCTCTGGAGAGTAAATTAATGTCCTCTTCCCTGTGACAGCCCCTCAAGTATTGGAAGATCGCTCTGTTGTTTCCCCTCAGTCTTCTCTTCATTTGGCTAAATGTACCCAGTTCCCTTAGGTGTTTATTATATGACTTACCCTCCAGCCTCCGAATCATCTTGGTTGCTCTTCTCTGCATTCTTTCTAGAGTCTCAATATCTTTTTTGTATTGTGGTGACCCAAACTGGATGCAGTATTCCAAATGTGGTTTCACTAGCGCAGTGTAGAACAGCGCTACATTCCTCATGATCTTGATGCTGTTCCTCTATTGATGCATCCTAGAACTGTGTTGGCTTTTTTGGCAGCTAACTCGTAGGAAGTGGTGATCCACTCGGATTCCTAGGTCCCCCTCACAAGTATTGCTACTGAGGCAGGTACCTCCTATTCTATATCTGTGCATTTGGTCTTTCCTGCCTAGGTGCAGGACCTGACTTTTCTCACCACTGAACTGCATCTTGTTGGATAGGGTGCAGTGCTCAAGTCTGTCAAGCGAAATGTCTTCAAAGAAACACAAGAAAGTCCAGTTGCCACTTGGAAAAGCACCTTTGGGACATGCATAGTTATTTTTTATTGAAAGGAAATGGTTACAGAAATCTTGACAAATGGATCACGTTCACTTTAGAGCTCAATTGATCGTACAGTTCATTAAGTAGATTTTGGTTCACCTTCATTTGCCTGGCTGGAAACCAGGGAGCAGGATACCCAAACAAAGGGCACTGAGTCAGTCTCGGGGGGGGGGGGGTATTTCCCCAGTTCCTTTAAACTTTTTCAGAATTTAAACCTGGCTATGCCAATTGGCCCCAATGGGGGAATTTCATGCTGGGGTGGTTGATCGACTGGCAGCAGCTTCCACCTCCCCCCCCCCACACACACACACATATTCTGCTCCCTTCCTCCTCATCTTTACTTATAACTTAGATTTTATTGTAATTTTCATATGATTTTGTATATTTATTTATATATTTATGGTTTCATTTTAATGCAAACCGTCCAGAGTCGCCTTGTGGTGAGATGAGTGACAAACAAATTTAATAAATAAAAAATAATAAACATAGAATTGCACAGTGTATAGTTACGAACCTCTGCCGACTCCAGAACTAGCATGGCTTCCATGCCAGTTCAGTCCATGAGCTGGGGAGCCTTAGATTCAAGGGGTGGTTAGTCCCCCGGTCCTTGTCCCCAGTCAGTCCCTGCCATGGCTTTGTTTGGGTATCAGGCAATGCCTGGGAGACCCTCTCACAGAATCAAGTGGCCTTCCAGGATGAGAAGATGGAACTTCAACATGTTCTCTGTGAAGCTGAACTATGGGTCAGTGGTAAAATCATCATTATAATAATTTCTTTTCCTTTTTTAAAATTTAGCAAAGGTTAATGGGGAATCTCAGTACAGTTGATTTGACATGATTTGCTTTTTCACCCCATGACAGGGAATGGTCACTTTTGTGCCAGGAAGTGATAGAGTACCAGATCCCTTCTCTGTTGGAGGCTCTCGATCAGTATGACACGTACAGGTATTTCTTCTTCTTCTTCTTCTTCTTCTTCTTCTTCTTCTTCTTCTTCTTCTTCTTCTTCTTCTTCTTCTTCTTCTTCTTCTTCTTCTTCTTCTTCTTCTTCTCCTTCTCCTTCTCCTTCTCCTTCTCCTTCTCCTTCTCCTTCTTCTTCAATGTGGGCCCATTTTCTCATTTGCTGCTCAACATAAATAAAATTCAGTGTACTTACAACCACAATTGAGCCCAAACTTTCTGTTGCTAAGCAAGACAGTTGTTCAATGAGTTTTGCCTCATTTTACAACCTTTCTTGCCACAGTTGTTAAGCAAATCACTGAAGTTGTTAAGTTAGTAACACATTTGTTAAGTGAATCCATTGACTTGGCTGGTCAGAAGGTCGCAAAAGGGGATCATGTGATCCCAGGACACTGCATGCCAGTTGCCAAGCGACACGTAATCGTGGGGTTGCTGCAACAGTCATAAGGGTGAAAAACACCCAGGAGTCATTTTTTTCAGCGATGTTGCAACTTCTAACAGTCACTAAACAAGTGGTGTTAAGTTGAGGAGGACCTGCTGGGGCTGCTTCATCCCTGGAGGAGCCTGGACAGCCATTTGTCTCAAATTCTATAAGATCTCCTGCTTGACCAGGGAGTTGAACTGGAAGAGCTTCAAGGTCCCTTCCAGCTCTATTCTGATTGGTTGATTAACCTCTTATCAGTCATTGGATAGGACCAGAATACTGTAATAGGAAGCAGGAGCTCTCAGTGAAGAAGAACAAAAAATAGGAGAGGTGCAGAAACCCCAGCCCTTCCCCCCCCCCAGAACACCCCCCCCCACCAGGAAAGGCTGGGCTGTCTTGGAGAAGCCCCTCCCTTTGGAATGCAGGATCTCTTGGGGGGGGCAGCTTTAAGCCACCAGGGTGGGGTAAGAGGACATTTGAACACAATGCAAAAGTTGGTTTGGCGCTTTGGCCAAGAATTTAAATGTCAGTTGCTCCTCAAAATCTTTTTCTCCTGCCCCTTAGGAAAAAGGGGGGGAAATCCATATAGCTTTCTCCTGTTCTTGACTTCTAACTCTTAATAGGAGAATTTTAATAATGACCAATATTATTGAGGCATAGAAAGTGTTTCCTAAAAAAGATATAAAATGTTTGTGTTCCAGATTATGGGTACAACAACAGGAAGTTCAACATGTAGTTTATCCAGTTAGAAACCTTGAGTCTCCAATATCAGAGAAGGATACCGGATCCAACGAAGTCCTTCGAGATGTAATGTTATTTTTTATTATTACTATTGTTGTGATTGGTCTCATAGTCATCCAGATGTTTAGATTTGGCATTTTTATCCAGCTGTTCAGTCCTTGCCAAGGACTTGAAAAACACAGGTGTTCTTTGATATTGTTAAAAGTGTTGTTACATGATGTCAGCTGTTCCAAGTCAAAGCTGCCTTTTGCAATTGACGGATGGGGATTTTGTCAAGAGGTGCTCCAGATTGCACTCAAGGAGCTTCTGATTAATGCTTTGTTTTGCCATAGTTGTTCCATTTCTATTTGTATTTTGTGATTTTTTTCCCCAGCTCTTTCTTTTTTATTCTGCTGTTATTACTACTGTCATGCTGGTTTTCTTCTTCCTCATTTTTGAGCACTGCAGAAAAAGGTATCCTTCCAATGATAGGGTGAAAAAGTCTGCCTTTTTAAACATGGGTCAAAAGAAAAGTTAATGCCAGGCTCAGAAAACAAATAGGGGGAGAAACAGTTTTCTTTCCTAATCAAAACATAGCAGTATAATGGATAGCAAGACAGAGCAAGTTTCTACACTTCCCATCACCTTTAATAATATTCATAGATACGAATTCATAGTCATCAATGTAAGACCAGCCTTTTACTACAGCCTCTGAGTGGGGACTTTATGACTCCTGCAGCGCTTCCAGCTATGGCAAACTGACTACATTTCTGTCACGTGACTACATGTCAGGCGCTTGGTAACTGGCTCACCTGATCAAGTCAGCATCCCGTTGTCACGTGATCACATTTTGCAATATTTCTTGCTGTCTTCTGGTGTTTTTGATGGTTTCTGGCAAAAAAAATCTGGCTTGCTTAACAACGGTGGTGATTTGCTTCATGACTCCAGTGAAAAATGTCCAAAAAGCAGGTTTGGTCATGTGGGTGCCTCAACTTGGACTGCAGTGTACTGACTACAGTCAGACTCTTAAACACAATCACAATCACTCCACGCACACGCGGAAATGTATGACTAGTTTTTCTTTTTCTTTTTCCCCCTAATTACTTGCATAGGGATTATTCTTTATACTATTTATGTTGTTTGTGTTTTTTGTCATGGATTGCACCAGTGAGGCTAAAATCAATTTCGTTGTATACATGATGTACAATGACAATAAAGGCTATACTATTCAGTGACCTCTGACCAGATTTCTAGTCGCTCTCATGGTTGTAAATTGAGGACAACCTGTATGGCCTTTCAGTCTTTCTTATTGGAGCAACATTGCTGCTTTTAGCTCTACTTGGTTATTCTCTGATGGCAGATACACACAGCAAAAATCATCTTTGGATTTATATAAGAAAGAATAGCAATAGCAATAGCACTTAGACTTATATACCGCTTCACAGCGCTTTCCAGCCCTCTCTAAGCAGTTTACATAGCCAGCGTATTGCCTCCAACAATCTGGGTCCTCATTTTACTGACCTCGGAAGGATGGAAGGTTGAGTCAACCTTGAGCCTGGTGAGATTTGAACTGCCAAATTGCAGGCAGATGGCAGTCAGCAGAAGTAGCCTGCAGTATTGCACTCTAACCACTGCGCCACCGCAGCTCTTGCTACAATACAATTAATACATTATTTATTATGCTTTAATGGATTTTTTTCTCTTCCTTTTTTGAAGCATCTACATTTTGCTGTGGATTTAGATCAGTGTGCCAATAATTGGAATATAGCTAGAGAACCACAATCTATGGAAGGGAGTGATAGAGAGAACACCAATTACACCAGCATTTCCTCCAATAAGGGAGCAAAGCGAAAACATCCCTGGGAAATGTCCAAGTCCTCCGAGGACTGGGGAAACTCCTGCCTTTTCCGACAGGAAGGAAGCCCCCCCAAGAAAAGAGGAGCAAAAGGAAGCTTAACCAAACCCTTGGAGAACAGTGACCCCCCCATTCAGAAGCTCATTTCCCTGGTGCAAGGCTGGGATATGGCTCACTGCAGATGCTGTGGGGCTCCCCAGGGACCAGGATCTGGTGAAGAATCTAAATGGAGAGCATTGGTGAGGACCCCCCCTGTCAGCTGCTCCAGAATCTCCAGCTCTGAGCTATCCGGTAATGAACTGGACATACAAGGGGCACCAAGAACACCAGGAAATCTCTCCAAGGCTGGACTGTGCAAGCAGGGGCCTCTGCCTCCCCAGGGCTGGCTGGCAAAGGCAGATGAGCCAAGCTGTTTGGAGGAGGTGCCCTTCTCAGGAAAAAGTACTTGCTCTCAGGAACAGAGTGGACAGAAAGAGAAGGGTAAGTGGAACTCTTTCACTTGCTGCTTGTAAATGACTTCTGGGTTTGATTGGGAATAAGGGACTGCTCTCCATGGCTTATTTATTCTAGAAATTAGGGGTTCCTTAGAAATTATAGGTAGAGCTTGATAACATTTATTTTGTCCCTGAGCCTTGTATTTTTAATTGCATCCTGTTCAGGAGGAGGCTTAGTGATCAACTTCTTGATAAGATAGTCATGATCTTTGGAGTAGTTAAAGCATTTGGTTTTTCTTTTCTAAGTGTAAAACCTTACTTTTCTCACCACTGAATTCCCCTTCTTGGATAGGGTCCAGTGTTCAAGTCTGTAAAGATCCTTCTGAATCTTGAGTTTATCTTCTAAAGCAGGGGTGTCAAACTCACATTGTCATAGCGGTATATTGGGCATCACATGACGTATTGGGCCTTTTTCCCCTTTGCTAAACGGTGGGCGTGGCCAGCGCGTGACGCATCCGGCCCGTGGGCCAGGAGTTTGACAGCCCTGTTCTAAAGTGTTGGCTATTCCTCCTAGCTTGGTGTTGTCTGCAAAGGAACCCCTCTGTTCCTTCATCTAAATTGTTTATGAAGATGTTGAAGAATATTGTGCCCAAGGCAGACCTTGAGAAACAGCTGTTCTATGCCACATTTTTTCTACCTTATCCAGAAGTAGGCTATGGTCTACATGGTTAAATGCTTTTGAAGAGTACTGGGCCTAAGTCAGAACCTTGGGGTATCTCATGGCATACTTCCATCCATGTAGATGTAGTTCCATTAAGGACTACATGTTGAGTGTGATTTGTCAACAACTCACATCTAATGGTGATGCTGTCTATTCCACATTTTCTATCTTATCAAATAATAGGTTGTGGTCTACTTTATCAAATGCCTTACTGAAGTCCAAGTATACTATGTCCATAGCATTTCGCTGGTCTGCTAATTTAGTCACTTTGTCAAAGAATGCAATAAGATTTGTCTGGCATGGTTTTTGACAAAGCCATGCTGGCTTCTAGTAATAGCTTTCCTCGTTTCTAAATGTTTGTAGATGTGTTGCTTGATTAACTTTTCCAGGATCTTCCCAGGTTTTGATGTCAGGCTGATTGGTCTATAGTTTCTTGGATCAATCCTCCCCCCCTTTTTTTTGAAGGTGGGAACTACATCAACTCTTTTCCAGTCCTCTGGTAGTTCCCCGATATTCCAGGAACTGTGAAAAATATGGTTCAATGGTTCCAAGATAAACAGCTGCCAGTGCCTTCAGAACTTTGGGATGTAATCCATCTGGTCCTGCAATTTGAACTTGTTCTAGACTGGACAGGTGTTGTCTTACCATGTTGCCTATTTTGACTTGTATTCCTAATTTGTCTTTTACAGTTCTGCTTTTGGTAGGTTGGACTCTTTTTTTTCCCTTTTATGTAAAGAAAGATGTAAAGAATGAATTAAGCAGTTCGACTTTCTCCCTGCTGCCTGTCATGTCCTTGCCATCTCTCTTTACTGGACCGATTGACTTTTTTCTTCTTTTTTACATGTTGAAAGAAACTTTTAAAAATTATTTTTGACATTTGTTGAAAGTCTTAGTTCATTCTGAGCCTTAGCTTTCCTGACTTCATCATTGCAGGCTATATGCTGACATTCTGCTTTAGTTATATGTCCATCTTTCCATTTTTTTTACTTATCCATTTTGTCGTTCAGTTTATCAGAGAGTTCCATGTGAAACTACACTGGTTACATCTGGGGTTTCTTGTTTTTCTTTTTGAGTGGTATTTTACAATCTCGTTTTTCCAGATTTTCCCCAGTTTCTAGAGTTGTTTTTCCCTTTAAGATTTTCATCCATGGAATCCTTTCCAAGCTCCAATTTTGATGAAATCAGCTCTCTTAGAGTCTAAGTCTAAGACACTAGTTTGACTTGGTTCTATTGCTTGTGTGACTGCACTAGGTTGAATTCCAATATGACATGGTCACTCTCCCTCAAAGTTCCCACAACTTCAACCCCTTCTATCATTTCATTTATTTATTTATTTATTTATTATATTTCTATACCGCCTTTCTCCCGTAGGACTCAAGGCGGTGTACAGTCAAGAAAAATATAGACACACAAACATCATAAAATTGCTAATTAAAATTGTTACTTAGTTTGGTCAATTAAATAAAACCCAGAATTAGATAACATTTAAAAAATCATTTGCATGTTTGTATGTTTAGCCCTGCCTGTTGGAACATCAGGGTCTTGAGGGCACGGCGGAAAGCATGGAGGTCAGGGATATTCCGTATCTTCGGGGGCAGTTCATTCCAAAGGGTTGGAGCCCCCACAGAGAAGGCCCTCCCCCTGGGAGTCGCCAGTCGACATAATTTGACTGACGGTACCCTGAGTAGTCCCTCCCTGTGAGAACAAACTGGTCGGTGGGAGGCTATTGGTGGCAAAAGACGGTCTCGTAGGTACCCAGGTCCTAAGCCATGGAGCGCTTTAAAGGTGATAACTAACACCTTGAATCGCACCCGGAAGACCACCGGGAGCCAGTGCAGCTCGCATAGGAGAGGTGTTACATGGGCGTAATGAGCTGCGCCCATAATCACCCGCGCGGCTACGTTCTGGACCAGTTGGAGCCTCCGGATGCTTTCGTCTAGTGGTGAGAATTAAGTTCAATATAGCTGACCCTCTGGTTCCCTCCTTTACCTTTTGGGTGACAAAGTTGTCCGCTACATTCGTCAGGAATCTGTTTGATCTCCCACTTAGTGCAGAGTTTCTCTCCCAGTTGATGTCAGGATAATTAAATGCTTTCTGCACACCTTAGCTAACTGATTAGCAAATGTTCATCCATTTCCTCTGGTTGGTTGGGTGGCCTGTAGTCATTCCTTTTTCCTTTTAGAGTAACCAGACGTGGGGGGATGCCACTGGCCCCTTTCACTGCCGTGAGAGGGCAGTGAACCAGCTCCTGATATGAAGATCTACTTTGACCCAGTATTATTGGACAATCTGGTGAAGCCCTTACCAGTTGACTCTCCACCTCTGTTTTGTGCGATGTTTATGGCTGCTGACCTGCTTGCGCTGCGAGACTCCCCCCTCTCGCAGGTTTGGCCCTCCTCACTATTGAGGGCCTACCTTGGTGACGGATTTTGGAATCCCGAGAGGTAGCATCCGGCGAGGAGGGGGTTGTGGGGTTTTTTGGGGAAATTTTTAGATAAGGTTTTAAAGGTTTCTGGGAGGGGGGTGGGCTCAGTGGGTTTGGGGGAGAACCTGTCGGGGAGGAGGCCAGAGCCGGCTGAAGAGCACGGCACAAGAGGTGCGGGAACCGGGGTCAAGGAGGGGGTTAGAGCTTGTGTTGTGGATGGACATTACATCAGTACTGTGGGTGGGAGGGGCAGATATGGCAGGAGCAGGGGGCCACATCAGGTTGTGGGAGCGCGCGCCCGCTGGCTCCAAGCGGTGGCACGCTCTGGCCTCCAATGCTCCTCTCATTCCCCAGGTTGCACAGACCCTCAGGCCCTGGGCCTTCAGCTGATGCTGTGCAACGCCCGGTCCATGGTAAATAAAGCCCCCCTCATTTGTGATCTTGTTCAGGAGGGGGGAGCGGACCTGGCGGGTATTACAGAGACCTGGTTGGGCCAGGAGGGGGGGATCCCCCTCGTTGAGATGTGCCCACCCGGTTTCCGCGCATTCCATCAGCCGAGGACACAGGGGAAGGGCGGGGGGGGTGGCGGTTGTCATTAGAGAAGGTCTTGGTCCGAGGGAGGCCACTGTTCCTCAGATGGCTGGATGTGAGTCCCTCCTTGTGAAGTGGGGTCATGGGGTGCAGATGGGCGTGCTGGTTACGTACCTGGCTCCCTGCCACGTGACGGCAGCCCTGCCCGAGCTGCTCAACGTTATAGCCGCGGTGGCGGTTGACACCCCCAGGCTTATGGTCATGGGGGATTTTAACCTGCCATCTGTCAGTGAGGCATCTGAGGTGGCTCGGGAGTTCATGGCTTCCATGACGGCCATGGACCTGACCCAGTTAGTTCATGGCCCTACTCACATGGGGGGAAACACACTAGACCTGGTTTTTGTCTCTGGTCAGTAGTTGAGTGATCTTGAGATAGGGGATATAGTGATCGAGCCCTTGTCATGGTCAGATCACTCCCTCCTTCGCTTTGACCTTCGAACCGCCGCACCCCGCCGCAGGGAGGCGGAACCATTGAGGTGGTACCACCCCATGGGCATGCAGACATTCCGGAGCATTGCACTGGTTCCTTCTCCCATTCCAGCGATCAGGCTGCTCCTCATCGAGGAGGTGTACTTAACTCCTCAAGTCCGTCTGTCCCTGACCTGGTGGATGTCTCCTTCAATCCGCGAGGGCTGCGACTTTCTAGAGCCGGAGAGGCTTACATTAACATCGGACGCCAGTCTCCGAGGTTGGGGGGTGCACCTCGGCAATCTTGTGGTGCAAGGTCTGTGGTCCCCTGCAGAACGCCTCAGCAGCATAAATCTGCTCGAGCTATGGGCAGTCAGGCTAGCGCTTCGACACTTCAGGAGTTAAGTGGAGGGCCGTCACCTTCTAATCCTCATGGACAACACTGCGGCCAAAGCACATATAAACAAAGAAGGGGGCACAAAGTCCAGGACGCTAATGTTCGAAGCGGAACATCTCTTCAACTGGGCGGAGTGTCATCTTCGATCCATCAAGGCAGACCACATTTCGGGGGTGGACAATGTACAGGCCGACTGGCTCAGCCGAGAGCAGATTGACCCGGCGGAGTGGCAGCTCCATCCTCGCCTGTTTCACGAGATTTGTCGCCGGTTCGGGACACCGGAGATAGACTTGTTCGCCTCTCGGAAGAACACTCAACTACCTCGCTTTGTGTCCCGGTATCCAGACCCATCGGCGGAGGATCGCAACGCTCTCAGGTGTCCATGGCCAAGGGGCCTTCTCTATGCGTTCCCTCCCATCCCTCTGCTGTCCCAGGTTGTGAGGAAGCTGCTGCTAGAGAAGGCGGATTTAATCCTGGTGGCTCCCAACTGGCCACGCAGGGCCTGGTATGCAGACCTCATTGCCCTCTCCGTGGTGCCACCTTGGGTGATTCCACTTCACCAAATATCACTTCACCAAGGGGCCGTTTGTCATCCGGAGCCCCAGTGGCTCCACTTGGCCATCTGGCATTTGAACGTGTCATCCTAAAGAAGGTACATCTGTCAGACGGTGTTGTTGAGACTATACAAGCGGCCAGACATCCTTCCACGTGCTGTATTTATGAGGCATCCTGGAGGGCCTTCTGCGCTTGGGGGGCTTCGAGACATGTGGAACCCACTCTGCCAACGTGGAAGAGGTCTTGGAATTCCTGCAAACGGGACTTAAGAAGGGCCTAGCTCCCGCAACGTTACGACGCTAGACAGCGGCATTATCCACCGTCTTGAAATGCCCTCCCTATCATTCTCTCTCTCACCACCGGCTTATCAGAGGGTTTCTTCACGGCGCTATGAACTTGTGGCTGCCTCAGGTGCACAGATACCCGACCTGGGACCTGCCCCTTGTATTACAGGCTCTGATGTCTCCACCTTTCGAGCCTCTGACTACTGCTTCTTTGAAACATTTGTCTCTTAAGGTGGCGTTCCTTTTAGCCATCACCTCCGCCCGGAGGGTGTCAGAGCTCTCAGCTCTATCGACGCGGGAGGACCTCTGCATTTTTTGTGACAGCGTAGTGGTTCTGAGACTTGATCCTACGTTTGTTCCGAAGGTGAATTCCCTTTTTCACCGGGTGCAAGAACTCACCTTACCGGACTTCTGCCTGTCCCCAAGAAACTCTACGAAATGACGCTGGCACAAACTAGATGTTAAGCGGGCGCTTCATATATACATTCGCCGGACTGCCACCTTTCGTCGGACGGAGGCTCTGCTGGTCTCATTCCACCCGGCCTCCATGGGCCAGAAGATCTCTCCGGCCATGGTAGGCAGGTGGCTCAAGGCGTGCATCTCCTTGGCGTATGAGTTGGCGGCAAAACCACTTCCGGGGCGCATTCTGCCGCACTCCACCCACAGCGCGGCCACTTCTGCAGTGTGGGCGACGCAAGCCTCTGTGGAGGACATCTGCTGTGCTGCCACGTGGTCCTCGATGTCGCAGTTCATACGCCACTACAGGATTGACTCTTACGCTTCCTCGGACGCTTCCTTTGGTCGGCGAGTCCTGCAGAGAGTTATTTTGGACAGGGGTTCGGAGGCAGCCAGTTTCCCGCCCTAGTACTTTGAGCTTGGGTATGTCCCAGCTATGGACAGTGGGAGTAGCACTCTGAAAAACCGACATTGACTTACCTGAACGTCCCTTTTTGGAGTGCTGCGACCACTGTCCATTCCCTCCCCCCTGTTTTGTGTTCTGGTGTTGCCGTTTCTTTCAGACTGTCTGCCTCCATTCCAGACTGGAGAACTGTTTTTTTCCTATTACCTTACCTGTTGGACTTCACTGTTGTGCCTTGCTGTGCCTTCGTGATAGACTGGAGGATTATGGGATTGGAGGCGTGCCTTAACAGGGAGAGTTGATCAGGTCTCACTCAGTTAGTGTCAAGATCTGAGGGAACATCCCAGCTATGGACAGTGGTCGCAGCACTCCGAAAAGGGACGTTCAGGTAAGTCAACGTCCGTTCTCAGGGTGCCGTCAGCCAAACAGTGTCGGCTGGCGGCCCCCAGGGGGAGAGCCTTCTCTGTGGGGGCACCTACCATCTGGAACGAACTCCCCCCAGAGATATGGAGGATCCCGGACCTGCGTACGTTTCGTCGTGCTCTCAAAACTTTTTTATTTCAGCAGGCTGGCCCGGCCTAACTCTCCTCTTTTAAATTTTTAATTCGTGATTTTATAAATTGGGTGTTTTAATCTGTGTTTCGGCCAAAATATTTAATAATTTTAAGGGATTTTTTAATATTTGTATTATCTGTATTTTATCTTGGCTGTTCACCGCCCTGAGTCCTTCGGGAGTAGGGTGGTATAGAAATTTGATAAATAATAAATAAATAATAATAAATAAACCTAAATGCATTCTAGGAGGCTTTCATCCTTTGTTTTGCATTTCTGTAGAGGTGTAATGATTTTTATACATAATGCAACTCCACCTCCTCTTTTGTTACATCTTGTTTCTTTTGAACAATTTAAATCCTTCTAGCCGTATGCTCCAGTCATACAGCTAGAAGGTCACAGTCACAGTCATACAGTCACATCTCACAAGTTTCGGTAAAGGCAACAATGTCATATCTGCCTTCATGTACTGGGAGTTTCAGCTCAGCTTTTAGTTCTTCATACTTTGGGGTTTGAGTCCTTTTTGACTGATCTTGTATTTGCTTTCTACATCTCCTGTTTTTGTCTGTATTTCCTTTCTTCCTTGCCACTTGGTTGATTGCCATGAGGTTTATCCTTGGAATTACCTTCCAAAAGTTCGTCTCTCTCCTTCTCCAGTGTTAGTTTAAAGCCCTGTGGATAAGGGGAGCCAGTTGGCTTCCAAAGATGTTCTTTCCAGTTATTGTGAGGTGTAGCCATCCCCCATGCAGATATTGTGGAGGTGGTCTAGGAATTGGAAGTTCTCTCGATGGCACATCCCCTAAACCAGTGGTTGACTTCCATGCTTCTGTGTTTCCTCATTGGACGGTTATCATTTTGCAAATTGATTGATGGCCGATTCCACCTCCCTGCCCTTGCTCTCTACATATTTTTGTTGTCCTATTAATGTATTCTCGTTGTGTTCTTTTTCATTGTTTATTTTATTGTTCTACTATTTTACTTCTGTACTCTTTACACTCTCTTCATTTGTTCCTTTTTATTATAGTAAGTGGGTGAGATAGGTGGCAAATAAATTTAACAAATAATAGATTAGAGAGAGAGATATGATAGATAGACAGACAGACGTATATACATTGTTTTTTAAAGATGTAATATTTTAAAAAATGACCTTTGGTACTTAGAAAGCCGAAGATGATCTTCCAAGATGATTGGAAAAAATGATGTTGAGAAGGCAGAACCCAGAGATTCTGTATTTGTTTTCTCCCAATAGGAAAATGAAACTATTGTGGTTTCATGTGGGGGGAGAAGAGAGGTGGCTGCTTAATACAGACTAGGAGGGTGAGAGAGAATTTAGCTAAAGGAACTGATTTTGGTCCCCAAGGCAGGGAGATTGTCTCCCAAGGTGTGGCACTCCAGAGCTGATCTGCTCCAATGTCTCACTTGAAGACATGCAGGTGGGCAATGAGAGGTGCCTCGATGTGCGCCAGGGGTGTGGACCAAGTCCCGGGTGCTGCCATGGCCATCGGGTGGCTCCAGCTGATTTTTGGGTTTGCTGTGGTCTGTCCTGCCCAGACCTCTTCACCTGCCTTCTGTCCTCTTCTCCTGGCTGCAGTGGGGACAGGCAGCCTTTCCTTCCTTTGTAAGCTGTCATCCAGTCAATGTGCAGAGCATGTGCTGTAACAGTGACATACACACACACACCAGTTTCATAACTACAACTAAAAAACTCAATTCTTTGGGTTGCTGTGTATGTTTCTTAGGGTTTTGTTTGTTTCATCAAGGGGTCAGCTTGTAAGTCTAGTAAACAGTGGAACAAGAAGCCAAGGATTCATGAAACTCAAATGCTTTGCTGCCATCTTGTGAATGAATAATGATTGCCTTGCAAAATAAATATATGAAACGAGAATGATTGGGTTGGTAAAGATCAAAAATTAATGGTGATGGAGTTGAAAGGCTCTGAAAGATGAGTAAGAAGTTTAAAGCATGAAGCAGCACAGAGACTCTGTAGGCATAAGGAAGGTTAGAGAAGTAGAGAGGTACAGCGAATTATGTTCATATACTCTGCATTTTACAGGAGTTTGTTTTCTCTCTACTCAAGCTTCTTAAAGTTTCTTTATGCTTCACAAAGCATCCTTATCCCGAATGGGAATAGTATGATCGATATTTATGTCAACAACCATTTGGGTGCTCCTTCATTCAATTCCCACATGGCTTCTGACTGCATCATAAGGAAGCCCTGTGGTGGAAAAAGGACTTTTGTTTTCTGTTATTAAACTTTCCCTAAAGAGAATTTGAATTCATAAGAAGAAGAATTACCAACTATTTCAAAGCCTCTTTGGGATGCGTGTGTTTAATTTCACCCTTGTTGTTTTGAGAAGGTTATAATTAATCCCCCTGTGGGTTTCTACTAACCTTGTCTTCAACTCCAGAAGATATTACAGACAAACGCTTGTCCAATTCTTTCTTGAAAACCTCCAGCAATGGAGTACCCACAACTCCAGGATGCAAACTGTTCCATGGATTAATTGTTCTTGCAAATTATTCTCAAAAATAGTCTGAGCCCTGTTCCTTAGACTGCAGTGGGATCCCCAATGGATGAACCTCTGGGTTGGGATCCATCTCGGAGAGAATGCTCTGCTGCCAGCAGTTCCTCATTAAATTGGAGAGATCAAGTGAGATGCTATCCAGATCTCTCCTGGATGCTTTACAACACTTTCATTTGTCATTTTTATGAGGACTCGCAAACAACATTGTAGGTATTACCAAAGTGGGTTCAGTGTCAGACCTGGCTCCACTGAGGTGAGGCAAGCTCCCGAGAGACCCAGAGACATATTGACTGAAGAAAGTGAAGCAGCCATCATCCAGGCATCTCCACCACAGTCATGTTTGGCGGAATGGCCTTTAGATGGAAGCCGTCTTGCCGACTGGTAGATAACATTGCCAACCCAGGACAGATCCTTGGCTCCCCCCCTGAAGCAGGCTGGCTGCGTTCCTTCTATCTTTGGTTTGGGGAATCTTGTGCCCGAGGTGTGTGTGTGTGTGTGTGGGGGGGCAATCATGGAAGTGTCCTTGGCCCTTTGCCTTTGTTGTTGACCTCCCTCCTTCCCGGCAGATGCTGCTCTGTGAGAAATAAGTAGACAACCTATTGTCACACTAGGCAACAGAAATAAGATTTGAAATTTCCAAATTTCAGGAATCAGTCATTCTACTGTATTCTGCTCTGGTCAAATATCGTGTTCAGGTCTGGGTACCACATTTTTAAGAAGATCTAAGGAACCTGCTCAGTGAAAGTCACTAAGGACAATTGAGATGGAAGGACTTGGGTATATTTAGCCTTCAGAAAATAATACCAAGGGAGCGGCCTCACGTAGTCCTCCCGTTTCTAAAAGGATGCAGAAGAAGATGAAGACATCTTTCCATCATTCTAAAATGAGGACAAAATAATGGATTTTAGTCACCGGAAGGCAGTTTCTAAGTGAAAGTGAAAAAGAGCTTTTTAGTAGAAGAAAAGTTGGATAATAAACCAAGGGTTCCTGAAATAATTATATGAGCAATTAATTAATTAAATAATTAATTCTATCAGCAAAACAACTGACGAATTTCCTGGAAGGATCATGCTTGGCAGAGTTTGTGTCCCGACAGCTGTCAGAGCAATTAAATCTATATCACTTAAGACGAAGAACCTTCATTTGCTTGTTATAATCCATATTTCTATGGGTGGGTAGGTGAATGATAGCAGATTGCAAGGTTGATACTGCTTTTATTCATTCTTTCACTTGTTTTCCATCCGATTCTATCTGTGGCATTGCCAAGTTTATTCACTTGGATTTCCAAAGAACAACACACATTTTTAATATGCAGTGCAACTGCTCTTTTCTTTGATTGCTATTCTTTTGAATCAGTGGTTTCACTCAGTTCCTATCAGTGATGGGTAACATTCCATCATGTCTGCATTATGCTCATTGAATCATATTTACCACAGAGTTAAAGCTCTTCTTGGGTTTTTTAATTCTCATGTTCTGAACATAAGTGTCTACCACAACAAAGGCCAGTATTTTTTCTGGTTTTTCACTGAGCATGTTTAGAGGACTAATTTCAGTAACACACCTAGTTTCTATAGTGCACAAGTCTTATTTGAGATTGTGACTTCAGAATCTTTTTCCCCATCCTCCTGTCTGCTTCTCTTCCCCTAACCCTCACAACCTGCTTCATCTATAAGAGCCTAGAAACTGTCTCTGGGTTCTGTTGTTGCAGATGATCTGCTCTGCCTTTGATTTCTGGAAAACTGGGCTCTTTCCTGCATTTGGAGAGTTGCTGCCACTGTCATGCATGGAAATGTCCATGGTCCTTTTTCAGGATCTGTCCATCTGCTGCTTCACTCCTCCCAACCGTTCCCTTTGAGGATCCTTCTGAATGCCTCGCATTTGCTACAAAAGTAGACCAGATGGTTTCCAAGAAGAAAGCCTTGCATGTCACAACTGCAGACTTTGGCCCAAGGAATTTCACTTTTCCTTCTTAGCACACCACTAGGAGAGGCACTTTTATTGTTTTCTGGCTTTCTGCTTCTGTAAACAAATTAGGCTTTTAACGTATTTTTTAAAATTGTAATATCAATGTTACTGCCATGTATATTTTAGTAAGTGTAAGCCATCAGGGGACCTATCTGTGAAATATTTTACGAATTGTTAGCTGTTAGCTGTTTAAAATCTTGTTGCAGAAGCAGAGTGAAATGGGGTTAACCTGGTTAGGCTCTCACAGTGGGGGCATTCTTTTTTTTTTTTTTTAATTTGATTTATATGCCGCCCTTCTCCGGAGACTCAGGGCGGCTTACAATGCGTTAAGCAATAGCCTTCATACTTTTTGTATGTTTATACAAAGTCAGCTTATTGCCCCCACAAACTGGGTCCTCATTTTACCTACCTTAGAAAGGATGGAAGGCTGAGTCAACCTTGAGCCTGGTGAGATTCGAACTTACAGTAATTGCAGACAGCTGGTGTTAATCATAATGCTTTTAGTCTGCTGAGCCACCAGGCAATGGCAATGGCTGAGATTTTGTACTGTAGTCATAGAGATATTGCCTTGCTCAAACCACCCATGGAATTATTTTGTTCATGCTCTGCAGGAACAGCTCTTGAAGAAACTGCTCCTTGCCAAGCCCTTGATGTGAGGGGCTTGATTCTTAAGGTTGAGCACCCTCCCATTGTGCCGTGCGACGGTTCCTGCGTTTTTCACGAAGGCAGCATTCTCTACAGCACGGGCACTGAAGACCTTACTCTGGCCTGTGCCCTGGCACCCCCAGTGGACAAAGGTAGGCCCTTGACTGCAGTTGCGTGTGTGGGTAACATCCTAGGCCAGACTGTACACACTTAACATCCCAAAAGAAATGTGGAAATCTCATTTTCTGCCCCAGCAAGACATCATGCTAAAATCTCATGCTACTATGCCTTGGACTTCTTGGTTGTTACGCTGTGAGTCCATTCTGAGAAGGGTCAAAAGATCAGAGGACAGCAGGACACATTTTCCCAGACACATTCCTGGAATGATCCAGACATTCGGTCCTGATGATCTCTTGGGTTATTGTCCCATTTCAGCCTTTTTTCCCCAACCTGAAGTTATCAGCAGCAATGCTTTCTCTCAAGGGAGGGAAACTGATTATCCAATACAAAACTGGTAATTTGGATCCCACTTGTCCTTTGAGCATGTTGCCTAGAATAGCAGCTCGCCTGGGGCCAAGTTATTCTGAGTGAAGGAAGCCACCCTCCCTGCTCCAGGAGAGGAGGAAGGATGCCATGGGCTTTGTTCCCAGCTCAAAGGCTAAAAGGGGTGAAGAAGGCAGAGCTCAGAGCTGGGTAAGAAGGCAGGAGTTGAGGGTCTCAGTCTCTTTCCTCTTGCAGATGTCGTTTTTCTGAACTTTCCATTAACCCAAGAAGAAATTTTTTATGCCCAGAAGTGCCATGGTTTCCTCACGGATGTCATCTTGGATTCTATAAGACAGAAGGATCCTAAAGAAACCACTGCCAAAGTAGAGCTTCTGGTCCGGCAGTTGTGGGTAAGAAGGGATCTTCTGCCTCCAGCCCAGAGATGCTTTGGCTGGGCTGGCGAGCAAGCTTTGCCCTTTCCGGCATTCGAGCCACTCCTTCCCAAGGGCTCTTTCAGCGCCATTCGGCCTGGCAAGGTTTTAGCTCTGGAGTTTGAGTCCCCTCATTTCTTACAGCACCTGCAGATCACGGCGAAGGAATTTGTGGCCGAGCTCCTGAGTTCAGCGCCCTTTAAAGCCGATGGCCATTCTTATGAGAAGTTGCTGAAGTGGGTTGAAGTAAGTGCGAATGATAGCGGTGCTTCCATCCTCTATCGTGGCCTTCCACATGCAGGGGGCAGATAAATGCACATTTGCAGTGCAGGCCTTGCTTTCATTGTGAGACATCCAGATCTCAGGTCAGGGATGCCCAGGCTGGACACCCCACCACCCCATTAGCAATCCAAAGTTCACCAAGAGATGTCATTTGGTGGGCCTTTTGCTCCGATGAGCATGGATCTGGGAAGCAACCCCTCCCGCTGCGATTCTAGACACCTTCCCCTGAAAAGGGAATGGAACGGGGGTCTCCAGTGAACATCCCTGCCCCCCCAGGAGGCCAGCTGTGTGGCCTTTGACCCAGCAGAAATTGCTAAGCGAGCCTCTCCGTTTCCTTTCAGTTCAGTCTGCCTTTTGCCTGGAAATACAGCTGCTGCGTTAACTTGCTTATTAAAAAAGGATACTTTAAATCACTCTCACATTTTGTTATTGAAAAATATTTACAGAACCCTTAATAAAACTGAAGTCTGGCTGCAGTTTGTTAGAAGTTTCTTTTTCATTTTGAAATTAACCTAATAAAATTAAAATGATAAAATACGTATATGAAAGCACTAACAATGAGGAACAGGAGATTGGAGGACCACTGCTCTGGCTTTTTCCCACTATGGGGTTCAACTCTCAGAGGTTTCAGATCTCTTTGGAAGCTGGATCAGAAGATCAGTTGATTCAGTATGTCAGGATGAGGTTGGAGACGAGCCAGAGAGTGCCCCAGGTGTCCCACATTGGGAGAATGGGGGATAAGGGGACCAACCAACTAGGGCTTCTTAAGTTGCTGGTTTTTACAAAACAGGCTTGTCCCTTCTAAGCCAGTGGGCCAGGTCCTGAGCCCAGAGGACCACATCGTTGGGTGCCTCGGTCTCCTCCTGCTGCTGGTAAAGTTCAGGTCTATGGGGGTGGACAAGGGTAAAGACCTGGCCTGTGCTATTGAGACCTGCTTGAATAGTGGCATGGATGTATGAGAAACCAGCTTATCTGCCTTTCGGGTCCTTCAGTAGCAGCAAGTCAAGGCCAAGAGGGAGAGTGGCCATGACTTCACTTGAGACTTCTGCAAGGGCCACTATCCTGCATGGGGCAGAACACACGTGTCAGCTGCCATCTCACTCTTGCTTGTGCTTCGATACCATGCGGTGAGTCTGCCATGAACTATGGGGAGGGTGGATGGAAGGGGGGCTGCTTGGGGCAAAGTGAAAGTGATTGCTGTTGTGGAGAGCTGTACTCCCCACCCCCTTGCTGTATCTCCCCAGAACGCAGTTTCAAGGTCACCCAGCTGGGAGAAGAACGCAGCTGCATACCAACCTACACTTGAAGTGACCATTCTCAAAACATCTTGAACCTTGGAGGGTGGGGGAGGGGGGAGGGATGGGAGGGAAATGTTGAACTTGGGATTTGGGCATACAAGTCTCAGTTCTGGCTATGCACTATTGCAAGGCCCTTGGTAAAACTATACCTTTCTCAACAAATGGAACCAAGAATCGTTTCCATTTAGAGGTCCAAGTTGCAGCAGGCCTGACAGCAAGTGCCATGAATGGATAGGGTCTAGAGAGAGATACTGAAGCTGCAGCTGTTGTTGTTCTGCAGTGGTCCTCCATTAGCTCCTGGATATCCTCCCGGGGCCGATTGTGGGATTTGTTACATTTTAGCCCTAAGTCACTGACAGATCCGGGAGTCAAGAGGGGCACCTGGGAATTTTCCTGACAATTGGACAGGCAGTTCCATTTCGTACTGGTTGAACTCTAGAACTTGGAAAACCATTTGTCAGTTTCCTTTTTGCGTGGTGGGGTACAGAACTACACACATGACCATTGCAAATGAATTGTGACCAGGGTGGTAGTTTTTTTTCCCTTTGTGAATCATGTTAAACTGCATAGCACCAAGGGCAGAGCTGTGAGGCACTCTATTGGTATTTCCTTCCCAGCTGAAGTGAAGCTATTAACGAGCGCTATTGGGTGCACTCATTAAGCCAACTGGGAGCCCTAGTGGGAGTTTAGACCCTACCAAAGTATAGCAAGAAGAAGCTGGTTAATCTGGCACAATTTGTTTGTGAGCTGTCCATGCTGGCTCCTATCGATTCCAACATGCTTATCCGAGTGCTCACAAACATGGTGTCGATAGACTGTTTGAAGACCTTTGCGGAGGACAGAAACCAAGTTGTGGCTCTGTAGTTTTCCAGGTCCTCCCTTCGTCTGCTTTTTGAGGATGTTCCCCAGTCTTCCAGGCCCTTCTCCAGGACTGCCCCAAGTTGACTGGGACAGGTTCTGCCACCGCCTTCCTGAGCAACTGCATGGGAGTTTGCAGTTGCCTTGGAGACCCAAACCCGGTTCCTATAGTGAAATTTTCTCTCAACCCCCCCCCCCCGGTCCGTCCTCAGCAGCCGGCTCTCTCCTCCCCCCAGTGGCACAACCACAATCAGCCACAGCTTCATTTTCCTCACTGGAAAAAACAGGTGCCGAATCTCTGGGTTCTGCCTTCTCAACATCACCTCTCCACTTCCAGCAGACCTGCACTGTCTTTGACTTTCTAACCTACGGAAGGTCATTTTTTAAAATATTACATTTTTAAATTTTACTTTTGTTGACAATCTTGACCATGGGTGTCAAACTCGCTGCGTCACATTGTCATCACGTTTCACAACATTTTTCCCATTCGCGGAGCTGGGGTGGGCATTGCCTGTGTGTGCTGCATCTGGTCCACGGGCTGCCAGTTTGAAACCCCTGATCTTGACTTATTTTGAGCTTTATTTTTTCAGCCAGTCCCTTCAATTTCTAGGGACTCCTTTTCCTTGCTTCATCTCTTCAACATTCACGGGAACTCTGCCTCATACTGGCCTCTTTAGATTCCTCCCATTTTACTTCTTGTGAAAATTATTTGCAGTTATGTTTTCAGCTTCACATTTGTGGGATTTCCCAATCTTTGAGGACGATCTTCCTCCCAAGAACGTAAAGCCCACCCTCAGGATGAGCTCTACACTTCTGTTTGCCTATCGCCTCAAATGCCTCAAAACATCCTCAGGGAAGTAACTGAATGGTGGAGGGAAGAAAGAGGGGTTGTAACAAATGTGTGATGTGTATTTTTTGCCTGTGATTGAGCATGTAGGGTATGTCACTTTTTAAATCCATAAACTGGTTGTTATTCAGCAGCCTCCGTTTCAGAGGACTTGCATCTTCTCCCCTGTATGATTTAGAACAGGTCTTTGTCTGTGAATTTTCATTTGCACATAAGCCCCCCCCCCCGCCCCCCAGTGGATTCTCTGGCACACACCCTGGAGCCCATCCTCCTGATGAGGGCACCCGAGGCCCTAAGGCAGCTGGAATATCTTTCTACATCTTGTGGGCTTACAAATCTGCCCCGAGATGAAGGTATCAATTCAACAACTTTATCCCACACAGCATCTATCTGGATGTCATGAAGAATGTAATGATTTTCTTTTTCAATTTTCAATTTCTTTTTTCAATTTTTCATTTTCTTTCAATTTTTAAACTTTTTAAAAGCTTTTTTCAACTTTTTTACTTTTTTTTATTTTTTTTATTTGATTTATATGCCGCCCTTCTCCGGAGACTCAGGGCGGCTTACAATGCACTAAGCAATTTTAAATTGTTTCAATTTTTAAATCTTTTCAATTTTCAATTTGTTTTCAATTTAAAACTTTTCAATTTTTAAAAATTTATTTTCAATTAAAAAATTAAAAAATACATTTTAATTTCTTTAGAAATTTTTAAATTCTTAATGCTCTAAGAGGAAAACAAGTAAAAATCATGAAAAAAGAGACACACTTCAAAATAGGGAAGACAGTGATGAAGAAGACCAACTAAGATGATTAAAGGCTTGGAGTCTAATGTATATGAAGAATGGTTGCAGGATTTGGGTATGGGGAGTCTAGAGAAAAGAAGGACTAGGGATGAAATGATAGCAGTCTTCCACTTCTGAGGGGCTACCAGAAAGAGGGAGTCAACTTATTTTTGAAAGCACCAGAAGGCAAAACAAAAAACGATGGAAACTAATCAAGGAGAGAAGCAACTTGGAATTAAGGAGAAACTCCCTAAAAGTGAGGACAATTAACCAGTGGAACAGCTTGCTTTCAGAAGTTGTGGGTCCTTCCTCACTGGAGGTTTTTAAGACGAGACTGGGCAGTCACTTGTCTGAAATAGGCCAGGGTCTTTTGTCAGAGCAGAGGGTTGGGCTAGAAGACCTCTTAGGTCCCTTCCACCTCTACTCTGATTCTAATCTTAGCAATAAACATGCAGTCAAACAACTGGAAGAAAGAACTTTTTATTGAGATTTAAAAATAATATTTGTGGCAACTATATATTAGGACTTTATTTCTAGCAGTAACAATAATTAAAAAATAACCAAAATCAAGGAGTTCCAGAAATATGTGAGATGCTGTGTTCCTGCAAAATTTAGTCTAAGCTTTCTTCAGTTTTTTTGTAAACTCTCTATAAAAGCCAGTAACAGATTAAGAAGAAAATATTTCTGATGTTTCTAAATCCCGTACAGAGGCTCTCCATGCTATATTGCACCAAATAGCTGTGATATCTGTTCTCAGATGTTAATGTCAAATGTTAATTCTTAAATAAATGTATAAAATAAAAGCCATATTCATAGCATGTGAATGGAACAAAGTTGTGATTAACAAAAAGACAGGAGATGCACGGGAAGGAGGGGCTACAGCAGGCATTTCTAGTTGTCTCCTAGATTTCTGTATGCTCAACAAACAACCTAACAGTGTCTAGAGAAGGTGCATCAACTGAACTCTCAAAAAAATCAGCTCAACGGGCTGAGTCAGAGGTGCCTTTATTGAACTAGAGGATCACAGAAAACTCCCAAAGGGGCAGCTCCCGATTCAGAGAAATGGAGGAAACAAATGAACCTTTCTTCAAGTGCAGGATGAAGATCTCATCTTGCCAAGCAGAAGAATGCAAGCTGCTTTTTTACCTCACAGGAAGGCAAGTGGGGTGACCTGGCACTTCGCTTTCTGTGGAACTTGCTTTTGAAATCATTAGTAAGCACCAGGCAAGAAAGAAAGCTAGATTACAAGATTTCAGGTTCATACAGAAATAATTATATATATATTTATATAATTACTGAAAATTTTGTGTGAACAAAACCTGCCAGACGTGGAAACCAAGCCAGCCAGTGAGCGCTGGGGTCATTCTCCTGCTTGCACTTCTCCCCACTCCCTGCCACCCCAGTTGGCCTTTGGGTCCCATTCGAGCCGCCAACCCGCCTTTCTCAGCTGCTGCTGCTTCCCTGTGCCAGCTCTCAGACTACCAGAAGAGGCGGACAGGACCCCAGTTCCCTCCTGTAGGGGTCCTCGTAGCATCTGCGTCCAGGGGTCGGCCCAGCAATCGGGTTCGTTCTTTTCTGGCTGCGTTCAAACCTGCAAGACAGCAGCATCTGGGAGTTGCACAGGGAAATGCCTGGGCTGCCCTAGTTTGTCAGCATTGGCCAGCAAGGCACCAGTTCCTTGAAGATGCAAGCCCACTCAGCCCACCAGAAGCCTGCAGGGGGTCTGCACGGACCACCCTCACCCTATGCCGCGCAGCAGCCATGGGGGCAGAATTCTCGGGAGGAGGGCTGGGTTGGCCTGCCAAGCCCCGTTTGCTTACCGCTGAAACATACTGGTTGTTGGGGAAACAGCCTTTCTCCATATCTCTGGAGGTAAAGGAGAAGTCTGCTGCTGTAGGGAGTGGGGATCTCCAGTCCTCGCACAAGTTGTGAAGGCAGCCGTCAGAACTGCTGGAGCCGCTTCCAGGCAGGCCCTGGGAGGACTCGGAGCTCTCGGTGGCTAAAGGGAAAGAAGAAAACTCTGGGCACGTTGAGAAGACACACACTCCAGTTGCTGGAAGAAGGGGAGAAGGGCTGTTTCTCCTGCAATCCCCCCGTCCGTGCGCCTTCCCTTGCGCCTACACTCCTCCCTCCTCAGCCACCTTCTCCTTCCAAACAGTCTTCGTGCCCAGAGGGGCTTCATCCACAGTCAAGGTTGGTTCCCCCCCCCCCACCCCGTGCTCTCTTAAACTGAACTGCACTGAGCGTGAAGGAAAAATGTCTCAGCTTCCCAGTTCAAAAAGCTCAGCTTGGCCTTTAGACCATCCGAAATGGATCAGCGCCGCCTCCACCGTGGCCAGCTGCTGCTTTCTCCCAGGGTCATTTATCAACTAGTCAGAAAAGCAGTGTCGCCCACTGCTCATCCACTTTCCATTTCCCTCCACTGAGAAAGTGCCATGTTTATTCCTAGGCTTTGTTTCTGTTCTTAGCAGTGTAAAAGGAAGCAATCTTATGCCGCAATTGCTCAATCCACACAGTCTTTGGGCAATGAGTTTTCTCGAAGGCTTTTAAAAATGCAGCACCAACCTGGTCACCTCCACCCATGTAGCTTCTGACTTTCTCTTCCCTTGTGAAATCTCTGCTGATCTCCCTTCAGCCAGGCTTGCTCATCTATGCACCTAGTGCCTCTCTGGTGAGTCGGTGGCAAGTGGGGAACAAAATTAGCCCTCCTGTTAGGAACTGAGGGTTGCAGACAAGGGCTGCCCAGTCAGTTTGCTGGCACCTCACAAGTCAAAATAAGTGCCAGGTCTTTGGTATCAATTCTGCCAGAGGGTCTCGATAACCTTCCTGTCCCAGCCCTGGGCTTTGCAAGTCACTTGGATTCTGTTCTGGCTACATATGATGTGACCTTGGCGGATACACCTGAAGGGCCTGGAGGAAAGCAGCTCACCCAGAAGCCCTCCCTGGGCTTATCACATGGGACTAAATGGATCAGCATGTTGTTGGAACCAGGCCATGACATAAAACTAGAATCTGGGGCACACAATGTTAGATGAACATTTATTAACCCATGTTTAAGTTTTAGCCCAAGGCGTCCAATCAGCTAATAAGTCACCCAGTATCTCTTTCCTGCTCTTTTGAGAAGTGGCTGCTCAGAAGGTGCTCAGGGAGATTGCGGCTTCCAAGGCAGAGATTGGGAACTGAGATGGTTTGCTTCACAGGGGGCTGAGTGACCAGGCCTTGGTTGACCACAGCACCTGGCAGTTCCTTTCAGCTGGTGGAGTTGCACGATTAGGCTAACGTTCCAGGAAATCTCCTGGTGGACAATACTTTCTGAGACGGTGCTAGAAAAAGATGGATCATACATACTCAGAGAGGGCTGACTGCTTGTCTCGTTCTCAATCTCATCTTCCTCAGTGCAGACCCCAGCCCTTAAAGGAAGGTTGGTGGGCAGCACTGTAGGCAGCAAGGTCTGATCCAGGTACATGTGCAGGTTGAGAGGCCCAATCCCTGAGCAGGAGGATGGGCTGCCAGTGGACAGAGTGGTTGGAGATCTCTTGTAAGGGTTGGCATGGTCAAAGAGAGACACCGCAATGGAAGCCCGGGTCCTGGCGCCTGCCGCAAAGAGAGGAATTCATCATGTAGACCAGTGCAGCCTTGGGCAGCCAAAGGACACAGCAGGAGTACGTTGGGGAGGGACCCACCTCTGCCTTTCATAATGTAATTGATGGCTCGGTCGTGGATGGCAGCCTCGCTAGGCTTGATGTCTAGAAAAGGCTTGTTCCCAATCCCCATGGACAACATCTCCTGCATGCGGACCTCTGATGGGGAGAAATGCCAATCGTTAAGAAATGCCCATGCCCCCCCACATCAAACTAAATTATCTTCCCCCACTCCATCACAATCCTTCCAGGGAGTGCAGCCTCCCTCCAAATTCTCCGACTGATTCTTCCGTTTTGCTCCTCCACTGGAATGCAACACGCAACTGTCCCAATCTATGAATTTCCTACACACCCAGAACTATCTAGATGACAGCAGTGAATATTTTCTTAGTCTGCAAGAATGGAAAATTCTGTTATCCTGTCATGTGGGAAAGGAAGCAGAAATGGCCTTAGAAGCTATAGGAACCACAGAGAAAAGGGGGAAGGGGCTGTCAGGGGTTGCTGAAGAGATGTAGGCCCAGGGGATCAAGGCTGCCACGGAAAAGAGAGGGAGAGGGGGAGGCGTGCATAATATTGGTCGACTAAGGGCATACTTCTAGAAGGAGATGATCTGAATGCACGAGAAAGAAGGTGGCAGTTGCAGAAGCCCTGGAAGTTTGGTGGGCCTTAATTCACTTTTAGGGGAATTTAGCAACAGCTATACATACCTAGCAACACTTTTGGAAAGATACGCAGCCACATTATCAAAAGCAATATGGAGATAATTAAGCCAAGAAGCAGGAGAACAATTAGATGACTAGGCAGATGCCAAGAGGGCTGGCGTAGAGCTTAGCTGAGGGCCACCTGCATCATTATCAGGCTAAAATAGTTAATTTCACAGAGGAACTAATGTCTGTTTCTCCTTGATACATCTACAATATCAAGAAAGAAAGCCAAAATAAAGAAAATAAGGCCAATGCAAAACTGTGCCTTGTCTGATCAAGCTTGAGGGCTCAGGACAGTGGTGGTGGCCTGGTGGGATGAAGGCTGATTTTTGAGAAAAGTAGAGTTGGGTTGAGGCTCCTGATCAAATCCAGAGCCCTTGGAGACTTCTGGCTGACGTTGCGGCGAGAACAGCTGGAAAATGGTTGACTCAGCCTTCCATCCTTCCGAGGTAGGTAAAATGAGGACCCGGATTGTGGGGGCAATAAGCTGACTTTGTATAAAAAAGAACACGGCTTAGGGGGGCCCGAAAGCCCTACTAAGCAGGTATATACAAAAGGCTATTGCTTAATGCATTGTAAGCCACCCTGAGTCTCCTGAGAAGGGCAGCATATAAATCTAACTAATAAATAAATAAAATAGTGGAGCTCCTCCGGGCTCCGTGAAATGCAGCCGGCAACTGCTTGCTGGGAGACCTACGGAGTTAAGCCACCCTGGAGGGGTGGTGAAGAAAGGAGAGGCACTTGGTCGATTGTGAGGAAACAGCAATTTCCTCGTTGATCCAAAGAAAACTCTCCTGAACAGCAGCAGGGACGATGGCCATTTTTGGTCAGTCACAAGCTAGGACAACTGGGACAACTAAGATTTTGTGCTGGAGCAGTGTGTGGACAGAGCAATGAAACGGTGAGAAAAATAAATTTAGCAAAGATAAAAAGGAATGGGGCATAAAGCAAGAATCATCAGAATTATATAAAATTTTATTTAGCAGGGAAGACAAGATATAAGTAAACTATATCGATATTTATTAGAACAAGATATGATTGAGGAATAGGTGAAAGAAACGATAATTTGGTGTAAATATTTTGGGCACAATATCGATTTGGACAATTGGCAAAGTTTATGGGGAAAAAAATTAAAAATCACACTAGCAACTTCCCACAAGGAAAACTTCTATAAAATGTTCTATAGGTGGCACCTCCTCCCCACAAGATTAGCACAAATGAATAAGGGTAAATCCTCAATATGCTGGAAGTGTGGAGAGACCGTTGGGAATTACTACCACATGTGGTGGGAATGCCCAAAGGCGCAAAAATTTTGGAATTTACTTAAGAACTGGCTGGAAGAAATTTTGTCAACAAATATAGAAGTCAAACCGGAATTTTTCCTACTGGGAATTATAGAAAGAAAATATAAGAAAGATACAAATTATTTACTACTGCATATACTCACAGTGGCACGAATAGCCTTCGCTCAAAAATGGAAAGAGAAAGATATTCCAACTGAAGAGGAAATATTACTGAAAATCTTTAACTGTGCAGAAATGGACAGACTCACTTTGGAACTCAAGGATAAAAACAAAACTAAGTACTACAAAATCTGGGAACAAATTTATGATTGGATAGATAACAAGAGGGTAGCCAAGACAAATGTATAGTGTTAGAACAAAGATATAGATGTTATTATAGGTAAATGTATGTTTAAGAGATAAATAAATATACAGAAATAAGGGGAAAAGTATTAATATCATTTCATATTATGTTTAAATAGTGAACAAAGCTTAAGAACTATATGTTTATATGAGTATTAATATTATTGTAAAGTGACGGAAGATGTTTGGAACCAGTGATGTCATATCTATGTCCAATGTTTTTTTAATTTTGTATTATTAATAAAAAACTTTTTAAAAATAATAAAAAAAAGAAACTGGGTGAGAAAATTTCCAACTGTTACCTCAGAGATTTAACCTAAGTTAGAAGTTCCAAAAATGATCTCCAAATGCTAAAAAAGCGGCAATTGGATCTATGGAGAAAGATTAAAAACTAAAAACTAAAGAGGAAGATTAAAGATTTAGAAGTAAAAGAAAAACCTAAAGGATTATTTAAAACATGGAAAGCCTGGAAAAGCTAAATAACATTGTGAAAAGTGACTATTGGGAAATTGCTTTTCTAAACTCTATCTCTAACTCCCCTGACTGGATGACAATCAGCTGTTTCTGATTTTTACATTCTGTGAAATGCTGGAATAGGAAGCAGGGGAGCCATCCACTGGAGGAGTAAGATTACTGCAATGTGTAAAATTCAAAGGAAAGTAAACATCTGGAAAGCTACCTGACCTTGACTTTATTTCAGTAGGCAATTTGGATACTTGGAAATATTTACTGAGCTCTTTGAAGATTCAGAAGGCAAATTAAACTAAACACTAAAACTCTACATTGGAACAGTACACTGGAAAGCAGATTTGAAGAAACTTGGTGGGGTAAGTTGGATTTTGGTTATTAGCATTAGGATTTTGGTTATTACGTGATCTTAAGAAGCAAAAGAAGAAAAGTGACAGAAGGGCAGGGAAGAAAAAAGAAAAAGAAGAAAAGATAAATAAGATTTTTAAATCTGGACAATTGGGAAGGTGTAAATTGGAAATTATAAAGACTGAAAAGCACAGATTTATAGATATTTGGGGGACTTGGAGGAATAACTTTGGGATTGACCAATTCTTATTAACAACGGTTTTTTTTTTTTTAGTTTTTAGATATTGGGATATTAGAGGTATATTAACTTGTTACAAAATGACCCAGCAGGAGACAACTAAGTTTTATGAAGAAATGTTCGAAATAGTGACAAAGAATTTTATAAGAAGTTGATGGGAATATTTAAAGTTAAAGATGAGAGCAGGCTCTCAACAAATGGTGGGAAAAGATGAATATAACACAGAGAAGATAGCTGAGAAATTAGAAGGAGTGGTGGAGGGGACAATGCAAAATAAACTACCAAAAGATAAAAATAAGTTAAAAGCAGATAAAAATACTGAAAAGACAGCAATGATAAATACTAAAAATCAAATAGACAATTCCTTAAGAGTTTATAATAGAATAGAGGGGGAAAAGGAAGATCTTTCAAAAATAATGAAAAGGTTATGGATGGATATTCAAAAGATGCAGCAGAAGGAGATAAAGTGTAAGACAGAGGGAATAATCAGTTTGTTTAAAAATGCTAGAAAGACATATAGAATTCCAAGAGAGAAACAAAAGAATCACCAAAAAATCAATAAATGATGAAATTCTAAAAAGGCTGAGAGATGATGGATAGAAATATAATATGTTGCAATATAGTAACAATATTGAAAACCAATAGAAATAAGTGGAAAGTTTAAATTGGAAAAATATTAGCATATTTATAATATATATGAGATATATAATATAATTTATTATAAATATAAATATATTAAGATTAGGAGGTGGAAGACTAAGACTAGGTATTTCTAAAGGTATGATTAACAGGATGAAAAAATATATTGGAAAATATAGTTTTCAAAGACTATAAATTCAGGGGACTTAGAGATATAATCTTGGGACTGATTAAATTTTATTGACAACTGGTTTCATTGGTATTTAGAAAGTTGATATTTTGAAAATGTGGTGGAACGCACATTGGAGTGATATCACATTGGAGTGATATTAAAATGCTAGGAGTTAATAAGTATATAAAAGAATATATTATAATTATAATGAGCACATTAAGGTTAGAAGTTGGAAGATAAAAATCCTGTATATGTAATTGTATTATTACTGTGAGTACTGTGTGAAAAATATGTTAACCCAGTCATTACACTATCCACAAAAAAATATTGTTAAATAAGGTTGTTAAAGAAAAACTGCAAGTAAAACAAACAAATAAAAAAATAAATCCAGAGCCCTTAACAAGCCCTCCCCCCACCTCAAGCAATTAGCTTTTGGGTAACCACAAAAGCTTGGCAAAGATTCCAGAGGAGAAGCAATTCCAAAGGAAAGTCAGGTGAACTGGGGGACAAATAACTAGCCTTGGTAGTACAGTGGTCTAAAGCACCCTGCAATTACTGCAGGTTCGAATATCGCCAGGCTCAAGGTTGACTCAGCCTTCCATCCTTTCTAAGGTGGGTAAATTGAGGACCCAGTTTGTGGGGGCAATAAGCTGACTTTGTATAAATATACAAAAGTATGAAGGCTATTGCTTAGCGCATTGTAAGCCGCCCTGAGTCTCCGGAGAAGGGCGGCATATAAATCAAATATAAAAAAAATAAAAAAAATAAGGAGAGTCACACGGCCCTTTTGTTTATAATTACACCTTTGCTTCTAGGTAGGATCTCATCAGCTGCCATCCACATAATCAGACCATCTTCATTCCGCTCTATGATCCCGTCCTCTTTTGCCTTAGTTCCACTTACAGACTATTCATCTCTCTTTCCTCTGTGATCCTTACAATTTACCCCTCTTGCATCCAGCTGGCCTTCTCTACTATGCTGTGGCCATTACCAGGTAGACCTATAGGGAGCATTAGTAGTCTAGTCCAGTCTCGATGTAGTCTAGCTCACCAGCCTTACTCGTGGCAACACATTCCCCATGAAAGGTAGGCATGCCACAAACGGGTGCTACAGAGCAGGGGTGGGCGCAAAAGCAGCAAGAGCAATTTCCGGCTCTTCACTAACTTTGTGTGTGCGAAGCTGGTAAGGGAACATTGGAGAGACCCACCATGGAGCATCTCTCACTGCAACATCGTAACTGTAAGCCAGGCGCCCCAGCACTGAGAGCGACCAGAACTCCAAGGAGGGTTCAGTGCTGTTGTAACTTTGCTGAATGTGTGGCAGAACCTGTGGACCTGTAGTGCCACTAAATCGTATTTCTATATAAAGACTTTCTAATGTTTCCTGTTTGTTCCCTGTATCCTGTGCAAAGAAACTACAATCCCTGGATTGTACTGGATGCCTCTCCCTCCTGCACGCTGGTCCTAGTCCCAGGACATACAGCCTTGTCCTCCAGAATAGCCTCTTCTCTCTCCCCCTGTGAAAACCGTCCCAGGTGCTTCCACAAGTCAGAAAACCATCTGTAAAGGTTTCTCTAGCGGTCCTGGGGATGCCTAAATATGGCAAGGGCAGCACTTTTGCCTTTAACAGAAGAGGCGAACCTGGAGGTGGACGCTCTCTTTTTGGTACCTATTGGCATGAGAAACTCTCCTTCACCCGGCCAAGGCACAGGACACCCACCCTGCTATCTCACATCCCCTCCCCCCAGGCCCTAGCAGGCTCTGGCTAAGGATCTTACTAATGGGACCCCCATCCGCTCCCTAGGACTCCTCTCATGAGCCCCACTCCTTATGGGGACCCAAATGGAGAGGCTGTGTGGGAACTGGCCTTTGTTGCGGGTAGCTTGTTCCCAGAGGATCCTGGTGATGTCACTTGTCCAGGCCTGCTTGGCCTCTGGGCTGCTGGCTTGCAGGATGTAGGTGTCCCTGGATTTCCACCTTCTAAACCAGATCTCAAAGCACAGGCCACTCTCCCCCGAGTTCTCTGTTAGGCCAATTTCTGCCATCTGCGGGGATAAAGATGAGAATCCATTGTGCATGATGTAGCTGAGGCTGCCTGTGGGGCCAGGGACAACTTCCGTGGGGGAACGGAGTTGGGGGTCTAGGACAAGGCAGCCATGACGTCTGTGAGGCAACCCCTGCCTTAATCCCCTCAGCAAGCCTGACAGGCTGTGCACTGAGCAGCTGTGAGCCAGGCAAAGTGCTCTGAGAAAGTCAGCTCCAGCCCACTTGACAAGGTAGAAAATCTTTCCCTCAAAAGGTCACAAAATATGAAGATCCACCTAGAAAATCACAGAAAAGCTGGCCGTGGGAAATCCCGCACATCCAGGGGCAAGACAGTGTGTCTTAATCAGTGACCCAAGCACAAGGGGCTGGAGACAACAGCGCCTTCTCTTGCCTGTCTCTTGTGCAGCCCACCCTACCAACTGCGCTCAGTTACACCCACTGTGGCAGACCCCCTGGAGAAGTCCTTGCCTTAAAGGAACGCTTGTAGATGTAGACATCCAGGGCGCCCCCAACTCGCTTAGGCTTGCTGAAGAGAATCAGGTCTTCAAAGAGGAAGACGTGGCGCTGGTACTTCCTTCGGCCCAGAGAAATGCTAAACTCGTCCTGGCGCATCAGCTGTCCCTGCTCCTTGAGGTTCACCTAGGCAGAGGAGCCAGGAGGTCAGTTATTCTTTGGGAGCCACAGAAGAAGGCAGGTGCCCAATCAGCCAGACCCCAAAGGTGCCACTGAAGATGAACAAGATGAAGCCAGAGGTCCTAACCAGGCCCAATTCCACATGCTGGCGAGGGATGGCCTTCATGGGACTGCTGCTGCCAACAGCTCCCCACCTGAGAGGGGAATTCCTGGCCCCTGGCTTGTGGAGGCAGAAGCCTGGCAGCAGCTGCCTCACGCAATAGCCCTGTGCACACATCCGCTTGGTCAATACATACGTCACAGTTGCGGATGGCATCCATGGCCAGGAGGTCATTTCCATGCTGCAACTGGAAGCGCACCATCTGCTCCGCCGCTCGCAGGTACGCCAACTCTTGCTCTTGGGCCTCCCCACACGTCCCGATGAGATCTTTGAGGAGTAACGCATACTTGCTCATGCGCTGGATGGGCTTCAGGAGGTAGGAGGCCAGGTCCATCTTATCTCCCAGCTGCATCTGCTTGAACTGACGGCCAAGGAGAACGGTCTCAGCAGGAAGGGGCCCCCAGGCCCCCAAAACAATGGGCAGGGCAGCCATCGTTCTCTCAGGGAGGAATTTGACCAACTTACCCGGAAGAAAGCATTCCCCTGACTGGCCAGCAATGAGTCAGATTTGGGCTTGTTTTTACTATACAAGGCATACATCCCAAACTGGTCTTTCTACAAGAAAGGACAGAAACACAGACTAAGCGAGGATCTTCTCTCCACCTCCAGGTACCAAGACACCTTTTCAGGCAGTAGGAGGAAAAGGCAACCACCATCACTCTGTGTCCCAGCAAAAGAACAGAGGTGGGTAGAGGATAGACAAAAAGATACATGTTTAATTCTACCAGGATTACTGACTTGCTCCAACCTGCCTCCAACCCCACAAAAATCCTTGTAACTATTATGATAGGCCTGACAGAGACACTCCTGTGGGAGGGTTGAACTTTAATAATTATGAATACCTATTAACATTCTACTAATGGAAACCAGATATTCTCTGCATAATTCATTTGTTCTGTGGCAAGAATAACATGAAGGGTCAATCTTTTATGCTCAAAATCAATTTTATTGGCATGCTTCAGGGACATTCCTGGGCTGCAAATTTGCTCTAGATTGGGCCATCCGGAACAGCCGCCAGCTCACCTTCTCCTCTACACCATGATGGGCCAGACCTGCTCCACCCAAGACCCCCTTCCCTTCTTACATGTCTCAGGAAGCAATGGCTGACGCGCAGAGGATGGCTGCAACAGTGCTCCAATTCCCTCAAGAAATACTGGCTGTGGAAGTTGTACATCTTCTCCAAATTCCCAAAAATGACGCCTCGCTTTCCCCTCAGCTCTTGTGGCAGGTCCACCCGCTCCATTTCAGGAAAATAGTTGTCAAGGATGTAGCGCAAAGATCGCACATACTCCTGCTCTGTCATCACCATCTCCTCCATGATATGCTGCGGTTTGCTGCAATACAGAAAAAGAAGAAGAGTGTACTTTGGCATGAGGCCTATCAAAGCACTGTATCTGACCTTTGCGTGGGTCATCTGCACCTCCAAGGGTCAAGAGAAAAGAGCCTTAAAGCTGACGATCCATCATGGAGTCACAAGCTGGCAGCCAACGTCAAACACTGGAGCCAGCCAGCCTTCGTTACGGGAGAAACGGGGGAAAGACACATTCCCAGACTGGCATCTGCTGTAATCCTTTCCATGGACCGGAGGCAGCTCTGTTCTTGGGGGTCTTTTGCATTTCTCAGGAAATGCTCAGGGCTCAGCAAGATGTGGACAATGTAATACAAGGAAGAGGCCAACAGTTGTCCCTGGAAGAACAAGTTCACCTACTTGGGTACCATGAACTGCATGAGACTTAGGCAAGACGCAAAGATGCTGACATCAATAGATACCATACAAATAAAGAACCGAACTTCTTGAACAAGACACAGAGGCTTCTCCCCCATGTTAAAGCTGCCAGATGCCCTACCCATCTATGCTAGACCCTTATTCTTTCCCCCTAAACTCTTCCAAATGGTTCCTCACAGACTCTTGCATTAAGGGCCGCAGTCTTCCTCCCCCTTCAGTCAGCAGCTGTGCTGAGAAACCAGGGCCAGCATGCTCTGCAGTCGGGATGACTCTGAGACCAGGTTCCTGCTGTGTGCACGTCCATCCACAGCCACAGACCAACTGCCATGACTGGGGAAGACAGTCCAAACCCACCTGCTCCAGCTCCTTGCCTCTGGCACGAGGCCCCTCTGTCTCTGATCATCTTGTGGATGGCAGGCAGCTGAGGCAGCTGAGTGGAGGGGCTGCTGGCCTTCCCAGGGCCCACCCACCGACTCCATACTGCTGACTTCCAAGCCTTTAATCCAGACTCTGCTGCTGCCACAATGGCTGGGGTCAGCCCAAGTCCAAGGTCCCTCTGAGCTGGGGAGATCAACACTCCGGGCCTTCCTCAGTCTCCTTCTGGAGATGAGCTGTGCAGAGGAAGGGGCTTCCAGAGGGGTTCCCCCATCACAGAGACGGCATGATGGCTTCTGAGTGTCAACAGCCAGCTGACAAGAGTGGCTGCAAGCAGCCTGGAACAGGCCCTCTCCAGCTCCATTGCAAGGGTCCACTGTGTTGCCCCTGGGCCATCTGGAAAGTAGACTTGGCTTGTCAAGTAGAGATGCCATGTTGGGGACTTTGGCCAGAGGAGTCCTGTTGTCTGGATTGGCCAAGCAGGACTTTCCCTCTTCTGAGGGCTTCAGATTGGGAGGACCCGGTGGTTCCTGGATCCTCAGTGCGGCTTCTAGCCTCATCTCCAAGCCAAGCTTGGTCCTTTGACACTTGGACCAGACGAGCTGCCACTTCTTAAGAGGATCAGTGCTCGGCAGCAGACAGGCCAGCTTCTTCATATTTTGGAACTGGGTGTCACTCATGCCTGGGTGCTGCTCCCAGTAGTTCTGCAGACACCCAACAGTAGCAGAACCATTGTCCCCACTGAGGCTGGCAAGGAACTGCATCCCGTCCTCTGCCCACCTGTGTGCCTGCAAGGGAGGAAGAGAAACAAAAGCTCAAAGGAAATGAAAAAGTGCTTGGAGCTGAAAGAAGCCTGTCAAGCTAGACCTGGTTGTCCTGGGAGGCTTCTGGGATCATGGATGAAGGCTTGCTTGAGACCCAAGTGGGACATCTCCAGGCAATTCCAAGTCTATGGTTGAAACCAAAGAAGAGACTCTCAAGCCCTATCTTGTGGCCCAGGAAGGAGCACTCAGTGCCAGGGCAAAGGGACTTTTGCTTTTCCCAGCTCAACAGGCAACCCCGGGCCTCCTCAAGGCCTCAATTTCTCTGCTGCTGGTGGAGCTGGATTCCAGGTCACGCCACATTTTCTTTATGGGACTCAAGAGTTTGGAAACTTGGTCAGAGCCAGGAGGGTCTCACCAGCCAAGAGAGGCGGCTAATTGCCAGCCCCAGGAGAGGGTAGAAAAGGGCAGGCAGAGAAAAGTACCGGCTGCATCTCTTCAGAAGAACCTACCTCTTCCAAGAATCTGTAGAGCTCAACCGCCTGCTCTATCCGGCTCCTGCTGGCCTCCAACTCTCTACAGAATCCCTGCAGCTGGATCTTGTACTCCTGCAGCTGGGCTCTGCAGCCTGCCTGGTGTCCCATGGCCAGTGGGTCTTCCTCTCCGTCCCACCTCCTCAGCGCTTCCCATCCCCTCTGGCAATATTCCTGAAAGTAAAGCAGAGCAGGCTCCTTAGCCAAGCATGAAATTCCACACGGACAAGAGGCTAGGCAACGATTGTGAAATGCCTCAGCCTGCCCTGCTCTGGATTCCAATCCTGAGAAGGCCTCCAGGTGCCAATTTGTAATTTTCTAGAAAGATTAGCTAAATCCAGAGGGGGTATGGAAAAGAAAGCCAGTCTGGTCTAGTGGTGAAGGCACCAGGTTAGAAAGCAGGAAATGGTGAATTCGTCCAACCTTAGCCATGAAAACTGGTTGGGTGAGTTTGGTCAGTCTCTCTCTCTCAGCCCAACCTACCTCACAGGGCTGTTGTTATGAAGAAAATAGAAGGAAGAAGTGTATTTGGGGTTTTGATTTGCTGAGGGAAACCCCAGATTCGGGTTTTCCCAGATGTGCCAGTATACCTACTCTAATAAATGGAACTTAGAGAAATGCTTGCCTCAGAGTTTTTAATTGGAGTTGGGGCTTTCTGGAACGCTGACACCAACTATGACTGGACAGGAACAGCCTAGCTGTCGATGCTCACATGTGGTAAATCTTGTGTTTAGATGACTGTAAGGTGCTTGGGTCCAAACTGCAGAATGCGGCAGGCAGGGGGCAGGACAGCTGAAGCCACCAGTCAGCTATCCAGCCAGGCTCAAGATTTTGGTTATGAAGTCAAAGATCCTAAACAAGCTACGACCAGGTTCCCTGTTCCTGAGCTCAACAATGAGGCCCTGTTACAGACCCCAGGGAGTCACATGGTGCCTCTGCTGGTGGGGGGCTCTACGATGCTCTCCCCAGAAAGTTGGGAGGTACCTAGAAGCAGCACTTGAAGACATCTACTGAACCTCACCTCTGCACCCAGCCTTCCCAACAGGAACTTTCCCTCCTTCCCTCCCTCCCTCCTTCCTTCCTTTTTTATGAATATTATTTTTATTCAAGAGTTTTATACCATTTTAATGTCCTGTTGTATTATATTCTTTATTGTTACATTTAATATAGGGAACGCTATATAAGAGGGAGGGAGAATGCATGGACTGTAGAACTCACATCTGCCATAAGTGCCAAGTCCTGGAACTGCCTCTTGGCCTGAAGCAGCCCATCCAGAGAATCGTCCAGGCTGTTCAGCTCCAAGAGGCGCTTTTCACCAACATTCTTGATCCAGCTGCAGATCTGAGAAAAGGAGGCAAAAAATGCTGGCTCAGGTAGGTCAATGACAAGAATGGCCCCTCTGGCTCAAACTGTGGGCTATTAATTGCTAGGCAATGGCCGTGAAGCCCAGGGAAAGAGCCACCCTCAAGGCCCTGATCAGACAAACAGAGCCTGAATCCGTCCAGAAATCAGCACAGAGCACATATATATTCTTTGAGAGTCAACTGCACAAGACAGAGAACATCTTGGATCACATAGAGATCCATACATTAAAGCAACAGGGGCTCAGAACCCAAATATTCCATATGACATGGCTGTTGATCTGAACATATCAATACAATGGAGAACCGCATGGGCGGATTTGATTGTAGGGCTATCACAGAAATAGAATTGGCATCCCTTTTAGTGCTGCCTTTAGTTTTATTATTGTTCTATATTTGGTATTCTGATGTGGCCTAATGACTTGGTTTTTTATTATAGTTGTTATTCCAAAAGGTAGTTTGAGAAAACATCTCAGACAGTTGCTCCCCTCCTCCGAACTGGGACCGTTGCATCACCCTCATCAAGGCTTCACAAGAGGCTATCCCCAAGCAAGGTCAGCACTCCCTCAGTATTATATCCAGGCTGAAGCCTAAAAATGCTTGAGATTATTCATTTCCTCTTTTGAAGTCCAACTGCCGTCTCAACAATCTTCCCTAAAAAGGAAATACAACTTTTTAGTTGGCTAAAATTGCCCAAGGCTGCTGGGTCCAGCAAGATAGGTCAGGACCATTTCAGTGGCACACAGTCTGAAAAATGAGAATGGTCATGGGGATGATGATTTATAGATGCCCACTGCAAATGAGGGCAGTTTACAACATTCAGTAAAATTTAAAACAATTAAAAACACAACAACAAAGTACAATACCCCAGATAAAAACAGCACAACAGTAGCTCCACTAACACACCAACCTCAGGCCTGGGACTTTGCAATGTTCAACAAGGACTTCAATAATGTTCAATTTATCAATCTGGCCTTAGAGTACCCAGGCAGCAGGTCCACTCTCTGGACACTTCTCTAAAACCACCCAGCAACCAGCCGAGGTTGCTAGGATTCCCTAGCTCAGTCCATGTATGCCACAGCTATTATTCATGATGGGGGGGGGGGGGAGATATTTCTTTTCATGTTGTTTTTGTCACTGCAAATTTGCAGTAATTTCATGGAGTTACCCAATAACACCTCCACATTATCAGGATAACAGAGTTGGAAAGGACCTTGGAAGTCAGAAGAAAGTCCACTGAAAATGTGAGGTCTAGCTGCTTATTCTTCATTCCCCCAAATTCAGAGGAGCCCAATAGCCCAAAAGCGCCATCTGATAACCCTGCAAAACATCTGGCACCGACCTCTTGAAAGCATCGCTCCACAGCTTCAAATTCCATCAGCAGCTCCAGGGCTTGGATGCGCCTGTTGGAAACCAGCACCAGCTGGTGGATTCCTTCGTCCACTTCGTTGTAAAGCATGCCAGCCATTTTCATGGCATCTCTGAGAGAAAAGCAAAGGTGGTTGATCAATGAAGCTCCGACCCCACCTGTCAGGGCTATTTGGATGCCAGAAACCCTTGTGGAGAATTATCATGTCACATCACTATTAAAATAGCCTGGAAGTGAAATAAATCATGGGAAGGGAAGAACAGATGAGGGGGCCAATGGCCAGATGGAAGGGTTGAACAGGTCAGTACCTGTTTGAAGTTAGTTTGGGAACTGATCTAGGTGAAGAAGGAAGCACAGTTCTACATTCTCAAAAGTCCCTGAGTTTAATTTTGTGTGACTCAAAATATATACTTGTTTTATGGTTTGTGGTCAACATCAGACCTGGCTGTTGACATCATGCTGGATCACAAAGCTGAGAAGAACACCAACAATGGAAGGATCTGAGAAATCAAGTTCTAGATCAGCGGTTCTCAACCTGGGGATCACGACCCCTTTGGGGGTCGAACGGCCATTTCACAGGGGTCGCCAAAGCCCTCTCTCGCCCCCCCCACGCCTTCACTCACCCTCACCCTCTGCCTCTGTTGGATCGAGGTCGCTTACCCCGCCCACTCCCAATCTATTGCTGCCTCCTGAGTCCCAGATGATGGCTAGAGGGAAAAAAGTGTTTAAATTCTTAGCGGGGCTTCAAAGGGCCGCCGTACAGCTGATCAGTGTTAAAAGAAAACAAATGAGTAGACTGGTGCCTGCAAAAATAGAAAAAACAGCCCCTTTCAGCTTCAGCATAGGTTAATTACTGTAAGTTGATTTGATCAGACTCCCGACTCTCAGCTGATTTGCTCTCAGCTGTTTTGCGGAGGGCTCTGTTCTGTTGCTAGCTGCAAAGAGGTAAATTGCTGGAGCAGATTTTTTCCCCCTAGCTATGCTGAAAAAGCGAAACTGAAAGTAAAGCAGGGTCTTTGCTGCAACGTGACAAAATGAGGCAGAGAGAGATCTCTTTTTCTTTTTTTTTTCCTCACCAAAAAAGGTAGGTGCAAAACTGCAAACAATGGGAAATTTAGGGCAAAAGAGGTTCAAGATTTTAAAACACAAAAGAAAAAAACTCTATTTAACTAGAGAATTGTAATAATTGAGATACTATTAATTGTATATTGTGTTGAAAGCAGAAATGGTTAAGTTGTGGTTTGGAGGAATATATGGGGGAAATTATTTGGTTTATTATTATTGGTAAATATAATTAATTGATTTGTAAGAAATTGGATTGCATGGAAATAATTGGAATATTCATGTTCATATTGATTATTATACAAAAAAGATAGTTATATAACTAATCGATTTATATTAAAATGTTGAATTTGTATTAAACAACTGTATTACATAATTACATAATTAACCAATGTGAGGATGGATATAAAAATAGATGACAATGCGAAGGGGTATAATATAGAATAGAAGGGAAAAATGAATTTGATTAAAATTAGAGATGAGGATGAAGGGTAATATTGTTTTTTTAAAAAAATAGATGAGGAATAAATATAGCAAAAAGGAAATATAGAAATTGTAAATTTAATTGAAACGACTAAACACTGTTTAAATTTGTGAACCGGCCAAATACTCTGTTCAAAGAAAATACATTGTATGTTTGTATGTGTGTTTCTAATTATTGCTATTTATTGCTATTTGTTCTCTTTTATTCTTTAAAGTTTAACAATTCATTCTTTATCTTAATATCTTTATATTTGTTGGGGGTTGGTTTTCTTCCCTTTTATCTTTTTTATTGTACAGCAATCTTTCTCCTCAAACCTACCACCTCTCTTTTCTTTCCTTCTTACTTTCTCTTCCCCCTCTTCTTCTCCTCCCTACTTCCTCTTCCTTTCTCCTTCTCTTCCTCTCTTCCTCCCTCTCTTACCCTCACTCCTAACTCTAATTTCTCTTCCCTTCCTTCATCCCTCTCTATTGCTGTATCCTTTTATGCATATGGACTACTCAGAGGGCTGAAAAAGTTATTCCTGACTGGTCCTCACACTTTTGACCAGTCCTCAAACTTACCACTGTCCTCACATTTTACGTTTTTGCCCTATCTTGTCACCATGGTGAAGAGAAGCAGTTTGAAATGAGTTACACGGTTGTTAAGAATGCTACAATGGGCATAAATGATGACCAGTCATAAGTGCGAAGACCAGTCAAAAGTGCGAGGACCTGTCAGAAATCACTTTTTTCAGCCCTCTGAGTAGTCCTTTTGTGCACATGGACTACTCAGAGGGCTGAAAAAGTTATTTTTGACTGGTCCTCGCACTTTTGACCAGATCTCGAATTTACGACTATCCTCACATTTTACGTTTTTTGCCCTATCTTATCACCATGGTAAAGAGAAGCAGTTGTGAAATGAGTGACATGGTTGTTAAGAATGCTGCACGGGCATAAATGTGAGGATCGTCATAAGTGTGAGGACCAGTCAAAAGTGCGAGGACCTGTCAGAAATGACTTTTTTCAGCCCTCTGAGTAGTCCCTATACACATAGCCATGGCCACCCGGTCATATGACCAGCTAGCCACGCCCACTCAGTCACATGACCTCCAAGCCACACCCACAAAATAAGCCTCGCCCACAGAACCGGTAGTAAAAAAAAATTTAGAACCCACCCCTGGTTGGGGGTCACCACAACATGAGGAACTGTATTAGGAAGGTTGAGAACCACTATTCTAGATGGTGCTCACTATCAATGGTGAGCTTGCCAAGGCAGGCAAGCCTGGCAGATCAGATCACTCTGGGGAAGTATGCAAATCTTGAGAAGTATGATAAAAAGAAAGACAGAGTAGGTATCTTTACCACGGCATCTTAGTGAGATGCATCAAAAATTAATACTGGCAAGTCCAAGATGAAGTATTCCAGACAGAGCCCTTCCTGAGCAAGACTGAACTGCTCTCAGCTGGCAAGGACCATACGGAACAGTTTAAGACAGGAAGAATGTGGCTGCCATTCTGCTGCTTGCTTCACATGGCATCTTGCCAGCCTGACATTACCAGTGGCAGAAGGGGGAGAGATTGGGATGTGGGTGGTGGGGTTGGGGGATTGAAGCAGAGCTGGCCCCGACTATGAAGAGCAGCAATCAAGAACAAGGTCAGCAAAAGGAAGGCAAAGCCTCACAGGGTCCGTTTCCAAAACAACCTGAGAACTTTTAATTGACTGATAACAGGGGAATGGCCAGGGAAAATTGCATTGTTTTCATGCCAAGCCAACTGTCAGCTTGATCATCATCGCTTTCCTTTAAGCTTGCTACCAGCTGCCATGGAAACAGGGAGGGCGGGAGCAGTTTGCCACCGGTTCGCTGCCCACGAATGCGCGCTGTGTGCCAAGAGCCACCCTGTGTGCGTGCATGCACAGTGCATGCCAAACACACACTGTGTGCATATGTACGCAGTGCACACCAAACGCACACTGAGCGTGCACGCATGCACAATGCGCATAAACATGTGCTTCATGCAGAAAAAGGTTTGGGAAGGTAAGTAGAACAGCGAGGGGGGGAACAGCTGTGCTGCGCGATTTAGATTTTAGCCATTTTAAATTGTGCGGCACAGCTGATCATCGGAAATACTGGTTCGCACCTTTTTTTTTACTACCAATTTGCCCGAACCAGTGCGAACCGGTAGCATTTCACCACTGGGCAGGAGCAATGGGCATTTGGGAGGGGAAGTATTCAGGTGGGATGGAAGTGGAATTGCTGAAAACCAATGGGAGGCTTGGACTCAGATCTTGCCTGACTTTTGCTGCATTTACTTTTTTCTTAATAAAAGTACCTTTTCTCTGAATCTATTTTTTTTCTTTCCTAGGAATTGATCGGAGTCCTGACACCAACAGATTTTACTTTACTGAGAACGAAGAGGCTACAGATTAAAGTATATTCTTGGAAAAAGAAATGAACCAGAAGTCTTTCTTTCCTAATGAATCACAGTGACCTTGCAATGTGTAGCTCACAGTGGCCTGTATTAAGTTTTATTGGAACATTCCTATCGCAACCGCTGAATCTCAAGATGCATGCCAGGTGCTCAGCCCCACATACCCATCAGAAGAAAGACCTCCGATTACAGCAGACGCTTGATAAAATGGCTCTCTGAATTCTGTAGACAGAATACAATTTAGAAGTGCTACGTGTCAGAGTATATTCATAGACTGGAATAGGCAACAAGGTCAGCCAATGAGGGCTGTTTGGGAGCTGAAACAGCTTGGAGCCTGGGCGTGGTGTGTATAACTGGTATGTATAAATGTAAATTGTGTGCTATTATTGTCCTTCCTTCTGTTAACTGTGCTTCTGTGATTATGCTTCTGATTCTGAGAACTGCTCTTGGTATTGTATATATGTCTTATGTATTATTATGTACATAAAGAAGTTTCTTATTTAATGAATCCTGCTGCATCAATTACCTGTGTGTGCTTTCTGGATCTGATTTCTGCAACAAACTCTGACACTATGGAGCACTGCAGTGAGCCTTACCACTACTCACAACTCATTGAAAGGCTTTAGGATTCCCCGAGTTGCATCCCTGCAAGCTTACTTGGTTTACTTTTTGCTAATCAATTAGCTAAGGCGTGCAGGAAGCACACGGCAATAATCTTTAACTAGTCGGATATCAACTGGGAGTAAAATTTTGTGAGTGGAAGATCAAACAGGTTCCTGATGAACCTAGCTTGCAACTTTAGTAGAAGATGAAAAAAGCATGGATTCTAAAAGTGAACACTATCTGGTTGCTGAGATCTCTATATCCAATTGTTTTAAATACATTTTATTGCAAGATTCCCAGGGAGAATCTCGCTTTTGGTTGAAGGCAGCTTAACTATTAGATGGGAATAGCCAAGGACTTGGACTTCCAGATGGAGACTGCACAGCTGGAGCCTCTGCATCTCCTGTCTCCGCCCTTAGTCCCCCTGCTCAACATTCCCATCAGCAGGCTCACCTGCAGTCCTCGGACAGCATCACACAGGATCCCTCCTTCTTGAGGCTGGCCAGGAGGGCGCCCCCCTCCAGCCGCAGCCTGGCCAGCCTTGTGTCATCCAGAACCATTGTCATCATTTGTCTGGAGCTCTTCAACAGGGCACCGGCGTCCTACAGTCAAGGAAAGACCGGGTGCTCTGCTTAAGGCCCTGGGATGGAGACGACTGGCCTTCTGACCCGAGGGAGGCCAACCAGCCATGCCCCAGGAATCTTCATGGCCGCTGGGCAAGGGAGTGGGTGGCACCTCCAGGGCCTTTGACCCACCCCAAAGGTTGGAGGTTTTTAAAAAAACATTATGCCACATTACTGCAGGCTCTCAGCCCAGGAAACCTTTGCTTCTTACCAGAATGGCACCAGAGACTCACCTGGGGTTTCTCCGGCCATCTGCTGGACTCCACTGCTTCTACCGCCTCTTTGAGGAACAGACGAGCCTCTTGGCACCCAGAAAGCAAGTGCTGCAGACGCTGCAAGGTCAGCACAAGGGCATCACGTGGGTTAACAAGCCATCCACTGGGTGCAGCTCCCAAATCCAAGCCAAGGCCCAGGGTGCGATTTTCTCTTCAAGGAAAAGGCTTTGCCACTTTACTTGAACAGGAAAGCCTGCCTTTCACATGGAGCTGCCCAAGGTCAGAAGTCTTCTCCAGCACAATCCGACCCGCCTCTCTTGGCATAGAGCACTAGGGGCCCCTGGGTTCCACTCCTCACAGCCCTCTGGAACCCCTCGCTTAATCCATTGCCCCAAATGAAAGAAAACAATCTTTCTTCTTAAACCTCCCTTCCTAAACACCTGGAAACCAATGTTCCTAACAGATATACCGTTCCACATTTTCTGAATGTTTGCTTATCTTTGCATGAATATTATCAGAACTTAATGTAAGTTAACTTAATAAATTTAATAAATAAATTTAATAAATAAATAAATAAATGTCAGTCCTACCAATGTGTAAAGGGAGTCGTCTGACCCCTCTCCCCCAATCCCAGGACCCTGCTGACTTCCTGCCATGGGGGAAATGCTGGAGGGGAGGATGCTTGTAGCCAGCCCACTGTCAATACCATTTAGTCATTCATCATGTCATGGCATGGTATGAAAAAGTAGATTCAGGAGGAATCTGTTGGCACCATTTCCAATTAACAAATTGTATGAAAAGATGTACGTTTTGTGAGCTGTAGCTCCCTTCATCAGATGAGGCTCTGAATAAAATGGGTTAGTTGGAAAAGGTGGTACTAGACTCCTGCTGCATTTTTACCTCCTGAAGCTAACACGGCTCACCTGTTGCAACACCTTAAATTCAGTAACAGACCTGGCCCTCCTTTTAGTTGCAATCCTGGCAGCTAACAGTTCTGGCACCTGGAGATCAGCCTCTCACAAGCTCTGCTGCACCCATTCTTCCCTTGAAAACTGATCCAGAGGAAAGGGAAGGGAACTGCTTGTTCAGGTTATGCCAGCACATTTTTATGGTCTTTAAATCTGAATTTTGCCTTATTCATTCCAAATCTTGGCATTTTTTCTTTTGTAGATCTTGCTGGTTTCGTGAAATATAGTATGTATTTGATCTGTTGTTCTCCTGAAGAATTCTCTGATTCAGATCAGAGTTTGTGCTTCTTTTAATAATGGCAATTACCACCTCCAGACATTTGGTACCTGATATGAGGCAGCTTGCCTTATGGAATGCAGGGCTTGGTTTCCGCCAGACATTTACGCAGCCTGCAATGTCCTACTCATCCGGCCACAGAGTATTGCTCCCAAAGCATGGAGGGCCATCCAGATGCTTTCTGGAAAACAGGAGGGCCGCCCTTCTTGGTGAGCTTTGTCAGCCTGGCTCTCCTCTCCTGAATCCCGTTTACATCCACAGCAAGAGAGGCTTAAGAACAGCAACAGTTGTTCTAAGGATCCTCCAGACTGACTGTCAGATTGATTTTGACAGGGATCCACTTGAAAAGATTCACTATGGACCCAATTTGGCTCTAACTTTGGATTGGTGGAGTCCTGGAGTTCTAGAAATGGTTTTGCAACTTCCATTTTTGGGCAGCATACCATGCCCCTAGCGTAGGATCTGCCCAGTGGGAGCCACCTCCAGTGGCTTTGAAGACAGGCACCAACCAAAAACTTATAGCAAATTGTACGGACAACACGGCCTCCCAGTCTCCCCACTCCCCCCGCTAGACTCTGCTTCCAGACTGGGACTGGAGAGCCACCTTCGTGTCCTACCCTCTTTGAACCTAAAAGAGCACTCTACCTTCCCCACTTTGCATATCAGTATCTTATACATTCAACCGGGGCAAAATGCTCCCTGTTCGGACCAGTAGCGATGGAGGCGGGTGGTTCGGAGAACTGGTAGCAAAAATCCCTGCTTTCCCCCCCCCCCCCCCATGCCCAGCTGAGCTGCACAATCATCAGAGGCTTTTTTTTTTTTAATTTTTAAAAGCATTTTTTCTACAACCTCTTACAAGCCAAAAAAATGCTTTTAAACATAAAAAAAAAAAGCCTCTGATGATCGCGCGCCTCAGCTGGGATCGTCAAAGGGATCATCAGCTGACGATCCCAGCTGAGTTGCCTGATTGGCAGAGGCTTTTTTTAAAAAAAAGCTCTGCCGATCAGGCAAGTCAGCTGGTATCGTCAGAGCCTTTTGAAAGCATTTTTTACAACCTCTTCGCCGAAGAGGTTGTAGAAAAAATGGTTTTAAAAGTAAAAAAAAATTGGCCATGCCCACCCAGTCACATTACCCCCCCCCCCCCAAGCCACGCTCACAGAACCGGTAGTAACAAATTTTAGATTTCACCACTGCATTCAACCTTGGTTCAGTGTTGAATATTCAGTGGCAAAATATGCAAACATTCAGAAAATCCACAAGAGGGAGAATACTTTTTTATAGAACTATAGATTTCCTGGAACTCTGGATTACTCAAAGGTTATGTTTTCATGCTTGCCTCACCATTTGGAAGTGCAGCCAATTCTGATGGCAATAGGGAAGTGACCCGCTGAATTCTTGAGGCAGCTGCTGGCTCTCAATATGTTTGTGGAGGGACTTCAAGGAATTGAGAAGTTCACACTGAATAGAATAGAACAGAATAGAATTCTTTCTTGGCCAAGTGTGATATGATAGTCATAGGGTACAAATAAGCAATCAAATTATATTAGGAAACAGTCAATATAAATCGTAAGGATACCAGCAACAAGGTCACAGTCATACTGTGAAAGAGAAAGGAGAGTTTACATGTCCCCAAATACTGTACAGGACTGAAAACTGGAAATCACTAACCTCCAATCCATACAAACTCTCCGGCTTTATTCATTTATTTAAATTTGTGTGCTGCTTATCTTGTTAGAGATGACTCTGGGCAGCTTACAAACATGAAAACACATTAAAATAAAACATAAATAACAATACTGTTAAAAGATGGTGAGGGAGGTGGGAGGTGGGGGGGGTCTTTCCTCATCCAATGGCAACCGCCAGAATCATAAACTGGAGCCCCAGGTGAAGAGGCAGAGCCAATCTCCAGGCCTTTACAGAAGGTCAAAATGATGGGTGCGAATCTTACCGGGGGGGGGGGGGGAGGATGTTCCAAAGAGCAGGAGCCACAGCAGAAAAGGCTCTTCTGCTGGACCCCGTCAGCTGAAAATCCTGGACTTACATTCCACAGCATGTCCCCTCTGCCAACACGGGTGAGGGCCCATCCCATTGGGGTGACACAGTTTTTCAGATAACCTGGACCCTTGGCATAAAGGGCTTTAAACCAGCAACTTGAATTGCACTCGAAAGCAAACTGGCAGCCAATGCAGCTAATGGAACAGCAGTATAATATGGGCCACCTGAGTGGCCCCAAGAACTGCCTCTGTCACCGCATTCTGCTCTAACTGCAGCTACCAAATACTCTTCAAGGGTACTGCCATGTAGTGCACATTACAATAGTCCAGGCATGAAATGACCAGGGTTTGAATGACTGATCCAGGAAAGGCCGCAACTGGCACACAAAACAACCTTGTGCAAAGGCTCTCCTAGCTGCAATTGCCACCTGCTCTTCAAGAGTCACAGAGGAGTCGCGCATCCAGGAGAACCCCCAAGTGGCGGATCGGATCCGTCTGGGGTAGCGCAACCCCATCCAGAATTGAAGGTAACAAAGTCCTGGATCCTGGGGCCCCATGGACCCAAAGCCAACTGGTCTTGCCAAGGTTCAGTTGAAGATGTTGTCCCCCATCCAGGCCCCCACAGCCTCCGGGCACCATGAGAGGGCAGCCACGGCATCACTTGAGCCACCAAGGGTGGAAATACAGAATTGAGAATCAGCCGCATACTGGTGATATCTCCACCCACGGTGATCCCACCCAGCGGCTTCATGTAGGTGTTAAAAGAGGAGTGGAGAACAAGGAGCAGCCGTCACTTGGTCTCTCGCTCCCTATCAAACACCAATGGGGACCGTCCTTGTAGAAAGGAGCCAAACCAGCACCGCCTAGTCCCAAACCCCACAGCTGGCCCAGAAGGATAGCATGATCAATGATACTGAAGGCTGCTGAGAGGCCAAGGAGAGTAAGGATGGTTGCGCCAACCCGTCAAGTTTGAAACGCTTCTGAACCACTTGAACATTTATCGTTATTCAACTTGCCAATGAACAGAGGGGAGGGAAGGGTGAGAAAGAATGCAGACGATCCAAGAATAGACCATGTGAGCCAAGAACCCACCAAGGTCACTACTGCAGGTGTCCCATGAAGAAATGAACTGTTCTCAAAACAAAAGACTGATTCATAATTGGGCAGCATGATCACTATGGGTGGGAAGAAGGGGAAACTATGTAGCATTGCACAGGAAAACCTCACAGCTGGTTTTAATTCTTCAATGCTGAAATGGTGTATCCAATAAAGTTTTATTTTCGGGATTTTAAAATGCCTGAGTGCCTACTTTTCTTGGGTTCGCTAGTCAGATGGTTGACATCCCCATCCCACTCTCGCCAGAGATCATCAACAACAGTGATCAGTGCTATTTCTGTCCCATAACTGAGTCTGGATCCTGACCAGGAAATCCAAGACCCTCTGAAGCTGCCAAGCAACCATGTTTTCTATCATCTTCCCTAAAAAGGGAAGGTTGGAAACTGGACAGAAATTGTCCAGTTGTGGGGGGTCAAGAGATTTTTTTTTTTTAGGAGATGGCAAGCCAGGGCCTCCTTAAAAGCCTCCAGGAATGCTTCCTCCTGCAGTGAAGAATTGATCACTGCCTAACCCGCCTGGCGGTCATCATCCTGCAACTTTCACCAACCAGGAGGGACAAGGATCTAAGTGACCACATCACTGACAGCATCAAGGACCCTGTCCAGTCCCTTAGGTCCTATAGGATCAAACTGTTCCCAGATAATTGAATAAGACCCTTGGATGTCCACTTGGGTGGCCACCCCACCTCCCCTGCTCTGGGATCTTGGCTGCTGCCAAATCCTAAATCTAGCTGGACACATTTCCGAGAGGGGAACCCCCCCTCTCTGGACTAAGCCAGATCTCGGTGATGCATGCCAGATCGGCTTGCTCCTCTACTACTGATACACCTCCCGCCCCCGCCCCTGCATTCAGCAGCAGCAGCCAATGCTTTTGGCAAGTGAGGGGAGCAAAGCAGCAGTGCAATTTGTGAAATCTGGGCGGGTTTGGCACTCCAGCAAACAGCAGGACAAACTGTGCCCACTTGTGAGAGAGGCTGGGGTTCAGTGGGGAAAGGGAGAGGCAGGCCTGGTGCTTCTCTGCCTGGCTGGACAAGGGCTCCAGCACCCAAGGCTGTGCAGGAGGTGAGCATGGGAAGTGCAGGACTCTCTGGCACCAGAGGTAAAGTAGCTGTCGGTGATGCAGTGGGGAGGAAAGACCCAAGCAGCTTGAGACCCCAAGGGATGGGAAGAGGAGTAGAAACAATGCAGCCTCACTCCGAGTGGCAGATGATGCTCCGCCCTCAGATGCTGACCAGTAGGCTGGACACATTGAGCCCCAGTGCAAGCACACAGGTCATGCTCCAGATGTCAAGCATTAGTTGCTGTACAGCCTCTCGTTTTCCGATTCCAGCAACACAAACCCCTTGGCCAGAAAAATGGAGACTGTGCACGCTGACAGGAAAAGGGAAAGCAGGGGAAAGGCAACCCAGGAACAGACCTCCTCTGGGCTGTAATGGCTGCCTGCTTATTTAGCAGGCTTACATGGGCCACAAAGGCCTACAGATCGACAGCAGGACTGCTCTGGGGCTGCTCTACCCCTTCCTCATCCTTTTCAAAATCACGCTTGTAACTGCCCCAAAGCTTTGGAATACAGAACTATAGAACCTGACCACCCTCCAGGCCCTTTTAAATGGTGGTCGAGGATTCCTGAACTCCGGACTTCCTCACACCTGCACAGCAGCTGGCTTTTCTATCTGGAAGGCGGGGTCTCTCTCCACAAGCAGCAGGGCTCTCTGGATGCAGTGGGGGATGATCTCCTGCAATGATAAAATGCATTTTTCTACGGCTCCTGCTCCAGTCAAAAGTTTTGACATCCAGCTACATAAGGATTGGCAGGAATGTTCTCTCCATTTCTCTATTAACAAGGAAGGACGAGGCCAAACGGAAGTGCTTGTCCTTCACACGAGAGTAGTTTCTTACCCAAAAGTTTCTGGCACTTTCAGGGCACTCAGATCTGGTGTGATGGAACACTGGCAAAGAACTGGGAAAGGAAAACAATGGCTCTGTGTGCCCAGTGGGCACCCAACTATGGTAGAGCAGCATTCAGAAGAAGGAAGGAAGTCTCACCTGCAAAGTGCCTAAGGCTGTGAAGACAGCTGGGACTGGAGAAGATCGCCGGGCATCTACCAGGATGGTTAAGCCCAAGGCTTTGCACTCTGGCCTGAGCATGAAAGGAAATAAGAGACAGATATGAATGTCTATAGCTACTCAAAATACTCCTTGAGGAGATCAGAGAATATTCACACAGCCCAGCGAATAATTATAACAGCATATCTAAGCTGTTGTATCTGGGATTCCCAGAAGACATGGAAGTATCCAAGCCAGCTAAGAGCCACCACATCCGTATTTCTCCACTGACTGGAAGTCTACAATTATAAAGCTAAGAACTGACAGAACACTTACAGTATTCCATGCACAGAACACTCACTGACTGTGTCTTCCTTGCCTTTTCTCACAAACCTGAGAATGCTGCGTAAATACAGGAGAAGGCATGTTATTTCACTGGCATTGCAGTTCGGGCACAACCAAATTGTATTCCTCATTGTGATGATGACCACGGCACGTCCGGATCTGTCTCTGGTACCTGAGAAAGAGGCTCCGATTAATTTGTCTAACTAATTAGGCAAAAAGAAGAACCAAGGCCTCCTTGAAGTAGCTGTGTATTGCCCTCTAATAAACAAAGAAATGGCTTTTTCAACCTATCTCATGAATGAATGGATACAAACATGGCAAAATATTTGAAATAGTGGGATGGTAGAAGTTGAAAACGATTAGGAGAAACACAAACTCAGATCTACACAGATCTGGTTCTGAAAGCAGAATTGGACCGTTCAGGGGCCCATCTAGCCTGCCATTTGTTTTCTTCGGTGGCAGATCTTCCCGAGCCTCGCTGGGAGTCTGGCTGCAGAGCGCCATAAACTCTTTTGGAGGGAATCCCAGCTGGCAACTCAAGCTGGTTCTCTTAAAGAGCCTCAGGTCCACCCCTTCACTCTAAAAGGACTTCTGCAAACTTCAGCTCCTCCTGCTCTTGCTTAGAGCCCCTGGCTTCCCACTGTTCCTCTGCAACCTGGGAAGGCCAGACCGTGGAGGGAGACACCTCAAGAGTGCAGAGGCTCTGGCTGTTTCTTTGGGGAGGGGGGCCCAATCTCCAGTGAGAAAATGAAAGCATTTCTCAGGTTCACAAATTGCTCTTTCCCTGACCACTGCCTTCTTCACACATCACAAAGACAGCAGGAACCTTTGGGGGCTTTACCTGGCAGGCATGCAGCCCCACTCCGAAGCATCTCCCAATTCACACTCTTCATTGGCAGGGGGTCCATTTCCAGAATCCCCCTGAATGGAAAGAGTGGGAGTTCTGGTTGCATAGTCATGGCTGTAGGGTCTTTTCCCCCAGAACCGCCAAGAGCGATCAGTGCCAGGCTGCTGTTATCAGCTTCTTCACTGGAATTTTCTGTCCCATTCAATGATGTTTCTGTAATAGGAAACAGCTTTCAATGCTAAGAGTTTAATTATTCCCATTTGCATTCAGAGGCAAAGCAGATACTTACAGATTTATCCTGCCTCTTTGTAATTGATCTGAACTGGACCAACCCAGTGAGGTTTACTGTAGATGATGAAACATCTCTTCCTACACACACACACACACACACACACACACACACACACACACACACACTATTGCAGAGCAGCCTGTAGTTCTGCCAAATCCTTGGTCCTTGGAATCCTAGTGGTCAATCACAAAGAGAGCGGACCAGAACCAAGGGGGGGAAGGCCACGAAGCTGCCACCTCATGAGAGAGAAACAGCGCTGAAAGAGGTGGAGGTCATGGAATTCGCCCCCTCACCTAAGAGATAAGGGAGGAGGGACATTCAGCCCAACGCCAGTGATGTTACCTTGGGACCAGTGTTATTGCAAGAGGACGAGAAAGGGCAGCTACAGCCATCCACCTACACTTCAAAGAAATTGTCAGAGACTGAACAGCAAGAACCTCCTTGCTGACACCCTGTCACAAATGCCACTGTCAAGTTTCCGAAAGATGCCCTAATTAATTCATGAGCCATGATCCAAACTTCAAAGGAAATATATTCATTTATTAGGAGCACCATTCCGGCAATACTCGGATTCAGTCAGGACTGATCTCACGTAGATTTACGTTCCCCTATGACCCTGTCTCTCCCCTCCGCCCTGGCCATGTCATAAATCACATTCTCCAATTAACCACTTTGGCTGGCTGTGAAACCTAACACCCTCCTTCTGATTGCGGTCAGAAAAATGTATGGAATTCACTTCAGTTCTCCCTCCCTCCTGCTCATGGCAACTTGAAAGCTTTGCAAGTTGACAGCCACAATATAATTGCTCCAAAGCAGAAATAAACAACACTGCTCCCAACACATCAACTAGCAGCCCAAGTAACTCAAGGAAAAGAAAAATTACCTAGCCATCAAAAAAACACTAACTAATAAGTGCCACCTCGACTGGCCGGAAGACATCCTGGTCAGCTGTTTCAAAGATGGGCTAAACAATGATCTGTACATCGCTTGCATCGCAAGAGGCCCAGCACGTCTCCGTGACTGGTGCATGCTGGCCAAAGAAGCAAAAGATCCAGTAATCCCTTCATTAAAAGAGTGGATGGGCCAGCTGTAAAGCACATGGCCAGTTGTGCGCAAAGCATTGGCTGAGGCCAGGGAGGCTTATAAAATCCAGGCTGATAAGAAAAGGGTTGAGCTTAAAAATTCCACATTGGGGACCGAGTGTATTTATCCACCCAGTTCCGCCAATCTTTACAACCCTCAAAAAAGTTGGGACTTAAATTTGTAGGACCTTTTCTCATCAAGCACATTATTAACCTGGTTACAGTAGAATTAGAATTGCCAAAGTCACTGAGGAAAATTCACCGTTTTCCACTGCAGCTTGTTAAAACCTGAGGTGATTTCCCCAATAAAACCAATCCCTCCACCTGTACCCAAACTGTTTATGCTGGAAGGGGAAGAACGATCTTTTCTTTTATGTATACTGACAGCCTATGCACCAAGACAAGTTCCTTGTGTGTCCAATCACACTTTGCCAATAAAAAATTCTATCCTATCCTACCCTATCCTAATTTTGAAATGAAAGAGATTCTTGATAATCAATCCAGCAGTCAATCATGTGCTAAAAATCAACTTTCATGTGACTTTGAGAATGTACTCTTTGCTTTAACCCATTGTCAACAGAGGGAAAAAAACTACTTTGCACTGACATTTAATTTTAAGTTTTTTCCTCTCAAAACAAGAGATAACTAATGGAGATGACATAGATTAGTCTCTTTGTCTAAGTCTCTTAGTCTCTGTTCATTTACATCAAGAATAAGAAGCATATTAATTTCATCTTGAGTCCCATAATAAAAATGCCTCCCCCTCATCTCCTGTGGCCTTGTTAGAGGAGATTTACATCCTAATCATTCTATATCTGCAGCACACAACATGCATCAACGTCTTTTGAAAAAATATTAGTCAAGGTAGAAACTTTATCACTTCTCTGAGGTTCCTTTCACACAGAAGGGCAGCCCTGATCTTGCCTTAGTGTCACACCTTTATGACTTCTCCTTGGTTCAGCTACCACTCCAGAGAAAGCCCCAAGAACTGAATTGCAGCATTTTCTCTGGTAGCTTCCTTTCTTCCTAGCTGCAAAAGCCTGCAAAGCTAGGGAACAGCAATGGGAGGCTGGCTGGAGCCCTGATTCTTGCCAGCCAGCCTGTCCTTCTCCCCCAGCCCTGGGAAGACCACTGGGCGTTTGCTGGGCAGCACCAGCCTCTTCTGGTGGCAAAGAAGAGCAAGACCAGGATTCAGATGCCCTGAGAAAGCAGAGCCTGGCTGTGAACCCAGAGGCCTCCTTGCCCATCTAGGCAGCCCTCACTTCAGGTTGACACTCACCAGCAATTCACATGAATGAGTTACTGTGAATATGAATAACTTTTAGAAAACACTTAAACACTACCAGACATAGTAATCAACTGCAGTCAATCAACTGTGTGGGACAGGATAAAAAATTATGGATTTCTGTCCCTTTGGGAGATAAAAAAATACTTTTTTAATCCCTCAAAGGGACAGAAATCCATAATTTCCCATACAGATTTAAAACTACTTTTCAGATGGGGAAAAAAGTAATTTGTGAGCCGAAATGGTTAGAACTGTTGCTTCATTGTTTTAAAAGCTCCTTCCTGGGACTCGAGGCACTAACGAACCACACAGTGACATCTCAGCAGGGAGGATGTTTACAGGTGGATCAGATATACAGGTAGTCCTCACTTTACAACAGTTCATTTAGTGACCTTTCAAAGTTACAACAGCACTGAAAAATATGACTTATGACCAATTTAGGGCGCAGCGGTTAGAATGCAGTACTGCAGGCTACTTCTGCTGACTGCCAGCTGCCAGCAGTTCGGCACTTTGATTCTCACCAGGCTCAAGGCTGACTCAGCCTTCCATCCTTTCAAGGCTGGTAAAATGAAGACCCAGATTATTGGGGCAAGAGGCTGACTCTGTAAACCGCTCAGAGAGCTGTAAAGGCTGAGGGTATGTAAATTTAAGTGCTATTGCTATTTTCACAGTTACCACCTTTGCAGCATCCCCATGACCAAATTCAGATGCTTGGCAACTGATTCATATTTATGACGGTTACAGCGTCCCAGGGTCATGTTTTGTGATCCCCTTTTGTGACCTTCTGACAAAGTCAATGGGGGAGCCAGATTCACTTAACAACTAGGTTACTAACTTACCAACTGCAGTGATTCACTTAGCAACTGTGGCAAGAAAGGTTGTAAAATGGGGCAAAACTTATTTAACAAATGTCTCACTTAACAGCAGAAAGTTTGGGCTCAATTGTGGTCATAAATCAAGGGCTACCTGTACAGCTTTTTTTGGATGAGTGAGAAGCTTTGTTCCTTTTTTGTGAACAATCACGTCATCGCAACTTTTGTCGTTTTGCTAAACTTTGGCAGTATAATCTGGGAGTTCTGGTCTAGCACAATAATTGTCAAGATGTACATTCTATACACAATTTGCAAGCTCATTCCTGTGCAATAACACGGACGTCTACAACACTGCACAACGCCTGTGTATGAACCACTCCCTTGGCCCGACCCAGGCTTTGTGTCCCTCCTGAGTTTGAGGAGATCACGATTTCAGGGCAGAATATTAAATTGGAAGCTGGCATACTGCAAAGTAAAGAGATAGTCATCAAGCACGATCTTCATTTCCAATAATGCCAGATGACCCACGAGCATTTTACTTAGAAAATAAAAATCAGCTAACTACAGACTAGGATGAGCACTGCTATTCTTTAAACATGCCCAATTTGTCCAGCAAAAACTAAAAAAAAAAAAAAAAAAAAGCTACAAATTGTAGGAAGCATCCATGGGCTATAGGTAGTTTGCTGTTGTAATTAAATGACCTTCCATGTCCAATACGACAACTGTGTCACAAATGAGTCAACCCTTCTGAGGCAATTATTTGCGATAAAGTCCATGGCATAGTTTCAAAATCCTTAATATGTTCACTAGCCAAAAAAGCTGCTGGCCTCTGCAATTAACCACTGTAACATTCTAAACTTGAATTCCCTTCCCTGCCATTCTCATGTTCTTGAAAGAGGCCCTATCTTGTACACTCGATCTGTCATGAGACCATTTCCCCAGCAAAGGGCAGAAAGTGGCCAAATGCATCCTACCTGTGGCCTGATCCCCCTCTGGGATGGGCTTGGTGCGCTCTGGCAATGTCACCGCTGGAAATAGTGCTGGGAGGTGGGATGCCAAGGAGTTCATCTCTGGATCACTGGGCTGAAACCGGCGGAGAGCTTCATGGATTGAGTTGTGTCTACCTTCCAGGAAGGCCCCAGTGCCCGACTCCTTGTCTGGGAAAGGGGCTTGGCTGCCCTGTCCTCTTCCCACCTTCTTGGAAACACCTATCTGCAAAGCTTGTGGTGTGCTTGAGAGATCGGGCTCATCCACAGAATGTGCTGCAGCACCGCCTTGGGGAAGGTTGCTGCGGGGGGCCTCTGCCTGTCCAGCGACTCCTGCTAGATGCCTGGGGCCATTTTCCTTCAGTTTTGTTCTCATACTCTTTGACTCAGCCTCAGAACTGAAAAGCAGATGATTGTCTCCCGCTCGCTGTTGACAACAATCCACATTTTCTTGCCCTGCCTTCTGGGAAAGGAAGCTTTTCGGGACGAAAGGATCTCCAGAATTAAGTTGCCACCCATTCTTAGAGGGGCTTTGCTTAGTCTGCCATTGATGATTTCCTTCCACGCTTATTCTATTGCCCAACTCCATTAATGGGTCCCCTAGTGTCCCTTCCGTGTGCTCTAGAAGATGCAGTTCTTCCAGCCATTCAAAAGATTGACCTTTAACTTCCACCAACTGTTTCTGTGAGGACTGGTTATCAGCTATTCTCCTCCTTGAAAAGATTTCCACCTGTGATGATTTGATTATGGTTGGAGAAGTTGCCTTTCCCTCCAGCCTTCCTTTGGAGCTGTCAGAATCCCACTCGCAGCTACTGATTTCCTGCTCTGTCAGGACAACATCTCCTATTCTTTCTACACCCAAAACATCAGGATAGGATGCTGAAGGCTTGTGGAACTCCAAGCGGCCTCCGGCTATGATGGAAGAGCTTGTCCCCAGAGCCTGACCTTCAGCCTCCTCTCCATCCTTGTAACTGTACATGGCATACCTCCAATCGAGCTCCTGTTCTGGATGTGTCAATAACGTCTTGGCAAAATGTGGCTCCTTAACAATAGAGGAAACAGTGGGACTCAAAGAAGCTGGACGATTCTCTGGATTGCCAGGATGTTTCGGGAACAATTTATCACACTCTGTTTCATTATTTACAGAACATGCAACATTAGTAGCTGGCATGTCAGAAGTCCTCAGCTGCCCAGATGGCACCAATGCAAGAGCTGAACTAGCACAATTTCCCCAGCAACGGCTATTGTTCTGACTGTGCTGCTGGCTGTCCTTGGCTTCCAGCCTACAGACAGCGCTGGGCTGAGCTGAAGATCCTTTGGGGCAGCCAGAGGTGGGCAGGAAGGCACCTGCCAAATCCGCCTCTTCTCCTTCCCCGTCATTTTCACAGGCCTTCCCAAGCTCTGGGCTCCCACATGCCTGATCAGCAAGCTCCTCCATTAAGATGGTGGCAAATGAGTTGGCCTTGTGGAACACGTAGGGTCCCCCTGAAAGACAGGTGCTGGGGGACTCCTCCACTGGAAAGTCCAAAGGAGAAGACTTCTCAGTCATTGAGACAAAATGCATATTCTTTTTATTTTTTCCAATAGTTTGGGACTTACTGATAAATTTTGGATTGACTATTTCATCCCGAGGCACTCAGAATATCTCACCATCTGTGGCTAACAAGCAGTTTTCCAATGTGATTCCAACCATTTCTTGCTGAGGGAGCTCAGCCATTCCACAGTGAAGAGAGAGGCATACAAAGCAGCAGATGCCACAAACTCCTCCACGTTATGTTTGTCCTTGGCCAAGCATTTCAGTATGATCCATGAAGACTTCCTCAAGTACAGCACCGCTTGCAGGTAAAAGTCCTCCGGTCTCAAGATCCACCAGTCGAGAGAAGCCAGCTGGATGACGATCTTCTCATGAACACAAAGGGGCCAGCCTGCATATTGGAAGAGCAACCTGACGGAACAAGAAAAGCCCGGGGAATCGTTTACAAGCCGTTTCTCAATAAGGGAGAATCTAATACCACTTCCCCCATTCCCCCATGCCATAATTATAAGCATCCCCTAATTGAGGCAAAGCTGTTTCAGGTTCATAGTTGCTTAAAGATATTATTAAGCTCACAATTATTAAGGCACACAATGATGCATTACTTATTATTTACTTAGAAGTAAGTTGTCCTTACTTGTGGAATAAGGTAGAACTACCACATGTGTTTCCCTGAACTTGCTACTTTCAAAAGGGCTGGGCAGAAAATTATTCAGAAGATGTAGACTTTGTGCGACTATCACACCAGTGTTTTATGACATAAAGCTGTCCTGTCTTTGCTCAGGCTTCCAAGTGAGGCTAACAAAAGATGTGATTGTTTGAAAAGTGACATAAAGAGCTATCTCATTAAAGCAGGTGCATTTTTTTCTCTCGCATGCAAAACTCTGACAAAAGATGGGCCCACTTCAATTAGTAGCAAAAGGGATGCTGTGCTCACTTTTATTCAAAGCTAAAGCAATTCTTCCAAATCAGTTAGAAGCATGTATAGTCATTATTTTGAGCAGAGTAGTATTATTCTTCATTCTGAAAGTTCCCTTCCATGTTTAAATAACACACACTAAGATGTTGAAATCCAGTTGGAAACATTGAGTACAACAGCTGGACTGTTACCTAGGGCAAGCAGAATTTGGCAGTTTGATAACACTCTTTTGAAAATAACATTCCCAAAATATGCATTTAAGGTGAATACTATTAGGAAGGATGACTGCATCCAACAAGTGTCAAGGTAATGCTTTAATTAAGAAATGTTTCCTCAACATGTGGAGATGGGACTTTCTGTTCCAGGTATCCTGTTTTATCCTGATGGTTAAAAATTACATTACAAAAAATGTAACCCATCCCAATTCAGACAGACTGTGGGCATCACACAATACAGGAGGAGAGTCTAATCAAGTAAAACAGTCCATTTTTATACTTCAAATGATGTTTTTTCCAGGTTACCTTTGCACATGGCTCTGGTCCCTGAGAAGGACAGCAGAGGGAGCCAGAAAGGCTAACCCAGGCTAACCCAAGTGACATTTTTTTATTGCGAAAATGCCAAGGGATTCAGATCTCTTAAACTCTGAGCCCTATAGAAAGGAAAAAGTTACGGGGAGGCTGAAAGAAGTGAGCCCTGACTCAAGCTGCAATCTTGGTCAAGTTCTGGGGTCACACTTAAGCAGGAAAACAAGCCCCTCACTGTCCCAGGGGAGACCCTCAACTTTGCTGGCATTGTGACATCATAGCACAGTGAGTTTAAGAGATCTGAATCCTTTGGCATTCTCTCTATAAATAATTGTCACTTATGTGAGATGAGCACCTATCTTAAATTTCAAAAATAAATTTAAAATGTAAGTAAATAAAAATAATAAATAAAAGCATTGATAAGTAACTATTTGCAGTGCCAGTATAGAAAAATTCTCTGCAAGAAACGCACGCAAGAATCCAGGCACTTCTATTCCAGAGAATGATGCTCCAGTCATACAGGCTCTCCTTTTTTGGATGAACAACAGAAGTGAGCAACAGAGTATTTATTTTTGTTGTTAAAAGTCAGGCCTGACATTTGTTGCATGGCAGCAGATGACATAAACCTGCTCTCTAACACTTGCAGTTTTTTGAAGAGTCATCTGCACAAACATTATTTTGGTAAATACAAGTTATATATGTTTAATACGATAAAATCTAACAATTCAGGCCCTTGAAAGCTTCCACAGTATTGTTCTGTCTGCTTAGGAACGAGTGGGGCAAAGAATCGCAATGCCTTAGGCACACTTGAGGGTTTCTTGGCTGCAGACCCAGCCTGGCTATTAGGTTCCCTCCCTCCTAGAGACGATGCTGGGGGAAAGCTTTCAAGCATTCCTTTTGAGCCTGGAGGCAGCAAGATACTCACAGGCTTCCCACCGCAAGATCTGCTTGGCAGGAATCAGGAAGACGATGAGGTAGCAGAGGCCATCCCCGCAGCAGAGCTTCTCCACCACATGATGGGAGGGAGGGAGGATAAAGCCCGGAGAGGATGTTTTAGGATGCAACCGTCCAGCGGCTCAGAATCCTACCAAGAGAAGGAGAGTCAGCAAAGCTGGCAACTGGGTCTCTCAGGCTGCAATCACGAAGGGCAACTGGGGGACCACCTCATTCCTTCAGACCCCCAACGCTCCCAAAGACAGTTCCTGCAGTGCCAGAGCAGAGCGCTCGCCTCGTCCCGACGGAGTGGCGGCAGACAGCTTACACTGCAAAAACTTTCCTGACTGAGCAGGGTGTGGCTCCCTTAAGCTATTATGATTGTAGCATGTGGGAGAATACACGGCATGTGCTTGTGCTTGTGAACGTGAGAGGAAGAAGCAGAAGAGTATGCACCAGAATGTGCGTGTCTTGTTCTTATAAGGCTCACAAAACCACATTCTCAATCACTATATCCATACAGGATAATAAACTCAAGTTTAGGTTCAAGAATTCTTTAGGGCTGTACCAATCCCCTTTATTCAGGCTATACTGTATTATGCAGGTAAAACAAAATATATATGCAACATTGCATTATTTGCCTTTACATTAATGTCATGTCCCAAGAGCATTAGAATACATGGCAGGCGAGAGGCAAAGACCAAGGGAGCGTTTTGTGGGGACAAAGAGAACGGTCACATTGTCTCTCTTGTCCAGATCCCCTCAGGCTGACCAGAGCATCTGGCGGTGCTCAGCTCACACATTTACAGCCAGCCAGGAACCCTAAGTGGCCGTTCCGAGCTCCGAACGAATTCCCAGGTTTTGAACGACCACAGAGAGGCCGCCGCTGCTGCGTGCCTGAGGAAGAACCGCAGCCAGATTTACTCCTGGTTTGTGAAAGCTTCTGCTGCGGCTCCAAGGCTGCCTGCGGGGGCTGAGACCCAGGATTGTGCACCATCAGCACTTCACCCACCCACCCACCCTCTCTCTTCACTTGTCATCGGCCCAGACTCTGCTCCGGGCAGGAGACTCGCAAGGCCTCGACGTCCTTGCTTTGGGCGCTTCAAAGACAATCGCCCGGGAACCACCCCAGGCGTTCCTGCCGGAGAAAGCCCTTCCGACGAAGCCGGCCTCCCCTCCCGGCACTCGCGCAGGGCGTGGAGGAGGCGGCCCCCTGCTGAGCCCGTGGCGGCCCTTCCACTGGGCGGTTTCCTCTTTCCGTGCCAGCCAAGCTGCCCGTGGCCAGAGGCGGCATCCTTCTCAGGGCGGATCTGGCGCGGGGGGGGGGGAGGGGCAGGGGGAGCCCCCCCTCCTTTCTCAGCCCGGGTCCCGAGCGGAGCCGAAGAGCCGCAGGGAAAGCCAGCCGGGCGCACCTCAACCTGCAGCTGCCCGAAGGGCCCCCACGACCCCGGGCCACCGCAAGCGAGGGCCGGCAGAGGACGGAGCCCCCGAGGACGCCTTTCCTGGCCCGAGAGGCCCCTCGGGTGGGATTTTCAAGCCGGCCGGCTGGATTGGCCCCGAGGGCAGAACGGCGGGAAGCCGCCCCCGCGCCACGCCCAACCGGCCTCAGCCGCGGGGCGCGCTCCCGGCCCTCCCCGTGCACGCGCCGCCCAGCCGCCAAGAGCCGGCCCCGCCTGAAGGGGGCGCAGCTGCACGGGGCCGCTCGTAGCCTGGCGGAGGGGGGGGGCTGAGAGGAGCTCCTGGCCGCGGACGCCCCCTTGCGGCTGAGCCGGGAGCCTCGGTGTTGAAACGGCCGTAAGCAGCCCTTCCGGGCCTGCTTCTGAAGGTCTCTAGGCTGGTCCTCGGCTGGACGGCCGTTTCTTTCAGAGGCCTCTGAAGTTACAACGGTCGCCAAAGGTTGCAGCCCCCCCCGCGGCCCCGCTTGGGACCTGGGGGCTTGGCCATTGCTCCCCCTGCGATGGTGGGAAAGTCAGAGGAGCCCGTCTCGAAAAACGCCCAACGGGACCCTTTTTCTCCTGAAAATCCTCTTTGGATTTCAGCCTCGGCCCCAGAGCGCCAGGATTTGCCTCTGCTCTGGGCAGGAATTCCCCTCAGCAGCCAGAGAATAACAGAAAAACCTCTTATCCAAAGAGGAGCCAAGGAATCGGTCTACTCGCCAGGTCCTTGGTCTTCGTTGCAAACAGCGGCTCCACTTGGCAGAGCCGTCTTCAGTTGACCAAAGCTCCCCTGCACGTCCCGGCTTCGATCCAGTTTATCAAGGAAGAGACTGGTTCATCAGCCCAGGTACCTTAGCGTTCCCTGGATCCACTAAACCAAACAAAACTGGGAATCACCTCATTCATTTCTAAGCGCTTGCAAACTCACTGCCTGATCACTTTTTCTAGCCGTTCTCCAGGTATCCTAAATAACCACCCACCTTTGACCCTCTTAATTGCATAACTGAAGTGCGAGCAGATTTCAGTTGCCAAAGCAGTGTGGCTGTTTGGAGCCTAAGTGTGCTGTCCCACTCATGCACACACACAACACCATGGTGTAAGGAGTTTTCATTAAGGCTTCTGAGCCTAAATTGGTCTTCCCCAGCAATTCCCTGTGCCAGCACCTGCTCATCCCAAAAAATCCCACAGGCTGCTCAGATGAAGCCAACACTAGTCCTCCAAGCAAAGGCCAGTTCCAAGACAAAGGCAAATCCAAAGGCGAGACAGCCATTGAAGAGACACAATCCAGAGTTCAAGGTAAGAACAGTCTCTTGCTCAGTGTTACTGGCCCTTCCTAGACTAAAACTGGAAACAAAGTTCTCCCATCAAGGGAGCCCATGGCTGCCTTCTGCCTTGTCTGGCTGAAAATGACACCCTTGGAGGTTTGCCCAGCAACCGGGGGGGCGGGGGGGGCGAGGGCTGGCCATGCATTTTGGCACAGCTTATGAATAAACACTCCCCATGTGCGAAGAGTGCCCAGGAGTTACGCAAGCTCAGTTGTCGCACCTCCCTCTCCGAGCCCTTCCCTCTCAAATCAGCAGGCATGGTGGACTTTCCTTCACCATCTCAGAGATGATGAGAGGCCGAGCTGTGGGCAGGGGATCCCTTAAGGCAGGGGTCCAATTCACGGCCCCTCAGACAGTTGGGGGCCTGGACCGGCTGGGAGGGCGTGGCTAAGTGGTCATGTGACTGGGTGGGCATGGCTAGGTCATGTGACTAAGTGGATGTGGCCAATTTAACAGTCCATTAAACAATGCACATAAATTAAACTTTAATTTGTTTTGCTCCTGGGGGTGTTTTATTTGCTTTTGTTTGCATGTTGCTCTTTTGGTTGACTTTTCTTTTTATTAGTTGTTTAGGAGTGGTCCACTTCAGAAAACCCTGGTTTGCAGCAATTCTTCTCACCTTCAAGGAGCTTACAATCAAGTCTCTCTCTCTCTGTCTCATCTCTCTCTCTTTCTCTCTTTCTCTCTCTCTCTCTCTTTCTGTGTCTCTCTCCCTCCCCCCCTCTCATCTATCTTCTGGAGGCAGGGGAGGTGAAAAACAGGCAGTTTTTGCCCATTTTTTGGCCTCCTGGGGCATCTGTGCACCCCATTTTTCACCACCTCCAGCAGCATTCTGCAGGCAAAAATTGTTGGCTTTACCTTTCAGTTCCAACCTGCGGATAAGTCCTGCGCTTGGCTGAAGGGTGGGTGCAGCGATGTGGGCAGGGCAGCCTCGTGGTCCTGCGCAGGCCGGATTAATGGCTTCAACTGGCCGCATGAGGCCCACGGGCCATAGTTTGAGGACCATGCCCTGAGGGAAGGTGAAGCCAAGTCTGGAAGCTGCAGCTAAAAAGCCTTAGGAGCTGCCTTAGGAGCTGCAGCTAAAAGGCAGCCCCTCCCACAACCCACTGACCTAGAGCAGCTGCCCAGAGTTTAAGGGCAGTCCCCTGCCAGCCTGAAGTTCCCCTTCATTTTCTGCAATGCCTGGCTTCTGGGGGGCAAAGTCTGGCATCTGAACTGGTAGCCTCCCTCCAGGACACTGGAGATCCCTGCAGGAGTTCAAGACCATCCGAGGCCCTCATACCTGCTGAGAGTGGGAACCCAAGTATACAATTCAAGCCGAAGGATGCAGGAAGGCTCTTCAACAAATCCACCTCTTCAGAGCTGGCCCCCACGCTAGAAGGGCCTCGCTTTTTATTTCTCCTCCTCTCCCCCCAGCCCTTGCACACCCCAATCTTGGCCAACCCAATTTAGGATTCTCAGTGTGGATCTTGACCAGGGGTGAAATCTGAACCGGTTTGCTACCAGTTTGCTGGCCATGCATGCCTGTTGCGCGCGTGTGCAGTGTGCGCCAAAAGGAGGCTTGGGAAGGTAAGTAGAGCAATGAGGGGGGAGATCAGCTGTGGCGCGCAGTTTAGTTTCACTAGAAAGCAGGAAATCCTGCCTTCTAGCAAAGCTAAACTGTGCAGCACAGGTGATCGTCGGATCGTAGCTTTTTTTAACTACCGGTTCGACTGAAACGGTAGCATTTCACCCCTGATCTTGACCCAAGCGATTAGCAGGCTTCCTTGGGGCTATATTTCCTTGAAACTCATCAGCCGTGCAGACTTAAATCTTACACAGAAAGCAGATGTATACAACATCTTGCAAAGTCTGTTTCTGAGCTGGACATGGGACATTACAAGGCGTGAAAAACCAAGAAGCCAAACAAACGTGGGTTCCTGTTGCTCGTTTCCCCTCTGATTTCTAGCCCAAACTCCTGTCCAGTGCCAGGTACCCTGCCCTGCAAGCTAACATCCTCAAAACAAGAAACAGTCAGTGGTCACAAGCATGTGTGAGCTTTCTATACAACAAACAGCATGTAGCAGATACAAGAAACATCTGCCTCCCCAGAAGGTCCTGAATGTCACCATCATTCTCTCTGAATCCATCACTGTGGGTTCTGCCAGAGATATCAGAAGTTAACAAAATTGAAACCTTTGTACATTAGTCCACTCCCCACAAACGGGGGAAAACAGACAGTTCCTCCCCCTTTCAAATGCTAGGATCCCAGAAGCCCTTGAAAACCAGTGATTTTGTCCAGGTTCTCAGATCTAGCAAGAGCAAGCAGGGCCAGGGAGGGGACCCAAAGACCTGCTGGGGGAGGCGGTTTGAGATGCCACGCTTCCTCTCTCCAGCCAACTCTGAGCTGCTGCAACTCCCAGTTGGCTCCCAGCATTGGGTCACCAAGATAGGTTGGTTGTTGCTTTACTAGGAGTCTTGGACAATCCAGTAGCTGAAGAGGCACCTACAGCACCCTGGCTGAAAAACAATGAATGAGACTGAACAAAGATTTGGACCGGCAAGGTGGCTGCATTAGTTCTCTGCCCTCGTTGTATGAGGAAAATGCTGTCCAGCAGCAATGTTTAGCCTGAGCAAAGCCCTGCTGCGGAGTCAAAGAGAGGGAGATTTCCTTTTGCCAAGTGTTTCATTGACAAACTCATTGTTGCTCCGAATTAAGTGCCACCTGAGCAGAATCCAGTGAGACGGCTGGGGCAGCAACTCATCCCAGACTAGTAATTTCACAGATGTCCCAGCAGCTTGCACAGATCACTGGAGCAGGAACCACATGGATTTCAGGATTTACTATTATGAGAATCTTGGGTCTGGAAAAAGAAAGAGCAACCACAGATCTTTGCTAGATCTTTTGGTGGCATTCGGGGCCACGAACCATTAAATCTTCCTGCAAGACCCCTGCAGGAACTGGATGTCAAGGATCTGTTGAAGCAGTTCCAGTCCTTCCTGTGCAGGAACCTCCTTGGCAGTGGATGGAAGAGGAGAAGAGAAGTCCTGACTGTGTCTGTCACAGGGTCAGCTCTCTGCCCCAGTTTATACAGTATGAGAATGCTGGAAGAGGTCCTCTCTTCCTCAGGAGGAATTATCACTGGGAGGAGAGGCAGCAGAGCTTCTGTCCTGGGGTACATGGAACAGAATAGGCTCAACTGACTCTCAGAGAGTTCGCTTTGCTCAAAACCCCTCTGGGTCAACTGGATGTTATTAGCTCTGGATGTTCTTTCCTTCAGAAATCACGACTGGGATTCTGCTTCAGGATGACCACTGGAGTTCCTGCTTGGGCATAAGTGGATGCCATGGCTGGGAAAGCCTTTACCCCAAAGGCTGATACACCAATTCTAGGCATTTTGGAAGAATCAGGGCCTGGCCCTGATGACCACTTCTATGGATTCCTGTCACACACTTGCCTTGGGGCCACCTTTCTAAGCCCCATGACAGGCTCTGCAGTGGTTTGCCCTCTGTGGTCTTTCTGCAGAGTTTGACTCGGGCGCCGTCTGGGAATGAGATTGAGAGAATCCTGTTCTGCCAGGCTTAGGGTTGTTGACTTTTTTAGACTCAGTTTGAGGCATGTGGTAGACGTTTTGTTCATGAGAATTGAAAGTAACCTGCAATGCTGCATTCTAACCACTGCACCCCTGCAGGAATTCAGAACGGCTGCTCAGGGACCTGCATCCCCTTCAGATTGGAGGGAAACATTGTGAGGTCAGAGGGAGAGCCAGCTTTCCGGCCTGGAACGCACTCTCCACATAAAGAGGCAGGCTTGGAAACCACCTGAGGGAGGGAGCAGCATTGGAGGGATCAAGTTAATCTGTAGAAACAAGGGAGGTCTTTCTTTTTTTTTGGTTATTCAATCAGATTAAATTGTTTCTATATTAACCAAGTGTTTCTGCTATCCTCTTTCCTCCATTCCACCAAGTTACCCTAAGAGGCCTATTGATTTCTAAATCAGAAAAGTAGCCGAAAAAAAGAATAATAAAAGGCTGCCAGAAGAAGGTCCATGACAAGCGGTCAGGCTGTTCTAGAAGTCTGAAAAACCTTCCCTCCAGCCAGGCAGCCGGCAAGGATCCCGAGTAATCCTGGAGCTGTGAGGTTTGTGGGTTTCCGTTCCTGCAGAAGAGATGCCTAGTCACAGGCACCGCTCAGGCCGCTCAGTGTTCCCCGCCTTTTGCTTAAAAATAACTTGGTCATCCAGTCTTGTCCACATTCTGTGTTTTGGGACTGTGTCAAAGGCCTGCATTGTTTACACAGAGCACTTCCGTTCTCAGGGTTTGTGTCTTTCTCTAAAAATGCTGGACAATGAAGCAGCAATCCAAAGTGGATCTCCCCACTCCATCCTGCCTGCTCTTCAGCTATGATTTTCTTTTGTTTTATCAAGTTTACTAGTTTTCATAGCAAAGATCCTGCATTGTCCAGATTTCAAACTAGGTATAGCAATAAATCTTGACTATCTAGAACCGTTTCCCCTTCCTTCTTTCCTTCCTTCCAATTCTACACCTCTCCTTCCTGTCTTTTCCAATTAATGAAAACCTGGCTGTCCTGTCCCTCAGATTGGGAGCCGTCTCATCAGTATATACAAAACAGCTCTGTTTAGCCCAGGGTTGGGCCACTGATTTTCCCAAGGGATCACATAAGAAACTGGGACTCTTGTGGAGGGCCGCCCCCCTGTGTCACCATAGCTGGTGACTTAGCTTGTTGGAAGCCAGGGGTGAAAGTCCCAAATGACGATCGCAGGATTGTGGGATGCTGCGAACCTTGTGATTGTAAGCCACTCACCCAGTCCTTGAATCATGATCACGTGACTGCAGCAATGTTACAACAGCTGCAATCTCCAGAACTTGTCACATGTGCCATTGTTTCAGCACTGCTGTTACTTCAAATGGCCACTGAATGAGCACTGAATTAAGTAAGGACTATCATTACTGTAAGAGAGCTACTTTGGTGCAAGTGGTAATGGACATCTTGATTTTAAAGAATGGATCCAAGATATGAGTTTGCTATTTAGTTTTCAGTGTTTTGGAATATTATGAAGCACACTCTGAGAAACAAATGGCATTGGCCTTCCTTGACGCCCAGAAGGCCTTTGACAACTTAAATTGGAGATTTATGACCCAGCAAATCAAAAGGATGAATTTTGGGGAGCACTTTGAGAATGTGATAAAAACAATTTATGATAAGCAGAGAGCAAACATTATACTCAATGGAGATATGACTAAAACCCTCCAGATTGGCAAAGGAGTAAGACAAGGTTGCCTGCTCTCACCACTCTTATTTATATTGGCATTGGAGGTGTTAAGGAAAATTAGGCAGAATAATGAGATAAGAGGATTGGAAATTAGGAAAGAAAAATTTAAAATTCAAGCATTTGCCAATGATGTGGCATTGATCATGGAGGAGCCGCTAACAACCAGAATAAAAGTATTGGAAGAGATAGATGAGTATGGGAAGTTATCTGGATTTAAATTAAATAAGACTAAAACCAAAATATTAACCAAAAGTATTCCAGCAGGAGATCAGAAAATTTTAGAAGAAAATTTGGGCATCCAAATAGTTAAAAAGATTAAATATTTAGGAATTTGGATTACAGCTAGATGTTCAACCCTGAAAGAGGACAACTATATACCGCTACTGGCAAAAATCAAGCAAGATTTGGAACGATGGGGGAAGTTACAAATTTCGCTGTTAGGTAGGATAGCTACCATTAAGATGAGTATCCTCCCCAAATTGATATATTTATTCCAAACTACGCCAGTTAATATAGAAAAAAAATATTTTATAGAACTAAATAAGATAGTCAGGAAATTTATTTGGGGAGGGAAAAAGCCAAGGATTGCACTCCGAACATTGCAGGAAAAAAGGAATAGAGGTGGATTCGGGCTCCCAGTGTGGGAGATATACCACAAAGCCGCTAACCTAGTGTGGCTACGAGATTGGGCTACACTAGGAAATAAAAGAATTTTACAACTGGAAAGGTATGATTTGCAGAAAGGCTAGCACGCCTAACTTTGGGATAAAGGAAAAGGGGCAGGGGTATATTTCCACCGACATAAAATTAGAGATGTATTAATGAGGACATGGAAGGAAATTAGACACATACATTATACAAAAATTCCAAAATGGACCTCCACAATGGAGGCAATGATCCATCCAAATACGCTAAGCAAGGAAAAAATGTTCACTTATCAAGATATCCTAGATAATAGCGGCAACCTTAAAACAAATGAGACCTTAAAGGAGCAAGGGATCCACATTGTTTGGTGGCCCTAATTACAAATTAAATCCCAATACAGGAAGGACAAGCAGGAAGATGGTATAGAAATGGGGACAAATAGCTTTAATAAGATATGGATGGGCGGTGAGAACAAATTATTAGCTAAATTATATTCATACCTACTTGAATATGATAGAGAAGGAGAAATACTTAAAGATCAGATGATTGCTTGGGGGAGAAATATCGGACCAAAGATAAACCTAGATGATTGGGAAGAAGTATGGAATAACAACCTGAAACTGACAAGAGCGGCAACATACAAGGAGAATCAGTATAAAATGCTGTATAGGTGGCATCTAGCACCATCTAGGATTGCAAAGATATATCCAAACACAAACCCCAAGTGTTGGAAATGCGGTCATTGGCAAGGTACCTTCTACCATATGTGGTGGACGTGTCCTGTAGCGAGGAAATTCTGGAAAATGATACAAAAATGAATCCAAGAAATAATAGAGGAGGATATTAACTTCCTACCAGAAATTTATCTTCTGGGAATACTAAAACGAGCATATGGGAAAAAGAAGAAATATTTAATTATCCACATCATTTCAGCTGCGAGACTTTCTTATGCACAACATTGGAAGGAGAAAAGTTGTCCAACTGAGGAACACATAGTCAATAAAATATTGGAATGCGCAGAAATGTGCAGATTAACATATGTATTAAATGAGAAGGAGGATTCAGAGTTTTATATGGTATGGGATTTGTGGTATAGGTGGTTCGAAAATAAATGCAAAAGTTAACTGCTAAGGGGGACAACGCTTAACTACCAACTTAACTTATGTATCATTATATTATAATTTATAATGTATTAACTTCACAAATATCCTATGTTTTAATTGTAAATCATTTACATAATCTACTAGTTACCACATTTATAAGCATATAGTATGACTACACGTTGCCAAACCGAAAAGGTTGCATTGTAATATATTGTCAACTCAATAAAATTTATAGAAAAAAGAAAAAAGACATCCCCTGATAATAAGCCCAATTGGGCTTTTGCGCACATGGCAATAAGGCCAAGTGCTTATTACAGGGTTCAAAAAAATATAAGACAGGGTCTTATTTTTGGGGAAACATGGTAGATGGAATAAAAGACTTAAGAGGAAAACAGGGGAGACAAGTCAAAAAAAAGGTAGGACTAAAGGAAGGGATGTGGATAAGAGATTTTTTTTTTTTTTTAATTTGAGTTATATGCCGCCCTTCTCCGAAGACTCAGGGCGGCTTACAATGTGCTCAGCAATAGCCTTCATTCTTTTGTATATTTTATACAAAGTCAGCTTATTGCCCCCACAACTGGGTCCTCATTTCACCTACCTTAGAAAGGATGGAAGGCTGAGTCAACCTTGAGCCTTGGCGAGATTCGAACCCTGCAGTAATTGCAGGCAGCTGGTCTTAATAAGCTTAATAACAGGGTGCCTTAAACCCCTGTACTACCAAGGCTCTATACTTTACTATTAATGGTTAAGGGGAGAAAAAGAGTTATAGATATGTCATGATTATATGTTAATAATTGTATTAATATTAGAATGATATAGGCTGGACAATTAGTTGATATTTAATATAAATAAATATTAGGATAAATACCATAAACAGATATGGAACTGGAAAATTATGAATGAGTAATCATTATTAATTGGAAATGAGAGGTTGAATGATGGTATTATTAAAAAGTGTATAACATGACTATTGTGTAGGTAATGTGAAAGTAGATATATTTATGTGTATTAACAAACTTTAAAATATACAGAGAGGAAGAATTAAATAATGGGACTATGAATAACAAAACAGAGTATCATGTCCTTGAATATAGTAATGTGGAGGGGGGAAATATTAGTGGAAGTTTAGAAAGGAAGGGTGTAAAGCAATGTATCACAAAGTCAAATAAGTTAGGAAAAGAAGCATGAAAAATAGACACAAAGAATGAAAATGGTGGTAAGCTTCAAATGTTAGGATGTAAGAAACTGGTATTCAGACGGTATGCTGTTTGATCAATGAAATGATGTTAGTATCAAAAGAATAATATTGTAGTTGCATATATATCTATGATTATGTGTGTAAAATTATTAATATGAAGATTAATATGATATAATTATTATTATCAATAACACATGTTTAAGTGATTCTTTTATTTTTGAATATAACTTTAAGAAGTTGTATAGTTATAGTTGAAAGAGATATTAATTGGAAAATATACCATATTCTGTAGGTGTTGGGAATATATACAACAATGAAAAGAGAGAGGGAAATGGAGTGGAGTGGAAGGGAGTAGAAGAGGAGGGGAGAAAGAGTAAGGGTAGAGGGGGGAAAGGAGAGAGGGAAGTGGAGGGGAGGAGAAGAGTAGAAAGGGAAGGAGGGAAGTGGAGAAGAAGAGAGAGGGGAAATAGAGAGGGGAGAGGAGAAAGAAAGAGAGAAGTAGAGGGAAAAAGAGGAGAATGAAGGAGGGAAATAGAGAGAAAGAGGGGAGAAGGGAAGAGAGGGAGGAGAAAGAAGAGGAAAGGAGATGGATTGTTGTTGTAAAATTGGGAAATATGGTATACAGGAGAAAAGAAAACACAATTTCATATTTTTTCTACTTGAGGGTTATACTATTGAAATTATAATGAAAGATAATACGGTGGACGTTAAAGCATATTGGTTTAGATGTTATTGCATACTTGTTAACATTTATATGAAAATTTTGTGTAAAAGATAGGGGTAAATAATATGGAATAAGGAAAATGGAATGTAATAATTATGAATATGTTTATCTGTATTGAAATGTATGATACTCAAACACTACACCATCCACATAATGATATCTATAAATTAAAAAAAAAACTTGATGGGAAAAAAAAAGGAGTGACTGTGAGAGAGATGGAGGTGTCCTAATAGACAACCACTTAGGTAGGAGCCAGCCTGTGCTGCAGCTGCCAAAAAAGCCAACGCAGTCCTAGGCTGCATCCACAGAGGGGTAGTATTAAATAATAGTAGTGCTTTATACTGCACTGGTAAGACCACACTTCTGGTCACCATCATACAAAAAAGATGGTGAGACACTAGAAAGAATGCAAAGAAGAGCAACAAATGTGATTGGGGGTTGGAGGCTAAATCATATGATGAATGGTTGCAGGAACTGAGTGTGGTCTAATGAAAAAGTGACTGTTGTGGCCCGCCAGCAGCCAGCAGAGCTGGCAGCAGATTCGGACAGTGAAGAGGTTGGGGAGGAATGTGAGCCAGACCTGGAGTCTGGGGAAGGCTCGGATGATGGTTCTGAGTCGGAGGCAGAGAGGGGGCCAAGGCCATCTGGTAGTTCTTTGCTGCCTCCGGAGTCTGACATCAGTGAGGCAGAACAGTGTGAGCCTGTTCCCAGTGTATGCATGCGCAGAACTGCCAGGAGACAGGAACAATTAAGAAAACAGGGTCGACTTGGGAGTAAGGCTTGGAGATGATTGGCCCCTCCCATAAGACATAAAAGAGAAGTGAACAGGACATGAGCTTTTGCAGGAAGCAATTAGTTCATCTTGTCAGTAAAAGCTGCAGAAAAGTTCTTTTTGACTCTGTGCTAAGTTTGGCTTTGCCCTGCGTGTGGCAATTAGTTCTCTGCAGCATTCCAAGGGAGATAAGGTGAGTGTTTGTAAACACTCCCCTGCAAGACTGTTTGATAAGCCTTTCGACTGGGAATGACAATAATTCACAGCTGTCTGAATTAAAGAGGTTTGCCAGGACTAAGTTTGTGATGTATACTGTCTACGGAAGCCTAGGTCAGAACAGTGACATGATAGCAGTCTTCCAATACTTGAGGGTCTGTTACAGAGAACAGGAGGTCCATCTATCCTGCACAGCATCTGAGGGCAAGATAAGAACTAACAGATGAAAACTTACCAAGGGGGTGTTCCAACATAAAATTAAGGAGAAATTTCCTGTCAGTGAGAACAATCAATGGAATGGCTTGTCTCTAGAAGTTATGGGTGTTCCATCACTGGAAGAAGAGATTGTCCCAAATGGTATAGGGTTTCCTGTTTGAGCAGGGAGTTGGACTAGAAGGCTTCCAAGATTCCTTCCAACTCTGTTATTCTGTTTTCTAGAACCCACCAACCACTTCAGTCCGAGTGACCAAGCAGCCCATAGAGTCCCTGCAGAGGTAAGCAAGCCCTCTGAGGGAGGCCCCGACAGTAAAGTGACCAACTTTTTTGCAATGAGAAGGAGGACACAAATAAATTGAAGAAAAAAATATTGTAAATAAAAGATTCTGTATTATTGTTGCAATGAATAAAATATTTAACTATAATATGATAAATGCATAATAAAAAACATTTGTAACAATAACATTTTATATTGTAATTATGCTTACATGTCTATTAATTATTATTTAACTGAGTACTTTTCCATTGAATGAATGTTTTTGTCGATGTACTATCTTCTAACAATATTTATTTATTTATTTATTTATTTATTAAATTTATTAAATTTATATACCGCCCTATTCCTAAGGGACTCAGGGCGGTGAACAGCGAACGATAAAAATACATGTAATACAAACGTTAATAAAAAACCAATTAAAATATACTAAACACTCTGGTCCTAGATAATTCAAGACATCCCAAAATATATTGGAAATGTCTGAACAAGAAATATCCTTCATATTGAATTTTACGGCAAGTGCTGCAGCTAGAGTATCAATATTTAATCTTGATTTCTCACTTTTCCAAAAATCATTAGCAATTGAAAAAATCCTTTCAACTGCTGCATTAATTCCAGGGCAGCACAACATAAATTGAACAAGAATAATACATTTTCACATGGAATATGTTCATTTTTGAAATAGCTGAATATTTCCACGCATCTTTTATCAATTTCAACGTGTTTATTTTCCCATTGTATTAATTTTTCAGAATTTAAAAATACATTCAGTCTTCTAATTTATTCAAAGAGACAATTGTCGTCTATTTTAATGTCTGGCATTTCTTTAGATAAAAACTCAACACAAGATTCAATATCTGTCCAATATACTTGTGATGAAGTCAAAAAACACCATTGAAAACGGTTATTTCCTGTGATGTTTGTTTCAGACCATTCTTTGATATATTGAAAACATGTTTGGTAAAAATTCTGCACTTCTTTGATAAACATTTCCATTATGCCCGGATTTGATTCCTCTAAGCATGACAATTTTGTTTTTATAACTAAAGGAAGAAATTTTTCTTCAAATCGAGTTTTATATTGAAGGATAAAGTCATTCAAAAAAAGACTAACTTCTGTAGCTGTAATGTGTTCACCTTTAATCTTTTGAATCGTTTTGTGAAAAATAGACGTTTGATTATGTACAAAATACATTAATATCTCAGATATTTCATTATTGAAAAACAATTCCAGGATTTTAGGACATTTGTCTAAACTTAAAAAATATGAACGGAGAGGCTCAAATAATTGTAGAACACACTCTAGCAGATGTTAAAGCAACTTATCTAACTTTTGAATATCCTAAAAGTTTTTTGTATTGATCATTTGCTTCTTCACAAAATTGTTTTAAAGTAGCCACACGAACGGTAAAACGACTAAAATACAAATAAATTGTAGTTATTATTACTTCTACATCAATTGGCATGGCACATGACGCCGTGTTGATTGCATTTGACAAAATATGTGCATTACAACTTATTCCTAGTTTTTTCTTTTGGAGTAAATCTTGTAATTTTACTTACACATTATTCACCCCTTTGCGTCTTCGCCCATCAAAATTTGTGTTTGTATTATCAGCTGTTAGTGCAACAACTTTAGATTTCAAATTGTTTTCATTTATTACTCTGTATAGATGGTTTGACAAAATTTCAGCAGTTTCGCCCTCAATGGATTCTAAATTTAAAATATTTATTTGAACGCCCTTGGTAACATTAAAATATCTTACTAATATTGGATACAATTTAGTTTCATTATGATTGGATGCATCAGATAAAACTTACAAATGCTGCATTTTCCAAGTCTTCTGTAAGTATTTTGTCACAGTAATTTTTAAATACTGATTTAATAACAGCCCCGCGTTTTGTCCTGGCGCATGAAAATTTAGCATCGTGAAACTTTTTCAATAATTTAGTTGTACAATCCATACTACGAAAACTTTGATTGTGAATTATAGTATGAAATGCAAATGTTCCCTCCATTGCAGCTAATTGTTTTTCATCTTCAGAATAATTTGAAGTTTTAAAAAACCTTGTTACGTTACAACTGGAAGCAAATGCATCTGATGATTGCTTATGTTTCTTGGTGGTCAAGTGTTTCGTAATAGCTGCTCTGCTCCCAACTGCAATACAAAATTCTCCACTCCAAATATTGCAGAAAACGATGTTATCCTTCTTTGATATGAGGAATTCCTTATTCAATTTATCGTTGAAATGGCATTTCCTCTTTTTTGATTTTTCCATCCCTAAATGAAATTTAAAATTAAAAATAAAATATAGAGCTACACGAACGATGCAAGCACATTCATTATGAATAAAATTAATTATTAAAACTCAAACAATAACAAGCGAATAAACTTGTAAATAAAATTATACGTATTTGGAAATTATTAAATAGATAATAAATTAATAAAATGTAAATTATTAGGTTATTAGACCATAACCTACTACTAGATAAAGTAGAAAAATGAGTTGGACAGCATCACTACCAGATGGATTCGTAACTGGCTGACCAACCGCACTCAACGTGTAGTCCTCAAAGGAACTGTATCTACACGGAGGGAAGTATGCAGTGGAGTACCCCAAGGCTCTGTTTTAGGCCCAGTACTCTTCAACATCTTCATCAATGACTTGGAAGAGGGGATAGATGGGGAACTCATCAAATTTGCAGATGACACCAAGCTGGCAGGAATAGCCAACACTCCAGAAGATAGACTCAAGATACAGAAAGATCTTGACAGACTTGAACATTGGGCGTTATTTAACAAAACGAAATTCAAGAGTGAAAAAGGCAAGGTTCTACATTTAGGGAAGAAAAACAAAATGCACAGGTACCGTATATGTGGTATCTTGCTCAATAATAGTAACTGTGAGAGGGATCTTGGAGTCCTAGTGGACAACCATTTCGATATAAGCCAGCAGTGTGCAGCAGCTGCCAAAAAAGCCAACACAGTTCTGGGCTGCATAAACAGGAATAGAATCAAGATCACATGAAGTGTTAATACCACTTTATAATGCCTTGGTAAGGCCACACTTGGAATATTGCATCGTCGCCACGATGTAAAAAAGGCATCCCCAAGAGGTCTTGTGGCACCTGCTACCTCCTGCTTGGTTGATATTTTATGGTAAGAGAAAAAAATTATGGAAGAAGCTCTGAGACTCTAGAAAGAGTGCAGAAAAGAGCAACAAAGATGATTAGGGGACTGGAGGCTAAAACATATGAAGAACGGTTGCAGGAACTGGGTATGTCTAGTTTAATGAAAAGAAGGACTAGGGGAGACATGATAGCAGTGTTCCAGTATCTCAGGGGTTGCCACAAAGAAGAGGGAGTCAAACTATTCTCCAAAGCACCTGAGGGTAGAACAAGAAGCAATGGGTGGAAACTAATCAAGGAGAGAAGCAATTTAGAACTGAGGAGAAATTTCCTGATAGTACAATTAATAAGTGGAACAACTTGCCTGCAGAAGTTGTGAATGCCCCAACACTGGAATTTTTTAAGATGTTGGATAACCATTTGTCTGAACTGGTGTAGGGTTTCCTGCCTGGGCAAGGAGTTGGACTAGAAGACCTCCAAGGTCCCTTCCAACTCTGCTATTCTATTCTATTCTATTCTGTTCTGTTCTGTTCTGTTCTGTTCTGTTCTGTTCTGTTCTGTTCTGTTCTATTCTATTCTATTCTATTCTATTCTATTCTATTCTACTCTATTCTGCTCACCTGTGTATGATTGAATATTCACTGAGAAAGAAGTGAGTCTAATGCGTGCATGTGTGCCGTGTTGTAAATAAGCAAAGCCACTTGCACATGGTGCACTCTTGTGTGTGGCACACTCTCTCAAAACAATTCTCCTGTGCAGAGTGCATGTGTCTCATAATGGCATCTCACCGCACTGTACCGAGCCTTGAGGAATCGTCATGTCAAATACAAATATGTCACATCACACGCAACGGATCGGATCGGCATCAATCGAATACGGAGATTTACAGATTAGTCTTCAAATATTGAAAAGGAGTAGGAGAAAACATGTAGGAGGACACTTTTCGAGAGAGGACAGAACTTACAAAAGGACTGTCCACCCTAAAGGAGGACGATTGGTCACCTTACCCAACAGTAATAGGGAAAGGAGGAAGAGAGCCTCCCACTGACCAGCCCCACCAGCATCCCGAAAAGGGCTCCCCTGGGACAGAGCAGGAGGGGCATCCCCAAGAGGCCTTGTGGCACCTGCTACCTCCTGCTTGGTTGATATTTTATGGTAAGAGAAAAAAATGATGGAAGAAGCTGCAAACGGCAAGAGCAGTTGCAGAGGCTGCCAGGCTGTGCAGAAAACCCAGGAAGGGCTGAGAGCCGATTTCAGTGGAAGTTCAGGATAAACTTCACCCAAATGTGAAGTAGCAGTTCAACCAGGGACTCAACCAGAGATGTGGTGGGTGCATTTAGCAAAGGCTACAGAGCAACAGGGACAGAATCCTTTGATTGGATCCTGCACTCCGCAGCAGGCAGGCAGGCAGGCAGGCAGAGATGGAGGGAGGGAGGGAAGGAGGAAGATTGCTATAGGACTTGAAGGAGTAATAGAAATTGGAAATAATGCAACATAGGATCAAATACAAAGGAAGCGGGGATGATTCTTCCTGATTTTGAAGCAGTTTCTGTTTTATGCAGAAACAAATCGGGGCTCACCAAGGCTAGGATGGGTACCAGATGGGTAATCTGTAACAGAACTCCAGGATCCCCACCCAAGTTGCACTTTCCTCCCTTACGGCTGCAGGATGAACGGGTTTGGTTGGAAGGCTGCTGATGAAAGAGTCTCCGGGCTCCAAGATGCAAATCACACGGCAGGCCATTGTTGCAGAACCCAGGGTGCTTCTGAAAGAGCCTCTGCCATGCTTGGAAAATCAGTCTTGATCCAATAACCCTCCCCCTACTCCAGATTTTTCAAAAGGCTGGACGAGCACTGTGTCATTTCCTCCTTCAGTTGTGCTGGAAATGTTGACAAGGAACTCTGTGATTATAGTTTGGCTTCCTATGACTACTAAGGAACCGTGGAAACCACACACATCTGCACTGGGGTTTTCCTCATAATGTTGGAATCATTTTTTTCCAAGGAAAACCAACTCAAAGTGAAGCTGGCAATTCAGGGGATGACTCACAGGTCCCAGGAGAGCTTCCAGCTGTGGCAGCAAAGGTACTCAGGAACCAGTCTGAGGACCTGTGGCATCTGACAGTGCTTGCTGTGCATCGTCCAGCTGCAAATAGATGCCCAAAATCTCATGCCGAATTGCCTCAAAGAGGAATGCCAGGAGAAGCCCTGGTGCAGCATGAGGGCCCTTCTGCCCATGGAGATGCAGCCAGGTTCCATCAGCTTCTAAGCCCCTAAAAATAGGCAAGAAGGGAGGAAAGAAGGACTACCAGAACTCCACCAGCTGCAAGGGTAGATTGTTTCATCCCATGTTTTGGGGAAAGTCATTTGAAGGCCAAATTCTAGGCTGCAACTTTTGTTGACATTATTGTAATTATTCATATACTCTCCTCCCTCTCTGGGGAACAGGGGCCAAGGCACCAAAAGGAACCGAAGCTGTGCTCTTCTGCCTGTGGCAGGCCAGCTGCCTCAGGAAACCCTCCAGTCTCCCAGCCAGTCAACAGCCCTTTTTCCCCAGAACTTCCATGGCTGCTCCAGTCCCTTTTCACAGCCAGCCAAGCTGGTAGCCAGCACAACGTTTCACACAGCAGTGAATTCCAAAATAGAATTAACGTTGTGTTAAAAACCACCCCCTTGTTCAGATTCCTTCATGTTTCAGTTTCTTTGGTTAATTTGTATTTCTAGTATTTTGGGAAGGGAAAATAATTTTTCTTGGTCTATTTCATCCATTCTGTGCATAATTTTGTATACCTCAATCATATCCCTTAGCCGCATCCTTTCCACACTAAAAAGCCCTCAATGTCACCTCATTCCCTAAACCAGGGATATCAAACTGGTGGCCTGTGGGCCGGATGCGTCACTCGCTGGCCACGCCCACACCCAGTTTAGCAAAGGGGGGGAAAGTCACGATACATCACGATGATGCTGTGATGATGTGAGTTTGACACCCCTGCCCTAAACCTTTCCAGCCCCTTGACCATTTTACTTGCCTTCCTCTGAATCTTCCCTAGCAATTCTCCATCTTTTTTGAGATTTGATCTCAAGTTGCACACAATAATCCACATGTGTAGTTGCATAATTGATTTATATAAGTTCATTATAATGTGGCATTTATACCATGGTCACACTTCTGGGTGATTCATGGCAGGCTCAAGATAGTGGTCCCCCCCCTCCACCGGTTCATGGCCGTTTTCCATTTCTGTGACTATTGAAACCACCAACCTTCTGGACTAGTTTAGGGGACTGGAAGGAAAGGCAAAGAAAGTTGGTGGTGCTCCTTTCTCCAGGCTGGTTCATCAGTGTTGTTCAGTGTGTGGTGTGTGTGTGTGTGTGTGTGTGTGAGAGAGAGAGAGAGAGAGAGAGAGGGAGAGAGAGAGGGAGAGAGATGTGTGTTATCAGGGGCAGGCAGGGCATGTGTGCAAAAGCACTCCAAAGTCCCATCCCTGGGGAGCTCCAAAGGCCAGAACCCAAAGAAGGGAGAGGAGCAGCCAGCTCACGGCCCACAAGTCCCAGAGTCCAAACAGAGTCACCGGCAGTCTGGAGTCCACGGGGCAGTGTTTCCACAGGCAACCACAAACACACCCAGTTCCAGCAGGCAGAAGGTTCTTCCCAGCAGACAGGAACACCCGGCTCTGCTCTGCCCTCTGAGGCTGGGAGGAGGCTGGGACCCATTCCTCCCTCTCCTTCTGCTGCCTCCCTGTAGAAATAGAGACCTAAAAAGCAGCCATCCTTGAGGAAGAGATCATATGGGTGATGAACCGACTGCTAAACGACAAGACTCCAGGTGCTGACACCACTGCTACAGAATTACTAAGATCTGTACCACTCACAGTCATTAGAGATCTACGCCAAACGTGGCCACAGGATTGGAAATGCCCAGTGTTCATTCCACTGCCAAAAAAGGGTAAAGGTTGCTCCAGATATCGCACAATTGCTCTCATTCCTCACACATCAGCAAGGTTCTGCTTAAAATTATACAACAATTAGCACCAACTATGGAAAGGGAATCACCAGATGTCCAAGCTGGCTTCTGAAGGGGTCATGGCACCTGCAAATTTGCAAATCTTTGCTGGTCATGGAAAATGATCATTTACATGTGCTTCATCGATTACATGAAAGCCTTCGATTGTGTTGATCATGAGATGCTTCAGCAAGATGCTACAAGCACGTCTGGACAAGTTGGTGTAATCATTGTACACTATACAGCATGGAAGTGTCCACAGAAGCTCTCTGGCTGTTCAAGTGGAAATGGTGTCCCCTGAGCCCCCTGGAGCTCAGATTCTGCCATGCTACAAGGGGGATCCATCTGCTTCCCAAAAGCCTTCTCCAGGCTGCATCTGCAGAGACTGGGGCCAAGATCCTGGGGCCCTCACACAGCCCCTCTCAGAAGTACCTCCACTTCCAGCCAGGCAGCTAGACTTGCCCCATGACTGACGGATCCTGTGGGCACCAAAGGGAAGCCGCAGAGGGTTCGGCTCTTGTGAACCCCCAGATCCAATTCCAACTGATGTGGAGCCTTGAAGCCAGAAACACCTTGGAGTGGTGCAAGAACTTGTGAGTCTGCGAAACCAGCGTCACTGCAAGGAGGAAAGCGGCTTGTTGTTCTGCTTGGTAGCGACTGGAGGGTGTGTGTCTCTGAAGAGCACATCATCTATGCCCCCCCCACCTCTACTCCCCAGAGGAGCATCTGGTTTCCTTTTGTGCAACTGAGTCCAGCCTGCCCTGCATCTTTCCAGTAGACTTCAAACCCTGACCGAGTGAGCAACAAATTCATGTTTTAAATACTTGGTACTTTTTATTTCTATTATTTTATTTTTATCCTATCCTTTATTATTTTTATAAATAACTCAAGGCACTGAATGTACCTAACATTCCTTCCTCCTCCTATTTGGGCTGGCCTGAGAGAGCGATTGGCCCAAAGACACTCAGCCAAGTTTCATGCCCAGGGCTGGACTCGAACTCAGTCTCCTGGTTTCAAACTTGGTCTGATGGGCTGCTAAAACGAAGCAAGGCTGTGGCATATGCCCTTGAAAAAAATCTGGGATGCCTGTAATTGTGGAGTCTGTCTGGCAAGAACAAAGAATATTTATTCACAGAGAATATGCATGGTGTAGCAATGGTACCAATTGTAGGTGGTTAGAGGATTGATAACAGTAACAAAGACATCCTGCATAGCTGAACTAGAAGTTAGAAATAGGGATGGCCTGGAGCAAATAGAATATGTATTTAGACAACTCCTGGAACATTAATTAGCCAAGGCTTAGGAATAGCTAGGATTCCAACGACGACGATCTGGTGAGTCACAATGGGACCTCCGGGAGGTGTTCAGCGAGAAGGCCTCCGACTGGCCCACGGACTGTACCACTGAAATACTCCCTGGAGTAAAACTCCCTAAGCCAAAAATCTACCCCATGACCCCCCGGGAGCTGGGGGAACTACGAGACTTTGTTGACAAAAACTTAAAACGAGGTTTTATCCAACCGGCTAAGCCAAGGGTGGCAGTGCCAGTACTTTTCCGGGAGAAGAAGGATGGGTCCTTTCGCTTGGTGGTTGACTACAAAAACCTGAACGACATTTGCGTAGAAAATGTCTACCCCCTGCCACTCATGAAGGAAATGCTAGCCCACCTAGGCAAAGGGAAAATTTTCACCAAACTGGACTTGCGGGAGGCCTATTATAGAGTTCAGATAAGGTGCCCCATGGAAGGAAATCTCCATGGATTTTATTGTAGAATTGGCCGAAAGTGGGGGGAACACAGTTATTTGGGTGGTTACTGATTTGTTTTCCAAACAAGTGCATTTCATTCCATGTCCCAAGATCCCTTCTGCAAAAACACTTGCAAAAATGTTTGTCCAACATGTATACAGGTGTGACTGATTTCTAGGATCTTACCCAATAACTCAATAACGGATTGGTTGCCGTTTATGGACTCGCTGGCACTGAAATCTGGCTCATATTCATCGGAGCCCTTCCCCCTGCCATGGAGGGGGACTGTAAATTGTGTTGGGAGATTATGGGAGCCGGTATACTTCTTCCATCCCACTAGCAGAGGGGACTGTCCATCATACCAGCCACCGTGAGAGGGTGGTCTTGGTTTTTTGTGCCCCTCGGGCGGAGTCGGTATGGTATTATCTGCACTTCACCAGCAGAGGGGACTGACCATCAGACCACCACCGTGAGAGGGTGGTTGTGGACTATTAGACCAGCCACTGTGAGAGGGTGGCTATGGACTTTAACCCCTTCTGCTGTACTGATATTGCAAAGGTTCACTACTTCCATCTCACCAGTAGAGGGGACCGACCATCAGACCAATCACTGTGAGAGGGTGGTTGGATTGTATCCCCCTTGAACTGTGTCGACTTGGCAAGAGATCCTACCCACTGTGGTGAGGGGACAGTGGATTTTGGACCTCGGATTTTGGATGCCCCCATCTTATTTGCTCCCCCTTGGACCTCTTATTTTCCATCTGGACCCTTGGGACATGGTCACTTATCCTCTGTGGCAAGATGTATTCGGCAGCTGAGCTTCCTGTTCTGCGAGACTCCCCCCTCTTGCAGGATTGGCCCTCCACTTTATCGAGGGCCTACCTCGATGACGGATTTTGGAATCCCGAGAGGTGGCATGCGGCGAAGAGGGGGTTGAGGGTTTTTTTAAAATTGTCATTTGCCAATCTTTTAAGGGGTTTTGGGAGGGGGGAGGGTTGTTTGGCAAAGGATAGGGAGGGTGATTTGCTGGGGAGGGGACCAGGCCTGGCACAGGGTCGCGTTAGGGGAGGTGCGGAGCGTGGATCGGAGGGGGTTGGTGTTGGTAGGGAAGAGGGCGATGTCATCAGGACCGTGGGTGGGAGGGGCAGGTCTGGTGGGAGCAGGGGGCCATATCATGCTTTGGGGGCACGCACCCGCTGTCTCCAAGCGGTGACGTGCTCCGGCTCCCAATGCTCTTCTCGTTCCCTGGGTTGTCCGGAGTCTCAGAGCCTGGGTCTTAGGCTGATGTTGTGCAATGCCAGGTCCGTGGTTAATAAAGCCTCCCTCATTTGTGAGCTGATTCAGGAGGGGGGAGCGGACCTGGCGGGTATTACAGAGACCTGGTTGGGCCTGGAGGGGGGTCCCCCTTGTAGAAATGTGCCCACCGGGTTTCCGTGCATTTCATCAGCCGAGGGCCCAGGGTAGGGGTGGGGGGGGTGGCGGTTATTGTAAAGGAAGGTCTTGATCCTAGGGAGGCCACTGTACCTCAGATAGCCGGTTGTGAGTCTCTCCTTGTGAAGTGGGGCCATGGGAGGCAGATGGGCCTGCTGGTTGCGTACCTGGCTCCTTGCTACGTGGCAGCGACCCTACCCGAGCTCCTCAATGTTATAGCCGGAGTGGCGGTTGATACCCCCAGGCTTTTAGTCATGGGGGATTTCAACCTGCCGTCCATCGGTGAAGCATCTGAGGTGGCGCGGGAGTTCATGGCTTCCATGACGGCCATGGACCTGACCCAGTTAATTCAGGGCCCCACTCACACAGGAGGAAACACGCTGGACTTGGTTTTCGTCTCTGGTCAGTGGTTGAATGGCTTAGATACAGGGGATATAGTTATTGAACCCTTGTCATGGTCAGACCATTCTCTCCTCAGACTTGACTTCCTGACCGCTACACCCCACCGCAGGGAGGCGGAACCGATCAGGTGGTTCCGCCCCAGGCGCCTGATGGATCCTGATAGGTTCCGAATGGAGCTTGGGCCACTTCCTGAGACTCTGGTGCGCGACTCGACGGAAGACCTGGTGGCCGCCTGGGATAGGGTGGCCACTGGTGCTTTAGATCGGGTCGTGCCTTTGCGGCCTCTGACCCGGCGCCGAATCTGCCCAGCTCCTTGGTTCTCCGAGGAGCTGAGGGGGATGAAATGCTGGAAAAGACACCTAGAGAGTAGTTGGAGGGCCAGTCGCTCCGAATCTGACCGTACACTAGTGAGGTCTTATATCAAGACCTACTTAGTGGCAATAAAGGTGGCGAAGGGTAATTACTTTTCCGCTCTTATCGCGTCGGCAGAAAATCGCCCAGCTGCCTTGTTTAGGGTGACCCGCTCCCTCCTCCATCTGGGAGCGCGGGAAGACCCCTTGCAAGGTCGTGCTGAGGATTTTGCGCATTATCTGCACGATAAAGTCGCTCAAATTCAGGAAGGCTTGGACTCTGACTGGGTAGGTACAGGCGGGTTGTCCGAGGTGTGTCTTGAGACGGTTATCTGGGATGAGTTTGACCCTGTGACTCCCGAGGACGTGGACAGGATGCTGGGGAGGTTGAATGCAACCACATGTTTATTGCACCCGTGTCCCTCCTGGTTGGTGCTGACTACCCGGGAGGTTACACGAGGCTGGCTCCAGAGGATTATAAATGCTTCCTTGAGTGAGGGGTTCTTGCCTCCCGCCTTGAAAGAGGCGGTGGTGAGACCCCACCTCAAGAAGACTTCTCTGGACCCAGCTGTTTTAGCAAACTATCGTCCAGTTTCCAACCTTCGCTTTTTGGCGAAGGTTGTTGAGAGTGTGGTTGCACGACAGCTCCCGCAGTACCTGGATGAAACCGTCTATCTAGATCCGTTCCAGTCTGGCTTCAGGCCCGGGTACAGCACGGAAACGGCATTGGTCGCGTTGGTTGATGATCTCTGGAGGGCTCAGGATAGAGGTTGCTCCTCTGTTCTGGTCCTATTAGACCTCTCAGCGGCTTTTGATACCATCGACCATGGTATCATGCTGCACCGGTTGGAAGAGTTGGGAGTGGGAGGCACTGTCTTACGGTGGTTCTCCTCCTATCTCTCCGACCGGTCGCAGTCTGTGTTGGCTGGAGGGCAGAGGTCGACCTCAAAGCACTTGGTTTGTGGGGTGCCACAAGGGTCGGTCCTCTCGCCTCTCCTGTTCAACATTTATGTGAAGCCGCTGGGCGAGATCATCCGTGGTTTTGGGTGCAGTGCCATCTGTACGCTGATGACACCCAGCTGTACATCTCCACCCCAGACCATCACCCCCTTGAAGTGATGTCCCGATGCCTGGAGGCCGTACGGGTCTGGATGGGGAGGAACAGGCTCCGACTCAATCCCTCCAAGACTGAGTGGCTGTGGCTGCCGGTGTCCCGATATAGTCAGCTGGTGCCATCGCTGACTATTGGGGGCGAGACATTGGCCCCCACGGAGAGGGCGCGTAACTTGGGTGTCCTCCTGGACGCACGGCTGTCTTTAGAAGAGCATATGATGGCCGTGGCCAGGGGGGGCTTTCTATCAGGTTCGCCTGATACGCCAGTTGCGCCCCTTTCTGGATCGGGACTCCCTATGCACAGTCACTCATGCCCTCGTCACTTCCCGCCTCGACTACTGCAATGCTCTCTACATGGGGCTCCCCTTGAAGAGCACTCGGAGGCTCCAACTGGTGCAGAATGCGGCCGCGCGGGTACTTATGGGGGCGACATGGCGCTCCCACGTGACACCTCTCCTGCGCGAGCTACACTGGCTTCCAGTGGTCTTCCGAGTGCGCTTCAAGGTGTTGGTTCTCATCTTCAAAGCGCTCCATGGCTTAGGACCCGGTTACTTACGAGACCACCTTCTGCCTCCGATAACCTCCCACCGGCCAACACGGTCCCACAGAGAGGGCCTCCTCAGGGTGCCGTCTGTCAGGCAATGTCGGCTGGCGACCCCCCGGGGAAGAGCCTTCTCTGTGGGGGCACCTGCCCTCTGGAATGAGCTACCCCCAGGGATACGACTAATCCCGGACCTCCGGACCTTCCGCCGGGCCCTGAAGACTTTTTTATTTCAGTAAGCCGGGCTGGGTTAACAATTTTTTAATTGGGGAATTTTTATGGGTAAGGGGTTTTAAATTGGAGAAGCCAAAGATAATTTAATTTCATTTTAATGTATTTTAATATTTGTATTGTGTTGTTTTTAATTCTGGCTGTTCACCGCCCCGAGTCCTTCGGGAGAGGGGGCGGTATAAAAATTTAATAAATAAAATAAATAATAAATAAAATAAACTCCAAACACAGGATGCAGTGAGCCAATGCTCTTTATTGATCAATGTTTCTTTTACAGCTATTTGGCTGGAAGTGGCCCCTGGACTCCTGGACCATGTCTTAAGTACCTGGGAGGCGGAGCTAAGGTAAGGAGGGGTCAGGGGAGGATCTAGATGGATGTAGAGTTAACCCTTATCATACCTGGGACGGTGAATGGTGGGCATTTATACATAACAAATCCCCCTCTAAATGCCCAACAGTTGGACCTGCTTGCGTGTTCTGTACCCGTACCCCTAATTTAGACGTAAGGTAAGCATGTTGTTTGCTGGGTAGAGGTTTGGTCAGGATGTCTGCGGCTTGCTCGGCGGTCTCACAATGTACAGCCTTAATAAAACCAATGTTCGTTAATTCTCTGACATGCTTGTGCTTAATGTCTATATGTCTGGACCTTTGGCCTACTGCTTCTGCCATGGATATGTCTATGGCTGCTTTGTTGTCCTCATGTATTACTATCGGGTAGGCCGGTTCAGTCCATATGCTGGTAAGTAGATCGTCAAACCATGTCAGATTATTGGCTGGTTTGGAGAGGCAAATGTACTCTGCCTCAGCTGTGGAGGTGGCTACCAGGTTTTGTTTTCCGGTGTACCAGTGTACTGGGCAGCCGTTAATGAGGAATACGTAGCCGGATGTGCTCTTTCTACTTTTTGTGTTGCCTGCCCAGTCAGCGTCTGCATAGGAGGTTAGTATGGGTTCTTTGGACATCTCTGGTTCTAGGTTCAGGCATGCATCCATGCTGCATTTTAGATATCTGAGCACACGTTTTACCCCCTCCCAGTGATACATCTTTGGATCGCTGACATGTCTGGATAGCAGGTTGACAGCCAGGAGGATGTCTGGTCTAGTCCAATTAGCTTTATACAGTAGTGACCCAACAACAGACCTATAGAGGGTATTGTCCTTGAAGGTCTCGCTTTCCTCATTCATGTGTTTCAGGAAGTCAATATGTATTGGCGTGTCACATGGCTTGGCTTCCTTCATGTTGCATTTAATTAACAGATCCAGTATTTTCTCCTTTTGGGAGATCTTGAATCCCTTCTGAGTTCTATCAATCTGGACACCCAGGTATTTGTTCATCTTTCCCAGAGTCTTTAGTGTGAAATGTTTCCCCAACTGGTTGGCAAACTCATCACAATTTTGTTTATGCTGGCCACAATATAAAATGTCATCCACGTAGATGAGTACGTACTCTATGGATGTGCCCTCTCTCTTGGTGAAAAAGCATAGGTCGGCGGAGGTGGCTGTGAACCCCATGTCCTTAAGGATCTTCGCTAAGCACTCGTACCACCTCTTACCGGACTGTTTCAACCCATACAGACTTTTGTTCAGCAACCACGTGTCCTCCCCTTGTATGTTTCTTCCTGGGGGTGCCCTGACAAAGATCTCCTTATCTAGCTTCGCGTGGAGGTAGGCTATCTGCACGTCGAACTGGTAGACTTTTAACCCTAGGATTGTGGCTACTACTAGAGCGCTTTTTACGCTCTCTGCCCTGACCGTGGGTAAGTACGTGTCAGTGTAGTCCTCCGGGTATCTCTGGGCAAACCCTTGTGCTACTCGCCTAGCTTTGTACAGTTTCTTATTGTCCTCTACCTCTTTGACTTTGAAAACCCATTTAATCCCAATGGCTACTTTGTTCTCTGGCACTCTGGATGGTGTATACACGTTCAACTCCCTCAGGCTGTTCATCTCCTTATCTATGGCCTCCTCCCATCTGTCCCTTTCCTCTCGTGGTAACTTAAGGATGTCCTCGTAGGAGTTGGGTGTTGTGGTGCCTGTGTGTATTGAGAGTATGTAATCGTCGAATCTCTTAGGTAGTTTGTTTCTGTTGTGTCTTATGGGCCTGCTGGGTATTGTTTCTGAGTCGTGCATGTGTTGGGCCTCTCTCTCAGTGAGTGCATCTACTTTTACCTTTAGGATGGAGTGGTTCTCTTTCCATTCTTTGGTGTTTACCCTTTTGTGTTTGGGTTTTTGTTTCTCGTGTGTCTCGCTTTCGGTTGTGTCTGGTTTGTTATTGGTCCTAGCATTGTCATCAGTTTCTTGCCCCAGCAGTACCTCATTGAGGTGTATTCTTGACCAGTTTGTGTTCTCGTGGAACACAGCTGATCTGGACACGACAAATCTGTTGTCTTTGTCGATGAACCTGTAACCTTTGGTTCCGGACTCATACCCCATGAATCTTAGTCTCCTTGACACTTTGTCCCCTTTTCTCCTTAACTGTTTGGGTATGTGTACATCTGCAGTTACCCCAAATATGTGCAGGTGTGCTATCTGAGGCTTCCTATTGTACATGACCTCGTAGGGAGTTTTGTTCACTACGCTTGACCATATTCTGTTCAGTGTGTAGTTTGAATATGTGAATGCCTCTGCCCAGAAGTGTTGCCCTAGTCCGGCGTCTTCTAAGACGCACCTTACCATTGTTTGTAATACGCCATTTCTGCGTTCTGATACTCCGTTCTGGAATGGCGAAAACGGAGAAGAGGAGAAGTGTAGTATCCCGTGCTTCTTTGTCCAATTGGAGAAGTCCCTTGATAGGAACTCTGAGCCTCTATCTGTCATGATTTGTTTTATTTTTACGTTATGTTGAGTTTCTACCCTTTTGTAGAACTCTTTAAATTTTTGGAACACCTCACTTTTGTGGTTGAGGGTGTATACAAATCCGTAACGGCTATAGTCATCGACTATGGTTAGGAAGAACCTCTTCTTGTATTTAATAGAGGGTCTCATGGGTCCCACCACGTCCATGTGAACTAATTGGAATATTGAGTTGGTGGGGGAGGCCTTCTGGGACCTTGGTTTGGTTTTGATTTTCGAACATTTACACACAGAACACTCCAAATAATTTTTACAGTTCTTTAATGGCAAGCCATTTGAGCATTCATTCATCTTTTGTACCGTTGGAAAACTAGCGTGGCCTAATTTTCTGTGTAGTAAGTGGGCGCACCCATCATGAATGGGTTTGCCAATGTGTGGTTTCCCTTTGTGTGTTGTGATTGCCTCCTGCAGTGTGTTCTCCTTCACCCCCTCTATTTTCTGTGGGCATGCTTGTCTCTTTCTCGTTACTTTCTGAGTTAGTGTTTGAGTGCTCTTGGGGTACTAAGTAGGTGAGTCCCCCTTCTATGATGAGCTTTCCTATGCTTCTCTTTCCTTTGGTCATATACACTTTCCCTTCCCTGAAGGTTGTCTCAATGCCCAAGTCCTTACTTAGAGTGTTGCTAATATATTGTGGGGTATTTCTGGGATGAATAGTACCCCCTCTATCTTCCCTATTCCATCTATGTGTGCGCTCCCTTCTCTTTCACCAATACCTTGTTCTGGTTGGCTACACTGATGTGGTATTCCTTAGGCGTGAATGCCTCCAGTATGTTCCTATTGTTGGTGGTGTGGTTGGTGGCTCCTGAGTCAATGAGCCATGTGTTCCTTCCTTTTGCCTGGGTGTTTGGGTGTTGGTGGTCTCTAAGTTCGTATAGTGACCCAGTCTGACTATCCCTGGAGCTATCCCTATATCCTCTCCTGTCCCTGGGGTTGGGCGAGTCCCTGCGCTTGAACCTGCTTTCTGGGGAGCGCATGTCTGAGTAACCTGGTTTGCGGCCTTGCCTTTCCCTACGGTAGCTGTGGTCCCTGTCCTTCTGGTTTCTGGGGCAATCTCTCCTATAGTGATTCCTAGACCCACAGTTAAAACATTCTGGTTTATCTTGGTCCCTGGTCTGGAAGTCTATCCTTTTTATTGGTCTGCTCTCCCTGTGGCTTGATGAGCGTTCCCTTCTCAGGCTGTCCTCCGCTATCAGCCTGTTGGATAATGTCTCTAAAGAGAGGTGCTCTATGTTGAGACTATCCAGTTGCATGATAAAGTTCTCCCAACTGTGGTCTAGGGAGTTTATGATGATGCTTTTCATGCTATCATCAGAAATGGTTTCCCCCCTTTGTATGAGTTCTGCCCTGGTGGTGTTTAGCTTGAGTATATGCTCCCCCATGGGTGTCCCTGCCTTATGCCTGGCTGAGTAAAATTCCCTGGATATTTTGGTTGTAGTGGCTGCACTCTTACTGTAAAATAAATTAAGTATTTTTTGTAGTATCTCTGCCACGGTTAAGTGGCGGCCAAGACTGGGGTAAATGCTGGGTGACAAGCTAGACATTAACAGATAGTAAGCCCTGTGGTGCAAACAGTCAATCTCAAAAGTCCATGGCTTCTTGGGTGGGTCATCAAATAAGTACAACATATTTTCTTTCAGAAAAGCAATTTGTAGTTGGTGGTTCCACTCCAAAAGATTGGACCCATCTAATTTCAATTTGTGATTGTCAGCAGTAAAAGTTATGTTACTTACAGTCTGGTGCTGTCCATGGTTCTTTATGTGAGTGAACTCGCAATATGCTGGGGGAATGCTTGTCGCCAGTCTGAACTGACTTATCTCTATGTTCCTTGTACTTATCTCTATGTTCCTTTCTCTTCCTGTAGGTGGCGACTGGGCATGCGCGAGGCTCATTTCGCGCCAGAGGTCGTCTGGTGAGGAACTCCTTGTTGCTGCTCTCAGGCCTAGGCCTAGGCCTACCGGTGGGGGGCTGGGCTCGCTCCTGATGGGCCCATAGCCCTCCCTGGACGTCGGATGCCATGGCTGGGCCCCTGCATCTTGGGCGAAGAGTGGAAGAAGGCGAGGAGGCGAGGCGGTCGCAGGTCGAGGATCCCTGGAGACGGCGACGGCGGTGGTGGTCGTAAATCGAGGATCTCCTGGATTTGGTGGCGCGGCGGCGGATCCTGGGCGATGCTGGAGGGCCTCCGGATGGGTCAGGAAGCCTGGTGGAGGCCGCATGATTGGTGAGTCGTTTCTTCTCCTCATTCCGCGGCCTAGGGAAGTTGGTGCGGCGGGTGGCGAGTGCGAATCCTGCGGGTATTCAGTCCTGCAGGCGGCCGGGTCTTGGGTGTAGTTTTTGGGGTGCGTTGTCCCGCGTGGTGTCTGCAGGTGTGCTGCAAGGGTTCCGGTGGCTACCCTGCTGCTCTTTTGGGGGTGCCGAGCGTCGGTTTGTTTCTTCCTGGTTCCTGGGGGCTTGAGTGTTGAGCCGAGTGCTGCGGCCAGGTTTCCGATCGATTCATCTGCTTCGGGCTCGATGGGTGAGCCCCCACAGGCTTGCGATCTTGCTTGGGTGTTGTTTTGGGGGTCTTCCCCAGTGAAGTTGGGGTTCTCGCTGTTTCCCGCCATTCGATTTGAATCTCGGCTTCCCATTGGCTGTTGGCCATTCCAAGATGCCCGCCAAGAGCATGGCGTGGAAATGAAATCCTCTACGTCCGGAGCTTCAGCTTGGGGATACCTTCCTCTTGCCGGGCTGGGGATTTCTTTTCTCTGTTGCTGGATGCTCATCGCTGCTCCATTGCTTTCGAGTAGGCTTTGGAGTTTCGCGATGAGCTCCTCTTTGCTGGCGGTCGCTTCCATCATCTCCAGGATGGTGGATCGAAATTCTTCATTGCTTGGTGGCCCTGCCCTTTCGCAGTAGTAGATTTCTTCTCTTGGCCCTTCGTCCCTGGGTTGTGGACTCGGGTTGTAGTCTCCATCACCTTCTGTTGTGGTGGTCCTTGCTGTGGCACCTTCGAGAGCCTGCAATTCTTTCATCTGCTTGATGTAGGCTCTGGTGGCCATTCTTTTCTCTGCCTCTGTCTGGGTTCTTGATTCTGCCATCTCTGTGAGTTGTGGGTAAACATCCTCTGCTACCAACCTGTGACTGATTTCTAGGATCTTACCCAATAACTCCAAACACAGGATGCAGTGAGCCAATGCTCTTTATTGATCAATGTTTCTTTTACAGCTATTTGGCTGGAAGTGGCCCCTGGACTCCTGGACCATGTCTTAAGTACCTGGGAGGCGGAGCTAAGGTAAGGAGGGGTCAGGGGAGGATCTAGGTGGATGTAGAGTTAACCCTTATCATACCTGGGATGGTGAATGGTGGGCATTTATACATAACAAATGGTTACATGGAGCTCCAGAATGTATAATTTCAGATAGAGGAGTTCAATTTACCTCCCATTTTTGGAAGGAGGTCCTAGGGTTGATAGGCTCCGCCCACCACCCCCAAACTAATAGGGCTTGTGAGAGAACCAATTCTGTTTTAGAACAATATCTGAGATGTTACATAAATTATCAGCAAGATAACTGGGCAGATTTACTGCCATTTGCAGAGGTGGCCTATAATAACTCCATACATAGCAGCACAGAGTTTACCCCTTTCAAGGTGGCTTCTGGCCAAGATTTTGTACCCATTCCAGAGTTGCCTCAGGAAAACCCTCCTTGGTTGATTGGATCGAACAGTTACGTGCCACTTGGTCTATAACTCGCAAGGCACTGGATGAAGCACATCGGGCTCATAAGGCCCAAGCTGATAAGAAGAGGGTTCAAGCACAGACTTATAAAGTTGGTGATATGGTTTACCTCTCCACCAAATACTTGCAAACTACCCAAAAGTCTAAAAAGCTTGGACCCAAGTATGTGGGTCCTTTTCCGGTAGTTCGGATCATTAATCCAATCACAGTACAATTGGAGTTACCAACAAATTTGAAGCAAATTCATCCGGTGTTTCATATAAGTTTGCTAAAACTGGAGCATTTGTCCCTTTTACGTCCAGACCAAGAACCTCCTCCTGTCCCCATACTAATCGAGGGGGAACAGCATTTTGAGGTCAAAGAGATCTTAGACTCTAGAAAGCATCGGGGTAAGGTGCAGTATTTGGAGGCCTGGAAACGTTTCCCATTATCTAAGGCTGAATGGGTGAATAAACGAGATGTTTGAGCTCCTAAGAAAGTACAACTGTTTCACTCCAAATATCCTGATAAACCGTAATCTGTTTTTTATGTCATGCTCTATTTCTGTGATCATCTGTTTTATGTCATTTTGGTTTCTTGTAGGAATAATGCCTCTTCTGCAGGAGGGCCGAATGTCAGCCTCCACTTTCTTGCTCATTGCTTACTTGCTCAGCTGCCATGAAACGGGGGGAGGAGGGAGCTATTGGAATTCTTGGGAGGGGGGAAGCAAACTGGAGGAGAAATGGAAGTAAAACTTTGCTGCAGCGATTTTCTTTGAAGCTGGCTGATAATGTCTCCAGGTCAAGGGTCGTGGCATAGCAAGAGGATAACACTGCCAGACGTTTGCTCCCACATGACCCCTGGAGAACCTGTGGATTGGATGATTTACGATGGACAGTTGGGGGAGATGCTTTCTATATGTGATTTTCGCGCCTTTGCTTCAGACCTTGCTTTTCTTTGACTGCATTTAGTTCTTATCCAGGAAAAGTTACCTTTCTCTATGAAAATGGAGTCGGGGGTTTTTCTTTCTTGGATAATGAAAGGAGGCTGTCCTGACACCATCCTATTGGTCAATTGTTAGATCATTACTAAAATGTTTATTAGATTCTTTGTTTTGTATATCCCGCCTTCCACTTCAGTGAAAATGCATAAAGCTTTCTTAATTCTACTGTTTGAGGTTCCTTGGCATTTTTGGCTAGGACCCTTTTCTTGGGGCACTTCAATAAAAGGAAAGAAAAGCTGCACCTCCTCTCTGATGTTCTTCATTGGCTTTGGCATCAGGCTCAGAGCCAAATTGGGAACACAGTGTCTTAGCCACTAGACCCGGCTGCTTCCTCTGAAGCTGGCTTTATTCTTGTACTGCCTTGAAGAACTTTTAATTTCAAAATATTTTTAAAAAATAAAAAATAGCCACCCCTAATTTATTGGAGTAATGTGGAGTAGAAAAAAAGGTACAAAACATGGCCTAAAGGGAGTATCAAATGCCAAGTGATCATTTTTTCCTCTTCACTCTTTTTAGCTTCTGCTAAAACTGACACTTTCTGATGTGGCTTACAAAAATAAACCACCAGTTGAAGCAGCCCATCTGCGGAACCAGAAGCTGGAAAACGGATCGATACCCGCTTGGCAAAAAGGGGCCTCCGTTCTTCGACTCAGCTGAGCTCTTCTCACTGGGGCCGAGGCAGGAACTCCCCCCGCCCCGCCCCGCCCCGCCCCCCATTACTCCGGCTTCTGGGTCAGCGCCACCCCTAGCAGGAGCCCCAAGAGCAGCGGGGCCACGTTGGCCTTCCCGCTCCCGGTTTCGGAGGGCGGCTTCCGCTGCAGGGCTGGAGGGGGCAAACCGGAGCCCCGGCCGCTTCAGGGCCTTTAAGGAAGGAGCCGGGGGGGGGGGGGGCGGAAAGCGTTTCCTCCGCCTGCTCAACCCGGACGGATCGGCGCAGGCAGAGATGGGGGGGAGGCCACCGGTGAGCCGTTGCGCAGCACGCAGCCCTCGACGGCTCTGGGCTCTCCTTCCCGGGGCCGCTGCCCAGAGCTTCGGCTGTCCTCGAGGGGGAGCGTCGCCCGGCGCCTCTTAAGCCGGAACGAGAAACGGGCGAAGAGCTGCCCTTTTCCTCAGCGCTGCCCGGAAGCCCCGCTTCCAAAGCAGCTTCGGCCGAGGGGAAAGCGCTCCTTTCTCGCCGGGCTCGGCAGAGGGACCGGCGGCCGCTTCTCGCCTGGCGCTGGAGCCTCGGCGCAGGGCAGCCACCCCGCCCGCTCCGCGCCGGACGCGCGCCAGGGCCACCGGCAGAGGCAGGCGGGGACGGCGGAGGGGCGGAGCGGCGGCCGCTGGGGGTCTCCGCGGGTCCCCGCCCTGGAAGCTCCGCCTCGCCAACCTCCGACCGGCGCAGCCCTGGCCGCCCGGAGAGGCGCCGCAGATCCGCCGCCGCCGTCGCCGCACCATGGCCGAGCCAGAGGCGCCCCCGGAGGGGCCGGGCGCCGTGCAGTGCCGCCTGCAGTACCTGGAGGACGCGGACCCCTTCTGCTGCGCCGCCTTCCCCGAGCCGCGCCGCCCGCCCAGCTCGCCCGTAGCCGAGGCGCTGCCGCTGGCCGCCCAAGTGCCCGCCTTCCTCCGCCTGCTGGGCGCGCCGCTGCGGGTGAGCGCCTGGGGGGAGGCGGGAGCTCGCGCGGGAAGGCAGCCCGGGGCTCCCTCTGGCAGACGCGCGGCTGCTTCCCGGGGTCCCTCCGCCGAGCGACCCAAGCGGCGCGGCGGCCTTCGCCCCAAAGGAGCCGCGCGAGCTGAGCCGGGCCGGGCCGGCTTGGGCGGCTTCTATTCTGAGCGGCTCGGGGGACGCGCCCTGTTGCGCCTGTTGCTAAAAACAGCCGGGAACAAACAGGAAAGGCCTTTTCGCCGCGGGGCGGCTCTTATCGCTGCCCGCTGGCTTTGGGCCGCGGAAGGGCCGGCGAAGAAATGCTGGGCCGCTGAGACGCCCGCCCGGAGCGTCTGTGAAACGGGGCGAGATTTGGGGAGGGCAGAGGAGCCCCGGCCAAATGCCTGCTGAGCAACTGGCGGTTTCTCTGGCCTCGCCAAACGCGCCCAGGGAAGGCTGTGGTACACACCTGTTTGTTGCTTTTACTTGTTTCAGGTTTAACCTACCCATCAAAGGTTAGCCCACACATCAGAAGACGGTAGCAGGCAGGCTTGGTTAGAGTTGGGCTGAGTTCCTTGTGGCCGCATGGTCACCTGTTCTACCTCTTCACTCAAACTTGAGCCCTTCCATTAATCTTGGATGCTGTCCATCTGGACTTATTCATTGACATCCCTTCCAACTTTCCTCAATCTTGCCAAGTGTAATTGTTTTTGTCCTAGTCCATCGTCCACTCCTTGACGTGCGTGATCTTTTGCATGCTTGGTCCTCTTGGAGAGCAGCCAGGGCATTTGATGGAGGACCAACAAACTGCTTGCAGATCCCAGGTTCTTAGTAGCTTCCACAAAATGAATAATTTGGAAGCATCTTATTGTCTTCCTTTTGGTCATTCTTAGCGCCCCATTTTCATAGTTGGGCTTTCGGAGGCAGGTATTACACTGGAAAGATCATTGCTTTAGTCTGATCTCCGTTGCATTCAGATACTTCAGTCTTTATTGAAACTGGGACAAAATATTTTATATAATCAAAACTGAATGTATGAATAAAACATCCATGATTCTGCATAGGTTTCCCCCTAAAATTAATCTCTTTATTTTTCCATTCCTTTTTGTTCAAGTTGTGTGCCATTTCCATCTCTTCCATAACTTTAAGATAACTAAACATGCCTGTTGATATTTACCTCTATTTTTTAAATATTTTACGTTAACTTGACTTGTTCTACTTCCCATTTTTTACTTTCACAAGTCTTATTTCCTTTCTGTCAACCAAGTGGAAGTGGCTGCATATCTCCAAGTGTTCAGTTTTTAGCTTCCTGACATCATCATCTCCAGTTCTGAGTTATTACACGGTAACATATTTATGGCATATGAGACATGGGGGGGAGCAGCCATTGATGTTCTTCTCTTCTGGCTGACCTTGTCTCTACATTTGTTACAGCAAGCAGGTTTGCTCTCTGCAAAGGTTCTCAGAAGAGCAATCGAGGGGTCTGGTTATACCAGCTCATTCCAATGTATTTCACATTCTGTCATGATTTGCACACCAAAAGTCTTGTGTGCTGTCATTGAGAAAAAGATGAATTGTCAGCTCTACCTCAGCTTGCACTTCTCAGTAAAACTTTCCCTAGGCCAGACTTCTCCAGACTTATTGACGTAGATCTGTTAGCACTTTAACTGCCTCATTCTCACCATTCAGTTCAGTGTATACTTTATCTGCACCGACATCACTGCTTTATTATATCACTTATTATATCAAACATTTATATATTCATATCAGAAATACAAACCTCAGAAAAAAACTGAAAAATATATTTCTAAATGAATCACATATTTATCAAATTTATTAGCTGCCCATCCAATCCCAGGGAACAAGAACTAGTTAAACAAAAATATGGAATAAATGGGAATATTAAAATGCTACAGAGCCTCTAAAGTACTTAAAAGCTAGATTACTAAACTGCTCAACTAATAAATGTATGCAGTGCAGAACCAGGATTCTGAGATGCCACTGGATCTCAGCAGGAAGAAAAGAGGTAACAGTCCGCCTGCTAAGTGGGAAAGCACTGGTGCTAATTAATGCTTTCCTATTTAGCAGGTCGTCTGTTACCTCTTTTCCTCCCTTTCCACCGCTGTCACATTCTCTTTCTACAGATGGAAAAGATTTCAGAGCAATCTTTCCAACTTTAACTTTGCCTTTTTTGGCTCTTCTGTGTTCACCCTCGAGAATTCTTCCTTTAGTTGTAAATTTCCATTTGATCTCTATTTCCCTTCTTCTCCCGGAAGGGTGCCTGCAAACTCCCGCCTCCCTGCTTGCAGGCCCCGATCCTTTTTTGTTTGGTGCTGGGAAGAAATTCTCCTTCAAGTCCTGAAATGGACACAAAAGGAGGGAAGCAGGTGGGAGCCAGGCTGGGCGCTGAGGTGCGGTTCTCCTGCCTCCTCCCTTCTGAGCAGCTCCAGTTGGATGGGCAGGGGGCTCTCACCCACCTTAGAGCGCATCTGATGGCCCAGGGATGGTCCAGCACCTGAAGAGGTGGAGTTGAGGGCAGGATCTGGCCCTGCCTCCAAAGGAGCCAGTGTTGGGGGCCAATGCAGGCACCGCCTTTGCCCGTGCTGGGCAAGGGGCCAGGAGGAATCCCAGAGCAGATGCTCCTTGCTGGGCTTACATCCAGATGTACCTCTTTTGCAGCTGGAGGACTGCGCCTTGCAAGTGCTGCCTTCCGGATACTACTTGGACCTGGAACTTTCGCTGCTGGAGCAGAAGGACGATCTGGAAGCATTCTATGAAGACATCAGGTGAATCCCTGCTGGGGGATTTTACCGCCTTTTCCACTTGCAAACTTCTCTCCTGTGTGCCTCATGCTAGCACATCTGGCACTTTTAATCTGGAAGGAGAAGCACATCTCAATTTGGGGCTGTCAGATGTTGCACTCAATGTGTGTGAGGCAACCAGGCAGACCCAAACATGACGCGCTTACCTATTCATGAGGAGGCTCGGTTCATCGTGCATGGTGCCCACACCTGCAGCTCCTTTCTCCTCCCTGGCCCCAGTTGCTGGCTGCAGGGGAAGGCCTTGCCAGGCACCCTTCTATTTTTACTTCGGTGGTTTGTTGATCAAATTTTTAAACTGCCTATCTTCCTCACTGAGGGACTTTGGGTAGTGCACAAATAAAATATTAAAATATAAAAACAGTGTTTAGAAATTTAAGAAGAGACAAGAATGAATTAAAAATAATGTTAAAAATTAGTTAAAAGGAGAGAAGGGCTTTTCAATGGGCTAACGAGCCTCACAGCTGGGTGTTCCCGTGGGCTCCAGGCCTCAGAGCCACGTGGCTGCCTCACATCTGGGGGGGGGCAGGATATCCCACCAGATGGGGGCAAATGGCCAAGACGGCCCTGTTCCTGGACCCTCAGTCCAAATCTTTTGGCTGATGGGATCTGCAAAATGCCTTTCCTACCTGACCAGGTGAAATGTACTGATGTGATGAGATGAAGCCGGTTCTATAGGTAGCCTGGCCCCATACCATCTGGGGCTATATAGGTCACATCCAACACCTGGAATTGGACCCGGATGCAGACCGGCACCCACGCAGCAGAGGAGTTACATGCAATGTTTTCTGGATGCTGCCTTCTGTGTCAGCAGATGGCAGGCCCTGCTTGTGTGTGGGAGGGTGATCTTGAAGCAGCCGGGGGGGGGGGGGTGTTGGTCCTGACCAGTTTCCTCACTTGGTCTCCTCTTGTTGCAGCAAAGGGAGGCGGCCAATCCTGCTCCTGCGCACGCAGCTCTCGGTCCGAGTGCATGCCATCATCGGTGAGTCCTGCCTGGATCTGGCTGTGCAAGGGCTGCTCTGGAGGGCTCCCCAGGCCCTGGTAAGGCCAGCGGTTGCGCCACCTTTCAGTCATGTTGGTGATCTCGGTGGAAATGTGCACCCTGTGACGGCTGCTGTATGAAAAACCGATCTCCAGCTTGGAATTAACAGGGAAGGAATTAGCAAAAAGTGGTGCAGGAAGAACTGGTATGAATCTGGGGTGAGAAATGGTGGCATGGCAGAATGGGAGGAGGAAACTACCTGGAGGGTGAGCGAGCAACAGAACTGTACCACGGGGGTGGGGAGATGTGGTAAGCGAGGGAAAAGTAGAGGCGGAGTGGAAATCAGTGAGAGAGGCAGCAAAATGGAGCTCCCTTCCCTCCCTCCCTCTCTTGGGTTTGGATTCGGATTCCTTCATGGACAATCCAGGAGCACCAAAAAAGGGCCTCTTTGCACCAGGCAGTCTGCCCTCGGGTGATGAGGCCACCAGGGAAGGTGTTGAGGAGACCAGGCAACCTCAGGGAATTTGGGCTTCTGGAGCTTCTCACTGGTGGGCTGGTTAGATATTTCTGGTTTAGGACTTCCCTGGCATCTCTGGTTGGTAAATTGTGGGTGTCAGTCCACGAGGCAGACCAGGCTAAGAAAGTCAGGCTGCAGAGGTCAGAACTCCTTTCATTGTGAAGCTATAAGAGCAGCCTTTTGCAAGTCTGAATGTGCTCCCCCTCCTTTATCTTTATGTGAATGAGGGAGGGGCCTCAGTTGTCTTCTCAAACTGGTTGCTTGGACCAGCTGAAGCCCTGTTTGTCTGGCCAGTGCCGGAGGTGGCCTTTCCTTGGGGAAATTCCTTCTGCCCACTGTAGTGTGAGACAGAATAGTTTCTTAGCCCACCTTTCTTCCCGGCTGAACCGAGCAACAGCAACAGGTGATAATTAATGGTAGCATAAATGCTTACGGGATCTACCAGTCAGTGTGGAGATGTGACGCATCCCTGCCCTGGAGATGCGGTGGAGGCCCACTGCAGGTTGTAGAGTCTGGATTGGGAGGAATCAGTGTCACTGAAGGGGGGCCAGAGGGGCTCTGGGTTTCCAACTCAGGGATTTGCCATCGTTACTTTTGAACAGGTGCAGAGCGCGATCTGGGAGTCCTCCCGGGATTGTGGCTCTTGCTTGAGGAACGGGTGGCAGATGAGGCCAGGGGGGCTTTTGCGCAGCTTTGTCTTGTGCAGCTCAGAACCATCCTTCCCCTCTGCTCTGCCAGCTGCATTGCTGGCCAGTGGGCTTCTGGGTTAGTTCCAGGCCTGGTAATGACCATAGAGCCTTTCACAACATGCAACTGCATTGGGAGGATGCCTTTCCTGGATTGTGTCTGTCCCTCCATCAGATCTGCCAGGAGAGGCATGCTCAGGTCCCCCCACGGGACCCAGGAAGAGAGCTGTTTTGGTCACGGCCCTCTGAAAGATCCCTGGGATTAGAGCAGCCCCAGCCTTGTTGGGCCTTGAGGCCCCACTGTGTTACCTGGGTTAGGTGCTGGGTTATGTGAGGGAGCTCCTGGGATGTGCAGATTGATGATTCAGGTGGGGGTTTTTTGCTTTTAAGTATGTATTGTTATTCTGTGGTTTCATCAATAAATGCTTGATGAAAGGGAAGCCGTCTTCCTGCTGCTTCAGACCCCTTCCAAGAGCTCTTGCTCATGCTCTGGGTTTCCCCTGCGGTTTTTGTCCCTGAAAAGGGGAGGGGGGGGTCTTCAGACAAAGTGCAGCTGTCAGCGGAGCCACATCCCTGCCACAACCCTTGATCTGAGGGCTCCTCCGTCCCTCCCTCTAGCCAGGCTGAGGGTGTCTTTCTTGGCTGCTTCCTCATGAGTCAGCCTGTGCAGGCCTGGCCGCCTGCCGCATCCTGTTTGGGGGCATGGACCCACATGGCAACTTTCTAAGTAAATTTCCTAAGAGCGGGAGCTGCTGAGGGTCAGGCGCAGAGCAGCGGAAATGCTGAGGGACAGCCCCGCATCCCAAGGGCCACGCCAGCCTTGCTGGTCCCAGCAGGAGAGCGGATGGCCCAGCACAGGGAGGAAAGGAAGCCACAGAAGGGGACTTCCTGAGCTGACCCCACAGTTGGGAGGACTGGCTGAACCAGCTGGGGAAGGATTTGAGGTCTGCAGTCTGGACTGGGAGCACACCCCCCCCATGCCCCGGAGGGCTTGGGGCCCAATGGCTGGGAAGCACCAAGGCAGTGGTGGCTGCTGGCAAGTCTCTCAGCGCTGGGCAGCTGGGGCTATTTTTAGCTTATTAGCTTCGGAATGCGCTATCTGGAGCCACATTTGAAGAAGGAAGCGGACGTGTAACTAAATAAAGAATTTAAATAGGGAAAATGAATAACCTCCAGGGAAGGGGTTGCTGGAGGAGACAAGAGAGGCATAATGGGCTGCTTCCCCCTACCCAGAGGAGCCATACTCAGCTCCGACTCTTGCCCTGCCTAGTCAGGGTCTTCCCTGGGCTCCTTCAGGTGGGGCCCCACTCTCGGTCTGCACTCTGGGCAGGCTGGTTCCAGAGGGCCGAAGGGAGCAGAGCGGCTGGGCCCCACACTCTGGGGAGCTACCCCACAGGCGAGCCCTCTCTGGGAGCCTTTGTGGATTCGGCCTGTGGGAAGAAGAAAAGTGGGGAGCCCAGTGCAAATTTTGGGGTTCAATGGCAGCAAAATGCTGGGTTCTTTGTTTTCACACCTTGATAGAAGGAATCTTAGCTCATAAAAGCTTCTGAAATTGTGTTCGTGTGTGCAATCCCTTCAAGAGAGTTTATGCTGCCCCTGCACAACTGCAGACCTTCCAGACCCCTCACCCCCTTGGGCCAATCAGGGCATTCACCTGGAGAGCCACTCGAAGGAGTGTGTGTGTGTGTGTTGTGCATGCATTGAGGGGTGCGAAAGGGAGAGCTGGGCTCCCCTTGCTCCTCTTTGGACCTTTGCCCTGATCTCCTCCTTGCTAGTCTTTTAATTCCTCAGCTTCGGGGGGGGGGGGCTGGGGGGTCCGTGGCTATTGGGATCAGGAAAGGGGGGTGCGCCGAGGGTCAAAGAGTGGCAGCAGTTGTCTGCCTTTGGGGCCTGTGGTGAGCAGGGAGCCCCACAGGCCTTCTGGCTGCACTGGCCTGGCCCGGGGCTCCTTCTGGAGAGGCCAAGCCAGGCGGGTGTTGTGTGAGCAGGAAAAGGAACCAGAACAGGCTGGGCCATTCTTCTTTGGGCAGGAGTCCCTCAAAAGCAGCTCCTTGGGGGCCAGGGCACTGCACCAGGGAGTGGAAATCCACTCTGTGATCTCTTTCGGGGATCCTTCAGCTGAGGATGGTGCTCCGGGCTCAGCTGTGCTGTATCCATTTGGCCTGTCCTTTGGGGTCTGCCTCTGGTGAATGGAGCCAAGCTGTCTGTGTGCCGAGGGATTCCTGGAGTCCTGCAGAGCTGCCCCACCAGCTTGAGGGCCTGCTGCCCTCCTTCCATCCCAGATCTGGGCCTCTCCTGCACCTGGGAAGGGTGTGGCTTCACCTGGGCCGCTGTGCTTGTGCAAGGCCAGGACTTGGGTGCTGTGGCCAGGGAACAGGCAGATGCTTTTCCTGCTCAAAGGGGACAGTGCATCTTCCTGGCCTCAGACACCAGTGGGGGGGTGGCAGCACAAAACTGTGAGGATCAAAGCAGGCCTGGCATTTTAGCTATTTACTGCCAACAGTGGAAACACTCGTGCTCGTCTTTTGCAGCCCAGTTTGGCTGCTGAGTTTCCGGGAGAGAAATGGTCCCATGACGGACCTCTCCTTGCCCGGCAGGAAAAAGGGAGTTCCAGCATCTCCCCCCACTCCGCCCAGAAGGAGCATCCGGTTGTTTGTGCTGCATCATCTCCTGTTTGGGTTACTGAAACATGCCTGAGGTGGAGTTGCCCTTGGAGACCATCCTGAAGCTGCAACTGGCCCAGTGGCAGCACCCCAATTCTGGCTCACCCCAGAAACCCCACTGCGGCCTGAGCTGCACCAGTTGCTCTCCAGATTGCTCCTCAAGATGCTGGTTATCACCTTTGAAGCCCCATCTGGCCCACAGCAGGCTGCTTCTAGGACTGCCTCTCCCTGAGGGCACCTGCCTGCCCTCCCGGCCCCCTCCCATAAATGCTGCCCCCCTTCTTGTAGCCAGCTCAGCCCTTTGGAGCAGCCTGCCTTTGAAGATTGAGGGGACCCCCCTCCTCTTAGCCTCCCAGGGGGCTGCAAAGACCTGACTCTTCCACCCATGGTGGGCCAGGAGGGGGTTGAGCTGCGGGGGGGGGGGGGGCTGCTTGGTCTGGCACCTGAGTGGGGAAGGGTTGGTTTTAACTTGTGTTCTATGTATTGCTGTGAGCAGTCTAGAGCCTTGTCTGAGGTAGACAAGTTCTGTGATTTGTTGAAGAAGCCTTAATAAATGCACGAAGTCAAGGAACAGATCTCGTTGGTTGGGATGCCAGGCCTAAGTGCCCCCTCCAAGTCTTAAGGTTTGGGGGTGGGGAGGGGTTGGTTCAGAACGATACCAGGAAGGTCACCCAGTGGTCCTTCCAGCCTGGGGCGAGAGCAGTTGGGCCCTCCCACTGTAACTGTTTGCCTTAAGCCCTCCAGTGGTTCGGCTGCCCCCTAACTCTGGGGCAGAGGGGGATCCCATGCCCATAGGGCTTCACCCGCAATCTCCGCATAACAGACCCCCAGTCACTTATGCAGCTGCACTTAATGGCGATGGTCATGTCCTGGGGTTACGGGGTCCCCGTTTACAATCTCCCCAGGAGGCTTCCAGCAAGCAGAGTCAGTGAGGGGACTGGATCATAAAATGGGGTGCGCCGCACTTAGTGACAGACATTCTGGGCCCAATTGTGGTCGCAAGTCGAAGGCTCCCTGTGCATCTTTGCCTTTTAAAGAAAAAATCGTGGCTTATCTTTGGGCAGATCATTACAAGGTGCTCTGCTCAGGTAAATTACCAAATCCCTCTTTAATGACCTCCTTGACTCAAGTTACCGCCAAGGAACAATAATGGGGCCCGTCTGTCCACCAGCCCTGAAGGAAGGAGCTTCCAGGGCATCGGCTCGGCTTCCAAATCATCCACACGCAAACAATTCAACTTGGATCTTGGTTGGCTTGTCTTGGGGTAGAAACCAAGGGCCCCAATTCTCCAGAATGGCCGAATTGTGCTGGCTGTGTCTCTGTTAACTTAAAGTCAGCTCTAGTTTTTGCCCCCAGGTCTCCCTGTACTTTCAAGGGGGAGCCCTGCAGAAATAGCTGAAGACAAGCTGGGCCTCCTGGTTGTGGAAATGCTAGACTAGCAGCTGACTCTTCAAAGGAAGGTCCTGAAAAGCATCCGCAAGGAGGAGAGCCGGGGCTTCCCCCTTGTCCCCCTGGCCAGGGATCCCTGGGACGTTGGGGGTGTGTGAGTGAGATGAGCCCCATTCCGGAGGCTGACCCTTTTGTCTTCCCCAGAGAAGCTGTACCGTTCCAAGGGTCCGGAGCTGAGGCGTTCCCTCTTCTCCCTCAAGCAGCTTTTCCAGGTGAGGCTCTGCCGCCCGCCCACCCAACATCCCTACCTGGCTGGAGCCTTGGCGGGAGATGCCAAGGGATGAGGCAGCCCAGCCCAGTGGAGGGAGGGCTTCTGGGGCCTCAGGGGAGTCTTTCAGGTTCTGCATTTCGGCTGCAGGATGACAAGGACCTGGTGCCCGAGTTTGTGAACTCTGAGGGGCTGACGTGTCTTGTCTCAGTGGGAGCCGAAGCTGACCAGAACTACCAGAACTACATTTTGCGAGGTGAGTCTGACCGAGCAGCTGAACTGGCCCAGGGGGCGGCCAGGCCAGGGAGGAAAGGGAACGCTTCCCTGTGTGCCCCGGGCATCCCTCGCCCCTCTTTCTACCTCACTGCCTCCCATAGAGGGAGGAGCAAATGCTCTTGGGGAGGCAGGATCCTGGCTAAATTGGGGGAAAGGGGTCAGAAGCCCCTGGGAGAGAGGAGGGGTTGTCCCTGTGGTTCTCTTCCAGCAATGTCTCTTGGTTGCCCCCTGGTGGAGAACTGAATGAACAACTAGCCACTCAAGGTGGGGGGGTGAAAAGAGCCTCAGTCCAGTGGGGAGGACCCTCTGCTGTTTCTGAGAAAGGCTGCTGGATCTCTGCAGCTTTCAGTGTTTCCAGGGCATGTGCCCCCCTCCTGCTCCCCAACACATCCTCTTTTGGGTGCAGTAACAAAGTAGACTTTAGGAGCCTGGTTGAGCAGCAGGGGGGGCTGTCCGATCCATCCCCCCTCCCATGGTCCCCAAGTGTGGGAAGTGCCACCTTCCCCCAGGGACTCTTCTGCGCTTCTCTGCAAACATCTGCAGTGGCTTCCTTGGTCGCCCCCCCCCCCACTCCAGCAAGCTATGCATTTGCAGAAGATGGGGCTGCACTCCATGGCCAGTGAGGGGCCAAGGCCCATGGGGAACCTCTGCCTCACAGAGCCAAAGACCCTGAGGTTTTCACCTTTGTTTTGGAAATTAGCCCTTTTTTCACTTGGATGCCCCTGTCCGCCTGGGGGGATAAAGAGGCAGCAGGAAGTGGATGGGGGTGGGCTTCGGGCGCGTGTTCTGCAGAAGTCCGCTCCCCCAGCAGGCAATGCCCAGCAGTTGAGCAGCCTGGTCCACCCCCTCCCCCCTCGTCCCCCAAGTGCTGCTGGGGCTCCCATGGGACTGCTCTTCTCCTCCCCCCTTGCAGCTCTCAGCCAGATCATGCTGTTTGTGGACGGAATGATGGGGGTGATCCAGCACCCAGAGACGGTGCGGTGGCTCTACACCCTGACGGGCAGCCTGGTGAGTGAAGATGCCGGCAGCGGATGCTCGGCTTGTCCTTAGCTGTCTCAGGGATGCCCTTGCTTACTACTGGCTTCCAATCCTTCTCTCGGGATCTCCTCATGTGATCCCCTCTCCAGCAGCTCTGGGAGGTGAACTGGGCAAAGAACGAAGGGTGGCTCAGCTCATCCTGTCTGCTATCTGAGCAGCTGGAGAGCCAAGAGCACCTGCACTTCTGTGGCCGGGCCCTTCAGCCGGCACCTCCAAGGACATTGTCCTGGGAGCAAGGACATCTCCACATGTCACCTCCACCAAGAGCATCCCTGAACTGGGTGGCCCTCGGGATCATTCAGACCTTGGGCCTTCAGAGCCTTCAGGCAGAATCCCAGCTCCCGGGGCAGTCAGGAGATGAGGGTCAGAGGAGTGAGCTCAGAGAAGACATCAGGGAAAGGTCTCGTCACCTGCTTGAAGCGCTGGGCGTGTATCTCTCCTGCTCACCCCAGCAATGGGCGTGGCTGACACGCTTGAAGGTGCCCATCTCTACACCCCTCGAACTGTTGCCAGAGAAGGCTGGCTCGTTTGGCATACGCGGTCTCCCTCTCCTTCCCCTAGTACCGCCTGGTGGTGAAGACGGCCCTGAAGCTGCTCCTGGTCTTTGTGGAGTTCACCGAGTCCAATGCCCAGCTGCTGATCCAGGCTGTGGGGACTGTAGAGCAGGTCAGAGGTGAGCGCAGAGCAGAGCTGCTGACTTGGCAGGTGGCTGAGTCGAGTCGAGCCTGGTGCTTCCTGGTTTCTCCTTGGAAAGGGCCACCCTCTAGTCTCATCAAGCAAACCATTTTTGGTGGCCTCTAAGGACTGCGAGATGCAGGCCAGCTCTCTGTGGGAGAAAAAAGAGGGGCCTGGCACATCTCTTGGAACTGAAGACGTTTTGCCTTAAGTGGCGATGAAAGCAGCAGGGGGATCTTCCTCTGTTCCTTACTTGCTGCCTTTCAGGTGGCTTTCCGTGGTCTCGTCTTGTGGCCATTCTGGAGCAGAAGAGCGGGGCTGACACTGAGCTCCAGGTGTTTGCAATGACACTCATCAACAAGGTGAGGAGGGGGCAGGACGGGCAGGCGGCACTTCCTGGGGTGGGCGGCTGTGCCCGGCTAATGGTTGTGTCCTGTTGGGGCTTGCAGACGTTGGCTGCCCTCCCTGACCAAGACTCCTTCTACGACATGACAGATTGTCTGGAACAGCAGGGCATGGAGCGGCTCGTCCAGACACACCTGGCCAGCAAGGGCATGGACCCGGACCTGAGGCAGCAACTTGCCCTCTATGAGGTGAGGGCCCATGGAGGGAGGCCCTCAGCAGGTCGTCCCTGGCAACCCTGCTGCCTGCCTGTGCCTGCGCCTGCTTGCTTGCTGACCAGCTCTCTGATCCACAGAATGCCCTGAAGGAGGAGGATGGGGCAGAAGAGCCTCTGCTGGGCACCCGTGCCAAGGAGCGGCGAAGAGGGGACGAGGGCCGGCAGGGGGTCCGGCGCTCCTTCCTCAGTGCTGTGGGCCAGGAGGAGGACAGAGATGTCCCTGCTGCTGCAGATGCCTTTCCCAGCCCTTCGCAGACTCCGGGCCTGGAGGGAGAGAGCTGGGAGCAGCCGTGAGTTGGGCATGGGGCATGGATGGGGGCCCCACTCCATCTGTCTTGGCCACTGGACTCCCCTCCCGCATGTCCTAAGGCTGCCATGCTGGCCGGTGGAACCACTAATCTGGCTCTCGTCGGGGCCCACAAAGCCCCCGCTGGGCCTCCCCGGCAAGTGACCGATCCACTGCAGCTCTTCCCCTCCCTCCCTTCCAGGCCCAGCTCGAAGGGCTCCTACAGCAACACCTCCTGCATGCAACTCTCTGCGCCGCTGGCCCCCGTGGAAGGAGAGCAGCTGGCTGGCCTGGGCGAGAGGAGCATTTTCAAGTAGGTCCCGGCTGGGCGGCCAAGAGGACTGGAGGAGCCTCTGTGAGGGGAGGGACGGTGGGCAGGGGACTTGCAGGTGTGGGAGGCTTGCCCAGAGGTCTTCCTGGGTTTTTCCTAGGCAAGGACTGATCTCTGCAATTAGTCCTTGTCAGCAGATGGAAGGTTCAGGGTGCCTCTCTCTGTGTGGGGGACACACGGAGCCTCTCTCCCTGGACTCAAGCATATGGTGCTGTGGCAGCCTTGGCCTCCGGCTGCAGGTTGCTGGCACAGCCCAGATGGGAGAGGAAGAGGCTCAGCTCTTGCAACTGGCAGAGCGTGGCCACCGGTGGCTAATCTGGCCCTTTCTGTCTCTTGGTGGGGGAGACGGTTCTATCCATCCAGCCCTGGACCGGGGACAAGGCTCCCAGGGTCGGGGAGGATGGCGTGTGATGCACAGAGGCGGCCCCAGAGTCAGCCACTTCCTTCCCAGGCACCTTCTCTGTCTTTTGGGCTGCTTCCCTCTTTACCGGGTTGGCGCGCGCCAGAGGACTGTGTGCAGATGACCTCCAGGGTGGGTTGAGAAGTAGGTGGTGGGTGGGTCTGTTCTCTTTCTAGCTGCTCTGAGCTTCTCTCAGCTCTCTTGCTCTCTCCAGCACCTGCCCGGCTTAAATGCTATTTCCTCTTCCAGACTTCACGAAACAGCCTCTGCTTGGTAAGTGATGGCCTGTGTGTGGTGTGCAGTGGTGTAAGTCAGTGAGGGCTTGCGTGTCATGGCTGCCTCTGCTTGATAAACGATGGCTTGTGTGTGGTGGGCAGGTGGGCGGCGTTGAGCCACCCTCCCTGCCAGCAGTGCCAGTTTCTTGGCAAGAAATTCCCTGGTTGGCCTTTGGGGACGCTTGTGGCTCAGCTGCCCACTCTGGCTGCCAGGAGCCCGAGGCAGCTGCTTGACTGGGCTGGTGTCTTGAGGCCATCAGCTTCCACCCCTCAGAATTAGATGGGAAGGGGGTCCCACGTCCCATCTGTTCCACAAGGGGGTGCCTCTGCTTTTATCCGGGGAGACCTCCGTTCCTGCTTTGGGTCACCTTTGTTGGAGAATCCAAGCGGTGGGTATCTTGGCATTTGGACTGCGATTCCTTCCAGAAAGTGCCCCCCCTCCGCTGCATGTCTCTCTTGCCTTTGGAGCTGACTTGGCCGAGCTTGTGGCATGATGTGGAGGGCCCATTGGCACTAACTCCCTTTTTCTCCCAGGCGAGAGGAAGCCCCCCCGGTATGTGGGGACAAGCCCATTCTGAGGCACTTTGAGTAAGTACGGAGTGGCGTGTGCACCCCTGGCTAGGCTGAAGGTCTGGATGGAGATGGAGCTTGCCTGCCCAGCCAGAGGCTCCTGTTCCCCCCCCGGTCCTGGGTCCAGGAAGAGTGGCTTGGCTGGGATCCATTTCCAGTTCACATTTTGTTAACGTTGCCACTTGCCAGTCTGAGCCCCCCACCCCCACCCGAGTCCCCTCTCTCTGTATGCCGAAATATCCCCCTGGGAGACCTGGCCAGTTTCTGCCTCTTGTCTTGAAGCCAGCTTGAGGCATGCCTAGAAAACAGACTCTCTTCCAGCTGGTAGCAAGAGCTTGAAGCCAAAACCGTTTGGGCCAGATGGCTATTCCTTGCCCATGGCTTTGCGTGGAGGGCTGTGCAAACAGGCCACTGGCCGGCCGTGTGAAAGGTTGCTGGTCAGCCAGTGCTTACTTAGGCAGGATGACCTGATAAGACACACATGTGTATAAAATGGAAAACTTTGATCTGATTCTGAGACCCACCGTTGCATTTTATTTGGGATCTGGACTGCTGTTACAGAACCATTGGGGCCAGGCTGGTGCATAATGCTTCTCCTCTCCTTTCCTCCTGCACATGGCCTGCGCATGAGCCATTTGCCCAGCATCTTCCCTCCCGTCCACCTGCAAACTCCTCAACTATCTGGTAAATGCCCCTTACTCCTAATTAAAAAAAAAACCTTGAAAAACAGTGCCTTGACAAACCAGAACTGAAACTCATTTCGAAAGTGAAAGCAAGCAGTCCGGAGGCAGATTTTCTTGCAGCCTTTTCATGAATCTCAGTTGAAGAAAATGGAGCATTTTCCTTTGGTGTATTTAGCTGCCAAGAGCTTGACAAGCCCTCCTTAGTGCCCAGGGTCTCAGGTGGTAACCCCCGTGGGTTTAGCCTCCTCTTAAGTCCTAAACCAGGAGATGGGCTCAATCTCAAAGGATCTTTTTTCTGGATTTCAGGGAAGTTGGGACCCGTGGCTAAAATAGATTCCCTGCCCCTAAGCCATGGGCTATAAAGAGTTGTTTTTTCAAGCTCATGCAGTGGTGCTGGTACTAAAACTCTGGGCTTTGTGTGTTGTGCACATGTTGATTTATCATAGAGCAAGCTGGGGATGTGGGGATCGGTCTCTGGAATGAGAGGCGACCATTTAATGTACGGCTTGCAATACCCCAGGCAGTGTCACCAGAGGAGGGAATGGGGTGGGCGAGGCCCAGCATGGCCGACAAAGCTTCTGGCGCAGCTATATGTATTGTACAAGGCCACATACAGTTGATAAATAAATAAGCAAACCAGGCATTTCTGGAGGAAGAAGTCAGCTGCTAGCTCTAGTCTATCTCGGGGGAAGGGAAGCAGCCTGGATCTCCTCTTTCAGTCGGTCTTTTTTTTTTTTTTAATTTGATTTATATGCCGCCCTTCTCCAGAGACTCAGGGCAGCTTACAATGTGTTAAGCAATAGCCTTTATACTTTTGTATATTTATACAAAGTCAGCTTATTGCCCCCACCATCTGGGTCCTCATTTTACCTACCTTAGAAAGGATGGAAACCTTGAGCCTGGTGAGATTCGAACTTACAGTAATTGCAGACAGCTGGTGTTAATCACAATGCTTTTAGTCTGCTGAGCCACCAGGCCCTTGTCTTGGGGATCTGAGGCTCCTAGATTTGAACCCTGACTCCCATCCGGATGGCTTGGCGATCGTTATTTTGGTACAAAGCTCTGAGGGGGATGGAGAGATTCAGCAGGTGTGTTTCAGAACCGGAGCATGAAACGGAGAGCCCTCAATGAGGCTCCCAGGCAGTAGAGCAGGTAGTCAGGGCTGTGAGGAGGGTGTTTGGGGCAACACCCGTGCCCGGGCGGCCTTGCATGCACACAGCCATGGGCTCCCTCCCAGTCCCTCTTCCCTTCAGGAATCCAGACCATGGATAGCGCATGATGGGTGGGGCTGAGTGATGAGCAGGTGGGCTTCGGGTAGGGCTGCCATGCAAAGGACCAGGCGCCAGTCTGAGGTGACCAAGACAAACGCAGGTCAGAAGGCAAATGGCCTGAGGCTCCTGCCCAACAGGAGGGTCACTGGACATTAGGCGTCCGAGCTCCCTTCTCTCTGCTTCAGGCAGAATTGGTGGAGCGAAGGGCTGCACTTGGCAGGGGGACCCCGTAAAGCTGCCGAGGAAAGAGCGAGAAAAGCTTATGTGAACAAGATTGTGGGTCTCTCTTGCTACTCTCGGTCTCCACATTGGTCCTGGGGCATTCAGTGCGGGGCAGGTGCCGGCCTCTGTGTCTCAAGAAGGAGGAAGGTCTTTGAGGAAGACCCTCTCTTCAACGGACCCCTCCCCACCTCTGGCTGGGAGGAATGCCAAGAGCCTCTTCTGAGCAGCCTCGCCAAGGGGCATTCCCTTAGCAGGTCCGTGGGTGTCTGTCCTTTGTGCCTGGAGGCAGACGGGCCAGGAGGGCCCGGGTGGGGCTCCCCACTCATGGCCTTAGACCCAGAAGCTCTTTTGGCCTCAGTCACACTGAGCCTTTCGGCAGTGCCGTACCTTCCAGCCGCCTCTGAGAGGTCACCGAGCATCTTTGAGGCCTGAAGCCCTGGGGAAGGAGAATTCAATACTCGGGGGCAGTTGGTTGCATTGGTCCTCTTTACAAAGGAAGGAAAGGCTGCCCGTCCCCACTGCTGCCCGGGAGAGGACGGAGGGTGGGTGAAGAGATCTGGGCAGGACAGGGCAGCCCCACAGCAAACCCGAAAATCAGCTGGAGCCACCCGATGGCCAAGGCAGCCCCAATGGAAGCTGCACATCAAGGCACCTCCCATGGCCCACCTGCATGTCTTCAAGTGGGACATTGGAACAGCCCAGCTTTGGAGTGCAGCACCTTGCCTCATCCTTTGGCTGCCTCACCTGTGGGAGGACACTCAGGTATCCTTGCATGAGGGCGAGCAGAACAACTGGATTCCCTAAGACAGGAATTACATCTGAAACAGAGAATCTGTCAGATCCTTGATACTCTTTTCTGTATCTTAACTTGCAGCTTAACTTATTGCTAATCTATATGGGTAACGTTTATTTTATTGAGGCCAGCTGAGTTTGTCTATGTGCTTTCATATTATCATAAAGTTATAAGGGACCACAAAGGTTATCCAGTCCTGGCTGAATGCAAGATATACTGCACCAACTCTTTTTTTTTTTAATTGAAAAGTTTTAGAATATTTTTACAAACAAATTCCCCCCCTTCCTCCCCCCACCCATTCCCTTCTCCCTCCCCCCCCCCCAACTTCCCAGAGCAAAATACAGGGTATAGCATTCAGCAAACATAATCAAACATAAACAAACTAACTATAAGCTCTTACCTCCCCCTCACATTTTAACTCCCCCATACATACCAAGATATAGGAATATAAAAGCTCACCTAAATTCATTCATAAGCTATTTGCAACTTTTGAGTCCCATATTTGTTTTGAATATAATCAATCCATCTTCTCCATTCCAATATGTATCTTTCATTCGAGCGATCCTTCAAATATGCAGAGATTTTAGCCATCTCCGCCAAATTAGCTACTTTTAATGTCCATTCTTCAATGGTAGGTACATCTTCCTTCTTCCAATACTGCGCCACCAAAAGTCTGGCTGCAGTTATTAAGTTCAAAATCAAATTAGTCTCTATAACCGTACAGTCTGTAATTATACCCAATAAAAACAACTGAGGAGTAAATTTTATCTTCTTTTTCAGAATATTTTGTATAATCCACCATATCTTAATCCAAAATGCCTTAATTTTTTTACATGTCCACCATATATGATAATACGTTGCATCATCACATTTACATCTCCAGCACGTAGATTGTAGGGTTGGATAAATACAAGCTAACGTTTTGGGATCTAAATGCCATCTATAAAACATTTTGTAAAAAATTTCAAGTTTTGGGCTTGGGTAAATTTTACATTTATGACCCATATTTTTTCCCATGTTTCCATCATTATTGGTTCCTTGATATTTTGTGCCCATTTTATCATACAGTCCATCACTAGCTCAGTTTCTGAATCTATTTCTATCAATGCATTATACAACCTTTTAATATGCATTGGACTTTGATCCCTAATTTGTTTTATCAAAACCCACCGTATTATGTGGCTGTCTGTTCCACTGCCAGACAACTTGTGAATTCAGGAAGTTCTCCTGATGTCCAGGATGGACCTCATTCCTCGCAGCTTTCACCCCTTGGCTCTGATCCTGTTCTCTGGGGCAAGAGAAAATACACTCACTCTCCCTTTGGTGCCACAAAGGGCTCCTACTATCTCTTCCCTGCTGTCTTCTCTGTAGGCTGAAGGGAGCAAGATCCTTCCTACTGTCTTCCTGGGATTAGCATCATGGTGGCCTCCTCTGGGCTCACTTAACTCGTCATTGTCCTTATGCCCACAACTGGACATAGCCCTCCTGATCATGATCCTTGGGTGGCATTTGCCTCTTTCGCAGCTACGAGGCGCTGCTGGCCTCTGTTTAACATGGGGTCACCAGAGACACCCAGGCCCCTTTTACCTGTACTTCTCTTAAGGCAGGTCTCTCCTGGTCTTGTGCCTTATGTTTCTCCTCCCCAGATGGAGAATTTTATATTTTTCCCATTAAAATTCCATCCTATCAGCTTCACCCCTACTCAAGCCTCTTTGGATCTTTTTGAACCCTTAAACATCCCTCTATCTACAGAATTACCCGCCCACTCTGCTTTGTACCCTGGGGAGACTTTGAGGTCTCCTTGACTCTCTCATCCAAGTCCTTGATAACCAGAGCCCTCTGATGTGCTGGGCAATGATTCCTTCCCAGCAGAGTCCATGAATGAAAGCTCTTTCAATGCTGTGGTGTAACTCCAGGGGTCACAGACTTCCTTTAAACCTGTATTAGTATAAGTGGCTACAGGAGGGAGATTCCTCTGCCTTGGGGGATAGGTTGGCCTTGGGTTGGTCATCCCTTGGAAAAACAGGGGAGTCTTGGTCCTCAAAACAGGCCTGTTTGTAGCATCTGACTTTGGAGGGTGTTCCTTTGTAAATTTTCATAGGAAGTCAAGAGGGGCGGGCAGGATTGGCCCGGCCCTCTCTCGCTCGGCGACTGCATGTATGACTGGTAAGAGAGCTCATGGTTGACACTGTCCGCTGGACACAATGGTGACGTTGTCCCCAATGCAGTGGTGTGGAGTGTCCTCTTCTCTTGCAGAGCCCGTTTTTTAGAAAACCTGGCTGCCTCTCAGAAAGAGAAGATCAGTGCCATCACCCGTGGGCGAGCAGAAGTTCTTGCTGAAGCTGTTTCAAGCACTGAGCAAGTGGCCCCAGGTAGTGTGGCGGGGTGCAGGGGGAGCCTCGTTTGTGGCACAGCATGTCCCTTCCTTGGTTCAATTCTCTTCTGCTTGGCCTTTTCCCCTTTAAGTGCCCCTTTCTGCCACAGGGAGGCAGACTGAAGGAGAAAACGGAAACGCCAACTGGAAAGAGCCCAGCTCAGAGCCTGGTTTGGATCACGAGGAGAGCAGGGAGAACGTGTCCCCCAAGGATGCCTCTCTAAGCCACCTCTTTGACACCTCCTGCATCTTGGGCCCAGACCCAGAATGTGCCCCGGGTGGCATTAGTGGGGCTCTTGAGAGCAGCAATGCTTCTGTGAAGAGAAAACTGATGCTCGACATGCTGTTCGCTAATAAGAGCCTGCCAGGCACGGAGAGGACGCTGCTCACAGATCAATGCATGGAAGAAACGAGGAAGATGGGGCACCAGGAAGAGGAGAGCCAGGAGAAGATGGGGCAACAGACAGAATCTTGGGCCCTCCCCTTGCAAAGCCAGTTCAGTGTTGAAGCTGAAATCAGTCTGAAGAATCTGGACAGGGCCCAGGTAATGAGAAGTCCACTGGCGCTTGGTTCTCAACCTCTGAAGATCCAGGATCTGGACTTCTCAGACCTGTGCGAGGAGGAAGATGTTGATGTACAAGAAGCAAAGGTGGCCAAGACGGCCCTGCCCCACATGGCTTTCGGGGCAGGTGAGGACCTGGCTCCTCCTCTGATTCCCGGTTGTGCTCCACCTCCTCCGGCTCCTCCTCCCCCGGCTGGCATACCTAGTCCACCACCTCCCCCTCCATTTGGCAGCCCCCTTCTTGTTGGAGAAGCCAGCTCCCCTGCCAAGAAAAAGAAGACCGTCAAGCTCTTCTGGAGGGAGCTGAAAGACATAGATGGCCCTGCCTGGAAAAGTCGGTTTGGGCAAGTTACTCTGTGGGCATCCCTGGAGAAGGTCAAGGTTGACTCCGCTAAGCTGGAACATCTCTTTGAGTCCAGGGCAAAGGAGGCTCCGAGTTCCAAGGTAAGTTGCTGCATGAGGTTCAAGCTTGGCGTATCAAAGCTTTCCTCTGGCTGAAACAACATAGAACATAAAATAGCAGAATTGGAAGGGATCTTGGAGGTCTCCAGTCCAAACCCTTGCTCAAGCAGGAGACCCTATACCATTCTGGACAAATGGTTGTCCAACCTCATCTTGAAAACCTCCAGTGACGGAGCACCTACAGCCTCTGAAGGAAAGTGATTCCACTGGTTAATTGTTCTCATCATCAGGAAATCTCTCCTTAGTTCTAGGTTGGATCTCTCCTTGATAATTTTCCATTCATTGCTCGTCTTGCCTTCTGGTGCTTTAGGTTGACCTCCCCTGTGACAGTCCCTCAAATATTAGAAGACTATACCATGTTGCCGCAATCTTTCTCTTTGTTAGACTAGACCTATCTTGTTGGATAGAGCCCAATGCTCCTATGTATCAGATCCTATCTTTTAAAGCATTGGCTATTCCCCCTAGCTTGGTGTCATCTGCAAATTGGGTGACTTCCCCTCCCCTAATCTAGATCATTTATGAAAACGTTGAAGAGTACTGGGGCTAAGACAGAATCTTGAGAACAGCAGCTGTCCTGACATCATTTTCCATTTTGGAGATGTGAGCTGCTCCTCATCTTCAACTTTCTCCTATGGCCATTCCATGGGCTCAAAATGCAAGAGCAAAAGAAACTGCTCTTCCCCCCTCCCTTCCCTGCCTGGCACAGCAGCTTCCCACCAGTCCTTGGGCTCACTGCCCACAGGGGTTCTGTGTAGAGATCTTTGCAGATCTTTGGGCTGCTGTGCTTTTGAGCTGCAGATAGACCAGACCTCTTCTGATCTAGGTGGTCCTTGTTTGGGTCGGGCCATGGAAAGGTTTCTTTCTCTTGCTCCGGGCATTTGGGCATAAATGGTGGTGTTGATAAAGAAGTAGAGCAGCTGTAGTACAGGATGACGTGTGCCTCAGCCTGGCAGATGCTTCCCTTTTAAACTTCAGGGCTTCGCTTGTCCTGGGCTCAGCTCTGCATCCTCAGGAGCCTCTGAGTTTCTTGGCTTATAATGGTGGAGTTTGCAAAAACTTATCTGGGTTCTCTTTCTTACAGGGGACTTATCAAAACAAATATGGACAAAGATGCCCCTGGATCCTGTGTTTCATCTGTTCCAATCCTGCTGTTCTCCTTTTAGAAAGCTGTGGACGGAAGGAAGCTGATTGTGATCCTGGATCCCAAGAGGAGCAATGCCATCAATATTGGCTTGACAGTGTTGCCTCCCATCCATGTCATCAAGACAGCCATTCTCAACTTTGATGAGTTTGCAATCAATAAGGAAGGGATTGAGGTGAGAAGGGATTTCCTGGGGTACCTTTGGATGGGTGTCCTCAGTGCTTCAGAAACCTTCTATGCAGGAGAACATCAGGAGCCTCTGATGGATCTGAAGGAGGTTTTGACTAACCTTAGTCCCTCTGGCTTTTTTGTTTAACCAGAAAATATTGACAATGGTTCCCACGGAGGAGGAGAAGCAGAAGATCCAGGAGGCCCAACTGGCAAACCCGAATCTCCCTCTGGGGTCAGCTGAGCAATTCCTGCTCACGCTCTCCTCCATCACAGAGCTCCCTGCTCGCCTCCAGTTGTGGGCTTTCAAGTTGGACTACGAAGCCCTGGAGAAGGTACTTGTGCAGGTCCTAGATGGTCCAGGAGGAAAGGGGTGCACAGCTGGGCTTCAGGGCAACCCCCTCTGCTAGGTTGTGTGAAGAATCTGCTGGTTAGTAAGGAAGGGCAAGTCCAGGTATCAATCTGGCAATTGAGCGTCCCTATTAATACGAGGCATTCGTGTGGCATTGCTGTCTGCTGTAATTGGTAGGTTTGGAGACAGGGATGTCACTCCATGCCTTGAGCGTCTGACCAGGTCAGTGGTGGGTTGCCCCTGGTTCGCACCAGTTCTATAGAACCGGTAGTAAAACTGGCGGGAGGCTCCACCCATCAACCCCGACATCATCAAAATGCTTCTGCACATGCGCAGAAGAGCACGTGCGCGCCCCCATTAAAAACCAGTAGTAAAGGTAAGTAGAACCCACCCCTGGACCAGATGTTTCTCTTCTGAATCTTCCCTCTCCTTCCCTTCAGGGTTTCCCCTTCCGGGAGGGTTTTGTTACCTTATTTATTTTATTGATCATATATATTTGCTGCCCATCCTGAGATTCAGAAGACTCTGAAGTGGAATCCCTCTTTATTTTCTTCTCTTCAGGAAATTGTAGAGCCTCTGTTTGATCTGAAGCTGGGCATGGAGCAACTAGCCAAAAATCAGACCTTCAGGTGTATTCTGGCCACCCTTCTAGCCATGGGCAATCTTCTGAACGGCTCCCAGGTGAAGAATGACATGGCTGCCTTTTAGGAAAGTCTCGTGCCTGGTGTCAGACCTGCCCCAATCTGATCACCTAGGAAAGTAAAACTCTCGACTCCATTTACTTGAAGTGGAAAGGCACTAGGAGACACTGATTGCAGTAAAGTCAACCGGAATCTAAAATCTAAACCCCTAGCTTCCCCTAGCCCTCCCCCCCACCCATGATCCGCCCATGTGTAGCCAATCCGGCACTGCTGAGATGTTTTGGGAAACGTTGAGGTGTTTGTGCTGATGAAATTCCACTCTCGGGGTATACAACCTTGAAGACGTCAGCACTAGCATGAACCGGATTCCAAACCTCTCTGTTCTTCCTCACATGTCAATTCTCCCTCCCAATTTCCCATCATAAAGGTATACAGCTTTATTGCCCCCCCTCCCTTCTCCGATTGATGGCAGAACGCCAGCAAGGCACCAAGCTGAAGGTGGTGGATGTGACACCTGGCCCTGCCCAAGGCCAAGGCATTGGATCAGAATGTACCTGGAGATGACCAAAGCACACCTTTTCCCGCCTTTTTCCCTGATCTGCTCTAGTGAAGTCTCTGGGATTGGGAGCTGGTTTCTAAAATGGGACACGAGACCAAAGCCTGCCCAGATGTCCCTCCTACAGCCTGCTCCTTAGATTCCTTTTTAAAGTCCTTTTAACACATCCAGGCTCAAAATAGGACCATCTGAGGGCCACCCAGGACAGAACTTCTGCTCTTTGTGGACTGTCTCTGGACCGGCTTTCCCTCCACCACAGGAGGAAAGAACCTCTTCTCTTCCTGGCACTTACAAGGTTCTGCATTTCAGAGTCGAGGGTTTGAGCTCAGCTACTTGGCCAAAGTGTCGGAGGTAAAAGACACTGTCCACCGGCAGAGCCTCCTGCACCACCTGTGCCACTTTGTGGTGGTGGAGTTCCCAGCCACCACAGACCTCTACTCGGAGATCGCTGCCCTCACTCGCTGTGCCAAGGTGAAGGGAGGCTGAATTTGGGTGCTGAGGTCCAGCCCAAATCCCACAGGGGTGGCACATCTACAGCTCTTGTCTTATCTCCTCAGGTGGATTTTGAGGAGCTGGCAGAAAGTCTCCTGCAGCTGGAGCAGCGGTGCAAAGCCTCCTGGGAGCACCTGAAGGCCATCGCAAAACACGAGTGCAAGCCAGCACTCAAGAGCAAGCTGCTGGATTTTCTGCAGGCCAGCACAGAGAAGATGGGTCTCCTTAAGATCGTCCACCGGCGGGTGTTGAACAGGTCAGTGTCTCTAGATGGTCTAACTGCTGCCATCCCTCCAACCAGGAATACCATTTATTCCATATTAAATAGTACTCGGTGTCCTCCCTCTCGTTCATTCCCACAGATAATCTGTCCATCTCTGCACATTTGTATATTTTTTTTATTACGATTTGATCTGGAGAGATGTCTGATTGTTTCCAATATTGTGCTATCACAATTCTACTTGCCATTAGTATGTGTAATATGATATGTTGTATACTTTTCTGCATTTTCCCTTCCAGAATACCCAGGAGAAACAATTCCAGCTTTCTTTCTATCTTCTGCCCTCTTACTTCATCCAGCCATTTTTTTTTTATTTTTTTTTCTTGAAAAAGTTTTTCAAATACAGATTTTTCCCCCTTTTTTTCCCCTCTTCCTCCCTAACCCCCCCTCCCCCTCCCCTCCCCCCATGGCTTCTCCAAAAATAAAATCCAGATTGATATCAAATTATATAATACTTTACCATCCTTTTTACACCTCCCCCCACATGCTAACCATTTCTTTCTAACATTGTTATTATATCCCCCCTATACTATACATTTCAAAGCAACCTTCAGCTATAAAACTATATAATAAATCCTAATTTGGCATTTATTCAACTCATAATCTACCCATTTCCTCCACCCCCATACATATATCTCTTAAATCAAATCTTTTACGTATATTTATATCTAAACATAACATCCCTTTTCCTAAACTAAACAATCAGTAACCTAACCTATCTCCACCCATTTTCCTACAGGTCTACCATACATATTATTTTTAATATCTTTGTTCTTCTGCCCACACCACACAACTAAAAAATATTTCCATATATAAATAAAATCCTCAAATGACTTTAAATTTGTAATCCATATAGTATCTTCTGTAATGTCTTTCAACTGGATTATTAATTCCATCGCCCATGTTAGGGTAACATCAGGTTCAGCTTCCAACAGTATATTCAATATCTTCCATTACCATCTGCCCCCATCAATAATAAGTATTTTCATATATAAAAAACCACCCGAGTGATTTATATTTATATTCCATGTAGTATCTTCTGTAGTGTCCTTTGTCTAGATTATTGGTTCCAACCACCACATTGGGGTAACAACCAGATCTTCTGCATGCCCCAATCCCATTGTTCACTTGCCTTATAATTCAGCATATACGTAATCCATTTTTCAAAGAGTCCAAAATAGAAAGTTCCAATCCACTCAATCAGAGGCCATCTTCCACATCCCAAAAGCACCAGCACTGCAGAGATCTGTTATTCTTCTCAAAATAGTATAAGTCAATAATTTGCCTCAGCTATATTTTCATGTATCAGCCGTCTATAAATCCCGCTTATTATATTTAATCGTCTCTTAAGTAACTGGCATTAGACTGTTGTTTAGTTTAAATTTTTTTAGTTTTGTAGGATCTGCTTATTCTTTTCTTAACTTTTTGTGGTTTAGATCTCCATCCTAGTTGCCTTTCTATAACTTGTATATCAGCTGATTGAGTTCCATGCTGGTCTGTAACTTGATAAGACATCACATTAAAATCCAAAGCCGCCTCTCTTATATTTATAGGTAATCCAACTATAACCTCTGAAGGAGAATCCAAAAGCGGCTCATCCAAAAGGGCCTCTGTAACTTGTTGTTTTTCCATTACCTCTATCTCCATCTGGCTAGCCTGAGTTTCAATCTCTTGTTCATTTTGCTTTTCTTTATTCCCCTCCTGTGTTCCTAACACTGATGGCATATATGGAGATGTTGGATCCATTTTAAAAACCTTGTAGTAAAATTCTTCTGCTTTTTCAACAGTATTTAGTTGATATCTTTCTCCTTGGTATCTCAATATTATACCAACTGGAGCATCCCATCTAAATGGGATGTTTTGTTTCTTTAGCTCAGTCACCAAAAATCCAAATTCTTTCTATCTTTTAACATCTTGGACGGCAGCTCTTTATATATCCAAATCTTCCTTCCATTCATTTCTAGAGTGGAGTTAAAAGACTTTTGCACAATATCATTTCTTATTCCTTTATCAGTAAAGTAAATCACCACGTCTCTAGGCAACTGCCTTTGCTTTGCAACCCAAGAATTTACTCTGTAGGCCTTATCAATCTTACAGGATACCTCTTCAGGACTAACCTTTAAAATCACAGCCAGAACTTCAGCAGACATCTTTCTCAAATCATCTCTGTTGTTTTCCTGTATTCCCCTCATTCTGACCGCAAATTCCATGGACCTATATTGCATCATTGTAACTTCTTTTTCAATCCTTTGTTTTATATTATCTGCATTGTAAGTCAGCTTCCTTTATTTTAGGCTTTACTTTTGAGCTATTTTCTTGAATATTTATAAAATCATTTTCGATTCTTTGTATTTTATTGTCCAGATTATAAATCTTATAATCAGCTTCCTTCATTTTAGACTCTAATTCTAAGTTGGTATCCATCTTTATAACTATTTCTGAAAAACTTTTCAAAGCTGTTACAACCTGTTGTTTCAGATTATCATACTTTCGTTGTACCAACTCTTTAATTTCCTGCCTGAATTTTTCAAGATTCTGGTTCACAATCTCATCATGTCTTGCCATCTCCTCCAAAACAAATTCCTTTAGGTCTTTAAAACCATTCTTCTGAATCTGCAAGCTCAAAGCTTGCTCATATGATTTGTAAATGGGGGAACCCCCCCCCCCCCCGCAGCTTGGTTGTCTGGCTTTGTCAGTTTTAACGCCATCCTGCCATACAAACAAACTCTTTTTTTAAAAAAAAGGCTTTTCTCCAAACAATATCAATATCAAGTCTCTAAGAAGGAAGAAACATGAAATAGAAATTTTTCTCTTCAATTCTAGCCAGCGCTGTTATTTCAGATACTTTGTAGTGTATTAAACTATTCAAACGGAAGGACTTTCGCTTTCAGCTTTCTTCTTCTCAAGCCTCAGCCAGTCGCCATTTTAAACTTTCTTTCTTCGCTTTTAAAATCAATCATAAAATTGTTAGAAATACTTGCAATTTAGGATCCCAAATCCAGGTTTCATCCTATTTGTTCAGGCAATCTGTTAGATTTCGTTGATTGGATTGGTCCCATCGCCTGGCTCTGCAAAAGGCAGAGTTCCCCCGACGCCCGGAGCAGCGGCGAGATGAATAGGGAGCCACATTCTGCTTCCTCCCCAAGAGTAAAAAAAAACTCTGGGGAGTTCTCAGAGGGCTCTACCTGCGCTCGCTGGCTCTCTCTCACGTCTCCTCAAGGAGACGGAGTTTTTCGAGCCGTCTCTCAGCTGTAGAGACGGCTCTTTACGAGCAACAAGGCTGGCAGTCCCAAAAGACCGTCTGGCGGCGGCGGAAACCAAACCGGAAGCCTCCATCCAACCATTTTTTAATCTTGTCCCAAAATTTCCTAATCTTAGGACAAGTCCACCACATGTGGTAGAATGTCCCTTGTTTGTGTCCACACCTCCAACAATTCAGAGACCTATTCAAGAACATTCTGGCCAATCTCGCTGGTGGCAAATGCCATCGGCAGAACATTTTGTAAAGATTTTCTTTATAAGCAGCTGACATCTTTAGTTTGTAATTTCTCTCCCATAATTAATTTAATTTAATTTAATATTTAAATTTATATACCGCCCTTCTCCCGAAGGACTCAGGGTGGTGAACAGCCATAGATAAAAAACATAGAATACAAAATTTAAAAACAATTTAAAACTATAAGCAATTTGGCCCAACCGTTAAAATCCCCCATTTAAAATTCAAATTAAAATTACACCATTGGAGAGTTAGGCCAGCCCGGCTTGATGAAATAAAAAAGTTTTAACGGCCCGACGGAAAGTACGTAGATCTGGAATCATCCATATCTCCGGGGGGAGCTCGTTCCAGAGGGCAAGTGCTCCCACAGAGAAAGCTCTCCCCTTGGGGGCCGTCAGTCGACATTGTTTGGCCAACGGCACCCGGAGGAGCCCCTCTCTGTGGGAGCGTACTGGCCAGTGGGAGGCTCTCAGTGGCAGAAGGCGGTCTCGTAAATATCCAGGTCCTAAGCCATGGAGCGCTCTAAAGGTGGTCACCAACATCTTGAATTGCCCCCGGAGGACCACTGGGAGCCAGTGCAGCTCACGCAGGAGAGGTGTTATATGGGAGCACCATGACGCTTCCATAATCACCCGCGCAGCCACATTCTGGACCAGTTGGAGCCTCCAGGTGCTCTTCAAGGGGAGCCCCATGTAGAGAGCGTTACAGTAGTCCAGGCGGGAAGTGACGAGAGCATGAGTGACCATGCGCAAGGAGTCCCGATCCAGAAAGGGACGCAACTGGCGAATCAGGCGAACCTGATAGAAAGCCCCCCTGGCCACAGCCGTCACATGTTCTTCTAAAGACAGCCGTGCATCCAGGAGGACACCCAAGTTGCGAGCCCTCTCTGTGGGAGCCAGCGATTCGCCCCCACTGATTATATCGGGACGCCGGGAGCCACAGCCATACAGTCTTGGATGGGTTGAGCTTGAGCCTGTTTCTCCCCATCCAGATCCGTACGGCCTCCAGACACTGGGACATTACGTCAAGGGCATCATTGGGATGGTCTGGGGTGGAGATGTACAGCTGAGTGTCATCAGCGTACTGATGGTACTTCACCCCAGAACCACGGATGATCTCACCCAGCGGCTTCACATAAATGTTGAACAGAAGGGGCGAGAGGACCGACCCCTGCGGCACCCCACATACAAGGCGCCTCGGGGTCGACCTCTGGTCCCCCATCAACACAAACTGCGACCGGTCAGAGAGGAAGGAGGAGAACCACCGTAACACGGTGTCCCCCACCCCTAACCCCTCCAACCGGCGCAGCATGATACCATGGTTGATGGTATCAAAAGCCGCTGAGAGGTCTAATAGGACAAGGACTGAGGAGCAACCCCTGTCCCGAGCCCGCGAGAGATCATCAACCAATGCGACCAATGCCGTTTCCATGCTATGCCTAGGTCTGAAGCCTGACTGGAATGGATCAAGATAGACCGCTTCATCCAGGTACTGGGGAAACTGTCACGCTACCACACTCTCAACAATCTTTGCCACGAAGCGGAGGTTGGAGACTGGACAATAATTTGCTAAAACAGCCGGGTCCAAGGAGGGCTTCTTGAGGAGGGGCCTCACCACCGCCTCTTTCAAGGCGTCAGGAAAGTAACCCTCTCTCAAAGAAGCGTTGACAATCCTTTGGAGCCAGCCTCGTGTAACCTCCCGGGAAGCCAGCACCAACCAGGAGGGACACGGGTCGAATAAACATGTGGCTGCACTAAGTCTACCCAGAATCCTGTCCACGTCTTCAGGGGTCACTTGGTGAAACTCCTCCCAGATAACACTCTCAAGACCTGTCTCCATCACCCCGCTTGCCTCTACCCAGTCAGAGTCCAGAGTAATCTATCCCATTGATCCAAATGAATATTATGTCCAAATTTTTTTGCTCAACTAATCATTGTTTCTTTCACAGTTTCCTCTTCCATTTTAAATTTCAACAAAAAATTATACATTTTTGTGATAATTTTTTCCCTGGATCCTAATAATATCTTATCAAGTTCCAATTGCTCCCTCTTTATGCCAAATTGTTCCTTATCTTTTTTATATTTTGTTTTGATCTGTAAGTATGGCCACCAATCAATTTTTATTCCTTGTTTTATTAGATCTTGTTCTGACTTTAAATTTCCAATTTCATCTAATAGGTCTGAATATCTTAGTATTTTATTTAAATCCAATACAATGGGATAGATTATGGCCTCCATTGTTGATATCCAAACTGGAACTTTCATATAATGATTTTTCTTTATAATATTACAAATATCAATTTAAAGCATTTCGCACTAGATGTCTCTGGAAGTATGTATGTGTCTTAATTTTCCCTTCCCAAAGGAACGCATGCCATCCCAATTGGAGGTCATGGCCTTCCAATATTAATATTATCTTATTTCTGAATTGAATCCAATCTTTTAACCAAGTAATTGCAGCTGCGTGATAATATAATTCCCAATCGGGTAGGCCGAATCCTTCTTTGGTTCTGGAGTCCTGCAGAAGTTTATGTTTTATTAGGGCTTTTTTCACCAGCCAAATGAATTTACCTATCATTCTATTTCAATATTCAAAAAACGGTTTCCTAGTCTAATTGATATCGATTGAAAAAGTATAATAATTTAGATAATACATTCATCTTTATCACGGCTATTCTATCTATTAAGGATAACTGTAATTTGGCCCAAATATCTAAGTCTTTTTGAATTTGTTGTATTAATTTATCATAATTGTCTTCTTTTATTGTAGAACATTTCACCGTAAACCAAATTCCTAAATATTTCACCTTTTTAGCAGTTTGAATCCCCAATTTCCTTTCCAATTCTTCCTGTTGTCTTTTTGTACAATTCTTCAATCCTTATTTGTTTTAAGCCCCGCTACTTCACCAAATTCTTCAACTTCATTTATCAAGATGGTTCCCATCTCCAAAGGATCTTCCATAATAAAAACTAGATCATCTGCAAATGCTTGGACGTTGTATTCCTCCTGTTTGACTTTCAAACCCTTTATTGTTTGATTTTTCTTAATTTGTATTAACAATATTTCCAAAGATAATATAAATAATAGAGGTGGCAGGGGGCATCCCTGTCTTATCCCTTTAGTTATATTCATCTTCTCTGTCATTTCTCCATTCATTATTATTCTGGCCAATTGTTTCGAATAAACAGTTAAATCTGTAAATTTCTCCCCAAATTTCATAATTTTTAATTGGTTAATAAGAAAGTTCCAGTTCAGATTGTAATACGCCTTCTGAGCATCTACAAACATTAATGCCAGCTGCTTATCTGGGTGGGCCTCATAATATTCTAATGTATCCATGATTATCCTTATATTATTTTTTATATATCTGTTTGGCAAAAATCCATTCTGATCTGAATTAATAATTTCCTTTAAAAAATTTTTGGCCCTTTCAGCTATTATTGTTATAAAAATTTTATAATCCACATTAAGCAGCGAGATTGGCCAGTAGTTCTTGATTTGTTGTTTTTTTTTAATTAAAAAGTTTTATCAAATATTACAACAATTTTTTCCCCGTCCCTCCTCCCCCCCTTCCCTCCTCCACCCACCACCCATTCCCCATCCCCTCTCTCCCTCCAATCCCCCTCCCCCCACCCCGGACTTCCCAGAGTAAATACAGGGTGTAACATTTAACAAACATAAACTAAAATATGCTAACTTTCTGTAGGCTCTTAATTCCCTCTTGCTCTTTAACTCCCCTTTCAACTAACAAAACATAATTCAAAAATGATTTGATTGATTTCAAATCATTGATTTCGTTGATTTCATTTATAAGCTATTTGAAGCTTTTTAGTCCGATATTTGTTTTGAATATAGTCAATCCATCTTCTCCATTCCGATGTATATCTTTCATTTGAATGGTCCTTCAAATATGCTGAAATTTTGGCGATCTCTGCTAAATTCACTACTTTTAATGTCCATTCTTCAATAGTAGGCAAGTCTTCCTTCTTCCAATACTGCGCCACCAAAAGTCTGGCTGCTGTTATTAAATTTAAAATCAACTTAGTCTCTATAACAGTACAATCTGTAATTATACTTAACAAAAAGAACTGTGGAGTAAATTTTATCTTCTTTTTAAGAATATTTTGAATAATCCACCATATTTTTATCCAAAATGCCTTAATTTTTTTACATGTCCACCATATATGATAATACGTGGCATCATCACATTCACATCTTCAACACTTGGGTTGCACACTTGGATACATACAGGCTAGCTTTTTAAAACATTTTATAAAAATTCTCTCTTAAGTTTTGGGCTTGCGTAAGCTTCACATTTCTAATCCATATTTTTTCCCACGTTTCCATCATTATTGGTCTTTTGTGCCCACTTTATCATACAGTCCTTAACTAACTCCATTTCCGAATCTATTTCTACCAATGCATTATACAACCTTTTTATATGCATTTGACTTTGATCTCTAATCTGTTTTACCAAGTTCTCCTCATTTTGCAAAAAACCAATTTTCTGATCTTCTCTCCATCTAGCTTGCAACTGTACATATTGAAACCATGTTTGAATTATCCTTTCTTCTCTTAGTTGATTCAAAGATTTTAGTTTTAGTATACCTCTTTCCTTGTTAAGAAGCTCTTTGTATTTAATCACATCTTGTTTTTGCTCTACACTTATATTCTCTATCGCATGTCTGGGTATTGCCCACATTGGTAACTTCTCATTTACTTTATACTTATACTTTTTCCAGACACACAATAAAGCATTACTTAATATGTGACTTTTAAAAGTCTTATCCACTTTCTTTTTTTTTTCTTTTTTTTTAATTAAACTTTATTGTTAAAAAAGAAAAAACGTTTAAAAACATACACGTTTCTCTCAATTGAGAAACAAATTTACATATACAGTACATAAACTTCACCTATTGACTAATTTCCATTATTCTATATAAATATATTATATGTATTATATGTACATATATACAAACATACAATAAAATATTCCATGCTGTTTTTTGTTATATTAATTTCTTCTAAATTTCATCTCTACCCATTTCCTTTCCTCTGGTTTATCCATTGGTACCATCTATTCCATGTTTCATAATATTTAGAGTCCTCCTTATCCTGTAACTCTAAAGTTAGTCTGTCCATCTCTGCGCATGTATATATTTTTTGTATTAATTCCTGGTCCATTGGCAGTTGATCGCTTTTCCAAAATTGTGCTAGCGTTAATCTTGCCGCCGTAATTATATGAAGTATTAGGTATTTTATGTCATTTCGGATGTTCTTTTTGATCATGCCCAATAAAAAAATCTCAGGTTCTAAATCAATTTCACAATCTGTAATTTCTCTTATCCATATTCTTACCTTGTTCCAGTATTTCTTAATGATCGGGCACAGCCACCAAGCATGGTAAAAAGTTCCCTGTGTTTTTCTGCACTTCCAACAGGCCGGATCTACATTTGGGTACATTTTCGCTAGTCTCGCAGGGGCCAGATGCCATCGATACCACATCTTATAATGATTTTCTTTGTAGGCTACCGATTTTGTCATGCTGTAGTTAGTCTCCCACACTCTTTCCCATTCTTCTAGCTGTATGCTATGCCCAATGTTTCTCGCCCACGCTATCATCTGCCCTTTCACTAATTCTTCTGCCAAATCATATTCAAGTAAGTATTTGTAGATTTTCGAAATTAATTTCCCTTCTTTAGATTCTAATAATTTATCCAATCTATTTTGTTTCAAATCTATTCCCCCCTCCTCCTGATATTTCCTGTATCTTATTTTTATTTGTGAATAGGGCCTCCAGTCTATTACTATTCCTTGTTCTTTTAATTCATCCCTAGTTTTTAATTTACCCTGTGTATCTAATATTTCTCTGTATCGTAAAATTTTTTGTTTTGATAATATATTGGGGTGGGTGATTGCTTCTATTGTCGACAACCAACCAGGGATTTTCATATAATGTTTACATTGAATTTGTTGCCATGTACTAATTAGAGATTTCCTAATGGTATGATTGTTAAAATGTTTGTATGACTTGTTTCCGGAGTTCCAAATAAAGGCATGCCATCCCTTCATTAGGTCATGTCCTTCCAGATTTAACAGTCTTTGGTTCTCCAGAGTTATCCATTCCTTGATCCATAGTAAACTGGCAGCTTTGTAATATTTTTGCCACGCCGGGAAACCGAAACCACCTCTAATTTTATCATCTAGTAATATGTTTAATTTTATTCTCGATTTTTTCCCCTCCCACACAAATTTTGTAGTTATTTTATCCAAATTGTCAAAAAATTTCTTATCCAATTTTATTGGAATCGTTTGGAATAAATAAAGGAGCCTCGGTAGTATGTTTGATTTCACCACTGCTATCCTCCCCAGAAGAGACAACCTTAGTTTCCCCCCATTTATCTAAGTCTTCTTTAATTTTCTGAACCAAAGGTTCATAATTGTCCTGTTTTATTGTTGCTGTTCTAGCCGCCAGATGAATCCCTAAATACTTAACTTTCTTAACTGCCTGTAATTGTGACTCATTTACTAATTGCTCTACCTGCTTTGTTGTCATATTTTTTGTTATCATATTTGTTTTTTCTTTGTTGATTTTTAGGCCTGCTACTCTTCCAAATTTTTCAATTTCTTTTATTAATTTGGGGGTTGTTTCTATTGGGTCTTCTATAAAAAAGACAAGGTCGTCCGCAAAGGCTTGGACCTTGTACTCCTCTCTCTTGATCTTTAGTCCTTATATCTCTTTGTTCGCCCTAATTCTAATTAATAAACTTTCTAGCGTTAAAATGAAAAGCAAAGGGGACAGCGGACATCCCTGCCTTACTCCACTCCCTTACTTATTCCAAAAAATCCCGTTGGATCCCCATTTACCAATATACATGCTTTTTGGTCCTGGTATATCGATGATATCATTTTTGTAAATTTATCGCCGAAATTCATACTTTTAATTCGTTCTTTCATAAATTGCCAGTTTACTTGGTCAAACGCTTTTTGTGCATCCAGAAAGATCAGGGCCACCTGTCTTTCTGAATGCACTTCGTAATACTCTAAAACATCCATTACCATCCTTAAATTGTTTTTTATTTGTCTTGTGGGCAAGAAACCGTTTTGGTCCTGATGTATTTTATTATGTAATATTTTTTTCATTCTATTAGCAATTATATTCATTAAAATCTTATAATCGGTATTCAACAAAGAAATCGGTCTGTAATTTTTTATTAATGTGGCATCTGCCCCTTCTTTTGGTATTAGGGAGATATACGCTTCCTTCCATGTGTTTGGTAATTTTGCCTCCGACAGGGCTTCGTTATATACTTCTAATAATATTCCGTTTAATAGTTCTCCAAATGTTTTGTAAAACTCTATTGGTAAACCATCAGTCCCTGGAGTTTTATTATTTTTCTGCCTCTTCAATGCTTCTTTTAATTCACTCATCGTAATCTCCCTATTTAGTAATTCTTTTTCCTCCTCTGTTAGTATTTGTACCCCCTCTCCTTTTAAGTACTGTTCAATTTACTATGTTCTTCTCATAAAGCTTTTGGTAATATTGAAGTATTATTTCCTTTTTCTTCTCTATGCTTTGTTGAATCCTCCCCTCATCATCTTGTAGTTTCTGAATTGATCTTTTTTCTCTTTCCTTCCTTAGCCTATACGCCAACCAGCTCCCTGGTTTATTTGCGTGCTCAAAATGATTCTGCCTTATATATTTCAAATTCAATGCGTATTTCCCTTGATCTAATATATTGAGCTTATGTTTTGCCGCTATCCACTTCACCCTTATTTCTTCATCCCCTGGTTTCCCTTGCAATTTATGTTCCCAATTTTGAATCTCCTCTCGTATTTTATTATATTCTTTTTCTCTCTCCTTTCTCCTTTTTACATTATACGCTATTGTAAGGCCTCTTACATACGCCTTGGTAGTGTCCCATAAATTTTGTAGGGAGGTGTGTTGTTTTGTATTTTCCTTATAGAACAATTCTAGTTCTTTTTCCATATACTTCTTATATTCTTTCTCTTTCATTACCTGTAAATTCATTGTCCATCTGTTTTTCTTTCTCTGGTGCCCCTTCCACGTCATCATTAATAGATTATGATCGGCCCAATCATTTGATAAAATTTCTACGGTTTCTATCTCTCTCATTAACATACCAGATACCCATGCCATGTCTAACCTGGACCAAGACTTGTGTGGATTCGAGTAATATGTAAAGTTTTTAGTTTCAGGATTATAAAACCTCCAGCTATCTATCATATTTAACTCTTCGACCATTTCTGAAAAAGTTCTGGGTAATATGTTTTTCTTATTTTTATTTTGCTGGTCGCATTTATAATCTTTTCTTACATCCGAAATGGCATTAAAATCTCCAATTAGACATATATTTTCCATTTTTTGCTCTATAATTTTCTCATGCACTTTTTTGTAGAATTCTAATTGTTTACTATTTGGTGCATATATCACAACCAATAATATATTTTTGAAGTCAAATTTTAACTCTATCATCACAATTCTACCTTCAGTGTCTGTATATCTTATATTACTATCTATCCCTTCCTTGATACTACTACTCCTTCCTTGATACTACTACTCCACTACTCCTCTTTTTTTCTCCTCTGCCAGCGACGAATATGTTATTCCTAATTTCTTATATTGTACGTAATTTATATCTTGTTTTCTTATGTGTACCTCCTGAAGACATACTATATCAGATTTTTGCTTCAGAATCTTTTTGAAAATTTGGTGTCGTTTAGATGGTGAGTTGAGACCGTTTACATTTACTGATAGAATTCTTAGAGTTTTTTCCATGTCTTACTGACTTTTCTGTTGTTTCTTCTTTGTTTCTTCTAGCTCCTTTTTTTTGCCTCTTGTTTGTACTCCTCCTTCCTCCTGGGTCTCTCCTTCTTCCTCTTTTCCTCCCTGTGGTGGAGTTCTTTCACGTTCCTGTCTGTTTTCCTTTAATATTTCTTCCTCCCTCCTCTTTGCTGCCATTTGTTGTCTCACTGGCCATCATTTGATCGTATAGTTCCCTTGCTTTACTCTGCGAATCCACCTTTATTTTCCTTCCCTGCCACATTACCAATATTCCCTCAGGTGTCGTCCATCTGAAAGGTATATATCTCCTGTTTAGCAACGTGGCCAGGAACCAATACTCTTTTCGCAAGTCTCTTATTCTTTTGGGAATTTGTTTCAGAGTTATTATTTCTTTGTTCTTGTAAAGCATAGGTTCGTCCTTTGTTATTTTATAAACGATATCTCTCACTTTTCTTCTCACGAATCTTATATGTACCTCCCGCGGAAGTTTATGTTGTCGGGCGTAATTTGTGTGTACCCGGTACACTTCATCTAATTCATTTATTATTTCTTCCCTTTCTCTTTGGAGAGCCTCAGATATCATCTCCGCCATTATCATTGTCAGGTCTTCTTCTCTTTCTTCAGCTACGTTTTGAAAACGCAGCTTTCCAGTTGGGCTACTGTATTCTCGAGCTCTTTGTTTAATCCCATCATTTTTGTGTCCAATGTGTCCAATGCTTCCAACTTTTCTTCTGTCAGTTCAGTTTTTTGTTCTATTTCTTTTATCTTTTGATCATTTCTTTGAATAATTTCTTGGATCAGATCCATTTTTTCATCAATCTTTTGAATGTCATTCTTAACTTCCAGCCCTGTGGAATGAACTGCCCCCGGAAATACGTAAGATCTCCGACCTCCGGGTGTTCCGCTGCGCACTGAAGACCCTGTTGTTCCGCCAGGCAGGGCTGTCAGTATAATAATTTTAAATTGGGGTATTTTAATTTTTAGGGTTTTAAATCGGCCAAATCTATTTAATTATTTTAATTTTTAATTATTGTTGTGTCTTGTGTTTTTAAATTGGCTGTACGCCGCCCTGAGTCCTTCGGGAGAAGGGCGGTATAGAAATAAAATTATTATTATTATTATTATTATTATTATTATTATTATTATTATTATTATTATTATTATTATTATCTTCCTTCTTTACCTCATCCATATCTTTTCTAGATTGTTCATGGTTTCTGGTCATGCATTCTTGCATTTTAACCATTGTTTCTTGGATTGACATTAAAGTAGCTTGCATTGTTGGCAAACTGGGTGTATTGGGTTGTTTCTCTGATGCGAACATTCCCTCCAGGGTTTTCTGTGATACTGGTGAGGCCGATGGTCCAGCTAAAATTGATGTCGTTTTCTTTGCAGTCTTCAACATTGTCGTAGTAGTACTTGTCATCTCTTTCAGAATTCTATATTGTTCCACCAGTATTTTATCAACTTTCTCCCAAATCACCATCCAACTTTTTTCTAATTTCTTTCTTTCTTTCCCTTTCCCTTTCCTTTTTGTTTATAAAGATTCAATTCAGTAATCTCTCATTTACTTTATCTAGTTTCTTTAAACACAATTCCTTTAACTGATTAATTATCTCTTATAAAATACTTTGTAAAAATGCAATAAAAATATAAATTGGGGTATAATATAGATACTACAATATATTAATATAAATTAATCTAAGTAGCTAATATAAATAAATATAAATATAGATATATATAAATAGATAATCACAGGCTTATTCAATTAATCAATTCTTAATACTTAATGTTTATTCAATAGGTAATAATTAATAATTAATACTTAAATTACATAAAATCACGAATGTTTTTTTTTAAATATATATGTATATGTTCTGTTACAAATCAATTACTTCCCACTACTTATTTCTGTAGCACTACAATTATTATAAATCCTAGTTTATGATAAATATCAATAACAATAATAATAGCAATTATCTATGTATGAAAAGAAAAAAGAGGATTATATAGGAGTAATATATTTCAATCTTCTCTAGCTTTTATAAGTTTTTTTCGTCGTAATTTCAACAAAAGAGAGGTGCAACTCGTTTCTTTTTTACGTTAGGATCTTTCCCTGTTTCAATATGGCGATCTCCAATCTGCACAGTCACAGTCCGCAGTTTGTTCTTTGCCAAACTACCTCTCTCCTTCCGTTAGAGCAGCCAAAAAAAAGGGAGGATACAAAGAGTATTCGTTTTCTTTAAATCTTTGAATCTCTGCACCTTAAATCCACCTCTCCTCACCTTCTTCTTCGCTATTTAAAGTCTTTCTCCACTTGTCTATGTCTCGTCCTCTCCCTTTCTGCTCACCTCCTCGGTTGCCGCCCCTTTACGCTCTGAGATCTTCTCTTTCCGTGCTGCTCCTCCGGAAATTATTTCCTCCTCGATTTTGCGCCAAAATATTCCAAAATACTCCACGGTAACAATCCTCGCTTGCTCACCCTCGGCAGTCTTGCACTGTACACACTCCTCCGCTCCCCGATGGTCTCAATCGGCTTGTCGGGCCTCCAGGCCAGCTGCGCTCACCATGCTAGCTGGCTTCTTCCCGAGCCTAGATTGAGGGATCTTCTCGGTATGGCGGGAGATCGCACCTCTCCTCGCCTCCCCCGAAGCTTCCCCTCTCTATTCCCGATCTCTCCAAGATCGGACTTCGCCAAGAAAGGCACCAAAAGCTCAGAAAACCGGCAACAGAAAGAGAGCGCTTCTCTCCTGCGCCGCCACAGCCCTACGTCACCGCCGGAAGTCGTCTTATCCACTTTCTTATCATATAGTAAATAAGCATGCCACCTGTAAACCAAATCATATCCCTCAATATTCAATATTCTTTCTTCTGTTGCATTCATCCAATCACTCATTGCTGATAGGGCAGCTGCCTCATAATATAATCTTAAATTGGGCATTTTGAGACCTCCTCTTTCACGTATATCCTGCATTATTTTTTGTTTTATTCTCGGTCTCTTCCCTGCCCAGACAAAATTATTAATACCCTTCTGCCATATCTTCAAATTTTCATCTTTTTTAAGTATTGGTATCATTTGAAAAAGAAACAAAAACTTAGGCAAAACATTCATTTTTACTGCTGCTATTCTTCCTAATAAGGATAATTGTAATTTTTTCCAATTTTCCATCTCTCTCTGTATTTTTTGCCACAACCGATCATAGTTATGCGTGAATAATTTCACATTTGATGTCATAATATAAAACCCCAAATACTTAACTTTTTTTACTATTTCAAATCCTGTTAATCTTTCTAATTCATCTTTTTGATTTGTAGTCATGTTTTTAGTTATTATCTTTGTTTTCCCTGCATTTATTTTAAATCCAGATACTTGCCCATATTGCTTAATTATATCCATTAAACCTACAACCGACTGTAATGGTTGGGTTAAAGTAACAACCAAATCATCTGCGAATGCTCGTACTCTGTAATCATACTGCCTAATTTTAATTCCATTTATTTTGTCCGACCCACATATCTTACTTAACAAAAATTCCAAAGTCAAGATGAACAATAATGGAGACAAGGGACATCCTTGTCTTGTTCCTTTTTCTATATTAAAAGTATCTGTTAAACTAGCATTAATTATTATTTGCGCTGTTTGTTTCTGATATATTGCCTTAATAGAGCCTTGGTAGTACAGTGGTCTAAGGCACCCTGTTATTAAGCTGGTTATTAAGACCAGCTGCCTGCAATTACTGCAGGTTCGAATCTCGCCAAGGCTCAAGGTTCCATCCTTTCTAAGGTAGGTAAATTGAGGACCCAGTTGTGGGGGCAATAAGCTGACTTTGTATAAAATATACAAAAGGATGAAGGCTATTGCTGAGCACATTGTAAGCCGCCCTGAGTCTCTGGAGAAGGGCGGCATATAAATCAAATTAAAAAAAAAAATAGATTGTGTAAAATATTCTCCAAACTGCATCTTTTCTATTATTTTCAATAAGAAATGCCAATTCAATCGATCAAATGCTTTCTCCGCATTAAGAAATATTAGCACCGCAGGGATTTGGTTGTTCTTCCCCAAATACTCTTAATAGGTTAACCACTTGCCTTACATTACTCTTCATTTGTCTACCATTTATAAAACCAGTTTGATCATTATGAATCATTTGTTGCATGACTGTCATTAACCTATTTGCTAATATTTTAGCAAAAATCTTGTAATCTGTATTTAAGAGTGATATGGGCCTATAATTTTTTGGCTGAGTGTGGTCTTGCTCCTCCTTTGGAATCAGAGAAATAAAAGCTGTCCTCCAGGATGAGGGTACATCTCCTCCAGATTGTATGTTGGTAAATAACTCTTTGAGTGGTCCCACCATTTCTAACTGCAAGTGTTTATAATAAGCAGCTGTCAAACCATCCGTCCCAGGGGCTTTACCCACTTTCAACTGCTTAATTGCAAGCATGATCTCTTCGGAAGTTATTGGTTGATTTAAACCCTCCCTTTGCTCTCTTGTAATTATAGGAATATTCTCTTTAAGTATCTATCTACATCTATACTTTGAATTTTATCACTAGCATACAACCTCGTATAAAATTCTAAAAATGCTTTTTTAATCATGTTTTGCTGATAAACCTCTTTACCTTTATATTCTATTTTCTCTATGGTCCGTGACTTTTGTTTTTTCCTTAACAGATATGCTAACCATCTCCCTGGTTTATTAGCATTGCAAAAAGTATTATGTTTAGCATATTGCAAATTAGTTGCGACCTGATCTGCCATTAGCATATTAAATTGCCCTCGCAGTAAATTAATTGCCTCTTTTATTTTCTTGTCTGCTGGGTTCAATATCAAAGCTTGTTCTTTTTTTTTAATTTCCTCTTCTAATTCCTTCCTTTTTTTTTCCTGTTTACATCTATGTTTATTATTCAAATATATCAAAATACCTCTCATATATGCTTTACTTGCATCCCAAACCATTTCCATAGATGTACCCTTATGCATATTTATAATAAAAAATTCTTTCATAATTTTTTTACATTCTTTTACATTTTCCTCATATCTAAACAGATTTTCATTTAACCTCCAAGACCTCTTAAATCCCATTCCATACTCTAATTCAATCCAAACTGGACTATGATCCGTTAAAACTCTTGGGCAGATCTTCATCTTCTTCACCCTAGAAAAAAGATCATTAGTAAAAAAATATGGAATGCTTCACGAATTTGCATGTCATCCTTGCGCAGGGGCCATGCTAATCTTCTCTGTATCATTCCAATTTTAGTATATGTGCTGCCGAAGCAAGCAGTTCTTGATTTGTTGTGTGTTTGTGCCGTCCTTTGGGATAAGTGATATTAGTGCCTTCCTCCATGTCTGTGGTAGTTTAGATTGTTCCAGTGCTTCGTTATATAAATTCAACAGTAATACTTCCAGTGGGCCCTGTATTTCCTTATAGACCTTGGAGGGGATGCCATCAGGTCCCGATGTTTTATTATTTTTTTGTTTCTGGATAGCATCCTTCATTTCCAACATAGTAATTCTGTTATTTAACATTTCCTTCTTTTCCTCTGGTACCATTGGAAGGTCTCTATCTTTCAAATATTTCTTTATATCCTCTTCCTCTACCTTCTCCTGGCTATAGAGTGTTTCAAAATAATTATGGGCTATTCTCTTTTTTTCCTCTAACCGGTGTTGGATGTTCGCCTCTTCGTCCTGTAGTTGTGTTATTAATCTCTTTTCCTTATCCTTTTTTAATTTGTAGGCCAACCATCTCCCCAACTTATTAGCATGTTCAAAGTGTATTTGCTTCGCTGTTTGAAGCTTTTGGCCCATTTCCTCCTGGGAGAGCAAATGTATTTTATGTTTGGTCAAATCCCTTTCCTCTCTGGTTCTCTTATCCGGGGATGTCTGCATTTTACATTCTAATTCTTCCAATTTCTCTTGTAGATCCAATTATTGTTTCTTTTTTTCTCTATTTCTCCTTATCCCGTATGCAATCGTTAGTCCTCTGACATAAGCCTTGGTTGTATCCCAAAGGTTCTGTAAGGTCGTTTCCTCATTTAGATTCTCCTTCAAGAAGAAATCCAGTTCTTTTCCCATCCATTCTATATACTTTTTTTCTTTTATTCATGGTCCATCTTCCTCTTAATTTAATCTTAATCTTCCTTTCCATTTTAGTATCAATGGGCCAATATTTTAGTTGCTATTTCTACTTCATCTATATTTTTAATTAATTCCAAAACTGTCCAAATCATATCTATTCTGGACCATGAATCATGTGGATTAGAATAAAAAGTATATTGTATATTGTTTTTTTTTTTTTGTGGATTTCGTTCTCTCCAGATATCTTTTAGATTCAGCTCTTGCACCATATCAAAAAAAAAGTAGACGGCAGTACCTTCCTCTGTTTTTTATTTTTCTTTCCCAATTTATAATCTAGTTTTGGATCTATGACCGAATTAAAATCCCCCAATAAGCAAATATTTTCACTCTCCAATTCCGCTATCTTTTTATGTAATTTGTAGTAAAATTTCCTTTGTCTAGTTTTTTCCCCTTATTGTTATCTCAATTAATAAAATTCTACCTTCATCATCTGCATAAATTTGTTTCGGCTGTAGCCAGTCTTTAATATATATAACTACTCCTCTCTTTTTTTGTGATGCAGGAGCTGAGTAAAGGTTTCCTAATTTAGGGGCTTCCAATAGATGTCCTTGTTGTCTTTTGATGTGGGTTTCTTGTAGGCGTGTGATATCTGTGTTGTGCTTTTGTAATTTAGCTAGAATTTGTCTCCTTTTGGCTGGAGAACTTAGACCATTGATGTTAATAGAAATCATTTTAATTTCTTTGTCCATTTACCTTCTACTGATGATCCTAATTTCTTTTCCTTAAGTTCGGTTCTTTTTGTGTCCTTGACCTTGTCCCTATTCTGTCCTGCTGTTCTTTTTCAGTCCTCTCCTTTAACTCCGTTTCTGACTCCTTTCCTTCTTCCTGACTCTTAACTTCTATCTCCTCCCCACTTTCCCTCTCTTCATCTGTTATTATACACTGTTCATAAAACTCCTGGGCCTTGTCTATTCTATCCAATCTAATTTTTCTTGCCAGGTCACTAGCAAGCCCTCCGGGATAAGCCACCAAGATATAATCTTTTTTTTTTTTTTTTGGCAAAAAGTTTTTTTTTTTGGTTTTTTTTTCAAACACACAAATTACATCTTTTCGGAACAGAGCTTTGATCTGGTCATAAATTTGTTCAATTTTTTGTCATCTTTAACAAAATTTTATATATTCTATTTTGCCATAACACTTATTTCTTAATCTTAAATTACATATTTCAACTAATACCATCTTAGAAAAAGTTTACTCATATTTACTTAATCAATATAATTACCCTTCTATTAACCCATCTTAAATATTAATTCAATTAATACCTCATAATACATTTCACAATTCTTACCCTAAATCCTCACTATTAACAATACAGTTCAAACATGTTTATATTTCAAAATTATTTCCATTTCTAAAACTTCCTTACATTTATTTATTACTTCAGGTAATGCTCATTAAATCTTTATTCCATTATTACTTTATCAAATTTAAATCTTATCTCTAATCTTAAAAATATAGCAATTTAACATTTAAACATAGTTCTTAATTCAAATAATGCTATTTAATACAATTTCCCAATTATTTCCCTAAATTCTATCTATTTAACCATACCATTTATATAAACACCAATTAAGTAATTTTTGTTTGTAAATCATAAGCATATATTGTTTCAATTTTCTTTTCTTTTTTGCTTAAATGAAAAATGTTCAAATTATTACAATTGTTATACATATTTAAACAATATCCCAATTATTATAGCTGTCAATTTTCTCAAATGATACCATCCAACTTCTTAATAAAAATTGATAAATTATATCCATTGATATATTTTTTTACATAATCTAATTCAACCTTTTCTTTTATCATTCCACTGTTAATCCCAGTGTAATCATCTTTATTTTTTTCCGTTAGTCCTAGTGTGATCGTCTTTATTTTTTTCACTATTAATCCCAGTGTAATCTCTATAACTATTTAAACAGTATCCCAATTATTATAGCTATCAATTTCCTCAAATAATATCATCCAACATCTTCATAAAAATTGCTTCATCATATCCATTAATATATTTTCTTTTAACATAGTCTATTTCTCATATTTTTACTTCGAATTTATATACCGCCCTTCTTCCTGGGAACTAGGGCGGTGTACAGCCAGATAAAAACACATAATATAAACATTAAGAACAAATTAAAAGGAAATATCTCAATTTGGCCAAAAATTTAAGAAATATACAAATTTAAAATCATTTAAAAGGCATTGTTAGGCCAGCCCGGCTTGTTGGAAAAGGAAAGTTTTAAGGGAACGGCGGAAGGCACGGAGGTCTTGGATTCTCCTTATCTCTGGGGACAGCTGATTCTAGAGGGTAGGTGCCCCCACAGAGAAGGCCCTCCCCCTGGAGGTCACCAGCCTGCATTGCTTGGCTGATGGCACCCCGAGGAGGCCCTCTCTGTGGGAGCGCACGGGTCGATGGGAGGTCGTCAGTGGCAGAAGGCGGTCTCGGGGATAACTAGGTCCTATGCCATGGAGCGCTTTAAAGGTGGTAACCAATACCTTGAAGCGCACCCGGAAGACCACTGGGAGCCAGTGCAGCTCGCACAGGAACGGTGTTATGCGGGAGCGCCATGCAGCTTCCGTAATTACCCGCGCGGCCGCATTCTGGACCAGTTGGAGCCTCCAGGTGCTCCTCAAGGGGAGCCCCATGTAGAGAGCGTTGCAGTAGTCCAGGCGAGAGGTGACGAGGGCATGAGTGACTGTGCACACGGAATCCCGATCAAGAAAGGGGCGCAACAGCCGTCATATGTTTTAACTTCAATCCATATTTCATATCTAAGTATCTGTAACATATTTCTTCTCACATTTATTAATCTCAATATAGTCTTATAAATCTAAGTCCTGAACTTTTTTATTTTCCTTAATATTTTCCAACCTTTTATTCTTTTATCATTCACTGTTAAGCTGAACGATCGGAGGTCAAGGTTTCCCAGTTGTTAATGTCCATTCCCAGGGCCTTTAGGTCCCTCTTGCAGATATCCTTATATCGCAGCTGTGGTCTCCCTCTGAGGAGCTTTCCCTGCACCAATTCTCCATACAGGAGATCTTTCAGAATCCAACCATCAGCCATTCTCACAACATGCCCAAACCAGCGTAGACATCGCTGTTTCAATAGTGTATACATGCTAGAAATTCCAGCACGTTCCAAGACTGCGCTATTTGGAATTTTGTCCTGCCAGATGATGCCAGGAATTCGTCGGAGACAGCGCATATGAAAGGTGTTCAACTTTCTCTCCTGCCGTGTGTAAAGGGTCCAAGACTCACTGCAGTACAAGAGTGTGCTCAAGACGCAGGCTCTATAGACCTGGATCTTTGTATGTTCCTCAGCTTCTTATTAAGCCATACTCTCTTTGTAAGTCATACTCTCTTAAACCATACTCTCTTCGTACAACCATGTTGTAACTCACTCTTATTCATCTTCAAACTGCTAGCCAACAACTCTATCATAAGACTCAGGAGGTCTTCTTCTTTATTTTCTCGAATCATAAGTAAAACGCGGAGTTGTCCATTTCGAGAAATGTTATTGCCTCCTCAAGTTCTCAATTCTTTGCCATCAATTTCTTTTCTGTCTCCTCCAGTTTTTGTTCTGTCTGTTCAGTTCTTTCGTCCACAATTTTTATCCTCTGATCGTTCTTAACAATTATCTCTTGTATTTCTCCTATTTTATCATCGAATTTTCTTATATCGCCTTTAACTTCATATCGTTTTTCAATTCCTCATGATTCTTTCCAATCGATTCTTGAGCCTTCAGAAGTACCTCCTGAATCATATTCAGAGATGTCTGCATGCTTTGTAGGTTCGTTGAAGTCCCTGCTTTCTCACCTCGCAACATATCTCCTATCAGTTTTTGTCCTGCTGGAGAGGCAGTCATTTGTGTCAGTTTTGCAGTTTTGCAGTTTTGGTTACTGTTGCTGTATTCGACATATCTAATTTCCCAAAAAATTTCTTCCACAAAACCTACACAAATCTTTCTCCTCCTATAGTTTATCTTTTCTATCTACTTTTAGGTATTAAAATTTCCCTCAATTACAGTCCTTTAAAAGTTCAATAGCAATACTTAAATAATTAGATAGTATAATTTAGTGTGATTAATAATAATATATAGTTATAATAAAAAGGATGATTAATAATTAGTTAATTCTATCTTCCAACCTTATCAATATCAGTTTCACTCTAAATTCAATTAACAATACCTAAATAAACAAGAATATATTACTTCAAAATAAAAAAGGGACATATAGGCAAAAAGACAAGGCAAAACAGTAATAATAATCACTCCATATATAAATTATTTTTCCCTATTTGCAACTAGCCTTATCTATTTATATACACTACCTTATAATATACCACTATTTTCAAGAGTCAGTTGAATAACCAATAATGACAATAATAAAAGTAAAAATAATCTAAACATATACCATATTATTTACTTCTAAATAGACAATATATTCAATATACACCTCTGGCTTCTAATCTCACCAGCCTACATTTTCTTAATAGTTCTAAACAAGTCCTCTGCTTTCCTACTTCCTTACATTGTCCAATCCTCTTCCGCTCGCTACTTTCTAACTTCTTCTTCCAAGATGTCTGCTCCTCTTAATATGCATTGTCACTGTTGCTGTCACTCTAATCCACACTCCGAACCTCATTGTTTAAGTTGTTAAGTCCACAGTCCACCTTCTTTCACTTTCAAATCCCGATCAAATTAGTCCCAATCTGTACCGGAATTCAAGTTCCTTCCTTTCTCTTCCTTTCAGCTCCTCCAATCGTCCTCTTTTCTCTCTTCCACTTCTTTTATGCTGTTCTGCTCCACCGCCTGGGGCGGTGTCTCACCTTTTAAGTTCCACCAATTTAGGGGGGTAGCCCAGTAACTCGCTCTGTCCCGTCTCAATTCATTGATGCTTCTAGCTGTTTTTCCACTTCTTGCTTCCTTCTTTATTCAAATGGACCGTCACGCCTCTGGATCTGACCATTACAGGCAGTCTCTTCCACGCTGAAAATTAAGGGGTTCTTCCTTCTGTAACAGGGGATTGTGCACCTCCCTGTTACCCCGAGAATTTCCCCTCTATAGAACCGACCTCTCTAGGGTCAGCTCTTGCCGTTACCGGCTTCCAAACGCAGAAATTCAATCCAAGAAGACAGAGCTCCGTTTCTTGGATCACAACACCATGATGTCACCTGGAAGCTCGACTCACCGGGCAGTACAATTTTTTACATCCCCGAGGTGAAACTATCCCATCCTTAAAGACCCCCCATCCAGAAAACAGCCCCCACCAATGGCATAGCTAGAATTTGACCAAGTGGTTCAGTGTCTGGGTACAAAGGGGAGTCTTGAGTTGCCTGCTTCACTTGCTGGCCACTGCACGGATCTCGCCACCGTTGGGGGGGTCTTCAGATCAGGGCTGTATCTGGATGGAAGCTGGGGCACCCCCAGAGGAAGGCCAGGGGAAGCCAAGGACATTGCCTCAAGAGTGTGTGGGGCCAGCAGGAGCTGTGGCCTTACGAAGACAACCATGCTGCTTGCTCTCCCTTCTCAGGTGCCCCATCGGGACAAACTGCTGTCACCTCCCTCCCTCCTCCTTTTCTTGGTGCGTTTGTTCAATTTGGTGATTTGCTTATTTTGTAGTAATTGCTTGTTTAATGTTAAGTTGATGAGTATCTAATTTAAAAAAGACCTTTATCATGCTTGGAGCTGAAAAATGAGATGGGAATTTAGTCTGGAATGATGAGAGACCAACCAGGCTGTCCCTGGAGGGATTTTCTGCCCAAGTGCTGCAGTCTTCCTCTCCAAGGGGGAGGGCAGCATTTTTGCTTTTCTGCTGCTCCATGCATCCTTCAGCCACTCTTTTCAGGGTCCCCGGAGGTTCTTCCAAGGGAAGAGGGTGAGTGGACACACTTGAGCAGATTCCTGCAGTGCCAACTACAATTTGTAGCTTCATAGTGCTTTACTGCCCTAAGCAGTTTACGGAGTCAGCCTCTTGCCCCAACAATCTGGGTCCTCATTTTACCCACATCGGAAGGATGGAAAGCTGATTCAGCCTTGAGCTGGTGAGACTTGAACTGCCAAATTGCCGGCAATCAGCAGAAGTAGCCTGCAGTATTGCACTCTAACCACTGCACCACCAAGGCTCATGCTTTCTCTCTCTCTCTCTCTCAAGGTTCCGCGCCTTTCTCCTGTTCCTGGGTTACGACGCACACTCGGCGCAGAACATGAGGGTTACCAGCTTCTGCCGGCTCCTGCGGGAATTTGCCCTGGAGTACCACACGTGCCGAGAGCGTGTCCTGCAGCAGCAAAAGAAGCGGGCAGCCTGTCGGGAGAGGAACAAGACACGGGGCAGGATGATTACTGAGGTGAGCCATCCAAAGTTGCTCAAAAAGTTTTTTTGGGCCACCCAAAAAGAGGCGATCCATCTGCGTCCTCTCCCTTCCTCTGGGAGGCCTTACGGTTGCCAAGAACAGAGGAAGGCGGAAGAGCCACCCTGGGGACTGCATCCGTGGGTATCTTCTCTCTTTGCAGATGGAGAAGTTTGCTGCAGCTAGCAAGACTGAAGACGTCTGTGCCCCTCATGCTGTGCTATCAGCCAGTCCAGAGCAGAAGGACGAAGCCAGCCATAAAGACATGACCAGTTTGCTTGTCTCCCCAGCAGAAGGCCCTGGCCATCGCTCTCGCACCAGCAGAGGTAGGAACCACTGGGTTTCCCTGATAATAAGGCCCTGCCTTCTATTTTTTTTGAAGACTGAAATAAGCGCTTGGCCTTATTGCCATGCGCTCAAAAGCCCGATTGGGATTATTATCAGGGGTGTCTTCTTTTGGGGGAAACAGGGGAGCCCTGGGGCAGCTGGTACAGGATTTGGCCTGGGCGTCCTCCTGAGAAGGGCTCCCTTTTCTGGGCTCTCTGGCAGCTGCTAGCAATCCCCATCCCCTGTCCCCCTTTCAGGTCCTTCTGGATGCCTCGGTTTTCCCCTCTCTCTCTCCCTCCGTAGCTCCCAGCATTACTAAAGGCCCTCCTGTATTCACCTGCTGCCCTCCATCTCCTGTTGGGGTCTGATCCAGGCAGCTCTTAAGTCCTGTTAGCTGAATTAGTAAGCGCTCAGTGCTCTGACCCCGGAGTGGCGACAGGTGGTGGGGCCAGGCCTTCCTGCAGAGGTGAACTGGATGGTGTGAAAGGAGACGATGCACAAGACGGCCTGTGGTGGCTTCATCAGAATGCAGAGAAGCCTCCTGGTGCAAAGGGCTACCGGGAGGTCATTCCCACTCCTTACCTGGCTTTCTGCAGAGCAGCAACCCAAGTATGCGCTTGTAGCCTTCTGTGGCCTTTCTTTGGCCAGTGACCTTCTGCAGATCTGTCAAGAGGAACCCACTGACCCCAGGGCATGCCTGTTTCCATCTCTGTTTCCAGATGTTGGGCTCTTATCTAAAGGGAGCCTCTTTCTCACAACAGAATCGGGCCCAGGGAGGATTGCTCGAACCCTTCTCCCAATTGCTTGCTGCAGGTTTCACCTGGGTTATCTTTAGATGATAGCACATCCTGGGAACGTGTCAGCAGGGCAGAGGAAAGAGGCATGCCCAGGGCAGACGAAGCCTCATCTGCTGAAGGATGGGGCCAAAGAGACCCACTTAGGGTTCTGAGAAAGTTTGAAGTTAATTAGGGGGGACTGAAAGGTGCACTGCAGTTATGTGAGCTGGCTCAACCCTCCTCACACACACAGACTCACATTCCACACACACACACCTTCGCAGAAGCATGTCAGCAACTCCCTCCACCCCTCAGGAGTTTTTCCATTTAGGTGCTGGGAAGCAGAGTCCCGCCGGAGGGTCCACCCCCCAGGAGGAAGCTGCTGGCTCTCTCGAGGATGCTTCTGAGGAGATCATGAACCGCCTGGTCAAGTCCGTGACCCAGAGGTCTCCTGCACGCTCAGGCCCGGCCAAAGAGCGCCGGCGATCACGTGGGAACAGGAAGTCCTGTAAGTGTTGCCTGCGCTGTCACTGGTGGAGCCCAGACGTGGCTTCTTTCTTGGAGTGGGCGACTGATGTGGAATAAAGGAGTGGGAGGAGAAGTCTCCCCACCACCACCACTGGCGCCGGGTTCCTCTCAAAGCAGGCCCCGCCTCCTCCAAGGGCCTCTGCATCTCCCTGACACAACCCCCGCTCTTTCCTTCCTTGCAGTGAGGCGGACCCTGAAGAGCGGCCTGAGTGAGGAGCTGGTGCAGGCCCTGGGCCTGGCACAGTCAGCCAGCGTGGCCGTGTGAGGAGCCCCCCAAGGCTGTGCCTGAGCTGGAAGAGGCAGGAGGGGGAACTGGAGAGGCTTTTCCCTTTGGGAGGTTGTCTCCCTTCGCCGAGAGGGGCTGGGGGGGGGTCCTGCTTGGCCCCTTCTGCCTTGAGGAGCAAGCTTTGCTTGGCCAGAGTGTTGGCCTGTGTGCTTGTGTGGCTGCTCCCGCTCAGGGCTGGGGAGTTGAGGCCTCTGTTTCGGGGGGGGGACTGCTGTCCCCCCCACCCCCCGCCCATGTCCTGCAATGGGGAAGGGCAGGCTTAATGGAGAACAGGCCAAAGGAACAGCTCTCCCTGCCCAGCCCCTCTCTGCCGCCGCTGCCTCCATCCAAGGACGAGCCTCCAAGGCCTGCTTGGCCCTTCCTGGAATTCAGTGTTAGAAACGAGAAGTAAAAGCTGTTCTTGCGAATCTGGCCAAGCAGCCGTGTTCCTCTTTTCCTATCTCGTCTGTTACGTTTTCAGTTGCTGTTCATTAAGTGCTTTGAAAACTGAGCTGTGTGGAATTCCTCCCCCCTACCCAGAACAGAAACTGATTGTTGGCTAGCCCCCCCCAACCCCCTCCCCCCCTCCGCCTTCTTCCCCAACAGCATTTCTCTCGCCCTCCCTCCACATCTGAGCTTTGGGGCCCAGCAGCCCCTGAGCAGAGTCCAGAGAAGAAGAGGCAGCAAGAGCTGAAGGGGGCTTTGCCTGCTGCTGGGGGCCCCTTTCTCCGGTGGTCTTTAGGGTACCTCAGGCCAGGCAGAGGAGCCAATGCAGCACAGACTCTGCTCTGCCACAGGTTCTGCCGTGGCCCAAGTCTCCAGAGCCATTGGCATTTTGGAGAGGTTCAGAAAGAGAGATTCTCCACACCACACATACGGCTCCTTGGGTGGAAAGAGGAGTGGAAAGCAGTAAAAAAAAAATAAAAAAGATGGGATGGGAAAGGTAGCTGAAAGGGTTCCCCCTCCCCTCCCTCCCTTTTTACTCCTCTTGTTCTTGGTCTGGGCTGGCTGCCTTTTGTTCTTCAAACTTCTCATGTTCTGTTTCTGAAAACTCTCAATGAAATACCACTTTCTGCCTCTTTCTCCTGACGTGTTCACCCTTCACATGTTGGTTTCGCAACTGGATTCTCATGTGGTTCTCTCTGGGTGACCAAAGCGCCACTATTGTGCTGGGGCTTCCTCCATATTCGGTCTGCATTCGTCCCGCCTTCAGTCTGCAATCTCTTCTGCATGCACACACACACACTTTGAAGGACTCATTCCATCCCCATTCAACAACATCCTTTGCTAGCAAGGGAAGACATTTCATTATAAATTCATTATTTATTTCTTAACTTTCACCTCCCTGTAGTATAATAAAGTGAGCAGAAGGACAGATGGGTACGGAGCCATTTTTGCACCTTCTGGCCAGTGTTCCTCCTGCTGCTCACCGTCTTTGCCAAGATCTCGGGTCTCAACTCCTCCATCTGTCTTCCTGTCTTCAGTAAACGTCCTTCAGGGATATACACATTCATCTTGTTTTTCACCATTTATGTAGAAATTGTTCATTCCTTTCTATTAAATAAAGCTACCTTGGTTGTTAATAATTAGTTGTTAAATCCATATTCCTTGCTGCACCATATAATTTGTCTGATATCATGTGAATTGTTAGTTGACAACAGAGTTTGCATGCAAAAGTACGAAAACACAAACACACACACGTACATACACACACACCAAAAAGGCACCAGGCATTCCAGCTGAAATCCGAACTGTTCATTAAGCATTCATTGGATTCATATGCATGCTTTACTTACACCACAAACCACTATTGCTATATTCAGCAACCAGCCTTCAAATCTTTTCCTGAGAAAGTCCATCTTTCAACATGATCTTCCTTGTATGAGGTGGGAAGAGTTGAAGAAGGTCTGGGAATCTGATGGAACTGATGCAACTTAGTATTAGGGGGCCACGTCTTTTGTCAGAAAGTCCCAAGATTTGATGTACCTGAGTTTCTGCACGCTGTTCTGGGCTTCAGCTTTTCAGGGATGGCTGGTCCCACCCTGTGATGGCTTCTGTGGGTGTGGAGGTGATCCGTTTGTGGCACTCTTGGCTTCCGGACTGGCAAAGTATTCCATAGCCAGTTCTCTATGCTCCTGCCTTCACCTTCATCCCCCACTCCTGCTTTGGTGCTGGGCAGAAGAGAAGCAGAGGCCCAGGCCGTCTCACCCTGATCCTTCCATTTCCCCTCTTGCTCCCAGATGGGTTGCAGGCGCCTTTTGCACAAGGCCAGCAGGGGAGGATGGCCCCTCGGTCACCATGTCTTCAGGGTAGGCTGCAAGGGCAAATGGCTCACCGATGGCATGGGAGGGGCTCCCCCAAGAGATGGAGAAGCAGAAAGAGCCCAGGACTGGCCACTGCACCTCTCGTCCTCAGGCCAGTGGCCTGAAACTTGCCCTGGAGGAATCTAAGGCTGACTGTGAAGCACCCAGGCTGAAGGATGGCTGAGGCCTTCCATCCAAGGTGGTTGAGGTCTTCCTGCTCCCTGATTGCAAGTTGTAGTTGATGTGGTTCTTTCCATGCAAGAAGCTCTCCGTATCTTCCCACTGTTTCTCCCCAGGGGTGCCACTGGCTTGGCTCGACAGGGCCAGAGGACCAAGGCTCCCAGGCCGTATGCCAGGGGAACTAAAGCATCAAAAAAGAAAAATGCAGGTAAATGGGAAGTGAACTTCATCTGTCTCGTGATTGCAAAAGTCTGTTGGCTCTGCCTTGCTTGGCTTAGTTGCTGACTGCATGCATGGATGACCTCACAGGAACATAAAAGTGGGGGAGCAAAAAGCAGGGTGCAGCCACAGTGCCAGAATCACGCAAGGAGAAATCTGACTGGCAACAAGGCTCAGCCCTTTCTCAAGGAGCTCTTGGATAAGGAAGGAATCGGAAAAAGCCAAGGAGGAACCCAAGGGCGATCAGATCAGCTCTGCCACCGAGAGTCAAGGCGTCCTCTCTGTTGCACTAAAGCTTCCATCCCCCTTTGGCTGAAGCCTCTTCCCGACTCGGGTGTAAAGAGAACCTGGCAGCTTCCCTTCCTTGGCCTGACAGGGCTCTTGGTCCCTGGCAGCCGGGGTCGTCTCTGTGGGATTGAGGGCCCCCACTTTTTCTGGATGGGAAGCCACCTGCAAGAAGGGCTGGGGTGTCTTTGGCCTGTCTTTATTATCAAGGGCTTTAGAGACTTCTCTAGTCTTCTTACCCAACCAGTGGTTGGAGGGAGGGCCGGTGGTAGCAGCAGAAGTAGCTTCCCCCCCCCCCAATTTTGGAATGGATGCAGCTTCTACTGTATTAGAAACTTGAAAATGGTGTGAATAGTCCTTAGAATGCAGTACTGCAAGTAATTTCTGCTGCCTGCCAGTAGTTCGATCCTGACCAGCTCAAGGTTGACTCAGCCTTCCGTCCTTCCGAAGTTGGTACAATGAGGACCCAGATTGTTGGGGGCAAGGGGCTGACTCTTAGAGAGGGTTGGAAAGCATTGTGAAGTGGTATATAAATCTAAAGGTTCTTGCTATTGCCTGGCCGAGACCCCCTCTCCCCATGTGAGGTTTCAAAAGGTCCCTACCATATGGCAAGGTCTCCTATAGGGCACCAGCTTTTGTTCCCACACTGCCAAACTGGCATACTGTGGACGACCACAGCAGCTTTGCCTGGTGACAAGGAGGCTGACCAGTCCTGGGAAGCTCCTGCAGCTGAGGCACATGGGTGGCCAAAGGGAGAGACCCGTGTCTAGCAGGCCTGCTTGTTCTCAAGTTACGTGAATTTGGATTGAAATGCATTAATGGGGGGAGGTCTAAAGTGAAAATACAGGTTGTTTAGAGTGTTGTTCAGGTGTGTTGCAGGACCTGAGTACATGGAAGACTCTGACCTTGAAAGAGGAATGGCCTGAACTGGTATTTTCCCCTTAAGCGTTTTATTAAGACTAACTGGTTTTGAGTTGTTCTCTCTCTCCACCCCACCCCACCCCCATGTTTTGTCAACAGCTTCTTAAGGGAGCACGGTGGCCGGCTGGAACAAGCCAGCCACCTGGAACAGAAGGGCACCTGAAGGTGACCAGCCTGGCTGATATCCCAGGAGCTCCTCACAGCCCTTGAGGCCTCGGATGTGACAGCTTTGCTTCGAGCATGAGAGGCATTCAGCTTAAGTGGGCAAGGGAGTCGAGTTCTGCCAACATACCTGCTTCTCACCTGCTGTTGGACCAAAGATTCTCTCATTGGCCCCAGATTGTTTTCTGAAACAGGTGTGTATACCAACCCTTAGAATCCTAGAAGAGTCACTGAGGCCACGAAGGCTCTCCCCTGTACATGACACCCTTCTAATGAATAGCTATCAAGGCTCTGCTTGATCTTACCCAATGAGGAAGAGTCCACCATCATTTTGCCACTGTTGGCTGTTTCCGTTACATTCAGTCAAAATTTGCCTTTCTGTGATTTAAAGCTGTTGCTGTGTTGTGCCCTCTGAAATAATGAACTTCCGTGTGATCCAGAATCATAAAATGCTAAAACTGAAAGGAAATCTTAAAGGCAACTGAGGTCAACCCTCTGTCCTGTGTAGCTTCTTCAGCAGGTGGCTGCCATCTCCTGAGGCAGCGGTTCTATTGCTGAAGAGACCTGATTGTTAAGGCTACCATTCCTTGCCCCGATTGTTGAACCAACTTTAAACATTCCTTCCCTATCTTCTGACAACCCTTCAGGCACAGAAAGACACAGTTTCCCCACCACCATCATCTAAACTATAGCAAAGCACATGCAATATCTCCAGCTGTTCTTCGTATGAATTTCCCTCTAGGTCCCTTGTCAATTTGGTTGCTCACCTCTGGACAAGCTCCATTTTGCCAATTATCCTTCTTGAAATGTGGAGCCCAGAATTGAATGCAATATCTTATGCGTGGTTCGCCCAATGCATAATGGAGAGGAATGATCACACTGGAACTGCACAGGAACTCAAACTGAGAGGACTTGGACTTCATTCAACAGCAGAGCCATTCATGTACACTTGGTGGTGGGTACTGGGGTTCAGCCAGCCCTGTGTTTATCTAATGGTACAGAGTCCAGTTTTGGTCTAGGACCTCGGGGGAGGCTTTATTAAATGCTGAAGTAAAAGTACTTTATGTCCAAGGCATTTCTGTAGTCAACCAAACTATATCAAGAAAATAGATCAGGTTGGTTTGACATGACCCACTCTTGATAATCCCCTCCTGGATCCTGTCAAGGTCCACAAACCAACTGCTTAATCATCTTTCTCATAACTTTGCCTGGTATTTGTATCGGCCTGTTAATGCTCACACTATCACTGCAGCACTGTGAGTGGTAATGGGTGCTCTTTGTTGTGGCCTGGGGGTACCACTGCTATGCAATCTGCATTGGCTTTGGGGTCCAAGTCAAGATTCAAAGCCCTACATGGCTAGAGACCAGGTTATTTGAGGGACCCTCTTTTCCCAATCAGACCTACCTGGTCCACCAGAGAGGGGAGGCAGGGAATGCTATGGGTTTCCTCCCCTAAGGAGGTCCAAGGCAGGACCAAGAAGAAGAGCCTTCTCTGTGGTGGCCCCCTCCCTCAGGAACATAATCCCCATGGAGGGGACCCACACTTTGACTTTCTTTTGCAAGGCCCCGAAGACCTGGTTCTGCCAAGAGGGCTAGGGACCCCAGAATGAGTTCTTTGATTGTTGTCACCAGAGGGATGGAGGGTTATTGTTTTTTGTAATGGGATTTTATTCTTTATCCCCGACTCACTGAGAGTGAGTTGTGCGGCTGTATAATTTTCTTAAATAGATGAGGGCCCATCTCTTTCCTTTGGTTTCTGCCCACCTGCATGTCATTCTAACAGGCAGTTTGGTTTCAGGAAAAATTTGTCCTGTAATCTGCAACTCCTACACTGCAGAAACATTTGGACCACACATCTTGACCAGGATAAAGCAGTAGACGCAATTTACATAGACTTCTGCAAAGCCATTGATTCAGTGGTCCACGACAAACTACTGTTAAAACTAAGTTCTTACGGGATTTCTGGATCCCTGCACAAATGGATATCCACGTTCCTGTCAAACAGGCAACAAGTAGTCAAAATAGGGAGGGCCCGATCAAATCCAGCACCAGTTAACAGCGGTGTCCCCCAAGGCAGCATTCTAGGATCCACACTCTTTTTGCTTTACATCAACGACCTATGCAATTACATTAAAAGCAGCAGCGTCCTCTTCGCTGATGACGTAAAATTATTTAACACCACTGACAATGCTGCTGCCCTACAAAGCGACCTTGACCATGTGTCAGAATGGTTGCGCATTTGGCAACTCCAAATCTCAACTAATAAATGCTCTATCCTACACATTGGCAATAAAAATCAGAGCACAAAATACAAGTTGGGCGGAAACGACCTCGTAGATGACCCTCACTCTGTCAAGGACCTAGGAGTACTCATGTCAAACGATCTAAGCCCCAGAGCTCACTGTAACAGCATTGCCAAAAAGGCACTAAGAATTGTTAACCTAATCTTGCATAGCTTCTTCTCCGGTAACATTGTACTGCTAACTAGGGCGTACAAAACCTTTGCCAGACCAATTCTCAAATACAGCTTCCTCCGCTCCAGGGCACAAGCTGGCACCCTCCTCTGGGCACACCTGCAGCTTCCTCTTCTGGAGGCTGTAGCCACCTTTTCTCTAGGGTGAAGTGTTCCCTTCATTACTTAAGCAACATCCTTAGGCTAGGGACTGAACTGGTGCTACCTCCTCAATAGCTTCCTCCAACCTGATTTGCAATTTTTGATAAGTTGCTATGAGGGCATCTTTCAAGCCAACAAAATATCCACTTAATTCTCTCATATCCTGCTAGCTAATCAGCAAATTATGAAGAACTTTTGTCAAATGCTTTGCTAAATAAACTAAATCTTATGACTACAACTTCTCCACAACCCATCTAGGAAGTAATCCAGTCAAACAATTAATCTGGCAAGACTTGTTCTTGACAAACCCACACTGACTTCTTGTGCTCTCAGGCTGATCTCTTGACAATCTGCTCTAGACTCCTCTTCTTAGGTTGCTTGATGGAGCTCATTCTAGCATCCTCCTTTCCCCACTTTTCAAATCTTCAGACATTAATTCTCTGCTTCAGTCAACTGCCACTTCTCCCATTTCCCAGGATTTTTCCATGAAATGCTTTGACCAGGACTGTCAACTTCTTGTTTCTTTTGGTTTGCATGTGATTTTGCTCTGGATATTTGAGCACATTCATAGTAAAGAGCTATTCCCTGCCTACCTTTCTCTCATACATGTTTAAACCCTGCCCCTTCGAGATTCTTCATGACACTTTCTCCCTTGGGTTGAAGACTGAACCCCAGTTGGAACAGGAGGAGGAAAAGGAGGAGGGGAAGTTGATGATGTTGTCAGGAGGAACCCAACCTACATCTAAGGGTTTTCCAGGAGCCTGCAAATGTTATACTGAAGCCCTTTTCATGGTAGTTTCAGAAATTAGGCATCATGTCGTAACACTGGAGAACAGCCCCCCCAAAAGTGGGGGCTAGGTCAGTTTGAGGGATCAGTTAAAAATAATTAATTGCTTGGCAAGAACCAAGGATCCAGCAGGGGTTCTCAAGATACCGAATCTAATGGTAGTCTAATCTAGTTCATGTATTGGCATCTTTACCTTGAATTTCAAGGATGGCTCTGTTGAATAAAAAAGATCAGGTTGATTCTTCATTCAGCAGAGTCACCCTTGAAATTCAAGGCAAAAATGGCAATACATGAACTGGATTGAACTACCATTAGATTGATATGGAGCTGGTTGAATAGTTGTTAATCCCACTTGGAATTGGGAAATACAGTTATCAACCTTTCATATAGGGGTGGTGATAGTGCACTCCTTAGATGAGCGTTTCAATGTTCAAGCGCACCTTGACAAGTTGAATCGATATTAGGAACCAGCAACACAAACTTCAGTGAGGATAAATTCAAGTGGAATGTGGACAGGATGTGGGGGAACAAGTGCAGAGCAGCTCTACCTGGGAAAATATCTGGGGCAATTGATGGATTGTAAGAGAAAGTTGGGCCAAAAATCTGATGCAGCTGCAAAAAAAAAAAAAAAAAAGCAAATGCAATTTTGGGCTGCATCAACACAAGTAAAGTATTCAAATCAAAACTCTACTTTGATCAGGCTGCCCCTAGGTTGTCATGCCCTGTTTTGGGCACCACCTTTTAGGAAAGACATTGATCACCTGGAATGTGCCCAAAAGATGAGAAAGAGTCTGGGAAGGAGAAACCCAAGAGGAAAGGTGGAAAGTGCTGGGCCTGTTTACTCAGAGAGAGGTGTTTGTTGTTCCCAGGCCTCTGAAAGGCAATCCTGCGCCAGGCAGGGCAGAATTGTTTACACTGGTTTGGGAAGACTGGACACAAAACAATGAGTTTCGATTTCACTCAGAGCTCAGGAAAAAAACCAACCCTGTTCAGCAATGACCCAGGCCAGAGGAATTTGCAGGACCCGTGGCGGTTCCTGTGCCAGGCAAGGATTCCATTCCAGCTTCCCTCTTGGCACAGAGACTATTCTCTAGGTGAGGCGTCCCCAAAGCAACTGCAGCCTAAAGGAGGGTCTGCCCTCCACACTGGACAGCGCAGTATGAAAAATGAAATCAGTCTGATATTAGAAATGACCATGTTGAAAGATTTCAAGGGAGCCATTCTTTGGAAACGAAATTGCCAAATCTATTGTCACTGTAAAAGTAGAATTCACCAGTACATTTGATGCCGTTTCTGGTTGATCAAAGACAAGACTTTCACTTCCTTGCCTGTCTTCATTGGCTCATAAGTGCAAGAATGCTTGTTCCAGCCAGTAACTCTTGGGTGAACGGGCACTGCTTATGAAATATTTCTCTCCGGCTCTACTCCTGCATTTTGTTTCTCTTTATACACACCCTTTGTATGTTGGTTGGATAATGGTTCTCTCTCTGTGCATCTGATGAAATCTAGAATGATTCTTGCTGTTATAAATATGTTTCTACCATGTAGGGAAGTCTTACGGTGGCCAGTCTCAATGTGTAAGAGCCCCCTCGCAGATGATGCAAGACCTGGGCTGGATTGGCAGCAGCAAGCATGGGGCTGAAGGGTCTCAGGGGAGGGGAGCCGAAACATCTTGGTGGTGGAGGATGGGTGATGGGAGACTGAGGGTGGGCTGCTTTCAGAAAAGAAGGCCCGGGGTCCTTATTCTGCTTATTCCTGCTTCTCAACCCCAGAAGCTTCAGCTCAGCAGATCCTCAGAGCTCCTGGCTTTCAGCTGCTGCTGTTAAACTCCATGTCAGTCTGCAATAATGGGTCACCTGGCCCGGGTTGCCGAGGCTGGGCTGGGTGCAAGGACCGGTTCCCCTTTTGGAAATGTGCCTGACTGGGTTTCGGGTGTGTGGCAGCAGCCAAGTCTCCAGGGCAGGGGTGAGGGTGTGGCAGATGTCATCTGGGAGTCTCTTATGGCTTTCAGGAGCCTGCCCCACAGTTGCTGGATGTAAAACCCTGTCCCTTAAGTTGGGCTCTGGCAATCAGCTAAGACTCTGGATATTGTATCGGCCTCCCTGCTGCAAAGCAACCTCCTTACCTGAGTTGCTCAGCTCTATTTCTGGTTGGTGGCAGAGTTGCCCAGGCTTATGGTCTTGAGGAATTTCAATCTGCTTTCACCAAGGGTCTGAGATGGCTCAAGAGGTTCTGGCCTCTACAGTCATAGACCTCTCCTGGCATATCCAGAGTCCAATAGGGGACAATACCCAGATACCTATTTTGCAATGGGCTATGGTGACTTAACATTAACAAATACAACAATTTAAAAATAAAGCAAAATACAGTTAACACAAAAGACCACAATTCATCATCAGCACACCTTCTGCCATTTGTACATGGGTCAAACAGATCTTTTGTGCGAGGAATGCTAACCAGCCTCCCCGCTCTGGGACACGACCTCATGAAAATCATATATTTTTTCATTTAAATTGAGCTGAGGGTTGTCCATCTTTTTTCAATGTGTTTCTCATGAACTGATAATTAGAAAGGGCAGAATAAAGACAATGTGGAAGATCCTCAATCTGAGAATAACTAGAAGGACAGAGTGTATGTTCAACAAGGATTCACTGACATCTACCCTCAGTCACTTCTGTGGGCATAGTCTGCAATTTTATTGTAAATGTTTGGCAAGATTTATAGATGACATGAACAGCTAAAGGTTTACTAATCTGGGGATCCAATTTCAGCCTACCATACCAACACAAATACCTTTTTATTATTCTAAGGTTCTTATATGGAACTCCATCTACATGGAGGGAAGCATACCATGGGATGGCACAAGATTTGGTCTTGGGCCCAGGACTCTTCAACATCTTCATAAATGATGTAGAGGAGGGAAGGGGAACTCAGCAAATTTGCAGATGTCACCAAGCTTGGGGGAGTAGCTAACATTTTGGAAGATAGACTCAAGATATAGAAGGATCTTAACAGATTGGAGCATGGGGTCCTATTCGAGAAGATGCAGTTCAGTGGTGAGAAAAGTTGGGTCCTGCACTTAGGCAGGAAAAATCCAATACACAGGTGCAGGAAGTAGCTGGCTCAACAGTCGTGACTGTGAGAGGAAGCCTGGAGAACCATTGAAGTATGAACCAGAAATGTACTGCAGTTGTAATCTTGGGCTGCTTCAACAGACGGATAGTGTCAAGACAACAAGAAGTGATAGTACTGCTTTTACCACACTGGTGAAATGACACTTGAATAATGCATCCAAATATGGTCACCATGATATAAAAAAGAGGCTGAGACCCTTCAAAGTGTGCAGAGAAAAGCAACAAAGACGGAGGCTAAACCATATGATGAATGGTTGAGGGAACTAGGTATATTTAGTCTAATGGAGAGAAGGACTAGGATAATTATCTTACGGTACTTGAGGGGATGTCACCGAGAAGAGGGGGGCAACTAATTCTCCAAAGTACCAGAAGGCAAGACAAGAAGCAATGGATGCAAACTATTCAAGGAGAGAACCAACCTACAACTAAGGAGAAATTTCCTGATAGAACAATTAACCAATGGAACAGGTTGGTGGCCAGAGTTGTGGATCCTCCATCACTGGAGGTTTTTAAGAAGAGACTGGACAGTCATTTGACAAGGATAATATAAGGCCTTCTAAGTTGGACAGGAGTTTAGACTAGAAGACCTTCGAGGTCCCTTCCAGCCCCCGGATTCTATGTTCTTATCCTTTTGAATTATAAATCAATTCTTGCTATAACAAGTTCTAAAGAAATGATTGGTCTTGAGAACCCATACTTATCCAACCATTCATGTAAGTCAGATTTCCATCCATTCTAGTAGATTAAGAAGCCCAAGCATTGACTAACCAAGAATATTGGTTCTTTTAGGAAGAGATGTTTGTAAAAGCTGAGGACCTTTGTCCTTTGCCTTACTTGAACATCAGCCCAATTCTGCTTGTACTGCAGGTGACTCGAGGGACTCAGGGTGGTGGGGCAGGACAGAGGCTGGTCCTCAGCTATAGAATTGGCAATCTCTTAATGGAGAGGCCAGAGCAAAGTGAGTGAACTAGAAGAGTGTTTCCCAAGAGTGTTTCTGGCTTTGCAGGCTGGGAGTGGGGGGGAGAGGGGATGGTTCTGGGCAAGGGGGGACCCTGGTAGTGGGTCACGGGCTGGGAAACTCTGAACCAGAACACTACTGGTTGATTTTAAAAGCTTTATTTTTGTAATATAAGCGCCCTACCTTCACTCGCTCAGGCAGTGAAATTATCTTGGGGAATGTGGAGCTAAAAATGATGAGGCTTCAACTTACTTCCCCCCAAAAGCCCTTTTATAGACAAGACTGCATTCCCTCAGGTTGACTGTTGGATCACTTCAGGGTCATAGATCAGGGTAGCCATCCATCTGATCAAAAAGTTCATTTCTATGAACCTTCCATTACTGTAGAGCTTACAGGAATCTTATCAGAGAAATGTTCTCAAAAATTCTCCTAGCCTTCATATCTTACCTCAAAACATCTTGCATCTTGATACAGCTTTGCAATGCATTCCTTTCAGTTCCAGCTTCAGTGCAACTTGTTAACTGTTTATTGTCTGGCTAATAACTCTTTCGGTAACAGCTGCTCTGCCTCAAGGCCAATCGTTGTTTTATAAATACCTGGATTATTTTAAGAGCTGCTGGAAGGTTTAAGAGTTCAGATCACCAGGACCAAATGGATCACACCCCAAGGTTCTGAAGAAACTGGCAGACATGATCTCAGAACCACTGAACCATGTCTTTCAAAGATCCTGGAGCACTGGGAACTGCCAGAGGACTGGAAAAGAACTGATGTAGTTCATATCTTCAAAAAAGGGAAAAAGTGGATCCAGGAAACTACAGATCAATCAACCTGACATCGATACCTGGGAAGATCCTGGAAAAGATAACCAAGCAATGAGGCAAACAAAGTCATAACCAGAAGTCAAAAACGAATCTCGCCAGATAAATCTTATTGTATTTGTTGACAAAGTGACTAAATTAGTGGACCAGAGAAATGCTGTGGATAGAATTTATTTGGACTTCGGTAAGGCATTTGATAAAATTGACCACAGCCTATTTACTTGATAAGAGAAAAATGTGGGTTAGACAGCATCACCACCAGATGGATTTGAACTGACTGACCAATTGCACCCAACATGTAGTCCTCAATGGAACTGCATCTACATGGAGGGAAGTATGCAGTGGAGTACCTCAAGGCTCTGTCTTAGGCCCAGTATTCTTTAATTTCATGAACAATGAGAGAATATAAGGGGAACTCATCAAATCTGCAGACAACATCAAACTGGCAGGAATAGCCAAGATTCCAGAAGATAGGTTCAAGATTCAGAAAGATCTTGACGGACTTGACACTGGACCTTATCTAACAAAATGAAATTCAATGTAGAGAAAAGTAAGGTTTTACATTTAGGCAAGAAAAATCAAATGCACAGGTATAGAATTGGTGGTACCTGGCTGAACAGGTACCATCTGTGAAAGGGATCTTGGAGTCCTAGTGGACAATTGCTTAAATATGAGCCAGCAGAATGCAGCAGCTGCCAAAAAACCAATGCAATCCTAGGCTGCATTAATAGAGGGATAGAATGAAGATCATGTGACGTGATAATACTACCTTATAATGCCTTGGCTAAGACCACAGTTAGAATATTGCACAGTTTTGATTGCCACAATATAAAAAGCTGTTAAGACCCTGGAAAGAGTACAGAGAAGAGCAACAAAGATGATTAGGGGGCTGGAAGTAAAACAACATATGAAGAACCGTTGTAGGAATTGGGTATGTCTAGTCTAGTGAAAAGGAGGACTAAGGGTGACATGATAGCAATGTTCCAATATTTGAGGGGCTGCCATAAACAAGAGGGGGGTCGACCTATTCTCCAAAGCACCTGCAGGCAGGACAAGAAGCCATGGATGGAAACTAATCAAGGAGAGAAGCAACCTAGAACTAAGGAGAAATTTCATGACAGTGTAAACAATTAACTAATGGAACAGCTGGCCTCTAGAAGTTGTGATGCTCCATCATTGGAAGCTTTTAAGAAGAGACTGGACAGCCATTTGTTTGAAATGGGATAGGGCAGGGGTGTCAACTCAAGCCCCCCAGGCTGCATCCGGCCCACAAGGCTGCCCTGGAAACAGCAAAGGACCAGCCTGCGGTGCCTCTGCCAGCAAAAATGAAGTTGGCCCTTCCAGGCCCCATTTTCAGCTTGGACAGCCTCCTGCAGCCCTCTGCCAGTAAAAATGGAGCTTGGGGTGGGGGTGGGGGTGGGGGTTATTGAGACTCCATTTTTGCTGGCAGAGGGCTAGCAAACCAAAGCAGAAACAAAACAAAACAAAAGGAAAAATGTTTCCCCTTTTGCATTTGAGCATCCGAGAAGGGACAGGAAAGAGGAAAGAAAAAGAAAAAGAAGGGAAGAAAGATGGGAAGAAAGGAGAATGAAGAGGGAAGGAAAAGGAAGGAAGGAAAATCCTCCCTTAGGACTTGGCCACCAGCAAGGCTCCTCTGGAGGACAAGGATTTGGCACTCTCCCTGGTCTCACCTTCCTCCGCTGGAGACAATGGATCCCCCCAGCCCCCCCCCCCCCCCCGGCCACCACAGGTGCCCTGACAGAAGTGATGTTGAGTTGGCCACGCCCCCCAGCCTCCCCCCCACACCTGATCAAATTCAACCCTGATGCGGCCCTCACTGAAATTGTGTTTTACACCTCTGCTACAGGGCATCCTGCTTCAGCAGGGGGCTGGATTAGGAGGATCTCCAGGGTCCTTTCCAACCCTATTACTCTGTATTCTGCAACTTTGTAGGTCACTTGCAGGGTTAGCATTTGCAGATACCGTGTGATCATAGCTGTGCTTCAGTTACAGAGGGAGGAAAAATCTATCTGTTGGTTGATCCAATATGGGGTACCACAAGATCCGCTCTCTCTCCCTTATTGTTTAACATTTATATCCAGCAAGAAGGAAGGGTCGTTTATCAGTTCAGAGTGGGTAACGTCAATGTGCTGATGATGGACCCAGATTGTTCCGGGCAATATACTGACTCTGTAAGCAGCTTAGAGAGCACTGTGAAGCAGTATATAAGTCTAAGTGCTATTGCTATCATGAATTATATTTACCTCTACTCCAGACTTAGCTGGTTCTTGCCCAATCCTGGATGCTTTGCAGATTTGGAAGGAAAAAACAGACTGAAGCTGAATCCCAGTAAGACCAAATTATTGTTCATTCAAAAACAGTTTCTGCACCAGCTCTGAAAGAATTCCTCCCCATTAAGGAGCATGGCCATGATTTGGGAATCTTTCGTACAGCTTCTGTTGTTAAGCCGATGGTAGTCATGGTTTGAGAGACTCTCATCCAGCCTTCTGGCATCTAAGGCTTCCCTATAAGCCATTAATGAACCCTCCTGAGTTCAGTCATTAAGCCAACTGTGAGTTCATTTAGGATAGGATAATTTAACAGTAGGATAATTTATCTTACATTCACTATTTTATGAAGAATATTTGAGGTCATGGACTTTGCGAGATTCAGACGCTTGGTTCCTGAGCTAATAACTCTATCAAAAAAGGTGTTTAAAACATGCCAAATTGCAACTCTGGGAAGCCCTACTTGGAACTTTCCTTGGGTTGATGTAAAACCATTTGGGTGCAGTTGCAAATCGACCACATTGCGCTACTGCCCAGCCTAAGTTTATTGGTCTGGATATTGTGAGGTTTGGTTTACACGGAGTTCAAGATATGCTACATCCATAACTCTCTCCTGATCTATAAGCAAGTCATCCTGCCAGCCATCAAAAGAGAAAACTTCAAACTGCTGGCAATGGAAGCTTTCTTCTCTAAATGCTCCCAGGCAGTGCCTTGCCCAGTACAGACAGGAAACCATCGCTTCTCCTTTCTGAATATTGGGGTTCTCTTCTTCTCCCCCCTGCAGGCACCTTCTTTTGCCAGCTCCTTCAAGCACAACTTCTGCTGACCTTGAAGAGCCCAATCCATGCCAGGTGGTGATGTGGGCTCTGGCTCCACCCTTATCAGTCCTGATCTGGGCTGCCTCCTTTTTCTCAGCCATCTGGGGAATAACCATAACCTTTCCTTTCCTTCCACCTGAGCCATGCTGGGCTTTGGGTTCCCTGCTTCTTAGTCCTCCAAAACGCCAAGACTACAACTTGGTCTCCTCCCTCTCAGCTGCCCACTCAGCCTTTTGCTCCTCCTCACAAGGTGGCCTTGAGCTGGCACTTTCAGCCTTCTGCCTTCACATTCTCCTCTCCCGGCTTGTTCCCTTCAGATTTCTAGCCATGACCTGCTGTCCAAATTTCCCTGCATTCATCCAAGGCAAGGTCTGGCTCTCCCCTTTCCCTCGTTTCCCTCCAAGATGACTTGTGGTTCTCTTCCCCTCCCTGCCTGGCGGCTTTGATACCATTTGGGGGGCCTTGGGCTGTTCCACCTTAAAAGAGCTTTTTGCAACCTATAAAGTTTATTTCCTTGTCTATGCAATTGGCATTTGCTCCGTACAAAATTACATTTTACAGTTTTATTTTATTGCTAATAAAAAAGTAAATAGTTGTTTCCCGTTGCCATTAAAAACAGAAAGATTGCAATCTGGCTGGGGATGGCGGGGAGGCCAAAGGTGAATTCCCAAGTGATAATTGTGGGCAAGGCTGTGTGCATTGTGGAGTGATGAATGGCAGTGCCCCTCTTCACACACAACACACTGATCTGGGCCAAAGAGCAGGGGATGGGAGAGGTTTCCTCCAAGGAGCCCCCACCCTCTACAGGAGACAAAGAACTTCATCCCAGTAGGCCTGCTGCTGCAGGAAAGTCCTAGCCAGCCAACCGGCCCAGCTCAAGTGGAAGAGGAAGAGGTCAGAAAAAAGCAGAGGTGTTGTCCCAAAAGTGCTTTTTCCAAAAGGCAACTGGGCTTTCTTGGTTTTTTCTCTGAAAATGTTTCACTTCAGAACTGAAGAAGCCTCTTGGATGAGAAGCTAAATGTTTTCAGAGAAAAAACCAAGAAAGTCCAGTTGCCTTTTGGGACAACCCTGGCCTGGAGGATTGAGAACCTCCATAGACAAGCAGGCTGGTTCTCGACAGAACTCGTGGCCAACTCATCTCTGAAGCCTCGGTTGGCTGCAGTGGCCGAGCCACGCCACTACCCAGCGCATGGCAGAGACTTGCTGTCCTTATCTGCCCTGGAGAAAAGTCCATTTCCTCTTCCCAGCAACAGCCCTTCCAGTCTTTCGGGATGCCTTCGTGCTTCCGCTCAGCTGGCATCCAATTCCTCCTCTTCTTGGGATTTCGACTCCAAGGTGGTCACCCATTTTTGTTGCTGTTCTCAGCACTTGTTCCAGTTCCTCAGCATCCTTCTTATACTGTACAAGCAAAACTGGACACAATATCCAAGTTACCAACTTCTGTGAACTTGACACTATATCTCTGTTGCTGCATCTAAAACTGCATCGGTTCTTTCGGCCACTACAACACACCTCCGCTCTGTTAGGACACCAGGGCTCTCTCACAAGTAATACTGCCAAGGCAGGTCCCAATTGTTTTTGTTATCTGGGCATCCAGATTTTTCTGCCACACACAGGGCCCAATACAGTAATCCACAGAGTGCCAGGGCATACTTTCCTCCATGTGGACATGGACCCATAAAGGGCCACATACTGACTATGGTTGTTCAGTCCAACTGTAAATTCATCTGGTAGTGAGACTGTTCATACCATATTATTCCACTTTATCAAGATGGTGTGATCTACTTTATCAAATGCCTAGTCACCTTGTCAGAGAAAGCAATAATATATATTTTTAAGAATTCTAATACCGTAATGACATCTGCCAGTTCCTTTAACTCTCGGTCTGGTCCTGAGAACTTGATTCAGGGCAGCTAAGTGTTTCTCTCACCATTTCCTCAACAATGTTGATTTGCATTTCTCTTTTGCAACCCTCTGCCCGTTCATGATGATGCCATCTTGTCAGATTCAAGATATCTTTCAATTATCTGCTTTTGCTAATCTGCTCTCTGCTCTCCGTTTTTTAAACTTATCCCTTTTGTTTCTGTTTCTTAGTGAATTATTTATACAATAATGTCAGTTTCATCAGCTGTCTCCCATTTTTTCCTCTTTGATATTATTTGGATCTTAATTATCTGATTTTTAAAAATTTCCAATCCTGCTGAACTATTTATCACTTCAAAATTTCCATCTTTGAAATCCTTCCCACTGTTTTTCATTTACTTACTGAAATTGTATCTCTTGAAACTACCTTCAGTTCCCACTGCTTGCAATATGTTGAATTCTAAAATTACATAAAATAACATAGAAAAACAGAGTTGGAGGTCTTCTAGTCTGACCTCCTGCTCAAGTAGGAAACCCTATACCATTTCAGGCAAATCTCTTCTTGCAAACCTCCAGTGATGGACACCCACAACTTCCAGAGGCCAGTTGTTCCACTGATTAATTGTTCTCCCTGTCAGAAAATTTCTCCTTAGTTCTAGGTTGGATCTCTCACTGGCAAGTTTCCATCTGTTACTTCTTGTCCTGCCCTGGGGGGGGGGAGCTTTGGAGAAGAGGTCGACCTCCCCTCCTCTTTATTTATTGGTTCGATTTATATGCTGCCCTTTTCCGGAGACTCAGGGCAGTGACAACAATGCATTAAGCAATAGCCTTCATACTTTTGTATATACCTGCTTAGTAGGGCTTCTGCCCCCCCCCCCAGTGGTGTTCTTTTTTATACAAAGTCAGTTTATTGCCCCCACAAACCGGGTCCTCTGTGGCAGCCACTCAGATATTAAGAGCTCTGCTATCAAGTCAGCCCTGGTCCTTCTCTTTGTAAGACTAGACATGTGGCTGGGAAAAGAGCTGAAGCAATGTAGTGGCATACTGTGGCCCATTTTAAGGTCCTAATTTCCTCCAAAATGGAGGAGCCATTTTTCTCAGCAGGCAGGTCAGAGCGTCCCTGGGCACAGCAATAAATCATTCTAGGAACACAAAACACACATCGTGTGACTCAAGGGGGAGGCACCGATGAGTTGCTTTTAGTGCAGATGTAAATCAGCTGATGATAAAGATCAGCTACTGCAGAATACACTAATCTCATCCCATTTATGTGTTAGCTCCAGGGCTTCCACCTATGCATATTTCCTGTTCTTACATAGTAAATTAGTAAGAAGTTGTGTCCTACATTTTGGATGAGTCTCCAGTTTTGCTTGTGGGCTTCAGCCTTCATCATTAGTGGTGGACCTTCTTTGGGTAGTCAGGAACTGCCTTTATCTGGAGGCAGTTTGGGTGAACCCTTTATTCATTCTGACTTGAATTCTAGACTGAGGCACCTTGGATCATGTTTCAGCCTTTTGAAAAAGGCTCAAATTTGAATTCTATAGTCAGTGGCATCTGATAATCTTTGGAGAGGCAAGATTTGGGTGGTGGAGCCTTTTTCTCCCAAAGCTCTCTATGTGGTCAGAGCCAGGGAGGCTCCCAAGGGTTTCCATGGCTCTTCCTAGAATAGGCTGCAATGAGAATGGTAAGACCTTAAAGAACGGTATTATGCAGATTTGGAATAGTTAGTGGTAAAAGGAAATCAGGCCGCCAAGAACACGGTGGCTGGACACTATCAAAGCTGACACCAGCCAGCGCACAGAACAACAAAGAAGCAGTGCAAGATCGGAAGATGTGCAGAGACCAGACCCATAGAATTGCCGAGAGTCAGACTGGACTGGATAACATGCAGATTGCACTGAGCCATGTTCTGTTCTTAAGTAGAAGTACATCAATCCACTTTCCCGCCATGATGACAGTGTCATCTGCCTAAATTTCAGTCTGCTTTAATACTGTTCTGAGGTGGAAATGGCGCTATTTGCCCAGAATTGTTTTGGTTGGCAACTGGCCCAAAGGGCTGTATTCTGCTTGTTTCTGCCGGGCCTCTGAGCCCCTTTTTAGTGCATGGCACTGTTTATCATGGCACTGTTCTGGACCATCTGGCCGTGAGGTGCGCAGATGGTCCTGTTTTGTGGCCATTCCAACAGGAAGACTCGACATCTCGGTTGTTGTCCTCTGGCATTTCAGAGTTGTTTCATCTCCCACATTGCTTGTTACAAGAAACCACTGGAGAGATCTGGCTATCTCAGAAAGTTGCTGCTCAGCCTTCAAAGGGGCCAGATAGAAGAAGCTGCAAACCCCCATTATCACCATTACTGGCAGGTTTCAAGTGCTGGTTTGGACCTACAAAGTAGAAAACAGTTTGGGGGATCCATGAGCAGAAGGGCCCCCATTTCCTGCAAGTGCTAGATTTTCTGGAGAAACCCTTCTCTGTGATGTGATGTGCAATTGGTGAGACTCAGAGAAGCCTGTCTCGTTGCCCACTCTTGCTTGGAGTTTCTTCTAGGGTAACTCCTGGCCCTGGCATCGTGCCCTTCAGGTAGGAGCCTCCCCATGCAAGTTGTTTGATCCTTACAACTGACAACAGGCCAACATTTTTATTTATTGAATGTTGATTTTAAGCATTTACCTGTAAGGAAAGAATAGACATCAGTGATGGCATGATGATAAGATCTCCCCCTTTGGGCCATTCTGCACAAAGGCAGTTGGAGAGCTTGCTCCAGGAGTAATTAGACTCAGACTCCGCCTCAAACCATGGGAGAAATTAGGGAAGAGAAAATTGTTTGCAGCACTTGTGCCCGATATCGGTAGTGGGAGATAGAACATCTCATAAGCAGCATCCTCTTTCTGAAACCTCCAACACAGTTAAGTGGCATTTTCGGCCAGAGGGGTGAAATACTCAGGTTGGGCTGGGCAGCTGCCCAGGGTCTATCAATGCCAGATAGTACCAGGCAGGAAGCGCAAGGATTACTATCAAGTGGCTGTGTGGGGAGGGACCTAGAGAAAGCATAGAAGTTGATCAGCCTGACAAGGCGCAAGTGGTTCTTTCCCCTCTTTGCTATCAAGAGGAACCAGATCCATGAAGGCTGAACCTCTGGATCCAAGATCCAGTTGGTGAGGGCAGCGCAGGAACCAATGGCGATCTCAGACGTGGCGTTCTGCAATTGTCACTGGATCCTTCTGCAATATTTTAATATTTACCTGTTAATTACTGTCCCAGGATGTTCTTCTTTGGACAGACAGATCTAAATGGAAAGCAGAGAATAGCTGCGGTTTCACCCTTGTGCATTTTCTGGCAGCTTCAGTCACAGCACGGAGGCCAGCAAGGATCGCTTCCCTGGGGGTTGAGCTGCCTGTCTCTTGGGAGGCCCGAGCCCTGGTTGTGGGAAGGCAGCAGCTGCCACTCCCGTGTGCAGGAGGGGCAAATAGTGCAGCTGCTGAACAAAGGCCTCCTTAGGCCAGCTGCTGTTAGGGGCCCCTCCGGCCACCCACAGGCAGAGGGGAAGGAGGAGAGCAGGGCTTGAACACTGCTCAGATCGGACCGAAAATGCTCGAGGGGGAAAAGACTTGGTCTTCCTTTTGGGAGCACTGCCCTTCCCCATGAAGGCCCTCTGCTAAGGCTGGGGCTCCGTCCCCCTTCCCGGGGAAGAAGTGCCTCAAGACACCAGTGGGAATGCAGGGAAGGCATCCCCGAGTGGGCTGTTGGGGGAGGGGGGCTGTGTCTGGCACAACTAACCCATCAGCCCCTGGCCTACAGCTTCCCCCTCCCCCCATTAATGCAGGGAAGAGGGGCTGCTGCCTTTGGGCTCCCTCCTGCTCAGCCCTTGTGCCTCCCCAGAGAGCCTCCTTCACAAGGGACGAGCGAAAGGGGCCTGCGACTCACTTGAGGGCCGCTCGGCCTTGGGGGGGGGGGCACTTTTCGCAATTCCACTCGCGCATACAAGAACCGTAAAGACGAGGCCGGCCTCCTCGCCCTCCCTGCCCGTCGCAGAGGAGGCGAAGGCCCGACTGGCCCTTCCGCTGCGCCCGGCCTTCTTGCGGCTCCTGAGGCGCAGCGCTTCCCGGGCGGCGGGGAGCCCTCGAGGGCAGCCGCCGAACCCCTGCGCCCTCGGCGGGGCCCGGGTCCTTCTGCGTCCCCCACCCGGAGAGGCCTTCAACTTCTCCCATTGGCAGCAAGGCAGGGCAGCTCCGCCCTCCGCCTCTTTTTTACAACTCCTGTGGCGCTTCCCTCCTCACTCCGCCGGCCGAGGCGCGCTCGGGACACCCCGGCGCGGCCGCCGCCTGCCTTTTGTTCGCCGCCGCCCGAGTGGCCGCTTGCCTCTGGCGCAGCCCCGGCCTCCCGGTCCCTCCTCCCGCCCTGCCCCGCATGGAGCTGGGCTGGGCGTGCAGCCTCTCGGTGTGGCTGCTCTTCCTGGGCAGCCTGGCGCTGCGCCTCCTGCGCGCGGACCTGTTGCTGAGCCGGCTGCTGCTGCTGCGGGTCGGGCTGCTGGCCGTCCTGCAGGCGCTGGGCCAGGCCGTCCTGCCGCTGCCGCTCAGCGCCGCCCTCACGGGGGCTGCCTGCTGGCTCGTCTCGGCCAGCAGCGCCCGGCGGAAGCGGATCCCCACCGGGGGCAAAGCGGTGGTGGTGACAGGTGAGTCCGGCGGGCCCGCGGCGGAGCCTTCGGGGGGAGAGCCGCCCGGCGCTCGCTGGCGCCACAGTCGCTCCCGCCGAGCCGGTGGCCCGGAGCCGCGCCAGAGAGGGTTAGGGTTAGGGGCTCCCGCGTCTGCTCCGAGGCGGCGGGCCGGCCTGGGCGGGGTGCGGGCGAGCAAGGGGCCCCGGGCGCTCTCCATCCTTCTCGCTCGGGGCCGGCCGCATCAGGACCGAGCCTGGTCTCCGCGCTCTCCGGAACGGGAAGGAAGATGCTGGCGCCGGCAAGGCGTGCTCGCTGCTCAGAAATGCGCGCTTATCTCCCGCCGGCCCAGAAGGGGCCCCTCCGCCGCGGGGGACCGAGCGGGGCCGCGAGAGCAGCTGGGGGCTGCCGGCAAAGCGGACCCAGCGCCTCTTCCGACGGAGAGCCCGGCCGCCCCACCAAACCCCCCGCTGGCTCGCGCCTTTTCCCCGGCACAAGCGGCGGGATTGCGTCCCCCCGACGCCTGCCCCCCGGCCCCGGCTCCTCCCGCCCGCGGAGAGACGGCGCTTGAGAGCCTCGTCCTGGGCGGACGGCGGAGACGAGGCCAGAGGTCGGCGTCCCCGCCTAAGGCCCCGGCCGCGCGTGCTCGACCCCTTAGGTCGGCTCAGGCGCCGCGGCAGCAGCAGCCGGGACGTGGCCGGTGGAAGCCGGATCCTGCGCGGCTCCTTCGGGGAAAGGTCAGGCGCGGCCGGGGCCAGGCTGGAAGAACGCGGGACCGGAGAGCCCGGATGCCAGCGCCACGACGCCCCGCAAGCCGGCTGGAGGAGGCGCGCGAGGAGCTGGGGCTGGCGGAAGCCGCGGGCAGGCCGAGTCCTAGTTAAAGGCGTCCTTTCCAGGAGGGCGGCCCGGCCCAGTCTCGGTGAAAAACAAGGCCCGGAGGTGCAGGGATCTGGTATTGAAGCAGAGGAGAGGAAGGCAGGAACGGCCGCCCCTGAGGCTGCCTCGGCTCCACCTGTGAGCGCCCCCACACCTTGGATGGGAGGGACCGGTGGGCGCTGAGGGGTCAGGCTTGGCGCAGCCTTTTTCTCTCTGCCCAGTGCTGCCCCTGCTTTGCTCCCTCAAATGAGCCTCTCCTCCAGGAGACCGTCTGACAGAGAGAAGGCCCCGCGTACCTGCTTTCTCCCGGAGAATTTGCAGACCAGCTCTTTCTATAAATCTATTCTCCCTGGGCTGCAGGTGGTTTTGGTGGTGACAGCAGGTGCAGCCTTTCTGAACAAGAATAAGTCTGAGGAACAGTTTGGTTGGTGGGAAAATTACAGTTACTAACTCTGTAACTGTAAAAATTATGACTACTAATTCTGCCAAAAATGTGAGTTAGACAGCATCACCATCAGATAGATTCGTAACTGGCTGACCAGAAATGGTACTCAATGGAACTGCATCTACATGGAAGAGTTGGAAGAGTTGGGGGTGGGAGGCACTGTGTTGCGGTGGTTCTCCTCCTTTCTCTCTGACCAGTCGCAGTCTGTGTTGACAGGGGGGCAGAGGTCGACCTCGAGGCCTCTCGTCTGTGGAGTGCCGCAGGGATCAGTCCTCTCGCCCCTTCTGTTCAACATTTATGTGAAGCCGCTGGGCGAGATCATCCGTGGCTTTGGGGTGAGATACCACCAGTACGCTGATGACACCCAGCTGTACATCTCCACCCCAGGCCACCCCAACGATGCCCTTGAAGTGATGTCCCAGTGCCTGGAGGCTGTGCGGATCTGGATGGGGAGGAACAGGCTCAGGCTCAACCCTTCCAAGACTGAGTGGCTGTGGCTCCCGGCATCCCGATATAGTCAGTTGACTCCATCGCTGACTATTGGGGGCGAGTCTTTGGCCCCCACTGAAAGGGCTCGCAATCTGGGAGTCCTCCTGGATAGGCATCTGTCTTTGGAGGAACATCTGACGGCTGTTACCAGGGGGACCTTTTATCAGGTTCGCCTGATTCGCCAGTTGCGGCCCTTTCTTTCTTTTTTTTTTTTTATTGTAAAAGTTTTACCATTACATTTTCACCCCATTTTCACCCCCCCTAACCCACCCCAACCTCCCCAAACCCCCCCTAGCCCCCCCCTAACCCTCCCCTCCCCCCCGGACTTCCATAGAATGTACCCCATCATTATCCCCTTTATATAAAAAAAACCTTGAACTCTAAAACCCCCCCAACCCCCATATCATTTTTCATCTTCAGATAGTTCAAATATTTCTATCTTAATATAAAATAATAATAATAATAATAATAATAATAATAATAATAATAATAATAATAATAATAATAATTTTATTTCTATACCGCCCTTCTCCCGAAGGACTCAGGGCGGTGTACAGCCTGTTTAAAAACACAAACAAAACAACAATATAAAATTTAAAATAATTAAATAAAGTGGCTCAGATTTAAAACCCCAATAAATTTAAATATCCCAATTTAAAAGCTATTGTGTTGTTAGTCCGGCCTGGCGGAATAATAGGGTCTTCAGTGAGCAGCGAAACGCCCGGAGGTCGGAGATCTTACGAATTTCCGGGGGCAGTTCGTTCCACAGGGATGGGGCTCCCACAGAGAAGGCCCTCCCCCTGGGCGCCGCCAGTCGACATAACTTGGTTGACGGCACCCTGAGGAGACCCTCCCTGTGGGAACGGACTGGTCGGTGGGAGGCTATTGGTGGCAGGAGACGGTCTCGGAGGTACCCGGGTCCTGTGCCATGGAGTGCTTTAAAGGTGGTAACTAACACCTTGAATCGCACCCGGAAGACCACTGGGAGCCAGTGCAGCTCGCGCAGGAGGGGTGTCACATGGGCACAACGAGTTGTGCCCATAACCACCCGCGCGGCAGCATTCTGGACCAGTTGGAGCCTCCGAGTGCTCTTCAAGGGGAGCCCCATGTAGAGAGCATTACAATAGTCCAACCGGGAAGTAACAAGGGCATGAGTGACCGTGCGTAGGGCGTCCCGATCCAGAAAGGGCTGCAACTGGTGAATCAGGCGAACCTGATAAAAGGCCCCCCCTGGCCACGGCCGTCATATGCTCTTCTAAAGACAGCCGTGCATCTAGAAGGACACCTAGATTGCGAGCCCTCTCTGTGGGGGGCAGAGATTCACCCCCAATAGTCAGTGATGGCACCTGCTGACTATATCGGGGCGCCGGAAGCCATAGCCACTCGGTCTTGGAGGGGTTGAGTCTGAGCAAGTTCCTCCCCATCCAGACCCGCACGGCCTCCAGGCAGCGAGACATCACATCAAGGGCATCGTTGGGGTGGTCTGGGGTGGAGATGTACAGCTGAGTATCATCAGCGTACAGATGGCACTTCACCCCAAAACCATGGATGATCTCACCCAGCGGCTTCACATAAATATTGAACAGGAGGGGCGAGAGGACTGACCCTTGCGGCACCCCCCATGTGAGACGCCTCGAGGTCGACCTCTGTCCCCCTGACAACACAAACTGCGAGCGGTCGGAGAGGAAGGAGGAGAACCACCGCAAAACGGTGCCCCCTATTCCTAACCCCCTCAACCGCTGCAGCATGATACCATGGTCGATGGTGTCAAAAGCCGCTGAGAGATCTAATAGGACTAGGACAGAGGAGCAACCCCTGTCCCGAGCCCTCCAGAGATCATCCACCAACGCGACCAATGCCGTTTCTGTGCTGTACCCCCGCCTGAAGCCCGACTGGTACGGGTCTAGATAGATAGCTTCATCCAGGTGTCGGGAAAGTTGTCGTGCCACCACGCTCTCAACAACCTTCGCCACAAAACGAAGGTTGGAGACTGGACGATAGTTAGCTAATTCAGCCGGGTCCAGGGAAGGCTTCTTGAGGAGGGGCCTCACCACCGCCTCTTTCAAGGCGGCAGGAAAGGCACCCTCACTCAGAGAAGCATCTATAATCCCCTGGAGCCAGCCTCGTGTAACCTCCCGGGAGGCCAGTACCAACCAGGAGGGGCACGGGTCCAATAAACACGTGGCGGCACTAATCTTACCCAGAACTCTGTCCACATCCTCGGGAGTCACAGGATCAAACTCCTCCCATATAACATATAATTATATTATAACATAATATAATACTATCTTAATATAATACTACTTTCAGTGAAAAGCTATTTGATACTTCCTAGTTTGATATTTGTTCTGCACATAATCTATCCACTTTTTCCATTCACATTCATAAGTCTCTTGCGAGCGGTCTTTTAAATATGCTGAAATCTTCGCCATCTCAGCAAAACTGGCCATCTTCAAAGTCCATTCTTGAACAGTAGGCAAAGCTTCATTTTTCCAATATTTACCTATCAACAATCTCGCTGCTGTAATCATATACAAAATCAATTTTGTTTCATCCACTGTAAAACCCTTAACTATACCCAAAAGAAACAATTGTGGAGAAAATTGAATTTTTTTCTTCAAAACATTCTGCATGACCCACCAAATTTTTATCCAAAAAGCCTTAACTTTCTTACAGGTCCACCAAATATGATAATATGTAGCATCTGTACAATCACACCTCCAACATTTTGGCTGAACATTAGGGTACATACACGACAATTTCTTAGGATCTAAATGCCATCTATAAAACATTTTGTAAAAATTTTCCCTCAAATTCTGCGACTGTGTAAATTTAACATTCTGAACCCAAATTTTCTCCCATGTTTCCAACATCACTGGTTCTTCAAAATTTTGTGCCCACTTAATCATACAGTCTTTAACTAGTTCAGTTTCTGAGTCCCTTTCTAACAAAACATTATAAAGTCTTTTAATATGCATTGGACCTTTCTCTTTTATATGTCTAACCAGCTCTTCCTCATGCAACATAATACCAATTTTTTGGTCCTCTTTCCATCTCAATTGTAGTTGATTATATTGAAACCAAGTTAAATTAATCCCTTCGTCCAACAGTGTCTGTAAAGTCTTCAACTGCCATCTGCCCGCATCTGTAAAAAGAACCTCTTTGTATAAAAACCCCCCGAGTGACATTATATTTATATTCCACATAATATGACCAAGATCCAGCCATAGCGGTATTTTATAATCCCATTTGAATCGGTGCTTCTTCCAAACTCTCATCAAAGAATCTCTAAGTATATGGCTTTTGAATACTTTATCCACTTTGTTGTCATAGAATAAATAAGCATGCCATCCAAATTCAAGGTCAAAACTTTCTATATTCAGTATTCCAGTCTTTTTCCTTCCAAACCAATCACTTGCTGAGGTTAAGGCTGCTGCTTCATAATATAACTGTAGGTTTGGAAGTTTAAGACCTCCCCTTTCTGGAACATCTTGCATAATTTTCAATTTCACTCTCGGTTTTTTCTCGTTCCAAACAAACTTATTCACTCCAGTTTGCCAAGCTTTCAATTGTTTATCACTTTTAAGCACCGGAATCATTTGAAACAAGAAAAGAAATCTTGGCAAAACGTTCATCTTAACTGCTGCTATTCTCCCAAGTAAAGACAGCTGCAGTTTTTTCCACATCTCCATATCTTTCTGTACAACTCGCCACAGTACTTCATAGTTATTTTGAAACAATTTAATATTTGATTCTACAACCTGAACTCCTAGATATTTAACCTTTGGTACAATCTCAAAACCTGCCTTATTTTGAAGTTCATGTCGTCGATCTTGTGTCATATTTTTAACTATCATCTTAGTTTTTTTCTGATTCAATCTAAAACCTGATACTATACCATAATCTTGTATAATGTCTTTCATCTGGATTATTGATTCCATCGGCTGTGTTAGGGTAACAACCAGATCATCTGCAAATGCCCTTATTCTGTAATCCTCTTGCCTTATCACTATACCTTTCAAGTTATTTGAATCCCGTATTGTGTTCAACAAGACTTCTAATGCTAAAATAAATAACAATGGGGATAACGGACAGCCTTGTCTGGTCCCTTTTTCAATATTAAACTCTGATGTCAAACTTCCATTAATAATAATCTGTGCCTTTTGTTCTTGGTAAATTGCTGAGACCGCCTGTATAAATTGGTCTCCAAATCCCATTTTTCTTAAAGTCTTTAGTAGAAAATTCCAATCCACTCTATCAAAGGCCTTCTCCGCATCCAAAAAAACCAGCACTGCAGAGATCTGTTTATTCTTCTCAAGATATTCCAATAAGTCTATAACTTGCCTTACATTATCCTTCATGTATCTGCCTTCTATAAATCCCGCTTGGTCATCGTGAATCACCTCTTGGATTACTGGCATCAGTCTGTTGGCTAATACTTTTGCATAAATTTTATAGTCATTATTTAAAAGAGATATTGGTCTATAATTTTCCGGTTTTTTAGGACCTACTTGTTCTTTTGGTATCAAAGTGATATATGCTGATTTCCATGATGGGGGTATTTTACCCCCTTGTTGTATATTGCAAAATAAATCTCTAAGTTGTTCCACCATTTCTGCTTGTAAAGTTTTATAATATACTGCAGTCAATCCATCTGTTCCAGGAGCTTTAACTGTTTTCAGTTGTTTAATTGCTGCGATTATTTCCTCAACAGTTATAGGATAGTTCAATCTTTCTTTTTGTTGGCTAGTAATTTTTGAAACTCTTTTCTCTTCTAGATATTTTTCTATAAGTCCATTCTGTATATCATCTTTAGCATATAATTTAGTATAATAATCTACAAAAACTTCTTTAATCAATTTTTGTTGAGAAATTTCTTTCCCTCCAATATCAATACTCTCAATAGTCCGCAAGCTCTGCTTCTTCCTTAAAGTGTAGGCCAACCATCTTCCTGGTTTATTAGCATTACAAAACGTATTATGTTTCGCATATTGTAAATTTGTTGCAGCTTGCTCCGCCAAGAGCATTTGAAATTGATCTTTCAAAAGTTTTATAGCACCAGATATTCTTTCATCTGTTGGGTTTTTAATGAGTAACTGTTCCTTATTCTTTATTTCCACTTCCAATTCGGATCTTTTCTTTTGTCGATTCTGTTTGTGTTTAGAATTCATATAAATGAGTACCCCTCTCATATACGCTTTACTCGCATCCCATACAATTTCAATTGGGGTACCCTTATTCAAGTTCATCTCAAAAAATTCTTTCATCTGTTTTTTAAGTTCTGTTATATTTTTTTCATATCTAAACAAATTTTCATTTAGTCTCCATGACCTTCTCTCAGTCTTTCCCATCTCAATTTCTATCCATACAGAACTATGATCGGTTAAAGTTCTTGGAAATATCTTTGTTCTTTTTGTTTTAACAAGTAAATCATCTGATAACAAGATAAAATCAATCCTGGAAAAAGATCTATGTCTATCAGAGAAAAAAGTATAGTCCAATTCTTTTGGGTTATAAATTCTCCAAATATCTTTTAATTCCAAATCTTCTTTCATGTCAAAAAAAGTCTGTGGTAGTCTGAGCCTTACTTTCGCCAAACTCTTTTTATCTAGTTTAGAATCGATTACTCCATTCCAGTCTCCCATTATTAAAATAGATCTGTAATCCCATTGCAATATTTTATTATGTAAAGTCTTATAAAAATGATCCTGTTGTTGGTTCGGAGCATAAATTCCAATCAAAAGAATTTGACCGCTTGCCGTATGCAATTCAATTGCGATAAACCTACCACCTTCATCTGCTTCTATGATTTTAGCAGACAATCTTTTATTTACATAGATAACCACACCGTTCTTTTTTTCCGAGGTTGAAGCTATAAAATGTGTTCCTAATTTAGAGTTTATCAAGTATTTATGATCTTGAGTTCGAATATGAGTTTCTTGTAAACAAATTATGTCATTATTAAATTGTCTCAGGTATGTAAATAACTTCTGCCTTTTTTGTGGTGGATTTAATCCGTTAACATTCCAAGATAAAAGCCTAATTGTCATCTTGACCTTTCTGAAGCGATGAGCTGCCTTGCCTCGCTTCTTCTGAGGTCTTCGGCCTCGCTCCCCCCATGGCTTCACTTTGTGTGGTGCTTTTAGCTCCCCTTTTATGTTGACTTTCTTATTGTTGTTTTTCTTTTATTTGCTTAGAAATTGCACGAGTTATGCGCTGGTCCTTAACTTCAGGGATCCGAGCTAGATCCAAAGCGGCATCTCTTGTTGACAAAATTGGTGAAGATTCTAACAGGGATTCCTCCATAAAACCTCCTCCTCCAACAGCTCCCTGCATTTCCACTAATTCCATCTGCTTGGACTGTTGTTCCCTCTCATGCTGAGGTTGCTTTTCCTTGTCACTTTTTGTCTCCAACATTGTAGATGTACGTGGGGATGATGATCTTTCTTTAAGAATATTATAATAAAAATATTCCGCCTTCTGAAAAGTATTCAATCGATGGCTCTCTCCATTATATTTCAAAATTATACCAGTTGGGGCATTCCACCGGAATGGTATATCTTGCTTTTGCAATTCATTCACTAGAAACCTATATTCTTTTCGATCTTTTAACATCTTAGGTGGTAATTCCTTGTAGATTCCAATTTGAGCTCCCTCCACTTGTACAGAGGAAAGAAAGGATCTTTGCAAAATATCATTTCTTATTCTTCTGTCAGTAAAATATATCACCACATCTCTGGGCAATTTTCTTTGTCTAGCCACCCATGAGTTCACTCTGTAAATTTTGTCTATTTTATAAACCACGTCTGCTGGGTCAATTTTTAACAATACAGCCAGGGCATCCGAACAAATCTGTCTCAGATCTTGCCTATCATTCTCTTTTATTCCTCGAAGCCTTATAGCAAATTCCATGGATCGAAACTGTATCATTGTAATTTCATTTTCAACTCTCTGCACTTTATTGTCCACATCAACAATTTTAGAATCAGTATCCTTCATTTTGACATTAACTTCTGATTTAAATTCTTCCAGTTTGGAATCCACTTTGGTAATGGTTTCTGCCAAATCAGAAACCACATTTGACAATTTGTCAGACACCTTGTCATAGTTTTCTTTCATTGCCTCTTTAAATTCATTAATTTCTTTCTTCATTTCCTGTTGTGATTTTTGAAATTTATCATCCAGAGCCTGGGTAATAAAATCTTTCAAACTTTGTACATCAAAATCCTTTCCCTCACTCTGCTGACTGGGAGGGGGCTGCTGTTCCGGTTTGTGAGTGGGAGATCCCTCCCCTGCAACCTTTGCTTCCTGTTTCTTTGAAGCCATTCTGCCACGTAAATTAACTTTTCTAAAAAAAGGAAGTCTTTTTTCCCCCCCCTTTGCACCTCCACAAAGTCCTTTAAAAAAGTCCCCCAGATTTGATCAAATTAGAAATTAAGTAAGCTGGAGCAAGCTCAGGTTTATTTTAAAAAGGAATTTTTCTTCCACTCTTCTCTGTTCGCTTGCTACAAGCAATGCTACAATGTAGCTTGTTGAAATAGCTTTGCGAGATCACTCTCCCTTTCAGCTCGTTAACACTGGAGCGGCGCCATTTTTTCCAAGCCGTTTCCGCTCGCTCTAACTTTTCCCAAATCAAAAGTTCAAAAACAGGAAAATACTTGCAGTTTCTTGGTTTAGGGGTTGAGGTTGTGTTATAGCAAAATTATTTTTTAAATGTTTGCTGCAGCCGGCTTGCTCTGACAGGCAGAGTCGTCCCACGCCGTCCGGAGTCTCCGCAAGTTAAAAGGGAGCCGCGCCCGTTTCCTCCCCAGTAGCGGACTTCTGGGGGTTCACGGGGGCTCAACCTGCCTCTTGCTTCCCTCTTCTCCTCAAATCCTCAGGATTTTGGAGTTTTCAAGCCGCTCCCCTCACTCGGAGCGGCTCTACAGGCGGCGGGGCTGGCGGTCCTTCAGAAGCGACCGTCTTCGCCGGTGGCAGACAAACCCGGAAGCCAGTTGCGGCCCTTTCTTGATCGGGATTCCTTGTGCACAGTCACTCACGCCCTCGTCACCTCTCGCCTTGACTACTGCAACGCTCTCTACATGGGGCTCCCCTTGAAGAGCACCCGGAGGCTCCAGCTGGTCCAGAATGCAGCAGCGCGGGTAGTGATGGGAGCAACATGGCGCTCCCATGTAACACCGCTCCTACGCGAGCTGCACTGGCTCCCGGTGGTCTTCCGGGTGCGCTTCAAGGTGTTGGTTATCACCTTTAAAGCGCTCCATGGCATAGGGCCTAGCTATCTCCGAGACCGCCTGCTGCTACCGACGACCTCCCATCGACCCGTGCGCTCCCACAGAGAGGGCCTCCTCAGGGTGCCATCAGCCAAACAATGTAGGCTGGTGGCCCCCAGGGGGAGGGCCTTCTCTGTGGGGGCTCCCACCCTCTGGAATCAGTTGCCCCCAGAGATAAGAAGAATCCAGGACCTCAATGCCTTCCGTCGTTCCCTGAAAACCTATCTTTTTCAGCAAGCCGGGTTGGCTTAAGAAGAAATTTTTAAAATTTTTAAATTCTTTTAATTAGTCTGTGATTCTTAACTTTGGGCCAAAATCTATATATATTTTTAAATGTTTTAATATTTGTATTCTATGTTTTTTATCTTGGCTGTACACCGCCCTGAGTCCTCAGGGAGAAGGGCGGTATATAAATTGGAAATTAAATTAAATTAAATTAAATTACATGGAGGCCCAAGGCTCCATCTTAGGCCCAGTACTCTTCAATATCTTCATCAATGATTTGGATGAGGGAATAGATGGGGAACTCATGAAATTTGCAGATGACACCAAGCTGGCAGAAATAGCCAACACTCCAGAAGATGGGCTCAAGATACAGAAGGATCTTGACAGACTTGAGCATTGAAATTAAATGGGTAAAAAAGTAAGGTTCTTCATTTAGGCAAGAAAAACCAAACACACAGGTATAGCATAGGTGGTACCTGACTAGAGGACCTCCAAGGTCCCTTCCAACTATTCTATTCCTATTCCTATTCCTATTCCTATTCTTCTGCTGCATTTAGAGTGAGAAGTTTCTGGTGCAAAGACCTTCAAAAGGAAAGTATGGAATGCTGTTCAAGGCAATGTGGTACCAGCCAACTCTATGTACAACACTTCCTGTGCTTTCTGATGGGGTCGTTTGGGGTTTTTTGAACTGTAACTCAGAGCAGTGAGGATGGATGCTTATAAGCTTGCTTGGTCTGAAAGCCTTGGGTCAGCGGTCGGTTGGAGCCACAGGGAGCATCCAAAGGACACTAATCTGGTGCTGTTTGCGACTGGGTTCAGGAGAGGCTCTGTTCAAGCCAGATCATTTCTCAAGTGGGAGAGGTGCTCAGAGGGGGCCATTTGCGGCTCTCCACTTTTTACAGCCACCATGGAAAAAGTGAATTGAACTCGAATTAGACACATCTGGCCATGCGGTGCATTAGCTGCTTCTGATACACTCTGTTGCACAGTCTGTTCCCAGGTCGAACGACACAGACTCCAAAAATGCCAAAGTGCAACTGCAGACTCTCTTAGTGATTCTGGCAGCTTCTTCATCTCTAGGAAGAGAAGTTTCAAATAGCTTCTGGCCAACTGGGTGAAGCCCATTTGCTTGGGGCTGCTGCTTCAGCTGTGCTGCTCTAAGTCATAACGCTGGCCAATGACCTGAATGCATTTGGTTTTAATTAAGAATAGAAATCTGTACGCCTCAGGTTTGCAACCATTAGCTAGTCTCTACTTAGATCAGATTCTAATGTGATTGTTGGAGGGGGGGGAATAGAGTGGATCCCTTTGGTTAATAAGAAAATGATTGGGCTAGTGTAATCTGTTATGTGTGCTTTGATCTCTCAATTCTTTCACTATTATCATTCTCTGGACTGTTTTGTTGGTTAGTGCTGTAGGATACAGGGTTGTGATGGTTCCAGAAATTCAGTCACAGAAATTGGGTTCCTGCTTGAAAAAGAATCATTCAAATAAGTGAATCCTGTATTTAAGCTCAACAGCCTCTCAACTGATTGAAGCCTTCCAGATAAATGGCTGCTTAGCCTCGCTTGAGCCAAGAGAAGCTCCTCTCTGGGTCATTAGTTCCCTGCCAAAGGAAGTTTTTCTAGGATTCATGCAGAATCGGCCTTCCTGTAAGTTAGATGCTACTATTCTCTGTCCGTTCTGAAGTGAGAGTGAACAGGTCCTGGCCTGTTCACTCTCACCTTTCACTCTCACTCTCATCTGACCTTTCCAATACTTCAGCAATGTTATAGTATTATCTTCCCCCTTCAGCCATATTTCTCAGGAGTATACAGCCCCAGCTTCTCTTCATAGGGCTTCCCAGGCCCCAGGATAGTTTACAGTGCCTTCCTCTGAATCCCAATTTCTCAATATCCTTCTGCACTCTGCACTACATGGCTGGAGACAGAGCTCAAGATGGGATGTGACCAAAGAGCCTTGGTGGTACAGGGGTTTAAAGCACCCTGTTATTAAGCTTATTAAGACCAGCTGCCTGCAATTACTGCAGGGTTCGAATCTCGCCAAGGCTCAAGGTTGACTCAGCCTTCCATCCTTTCTAAGGTAGGTGAAATGAGGACCCAGTTTGTGGGGGCAATAAGCTGACTTTGTATAAATATACAAAAGGATGAAGGCTATTGCTGAGCACATTGTAAGCCGCCCTGAGTCTTCGGAGAAGGGCGGCATATAAATCAAATTAAAAAAAAAAATTAAAAAAAAAAAGCAGAATGCTGGTAGTCCTCAGATTATGACTGGTCACTTAGGGACAGTTCAAAGTTATGATAGGTCCCCTAAAAGTACTTACAACTTGGATCCAAAGGCCAGGGACCCCTCCCCATGGTTGCATGATGGCATTTGGGTGCTTGGCATCTGGTTCACATTTATGGTGGTTTCCTGCATCCCATAGTCATGTGACCATGATTTGCGATGGTTTTTTGCTGGAAACTGGCTTTTGCTTCTGGCTTCCAGGCAAACACATCCATTGTGACCAGTGGGTTTGCTTAACGACCGCAATGTTTGCTTTACAACTGCAGGATTTGCTTAACAACCACTGCAAAAGATGTCATCAAATCAGATCAGTCGTCTGGGTACCTTGATTTATAACTGCCATGACATACGATGAAAATTCTGGGCTCTATGATAGTCTTAAATTGAGGACTACTTACTGCAATTAGTTTCTGTAATTTAGAAATTACATTTCTAAATGTAGCCTAAAATTGTATTTTTTTTAAAAAAAACCACATCCCTAGATTGGCTCATTTTCAGCAATTAACTACAATTCCAAGATGATATTCACAAATAATATGATCTGCCCAGTAGAGAAATTCAGCATCCCTTCAGTGAACATTGGTTACTTCCAGTTGAAAGGCTGCCCATCTTCCCTATAGGGAGACTCTGGGTGACTTACAGATTATAATTGTTATTGTTGCTGCAACAGATTAGCAATAATGTACCAATAGTCTACAGATTATTATTGCTGCTGGCCATGGGATTAGAAAATGGGCATAGCAATCCCTGCATCAGGAGATGTTACATATTACTTAGGAATGCTTCCTGTTCTTGCTGTTTGGAGGAGAATTTGGAATTGTCAGATTGAGCTTTCACAGTTTAAGTGACATGATTAAGACTGAAGGATTGCCTACGTCCTTGTGGGGAACAGAACCAAGTTTAAAATCATAAAATCACAGGCCTGGAAGGGACTTTGGAGGTCTTCTAGTCCAACCACCAACTGAAGGCAGGAGTCCTTATTCCATCCCAGACAAATGGTTGCCCAATCTTTTCTTGAAGACCTCCAAAGAGGGCACACCTACAACTCCCAGAAGTTCTATTGGTTCATTGTTCTCAGTGTTATGAAATTTCTCCTTAGTTCTAGGTTGGTTCTCTCCTTGATAAGTTTCCATCTACCGTGTTTCCCCGAAAATAAGACAGGGTCTTATTTTCTTTTGAACCCTGAAAAAAGCTTGGCCTTATTATCGGGGGGGGGTCTTATTATTTCGGGAGTACAGGAGGCCCTGGGCGGCCTGCGCACTCACAGCTGGGAGTCGGCCCAAAAGCACCAAGCCGCACAAGTGCCTGTCCCCACCCTCTAGGCTTCACCACGTTGATGTGGGCGAAGCTGGTGAGCATCAGGTCCTTGAGGGGCTCATAGCCAATGCTGCCGGCACCCACCACCAGCACCCCATGCGGAAGCCACGGCCTGGCCAGCTCTCCCTGCAGGGTCCAGCTCCAGCCATCACCATAGAGTGGGAAGCACGCTCCTAGAGCGGCCGCTGCCCTGGCTGGGGTTTGGAAGCCGCAGAAGCAGAGTTTGGGGGAGAGAAAGAAGACTGCTGTTTTCCTTGCATGCAGCCAAAAGCAGAAGCAGCAGAAGTCTTTCTTTCTCTCCCTCAAACTCTGCTTCTGCGGCTTCCAAACCCCAGCCAGGGCAGTGGCCGCTTTGGGAGTGTGCTTCCCACTCTATGGTGACGGTCACCGGAGGCCTCCCCTTCCCCCCTGCTCCTCTCTGCGCTGATCGCCCTGCAGTCCCCCCACCCGAGCGCTGACTGACTGGAACCCTCCACCTCGGGAGTCACCGGACTTGACGGTGATCGGGCCAAACTTTTTCTGGGGAAGGGAGCCTCGCAGGACCCTTGCCCACCCGCCCTTCCTCCTGCAGGTCCAGTTTACTCTTTCCAGGCGCTGGGCAGCCACGCTGAGGACAACCTCGACAGACATAGCTCAGTTGGCCCAGCCATGGCCAATGTTCTTCGCCTGTGGCTGCGCTTGGCTGCAGGGGGCCGCTGGGCCTCCGCAGGCGGCGGCAGCAGCAACACCTGCAGCACCTTAGCCATCCCTGCCGAGATCCATGCCCAGCTATGGGATGCGCCAGGCCTGCCGTTGTAGTCCTCTGCAACTGCCCGCCACACAGGGAGGCCTCTCTGCCGCCAGTGGCTGCTCTGCCAAGGAAGCCCCGGAGCGGCGATGCTTGCACTGGGGCTGCTGTGGCGGGCACTAGGTAATGCAGGCTATACAGATGCGGTGCCTGGGTGTGGGGGCAAGAGCGGATGGGCCGCCACCAAGACTCAAGAGCAGGAGCAGGCACTCGAGGTCTACGGTTGGTGTCACGGGCGTCGAAAGGGGTAGGAGTTTGCAGGGATGTGGCTGCCTTGGGAGGATTGGGGGGGTGTGAGGGACCTGTGTGTATGTGTGAGGGGGGGGCTTATTTTCAGGGGAGGGCGTATATTTAGACCCACCCCAAAAATCAGGCTTGGACTTATTTTTGGGACATGTCCTATTTTTGGGGAAACACAGTATTACTTCTTGTCTTGCTCTCGGATGCTTTGGACAATAAGGTTTTTTGTGACAGCCCCAAGTATTGGAAGACAGCTATCATGTCACCCTAATCCAGTGTTTCTCAACCTCTACCACTTGAAGAAGTGTGGACTTCAACTCCCAGAATTCCCCAGTTGGCATGGCAGACTGGGGAATTCTGGGAGTTGAAGTTCATACTTCTTCAGGTTACCAAGATTGAGAAACTCTGCCCTAATCCTTCTCTTTGTGCCCAGTTCCTTAACCATTCTTCATATGTTTTAAGCCTCCAGCCCCCTAATCATCTTTGTTGCTCTTCTCTGCCCTCTTTTTTTGTATCGTGATGACCAAAACTGGATCAGTATTCCAAGTGTGGCCTCACTGGTGTAATGTAGAGCAGGGCTATCACTTCCCGTGATCTTGATGTTGTGCTTTTGTCAATGCAGACCAAGACTGCATTAGCCTTTTGGGCAGCTGATATCGGATAAAATTATTCCAGAATACTTTGGACTGGAAGAAAAAAGCAGTTCAGTTCTATAAATAAAGCTAGATTGCTCATTGGAAGCACTTTATAATGCAGCTAAAGTTAACTATTCTGAACGCATAATGCAAAGCAAGAGTCTTGGAGAAAGCTCTGAAGCAAATCAACACCCAGGCTGGCTAGATACCTCCTGCCATTGATGACACAAGCAGGACTTTACAAGAACTTAGAGAAATAATTGTAGACAGACAATCTTGGCAAAATGTTGTCTGTCCAGTCACAAAGAGTTGCAAGAGACTAACAACCTCACTACAGATGGCGATCACTTAATTTCTACATCACTTTCTAGGTCTCTCTATGGGGAGATCAGGAATTACTTCAGTCATCCTTAGATGAAATTATATTAGCTACTGAGATTGCTCTTCTTTCATTTTATCATTAATGTTCCTTCTAATGTGAGGATTCACACTCTTAGTTTTAAGTGAGGACATTGGAGTTATCAGGGCCTGGGGCAGGAGCTCTTCCCTCCTGTGCCATACGGGAAATTTTAGCGGAGAGCAGCATCACCAGCCATCCCCAGGGCTCTCTGATTCAAGCCCATCGCAGATGCCTTGCTTGAAATATGGCAGAGGAGTCTCAGGATTTTGTAGGATTTTAGTCGTGTGATCAAACGTCACCCTCCAAAGTGGCTTGTTAAAACGCGTAACTAAAGGTCTGGTAGTTGTCTGACTGCTGAGTCACTTTGTGTGCCGGTTGCCCTGCCTTCCTGTGTTCCAGAGGAGAGGTGTTCCAGATGCAAATGCAAGAGAAGCAGGAATGCCCGTGCCATGAATTCAGCCCTCCCTGGGGAAGCCCTGCCGCCCTTCTGGTGGGCAGGAAGGGAATTCTCCGCCCTCCCTCGGCAAGGAGGGCCTGGAGAAGCAGATGTTCCTTTCAGCACCAAGGAGAGCTGCAGGGGGAGAGCCTGCTCCAGCAGAGGGAGGGGGCCGAGGCAGAGCCTTCGGGGATCCCTTCTGGGCACCACAGTCCCCACCTAGGATCAAGGTTCATTCTTACTGTGTGTGCGTGTGTGTCTGTTGAGCAGCAGGTAGTGGAGCAGGACGGAGACGCCCCTTGGCTGAGCTGAGAAGTTCACTTCATTAGATGTGGTTTCCACAGGTTCCTTGCCCTATTTGGGGTGACCCCCACTCCTCCATCTATTGCCAGGAAACCAAGTCCCTGAGACTTTCCTCAGACAACAACTCGGATGTAGCAGAGATTTGCCTGGTGGAAATCCTTTCAGCTCTGAGGTTTCCCTACTCAGTTCCTAACCACATCTTCACTAAATCAGTTGAAGTTGAAGCAGAGAAGCCTTTTGCAGCTTTGGGAAGATGGAGCCTCGTGGCTCCATTAACTGAAATAGTATGTATGTAAAACACTCCTAATTATGTCTTTTCCCACAAAAGATTCTGATTTCTGAATGAACCCTTGTAGAATTTGTCTAACTTTTTTTTCTGCAATTTCCAGACAAAACAGAATTGCCAAAGGTCAAAACAATATAAGACGCATTTTGAGTTGGGACCACAGCTTAGGGTGTAATCACATGGTTCCTGGGAGAGGAATCTCAGAAAATGGGAGAACATCTCAGGACCCCTCCTACTGTGTTTCCCCGAAAACAAGACTGGTCTTATTTTCTTTTCGGCTCCAAAATAAGCACTAAGGGCTTATTTTCGGGGGATGTCTTATTTTTTCCCCCATGTATTTTAAGAGTACATGGGAGACCCGCTTCTTCTGCTTGCTTGTGGCGGGTCAGGAGGCCGTGGGACACACCAGTGCCACCGCCCTGTGCCCTGCACCCGCTTACCTCAGAGCCCCTACAGCCAGGCCATCCATGCCCCAACACCTGCCTCGCGTCGGCAGCTCCAGCAGCCTCATCCAGCACAACCTCGCGTGGCAGCTGGCCCACTTCTGCTTGCTTACGTGGCCGCAACAGAGCAAACAGAGGCTGAGTGATGTGCTGGTGCCACGGCTGTGAGGCAAGTGGCGGTAGAGCTGTCCCACGTGCCCTGCTGTCCCTCAGGGCCCCCCCAGCCAGGCCATCCAAGCACTGATACATGCCTTGCAGCCATGGCACCATCACCTCACTCAGCCTCCTGCTCCGTTGCAGCCATGCGAGCAAGCAGAAGTGGGCCAGCAGCCACACAAGGTCCTGCTAGACAGGGTTGCTGGAGCCACCACCTCAAGGTGAGGCAGGTGTTGGGGTGAGGATGGCCTGGCTGTGGGAGCCCTGAGGTAAGCCAGTGCGGGGCACATGGGGCAACTCCATCCCACCTCACTTTGCGAACGTGGTACCACAATGGGTGGTTGTGCGGCTGTGCAGGCGCTTAAGTAGGGCTTATTTTGGGGCTGGGCTTATATTGGGTGCAGGTGCAAAAACATGGTCTTATTTCTGGGATAGGTCTTGTTTTCACGGAAACACAGTAATATGGCTGAAGAAGAGTCTGACAGGAAGCCCCTCTGCCCTCATCCTGGTCCATCTATGCAGCTGGTGTTTGTTAAGATTGCCAAGTACTGCGTGCACATAAACACCCCCAGAGATGCACAATATACTTGGTTCCAGAAAAGAAAATGAGCAAGTCTGCTGCCCATAAAGTGGTTGATACCCATTTTCTTGTTCTCCCTTCCTTGTTTCTGTGTGGTCTCCTTCTTAAAATGCAAGCCCAGAACTAGATACCAAAGGTCCACCTGACTGGTGACCAGAGAGGAAAGGTGATTCTGTTGAACCCGAGGCTCTGTTAAGGATCACATTTGCCATTTTTGGAACTGCATCACAGTCTTGTCCCACATTTGGCTAGGAGACTCTGGTGCCCCAAGCCCTGGGCACATGTGTGGTTGTGCACTATCCCCACTTTACTTTTCCAATTTAGAAGTAATATACAGATTGGCCAAAATTGCCAAAATACATGGTCTTAGAGGTTGACAGTGATGAAGATTGCTTTGGTTTTTATTATTATTTTACATTGATTGTTGGCAAAATTCATAAAGACTCTTGGCAGGCCACAAGACAAAATACACTAGAAACAGCATGCAATAAAAGTGCACAAATGAAAGATCCTTAAGTAAACACAAGAGAGTTTAACAAATCTTGAAATGCTGAGCAGGTTAAAATCAAGACCAGCCATCTCTGGGAGGGCTGAGCAGATTCCACCAGGGTGGGAGAGACTGCATAAAGACCAGGGCAGCTGCTGAAAGGCAGTGCCTCCCACACCTGCCCCCACTGCTCGGATTGAGGGCCTCTCGGCGAGGTCGAACTGCTCTGGCTGGTTCCATTGGGGAGAGCTTCCTGCAAACCCTCCAGGCTCTACAATTGAACACTGGCGTTGGAGATGGCTTAAAGGGCAAGCAGCATTGGCCCTTGGGAGCGGGCCCTCGGGACCCATGTGCTGTTCTTACTGGCGAATGCTAAATTTGGAGCGATCTTCAAAGGCATCCCCTTGAAAAGCATGGCAGTGGGGATGAGGGCAGCAGTTACTGTGGCAAGAGCTCCCTGGTCTGAGTGGGCTGCAAGCGGCCCTCTGAGATACAAACCTGTCCGTCCAGGGTGATGCCGCTTGTCAAGAGACACCCTGAGTAGGCAGAGAATCCAGTGGGTCAACAGCAGCCAACTGGCCTTTTTCTCTCCCTCATGGCCTCCAGGCACTGGGACTGGGCTTCAAAACCAGTCTGGCCTGGACTGGTGAAGGGAACTGGTAGCGTCAGCACACGGATATTGAAGTCCTGACCTTTGGGTGAGTCCTCCTAGTGCCGTGATGGCGAACCTATGGCACTGGTGCCCAAAGTAGCACGCAAAGCCATGTCGCCTGGCACGCGCAACCTTGCCTTTTTGTTTTCTGAGTTTCTGGTGTGCATGCCACAATCAGCTGTCTTTTGCGCATGCGGCAGTGCCGAAAACAGGTGTGTGCATGCGCACCGGCCAGCTGATAGGTGTACATGCGCGCCAGAACCCAGAAGTTTGGCTTTTCCGGAGCATGATCCCTTCATGCACGCAGCAATGCTGAAAACCAGCCTGCGCATGTGCGCCAGCCAGCTGATTATCTGGTGCGCATATGTGCTAGAACCCAGAGGTTTGGCTTTTCCAGACCACGGCCGTGACAAGCGCACACGCATGTGTGAGACATTTCAGTGTGACCTTTTCGGCACTCGGTGCCGGAAAGGTTCACCATCACTGTTCTAGTGGCTTCATGGAAACACAAAAGAGGAGAGGGGAAAGAACTTCATGAGAGACTGGGCTTAAACCAATTTCTCCTGTTCTCCCCCCCTCCCCCCCGCAACTGGACACTGAACAATCCATGCTGGACCCATGAAATTGCACACTTTTTGTCGAGTCTCCAACTTGTCTTTTTAGGGAAGGTTGCGGAGGGACTGGTCAGCTTGCAGGCCCAGATACGAAGCCTTTTCAATCAGGAGTTTAGGCCATTGATCACCCTTGCAGAAGGTTTCCAGCAGGCTCAGGATGAGCTACAGGATCTCAGCAGCTTTTGATCCCATCAGTCCTGGCATCCTTCTGGATGGCCTTAGGAGATGCGGAGGCACTGAGGAACTCGGTGTGCCTGTGCCAAAGATGTCGTGTGGCGGTTTCATCTTTTCCTCATGACAGGTAGGAAAAAAGATGGACAAAGCTGTGAGGGAAATATGGGAAGTTGCTGTTAGAAAACAGCATGGTCTTCCATGAAGAACCATTGTGCGATTTGTGCCTCACTAGAAAATCCTACGGCACACTTTTTCTTCTGGATACATTGACTGGATTCACAGAATATGGTAAATTATACCCAGGTGAACGAAATACAACTGCTGACTTCACATTCCAGGTCATTCCCAAACAAAGCAACCACACACGTTATTGGCCAAGACAAAGGCTGTGTTTCTATAACATGCTGAGTCAAAACTTGCCAGGCACATTTCAGTCGGGTCAAGCACAGGACTGTTGGATGGGCGGAGGGCCCACAGGGGGTCCTCCCAGCCACCCGAAGAGAAGCTGAGCGGGGTGCTGGAGGCCGTGCGGGCCCTGGCTCCTCCGTGATTCCGAATTTCCAAAGATGACCAGGAGGAAGGGATGGTGCTCAGATTTGTCAGTGACACGTATACTGTAGAGAAGTGGTTACGTATATAGGAGAGAACAAGAAGATTCGGATCTGGACATGCTTGAACAATGAGCCAAAATGAGCAAGAAGAAACTTAACTGGATGGAAGAGATCTGGGAAATCCACTAAAGGCATAAAAGAAGGAGGGGGGGGGGACACTGGCCCAGCAGTAGTACCTGTGAAAAAGATCACAAGGCAATCACAAGTAGGACATGGATCAATAGTGAGATGCAGGTACTAGAAAGGCAAAATACTTAGGGATGCATGAACGGGGGCATCAGGCACAGTTCAAGGGAAGGCCCTGTCCCCCTCTGCTGCCCCGAGCAGGGCCCCCTCAGCATGACAGTTCAATTACAGCAACCAATGGGTGTCAGGGCAGAGAAAGGGAACAAGACAGTGAGGGGCCTGGAGGCCAAGTCTCACAAGGAACAATGAAAAGACTGGATCTGTTTGGTGGGAGGAAGAGAAAATGGAAGGTGAAGGCTTCGGATGTGTCAAGGTTGATGTATGGGAGGGAATGGACTTGGCCTCAGGAAAAGGCCCGTCCCCATCACTGGAAGTCTTAAAACAAAGGCTGACTATCCAAAAGGCTCTTGCAGATTTGCACCAAACAGCAGATGGAACTAGATGATTTCTGATGTGAAGCCTGAAAGTGCAATAGAAGCATTATTTTACAACCTCTTTCATTCCAACAAAATAACAGAACAATTAATATATGTACTAGAAATGTGATGCAACATTAAAATTTAATAGAAAAGTGCCTAGAAACATCTATCCCAAATGAAGTAGCTCCAGAAAGAACAATGACCAAATTACTTTTAAGATCATCTCTTTTTTTTTTGTCAGAGAAAGAATGACCCAGGTTGGGTGTTGACAGATATGCAGGAATCTAAAGCATCTGCCTGTCTAGCAGCCTCTTTAGAAACGCCGCAACAGCAGAGAAATCCTTTGGCATTTGAAGGCTGCCCTGGGGTTACCCACCTCCTCAGAAGCCTCTGGGGTAGTTGAAGGAGCAGCCTTGGGGCCTGGCTAACGTCCACCATCAGCTGGGTGGCCTCACAGGGTTTGTTCTCCAAGGCCATCAGACTGACCTTCCAGAGAAAAACCAGTTAAAATGCAGAGATGGGTTCAGGTGAGTTCAGGGATGAGATGGCCTCTTGCTCCAGGTTCGGTAACAGGATCACGGGGTCCGGTAAGCTCTGACGCTACTACAAATGGAAGATTGGATGAAGAAAGTCTGGAGGTAGAAGGCATCACCTGTGCAGAAATCCAGCCAGAGAGGGATCCTGCTAGAAAACAAACATCCATTTAGGCATGCAGGTTTATTGATAATATTGGTTTGCTCCCCCTCACTGGCTGCTTTGGGAGCAAATTATTGCAAAGGTCAAAGCACTGCTTTCCTTTAGTCTTGAGTTCAAGGGTGGCCCCTGTTTGGCCAAGGAGAGAAAAGGTCCCCTGGGCTGGCCGGGCTGGTTTGGTGCCCTTTGGGTGGAAATGTCGGGCCAAGGGAGTGGCAGCCGGTGTGCACACAAGCCCACAGCAGCCACTGCTTGACGCGCTGGCAGCTAGCCGGCAGCTGTTAATGGTTAATGTTGCCATAAATCTGCTGGAGAGGGAAGTTCTATCACCATACCTATCAGAGGGGGAAAGAACATCCTGTTCCAGATTGTTTTCATTCCTCCCCCTTTCCCTCCTGCTCAGCGTGAGAAAGTCAAGTCCACCCCTCCTCACCCTCCTGGGGGAGGAGTCCCCCCCTCTCCCCTCCGCCATTTTCTCCATTTGTGTGAGGCAGCCTCATCTCCTCTGCGCTGCAGGGTTGGAGGCCAAGAGCAGCTGCTTGGAGCCCAGGCGGAAGGACAGACTGCTCTCAGTGTTGCAGGTCACAGGAATGGAGCCCTCCCTCCCCCCCTGCAAGGAAAGCATCCTGGGGCTCCCCCCTCCACTGATACATTACAGTTTGCAGGACGCACCACTCGGGGGTTTCCTGACCGGCTGCCACCCAGCCCTCTCTGCTTTTTTCTACCCCCCCTCCTTTCTGAAATGGGGCTGGTTGTAATTTAAGCAAGAAAGTGTGATGGGTGCTCTGCCTCCCCCCCCCACTTGGTGGCTGAATCCAGAAAGAGGCAACCCTGGGCCACTGGATGGGCCTCTGCGTGGCACTGTTAAGACTCTGGTTGCTGTATGCCACACTCTGGTCTTATGAAGTGACTGATTTTCTGGGCATGCTCAATAATACTCTGTATCGTACAACTAATTCATGCTTGCACCTTCCAAGCAAACTAATAGTGATATAATATTAGCTCATTGATTAGATGGGATTAACAAATTGAGAGAACTTCCCCACCCCCTCAACACAAGCTGTTCTTACACTCAGTGGTTGGTGAGAAACCTCAGTTCCATGTTTGATCTGCTGCCATGGTCCATAAAAGCTGCCAAGCTTTGAACGAGGGGAAAAGCAGGCCAAGGCCCAAAGTCCCCTGCAGTCAGTGGGGACTGCAAGCCACTCAGGCTCCTGGCATAGGTGAGAAGCGGGTGCAGCCGGCCTGGGCAAGGGCTGTGCAGGGACCAGAGGCCCAACCAACAGGCGTGAGGGCTTTGGGGCCTTTCACCAGCTTGGCTGAGCGGGAATGGAGGCTCCCTCATCAGCCGTGGCTGGGCACTTCCTTTGAGGCGGCTCTTGAAGATCCTTTGGAAACCTGTGATTTTTAATGCTGATTTTATTTCCTGTCATTTTAATGTTTGCTTTGCTTATTTTATATTTTTGTCCTTAAACCTTTTGTGTTTAACATTAAATGCATATTTCTAGGCTGCTCCAAAAGTTCACGAAGTTGCTCTGTGTGTGTGGGTGGGTGTGTTGATGTGGTGGGAGGTGAGGGCCTCTCTTGCCCTGCGGCGTTCTGCTGGGTCTGATTAATGTCCTGTTTAGGCCTTCTGAGAAGCATCCCTGCTCCATGGGCCGTTCCTGTCCTGGTTTAGGGTCCCCTTTGCCCTGAATTGACAGCAAAATGTTAGTGGGGAGAAGGTACCTCCTCGGGAAGAAGCAAGTGCAGGAACATAGAGAACGACTGTGGATGATGGTAATGAAAGAAGATGGCAACTATTTTGTGCTGCAACCAGAACTGCTTTCAGCTGAGCCGACTGGTCAAGCGAGGCCTGGTTGGCCTTCCCATCATTTCCATAATCCCAGTTCAGCCCGATTTGGGAATAGGGCCTTCTGGGTGCACAGAACACCAGGGCCTCTGGCTTTGGGGCTACTATCGAAGTCCACCTCTCCTATCTCCCCACACCCTCAAATGCCAAATTCTGAAGTGGGTCTGGAAAGCTCAGACAGGAAGAAGGGTCTCTCCCGCAGCTGAGTTACAGGGGCTCTTCCATAATGAACTTGAGACCTTTGATAGGCCCCCACAATGCCTTCTACTCAGCACCTGAGTGAAAGTTGGTGATTGCTCATTTGTGGAAGCACAGCACAACACCAACCCCCTTGTGATATCAGCCTATCTTTGAAGTGCTGTTCTTGAAGATGAAGCAACTTGGCTCAGATTGACCTCCCTGCGGGTCCCACCATCTTCCTGGTACCTGTTTCTTGATGTTAACATTTTTTTGATGGTGTGATGATTTTTTTACTTTTTGTTATTAAATTGTTTGGCTCAATCAAGGATGTAATCTTGAGGCTGACAAAATGATGGCCTCCTGGCATCGATCAATGCAGAGCTTTGCGGTGCTTTGGGGACTCTAAAAATCCAAAATAGTTGCAAAAAATAATTAAAACTGAAAAATCAAAAAGTTGTCAAAATAGAGAACCTAGTTGATATTGTAAGGTCTCTGGTCATACTTTCACTTCCAAGATTGAGGTGCTCATTTAAATTTTTCTCCCCCTTCCCTCCCTTTGTGCCACTGTTTACAGCAAAGTTCTTACTGGGGAGAAGTCAACCACAGAGTCCAGACTATTTTGAAAACTTGGGTTATTTCTGGGTTCTGCATGTTCCTCTCTCCTTGTGTTTGCCAGGGCCCAATAAGCAAGACCTCAGGCATTTAGTGATACTATACAAATACATTTCATGGGGGGACCCTGTACCTGGCCCAAATAGTGTTTTTAAATTCCCATCATTCTCTCTGGGAAAGTTAAGTATACAGTTAATTCAATTGAAATTAATTCTTAACAAGATTTTTATTGTGATGACCTATTCAGTGCATTTAAATGTCTCCATTTGACTTGTGATTATTCTTTGTTTAAAAATTGTGAAAAACAACAGATTCTTGGAAGCCTTAAGGGTAAAGCATAATCGTCCCATAATCAGTTGATTCTTGGCCCCCTCTCTTCCACATATTCCAATATGGCCCGCCTTTGTGCTTTCATCGTTTCTGTCTTCAAAATAACCATGGAAGGGCAGGGCAGGAGGTCTCTTGTCCAGCTCTCCCACCTCTTTCTTTATGCTCCCCAGGATGCGATTCAGGCTTTGGGAAGGCAGCTGCCCAGCATTTGGACAGGCTGGGGCTTACCGTCTATGCCAGTGTGCTGGACCTGAAGAGCTGTGGGGCAGAAGAACTTCGGCAGACGTGCTCCCCACGGCTGACCCTCCTGAAAATGGACCTTACTAAAGCAGAGGACATTCAGCGAGCCCTGCAGTTCATCAAGGCACAGACCGGAAGGACAGGTAATTGGCCCTCAGCAGCTCTCGGTCCCATAGAAGATGCTGAATAGTCTCCGTCTATTCAGAAGTAGCTATCCCTCTTTCCTAAGATGCTGATCCCCAGGGATCATCTGACTGAGGGGATGAGGATCATGGAGACTTCTCCAAGTGGGAAGACTACGACTGGCCTTGAAATGGTGTCCAGTCACTGGCCTATAAATGCCAAAGGAAAGTGCCCCCAACCTGTTTTCAGAATTTCCTGTGTCCATTGACCTAATGTGACCTGACCTGACCTCCCTCCCCCAATGTGCTGATTTCCAAGGTCTCTGCCCCTCTTTGCTCTTGGCCACGTCTCTCCACCCAGGCCCTGGCCAGCGTGTCCTCCTGTGGAGGGAGTTGATCTGAGATGTTCTGAGGACAACTGTTCTGCCCATAGAAGAAGCAATCAGAAAATAGCCACTGCCAGGGATTACTGGTTTTCGTGGGCTAGACTTCATGTTTGGCTTAATTCGTGCCCCCCCCCAATCTCCTCCTTCTCTCAGGCTGCAGGGAGCATTTCCATACTTCACTGTTTTGTTTCAATGGGCAGGTCTCTGGGGCCTCGTGAATAATGCTGGGTTCAACGACACCATTGCCAACGCGGAGCTGACACCGCTGCCCCACTTCCGCACCTGCATGGAGGTGAACTTCTTTGGGCCCTTGGAGCTGACCAAAGGGCTGCTGCCCCTGCTCCGCTCATCCCATGGCAGGATCGTCACAGTCAGCAGCCCGGCTGGTAAGGAACCCCTTCAGAAAACGGGGCTTGCTCAGGCTGAGCCCACAGGAGAGAGTTAGGCCTATGACGAGAGTGACCCTCAACCACCTGGAAAACAAATGTGGTTTTCTGGTTCTGGTTCTTTAGCAGATCCTTCTGAGGGCTTTATCTGCAACTTTATTCGCTAGAAATAGGTGTGTCCCAGTGGTGGGTTTCAATTTTTTTTACTACCGGTTCTGTGGGCGTGGCTTGATGGGTGTGGCAGGGGAAGGATACTGTAAAATCCCCATTTCCTCCCTATCAGTTGGGACTCGGGAGGCAGAGAATAGATGGGGGTGGGGCCAGTCAGAATTTTTACTACTGATACTCCGAACTACTCAAAATTTCTGCTACCGGTTCTCCAGAACTGGTCAGAACCTGCTGAAACCCACCTCTGGTGTGTCCTCCCCTTCCCTGGACTACGACAGGTTGCCACAGCAACTTGGTGCATTGTGTGAACCGAGGCCCTTGTGCCAAGCATTGTGCTCTATGCAACTGCAATTAAAGTTGCTGGCTGTTATCCTGCTCACCAATAACAGTGACCTGTGGAGATCTCTGGGGAGGAGGCCCTTGAAGCCTTTGGGATGGCCAATGAGAGGCCTAGCAAGGCTTATTTGTGTTCCCTCAGGCAATATGCCCTACCCCTGCTTGGCCAGCTATGGGACCTCCAAAGCGGCTCTCAGCCTTCTGATGGACACCTTCCACTGTGAACTCGCACCCTGGGGGATCAGAGTGAGCGTGATTTTTCCTGGGTACTTCAAAACAGGTAAGGCTGAAAATACTTGGAAAATGCTGTGCTGTATCCTCCTCCTCATTCTAGCCATGGTCTATCCACTCAGTGGTGGGTTGTCCCCGGTTCGCACCGGTTCTATAGAACCAGTAGTAAAACTGGCAGGAGGTTCTGCCCACCAACCCCGATGTCATCGAAACGCTTCCGCGCATGCGCAGAAAAGCATGTGTGCAAGCAAAGCAAGCACACATGCACGGCCCCGCTGCGAACCGGTAGTAAAGGTAAGTAGGACCCACCCCTGTATCCACTGCAGGATGAAGGCCTGTTCCACATGTTTCCAATACGGTCCTGAGTTTGCCAGTTGGGCCTGCAGTATTTGCTGATGTTGTCAGTTGGGCCTGCAGTATTTGCTGAAGTTGTCAATCTGTCTTGTTTAAGGTCTCTTTTGTGGACACTTTTTATCAAGTGGAATCCATTCTATGACTGTCTTGGTCCACCTGCCCTCAGTTCTTCTTGCTATGTGACCGGCCCATTTCCATTTCAATTCTTTGACTCTTGATGGAATTATATATTTTCATTTGTTCTCTAATCCATGTGCAGGCTTTCTATCTTGTCTTGTGATCCCGAGCATGTATCTTTCATGGCTCTTTGTGCCACTGGTAGCTTCTGTATCAATTGTGAGGTTCATGTCCATGTTTCACTGACATACATTAGAGTAGGTAGCACACACTGATTGAAAACTTTTCAAGCGTAAGGGGAAATTGTTCTTCAGAATTAGGCTTAGCTTGCCAAATGCCTCTCAACCACATTTAACAATTTCCTTTATTGCACCACCTTCCATTGAAGTATACAGTATATCTCTGTTGTCCAAGGTATACAGCATATAGTGGTCTACTATATCTAGTTCTTCTGCAGATATAATTTTTTTTCTTTGAATTTATTGAATTTATTAAACATGACCTGGCTCTTTTTCAGGTTTATTTTTAAGCCGAATGGTTCTCCTGCTTCGTGCAGCTCTTGTATGTGGCCTTGTAGCTCTTCTGGGTCTTGTGAGAAGAGAACATCATCATCTGCAAATCTTAAGTGATTTAAATAGGAGCCATTGATTTTTATTCCATCTTTTGCCCAATCCAGTTTGCAAAATACTTCTTCAAGGCAGACCAAGAAAAAGATAGGCGATATTGTATCATCTTGTGTATGACATAGCTGTGCTATGTATGGATATGTGCATTTCTCCCACATACAGAAACTTGACATATACTTTAAGATCTCTGCTGCTTTCCAATGAGATTTTTCACCGCAATCTTCTGAGCTCAGCAATTTCCCTGGAAAGTAAATGCATCTCAGGAATTGGTCATGCCAAGAGGTCCTTATCAGTGGACGTTTCTCTGCATGTTGCATGACTTAGCTACTCTCGGGGAAGCTCACCAGGGGGCTTCCTGTGTATCCTTGCTAACCTTCCTTCACGAGCGGGTATTCCAGAAGCCCTACAACAGAGCTCGAACAGGAGACGGGTGGCCCTCATTGGGGTGGAACCTGCAGCAAGGACTCTGAATGTCTAAAATGATGGTGAGATTGTGTCGCATGCTGTGTAGAGCAGGCAAACACTCCTCTGCTCTCATTTAAAAATACAAACCGAGATTCTTGGAAGACCAGGCTTTACATTAGCAACCATCTTGAGTTTTACAAACACCGGCCTTCTCTGGAGCCTTATGAAAGTAAAGCTCTCCTCCTCTCTCCCTTTCCCTGCCTTACAACAGGTGGCAGCTGTAACCCCGAGTACTGGAAGGAGAGGAAGGACCAGCTCCTTGCAGCTCTACCTGACGACCTTCTGGAAGCCTACGGAGAGGAGTATCTTGAGGAGATCAACAGGCAGTTTGTGGACTTCATGAAGATGGCTGTGGAGGACCTCAGCTCGGTGGTGGACAGCATCACTGACGGCCTCCTTTCCCCCAAGCCTCTGCTAAAATATTACCCAGGGAGAGGCCTGTGGCTCATGTACTTCATCCACCATTACCTCCCTCACACAGTCCGGGACCTTTTCCTAAAAACCTTTTTTATCAATCCAAAACTGCCACAGGGATTGTGTCCCAAGGCCTGCCACACACAAAAGCTGTTGTGAGAGCTGCTCGGGTTCTTTGGCACCATCACCAGAGAATCTCTGGAGAATGTTTCCTTGGAAGGAATGTTTCCTTTTTATTCCACCCGTTTCCAGCTAGCTAGAAGAGGAATTTGTTCCTATAGAAACAAGCCAGGGCAATTCTGTCAGTCCTGGGTTGTCTCTCACAATGACTTTCCTTGGGGGGATGGGAAGCACAAATGCCCTGGTCCTAGAGACAAGGCCCGAGACACCTGGGTCGGGATAGAAGCCGCATCCTTTCTAAACAAAGCCTATCTGGACTTTCTCTCCCCCACCCCCGGTCCCCCAAAATGTGCCAAAGGAGAGGTCAGAAGCTGCTGCTAGCCGAAACAAAGAGCTTCTGGGCACCTCTAGTCTACCATATACCTCCTTAAAAGTTGCCTCAAGTAAACTAAGCTACCTTCTCTTGCCACGTGCTGGGCAAGGACTGACCTCAAAGTCGTGGCCTTTGGCTTCTTGGTGAACCAACCTCCTCTGTGGCTTGGGCCAGTTCTCCTCCTCCGCTGCAGCCCTCATCATTGTGCAGGAATAGCATCAAGGGGACCTCACTGTTGAGCCAATGGCCTGCCATGTTTTTTCAAAAGGAGCACAACTGTATTGTTACTTAGTTAAATAAAAAAAAAAATTATTGAATTGAAAATTATGTTTTACTGGGAACCACCCAGATACTGTTGAGTTCAGGCCAGGAGCTCATGGCTGTGACCCCCCTTAAAAAGGCTCTGCAGTCAGAGAAGCGGTGGCCTCCCACCCCTATTAGCTGGCTCCGCAGAACGAGGCGGCCCCCTTCCAGGCTAAAAGGAGGGCAGGACAACCATGGAAAGAACCGAAGAGCTTTCTAGGGCAGGGCTCTCCAACCTTGGCAACTTCAACTCCCAGAATTCCGCCCCGTGTCTCTGGGAGTTGAAGTCCTCCAGGCTTAAGGTTGCCAAGGTTGGAGAGCCCTGTTCTAGAGGCTTCTCAAAGGAAAGCTTCTTAGCGCCGGCCTTTGCTTGTTCTGCTATTGGACATCTAGGATGGGGCTATCACTTGCCACACACTTGTTCAGTTTTTCTTATTTGCTATACAGTTGCTTAAAGTTGTATTCCATGACACGATAGAGCAAATTGAAGAAGTTTTCATCTTTTCCGTAGGTCAAACAATTTCAGATTAACTGGGAAATAACAGAGTTGGAAAGGACCGTGGAGGCCGCCTAGTCCAACCCCTGCCCAAACAGGAGACCCCATTCCGGACAAATGGCTGCCCAACCTCTTCGTGAAAACCTCCAGTGATGGAGCACTGTTAGTAAGGTAGCAAGCAGAGTTACCAAGGATTAAGTCCAGAGTATAAATCACTTTATGTTCATGCAAGCAAACCTGCTGGGGTTTCTCAAGCCCCATCAGCAAGTTCCCTCTGCACGGCACGCACCAAGTCAGGCGGCTCTCCCCCTGGAACAGACCTCTGGTTGGAGAGGGGAGCCGAGACCAGACACATGCAGAGGAACAAGGGCTATTTGGATGAAGAGCAGGAGCTACTTGGCCTGAGAAGCAAGACGATGGAATAGCCACATTCAAATATCTGAAGGGCTGTAAAGAAATCGGGTGTATTAGCCATTTCTCCAGAACAGGAAGACCCAGAGGCTGAACTACAACTGGCCCTGTTGGCTAGGATTGCTGGAACCTGGAGTCCAAAACCATCTGATAGGTCAAAGTGACCCCAGTCCAGCCCCAGAAAGCAGGATCAATCAAAGGGGCAGTTTCCATCTGGTCTGCAAGCTCCTCTTTCCAGGGAAGGTCCAGGTGAAGAGTGGTTGCGTGGCAGCTTCAGAGAACTCTGGGTGAACATTATCTAGTCCCCTTTCAGTTAGGGATTCAGACCAGGGTTGGGGACAGACGGCATTGATTGCACCATGGAGGACCTGTGGCAGGAGCAGCACTCGATACCACCAATCATGGAACCCTTCTGGGCAGGCTTGGCAAGTTGGGGATGGTAGCACTGCATTGTGCTGGTTCTCCTTCCTCCAGGGCCAGTTCCAGTCATTGTTGATAGGTGGGAGAGTGCCAGGTTGTGGCCCCTACTTTGTGGGGTGCCTGTTCTCTCTCCCCTGCTCTTTAGCATTTACATGAGGCTGTTGGGTGAGGTGATCCATCGTTTGGGGTGAGACATCATCAGTACGCAGACACCCAGCTTTACGTCTCTACGTCCCATTCCCTTGAGTGATGCCGTGGATATCCTATCCCAGTGTCTAGGGACCGTTGGGGACTGAAGGTTGCAAAACAGGCTCCAACTCAACCCTAGCAAGACAGAGAGGCTGTGGGACCCCTGGAGACAAGACTTCCATGTCTGGTTCTGAAAGGGTTTGCACTGCTCCAAACAGACCCAGTGCACAATCTAGGGCAGTGTTTCTCAACCTTGGAAGCTTGAAGATGGGTGGACTTCAACTCCCAGAATCCCCCAGCCAGCGCTGCTGGCTGGGGGATTCTGGGAGTTGAAGTCCACCCATCTTCAAGCTTCCAAGGTTGAGAAACACTGATCTAGGGGATCCCCTGGACTCCTGCTCAGAGCAGGTGACACCCATGGGTGATGCACCGGTTGCCTCCATACTTGTACTGGGAGGCCCTACTCACAGTAACTCATGCCCTTGTAACCTCCAGGTTAGACTACTGTTATACACTCTACATGGGGCTGACCTTGAAGACCACTGGGAAACTTCAATGGGTGTAGAATGCAGCCGCATGGGTAGTAACTGGTGCCACCTGTGCAGCACACGTAACACCATTTCCTGTGTGGGCTGCATCGGCCACCAGTGTGTTTCTGGGTGCAATTCAAAGTGCTGGTGGTTACCTATAAAGCCCAATCTGGCTTGGGACTGGGGTACCTGAGGGATCGGCTTTTTCCCATAGTCTCTACCCATCCGCCAAAGAGTGTCAGCTGGCAGGGACCAGAAGGCAGTATTTTCTGCAGTGGCTCCTGCTCTGTGGAACATCCTCCCTTCAAGATCCAGTCCTTCTAGTCTTTTGTAAAACTTTGAAGACCTGGCTTTGCTCCTGAGCCTGGGATGCTACGTGTTTCCTGACTGTATTGTTAACAGGCCAAGTATCTTGCTCTTGTGTATCTTGAGTTGGATGTTTTAATGCTTTTTTACTGGTTTTATTGTTTTAAAAGTTTTTTTCAAATTTAATTGTAATATATTTTATGAACTGTAAGCCGCTCAGTCATTGATTGAAATGGGTGGCCATAGAAATTAAACCAACAACAAATTTAGTAAATAGAGTACGCATTAGAACCGCCCACTTGCAAGAATCAAGTGGAAGCCATGGGATGATCCTTGGATCCTTCCGTTCACCGTTTAGGGAAAAGCTGCTTGTGATCAGCCCAAACTCCCAAGAAGCCCAATCTTTGCGGTCAAGTACAAGAGGCCAGAAGACAGAAACAGTGTTTCAGTGGTTCATTACATGGTTTAAGAGGAAGATACACAAACACTGGGAACAGCACAATCACTGAGCACACACGGAGGCTCTTACCCACAAAAGCCAGGAAAAGGCAGCATTTGACTGCACCCACAGGGGAGGAGACCCAAGTCTCGGGAAGCTGGATAGGGCAGGCCAAGCCCATTTTCTGAAGAGTGTTGCAAAGGGATGAACGTCTATCATTTTTTGCTACTCAAGTGTAGGAGGCCTGGCAACAAAGACATCCCCCCACCCCCAATTCCCTACGGGACAAACTGCATGCTCACAATGAAAACATGGGACTTTCAACAAGAGCTCTGGGCCCGTTCAGAGGGAAGCTTTTTCGATTACCATTGGTAGGAGAAAAGTTGCCTTTGAGGTCAAAAGCACCAGCCTCACCTGATTCAGGTAAACGGGCTGATGCAGGTGCCCAGCCAGGCCTTACGAGTGCCCAAAACAAGGAGTGGGAAGAGCTCGGAACCATCCCAGGCAGGGAGATCCTTGCCTGAACTCGGGGTCGAGACCCTCGGGGCCCTTGGAAAGACCTACCACTGACCATATTGGCAGGAGGACAGGGAGGGCTGGAGCTGCTGCTTAAGGTCAGAGCCACCACTTCCTGGGGAAGACAGGATGGAGCCCAGCCAAGCCAATGCTGGGCCTGTTTGGGGACCCAGAGGCCACCCAGGAAGGGAGAAACAGGCAGGGCCATAGGAGGGTGGAACTGGGGGGGGGACGGCCCAGGGGGAGGGCAATGCCTTTTTAGCAGCACTCCAAGAACAGGATCACTTGCTAAGCAGCCACTTCCAGGGTGCCTCAGAAGGGCCGCCCTGACCTGGGCTGAAAAGCCCCTGATGATGGTGGCAACAGGCAGCAGATGTGAAGAGTGGTCATGAAACGAATTGGTCACTCAGTGGGTCCCAAATGGAGCCCCCAGGATGGCTGCGGATGTGAAACCTTCTGATGCGCCCAGCAAGATGCCTTCTCAACAGCACAACGAGTTGGTACAGATACAGCACAATTTAGCCTGTCCGATTCTGTCAGGCACAAGGAGTCCAACAGGAAAGGGGGATGCATGTGGAAATCCTCCTGCCTGTTTCCCCAGGCAGGGCTGCAGAAGCCATCCAGGACATCTACGGGCTTTGCCAGACAAAGGGAAATACTCAGAAGATGGGAATGTAGTTGTCAATCTTTGCTCGGTGGCGCTGCGCAATGCATTCCGCGATCCACACAATGTTGCGACATTCTTGCTCCTTCAGTTTCACAAAAGCGTAAAACACACCAAAATGGAACTGGTTCAGGAAGGCCAGCTTGTTCAGCTTCACCTGCAGGGAAGAGACACACCTGAGCAGGCGTCCTGCTATTCTGGGAAGCCCCAACCGTCCCGGGGAAGAACCACTTTCTTCAATGGGATTGGCAGGGGAGATTTTTGCAGTACTGGCAGACAGCATCGCATATGGAGGGCTCCCACGTGACCTCTGCTGTGATGGCCACCCTCACCCAGAGGTGAGCCTGTCGCGGCTGAACATTGGCCTTAGAAGCATGGCTATCCCCCTGCTGAAGTCAGGCAGCTGCTCTTGAGGGCGCAGCTCACCACTGCCCTGCTCTGGACTAAGGGAGCCCCCTGGGCGGAAGCAGCAGAACGGACTCTATGCTGCGTCTGGATTTATAGCTAGGAATTGAGGATTCTCCTCTATTCAACTGCAACTTTAGCTATGGCATAAAGGTATGGAGGGCAACAAGGCTGAACCACAGGTTCTTTGTCCAAAGGCCTTCAGCAAACCTGACTGCATGGAGTGAAAAACTGCAGAAGACAGCAAAGGATGGCTTTGAATTAATCCGCTGCCATCTTCTGATGCTCATCATCCTCACAACACACAGAGGGCAGCCTTAGAAAAGGGTCCCAAGAAGAGCCACAGCACAAGAGGGAAGGCTCCTCTGGCTGCTGCCCCTCCTTCTCCCTTCCTGAGGCTATCACAGGCTGGGGAGAGGGGGCTTCTCTCTTTGTCATAGAGTTAAAGAACTACATGGGTATGGGGAGCTCCCACCTGCTCACCTCGTGCTCAAAGAATCGGTCTTCGAGAGTTTTGTCACCAGGGTTGCTACCTGCTCCTTCAAAGAGCAATTTATATTCCTGCAGGAGAGAGAGAAATGAGGGGAGAAGCTGGCATCCCACACACCCGTGAGGCACCTTTCCTCAAGCAGTAAATGGAATACACTTTGGTTGAGAGGTTGTAAGAGCAAAAAAAGGCACCACTCAGGCTGCCTTTATGGACATGTGCCAGAACATCCTCTCCGAGACAGGGAAGAGCCAATTTGGGGTGGTGGCTAAGGGGCTGCTGACCTCGAAACCAGAAGACCCTAAGCTCTGATTCTGCTTCAGGCCTGAAAAGCGGCTGGGTGACCTGGGCCAGCCCTCTCCCTGCCCAGCTCACAGGAGGAGAAAACCTGAGCTGCCTTGGTTAATCAAAAATAAAGGAAGGGTAAACATCAACCCAGTCTCATTTTCATTTTCATTTTCATTGGACCAGTACAAGATGAAAGCAAGAAGAAATGTCCTCTCAGCAAATGCTACCACCTGTACTGGGAACAGCAGCACATCCAGGACTCCAGCCCAAAGATCCAGAGGAGGCCAGGCTGGGCCATACCTGTACTGAGGAGAGTCACAAAAAAGACACCGGCTCTAATGTAAAACTCAAAGTTCAGAAGGACACCAACGCAGGCAGCACTGTTCAAGCCGGACTGCCCTTGTGAACTGGGCTCTGTAGCTCCCTCGCACTGACCAGCCCCACAACACACGGGTGCCCTGGAGCCCTTACCGGGTAGTAATTGGCCACGGTTTTGACTTGCTCGTAGTCATCTGCCCGAGCGAGCTGAGCCAGGCCCTCGGGGTGGAGTTTGCCACAGTGGGGGAAGAGCTTGGCGCGGTCCTCCTTGGACAGCTCGGTGCCAAAGGAATTGATGGTGATGATGAAGGCTCTGCGATCCGCTTCGAACTAGAGGGAAAGAGGGCCAGGTCAGCAAGGGAAGCAGTCGTGGGTGGGTGGGTGGGTGGGTGGGAGGGTGGAACCAAGGCAGCATCAGAGACAAGAGGATGGGGTACAGTCCATTCAAAAGCATAGAAGAGACCAAAGATAAAAATTGTGAAAAGCTAGAAAACACAAAAATATATTAAACTATTAAGTAGATATAAAAAAACAAGTCCAAAAGAATTTAAACTTGATGATGAGCATGAAATTGCTAAAATGTGTAAACTTTTGTTGAGATTTTAAAGAGAAGAGGAACAGGTTAACAAATGTATGATAAAGTGGGCTTTTTGATTGCAATGCAGGCAGTCCTCAACTGAGATTGGAACTTCGTCACTAAGCAAGGTGGTTAAGACAGTCATACCCAATTTTGTGACCTTTTCTGCTACAGTCATTGTGAAAAACTGTGGTCATTAAGTGAATTGTGGTTAAATGAATCTGGCTTTGCCCATTGATTTTGCTTGTCAGAAGTAATTATGTAGTATGTATAAAGACACTTCAAATGTTTGTTGGAAAAACAAACAACACGAAGGGACATTTTAATCAAGTTTGGGTATAAAAAGGCTGAAAAAATGGATTCAAATACATAGTTTGATACAGAGGATTTTAAAGGTTAATATTTAATTAAAGCCAGAACATTTCCTTTTAGGACTAATGGTAAACAGTTAGCAAAAAGCCACAAAAGTTTATTTAAAGATACAATTACTACAATGAAATTATTATATGCACTGAGATGGAAAAAGGACACCACCCACTGTGGAGGGATGGTTGGTGAAATTGAAGATCTCACCGAGATGGTCAAATTAACATTTGATTAGAGAAAAGATTATCTGCATTTACTGGACCTAATCCTTACTAATAGAGAATAAATGATAGAGGGAGTTGAAGTTGGCAGAACCTTGGGTGAGAGTGACCATGTCATATTGGAATTCAATATAATGCAAACACAAGCAATAGAACATAATCCAGTGTCTTAAATTTTAAAAGAGCTGATTTCCACAAACTCAGAGAGAGCCTAAAAAAAATTCCATGGATGAAAATCCTAAAGGGGAAAACAACTCAAAGAGCATGCGAAACTCTGACAAATCTGATCATAAAAGCCCAGTCCAACACCACTGAAAAAGAAAAACAAGAAATCCAACAAGAAACCAGCATGGCTGCACATCAGCTACACTCTGATAAACTGAAAGACAAAAAGGAAAAGTACAAAAATGGAAAGAGGGACTAACTAAGGCAGAGTATCAGCAGATAGCCAAAATCTACAAAGAAGAAGTCAGGAAAACAAAGGCTCAGAATGAACAGAACTAAAAAGTATTGTACAGGCAATTCATGAAGATGTTAAGGAACGAATAAACAAAGTAGAAGTAAAAGAGGTGAAAGAGATGATGGGGAAAAATGAACGACGACTGAAAGTAGTGGAAGAGAAAGCAGAATCAACAGAGAAAAAGGTGGAGGAGATGGACTATAGACTCATAACAATAGACAAAATCAGGAAAGAACAATTATATATCTGGAAATGGATAAGGCTGAATTTTATTTAAGATTCCAAAATATAGAAGAAGAAAAAGGAGAGAATTTACCCGAAAAAATTGCCAGAATACTAGCAGAAGCAATGGAAGAGAATGCAGAAAAAATATTAAATGGGATAGATGAAACTTTTAGAGTACATACAAGATACGCAATGAGAAATAATCTACCCAGAGAAATACATGTCAGATTTACCAAACTGAGAACTGAGAATCTGAGTCTTCGGAGAGGGATGGCATATAAATTGAATTAATTAAATTAAACAGAGATTTTGCAGTTTATGAGGAACATGACGATAAAATATAAAGGTAGAAAGATAACAGTGTTGAAACAAGTCCCAAGAAGGGTTAGAGATCTAAGAAAAGAATACCAATTCTTGACGAAATGCTTGAATAAAAAAGGAGTGAGTTTTAGATGGTTGGTACCAGAAGGAATTTTGGTGAACTGAAAAGAACAAAGACACAGATTAGATACAGTAGAAAAGGCAGAATTATTTTATCAACAATATATAGAACACTAAGAAGAAGAGAGATTGAGAGAAGAAGGAGGGGCAGGCTACCAGGAAGAAAAAAGAGAACAACTAAAAGAGACAACCAAGGAACAAGAACAGAGGGCAATAAGAGAGGGAGCAAGAGCGAAGGAAGCAAAAGAACAAAGGGAAATAAAAGTGACTAGATCAACTAAGCAAACAAATAAGTAAAATATGGAAGAATTAAAAATAATATCAATAAATATAAATGAACTAAACTCAGCAATAAAAAGAAGAATATTTAACAAATTAGAAAAACTAAAACTAGAGATTATATGCTTACAAGAAGTTCACATTAGGAAACAACATAAACAGCTGTTGGAGCAGACAAAATTGGGAACATTATATACAACGCTTGCTAATCAAAGTAAAAAAGGGGTAGCACTATACATTAAAAAGACAATCCAATCTAAGCAAATCTTTGATGATGAGGAAGGAAGGGTGTTAATGGTCGAAATAAGAATGAACCAAAATAAAATATTGTTAGTGGCAATATATGCCCCAAATGATAACCAAGAAGAATTCTATGCAAAATTGCATAAAAAAATAATACAATATGAAGATGAAGATATATGTATAATGGGAAGATTTCAATGTGATTGTAGATAATGAATTGGATTACAAATCTACAAAAGTGAACAAGAAATTTAGAAAGACTCTTCCAAAAACATTTTTTATAATGATAGATGAATTAAGTTTGCAAGATGCATGGAGACAAAGATACCAAAAAGAAAAGCAGTATACATTTTATTCAAATAGACACTTGTCGTGGTCAGCATCAGTTCTCCATTCAGGTGAAGAGTGTTTGGACGCCTATGGGATGCTTAGAAACGGAGCGGGTGTTGTGGCCTGCCAGCGGCCTGCGCAGCCTGTTGCTGATCCCGACGATGAGGAGGCTGGTGTGGTGTTGCGCCAGCAGCCTGTGCATGCAGGGGCACACAGAGCTGCCAAAAGGCAGGAGTGGTTCCTCAGGAGGAGGTCTCCTCGAGAGGAAGGCTTGGGGCTAATTGGCCACTCCCTTAGCCTATTTAAGAAAGAACGCAGCTTGTAACAAGCTGCAGGAAAAAACTTTAGTTCGCTAATCATCGCGTTGGGATGTCTCTGCAACCTTGCTTCTGGACTTTCTGCCAACTCCAGTAAGACTCTGACTATCTTATCTGTTGAATTCTGGCAGGCTGTTAAGAACGTTTTATTAACAGCCAGCATTTGCTAAAACTGCGTTATTTGAGTAAACTAAGTTTTGTTCAGAGTTTGTGTGTGCTGTGTTCTTTGGGATCCGTAGCTGGGGCAGAACAGCGGGTGGCTTTTCACTTGCCAGATGAAAAGTGTCTGGGCGGTAGCAGAAAGGAATTGGGGGAGGGAGGGAGGAGCAGGAGAAAGGCACCGCAAACACTTTTCACGCCCAGAATAAAAGTTTCTGGCGTCCGTGATCTCGTGAGAGTTCAGGCACCCAGTCCCTGCAAAAGAGAATTACCTGTACATTTTTTTAGCCTGAGGGAAACTGTTCTTACATGCAAAGAAAAAAGAAAAAAAGAAACCAATGTCCAATACCTTGTGCCATATTAAGTTTTTCCAGACTTGAGCAAAAACCAAAAGGAGCAGAGCTGCCTTCTTACAGGTCGTAAAACAGCTGGGACCCAGCACAGGCAGAGACATCCAAGGCTCCTCCTCTCCTGCCAAGCAAGCAGGAAGCTGAACCCCCACAGAGCAAGTGCTAAGTTGGCTCCTACCTCCAAAATTGGGCACATGGCATCTGCTGTTGTGCCTCCCAGGCTCTTGCAGAACTTGTAGAAGGACTCCAGGTAAGCCTGGGGAGAAATTGGCCAATAGTTAAGATCTGGACAGCAAGGCCGACAAGAGCAACCCATGCAAGCTACAGAATGGCCCACAGAGAGTTTGGAGCTGACAGCCTGGAGGGGGCACTGCCCTCCAAGAAGGTTGGGGGGGGGCACCCAGTTTGGCAGAACAGTGAGCAGCTTTGGGACAGGGGAGAATCTTGAAACCAAATCCCCAGGTGAGACAGTCTCTACGTATGTTTGGGAACATACAAAAGCAATCAAAGCAGACAACGTAACGGGTGGGCAATTTGCAGGCTACTTTGGGCATTAGCACTTAACATCTCCCCTCCTGAAATCTCTGAAGGCAGATGGACTGGCCTTTTCTTTTCGGAAGATTCAGCCAGCCAGGCTGGACTATGAAGGCACACAAGAGCTTCTTAAAGGAAGCAGGCATCCTCGGCCAAACCTGTCCAGCAGCCCCTTTGCTCAACTCTCTGCCCAGGGAGCTTGGCAGACCCCACCCCACCACTTCCCACATTCCTTTTTCGCTTTGATATCCACTGGGAGCCATATGTTTATGACCTCTGGCTCGTGGGAATCTGTCTGATCAAGCAAAGTAGGTAGAAGCAGCATCCTGGGCTTTGCCAGGCATGAAATGAACCAGGAACCTGGAGCAATCAAGCCAGTCCTTGACCTCCGTGCTTGGAGGCCGAGGGAGTGGCAGCAGCTTCCCACAGCACACCTGGCATTCCCACCTCCTCACTCTCCCTCGTCTCACAAAGTGCCAACACACTCTTTCAGCAGCACTACCAGTTGTTATATCATGGCAAAAAATTGTTACACTGAACTCCCACAGGGCAAAAACTCAGGTCTTCCATCAAGTGCTACAAGTGGTCCAACTCACCTTTTGCCCTTCAAATCCAAATGGATGCTCATCCCCCATATTTACTTCTCAAATATAACATGTGTGTTAAATTAATTCTGAGAGTTCTCTTAAACAAGTAAGTCTATCAGATTAACTCTCCCTCTGGCTGCCATCCAGAGACAAGAGCCAAACCCGGGGGTTCTCAACCTTTTCTTCATCACGGACAACCCCCCCCCCTTAAATACCATTTGTGGCTACCACCAAGACTCAAGATTGAAATCGTAACATTTCTTCAAGCTTTTGCAGAACCTCTGTGATGACATCTCAAAGACAGGTTGAGACCCCCTGGCCTAACACATCCTTACAAAAGCAGGACTTCTATAGAAGTTGCTCTCTACTATTTGTTTACTCTGCAGTTCCTATGAGGGACTGAGGAGAGCAAAAGGGAGCCTCCAAGGTGCAGGAGGCTGAGGCCTGGCCAACATGGCTCCTGCCCCCCACCCCGCTGTGGAGGAAGAGGGGGCTTTGTCCTGGCCCTTCTCGCTTCAGTTCGTCCTGCAGACCCAGCAACATTGCACAAATGGGAGAAGCTTTGTGGCACCGCATTTATTCGTCTCTTAAGCACTAACCTTATATAAAGTGTTTCGTATAATTTCTATGTTCATCTCATCCAGGTCCTGCTCAGATATGCAATCCTGGAAAAAGGCGGCTGAAAGAGAAGAAAAAGGGTGAGCAGGAGAAGAGAGACCCCTTAGCATCCCTGCTCAGGCCTGCAGCTATCACTGCTTTGTGGAGGAAGAGGAGGAGACCCCTCACCTAGCAGGCCCTGAGGTGCTCCACAAAGACTCAAGCCAATGACTAAGCTTGGCAAGGCTGCCAGTTTTTCCGTCCACCCAGGACTGAGCTCCATTTGATAGCTACCCTCTTATCTTACCAAGAGGTGTGTCCACCAGGATGGCATTGTATAGCTCAGCTGGTGTCTGGGCAATATTCACAGCCTCCATCTGCTCAAAGCTGCCCAAGGGATGGCACTTGGGTACCAATTCTGCAATGGAGCGTTGATGGAGTGTCCCAGTAATCAGCAGAATGACATTATCGATCATGTAGCTGTAGCTGAAAGGAAGCCACGACAGCAGGGTTAGAAAGCAAGCACCCCGTCCCACCCTCTCTCCAGGGCAGTTCCTGTCGCCATCCACAGAGCCTCATCACTCACATATACAGTTGTGCTCATAAGTTTACATACCCTGGCAGAATTTATGATTTCCTGGCCATTTTTCAGAGAATATGAATGATAACACGAAAACCTTTCTTTCACTCATGGTTAGTGTTTGGCTGAAGCCATTTATTATCAATCAATTGTGTTTACTCTTTTTCAATCATAATGACAACAGAAACGACCCAAATGACCCTGATCACAAGACCTGATGAACAGAGGTCAGCGTGGCATTGTGGCAAAAGCATTGGATTAGAACTACAAAGACCCAGTTCCAAGTCTGTCCTCAGCCCCAGAGGTTTGCCACATGGCACTGGGTCAGTCACTTTCAGCCTAGCCACAGCAAACACAAGAAAATCACAGGTCTTCTCCGGGAGGGGGGGGGCAGCCCCTTCATGCTCAGAAGCAAGCCGAAGCAGGAGTCTGAAAGCCCTGCCAGAGGTGGAAGTAGAGCAAGGCTGCTTTACTCTGAGAAGCTTCTCAAAAAGCTGCAAAACCCGTTTGCTTCAAATGATGCCTGTTTTACTACAGATCTTTCATAGTGAAAAGGTAAGAAGGCTCCTCTCCCGAGCAGAGTGCGCAGACCAGCCCTTAAGGCTGGATAGCAGGACTGATCAAGCCTGCCCCAGATTTATTTATTTATTTATTGGTTCGATTTATATGCCACCCTTCTCCGGAGACTCAGGGCGGCTTACAATGCGTTAAGCAATAGCTTTCATGCTTTTGGGCTTTTTGGGCCCCCCTAAGCGGTGTTCTTTTTTATACAAAGTCAGCTTATTGCCCCCACAATCCGGGTCCTCATTTTACCTACCTCGGAAGGATGGAAGGCTGAGTCAACCTTGAGCCTGGTGAGATTTGAACTTGCAGTAATTGCAGGCAGCTGGTGCTACTTAACAGCACTTTAGTCTGCTGTGCCACCAAGGCTCTTCCTTGAGATGCCCTCAGTCCCACTGCACAGCCCAGGGCAAGGGAAGGCAGCGTACCCACAGGCTCTTGAAGCCTCATCTGGGCAGAACAGCAAAGCTGCCAGAGCAGACAGTGTTCTGAAAAGCAAGAGGGCATGGACCCAAAAGATTTAGGGGGCCAGGAAAGGAGTTTGAGTTCTCTGCTGTATCCCAAGCAGTCCTGAAAGCAACCAGACCCAGCTTCTGATCAGGACAATCAATGTTTCCACTGCCTGCCAATGCTTAAGATTTCATCACACCCGCAGAGTCAATTCTCATGTGACCTCTTTACATTTTTGGCCTTTAACTCTCATTATAAAACCAGGAGTTAGTGATTTAAAACACTGGCTGTCACATTTCTTTGTCTTCCCTTTCTCACTTGTCTATATAATTCTATCATCATATCCTTTCTGTTCAGTTCCTCAGTAAATGACTTTTGAATCATCCATCCAGGAAGCCAGAGATGCTTAAAATAGACTTTACCCTCCTAGGCACCTGCCTGCTTCTTCCGTGCATCCTAATTCCACCCATTCTTCTGCATTTCAGATCCAAAGCAGCAGATCCAGCAGCTGTCTCCTCAGTTTCAGAAGGACAATGGAAGGATTCTTTTAGGCAGGCAAGGTCAAAAGGGGGCTTTGAGAAAGGACTTTATGGATCACACCAGTTCACTTACACCAGGAACTGAATTTCCTTGAGCCATGACAGTCCCACAATTTTTTTGAGAAAGTCATTGTCCATTCCAAGACTGAATGCCATTTTGAAGGAGCACTTCCATCATCCATCAATAATTTCAAATCATCCAGATGTTTAGATATCAGATTTTCAAAGAACTGCTACGCTAGGGGTAGGAAACCAGCACACTGCTACTTTCCCACAGTTTTTTGCCACCTTGGTGCCACGCAAAATGACATTGCTGAATCACAGTGATATAATATTCTGGAATTTAACTGTAAACAATATCTATGTATGTATGCATGTATTTATCAAATTTATCTAGCTGTTAATCTCACAAGAGATTACTCTGGGTGGTGTACGATAATCACCCATTATTTTTGTATCCTGTTTCCGGGGACCCCCAGACCTGACAGCATAACCAGGTCTTGAGGGACTTCTGGAACTTTGAAAGGGAGAAGGGAGCTGATCCAATGTTTGGGGGCAGAATCCTCCACAAGATGGGTGCTGTGGCAGAGAAGGCCCGCCACCTTGGACCCACCAAATCTAAGTCCCTGGCTGTAGGAGGAGTGGCAAGACCTGGTGTGGAGTCAAAAAAGGAATCAGCCTAGTATCTCTACATAGCCACAAATGGACTGAGTCAGGCCCTTATTGAATTCTGTTGACCCTTCTCTAGTGCCAAAATAGTGCTAACCATTAGTTGAGTAGATTCCTGTGTACATGCATGATTAGCAATAAAATCAGTTTAATTGGGCCTTCATGTGTGGGTCTCGTCTTTTGCGCCTGACACTGGCAGATGGCATCAGCAGCCTCCTCCTCTGCCAATCTAGTGGGACAGGCTGACATAATCAGTCAGAGATCAGCTGTGTGAATATGAATCTCTCCAGCAGAGCTTCCCAAGGACTTTTCCATTCCTCAGCCAGGAATCTGGAAGCCCCAGTGTGAGCACAGCAGCGCTAACCAAGCCCACGGATGTCTTGATATTAGGAGCCCCCTCCCATAGTCTCCTTCTGCCAAGCATCCTTTACAAGGAGACGGGAGGGTGGTGCAGCCCTTCAAAATGGGGAGAGGGGGCAGAGGGGAAAGCAGGGAGAATGTGGGGACATACACTCTTCAGGAGGGGTTTAGAGAAACCACCCAAAGGAACAGGGGATCCCAGAGAGGTTTGTGGCTCAGTCTATAGGGGCCCAGGAATGCGCTCATAGGCCTGAGAAGAAATGATCTTTTTTTTTAAAAAAAAAATTGATTTATATGCCGCCCTTCTCCGGAGACTCAGGGCGGCTTACAATGCGTTAAGCAATAGCCTTCATACTTTTGTATATTTATACAAAGTCAGCTTATTGCCCCCACAAACCGGGTCCTCATTTTACCTACCTTAGAAAGGATGGAAGGCTGAGTCAACCTTGAGCCTGGTGAGATTCGAACTTACAGTAATTGCAGACAGCTGGTGTCTGCCACCAGGCCCTGCAGACTAATGCTTCCATTTCGGGCATAAATACTTGGAAAATTTATTTCTGAAGCACTTAGTTAGAGATATGGTTTGATGGCAAAGCCAGGTTCACTGTGTTTTGCACCTGGCCCCAGATTTTAGTAGCCTGTTGTATAACTACACAGCCACACTCTAAAAAAAACAAACAGTGGAGCCATGCTGCAACTGCATCTACCTTCAAGATGGGATGCGCAAAATCCTACAATTTTGGGTTGTCCCCAGGTGAGGCAAAATGAGTTGCAAGGGCAGCTGCAACCATGTGACCAATGCTCCACCTCTTTTTTACACACCTCCTCTTGCCACAGCCATGCTTGGCCTTGTGTGGCCACAACCTGCAACCGCTATGGTTGCAATGTAGCTGGACTGTGCAGTGGGGTCCCTGACTTAGAACTGGTAACTCTGGAAGAGGATTAGTTCCCTGCTTTGGTTTTTTAGCAGCCACTTCCATTAGGCTTCATCACTGTTCTGGACAAAATAGCAGAGTTGGAAGGGATCTAGTCCAACCTCTGCACAAGCAGGAGACCCTGTACCGTTCTGGATAAATGGTTGTCCAATCTCTTCATAAAAACCTCCAGGGATGAAGCACGCTAAAGACAAGCCATTCCGCTGATTAATTGTTCTCACCGCTAGGAAACGTCTCCTTCTTGACCTTACAAAATATGTCTGTGTTGTCTCCTGAGGACTCCTGGACAATCCCCGCAGTTTTTTCAGCAAGATTTCAGAAGTGGTTTGCCATTGTCTCCTCCCTAGGACTGAGAGAGAGGAAATGGGCCAAGGCCACCCGGCTGGCTTTGGGCTCAAGGCAGGACTAGAACTCACAGCCTGCCCACTTCTAGCCTGGTGCCTTAATCACTACACCAAACGGGCACTACTCAACCACAAAGGAAAAAACAACATGAACATGGGATTTCTCACTCTTGTCATGACAAGCCTGCTAGGTTTTCTTCTGGTCCACGATTCTGCACAGTAGGTAAGTGGCTCCAAAAGAAAATCTGTCTGAATTGATTTAGATGAATTAGCACATGGCTGTGACCTCTAGATGATTCGACCTGACATCTGGAACCAAGCAGGGACAGCCCCAGTTGTGAAAACTCTTGGCCAGACAAGCCAGTAAAACCACCACCCGGGAAGAAAGCGTCTGGAACACCGCCAAGGCAATCGCAGGAATGCAGTCATCAGGAGTGGAGCTTCATTTGAAAGGTAGTCCATTTTTTAAAAGTTATTATACATGACTGCTGTTCTGTTCTTAGAAAGCTTCTTCCTAAGAACAGGGAAGGATCAGCTGCTGCTCACGTTGGCAGTTTTGGCTGGACTGCCCCCACCAGGAACTCCTCCTCTAGGTTTTACAAGCTAGAAAGTAGAAAGTATATTCCTCATTTTTGCAGATGGTATGATAGAAAAGCATATATCCCAATGCAAGTCATTCAATGACTATCTTGAAGATCGCCCAATATTATCTGGTTGTTGCCGCAAAAAAATCAGCCTAACATTTCTCTGCCTGGAGCCAGTGACCATTTTGCACTCCTCGGCTTCCCCAGGGGACCTCAAACTCCAGTGCCCAGAGGCTTTCTTAGGAGATGCATAAAAGCAGCCAACTTCTCAGACCAGGCCACCCAGCACAGCAGATCGCCATTCAAAGCAGCTAAAAAAAAAACATTTTACAATTTCCATAAGGGAATATACTTATAGTCTGTTTAAACAGGAAGCAGAACAATTGAATGTTATTATTAAACTCTTTTAAATATACAGGTAGTCCACACTTAATTATTGTAACTGGGATGGGCAACTTTGCCATTAAACAAAGTGGTCACTAACTGGGAAATCACATGATTGCAACAGTGGATGCAAAGAGGCAAGATTAGTCATTTTCATACTTTTAAAAAATATTTGCTTGACTTCCGTTGGCACCGCCGGCGTCGCGGATGGTCTTTTCAGACTGCCAGCCCCGCGATTCCGTTGGAGCCGTTCTGACAGCGCTAATCAGCTGTCAGACGGCTCAAAAACCTCTCCTTCGGGAGAAGAAGGAGAGGAGAGCCGGTGGGCAAGGGTAGAGCTCCCTGGGAGCCCCTGGAGCAATTCCAGGGGCTTGGAGGGTGAGAGCTCCCCGTTCAGCCCACTGAAGCTCCGGATCCGTGGCGACTCCGTTTTAAACGGAGCTAGACGCCGGCGACCAACTCTGCTGTCAACAAGAAGATTAATTGATTCCAAAAGCAGGCAGAAGGGAAGCAGGAGAACAAGCCTTTGCAAGTATGTTGCTTAACTCCTGGGATACATTGTTTCTATTTGATTTTGCTGAGCGAATGGCGTCTTTATTATGGCTGGACTGAAAGTGAAAGCTAAGTGCTTGTTAACAGATTTGTGCTTAGAGACTGGACTTAAGCTGCTGGGATTTGAGAGCTGAGTGTAAAAAAGACTATCTTGCTTGATAAACTACAAATAAATTTGAGAAAGTTGCTTAAGAGATGTTTTGGCTTTGAAAAGAAAAATTTTCTTAAAATAATATGGCTTCCAAGCAAGGAGTTTCTGAAAGTGGTGGAAGCTCTTTAATGGCGTCAGAAATGACACAGAGAACTGATTCACAGAGCCAGGAGGATTTTTTCAGAGATCTTACAGAATTTATAAAGGAAGCCACGAATAACCAAATGGCAATTATTAATAACTTTACAGCAACCATAGAACAAAAATTTATAGAGCTGGTGGAGGATTTAAAAGCAAATGAGGATGTTTTTGAAGGAAAGCACAATGACAATGAAGGAGACATTTTGATTAAACAGAGAAGCTGGATTTGGCTGATTCTCAAGGAACTTCAAACCCTTTTCCTGCCCTTGTGGAATTAACCAACAGTACTTTTCAAAAACATAATTTGGAGCAGAGAGAAGAAGAAACTGATCAGCCCTACGAGGTTTCGGAAGATTTGGCAGAGGCTTTCACACAATTAATTGAAATGCAACAACTGGACTTTTTTTTGCAAACTCATCGAGTTAACTCTTCGTTCTATGGACTGACTGATTATATAAGCAAGAAGAGTCGATATGGGGGCTCCAAATCAGAGGAAATGATTCCAAGAAAGGGGCAAGTTTTTAAAGATACATCAACCCCCAGTTGAAAATCAAAACCTCCTTAAAATAAAAGCAAGAGGGAGGAACAAAGATTGGAAAAAATATAGAAAGAAAGGAAGAAGGGAAGATTAATTTTCTTTGGTTTAATAATTGATGTATTAATGACTAATTACAATGATTAAGTAAATGAATTAAGAATTCAATTAATGATTATTTAAGGTTTAAGGAAAAATATTTGAATCTTGAGAATAAAAGTAGGAGGGAGAGTAAAATGATTAAGAAAATGAACTAAGAATTCCTTACAGATGTATTATGAGAACTTTAGGCTTTGAATGATCCATTAGTGTTTGTTAATGTTTTTAAAACTCTTAGGCCTAAAGGATTATATGTTACCTTGAGTTTAAAGGGAGGTTGATGAATAATTTGTAGAAGGGCAGTTAAGGGGTCTAGGGAATTATAGTCTTGCATTATTAGCATATTTTAGCGTATGTTTGATAAAACTTATACCCTTTTTTTCTTCTGGGAAGTCGGGGAAGGGGGGTGGGAAGGGGGGGTGGAAGGGGGTTTATAAATGTTTAAATATACAAGTGAAAATGTTATCTGTTTGATTATAAAAAATAATAAAAACCTTTTATTCAACAAAAAAAAAAAAACTTGCTCCTGGGGAAGAAAACTATGACAAATCTAGACAGCATACTAAAAAGCAGAGACATCACCCTGCCAACAAAAGTGCGTATAGTCAAGACTATGGTTTTCCCAGTTGCAATGTATGGCTGTGAAAGTTGGACCATAAGAAAGGCTGAGCGCCAAAGAATTGAAGCCTTTGAACTCTGGTGCTGGAGAAGACTCCTGCGAGTCCCTTGGACTGCAAGGTGATCAAATTTGGCCACCTAATGAGAAGGAAGGACTCACTGGAGAAGAGCCTAATGCTGGGAAAAATTGAGGGCAAAAGAAGAATGGGACGACAGAGAATGAGGTGGCTGAATGGAGTCACTGAAGCAGTAGGCGTCAGCTTAAATGGACTCCAGAGGATGGTAGAGGACAGGGAAGCCTGGAGGAATGTTGTCCATGGGGTTGCGATAGGTCGGACACGACTTTACAACTAACAACAACAAAAAACCAGCATTTTCAATTCCTGTCCACAAGATTTAGTATCTGGTCTCATCATCCCAACGTTCTTTCGTTCATTTCTTACTTTGCAGAACATTTAGAGTAACTGCCAAATTTTCTGTTTTGGACAGCTTAGGCCCCCCTTAATCTGGAATTGTCACAAAATTCCCCTCTTTAAATTCAATTCTCTTCAGCTTCTAATGAATTCAACACAGAAATTCAAGGCTAGAATAAGGAGTTGTGATCTTAGTGAACAATTCATAAGCATGAAGTAAGAAAGACTCTAGAAGCTCAGAGTTTTCCCTAGATAAATGAAAGCAAAGAGTGTTGTGTTTCCACATAATCCCCCCCCCCCCCCCGGTGGACTTGTGCCAGCCAGATTGCCAGGGCTTTTTGGCCCTGCAGATCCAGCACTTACGTGATGAAATCCAGGAAGCTGGCCAAAGGCTCGTAAGCGTGATTCCGCATGTGGCGGAACTCCACAACCATCTTCTCCTTAAGCTTGTCATCAATGACAGAGACAGTGAGAGGAGAGGCCTCATTTGCCAGGAAGTTCCCATAGTCCGTACTCTGGAGATGAAGCTTCAGATCTGAAAAATTAAAAACAAATTTCAGGCAGGAAAATTGATGGAAGACAGACCTGGCAATCACTGACAATAGTTTCCCCCCTCTAGGCTGGAGCTTGGCATTTTTACTTGCTTAATGTATAAGGTATGTCAGCTGCCACCTTAGCCTTGCTTGTGCTTCACCACTAGGCAGTGAAAGACCTCCATGAACTGTGGGGGGAGGGGGAATGAAGGGGGGAGTGCCTCGGGAAACTAAAGCAAGCGCTGTATCAGTTGCCTCATACCAAAGAGGTGGGGGGGACATACCAAACTATGCTTGGACTGTCCTTTAGGAAAACATCTTGCCTGAACTGGATTGGTTGCACTGGGGGAAGCAATGAGAGACAGTTAAGGGAAGGAAAAGTAGAATTTAGGGATTTTGGCGCACAATTTTCAGTTTTGGCTTTGCACTACTGCAATACACTTGATTTCTAATAAACTATACCTTTCTCAACAAATGGAGCCAAGGATCGTTTTTAATTAGAAGTTTGTGACAGGTCTAACAAGGGGTACCAACTGTCTTTCTAGGGATCTAGAAGCATCAGTCCCTTGGGACAAATCTCTGACAAAACAGGCACCTCTTTCCAGTGCCTTTTCCTATCTAGTAGCTAAGACACCTTCTGGAAGGCGTAGCTGCTAGGGAGACTTGAGTGGCCCTGCATGCTTCAAATCCAGGTCACTGCTGAGTCGCACTTGAGAACCCAGAAGGTATTCTGCAAGAAGATTGCATAGACCAGTGATGGCTAACCTTTTTGCCACCGCATGCCAGGAGGGGGGGACGGGGGAGGGTTGTGCGCGCACGTGCCCACACGCATGCGCGTGCAAACCCCCCCCCGCTCCTGGCACATGATGGCCTGGTAGGCCCGTTTTTCTTTCTTACATGGTTCCAGATCCTCTCTATTTATCTGGGAAGGGCGAAAACAGCCTTTCTCACTCTCTCTCTCTCACTCCAAAGGCCTGAAACGGCCCATTTCCCAACTCCTGGTGGGACAGGAAGTGACGTTTTTTGCTGTCCCCAGCCTCCAGAGCCTCTCTAGGAGTCTCTGGAGGCTGGGGACAGCAAAAAACGTCACTTCCTGTCCCACCGGGAGTTGGGAAATGGGCCCTTTCAGCCTCCGTAGGGCCTCCAAGAGAGTGGAAAAGGCTGTTTTCGCCCTTCCCAGATACACAGAGAGGATCTGGAGCCAGGTAAAAAAGAAAAACGAGCCTTCCCCACCCCCCAGGCCCTCCAGAGGCAGGAAACAGCCTGTTTCCCTACTTCTGGTGGGCCCAGAAGGCCCGAAAATCAGCTGGCCGGCGTGCACATGCACCCCAGAGCTGAGCTGGCGTGCCCACTAATATGGCTCCGCATGACACCTGTGGCACGCGTGCCATAGATTCTCCATCACGGGCATAGACTGACGACAAACAACGGCATGACAAAGTAACAACGGTGTATTGGAAGATCCACAAGAAATACCATTTGCCTGCAAGCAAGAACTGGTCAGACCACAAAATAGACAAAATAATAGAAAACGTAGACGCTAAAGTGGTCTGGAACTTTAGAATTCAAACAGACAGGCACTTGCCCAGATTCTACAACTGTCAATAAGAAAGACACAACCCGTCTGAACAGTGGACTTGCCAATACCCGGAGACAGCAGAATAGAGAAGATAACAAAACAAAACAAAACACAAAGACCTTAAACAGAAATGGAACGACTTCAGCAAAAGAAAGCAAAGATAGCATCAATAGTCCTAGGCTCCTTGGGTGCAATCCCAAAACAGCTGGAGCACCACTTGAACAGCATGGGCATTGACAAATTCACCTTTGATCAGTCAATTGCAAAAGGCAGCTTGACTCAGAATAGCTGATATCCTGCGATGGAACCTTTAACACCATCAAGCATCAACATCTGCCTATCTGAGGTCTTTGGGAAGGACTTGACAGATGGATAAAAATGCCAAATCCAGTCTGAACATCTGCTTTACTATGCGACGAACAATAATAATCGAAGTCTTTTTAGCCAAAGAAATGAAGTGCAAAGCACTAGGAATATAGAAGTGGGCAATTGATATACCTTCAATCCACTCCTACATCATACAAGACCCAAATTAAGCATCCTTGAAAGATGGTGGATTATTTTTTTTTACTTTGTGAGGGACCTGTCTCTCCAGCTTCTCAGTATCCCAACAACTACTCCTGCCGGACTGCTTCCCCATATCTCCCACCTCATGCAAATGTTCCTCAAATAGCAAATGTTCCATAAAAAGAACAGTCTTTTCTTGCTGCAAGTCCAATGCCAGCCCCAACAGACTGAGCTAAGGCAGCTAGAATAAAGACTAGTTCAGCTCCTCTCAGAACAACTGGGAGCCTTAATCTCCCTCTGACCTTTTCAGTGGTTCAGTTTGACATGTTCTAGCCAGCCAAAAGTCTCAAGTCTTGGGGTAGAGATGAGGGGACAGAGAGGGGGGAAAGTGTGAGAGAGAAAGTGATTGGAACCAGATGGAATTGACATGCTTCTAAAGACTTCTCAGATTTTGGGAATCTGGAAGAGTTCAAGGCACTCTCTGCCTTCAGGGAATCCATAAATTGCATAATTACTTTTCAGTTCAATATCAAAAAGGCAGAACAGAGAAGGTGAGGGATTACATGCTAAATCAGGAGACCCAGAGCACCACTTTCTTAGTGAGTTGCACAGAGATAGAATGGAGGTAGTCCAAACATGAGTGCAGCCATGTATGAAGCACAGTCTAGAAAATGTTGACTTTCAGCTTCTGGGTGAGGTTTTACGGCATACTAGATGTGACCAAAATAGTAGAAAAAGTGAGTGAAATGAACAATGGCCAGTGATGATTCCTGGCCAGTTAAAGTCTTTCTGGGCAAAGGACAGAAGGAGAGATCACCCATCTGTGCCCCAGACAGCAAGGAGATTGCAGGATGGAAGTCTTGTGGTCCTCTCATGAATAGAGCGGGTGGGAGGGTCACAGAAAAAAACAGCTTGCTTGCACTTGTCATGCCCAACTTTTATAGGACATTGAGTTCAACCCTTTACTTCTTAAATCAATCTGAGATATAATCAATTTACAGTTGAAAACAAGAGCACAAAATAAACTTCTTGGACAGTCAGCTTTCCTTCCAAATTACAAAAAGCAATTGTACTTAAATCACTTCCAATTAGAATACTGCACAAAAGGGAGAAGTATTGTTTTTTTGATCAACAAACTTAAACCTAAAAAATGTATTATATTGATACATGAAATGAAATCATGTATGAAAAAGAGTGATGTTCACTTTTAAACAATAGAGGTTCAGATTGAACTTGGTCCAAAAATTGAAAGAATTGTTAGAAATGTTTAAAGGTGAACTGCACTGAAAATGACAAAGAGCCTTAGCACTTTGGATTCTGAACATCTACAACAAGAATCTGAGGGAGAGATCGCCATATTGGGCATTACAAATCCTAAGTTTTTGGCATAAATATGGAATATAAATGCCTAATGTGGAATATAAATGGGACAGGTGATCCTCAAAAAAGAAGAAAATTGTTTCACTATTTAAAAAATTGAAATAGGATTTATAGTCTGTTTACAAAAAGCATATATTTTAAAAAAGGATTTAACATTTGACTCGTTACCCTGATACCTGGGATAACATCAATGATGAGGAAAAAACAGAAACGTACTGGCTTTTATCTTATACCAACATGGGGAAAGGGCCTGGCACACAATGAGCGCAACTGCAAACAGAATTCCTGATGCAGCAACAGAGAACAGCTCCCAGGAATGAAAAGGCAGCCTGCTTGAGGTTCTGGTTCGTGGCTCAAGAGGCTAAAGAGGATGAGTTGCTCTTGACTTGGTCTGGATGGGGTTCTTCTACCGTGTTTCCCTAAAAATAAGACCCTGTCTTATATTTTTTTGAACCCCAAAATAAGCACTTAGCCTTATTTTCAAAGAGGTCTTATTATTTTGGGGCACGTGGAGCAAGATGGGGATCCTCTTGTCGTGTTACCTGATTTCCAGCTCTGCGTTTAAATATTTTTGGGGAGGCTTATTTTAGCGCATGCGATTGGGCTTATTATCAGAGGATGTCTTATTTTCGGGGAAACAGGGTATGTCCCTGGTTGCTGTTTGGGATCGCTCAGCTGTTGCTGGATTTGAAAGAGTTGAAACAATTGCAGCCAGAATGCCAAAAGTCAATTTAGCAAGGGTTCCCTCTGCCTTGGTTACAAGTCCTGCAAGGCACTTTGTACTTCACTCTTAAGAAGTATCCAGAAATTAACAGATTAACAGAGTTGGAGGGGACTTTGTAGGTCATCTAGTCCAAGCAGGAGACCCGACACCATTTCTGACAGATGGCAGCCCAGTCTCTTCTTGAAAGCTTCCAGGGATGAAGCTCCCACAACTTCCGAAGGCAACAGTTACAACAGGCGCAGAATGAAAGGAACAGCCAGGCCACTGATACAAGATAGAGGGACCATCTCCTTGCACAATTTAAGTCTTTTTTTAAAAAAAAGGACGAGCTGACAGTCTGCAGGGCCCCATCTCCCACCAGGAACCGGTGGCTAGGGGAGGCTGCAAAGGCCCTGCTGCCCCTGCTGCAGAAACCCATTTCGCTCCCACAACTTCCCTTTTAATACTTTTCAAGATTTTAATTTTTCCCAATTTTTAATGGGTTCTGTGTTTTTAAAGCTTATAAGCTGCTTCGAGTGTTGAAATAAACTGAACTGACGGGATATCCATTCAGAAATAATTGAACAAGAAAGCTTATATTTCATATTTTCAGTCATTAAAGAGACACGAAAGCAGCCCCGGTTGGAACCGCACGCAAAGCAGCCAGGCCAAGAGAAGAAGGCGGAGAGGCCGCCGCTTCCCCTTTTTCCGGCCCGCCGCCAGGCCCGCATCGCCCTCAGCCTCCCCGACTCCGAAGCCGCGGGGCAGCCCGGCGTTCAGCCCTCGAGAAAGCGGGGAGGGGGCCGCGGTGGCCCTCCCGGGAGCGGCGATCTCCCAAGCGGAGGTCCGTCCGGGAGCCGAGCGCCGGGAGCGCCGGGGCGGAGGGAGGGAGGGAGGCGCCACCGACCTTCCAGGCTCTCGCACTGGACCAGGTTGAGGTAGTCGGCCTGGCTGAGCACCCCGGCCTTGAAGCCGCGCACCAGGCCCTCCAGGTAGCCGCTGTCCACGTTGAAGTAGAGCTCCGGGAAGCAGGAGAGCAACATGGCGGCGGCGGCGGCGGAGCCCGGTCTGTCCCGTGACGCCCAGCACTTCCGCCGCCGCCGCCGCAGCAGCGGCCATAGAGACGGGCGGAGGAGCGGCTTCCGGCGCCGCCAGAGCGCCCGTCTGCGTGGGAGCCGCGGTGGGGCGCCTCTGCTGGACAGGCCCGGGAAAACTCCGCCGGAGGGATGAGCGGGTGGGCGGTGTCGTCGGAAGCTTCGGTTGTTGGAACGGGAGTCCGAGAGCCGGAAGGGGGCCGGGAAGTGCGGGCCCCGCTCGGGCAGGAGAGCCTGGGCCCTTCCCACTGAAGCGCCCTTTCAGCGGCCGGCCTCGCTCCCCAGCCCCTGCCAAGCGCCCCGAAGGAGCCGTCCCCGGCAGCGGCTGGGAAACGGGGCCAGGCGGGGGAAGGGGCTCCTGGGCCCGCCTCCAAGAGCTGCGAAGAGGGAGGAGGCGGCCGCCCCGACAGCTGCCAAATGCGGGAGGGAGGGAGGGAGCTCCTCCTGCAGAGCAGACGGTCGGAGGCACCGAACCAAAAGCCTCGGGAGCCGCCAGGGCACCTGCAGAGCCGCCCCGGGGCCTTCGTGTGTGTGTGTGTGGGGGGGGGGGGGGGGTGACTCGCTTTCTGGGCCTGGCTATAAAGTCCCCGCCTTCCTCTCCTTCAGAGGGCAAGGGCCATTCCAGAACGTTCCCTTGTTGGAAAGCCACCGTAATGGCCGAGGGGCCTCTAACCATTTGGGGAAACGGGGTGTGGGAAGGGCACCCCAAAGAAGACGGTGCCAGGAACCCCTGAAACAGCGCAGGAAATGAAAACAGCCTTTTTCCTTAGCAGAGTAAAAAAACCGGAGACAAGTGCTCGGGAGATGATTGCAAGTCTGGGCAGACTGCCAAAAGCTATTACTAAAAATAAAGCAGATCCTTAAGGAATCAGCCTAAAAATAACTCACCGAGGCAAAACCAGAACTCCCATTTCCTGCCCCTTGATAGGATTAACCCCCAGGATAGGAAAGACAAAGGTCCTGGGACAGGATTAATCCATTAAGGCAGGAAGATCCAGGGCAATCACTTCAACCAAAGGCATATATCAAAACCCATCAAACTCTTAGGAGCTTCAAAGGAAAACCAACATAAGGCATGAGTTTGCCTCCCTAATCTGCTTGCAAGCCAGGAACACTCCAGCTGTGTCATTTTTTGCTTCTTGCCTTCCTACATTAAAAGAATTCCACTTCCTGGCAGCTGGCTTCTGCATCCATTTCTTCTCAACATCTGTGGTGTGTCCCAGTTGGGAACGAACCAGGGAAATTTCTTCCAGCAGGTGTTTTGAGGGGACAAAGGCAGCACCTTCCTTAGGTTCTTGGAGGAGATACATTGGGCACCTTTTGCTATCACTAGATGTTACAAGACAGACAAATATCCTGCTGATCTTTCATAGAATGTGTTCTAAAACATTTTTTGCAGCACCAGACTCTACTCCTTTTTCCTGTTTGATCTTTCCTCCCAAATCCCATATTTCTACAACCTGAAAGATAACGAAAGACAAAAGAGATTCTGGAGAATCCTGGGCTGGCAGATACAGTTCATTTAGTGACTGTTCGAAGTTACGATGACACTGCAAAAAGTGACATGACCATTTTTCACACTTATGACTGTTGCAGCATTCCCAAGATCATGTGATTTACATTCAGATGCTTGACAACTGGTTCAGATGATGGTTGCAATGTCTTGGGATCACTTTTTGTGACCTGGCAAGCAAAGTCAATGGGAAAGCCAGAGTCACTTAACAATTCTGTTACTGATTTAACAACTGCAGTGATTCACTTAATAAATGTGGCAACAAATGTCATAAAATGGGGCACAAATTTCTCATTTAGCAACATAAATTTTGCCTCAATTGTCGTAAGTCAAGGACTACCTATAGTATACCTAGGACAAGTTCTCCAGAGACACTCTTTGAGTAATGTTTACATTTGTTTTTTATTCTCTTTGTACTATTTGCCATTCTCATGGGTGTTACCATATTTTTCACATGTATGAGATCTGTTTTTGAGTCACCTCTCTATGTTTTTTAGTTCTGGTTTGGAGAATAGGGAATAGTGCTCCCATTAGAAGAGACCAGAGATAGTTTGGCTCCTGCCTCCTGAGTTGAGGCAAAAGGATATTTTTGTAAATAAAAGATTCTGAACACCATATTCTGGAAAAGAGAAATCCATGGAAAGTAGGGATAGGTTTGAGCAATAAGGTAAAAGTCAGATGATGGCAATGGTGGAAATAAAATGAGAAGTTGGGGACCCTGTTAACACTCCTGTTTCGGTTGAGGTTGGGTGAAAGCTTAGAGATCCTAAATGGTTGAAGCTAAGGCTAAAGTGCTTTTGGCTTTCTGGTTTTACTTAACATAATTAATGAAAAAAAAAAGGTCACATTTCATGAGTTCTTTCTCATAGGTGATTTATTGGAATGTAAAAGGAATATATATGGACCTCACATCTATTCAAGATTAGTAAATGGCAGCCTGCATAATGCAAGCTAGTTCCTGCTACAGGGGAAAGTGCTGCTGAATTTCTTGCAGAAGCAGTTAGCGTTGAAAAAGCGGCAGTAACAAGTGGCACACGGGTCACAGCATGGCAGTTTGTGCCCAAGGCAGGATTCCTGGACACGGACACATCTCCGCGGGGAACGCCCTTCCCGCTCCTGGGCCTCCAGTGCTGCTGACATCATCTGCAAGGACACCACAAAGAGGCTCACAGTGGGGCAACATTTAACACAGGTCTGAGGAGTTCTAAAAGGAAAGTACCTGGAAAATACATTAAAAATGCAAAGTTGCTTTTTGCTAAGGAGAGAAAACCATGCTTGTATGTATGGCAGTTTAATATGTACGTTTTAAAACGAGTGAAGGCATTAACTAGAAAAATAGTTGGGGGCTTTTTTGAATTAGGGTTTATTATTGAATCTCCAAGTCTTGTTTATAGATTATGAATGGGTCTCTAAGAGGGGCGCATGGCCTGGTTAGCCACCAGTGGGCAAACCTGAGTTTCCTATAGCTGCCATCAGTAATGCAGCTTCCCAGGAGGAGAATTGATCAGCCCATATTTTTACCAATTTATTAATGTTTTGAATAAGACACAGCCATGAAAAACACAGCTAAAAGTAAGCCTTAAACTCATGTACTAATATTTTAAAGAAAATATACCGCAGCAACCGAAGAGGATCCAGAACTGTTTCTATTGCAGAAACGGTGTCAGAGACATTAATCTTAAATGCCAGCAGTAGCAGAAACAGCTAAGTCTAAAACTGCTCTGAAAGCCTAAGTTATGATCCGTATCTTAGTCATTTAGGTGCCAGGAGATTAGTTGGGTTAGAAGGGTTAGAACACCATGAGCAGGCATCCTTGCCTGCTCATTCTTCGCTCCGCTCTTCACATATAGGCAGAAAAACTCTTAACTGGTATGCAAAGCTTGAATAAAAATACACCAATGTGGTTTATTTTTATGTTTATACACATGGAGGGAAGCATGCAGTGAGCTAACCCAAGGTTCTGTCTGGGGGCCAGTGCTCTTCAACATCTTCATAAATGATCTAGAAAAGGGGATAGGAGGAGGATAGATTCAAGATTCAGAAGGATCTTGCCAGACTTGAGCATAGGGCATTGGTGAAATCTGGCTGGATCTTTCCAGCTCGCGCGAACCAGTAGCGCCGGTGGTGGGAGGCTGCGCCCACCCACCAAGACGTCATCAAGTCATCACTCTTTTACCCTCTGCACATGCGCAGGAGAGGTACGTGCACACTCCTGTTCCCGAACCAGTAGCAAAGATAAGTGGATTTCACTGCTGGCATAGGGCCTAGCTGATAAGATATAATAGCTCATCCAATTCTACAAAGCATCTGAAGGCAGGACAAGAAACAATGGAGAAATTTCCTGACAGAATAATAAATTAGTTGCCTTCAGAAGTTGTGGTTGCTGCATCACTGGAGGTTTTGAAGAAGAAGGTTTTGTCTGAAACGTATAGAGTCTCCTGCTTGAGCAGGACATTGAATTGAAGACCTCCAAGCTCGCTTCCAACTACCGTATGTTATTCTGTTAAAATGTAATTCAGTAGAGAGAAAAGGTTCTGCACTTAGGTAAGAAAAAACAAATGCACTGGGACAGTATAACCATGGCTGAACAATAGCAACTCTGAGAGGGACCTAGGAGTCCTAATGGACCACCAATTAAATATGAGCCAACAATGTGTGCAACTGCCAAACAAGCCAATACAGTCCTAGGCTGCATCAACAGAGGGATAGTATAGAGCTAAAACCAGAGACATTTTTATTGGGAATATTACCGGAGAAGTATAGTAAAGAAGATACATATTTGATTATTCATATAATAACTGCGGCTAGAATAGTATTTGCAAAAAATTAGAAAGCTGATAAAAATCCCATCAGAAGGTAAGATAATAAAGAGAATTTTAGAATGTGCAGAAATGAACAGATTAACATTGAGAATAAAAGATAAAGAGGAATCGATGTATTTCAAGACATGGGGAAAATTTTATGATTGGTTAGAAAAGACATATGAATAAAGGTATAGAGATAAAATGGATAGGGAAAAGATAAATAAGAGAAAAAAGAATAAAAAGAATAGAAACCCAGATGACACTAGGTAAATGAAAAAGGGGGGGGAGGGAACTATAAAAAGTGTACATGAATGATGAAATAGTTGTAGTTATTAAACAAATAAGAAATTGAAATGAAAATGTATATGAATAGAAAATCGGCTGCTCGGATACCATTCTAGATTGAATTGAAAGTGGAAGCAACAAGGGAGTGGAAAAAGAGAGAGGGGCAGAGAAAGGGGAAAAGGGGAGAAGAGAGGAAAGGAGAGAGGGATAGAAAAGAGGGAAAAGGAGAGGAAGAAAGGGGAGGGGAAAGAAGAGCAGGAGACAGAAAAGGAAGAAGAGTGGGGGAAGGGAAGGGAAAGTAGGAAAGGGAAAGAGGAGGAATGAAGAAAGTAGAAAGGGTCAGAAGAAGGAAGAGAAGGGAAGAAGAAGAGGGAGAGTTGTAAATAAAAGAGGAAATGGTAAAAAGGCAGCCCCAAAAAATTAATAATTAATAATAGTTAAAAGACGAGATGAATGATTAATGATGGATAAGATAAGATAAGATTAATGATGGATAATCTTCCGGGTGCGCTTCAAGGTGTTGGTGACCACCTTTAGGCTTAGGGCCGGGGTATTTGCGAGACCGCCTTCTGCCGCCGATAGCCTCCCACCAACTGGTTTGCTCACACAGAGAGGGCCTCCTCAGGGTGCCGTCGGCCAGGCAGTGCCGGCTGGCGACCCCCAGGGGGAGAGCCTTCTCTGTGGCAGCGCCTGCCCTCTGGAATGACCTGCCCCCTGAGATACGCACGATATCAGACCTCCGGACTTTTCGTCAGGCCCTGAAGACACACTTGTTCCATCTAGCTGGGCTGGCTTGATCCCATCCTCTCAGTTTTAATTGAATTGGTTTTAATTGGGTTATTTTAATTACTGGGCCGAAATTATTTAATTGTTTTTAAACTGTTTTTTAAATTTTATATGTTATGTTTTATCTCGGCTGTGCACCGCCCTGAGTCCTGCAGGAGAAGGGCGGTATAGAAATATAATAAAATAAATAAATAAATAAATAAATAAATAAATAAATAAATAAATAAGAGACTGTACATTTAAATATGCTTATGAGAAATAAAAATAAAAAAAATTCAAAAAAAAAGATAGTATCAAGATCACAAGAAGTGATAGTATTGTTTATTACTGTAGCAGCTAAGCCACACTTGGAATACTGCATCCTATTCTCATCACCATGATACAAAAAAGATGCCGAGACCCTAGAAAAAGTGCAGAGAAGAGCAACTAGGATGATAAAAGGCTGCAGGTTAAATTGTATGAGGACTGGTTGAGGGAACTAGGTAGGTCTAGTCTAATGAATAGAAGAAATAGGGGTGAAATGATAGCCATCTCTGGTACATGAGGGACCACAGAGAGGTGGGGTTGACTTATTCTCCAAAGCACCCCAGGGCAGGACAGGAAACAATAGGTGGAAGCTTGTTAAAGAGAAATCCAACCTGGAACTAAGGAAAAACTTCCTGACAGTGAATGTAACCAACGAAACAATTTGCATCCCAGAGCTGTGGGTGCGCCAAAAGATTGGACAACCATTTTGAGGATTCAGTTGCTTAAAACACTGTTGCTGTGCGCTCCCACATGCCTTAAAGCACAGGGAAGAAGGAGAACTGGTGTGGACAAGTTCAACTGTGATGACTTGAGGATGGGATTTCACTTGGAAGCTGTCAAGATACTTTCTTACAGCCTATTTCCAGATGTTTGACACAATTGTTAAGGAGCTTCCATATCTAAAGTTGCATAAGGGTTCTTCCAGGTGGACAGTCAGCAAACTAATCTGGTTATCAAGAAGTTTCTTCTGCTGTAAGGCAATGGGGACCCTCCAAACATGGCATACTCTGGTCTAAACTGTGAGGATTGCTTTGTGTAAAAATTGATATTCCAACTTTACAGAAAGGCATTCTGTAAAGTTGATCACTTTGCTAACTGATGGATTAGCAAAACATCTGCAAGAAATCCAGTTTAGAAAAATAAGTGGCCAGATTACACCATCAGTCCATGGACCCAGCTGGGCCAAGGCACCCCAGAGTGTAAGGAAAGCCACACCTGAGAAAATGGGCCTTCTGCATGCAAATCATGGGTTATGGAATAGCAAACATTTCTATAGGTTAGAAGCTTTCAGGGCTGGAAAGGAAGGAGCCTCCTCTGGCATCTATAGAGGAGTCTGCAGAGTTCCTATCCATCACAGCAGAAAACAATCAGCAGTTATTTTTTGGAGATTTGCTTTTTGCAGGAGCAGAAAAAATGAGTCAAAAATTATTTAGGTTACCATCATGCTGGCTTCTGGCGCAAGATCATCTTGGACTCTTGGTGTTTCCAGAGCCACTTGTTTAAAATCTGTGAAAGAAAGTAAGAAAGTGAAATTAGATTCCAAGAGCTGAAGGGGTTTGAGAAACCAAACTGGACTAAGGCCTATTTCAGAAGCCCCATAGTATTGTGGGAAAGGAGAAAGGAATTTATTGTTTTTACAGAAATTATAGAAGAGCATACTAGTCTTTGAAATGAATACACTGTGTACTTACCTAATCTCATAAATGTTGCTCAAGCCTAAAGCTGCAAGTAGGAACAAGGGGATGAGAGGTATGTTCAAAACTGGTTTTAGCTAGAATTTGCTGGCATGGTAATTGGATCAGAGACAACCCTCAGAAACCAATAGCTACTAAAGATAAATTGTAAATAAGGGGCAGGGAATAATGTATTCATTTTAGGTGCCTTGGATAGATTGTGACAGCCTGAGTGCTCAGCCAATGAGGAAAAGGTGGGAGGTAAACCTGCAACGGTGAATATAAAGAACATAAACAAAATATATTGATGGCTTGGGGTATGTCCACTGTACCTGCGAGTATGTGATCCACCCTCTTTGCAAAGTAGTAAAATAAAAATTACCATTGTTTTCTTTTATAAGTTTTGGCTTGTACTCATTTCAAAACCTAGACAACGAATCCCACAGTATCAATAAGGCTAACAAATAATTCTCCAACAAACCAATACACTATTAAAACCTCTAGCTTCAAATGCTTAAGAAGTCATCTGCATCCTTCCCATCAGAGGTTGATCTGAAAGCAATTCCAGCAGAGATCCAGGTAGGGGTGGGAAAAGTTCAATGAGAACAACTACCACCCAGGTAATGTAGGCAACTCTGTTCTATCTGTTGAGCTTCATGAGGGTCCATTGGGTATTAAATGTAAGGAAATTGGGAGAGAGATGATAACCCTCTTGGCAAACCTCCAACAGTAGTTCTAAGCAAGAGAAGGCATTGCTCATGAGGATTAGTTCTTGCTAAATAGAACATAGAATATTAGGGTTGGAAGGGGCCTTGGAGGTTCTTCTAGTTCATCCCCTGCCTGTGTCAAGAGACCCTACACCTGACAAAAGGCTGTCCAGTCTCTTCTTGAAAACCTCCAATGATGGAGTACCCACAACTTCTAATGGGAAGCATTCCACTGATTAACTGTTCTCAGTGATAGAAAACTTTTCCTTAGTTCTAGTTTGGCTCATTCCTTGATAGGTTTCGATCGATTACTGGTACTTCTTGTCATGCCCTCAGATGCTTTGGAAAATAAGCCGCCCTCCTCTTCTCTCTGACTATCAGAGAGTCTCTACTCAGACTATCCTATCAGCCCTAGTGTTAGACTAGACTTTCTCAGTTCCCACAATTACTCATGATATGGTTATATTTCAGACCCCTAATCACCTTTGTTGTTCTTCTTTGCACTCTTTCTAGAGACTCACCATCTTTTTTTATTGTGGTGACCAGAAGTACACACAGTATTCCAAGTGTGATCTTACCAGTAAAGTATAAAGTGCTACTGTCACTTCACATGATCCTGAAACTATCCCTCTGCTGATGCAGCCTTGGACTGCATTAGCTTTTTTGCATTAGCTGCAGCACACTACTGGCTCATCCTTAAGTGGTGGTCCATTAGGACGCCTAGATCTGCCTCACTTGTGCTTGCATGGAACCAGGTCATGCCTATTCTGTAACTCTGCATTTGTTTTTTTTTTCTTGCCTATGACCAGTGGTGAAATCCAATTTTTTTTACTACCTGTTCTTGGTGGGCGTGGCTTGGTGGGCATGGCAAGAGAGGTGATATTTGCCGGTTCTCCGAACTACTCAAAATTTCCGCTACCAGTTCTCCAGAACCTGCTGGATTTCACCCCTGCCTATGACCTTACTTCTACCACCACTGAACCGCTTCTTTTTGGAGAGAGCTCATTGTTTGAGTCTGACAAGATCCTTCTGAATCTTGAATCTGTCCTCCTCCTATCCCCTCGTCTAGATCATTTATGAAGATGTTGAAGAGCACTGGCCCCCAAACAAGACCCTTGGAATACCTCACTGCATGCTTCCCACCATGTGGATAAACATAAAAATAAACCAGTTTTACATAGCAGTGGAGAATTTTTCTGCGCTGTGAAGAGTGGAGCGAAGAATGAGCAGGCAAGGGATGCCATGGTGCTGTAACCCTATGGTGGAGCCCAACTAATCTCCTGGCACCTAAATGACTAAGATACGGACCATAACTTAGGCTTTCAGAGCAGTTTTAGACTTAGCTGTTTCTGCCACTGCTGGCATTTAAGATTAGTGTCTCTGACACCGTTTTCTGCAGTAGTAACAGTTCTGGATCCTCTTCGGTTGCTGCAGTATATTTTCTTTAAAATATTAGTAGATGAATGAGGAATAGAGGAATCAGTATGAGAAGACAGATGTTAGATATATATATTTTTGGGGGGATGTTTAATAGTTTTTTTTTTTAACAGGTCTGAATGCTGATGATTATTTCTGGTCATGTTTGGTTGCTTTTTCCATGTGACTGAAATTTGACTATTAGAAGATAATAGAGGACAAAGATGATTAAGGGTTCTAGGACTATCCTATCTGTGGTGCTAGATGGAGTTGCAGTGCCCCAGACAGCCCCAGTGTGCAATTTGGGGTTCCTCCTGGACTCATGACTCATAGAGCAGGGGGAACTGTGGCTCGGAGCACCATTGCACAGCTTCATATGCACCACTTGCAACTCGTCCTAGGTTGGCAGGTTCTGCTCACTGTCACTCATGCCCTAATCACCTCCCAATTGGGTGACTGTAATGTGCTCTACATGGGATGAAGAGTTTCCAGGAACTTCAGCTGACCACAATGCAGCAGCCTAGACAGTGACTGGATGTGTGTTCCTCAGTTAGCACAGTACAACTCTGCTCCATCAGCTGCACCGGTTGCCACACTGGGTCAAGGGGCATGCTTTGACCTTTAATGGCAGGGGGACCAGTTATTTGAAGGATGCCTCTTCCTGATTACATCTCATCCCATGACATTGAGCAAGTGAGACATCCAGAAGGTCCCATCTCTGGGCAGGCCTTCTTCGCTCTCTTCTCTGAAGTGAGCTCAGCTCCATCCCTCCTTATTTACCAAAATCCCCCAATGCCTGGTTTTGTCATCCAGCCTGGTGGGGGAGCTTAGGGGACTGCTAGAGATGGCTCCATTGCTGATTGAATCTCTTCAATTAGTGGATCTGTTCTTTTTTTTTTTAATAAGACTGTCATGACATGTTTATGGTTTTGTTTACTTTTTTGCTAAACATTGCCTAGAGTCACTTCTTGTGAGATGGACAGCCATATAAATTTGATAAATCAATAAACAGGACTTTTTTCGCTTTGCAAATAATTCTTGCTTCCATCAATTCTTATACTGATTTATCTATTTTCATTTATTGGAGATCTCATCAATGTCATGCAATCACCACATTTTTGGTTTTCCTATTGATCCATTCAAACTTCCAAGGAAGTAAGAATTATTTGCAAAGGTGGAAAGACATGAAGAAGTGTAGTGAATCGTGTGGTAAAAGGGACATTTCCGTTATCTCTTATCTTATGTCTTTCATTTTTTTGGATGGTTATTTTTATTCCTTCTTTGGAATTTCATGTGCTGCATCATCTTAATGTCTAGGCATGACTGCACTTTGAAGGAGAAGAAGAGGCAGAACTGGGGGGGGAGGGGGCTGGAGTCAAGAGAGGAATCAGTCTGAAGTAGTTAAGTTACCACAAACAATCAAAGTCTACCCCCCTCCTTCTTCCTTGAATTCCATTGACCAGATTGTTGTGCACAGAGGTGAGCAATAAATCTTCTTAAATGGAACTTAATGTGTGGTTCCGATGCTTTAGCCTGAAACTTTAATATAGTCTTGTCTTTAAATCTCTGTGTCTTTCCACTATTGGAAGGAATGAGGTTGCTTAAATATCTCATTGGTTGTACACTTGGATACTTCTCTCTCATTCACTGGTGGAGCTGGACACAATGTGCAGCAACACCAGAGAAATTGCACCAGTAAGGTTGCCCACAGATAATTGAGGCAACCATTAATGGTTTAGGCAACAAATTGAGGTGACAAATACAAATAACCCCATCAAATTGCCCTGGACTTTGTAAATGATGTTCCTTTCATAGTTTAAGTTTGTACTCATAAACTTATTTTATTTGTTTGTTAGATTTATATCCCATCTTTCCTCCAGGAATCAATACAACAATGATCCAGTAAAGGCTGATCTGAAAAAGAAAGACCCAGCCACACCTCGTCCAGTGAACTTGCACGGCTCACTGTCAAGTGAGCACACACGCACTGTGTGTGCATGTGTACGCGTGTGTGCAAGGCCTGGAGTCTCTCCAGGCCTATCAAAGATGTGTTTCTCTGCTGATCAACAGGAAGACTCTGCTCTGTTAGCTAGAAGACCAAGGGCAGGTGGGTGCTGTTCATGTGGGACGGAGTAGATGTATTTTACAATCTACTGTAAGCTATTTGGTAATCATTCAGTCACACAAACACAACAATTTTTGGCTAACAAAATCAAAACAGCCACCAAGCGAAAACTATCCGGTATGGGAAGGTGTGGGAGTATACAGGAAATTCTCTTCTTTCTAAGAATGAATCCTGTCATTTTTATCAACTTTTTCTATTGACCAACAACCAAACATGGAAACATCTGGAAGCTGCATGGAGAAGACTTCCCACCCCACTTACCTGGGATGTGGACCTCCTTGAGCATCTCAAGGCCTGGGGAACTGGGCCTGCCTGTCTCTTCCAGGACGGGTCCCCTCTCATCCAGATGGCCATGGCCAGAAGCCAGGAAGGCAAGGGTCACCTGTAGGACTCCCAAGGATAGCAGCAGTTGCCTCACCATGATCCCTGCAAGTCACCTGCAGGCCAAGTGGATGGGGAAGAGTTCAGGAGTTGTGGGAGACCCACCTAGAGCCACTAAGTGACAGTCGAGCAGAAAGCTGAGCTTGCCACCTCATGGTCTCCATCCATCACTGCACAAACACACATTCAAGACCCTTCCCAACATCGTCCTTCTACCCATCTCCCTCCTCATTACTCTGCCACAGCAGGTGATTTTCAATTACTCAAAAAACAGAAATGGATGCTGTATATTATTTTCACTTTAAAAAGCACATTTCACCAACCTGCATCATGCAACAGTCCAAGATAAGTCTGGCTACCTGCAGCACTGTAGGTGCTGTACCTATTCAGATTTGCCAGGAGACCAGACAAGCCTTCATCTGAGATTCCTGCTCTGTGAGGGGGATTGGATAGGAAATCTTCACAGTGCCTTCCAGTTCTATCATTCTGGAATTCTATGATCAGTATACTTTTTCTGTCATTTCTGACACACTCGGGGCCTTATTGTGAGATACAGGCATGATATTTAATTCCAAGGACAACATATTGTAATAGTATGAAGGCTATTGCTTAACGCATTGTAAGCCGCCCTGAGTCTCTGGAGAAGGGCGGCATATAAATCGAACCAATAAATAAATAAATAAATATTCACTTCCCTGTGCTGTTCAGATGTCTGAGGTGCACATCTCCATTGGAGGGCATACATCACCTGCCCCAAATTAAATGCAGACAATTGGAGGGGGGCATGCTTGTTTTCCTTCAAAAGGGCCCTGTGTGCGTCATAGTGGGACTAATGCAGGCTAATTGATCTATTAGAAGAGCAGCTGTGCCTCCCAAAGGATGTGAACAGCAGTGCAGAAAAATATCTATACCTACATCTATATCCCATAAAAGATAATAAAAACTAATTAAATAAGATGTTCCCATGAAAACAGTATCTTCATTGACATTTTGGCCCCAGAGTTATTTTAGCCAGCAAATAACAATACCTTACATTTGAAGCGAGACTGCCTGGGGATTGGTTGCAACTCTCCATGGTTTTCCACTAAAGGGGGGAGTGAGGGTGGTGGGCTGCAGAGGCGACAGGGGGAGATGTTCTTTCAGGCTTGCAAGACTGATGTCACCTTTGCAAGGTAGTCCTGACAAGAAGCACAGCTAGATTAAACGTTTCTGTTCTATTGTAAAGTTACATTAACAGAATCTTGCAAGTCTGAAAGTTCATCCCTTCCCCGCCATCTTTATAGTCCAAGAAACGGGGGGTGGGGACGACACCCTCGTTCCACACCCACTTTCCAGGCTAAGCTGCCTCTGCTCTGGCTGCAGCTCTTCCCCTGCCCCCCAAGCTCACTCCCACATGCATCAGGCCCACGGATGGAACCCAAGCATGCTTTGGGTAGCAGATCACAATTCACAGGCTGTCTCGGGAGGGAGACCATTCTTAAGTGCTGTATCTCAAGCCATTTAGGGTTTGAGGGATTGATGAGCGCCATTTCAACTGAATCGATGGGTCAGACAGTTATGGGGATGCCTTAAAGCTTAAAGGATTGGTGTGATGTATTCTACTTCATGCTTCCTGTTTGGCTATTGAAGGATTGCATAACAGGAGCACCACAGGGTTCAAGTGAGAGACATGGGAGCCCTGTAATCCAGCCCCCCCCAATGGCAAGCCATGGGACCATCTTGCCATTGCTTCATAGTCCGTGGAGTGAAAGGGGAAGAATCCACATTTTGATGCATCGAACTGGCTCTGAATGATAGAAGCAAAGACTGGAGATGCTGTAGTTCCTCCTTGCCCAGCGCAGGCATCAAGGACTGAGCCTCAGGCCTTGCTTAAACAACCCCAGCGAGCGAGAGAGAGACAGCCACACTCTCAAATAGCTTTTACTGGTCAGTTTGTCAGGCTGTTGTTGTTGCCTGCCAATAATGCAAGTAATAAATTGGCCACTTTGCCAAAAAAAGGGAATGCTTGACCTTGATGAATCCATTCTTCTCCTGCCAAGCAAGTAATTATTTTCTAAATGCTCACAAACTGACCGCTTGTTAAACTGTTCCAGAGTTTAACTCCGTTTGAGTTGAATTGAATTGAATTGAATACTTTATTTGGCCAAATGTAATTAGACACGCAAGGAATTTGTCCCTGGTACAGAAGCTCTCAGTATACTTGCAAAGCATCAGAGAAAATAATAACAATGTGGGACTTTTGAATCCAAACAAACAGACATCTGGCCCACAACACACCTGACATCACTATTGTGGAAAAGAAAAAAGTCTGGTTCATTGATGTTGCAATACCAGGTGATACACAAATTAACAAGATACAACTAGAAAAAATAACAAAATACCATGATCTGCAAATTGAAGTTGAGCAATTGTGGAGGAAGAAACCCATGGGTTTACCAATAGTAATAGGAGCCCTTGGAGCAACACCCAAAGGATATGTGGAAATTCTGAACTTCTCAGACCTGAATATCCTGACTTTGTAAAAAATACCCGCCTTACTCGGACCTGCCTATGTACTCAGACGTTACCTTAACAGCTCTTAGGCCCTTGGTTTGGACTTGAATTGTTAAGTTTTTACCAATCCCAAACTGTGAATCAAATTTTTATTATTATTATTATTATTATTATTATTATTATTATTATTATTATTTATTAATAATATTAATAATTAATAATAATTATAAATTAATAATAAATACTATTATTATTATTAATAATAATATTATTAATATTATGTGGAAAAAGAAATCGTGTGTTGTCCCGATTATAATTGGAGCCCTTGGAGCAATACCCAAAGGGCTACCCCGCTATTTAGAAATTCTAAATTTGCCGAACTTGAACATTTTGACTCTACAAAAAACCACCTTACTCGGAACAGCTTACATCCTCCGACGATACCTTAACAGTTCCTAGGTCCTTGGTTAGGACTCGAGCTGCTGAGCTATTAACCAGCCTCAAAGGCTGTGAATCTCACTAAAGATTAACTAATAATAATAATAATAATAATAATAATAATAATAATAATATCATTAGCACCGGTCAGTGGTATTTGTGACACATTTTTAAATGTTCAGTTGAGTGAATTTCATGTTTAATGAATAAAAAAGATAATAATACCATTATTGAAAAAGGGGAAGTAAAGAAGATAATAAAAAGGATAAATAATAATACTACAGCCACACTGTATAGATCAATATACTGGTACACGCTCATTAGACAGACAATTAGGTATTTGGCTAGTCTGAAATGACATAGATATTTTCCCTTTTTTGAAGTCCAGAACATTTGGCTTCCTCTGGTCCTCCGGCTCCATTCCTGCCTCCAGGATTTCTTAAGGATCCTAAAAAGGGGTTTTTAAGCAGAATAAATCTGGTCCTAGAAGTTTAAGCTCCTTCATGGGAATCATTTATTTCCTAACCATTTATTTCTCTTTATTTGCAGTGTCTCTCCTTTTACTTAGGAAGGGAGTTCTTTCGGGTGTTCTCCTTATTTTGGGTGTCAATTTTGCTTGAGTCCATTTGGACCTTTCCCCATCCAGAAGACTAAGCAAAGCAGTTATGGTGGCTTTGAAGGACAGGAGGAAGAGCCACCCAGAGTTGTGGGGGCTTCATCACTGGACGATGTTATCAAAACTAGACTGGACAACTGTTTGACCGGGATGATATAAGATCTCCTGTCTTGAGCAGGGGGCTGGAAGGCCTCCAAAGTCCCTTCCAGCCCCATGATTTTATGTTCTATGTTCTATGAAAAGATGGTTTAGATAAATAAGTAATTTAATTTGATTAAATAAAGGACTGAGGATCAAATTCGGTATTCTAGGAGGTGCAAATTTTATTTATTTATTTATTCATTCATTCAATTAATTTTTATCCTGGTTTTATTACTTGATAGGTAACTCAGGGCAACAAACATTTTACTATCACCATATGGCTGGATCACTTGCTCTCTCTTTCAGTGGCAGGAACACGGCCCCTTCTTACCCCTTGCAGGAGATCAGAAATATGCACAGCCCCCCTCCCATTCTGGGGCAGAGTCTCTAGTGGGGGCTTGCAAACTCAGGTCTACTCAGCTCCAGGATGCCTCTGCCAGGTCTAATAGAAGGGGAGTCAATGGAACCTGGCTTGTTTGCTCCCGATTTCAAGCAATTTAGTAATGATGGGGGAGGACTATGTTATGCTAGTTAATAACCTCTCTGCCTGTCCAAATGCTGCCCTTCCTGCCTCTGAGGATGTCTTGTTCCTATGAGGTGTCCTAGTACTCTCTCTCCCCCTCCCTCCTCCCCCCAATTAACGCAGCCTCCTGTTCTCACCAACTTTGCCCAATAAGCTTGTTTCCATCTAGAACTAGAGGTTGATTTTACCTTCTTTCCAAAGTTGGATTTTGTTCTTGGCTAAGGTCTAATTCAAGGGACACGGTGGCTCAGTGGCTAAGACGCTGAGCTTGTCGATTGAAAGGTCGGCAGTTTAGCGATTCAAATCCCTAGTGCCGCGTAACAGGGTGAGCTCCCGTTCCTTGTCCCAGCTTCTGCCACCTAGCAGTTCGAAAGCATGTAAAAACGCAAGTAGAAAAATAGGGGCCACCTTTGGTGGGAAGAAAACAGCATTCCGTGCACCTTTGGCGTTGAGTCATGCCGGCCACATGATCACGGAGACGTCTTCAGACAGTGCTGGCTCTTCGGCTTTGAAACGGAAATGAGCACTGCCCCCTAGAGTCGGGAACGACTAGCACATATGTGTGAGAGGAACCTTTACTTACCTTTAAGGTCTAATTCAGCTATTCATAGTTAGGCTAGAACTGGGCAAGTCTTTCCATGGCTTTATCTCTGCAAGATTCAGCTGCTCAATTGTCCCTGGGGAATGCAGTCTCCTTCTCTGTCCCAGATTGGGGTTCTCACCAAAGCTGCGGCAGCCTCACCCCCATCAGGCCAGCTCTGGAGGGCACCTATGCCAGGAGAGGCATCCTACAGAGGTTGAGTTTTCTCTCCTGTGGCCTCTCGGGGGTTGAGAGAGCTGGCTCTTCTGCTGCTACGAGAAGGGCTGTGCTTAGTTCCTATCCCTCCCCCTCCCCCATCTTCCCATATTTAAAGATTAAACACTTAAGTTTTGCACAGTTCCAAGGGTTAAGGTTCTTCCTTTAAACCCAGCATCTTCATCTGGGAGAGAAGGACATGCTCATGCTTCCTTGCCTTTGTTTCAAACCCTGGTGACTTCTTATTCACCAGAGGCTCAGCAGGTGGTGGCAAGGCCAACTTCCATCTTGGGGGTGCAGGTAGGGATGCCCGAGTGGACAGTTCGGTCAACTTAAGAGAAGTTGGTCCCCATTCCTGCTGCCATGCCATGCCTGACTCAGGGATGATTTCCTACCTGGCTAGTGACAAGAGCAATAGCACTGTAGAATTTTTTTCTTTTTTTCTTTCTTCCGCCCCTCTTCCTTTCCTCCCTTCCCTCTCCCCACACTCAACAGTCAGGACACCTTTTAACAATGACCCAGAAGAGTTGCAAGAGAACCAGAGCAGGGACTGACAATGAGGTAGCAAATCTTGTACAGTATGATACAGGAGAGCTCTCTGATCTATGGGGTCTTTCCAATCTGGCGAGTGCTTTCTGACCCATAGCATTTCAGGTTCCCCCCTTGCAGCTGCCTAAAGATCACTCAAGTTGCTCTTGTTCTATCCCCTTGCAAAAGGTTGAGAGCCCTCCAGATAATTCTTTTCCCCCACCCCCATCCTAAGGTAGGTGATGATGAAGTTGGGGAGCAGGAGTCTGCCTTCATCTCCCCGTCATAATCATCCTTCTGCCCATCCCTGCCTTCCTCTGGAGCTCCTTTCAGACATTCTCCCAAAGGGAGAAAACTGACCCACCGCCAGAAAGTCTAGTCTGTTCCCAGGCTGTGGCTCCCATCCATGGACTAGGACGCAGCCACAGTCCAAACTGCTTACCACGAGAGATGGAAGTTCGCCGTACCTGGAAGTGGTTGCCAGCCTCTCTTGTCAAAAGGTCGAAGCTCTGCAGAGAAGCTGGTTGACCACAGCTTTATATCCATCGCTCGGAATCAGTTGACTGGAGCACATGGTGGCGATCTAATGGGTGGGAGGGATTCTAAACAAACATAATATTGATGCTCCTCCCGTGGTCTCCTTATCGGCACCTGGAGGAATATCACGTCTCCTCCTGGGATATCATTGAGGGTCCTACCAAATCCCCAGCCGTTTAGGCGCCCAAAACCTTTTTATTTCATCAAGTCAGGCTGGCCTAATCTCTTCAATTGTGTATTTTAATTTGGATTTTTAATGGGGGATTTTAACTGTCGGGCCAAATTGTTTAATTCATTTTAAAATTGTTTTTATATTTTGTATTTGATGTTTTTTACTTCTGGCTGTTCACCACCCTGAGTCCTTCGGGAGAAGGGCGGTATATAAATTTAAATATTATTATTATTATTATATTATTACAAAGAAGTTTCTTCAGCACAGAGGCCGCCTGAAGAGCACTTTATGTACCGCATGGGGAGAAAGCATGGGATGCCATTAAATGGAAAAAAAAAAATAGCATAAAACTAAACCATCAGAGAGGCTTATTTTCAAACTGTTTGAAAACCAGGATAGTTTATTAGATTTCTGCAAACAGCGATAATATGAAGGATTCCTTGTGTTAAGTCTCAAATGTCTATCTGGTTGTTTAATGGTAATTGTAAGGAAGACACCAATCCTTTGTCCACTTGTCCCTCAAATTAATTGGAGCTTGATCCCTGATCTCTGGTTTTTAGACGTTCATCTCCCTCTGAGCTGCTGACCACCGGGTGACTGGCTGCTCTTTGCTAACTGTAGCAGTCAGATTCCTAGAGACCAACTGAGGGAGAAAACACAGAGCACCGTCACGATTTACCAGTAGAATTTGGAGAAAATGTGTTTTTAAGTCAAGAGATTTAGACAACCAAGCAAATCTATGCTTAAAAAAGAAGAGAAAATGCAAGCCTTTCTTCTGGGGACACCTAGAGAAATGGACGTGAACAGGTAGGAATCAGCAGTCATATCCTGCAATATTTGTGGTATACAGATAGTCTTCGACTTACAACAGTTCTTTTAGAGACCATTCAAAGTTACAATGGCACTGAAAAATGTGACTTACGACCATTTTTCAGTTACCACCTTTACAGCATCCCCATGACCATGTGATCAAAATTCAGATGCTTGGCAGCAGATTCATATTTATGACCATTGCTGTGTCCCAAGGTCATGTGATCATATTTTGCAATCTTCTCACAAGCAAAGTCAATGGGGAAGCCAGATTCACTTAACAACTGGGCTACTAACTTATCAATTGCAGTGATTCACTTAACAAGTGTGGCAAGAAAGGTCATAAAATGGGACAAAACTCACTTAACAACAGAAATTTTGGGTTCAATTATGGTTGTAAGTCAAGGACCACCTGTATTACTGTTCCCGCTCAAGAAGAACCTGGCATGTATTTGTAGCAAAGGCATCAAGAAGCCATTGTGGGATTAGTGATGATGACAGTCCAGCTGGTGAGGAAGGGGGGAATTTCGCATTTCTGATAACGTTTTCCTTAAGGCGATCAAATAAAGAAGGAAGCCCAGCGGAAGAGAAAGAAACGTGGAACTTATTTATTTATTTATTGGTTCGATTTATATGCTGCCCTTCTCCGGGGACTCAGGGCGGCTTACAATGCGTTAAGCAATAGCCTTCACATACTTTTGTATATACCTGCTTAGTAGGGCTTTCGCCCGCCCTCCAAGTGGTGTTCTTTTTTATACAAAGTCAGCTTATTGCCCCCACAATCCGGGTCCTCATTTTACCTACCTCGAATGGATGGAAGGCTGAGTCAACCTTGAGCCTGGTGTGATTTGAACTTGCAGTAATTGCAGGCAGCTGGCAGCTAAGTGCTACTTAACAGCACTTTAATCTGCTGCACCACCAAGGCTCATTCACCAAGGTTCATTCTTATTCTGTGCCAGAATTCAGAAACGAGTCTCCGTCCTTTGCTGCCCATCTTGCTTATTGTAACAAAGGAACCTCACAAAGGCTGTTTTAAGGGGGCTCCATTGGGGAGGCCTGTGGGGCAAACTGAACTCAGACGCCGCCTTCTTGACACGGTGGTTTCTCTCATCCTGACCCACATCTCAGCATATCCGTGAGGCTGCTGGCCATGAGGATGTCTTTGCAGGAGCCTCTCTTTGGCCACCTAAGACTATGGCAGGCAGACCTCTCTGCTGGGCCTGGCCCCTTCTGGCTTAGGGGCCTTGGCCTTTGCTCACAGGGACCACCCTGTCCTGGGAACTGTGGTCCTGTGCCTTAAAAAAAGAGGTTCCCAGTGCCTGATCTGGGCCCCAGATTCTGGAGGTGCTACTTTGGTGAAATCTGTCAGGGGGGGAGCTGGAGGGGCCCCCGAGGAGACCACGAAGGCAACACACACCTGCAAATACAGATCCACCCAGGTGGCCTGGCTGTTGCGCGATGGGGGGAATCTCACTCGCTGCAGGGAAGGCAGCCAAGGGGCATCGACTGCCTTGGGCACAAGGGCCCCGGGGGCTGTGGGTGCGGGATGCGCAGGGAAGCTTTGGCCCCTTGGGGGTGTCTGAGCTGCACCCGGCACCCAGTGGCGGTCAGCAGAACCAACCTAAAGATCCGCCCGGGCTTTCGAGATGATTCCGCTTAGATGAAAAGCCATACAACGAAGTTCACAAACGAACAAGAATTGGGGGAACTTCGCTTTGGGTTCAGGCGGTGCCTCGCTTTGCTCCCGGGGGCCTCGGGCACCTCTCGGCCTGCCTGAGTCCCACTTACACGTCGCTGGGCGAGCTCCTTTCTCCCCGGAAAGGCCGGCCTGGGCAGCCACGCGTCGAAGGGGAGATGAAGGGGGTGTCAACACTCAGCCCAACGACGGGCCGCGGGAGGCTTGGCAGGGCCGAGGGGGGAGCCCATCCGGCCGCCCCAGCCGAGCCCCGCACCGGCTCTTCCTGAGCGGCATCGCGCCAGAAGCCCCGCCGCGCTCGCTCGGAGGCAGCCGGGCCGGAGGGGCGATTCTGGGAAGGGCCTGCTCGCCGCCCCCGCCTCGGCCAATCAAGGCGCTAATGGGCGCTGCGGGGCCTTTCCGGGAAAACGCCGCGCCCGAACGAGCCCGAGCCGAAGCGGCCTGCTGGCTGGCTGGCGGGGGTGGGGCGGCGCGGAGCGGAGGGGGAAAGGACCCCCAAGGGAGCGGCAGCCCCCCCAGCCCACCCCCGCTGACCGGGGGCCTGGGCTGCGCGGAGCTTCCGGGCCCGGCGGGGAAGGAGCCTCGGCTGCGGTTGGGCCCCATCCACGCGGGGTCTCCGGCTGGGGGGAGGGGGGGCTGGGCAGCGTCCGGAGGATGGACCCCCCCCAAAGGCCCCGAGGCGGCCTGGCTGGCCGGGAGGCAGACGGAGGCAGCGCGGAAGGCCGGCCGCCCCTTCGCTCCCTGGGACTCCGCCGTGTGGGGAGGGGGCAGCGCGGGCCCTCCCCCCATCGGCTCCCGAAGAGCCCGGCCGGGCCCTTCGCCTCGGGAACCCTAAGAAAGGCGGGCCGCTCGGCTGGGGAGTTGAGTCTCCCCGAGGCTGAGAAACGGCGCCTTCAGCCCCTGGTGGGATTGGGGGGCTCCGGGGGGGCGGTTGCCAATGGGAACCGGGGTTGAACGGTGACGGGCGAAGGTCTGCAGCCTGCGCTTGTTTGCTGCCAAAGCTGGAGCCGGTAAACAGGGCCGCTCAGCTCAGCGGAAGGGAAGCCATTAGCGCCGCCGCGGAGAGAAGGCGGCTGCCGCCCACGCGCTGCCGTTGCGCTGAAAGCTTTTTAATCTGCAAGCGAAGCGTCGCACGGATGTTCTGGCCCTGACATTCAATAAAGGGCAACATGAAAACGCGCTTCCAGGAAACCAGAAACTCCCAAACAGCCATTAAAGATGCACGGTCAACATGCGGCTTCCCCCCCCCCCAAATAAAACTAATGCAGGGATGTGAAACTGACGCCAGAAATAAAACTAATGTTGTTGGCCCTGATCAAAAGTTTCCTTCCCATGAGAGAAGGTGCTGCGTCCAGCAATTCTCTCCCCAACGGTCTGCCTTCCAGGAGCTGCTGCCTCACCTTCCTGCTCCAAGGAGAGACTTCAAGGTTTATCTCTGCTCGGCTGGGGTTACAAGGGCCTTTTACAACCCTTGGAGTATTGTGAATTGGGAGGTGGGGGAATTAAATCCATTTTCTTTAGCTTAACATCTCTGTCCCTAGACTCAGAAAACCCCACCCCTATCCAATGAAGAAGAAAAATAACAGCTCTCAAAAGAAACCAGCATGGCTGCATAAAGAACTTTCTGATAAAAGAAAGACAAAACAAACAAGTATAAAAAGTGGAAAGAGGACATAACTAAGGTAGAATATCAGCAAATAGGCCGAGCCTGCAAAGATGAAGTGAGGAAAGCTAAGGTTCTTAAGTCTTGCGACAAAAGTCAAAAATAACAAAACAAAACAAAACAAAAAGCTGCTTTGAACATGTAAAACACAAGAAAAAAGTCAAGAAAATGATCTGTCCACGATTCGACCAGAAGTGTGGCGGCGAGACAGTCGGGGAATTAGCAGGCTCTGATGAGCTCCGCGAAAACCCAGACTGACAAACTGCTGCCAAGGGGTCTTTGGACCAGAACCATCCTGTAGGGACAGGGAAGAAGGAGAGGCACCTTGGAAGACCAAGAGGAACAGGCAAGTTCCTCGAAGTTCAGAGGAAACTCTATGACTCCGCGGCGGGGGACGGCAGCCATTGCGGCTGTCACGAAGCTGGGGCAACCAGACTAAGCATTGAGCAGGAGTGGTGAATGGAACAGAGTTTTTTGAAGCCGGATGAATGACAGCCATCCATGGTTGAAACAACAATAAGGAAAAAATTTTTTAACTTTAAGACCCCTAGCGATAAAACAGCAGGTAATGAGCACGGGGGGGGGGGAGATTTTGAAGCGTAATCTTAAAGGGACAAAAACCCAATGAAAACTGACTTTTGAACAAAATTATTTGGAAATAATTTGGAAAATTTTAAATAACTAGAGAAATTGCCCCAAGATTGGTTAAAGGATCGGAAATAAATAAATAGATCCTTTCCCCCCCCCTTTCTTTTTCGAATTTCAAGAAAAATAAAAGAGAATGGACAAGAAGCCCTGTAACAGAAGTGTTGTATAAATAAAAGGAAAAAAGAAGTGAGAAGCGCTGTTTAAATTCGAACTGGACTATAAAACTGATTTGATATTTTTAAAGCTAAAAAGAAAAAGAGAAGCTAAGTAAGATTGTTAATGTAGATTGAAACAAAATGGATATTTGTTAGACAATCGGAAATTGTGGATTGCAGAGAGACACCTTCAGGAGTAAAAAGGAATATTGCAACTTGGTCTTTGTTTTGGAAAATTGTGAACTTTACAGATAACAGCCGTGAGAACTGTTGGGGAGGATTTCTTTGTCTGCAAGCAGCTTGACTTTGGAAAAAAAATGGAACTTTTACAACGGAACTTTTAAAATTGGAATAATATTAAAAAGAATAAAATGACGCAGAAAATTAGAGAAATATTAAATCGATTTACTCATGGAAAATGGAAATAAGAGGAATAACTACAATGTTACATGGAGGATTAAAATCTGAGGACACAAAAGCTGAGATGGAGCATACACAAGCGGACAAGGAAATGAAGATGGAGAAGACATAGAGGCTGAAAATAAAGAAGATAAAGACAATGTGTTTAAATATGAAGGAGTAACTGAACATGTGGATAGTAATAATAAAAGAGAGGTTTTTAGAGATTACATTGGGATTAACAATGAAAAAATAAAGAGATGGAAAGAGACAAATAAGGAAGGGAGGATGGAACAGAAAGAATATAAAGCACTTAAATGATTACACTGGGATTTACAGTGAAAAGATAAAAAAGAGAGAAAAAGGGTGGAAAATAACAGGAAATATAGGGCAAAATAGAAGAGTTGAGGACTTTGAAATACATGAAATCTCATGAACCCATGAGACTGGAACTGGCAGATCACTGGGAAACGATCCGTTTCATAATAGCCCCCAAGATGACAGACCCAGTCATATTGAGACTCTCGTGGCTGGACAAATGGGGCCCAATCATTTGGTGGCAAGAGGGGACCCGCAGACTGAGGATAGCAAAGGGCCCCCAACCCCTGCTGTCCCGACCAGAAGAATTCGCTCCCACACTGAGACCCCAAAGCAGGCCGCCACTGCAGAAGAAAACACCACCAACACAAGGGTCCCTCCCAGAAGGTACAGCGAAGCAATTGGCAGCTGCACCCACCAGCGCTCGTAATGCAGATCAGATCCCAGGGGAGTACCAAGACCTTGCAAAGGTATTCAGCGAAGCCGAGTGTGACATTCTGCCTCCCCACCGCGAGACCGATTGTGCCATCGAGATTATCCCGGGAGCGAAACTACCCAAACCTAAAATGTATACCATGACGCCCCGTGAAATGCAGGAAATGAGGGACTACATAGACAAGAACTTACGAAGGGGATTTATTGAACCAGTAAAACCAAGGGTAGTGGCGCCGGTCCTGTTTAAAGAGAAAAAGGACGGCTCTATGAGACTGGTAGTCGATTTTTGAAGTATCAATGCCGTTTGCGTACAAAACTTATACCCCCTCCCCCTCATGAAGGACATGTTAGCCCACCTAGCTAAAGGAAAAGTTTTCACCAAACTAGACCTTCGAGAAGCTTACTACCGAGTATGCATCAAAGCAGGGGATGAATGGAAAACAGCATTCAACTGCCCCCTGGGTAGTTTCCAGTTCAAGGTAATGCCCTTTGGATTGCAAGGAGCCCTGGCAGTGTCCATGCAGTTGATAAATGAAGTCCTACATGAGCTGAAGACGTGGCTCTTCTGCCAATTAAACTGATCCATTTGGGGGTACACTGGTATAATTTTAAATCGTTTTTAATTGGGTTACTGATTTTAATTTGGTATTGTGTTGTGATTTGTATTGAAGTTGTCATTTTGTAAGCCGCCTTGAGTCCCTAGGGAGAAAGGCGGCATATAAATCGCAATAAATAAATAAATGAGCACCTATACAAAGGGGTCCTCGTCTACCTGGACGATATTCTCATCTACACGGAGACCATAGACGAACACATACCTCTCGTCCGCCAAGTACTGAAAAAACTGCTGAGGGCAAACCTGTATGTCAAACTGTCAAAATGCAATTTCCATCAATCACGGCTAGACTACCTAGGCTACTGAGTATCAAACGAGGGGATAGAAATGGACCCAGCCAAGGTCCAATCAGTTCTACAATGGCAACCCCCTCGCACCCGCAGACAACTGCAAAGCTTTCTGGGCTTCGTGAACTTTTACAGACAGTTCATCCCCTCGTTCGCGAAAATTGCCAAACCGTTGATGGACCTCCTAAAGACAGGAAGCCCAGTGACAAAACCCCGCCCGGGACAACCCCTGCAATGGGACCTGACCTGCCAACAGGCATTCGAGACGCTAAAGGGAATGTTTGCGAAAGAACCTGTCTTAAAACACTCTGATCCGGAACAACCTTTCGTCATCCAAGCAGATGCAAGTGATGTGGCAGTAGGAGCCGTGTTACTCCAAAAGAACAGTCAAGGTGATCTACAACCCTGCGCCTACACCTCCCGCAAGCTCACTGACACAGAGAGGCGATGGGCGGCGTGGGAGAAGGAAGCGTTTGCAGTAAGTTGGGTGTTGTTGACCTGGCGGCACCTGCTAGAGGGAGGCCAGAAACCGTTTGAAGTCTGGACTGATCATAAAAACCTGGAAGCCCTAAAAACCCCATGGAAACTGTCGCCCAGGCAAGTCCGGTGGGCTCAATACTTCAATCGTTTCAATTTCGAGCTTAAGCACATCCCAGGAGGGAGGAATTTCCTGGCTGACGCCCTCTCCCGAATGCCCCAATACAACAGTGAGCGGGAGCAAGTAGTGAATGCCAACATCCCCTCCACCCAAGCAGCGGCTCAAGTGATCACCAGACGGCAACAACGTGACCAGCAGGGCCAACTTGCAAGTGACTTAACTGCAAAATTAAAAAATGAGACACTGACAGACCCCTGGTTCCGAGACAATCAACATCTCTTGACAAAAAGGGACGACCTAGCATGGAAAGGGACAAAGCTCTATGTCCCACAGACTTTACGCACCCTGATCCTCAAGAGGAGCCACGATGTTAAACCAGCAGGACACTTCGGTTTCCTAAAGACGCTGCACCTAGTACGAAGGCAGTTCTGGTGGTCCCACATGAGAAAGGACGTGGACAGTTATGTAAAAAGCTGCACCATTTGTGCCACGATGAAAACAAGACCAGGTTGCCCGCCTGGACTGTTGCAACCAGTAGCTGAGCCGACAAGACCATGGGAGGAGATTGCGATGGACTTCATAGTAGACCTACTGAGGAGCAATGGGAATACAGTGATCTAGACTGTAATAGACTTATTCTCCAAACAGGCACACTTCATTCCTTGTAGCGGACTGCCCTCAGCCCACCAGTTATCCAAACTGTTCCTGAAACACATCTACCGCCTGCATGGAGTCCCCAGGAGAATCATCTCCGACCGAGGGGTCCAGTTCACAGCAAAGTTTTGGAGGGAGTTTCTACGATCCATAGGGTCATCCCAAGGGCTCAGCTCAGCATTTCACCCGAGCACCAATGGGGGGGCAGAAAGACTGAACGCTATGATAGAACAGTACTTGAGATGCTACGTCGACTACCAGCAGTCCAATTGGGCAGACCTCCTATCTTTTGCGGAGGTCGCATATAATAATGCTGTCCACAGCAGCACAAGGCTAACCCCGTTCAAAGTAGTGAGTGGCAGGATTTTGTCCCCATGCCAGAGTACCCGAGGGAGCCCCCTTCCTCAGTCAGCTTGACCGACTGGATGGCAACATTGAGAGAAACTTGGGAGAATGTCAAGAGGGCGTTGGCCAAGGCGGCTCAATCTTATAAGAGACAAGCAGACAAGCACCGAACTCCCCAAAGACCATTTCAATTGGGAGAGAAAGTCTACCTTTCCACCAAGTACTTGAGACTTAGACTCCCGAGCAAGAAATTAGGCCCGAAATTTATAGGACCGTTCCCTATAGTAAAAATAATCAACCCTGTTACTGTACAACTGCAGTTGCCACGGCTCTTGGGGAAAATTCACCCCGTTTTTCACAGTAGCCTTCTGAAACCTGTAGTGGGGCCTACCTTAAGGCCGCCGCCACGTGATTCCCCTGGGCCCCTGGTTGTTGGGGGCCAAACTCACTACGAAGTGCAACGAATTCTTGACTCAAGATGGCATAGGGGGCGCCTCCAATACTTAATTAAATGGAAGGGCTACCCGTTATCAGAGGCTTCCTGGGTGAAGAGTTCAAACATCCAAGCTGACCGCCTTATAGCAAAATTCCATGCAGACCACCCGGGAAAGCCGGGGGGGGGTTCGCAGCAAAGAAGGGGACAATGATACTTATCTTGTTGTGTTTTTCCTATGGGGCAGGTTACGTCGGAGAAGTGAAGGGAGAGGGGCCGGATGTCAGCGTTCCAAATTGTGATCTCTTTCAGCGCTGACATAAAAGACACAGGAAGATTTGCTTAATGCTGGGATGAACTTTCACCTAGTTCCTGGCTCTTCAGCAGATAGCGTTACCTGGGCAACAGAGGGAGGGGGGAATTCTTGTGAAGAGAAAGTACATGGGACGAAGAGATGGATCTGGATAGTGGCCAATGAGACATTGGGGTTGAAGAATGGAAAGGGAGGGGTGTGGAAGGAGGTGCCAATCTTGGCTGCAACAGAGTTCAGGAATGTCGTTCTCTATTCTTAAATAAGGAAAAAAGATTCATTAGAGACTTTGCGTTTGAAAATGAAGTTTATTTAAGATAGCAACGAAACCTGACAACAGGGGGAAAGCTATATGATTAGAGGATAATAGAATATTTTTAAATTCAACTAAGTTTTTTTTTTCTTCTGGTTCATATATAAATGAAAAAGATATATAATCAATTGATTTATATTAAAATGTTGGATTATGTTAGTTAAGGAAATGTATGTTATAGAATAAGTGGGTTTATTATTAATATAAGAATTAAATAACTAACCATATAATTAATTAATTTGATGATGGATATAAAAATTAGATTATAATGGGAAGGGGTTTAATATAGAATAGAAGGGAAAATGGAATTTGGTCAAAATTAGAGATGAAAATAAAGGGTACTATTGGTACAAAATAGATGAAAATAATTGTTATGGCAAAAAAGGAGGTATAGAAATTGTCATTTTAGTTGAAAGGACTAAAAATTGTTTAAATTTGTTAACTGGCCGAATACTCTGTTCAGCAAAAATACATTGTATGTTTGTGTGTGTGTTTGTGTAAAAAATAAAAAAAAACTTTACAAAAAAAAAAAAAAGAAAGAAAAGAAAATGATTGGTCCATTTATGGAAGAAAGTGACAAGAAGGTCACAAGCAATAGGGAGAAAGCAGAACTACTTAAGTCATTTTTTGCATCTGTCTTTACAAATAGAAAAAAACAGTCCAATCTATCAAATACAGTACCATATAAAACAGATTAAGAATATAAATTAATGTAAGGTCCCAAAATATACTTGAGTCACCAGAATGCCAAAGAGAGAGACTCAAGACTCTTGCAAAAAGAAGCAGATTTTATTTATGGCCAAAAACAAAATACTGGGTGGGACTATATCCAGAACATACAGATACAATGCATGTGAGGAGATAGCCACACCTTGGGGAAGGTATGGCGTCCTTTTTATACCCTCAAAGCACCGTTGCGAATGGTAGTAAAGGTAAGTAGAACCCACCCCTGCTGCATGTGACACATCCAACCCACAGGCCACCAGTTTGCCACCCCTGACCTAGAGGCAAACAAAGCCATAACTAAAAGCCAACATGGGCTTGTCAAAAACAGATCATGCCAGACAAGTCTTATTGCATTCTTTGACAAAGTGACAAAATTAGTGAAGAATGCTGTGGATATAATTTACTTAGACTTTAGTAAGGCATTTGACAAAGTAAGACAACTTACTACATGATAAGATAGAAAAATGTGCGTTAAAACCATCACCACCATAACTGTTTCACCAGCTGCACTCAACATGTCCTGTAGATGCCATGGAATTGCATCTACATGGAGGGAAGTATGCAGTGGGTACTCCAAGGCTCTGTTTTTAATGATTTGGATGAGGGGATAGATAGGGAACTCATCAAATTTGTAGACGACAAGCTGGCAGGAATGGCCAGCATTCCAGAAGAGCCTTGATAGTACAGTGGTTTAGTGCACCCTGTTATTAACACAGCTTCCTGCAATTTCTGCTGGTTCGAATCTCTCCAAGGCTCAAGGTTGACTCAGCCTTCCATCGTTTCTAAGGTAGGTGAAATGAGGACCCAGTTTGTGGGGGCAATAAGCTGACTTTGTATAAAATATACAAAAGAATGAAGGCTATTGCTTAACCCATTGTAAGCCGCCCTGAGTCTCCGGAGAAGGGCGGCATATAAATCAAATTAAAAAAAAAAAGATAGGCTTAAGATACAGAAGGATCATGACAAATTTGAACATTGGGCGCTATCTAACAAAATGGAGACAGATAAACCTCCAAATGGCCTCAACATTCTGTCGAGGGTTTTTCTATCAATGTGTTGAGTGGGAGGGGCAGATATGGCGGGAGCAGGGGGCCGCATCATGTGGTGGGGGCGCGCACTCGCTATCTTCGAGCGGTGGCGCGCCCCGGTCCCCATAGCCCTTCTCGTATCCCAGGCTGTTCAGACTCTCAGGGCCCGAGCCTTCGGCTGCTGTCGTGCAATGCCAGGTCCGTGGTAAATAAAGCCCCCCTCATTTGCGATCTTATTCAGGAGGGGGGAGCGGACCTGGCAGGTATTACGGAGACCTGGTTGGGCCATGAGGGGGGGGTTCCCCTCGTGGATATGTGCCCACCAGGTTTCCGAGCATTCCATCAGCCGAGAGCTCAGGGCAGGGGTGGGGGGGTGGCGGTTATTATAAAGGAAAGTCTTGATCCGAGGGAGACCACTGTTCCACAGATAGCCGGATGTGAGTCCCTTTTTGTGAGATGGGGTCGTGGAGTACAGATGGGCTTGTTGATCACGTACCTGGCTCCCTGCCGCGTGGCAACGGCCCTGCTTGAGCTGCTCAACGTCATAGCTGAGGTGGCGGTTGGTACCCCCAGACTTCTAGTCATGGGGGATTTCAACCTGCCATCTGTAGGCGAAACGTCTGAGGTGGCTCGGGAGTTCATGGCTTCCATGACGGCCATGGACCTTACTCAGTTAATTCATGACCCCACTCACATGGGTGGACACACTCTGGACTTAGTTTTTGTCTCTGGTCAGTGGTCGAGTGGCCTTGATACAGGGGATATAGTCATCGAACCCTTGTCATGGTCTGACCACTCGCTCCTTCGACTGGACTTTCTAACCGCTGCACCCCGCCGCAGGGAGGCGGGACCGACCAGGTGGTTCCGCCCCAGGTGCCTGATGGACCCTGATAGGTTCCAGATGGAGCTTGGGCCATTTCCTGAGACTCTGGCTCACGACTCGGCTGAGGACCTGGTGGCCGCCTGGGATAGTGCGGCTGCCGGGGCCTTGGACCGTGTCGTGCCTTTGCGGCCTCTGACCCGGCACCGAACTCACCTAGCTCCTTGGTTCTCCGAGGAGCTTAGGGAGATGAAGCGCCGGAAAAGACGCCTGGAGAGTAGTTGGAGGACCAGCCGCTCCGAATCCGACCGAACACTGGTGAGGTCTCATATTAAGACCTACCTAGTGGCAATAAAAGCGGCAAAATCTAGCTATTTTGCCGCTCTTATCGCGTCATCAGATAATTGCCCGGCCGCCCTGTTTAGGGTGACCCGCTCCCTCCTCCATCTGGAAGCGCGGGATGACCCCTTGCAGGGCCGAGCTGAGGACTTTGTGCAGTATCTGTATGACAAAATCGCTCAGATTCGGGAAGGGCTGGCCTCTGACTGGGTATGTCCGGACGGGATGACTGAGGCAGGTCTTGAGAGTGTTATCTGGGGGGAGTTCGATCCTGTAGCTCCCGAGGACATGGACAGGGTCCTGGGACGGCTGAACGCGACCACATGTTTATTGGACCCGTGTCCCTCCTGGTTGGTACTGGCTTCCCGGGAGGTGACACGAGGCTGGCTCCAGAAGATTGTTAACGCTTCTTTGAGTGAGGGGGTCCTGCCGGCCGCTTTGAAAGAAGCGGTTGTGAGGCCCCTCCTCAAGAAGCCCTCTCTGGATCCAGCTGTTTTGGCTAACTATCGTCCAGTCTCCAACCTTCGCTTTGTTGCGAAGGTTGTTGAGAGTGTGGTAGCACAACAGCTTCCCCGGTACCTGGATGAAACTGTCTATCTAGACCCGCTCCAGTCCGGCTTCCGACCTGGGCACAGCACGGAAACGGCATTGGTCGCGTTGGTGGATGATCTCTGGAGGGCTCGGGATAGGGGTTGCTCCTCTATCCTGGTCCTGTTAGACCTCTCAGCGGCTTTTGATACCATCGACCATGGTATCATGTTGCACCAGTTGGCGGGGTTGGGGGTGGGGGGCACCGTTCTGCGGTGGTTCTCCTCCTACCTCTCTGACCGGTCGCAATCTGTGTTGATGGGGGGGCAGCGGTCGACCCCGAGGCACCTTGCTTGTGGGGTGCCACAAGGGTCGGTCCTCTCGCCCCTTCTGTTCAACATTTATGTAAAGCCGCTGGGTGAGATCATCCGTGGCTTCGGGGTGGAGTTCCATCAGTACGCTGATGACACCCAGCTGTACATCTCCACCCCAGGCCACCCCAACGATGCCCTTGAAGTGATGTCCCAGTGCCTGGAGGCCGTGCGGGCCTGGATGGGGAGAAACAGGCTCCAACTCAACCCCTCCAAGACCGAGTGGCTGTGGCTTCCAGCGTCCCGATATAGCCAGCTGACGCCATCGCTGGCTATTGGGGGCGAATCACTCGCCCCCACGGAGAGGGCTCGCAACTTGGGCGTCCTCCTGGACGCACGGCTGTCTCTAGAAGACCATTTGACGGCCGTGGCCAGGGGGGCTTTTTATCAGGTTCGCCTGATACGCCAGTTGCGCCCCTTTCTAGATCGGGACTCTCTACGCACAGTCACTCAGGCACTAGTCACTTCCCGCCTGGACTACTGTAACGCTCTCTACATGGGGCTCCCCCTGGGGTGCACCCGGAGGCTCCAGCTGGTCCAGAATGCGGCCGCGCGGGGGATTATGGGGGCGACGAGGCGCTCCCATGTGACACCTCTCCTGCGCGAGCTGCACTGGCTCCCGGTGGTCTTCCGGGTGCGCTTCAAGGTGTTGGTGACCACCTTTAAAGCGCTCCATGGCTTAGGGCCGGGGTACTTACGAGACCGCCTACTGCCACCAATAGCCTCCCACCGGCCAGTACGCTCGCACAGAGTGGGCCTCCTCAGGGTGCCGTCCGCCAGACAATGTCGGCTGGCGACCCCCAGGGGGAGAGCCTTCTCTGTGACGGCGCCCACCCTCTGGAATAACCTTCCCCCAGAGTTACGTATAATAACAGACCTCCGGATTTTTCGTCGGGCCCTGAAAACTTATTTATTTCAACTAGCTGGGCTGGCTTGAGCTAAATTTTAAATTGGTTTTAAATTGGGTTGTTTTAATTTACGGCCAGAATATCTAATTATTTTAATACTGTTTTTTAAATTTTGTATGCTTTGTTTTTACTTAGGCTGTGCACCGCCCTGAGTCCTATTTGGAGAAGGGCGGTATAGAAATTTAAACAAACAAACAAATAAATAAATAAATAAACAACTCTCTAAAATAATGCAAATGACCAGCTGTTTGCAAGGAATATAAAACCATCCATTCTTCATCATCCAGTCAGAGCTGAAGAAGCTTCTTGGATGAGAACTTGAACACTGGATGCTATCTAACAAAATGAAATTCAATGGGGAAAACAGTAAGATTCTACATTTAGGCAAGAAAAACCAAACGCACAGGTATAGTATAGATGGAACCTGGCTCAACAGTAGTAATTGTGAGAGGGATCTTGGAGTCCTAGTGGACAATCACTTAAATATGAGCCAGCCGTGTGCTGCAGCTGCCAAAAAAGCCAATATTTTTAGGCTGCATTAACAGAGGGATAGAATCAAGATCACATGAAGTATTAATACCACTTTATAATGTGTTGATAAGACCACACTTGGAATACTGCATCCAGTTTGATCACCACAGTGTGAAAAAGTTGTTGAGACTCTAGAAAGTATGCAGAGAAGAGCAACAAAAATGATTAGGGGACTGGAGACGAAAACATATAAAAAATGGATGTGTTGGAAGCTGCCTCACTGTATCTTAAATCTACTCAGCTATGCCTCTACCCTGAAATGAGATGGACCTCAATTACATGAATTTTTTGTGGGTATCTGAAAAGAGTTATCATACCCCTCCCAGTCTGCAAGGAAAATATTCCCAATTCCTTCCACCTCTCATTACCAAATATAATTTCAAGTCTCCAGATCTCTTTTTGCTTTTTAATAAACCTAGTATTCCAACTCCTTGAATGCTTCTTAAAGTTTTCCAAATTGATTCACTAGAGATAAGGTGAGTCCTTTTAGTGAAAGACGTCTGGTGATTTTGGAGTTTATACTTCTGTTGAGGCAGCCTAAAACTGCATCCTTCCTTTTTTTACAACCACAACTCGCTTCAATTTACCATCAACTAGCATATTTTCCCCAAATACCATTAGGGAGCCAGATATTGCCCACAGTGTATTTGACATTTGTTTGTTGAGTGAGGTGATTTGCACTGTATTACATTTCATTCTGTGGGGTTTTCAGCCCATTTCTCCATCCAATCTTGATCATTCAGAATTGTATTTCTTCTAGGGAATTAGCTCTTTCCATTTTTTATAACCTGAAGATTTTGTGAGTATCACTCCTGCATTTTTGTTCAAGTCACTAAAGCGTCGGGAGGGTTGTGGCGCCACGCTTGACAGTCTTCAGGCTGACTTCTCTAGACTGCAGGAGGAGAGCCCGGTGGGTCTCAGGACCCGAGGAGATGGTGGCTGGGACCCCGCTTGGGCACCTTATTAAAACGTACAAAAATAGGTAAAAGGAAGGGAAAGATACGGGCCAAGTTGCCCCCACGGTTTCTCCACTAAGAAAAGGAGGGGGGAGGAAAGTTTGTCTAGGCGCGTTGAAAGAGGAGCCGGGTCAGGTTCAGCCAGTTCCCCCGGGGACGGCTCCGTTTGGAAGGCAACGAGTCCTCGGTCTCCTTGCTCAGAGACGTTGGCAAATGTTTCTTTAAATGCCCGGGAGCGCTCCGTGTCACGAGAAGCAGCTCCGCGCTCGCGGGGGAGATTTTCCGGCGGAGCCGATCCCGCGCCCGCCTTCCGTCCTGCCCCGGGAGAAGCGCCGCCCGCTCCGGCCTCGCCGCCGCCCGAGCCCGAGTCGCCGGCCGCCGGAGTAGCGCTGCCCAGCCGGGAGGCCCGCGCCGAAGCGGCGATGGAGGGGCAGATGGCGGGGCTGTACGACCTGGGCCGCCGGCTGGGCAGGGGCCACTTCGCCGAGGTGCGGCTGGCCCGGCACGTCTTCACGGGCGAGCGCGTGGCCGTCAAGGTGATCGAGAAGGGCCGGCTGGGCGGCGCGGCGGCGGCGCGGCTGCGGCGGGAGGTGGGCTGCATGAAGCTGGTGCAGCACCCCAACGTGGTGCGCCTCTACCAGGTGCTGGAGACGCCGGCCCGGCTCTACCTGGTGCTGGAGCTGGGCGACGGCGGGGACCTCTTCGACCTGCTGACGCGGCGGCCGGGCGGGCTGGACGAGGCGCGGGCCAAGGGCTACTTCGCCCAGGTGGTGCACGCCATCTCCTACTGCCACCGGCTGCACGTCGTGCACCGCGACCTCAAGCCCGAGAACGTGCTCTTCTTCCAGCAGCAAGGGGTGGTCAAGCTCACCGACTTCGGCTTCAGCAGCTGCTTCCAGCCGGGCACCATGCTGGCCACCAGCTGCGGCTCCCTCGCCTACTCGGCCCCCGAGATCCTGCTGGGCGAGGAGTACGACGCCCCCGCCGTGGGTAAGAGCCGCCCCGCTGCGCCAAGGAGGAGAGGCAGCGCGAAGCCTGGAGGCCCAGCCGAGGCCCCGGCAGGATGTCCAGGCCCCGGGGGGGGGGAGGTGGCGCTGGGTGGACCGGGCTGCCGGGCCCGTCTTGGCCTTGGGCCGGCGAGGATCTCCTGGGATGAGGGGAGTTGGGGGGTGGGAGTCCCTTGTCTGGGCTGGCTTGTAAGACTTTCTCTTTCGGCTTCTGTGAAGCACAAGCAACATTGAGAGCCAGCCAGAGACGTTCCCAAGGCCTACAGCTGCTTCTGACCCCTGTGCAGGAGGGCTGCTTGAGGGAGGGATAGCCCTGGTGCCCCTGCCTCAGCAATGGGGGTTGTGCAGCATCCATCTGGGCCCTGATGGGATCCAGGAATTTCTTTGGGTTGCAGCTGTTCAGTGGGAAAAACATAGGGAGAAGCAGGGCACAGCTAGCCTTCCTTTCTAAACATTTTAAGATGACTAGAAGTTTGTCCTCCCTTTTCTAATTGCTAAAATCAGTTTATAACTTCACCTTCTCCAGCTCCTTTATGGTGGCCCATCACCCCTCATGCCTCCCTTTCCAATTTAGGAGATGCTTCATAACCTTTATGTCAGTGATCCCTTTTATCAGCCCTTGCTCGCAGGATCTGTTGGCAGATTCAAGCAGATTTTCTTCTCTAGAGATCCAGAGAAAAAATGGGAGAATAGAGACTTCACACAGAGGTTTTAAAAACTCCCGGGTGCAAGGAAACCACGTAATATCCACACCATCCCTATTTTAGACAGGGTAGAGACTGGCCCGTTGGCTGAGAAGCTCCTGGCAATGGTGAAAAGGAGTATCTGGGGAGGGGGGGGGAGGTTGTCACTAAAAATTCTGCTGCATTACTTAGTTTAGTTCCCATATTGGGAGGGGGGGTTGTTAGAATTGACCATGGATATTATCCCTGTGAGATATTGGGAGTCTTGAAGGATTTGGCAGCAGATCAATCAATCTGGATAGTTGAGGGATTAGCCTGAGAACAAATATTATTCTAGATGACTTTTTCCCAAGCTGGAACCAACACAATTCCTCGGCAGACCTTTCCCATGTCATTCTTGTAGCCTGTTGTTTGTAAATCCCCTTCCAATGCTGTCTTAATCTTGTCAGGCAGAACCTGTTCCTTTTCCATAACATTTTTTAGATACAGTGTCTCCATAGAAGCAGATGGCTCTGTTGACACTATTACAGTTAATTTATGAATCCATTGTTCAAAAATATCCTTTAATATGACATGGAAAATATGTTATGCTGGACATACAGAAGAAACAGGTTGATGACTTAATAATTAAAATGGATATATAAATAAACTGAGAAAGTGACCTGGATAATTTTCCTGCATTGGAGTTACAAAAAGAGGATTGTTAAAGCTTTGAAGAATTTTGTGAGACGGGACAAAAAATAAAGGGAAAAGAAATTAAGTTCTACAATATTAGTTTAATGGACTAAAGATTGTTAGAAGCAGAAGGAAGGAATATAACATTGGTTTATTTGATCAAGTTGATGTAGATATGTTGTTATTTCTAGTAATCTTTAATGAACCAGCAGAACTGAAATGATGTTTTATGGATTTGTTTATAAATAAGAAATCAGATATTGGAAGAAGAGATAATTTGTTGTCTTTTTTAGATAAGGTGATAAATCTATGTAGGAATTTCCCATGTTAATCCCATTTTTTAAAATGGATATTCTAGAAAATCTTATAAAGTATCATCTTTAGCCACCCTGTATCTGGTTCTGCTAAATTTTCTGATGTATGCTTTGGTTTAAAATCGGAACAAATTGGAATTCTCACCCAGATCAGTCAAATGGATGGATCCATTTGATTCCTTATTGAATTTTTTTTTTTAAATTTGATTTATATGCCGCCCTTCTCCGAAGACTCAGGGTGGCTTACAATGTGCTCAGCAAAATTGAGAAGCTACCACATGACTCCGGTCTGGAACTTCTCTGCAGGTTGGAGGGTCTCCCCCACTTCATTTCAGTGTCAAAACCTTCCTGGGTCTTTGGTTGTTGGGCCTTAGGAAAATCAGCTCTTTTCATGAGAAGATGTTGAAACACAGAACTGGCCCTTCTGCTGAATATACTCGCTAGATACTCTTGAGTGGGGTGCTTGAAGCTGAACTCAGCATCCCAGACCATTCTATAATCACAGGGCTGGAAGAGACCTTGGAGGTCATCTAGTCCAACCCCCTGCTCAAGCAGGAGACCCTATACTATTTCAGACAAATGGCAGTCCAATCCCTTCTTAAAACCTCCCGTGTTGAAATACCCACACCTCCAGGAGACAAGCGATTCCATTCCCACAGCCAGGAAATTTCTCCTTACTTCCAGGTTGGATCTCTCTTTAATGATCTTTCACCTGTCACTTCTTGTCCTGCCTTCAGGTGCTTTGGAGAACAAATTGACTCCCTCTTCTCTGTGACAGCTCCTCAAATATTTTTATCATATCACCCTAATCCTTCTCTTTGATATGCTGGACGTACCTAGCTCCCTCAACCGTTCATCATACGATTTAGCCTCCAGATCCCTCATCATCTTTGTTGCTCTTCTCTGCATTCTTTCTAGGGTCTCATATCATTTTTTGCATTGTGGTGACCAAAACTATGGCCTCACTAGTGCAGTGTAAAGAAATACTAACACCTCATGTGATCTTGGTGCTACCGCTCTGTTGATGCAGCCCAGGACTGCATTTGCCTGTTTGGCAGTTGCAGCACACGGCTGGCTCCTACTTAGGTAATCAGGAGTCCACTAGGTCTCCTAGATCCCTCTCAGAGTTGCTATTGTTCATCCAGGTACCATTTATTCTATTTACTCAGGTGAGTCTGACTAAAACCAAAGCAAGAGGGACAAATGCTTAACTATGATTTGGAAATTATATTAATGCAGCAGCCCAAAATGATATCATTGTTTTTAATCTACATCACAGTAATGGCTGTGTTCCATTTGCAATCCAGCCATACATTTTTTCATTATCCCCATCTTACACCTCTGCAATTGACTTTTGTTTCAATGTACAGTTATGTGGCCGTGGAGATTTAAATTCTTTCAAAGGAAAGAAATATCTCCTGACCGTATTTTTGTCAGTTCAAGCTTCAGCCGTGACCTCCAGCTGCTTCTTACAATATCCTGAAAACCGAATCAAAATAGAGTTTGTTTTTTTGAGCAGCTCCGCTTCCATTACTTGCTAGCATTTTGTCTTTTCACTGAACAGCTGATATATGGATTCTTGCTTCTTTTGAAGGTATCTAAAGAATACCTCTTTGTTATTTTTAGTATGATTTGCCAATCTCAGTTCATTCTACCCCTTTGTTTTCTTGATGCTGTTTCTAGACAATTGCACATCTTTTTTTCTTGGTGATTTAGCTATCTGTCTCCTTACATTTTGATTTCCCATTCTTCCATTTTCTCTCATTGTTACATTCTTACAACTGAAAATGATTCCTAAATTCTTTTTAGGAATTCTCACTCCCTTTGATCTGTTTTCCACATTAGCTTTCTCTGCCATGAGGAAGGGTTTATAAAATCTGCTTCTCTTGATATTTCAAAAAGGTGCCCAGCTACTGAGTTACAGGTTCCTAATCTCAAGGCTTTCTTTAGCCCCTCAATAGTTCATACCATGTTTCTATCCCAGGCTGTTAAGCCCTTCATAATATTGGTAGTTTGGAGGATTTGACTGGCATACAAATAGGACATCGGCCTTGAGTTCCCTGCAGAACAGAGTTTGCATTGGAAGTCAGTGGAATAAGTGGATTTGATTGGATTACTTAGGGCAACGGGTTCCTTTTGCAGCAGGGAGCTGTGAAGGGGAAGAAGAGAGGCGTCTTGGAGGGCTGAGCCCAGAGCACGGGGAGGGCTCCTATTCAGCCCACTCTCCTCTTTTTCTTCTCTCTTAGATATCTGGAGCTTGGGTGTCATCCTTTACATGCTGGTCTGTGGACATCCCCCTTTCCAGGAGGCCAACGACAGCGAGACTCTGACCATGATCCTGGACTGTCGCTATGTGATACCATCGGGCATCTCCCTCCTGTGTGCAGAGTAGGCGGCCCCTCATTTCCTCCCTCTTTGTCACTGCCTTGTTCCTTAGGAAGCAACCTTAACCTCCCTGCCTATTGTGTTCATAGCATAGAGGCGTGTGGGCAAGTGTCAGCAGGAAACCCCCAGACGGTGCCATTTATTTATTGTCACATTTCTATGTCTCCCAACCGCTTTGGGTGATTCACAACAATCAAAGAAGTTACAATAAACCCCATTAAAAGGCAGGAAAAAAAGATGGCAAGCATGGCAGACCAAATGGGATGAGGCCGGGGGACTTGGGGAAGAGGTGGGTCTTCGTGGTTCCTCGTAACTAGAGCAGACAGGGGCCATCTGGATCACAGGCGGCAGGACTCATCATGGAGGGCAGGCACTGCGACAGAGAAGGGACATTCCCAGAGTCCCAAGAGGTGATACGAAGGAACCTGACATGTGCCCACTCTGCAGGCTCAAGTCATCCGGGAAGATACTATGGGAGATGGGCAGTAACCAGGCCCTTTGCCAGGTAGGGCTTTGTGGGTAATGACTAGCATCTCAAATTGCGCCTAGAAGCAAACTCACCAATGGTGCAGTTTCACAGAAAAGGTGTTATGTAGGCATAGGTCTAGATGAGGTTTGTGGCACATATCCAATAAGTAAGGACATAAATAAATAACAATACTGAGGCAAGCCTGTGCTGCTGCATTCTGGACCCGTTGAAGCTTCCAGGTGGTCTTCAAGGACAGACCTTACATAGCAGTAGTCAAGCCGTGAAGTGGCTAGTGTGCCCAAAGGGCCCCTCGATGTAGAAAAGGATGCAGTTGGCACCCTTTGTTTTCATCCTTGAGCACTTGAAGGGAAGGATTGTCTGGGAATATAGTGCCTTATCTATCTCTGTCCTCCCCTCAGACCCCTCTTTCTCCGTGGGAGGGAGGCCCTCTCAATTTGGAGCAGAACTCACGAGGTGAAAGCTCAGCCGCAGAGTCTCTGGGGTTTGGGCGCACAAGGCCTGTTTGGATTATTGTTCTGGTCTAACTGCTCGATGGTTGAGGGGAACAGATCGCCTGGCTGAGTGCTCTGCCGGGGGCTCTTCTGCCTTCCCTGGGAGACTTTCGAGCCATGCAGGCTTTCTGCTGAGCAAAGAAACATCGGTGGCCCAGGAATAAGGAGCAGGCTCTCCCCATTCGGCACCGTGATGCCTTTCCAAGGTCCCATTTCACCTCGGAGACGTGGATTAGGAGGGAGGGAGCAGGGCCTTGGGGGGCAGAGGCTGAGTCACTCTCGCTCTTCTTTGCACAGCCTTATTGTCCAGATGCTGCAGCGGGACCCCAAGCAAAGGGCCTCCTTGGAGCTCATTGAAAACCACGCATGGCTCCAGGGGGTGGACCCCTCCCCAGCCAGCCATTCTCTTCTGCCGCTGACATCACACCGGAGGGTTTTGGAGGAGGAGCATGAGATCATCATCCAGACCATGATGTGTGGCCACATTGCAGACCGAGAAACCATCCAGGAGTGAGTGAGGGTCCCGGGGTGGGCGTTGGCACAAATTACTCTGGTTGATTAAGGAAGGTTGTGCAAGGGGAATGTGATTTGGGCACAGGTATCACGGCCACCGGACAGGAATTTGAGCTGACCTTCAGTTGGTTGGGACAGAGCTTCACTAGCTGAAATGATCAGGTAGATATTTTGGGACTTCCTTAATGCTCGAAGGTGCTTCTGACAATGCCCATGAACTGTGAAACGTCCATCATAGTTTTGAAATGGACATAAATCGAGACAAAGGTAATCCTTGATTAATGACCACTCATTCAAAGACCATTTGAAGTTACAATGGTGCTGAACAAGTGGCACTTAAGAGCAGTCCTAGAAATTCTAGCTGTCCCAGCATCCCTGCATTCATATGATTGCCATTTGTGACATCCTCTGCCAGCTTCCCACAAACAAAATCAATGGGGAAGCTGGCAGAGAAACTTGCAAGTTGCTTCCACTGCTTTTTCCCCTGAGGAGCCGTGCCACAGAGTGCAAGATCCTGGAGAATTCATGCACATACTTTTGCAGTGGAACCTCTCCTCAGACTGCATGCATTTGCCACCGTTATCACCCCGCCTCACTCCACAGTATTCACTCAACCTCCAGCATGCTTGCAAGCCACCATGACTTGTAACTCCACACAGGCTTCCCCAATGACTTTGCTTGTGGAAAGTTGGCTGGAAGTTGCAAATCCTCAGTGGTCACATGAGGCTCTCACTTAACAACCCATGATTTTTATTTATTTAGAAAATTTATATTGCTGCCTACTCGCACATGGTCACTCAAGGTGGCTTAAAAACACAATATAAAATATATAAAAATAATAAACAATAAAAATAATAACCCCCCACCCTGGTGACAACACACATTCATACCAGCCATGATCCTTGCTTAACAGCAGCAACAGAGACTGCAGGATTGCCATTGCTTAAGCAATATGGGCACATGACATCATGCTTTACAACTACATTGCTTGGTGATCAAAATTCCAGTCCCCGTTATTGTTGTTAAGCAAGGACTACCTGGTTTACATTCCCATTAGCCAGTAGAGGAAAAAGTGAATCTACAGCCATGTAAGATGTTGGTGCACTGTAGGAGCCAGGAGCCCAACCTGGTATGGCATGCTGCGGATTTCAGCTCAGCAGCTTCCGGACAGCTGTGGGTTCTCCATTCCTGGCTTAAAACATGGCACACAGCTTGCCCAAACCTGGGATCCCATAACTGTGGCCTGAAACAGGAGAACCAGTCCCAAAGTGTCAGGTTCCTGAATAGAATCCAACAGTGAATAAGTTGGCAGAGCCACAGAATAAGTGAAGATGTTCAGTCTCCCCCATGCCCTCCAGTTATCTGTCATCAAGCCACACACCTGTACTCAAGGTGAGGCTGGTGTTCCAGATGTGCTTCAAGTCCAAGGAGAAATCCATAATTAAGGCAGCTGGACTTTATGTACCAAGCTGTATGTAGAAACAGGGCATTCTGGTACACAGCCGATTGAGTTTACAGTCTAGACCGGAGGGCAATCAGTCAGTTCCTGGGCAGCCCTGAAAGTGAGCAGAGCCTCGGAAGTCTCTTCCTGTGTCCATGCCTGACTCTTTCCACTTGACATCTCCTTGCAGAGCCCTGGAGGCCAAGCGCTACAATCACGTCACTGCCACCTACTTTCTGCTGGCCGAACGGATTCTGCGTGAGAAGCAGGAGAAGCAGACCCTGGCTGAGCAGCTCCAGAGCAGGCAAGCCCCCCTCGGCCCTTCGAGCGTTGGTCTCAGCCGGGGGGATTTGCAGCTGTTCACCTCCTCTCTTTGCTCCTTCTTCTTCCTCAGGAGCCCAGCAGGCGAGTCCTGTCCCTCTCTGCCCACAAAGCTGCCCCCAGCCACCAAGGGCACTCTGGAGACTGTCGCTGCGGAGTACGCCGGGAAGCCTCTCCTTTGCCGCTCATCCTCAGGCGAGGGCAGGTCCTCTTCCAGCTTCCGTGGATGCGGGCAGCCTCTGGGGGCCCTCATCCAGCCCTCCCTCATGGAGACGGGCATCGCCAAGAGCACCCTCGCCTTGCAGCAGATTTCGGAGGAGGAAGAGGAGGAAGAGGAGGAGACAGAAGGGAAGCCGGGCCTCTCTCGAAGGCGGACCTCCTCCTTGAACCAAGAGCAGATGAGCCGCTTCCAGAGCACTGCATCGTCCCTGCTCTTCTGCCGGGCCCTTGCGGCCCACTACAAAGCAGGGAAGAGCCTCCTCCCTGCACACGCCAAGTCCTCCTGCCCGGAACAAGGGCCTGGGATGGCTCCAGCAGCTCCACCGGAGCAAGCATCCCCGAGCAGCCAGTTAGGGACAGGCCGAGACCCACAGATGGAGGAGCCTGGCAGCAGCCTCAGCTTGCAAGGGAGGAGGAGGCCTGATGAACCCCCAGGGGAAGCCACCCCGCTAGGCAGCCAGGGAGGGGGCCCTGTCAGACCAGAGGGAAAGCCTGGCCAAATTGAGCCCCTTCTGGCAGAGGAAGAAGACCAGAGTGACCTCCTTCCATCGAGAGAAGGAGATCCTGTACAGGAGGAACTCTTGGAGGTTGGGGGGCAGAGCCCCCAGCCCCAGAGCAGCACAGCTCTTCTGCAGGGTGGCTGTGCCCCAGGAACCACTGGAGCCGACCTGGTGCCAGGAGCAGAGGGCAAGGGCCAAGAGCTGGGGCCGCCCCATGGGGCCAAAGCCTGCTGTGATGGCCAGAGCCATGGCAGCGGCCATGACAGCCTCGCGGACAGCATCATCAAGCTGGACCCGGCGAAAGGCAAGAACGCTAACCTGAAGGATCGGCTCCTGCAGTTCCCGCTCTGCGAAAAGGCCCTGGCCTTCCGGATGCAGCCCAGCTCCAGAGAGAGCCTGCTGTCCTTGGGGCAGTTCAACTGTTGCCACGTCATCTAGGCATGCAAGAGAGAAGAGCAAGGAGAGCTGAGAAAGACCTCCAGGGGAGAGCAGGGTAGCGGCAGTGTCCAGTTGCCAAGGTCCGTGCTTTGCTGTCTATATCCTCCCTTGGGAGGGGCTTCCTGTGTGAGAACCAAGCAGCTCCCAGAATCCACACGGCACCTTTGGCCGGGGTGTTTCCCCTTATGTCCCACTGCACTCACAACTTCTCACACAAACCCTCTTCCTGGTCAGTGATGGAGGAAGTCTTAAGCCTGCTCTGGTGCAGCTGGAAGCTTTGGAGAACTTGGAAATGAGAAGGAAGCCAAGGCTGCGCTCCTCAGAGTCGAAAGTGAACTTGGGATGTCCACTGACCCTGGAGGTCTTGGAGAAGTCTTTCTAGGAGATGCAGGATCTCTCCATGCCTCTCCAGGGTAAACTAGGGTTTAACTTAAGGTAATCGGCCTACTACACCTGGGGGGTTATTTATACCAAGCAGGTGGTGGGCTTGATTTTTCCTGGCAGAGCCACCTGCTTGGAAGTGGCCTTGGCCATCTCCCCCTTGTGGTGCCTCCAGGCCAGGGGAGGTCATGCGCCCACCCAGCGTCTCCATCAGCAGCTGTTGATGAGCTGGCAGCTCTGGTGGGCCTTGATCCTTTTTCTTTCTGGTTGCTCACTCTCCACCCTGGCAGAGCAGTGGGCTTCCTCCCTTTCTGGGCCCACTCTCTCTCACTCCCCCAGCTTCAATTTTGGGAGCATGCGCTGCTGTGGTCACCACTTCGAAGTCCAGCTCACTCCTGGACCAGGACCAGGCTGGGGGAAAAGTGTAAGCGTGGCAGAGTCAGATTGGGGACCTTTGTGCAGTGCAGGTGTGAGCAGGGCAGGCAGGTGTTCATTGCTAGGTCCCTACATCTGGATTTGCCGTTAGGCTTGGTTGGTTCCTGCCTTCCTTCCTGCCCCCAGTCTGTGGAGGACGATAAGCCCTTCGGCCAGGCCTCTGTTGCTGCCGCTTCCTCCATCCCGAACTCTCTGTCCTGGCTGCCAAGGAGCGTGTGGCTCTCTGAACCCTAGGAGACGGGCAGCTTTTTATAGCAACTGAGGTATTTTAGCATATTTTAAGGTTTATCACCTAGCCTGGGTTGGCCCTAGGTGGCCAACATACCTTCTTCCCAGCATGAACCAAGCTGTTGGGTTGCCCTCCTTTGCCTGCAGGCTGGAAGAGGAGCTCGGAAGTTCCTGGCTGGGCAGAGAGGGCAGAAGAGGGCACTTATTTCCCCCCGCTCAATCCCCCGAGGCTCTGTGTTTCTCCCCTCTCCTGCCTGGCCCCCCATCCTGTGACCTGTGCCCAAACTCTCATCCTCTCCCAGAGGCTTCTGGGGAAAAGCAGCTCTCCCTCTCTGTATTTATCCTCTTTTCTTGCTGGCAAGGAATGGATGGGGGCAGGGGAAGGGGAAGGGACTGAGCTCTTGGAGTTCTGTGTCACGTGCACTGATGGGATCGAAGGGAAAGCAAGTCCAACCCAATAAAATGATCACTCTGGATCCCAAAGCAACTTGTGGCTCCTTGTCAAGAAAAAGCTGAGGATTTTACTCGGGTTGGTACCACTGAGCCTGGCTGTGCAGGCACCTCGGCCCTCGCTCTGCAGGCAAGCCACACATCCACAAGGGGGGTGGGGAACCCAGGCTACCATTCACCTCCCTAGGCCTTCACTGGATCTGCCAGAGCCAGGTAGCTTCAGGGGTCTCTGTCTTTCCCACCTGCAACCCCAGAGGAGCCTTTCAAGGGAAATCTTCCATCTCAAGCTGCGGAGGGCTTTTCTGACTATACTTTCCCTTGTGGGGGGAGCCGCAGACTAGAGGCCTTTTGTGGTTTCTCTGAGAACAGAAGAAGAGCAAAAGGCCTCCCTGTTCTAAATGTGTTTTGTTTGGCAGCTGAGTGAAGAAGCTTTGAACTCACTGCAGTGTCTGCTGTATTGAAAGCCACTCATTCTGATGATAAATTGTCCTTTGGAGGACAGCTGCATTGGGAGGGAAAACTAATACAGGGAGATCCAACAATGGAAATATGTCGTTAGCCTGTTCTCTACCAGTCAACCTTTTGACTGAATTGTCCCATGGGTTTCTTCTGGTGGGAGGTTTTGATTGTGGGAAGGGGGCTATCTCAAGCTGGGTGGGTTCATTTGAAGCCATGTCTGTTGCTCCACAGGAAGGCTGAAACCTGGGGAATATCTGTCTTCCCTTGGCCATCAGCTGCTCATACTTTCAGGCATCCTGGGCTCTGGGGAGATCTGCCATATTCATCTGATGCTTAAATCCCAGGATTGATGTGGACCCTGGGGTTGGATGCACCACTGAGGACTCTTTTTTTTCCAAGTTTTTTTTATTTTTTAGACAAACACACATACAAACATACAACGTATTTTCTTTGAACAGAGTATTTTCCCGGTTCACAAATTTAAACAGTATTTAGTCGTTTCAATTAAATTTACAATTTCTATATTTCCTTTTTGCCATATTCATTTCTCATCTATTTTTAAGAACCAATATTACCCTTCATTCTCATCTCTAATCTTAATCAAATTCAGTTTTTCCCTTCTATCTATATTATACCCCTTCCCATTGTCATCTATTTGTATATCTATCTTCACATTGGTTAGTTATGTAATGTTACAGTTGTTTAATTCTTATAATAATAAATCCGCTTATTTTATAACATACATTTCGTTTGATAATACAAATCCAACATTTTAGTATAAATCAGTTAGTTATATAATTATCATATATATATATATATATATATATGTTTTCGTAGATTTTCACGGGTAGAGGTATGCAAGTCTTGGCGTATTTGGGTCTTTTCCCGTGTAAGATTGAGAGTATTTTGGTGACGTTTCGACAAGGTCCCACTTGTCATCTTCAGGCTGGTGCCTTCGGTTTCGTGCCTGTGCAAGCAAAAGAAAAAAAAAGTGCACAGGCACGAAGCCGAAGGCACCAGCCTGAAGATGACAAGTGGGACCTTGTCGAAACGTCACCAAAATACTCTCAATCTTACATGGGAAAAGACCCAAATACGCCAAGACTTGTATGTGTGTGTGTGTGTGCGTATATATATATATGCATACACACACACACACACACACATCAATATGAACATGAATATTCCAGTTATTTCCAGGCAATCCAATTCCTTAAAAATCAATTAATTATAGCCATTTCTGCTTTCAACATAATATACAATTGGAAGTATTTCAATTATTACAATTAATCATTTCTACTTTCATCACATTATAGAATTAAAGAATTAAAAATATTTCAACTGTTACAGCTTCCCTAGTCAACTTTAAAAATATTCTAGCTGTTATCCAAGCCACAACTTAATCCTTTCTACTTTCCACCATATACCATTAAAGATATTTCAATTGCTACAATTTAAACTTATTCATATTTCTTGAAAAAAAGTAAAAAAACCCCAAAGCTTATCATCTAAATTTCAAAGATACAATATAAATATTCCAATTATTATTCATTTCATTTTTACAATGTTTCCCATTTTTTTACTACAATTCATATTTCAATTCTAAATACATATAGCATCTTTCTCTTTCATTTCTTTTTCTCCCCATTTTTATTTTTACTTTTTTCTTTCCCTTTTTTCTTTTGTACTTTGAAATCTTGAGCTGTCCTCTTTTGCCCTAAATTTCCCATTGTTTCCCATCTCTTTTCTCCTTTTCTTATATCCCCATTGTTTATCCCACTGTTTATCCCAGTGTAGTTATTCTGTGTTTCACAAATCTGGACTCTTCTATTTTGCCTATTTTGCTCTTTTTTTTCTTTTCACTGTTAATCTCAGTGTAATCTTTTAAGTTTTTTGTGTTCTTTCTATTCTTTCTATTCCACCCTTCTCTCCTTCTTTGTCTCTTTCTGCCCTTTGTTTTTTTCATTGTTAATCCCAATATAATCTCTAAAAACCTCCTTTTTATTATTACTATCCATATATTCAATTAATTTTTCAAAATTAATCTCATTGTCTTTATCTTCTTCTTTGTTTTCAGTCTCTGTGTCTTGCTTCTCCGTCTTTGTTTCCTTATCAGCTTGAACATGCTCTCTCTTAGTTTTTGAATCCTCAAGTTTCAATTCTCCATGTAGCATCGTAATCCTCTTATTTCCACTTTCCACGAGTACATCATTTCCATCATTTTTCTAATTTCCTGCGTCATTTTATTCTTTCTGTATTAGTATTGTTCCAGATTTAAAAGTTCTGTTGTTTTTCTTTTTTTTCCAAAGTCAAGCCACTTGCAGACAAAGCAAGCCTCCCCGAAAGTTCACAACTATTATGACTGATATAGTTCAAAGTTTTCCAACAGAGTCCAAATTGCAATGCTCTTTTTTCTCCTGAAGGTGTCTCTCTAGAATCCACAATTCTCTTAATTGTTTAACAGTGACCATTTTGTATCAATCTTTGTTAACAATCTAACTTCTTTTTTCTTCTTTTTAACTTTAAAAATACCAAATCAGTTTTATAGTCCAGTCCAAATTAAACAATACTTCCCCCCCCTTTTTTCTCCTTTATTTTATCTTTAGGTATAGAGCACCTGTGTTACAGGGCGTAATACCCAATTGTCTTTTATTTTTCTTAGTCTTCAACAAGAAAGGATCTGTTTATTTTCTTTCCAATCCTTTAGTCAATTTTGGAGTTATTTCTTCTAATTCTTAAAATTTTCCAGTTAATTTTATTCAAAAATCAATTTTCTTTTCGGGTTTTTGTCCCTTTAAATTCCGCTTACATCCTCTTTTCTTCCCCCATGCCCATTAGCTGCTAGTTTTACGCTGGGGGTTTCAGGTTTTAAAATAATTTTGTTGTTGTTATTATTATTTCACCTGTGGGTTGGCTGTCACTCACCCGGCTTCAAAAACTTCGTTGTATTCACCGCTCCTGCTCAATACTTAGTCCGGTTGCCCCAGCTTCTTGATAGCCGCAATGGCTGCCGCCTCCGCCGCCAAATCGGAAAAAGATTCCTCTGACTTTCGAGGAATTTGCCACTTCCTCTTGGTCTTCTGAGGTGCCTCTCCTTCTTCCCGTTCTGGTCCAAAGACCCCTCGGCAGCAGTTCGTCAGTCTGGGTTTTCGCGGCGCTCATCAGAGCCCGCTAATTCCCTGACTGTCTCATCGCAACGCTTCCAGTCGACCACTGAGGACTCTTGATGGGACCAAATGACTGAGAAGTGCCTCCAGCCAGCCTGGCTGATTCTTATAGGGTCAAAAGCTCCTGGGAAGCCCACCAGTGGGGAAAAATCCACTCCTCTCTGTCCCAAAGGTGCTTTTTCAAGAGACAGGAGCTTCTTGGATGAGAAGTGAAACATCTTCAAAGCAAAACCAGTTGTTCAGTTGTTCAGCACTTTTGGGACAACCATGACCTGGATGACGGAGAATCTCCATGGCTCTCTGGTTCTTGCCCAGCACTGTATGTAGCTTGGTCTAGGATGCTGACAGTTTCCCAGTTGAAACTATGGTTGAGTCTGTCCATGTGTGAGAAGATTAAGGAGTTATCACATACATTTAGACTTTGATTGCTTTTTCCCATGAAGGCTCTTTTTAGCCTTTATCCTGGGCATTAGTTATTCATAGCATGCTTGTCTGTTACAAAGACTCAAAGCATCCTAGAATAGAATAGAATTCTTTATTGGTCAAGTGTGATTGGACACACAAGGAATTTTTCTCCGGTGCATAAGCTCTCAGTGTACATACAAACAACAAAATGATAAGTCACAGATCATAAATCATAAAATTCAATCATAAGATAAAAGGATTGATAAATCATAATATACCAGGAAGCAATCCAAATCCAATAATTTTTCTTGGGCTCCCTGTCACCCCATGACCCGTGGCTGAGTCATCTACAACCTGCCATGTAAGGACTGCAACAGCCACTACGTAGGACAGACAAGCAGAAGACTGGCAGAGCCATCCATGAACACCAACTAGAGGTCAGGATGAGAAGTCCTTAATCTCACCACACACAGACGGACTCAACCATAGTTTCAGCTGGGAAAGTGTCAGCAGCCTAGACCAAGCTAAATCCAAAAAAATGCTAGGGAATACCTGGAAGCTTGACACTGAGACAAATCAATCACAATAGACACACACACACACACACTACATTTTTACTCCTTCAAAAGAGGCAATAAAAAAGCCAAAAAGGAAACAAACCCAGAACACTTCCTCTCAAGCAGCCTAGACCCAGGTAAGCAAGGATTCACACCAAGCCACAATCAAGTAGAAAACAGTATCCCAATCATTTAACTACCAAGTAGAAAACCATATCCTCACCAACACTGGCAGTTGGCAAACTTACATAAACAGGAGCAAACCCTACACACCCTTCCACTGAAGATGCTACTTGGCTAGGTTCTGAAAGGTCTGCAGGCAAACAACCCAGCTCATAGAGCACCAAAGACCCCAGAGACAAAGATGCCGGGGTTACAAGGACATTGTGGTATCCAATCAGCTACCATCTGGCATTTTGCAAGTGTGTATAGAATTGCTTGTGAAAATACCATGACCTTAGATTGGTTTCCCCACCAGGGCACAATAGCAGCTATGTAGAAGACTGCAGCCCAGTTAAGCTTCTTACTTCAAGGTAGCCTAAGAAGAAATATTACAGATAAACTATCAGTCATAGCAGGTTCTGCTGGTAAAGAATCGGCTTGGCATCTTGCTTTCCTCCCTGCTACAGAATGCCGAAAATACATGTCGTTATTGGCTATTTTAGTGCAATATTTGGGTGCCTGTTACGTCAAAGGCAGGTAAGAATAAACTCTGAATGTCATAGCAGATTTATATAAACTTGAGCATACTGCACAAGTTTGGTTTAATAATTAGTTTAAAAAAGAACAATATTACAGAACTGAATTAATTTTCAAAAAGAACAAGCAAAACTTGCTATAGTTGAGCAATTCCCTTATGAAGGAACACTGTGATACAGGATGGCTGTTTAACAAAGATTCCTGCCAGGCTATTTTATAAAGGACAAACGTCACAGAAGTCTAAAGCACTTTGGGCTTTTGTTTGTTGTTCATTTTGTGCTGGCCTGGTGCCTGCCTGGAGTTTCCCTTACAAGGTTCTTCAGGTTTGCCACTGCCTCCTTCCTGGGGCTGGCCCAGGGGCACCCAACTGGCTTTGTGCCTTTGTGTTCTTTGTGTGACTCGAACTCACAGCCTCAACCGCTACACCAAACTGGTTCTTGTAGATGGTGGTGAAAACCAATTTTTTTTACTACCGGTTCTGTGGGCGTGGCTTGGTGGGTGTGGCAGGGGAAGGATACTACAAATCCCCAATCCCTACCCACTCCTGGGGGAAGGATATTGCAAAATCTCCATTCCCACCCCACTCTGGGGCCAGCCAGAGCTGGTATTTGTCGGTTCTCCGAACTGCTCAAAATTTTCCACTGCTGGTTCTCCAGAACCTGTCAGAACCTGCTGGATTTCACCCCTGCTTGTAGACCTGGAAAATCCTGGAAAGCTTGATGTTCCAAAGGTTTGAGGCCTAGATAAGTGAAAGCTTAAAATATGTACCCAAAGTCTTTAGCAGGACTAATGGATAGGAAGAGACATTCTCCTGCTAAAGATGCCACCAATGGAAGCCTGAGAAAGAGGCCTTTGCTTGTGTTACAGAGCGTAGCCATCAGAACTCCACATAGTGCTGAAGAGATTCCGAAAACTTCACTTTTGGAAATAAAAATGACTGGAGTTTTTGAAAAGCAAATAGAATAGAAAAGCAAACAGTATTGCTGCACATTTCAACAAATATCCACAGTGTCATTAAACATGCTAAAGGTTCTAGCGCTAAATTAAATATTGAACAAGAGAGGGAACATTGGTGTGTTCCATGTTTCTTGTGTTTACATAAGAGACAATCTTATTAGCCTCTTAAAAGGATTAAAACAATATTGTTTTATCCAATAAATTATATTAAAATCTGTTTTGTAACTAATTCCAAATAAAAATGCTTGCATCATATTGAAATAAAAACATATTACAGCATTCAAATAATCTGATATTGACAGATTTGATGGCATTTTATGAAACCAGGCTGTGCTGATAATTTATTGAAGGTAATGCCTTCTGTAATTTTGTACCAGATTAGCTTCAACATTTTATAAGGATATCAGATGATAGTTTAGATAATTCAGAGGATGCTTCTTATTTTCAAAATAGCTAGACTCATGGAATAAAGTGGGTAGGATCCATTTAGGAGTACTAATCTGGAATAATACTTCCATGATTTCAAGAAATCTCAGTCAAATTAATCAACCTCATAATTAATAGGCCTTCAACTGGTCAGTCAACCTCTCATTCAGCCCATATTCTGAGGGAAGGTTGAAAGCCAGATCCATATACCTGTTCTCCATCTTGCTTCAGTCTTTGAATCCGATGGTCCCAGCGGATCATAAAAGCAGCTTCTACTCTGACAGCATAAACAGGGTTGTTTATTTCCCAGGCAAGGGATTGCCCATTTATAATGATAGATTGTCCATTTCCAATTGAGCGATAGAAATTTGAAGCATGTCTAAAATTCTGCCATACTCAGCAAGGAAGGTGCAGTCTGAGCAACCCCTGTGGGAGACAGTGCTGCGTGTGGCAGCTGCTGGATCTGCTCCACTGGCTGTGCCAGGAGATGGGCCAGCTGGAGTGGTTCATTCCAGCAGCTTCCAGGCTCTAAGATCTAAGCTCTACTTGCACTGGAGCCGCCTCAGCAAACGTGGTTGCCGTCTGGGGCTAGAAACGTTCATCCTGGATCCCGTTATCAGCTGCTCCAATGCAACACTGAAACTGGAAATGTAATAATGAAATGTTACAATCAAGCTGATGTAGACAATCTTGGATCCCCCTTTAGACAGAAGTTTGGCTTATGTGCTACTTTACTTGTAACAAAACGTCTGTTTATCCAGAGATGCCAACGAACAACTCAGGCGCTCCGGGAACGCTGTTCTCCACGGCAGCGGAGGGAGGAAGGGAGGGTGTCTCTTGTCAGGGCTTTGCTTTGCCTTCTTTCCTCGGCCTAAGCACCGGGAAAGGTCAGGAAGAGGCCCGGCTCTCTCGGGGAGAGGAAGGCCAAGCCTCCGAAAGGAATCTGGCTGGCGCCTGCCTCGCAGGAGCTCCCGGCCTCGGATTCCCCTGGCCATTCGCGGCCAAGAATTCCCCCGCGCGCGCCTTGCCTGATCCCTCGGCGGGGCCTCTGGAAGCAGACCTTCAAGTTTAGGAATGCCTCCCCCCCCCCAGGCCAGCCCCGCCGGCCGCTCTGCCTGGGCTGGTGGGTTCCCACCTTCCGCTCCGCCCCTTCCCCAACAGTCCGCGGGAAGAGAGCGGAGCGGCCTTCGCCAGCCCAGGCTGGGCGGGCCAGAAAGGCTTCTCGGCAGCCCAGGATGCGGAGCCTGGCCGGATGGAGCGCTGCCCTGGTCCTCCTGGCGCTCCTTCAGCCTGGCCGGGCCTTCTGGCTCCTCAACATGCTCTTCCCGCCCAGCACCACCCCAGAAGCCGCCGCCGCCAACAGGACGCCCCCCGTGGTGCTGGGTGAGTTGGCCCGGGGGACAAGGCCGGGGAGGGAGGGGGCGCTGAGGTGCCTTTCCATTCTTCCCAAGAACCGAGAAAGGGGGGGGCTGCGGCTAGGACTCCCTGCAGGAGACGGGAGGGCTGAGCCCCGAGCGGGCTCTCGACGGCGCTTCAGAGCCCGAGGCGGCGGAAGGGCCCGGGCTTTGGTCCTGCCGCTGGCCCGTGTTTGGTTGTCGAAGCTGGCAGGCAACCGAATCGCTCTGCGGCCTTCGGATGGCAGGTCTCCCGTGGAAAGGTGGCAGCGCCTGGTTCCTTTTGCCCGCCTCCGAAGAAGCTCTCCTAGCATTGACGAAGCCTTGAGGGGAGGCCCGGCCTCTTCCCTTGCCCCGAGAGGGTCCCCTGGGAGAGGCTTCAGGCCCCCAGGGGAGCTTCCCAACAACCAGCCGGCTTCCCCCACAGGGCTGCAGGCGGTGGGGCATCTTGCCATTGCTGACCTGCCGGGCATCTGAAGGACAAAAATGACTGGGAAGGGAGAGCAATGGGACCGGGAGCATCGCCACACACAAGAAGCTCCCAAATGGCTGGCAGCTGCCGATGTTGGAAAGAGAGGGAGGAATGTCTGCTCTGCATGCTGAGTTTGGAGGTGGATGGAGGCCTGACTCTCCTTCCATTCACAATCCAGAGGGTGGTGTCTCCATGTGGTGGCCCATCAAAATGCAGAGTGAAGTCAAATCAGATCTGGAAGCTAACTTTACCAACCGCACAGCCACCACTTTTAAGCAGGTAACTTGCAGTTTGCTTCTCCTTAGTTCTTTAAACTGATTTAGGCCTAAACCAGTTAGGAATTTCTAAGAATCTGCCTTGAGTTCTTCTCCAAGTTGCTGAGGACCTTTAGCAAAATGTTCTTTTCAGGAGGATGAAGAGGAGGAGGAGGAGGAGAAGAAGCAGGAGCTGCAGGTGGGGAGCCAGAGGAGATCCTGAGAGCTTCCAGCAGTGGGAAGAAGGGCCCTCTTTGCTCTGCTGCTGCAACAGAAAGGGGAAAGCCCCCCCACCGACATCCCCCTTTCTGTGGCAGTGAAAGGGAGCAAGCACTCTGCCCCACAGTGACCCTGCAGCCAGCCTGCCTCCCCTTCGATCTCTGAGATTAAATTTTTACCCAGAGTACTGACTCCCCGAATGGCACTTGCTGGACTTTGCCTTGTTTGCATGACACTGTTTGCCTGGAGGGAGCAGCCAGACCAAGTTCCCATCAGGATTGCAGGGACAGCAGGGCCATGGAAAAAACCAGGAGGGCTTGGGGGGGGCATCTCCTAAAGTTCCCCAGAGGGAGGGCCACTTCTGGAGCTCAGAAGCCATCCGGCCCCTTCCCTCAGCCCAAAGGTGACAGGGGAGGCAGACATTCCAGCATGGCCCCTGCAGAGGCATTTCTAAATGGCTGTGACAGGAAGGCTCATCATGTTCATTAAGCAGACATACCTCTCAAACTGTACAATCCTGAAATGTGTAATTATCAATGTATAATTGCAAGTCTGTAACGTGAGTACAAGGCAATCAAATGAAGCAACAGGTATCTGCAGGGTATGGTCAAAAAAGTCAAGATGGCAACCACGATGGTGCAGTCAAAACTTTGCCCACATTTTCTATGACCGGTATCATGGCCACACTCCCCAGACCACACCTGGTGGATTCTCTGAGAAAATACCAAAAATGAGGAGGAGGAAGGAAAACTCCAGGGGCCTCAAATCTCTGCAGCTGTTTTGACATGGGAAATGGCCCAGGAACAGACAGATGACTCACGTGGCTGTGAGGCACCATACAGAGTCTAGTATCCTGTGTACCCCTGATTTTAAACAGGGCAACTCCTGGCCCTCAAGGCCACTTGCTACTTTGGGGACATGTCCAGAGCGTGCTTCCCCCAGCTCTTGGCAAATCAGGGCTACCCGGACCAGAGGGGGTCTGCCTCAGCCGGCCTCCCTCTTTAGCATCAACAGACGCCCTCTTTCCCCTTGACCAGTGGTGGGATTCTGCCAGTTCTAGGCGGTTCGGCCGAACCGTTTGTTAAATTGCTGACTCACCCTGCCCTTTGCCCCGCCCCTCCGCACCACTATTTATTGCAATAAATAGTGGTGGACAAGGGACGGGTGAGCCAGCAATTTAACAAACGGTTCGGTGTTATTTTGTAATTTTATTGGCCTCGCAGCACACCAAACAGTTTGTTAAATTGCTGGCTCACCCGCCTCTCACCCCGCCCCGCCTCCCACCCGCGCGGTGCCAGCCTACCCTAGCCAGGGGTGGGCAATTGTGACTCTCTTACAACCTGTGGACTTCAACTTCCAGAATTCCTGAGACAGCTTGGCTCAGCCAGCCTGGAACGCTGGCTGCCCAGGTTGCAGCCGAAGCTCCGCATCGTAATGGGCTCCAGGAGGAGGAGGGGCGCCGTCTGCCCCATTGCGAAGCTCAGTAAGAGCAACAAGAGCCGGCTACAGGCGCAGCTGGGCATGCGCACACGCAGTGGGGCGCAGGCTTAAGGTGCCGCCTCCAAGCCAAGGGGCGACCCGATGGTGCGGTAGGTTCACTGCCACCACTGCCCAGACGAGAGAGGAGAAAGAGATGGAGAGAAAGAAATGAAGGAGAGATATGGGGGGAGAAAGAGAAATGAAGGAGAGAAGGGGGGAAAGAGATGAAGGGGAGAAAGGGGGAGAGGAGAAAGAGATGGAGAGAAAGAAATGGAGAGAAATGGGAGAAAGAAATGAAGGCGAAGGGGGGAAAGATGAAGGGGAGAAAGGGGGAGAGGAGAAAGATGGAGAGAAAGGGAAATGAAGGAGAGAAATGGGGGGAGAAAGAAATGAAGGAGAGAAGGGGGAAAGAGATGAAGGAGAGAAGGGGAGAAAGAGAGATGAAGGGGAGAAAGAAAGATGAGAGATGAGACACCCAGAGATACCTGTTTAAAAGAAAATACTAGGAGCCACAAAACCTGGGTGGGAGTAAGTGATTTGGAGTTGGCAATGCCCACCCAGGTTTAAGGTTGTGCTTAAGTGTTTACATGTGTTTAAGATTGAGTATTTAAGGTTGCAGACCCCTGACCTACCACATCCGATCGCTTCACCCTGCAGCCAGCCCTGTAGGCCTGCGCCTGTCTCCCACCTGGGCAGCAGCGACCTACCTACCCCGGTTGTATCACCTTGCCCTGCAGCTGGCCCGAACGACTGCCTCGGACTGCTCCAGTAGGTCATTTTTATTTAATTAATTTAATTAAGAATGCTGCAATGGGCATAAATGATGACCGGTCAAAAGTGCGAGGACCTTTCAGAAATCACTTTTTTCAGCCCTCTGGATAGTCCCTATGTGCATATGGACTACTCAGGGGGCTGAAAAAGTTATTTTTGACCGGTCCTTGCACTTTTGACCAGTCCTTGAACTTACGACTGTCCTCACATTTTACGTTTTGCGCCCTATCTTGTCACCGTGGTGAAGAGAAGCAGTTGTGAAATGAGTGACATGGTTGTTAAGGATGCCGCAACGGGCCTAAATGTGAGGATGGTCAAAAGTGCGAGGACCAGTCAGAAATGACTTTTTTCAGCCCTTTGAGTAGTCCCTATGCACATAGCCACACCCACCCAGTCACATGACTAGCTAGCCACACCCACCCGGTCACATGACCAGCTAGCCATGCCCACCCAGTCACATGACCAGCTAATCACGCCCACCCAGTCACATGACCAGCTAGCCACGCCCACAGAACCGGTTGTTAAAAAAATTGAATCCCACCACTGCCCTTGACCCTTTGCTGGGAGAGGGCCCTCTGCCCACCCCCCCATCCCTGGGATGGGAGAACTGCCAGCTGCTTGCAGGTTGCAGGAGGTGGAGTTCACTGCCCTCCGAGTGGATGGAGTTGCTGCTGCTGCTTAATTGCTGCTGAGGTTTTTCCAGTGGGACAACCCTGACAGGTGTTGTTAATTTATCTCCCCCTAGGGTCCTTTCCTTCCCATCTTGTGATGTCCTGTATCAAAAAGCAACATTTGTGTGAATGGCTCCCAACTTTGATAAGATTTGGAAAGCAGGGAGGGAGAGGAACAAAAGATAAAGGATGAGAGAGAAGAGGAAACTATTGCGGAGAGAAAGAGGCAACAGGAGGGTACAACCTCTCTTGACAAGCCTTTTCTCAGTCAACCGGCTGTTATGGGGGAGCAGCTCCTCGGGACAAAGCAGGGGAAGGAAAAAGAGAGCCGGGTCCATTAATTCTAAACAGAGGTACTGAAGAAATGGGGAGGGGGAGGGGAGCCGCAGAACGATCTTTTTTTTTTATTGAAAAAGTTTTTCAAATACAAATTTTTCCCCCTTTCCCGCCCCCGCTCCCTAACCCCCCCTCACCCTCCCCTCCCCCATGGCTTCTACAAGATGAAATCCAAATTAATATCACATTATATAATACTTTACCACCCTTTTACACCACCCCCTATGTGCTAAACATTTCTTTCTAACATTATTATTATGTCCCCCATATACTATACATTTCAAAACTGCATTTGGCTATAAAACTATATAATAAATCCTAATTTGGCATTTATTCTACTCATAATCTACCCATTTCCACCACTCCCGTACATATATCTCTTAATTCAAATCTTTTAAGTATATTACTATCTAAACATAACATCCCTTTTCCTAAACTAAGCAATCTGTAACATTACCTATCACCTTATACCATATCAATTTTATTTCACCCACTTTCCTACAGGTCTACCATACATAATATATTTAATATCGTTATTCTTCTGCCCATATCACTAAAAGATATCTCCATATATAAATAAAACCCTCAAATGACTTTAAATTTGTATTCCATATAGTATCTTCTGTAATGTCTTTCAACTAGATTGTTAATTCCATCGACCATGTTAGGGTAACATCAAGTCCTGCTTCCAACAGTATATTCAGTATCTTCAATTACCATCTGCCCCCATCATTAATAAATATTTCTGTATATAACCCCCCCCCCGAGTGACTTTATATTTATATTCCATATGGTATCTTCTGTAATGTCTTTTATCTAGATTATTAATTCCGACAACCATGTTAGGGTAACAGCCAGATCATCTGCATGCCCCAATTCCATAGTTCTCTTGCCTTATAGCTCAACATATACGTAATCCATTTTTCAGAGAGTCCAAAGTAGAAAGTTCCAAGCCGCTCAATCACAGACCATCTTCCACATCCCAAAAACACCGGCACTGCAGAGATCTGTTATTCTTCTCAAAATAGTATAAGACTGTAATTTGCCTCAGCTATATTTTCATGTATCAGCCTTCTATAAATCCCGCTTATTATATTTAATCGTCTCTTAAATAACTGGCATTAATCTGTTGGCTAAAAAAGAATTGTAGTTTAAAATTTTTTAGTTTTGTAGAACCTGCTTCTTCTTTTCTTAACTTGTTGTGGTTTAGATCTCCACCCTGGTTGCCTTTCTAGGACTTGTATATCAGCTGATTGAATTACATGCTGGTCTTTAACTTGATAAGACATCAAATCGAGATCCAAAGCCGCCTCTCTTATATTTATAGGTGATCCAGCTATAGCCTCGAAGGAGAATCCAAAAGCGGCTCATCCAAAAAGCCCTCTATAACTTGTCGTTTTTCCATTACCTCCATCTCCATCTGCTTAGCCTGAGTTTCAATCTCTTGTTCATTTTGCTTTTCTTTATCCCCCTCCTGTATTCCTGACACTGATGACATACGTGGAGATGTTGGGCCCATTTAAAAACCTTGTAATAAAATTCTTCCGCTTTTTCAACAGTGTTTAATTGATATCTTTCTCCTTGATGTCTCAATATTATACCAACTGGAGCATCCCACCTAAATGGGATGTTTTGTTTCTTTAGCTCAGTCACCAAAAATCCAAAGTCCTTTCTATCTTTTAACATCTTGGACAGCAGCTCTTTATATATCAAGATCTTCATTCCATTCATTTCTAGAGTGGAGTTGAAAGACTTTTGCACAATATCATTTCTTATTCCTTTATCAGTAAAATAAATCACCACATCTCTAGGCAATTGTCTTTGCTTTGCCACCCACGAATTTACTCTGTAGGGCTTATCAATCTTACAGAATACTTCTTCAGAGCTGACCTTTAAAATCACAGCCAGAACTTCAGCAGACATCTTTCTCAAGTCCTCTCTGTTATTTTCCTGTATTCCCCTCATTCTGATTGCAAATTCCATGGATCTGAATTGCATCATTGTAACTTCATTTTCAATCCTTTGCTTTATATTATCTACATTGTAAATCTTGTGATCAGCTTCCTTCATTTTAGACTCTACTTCTGAGCTATTTTCTTGAATCATTGTCAAATCATTTTCAATTCTTTGTATTTTATTATCCAGATTATGAATCTTATAATCAGCTTCCTTCATTTTAGACTCTATTTTTAGATTGATATCTTTATTCATCTTTATAATTACTTCTGAAAAGCTTTTCAAAGCTGTTACAATATAGCACTTCAGGTTATCATACTTTTGTTGAACCAACTCTTTAATTTCCTGTCTAAATTTTTCAAGATTCTGGTTCATAATCTCATCATGTCTTGCCAACTCCTCCATAACAAATTGCTTTAAATCTTTAAAACCATTATTCTGCATCTGCGAGCTCAAAAATTGCTCTTGTGATTTATAAATCAGGGAGCCCCCCCCCCCACAGCTTGGTTGTCTGGCTTTGTCTGTTTTAACGCCATCCTGCCACACAAACAGACTCTTTTTAAAGAAAAAGTCTTCTCTCCACACAATATCAATACCAAATCTCTAAGAAAGGAAGAAGCATGAAAGAGAATTTTTTTCTCTTCTCTTGTAGCCAGCACTATTGCTTCAAAGAGCCTTGGTACTACAGTGGTTTAAAGCACCCTGTTATTAACACAGCTGCCTGCAATTTACTGCTGGTTCGAATCTCTCCAAGGCTCAAGGTTGACTCAGCCTTCCATCCTTTCTAAGGTAGGTGAAATGAGGACCCAGTTTGTGGGGGCAATAAGCTGACTTTGTATAAATATACAAAAGGATGAAGGCTATTGCTTAACGCACTGTAAGCCGCCCTGAGTCTCCGGAGAAGGGCGGCATATAAATCAAATTAAAAAAAAAAAATTACTTTGTAACATATTAAACCATTCAAACGGAAAGACTTTCGCTTTCAGCTTTCTTCTCAAGCCTCAGCCAGCCGCCATTTTAAACTTTTTTTTTCCCTTTTCACTCTTTCTTCATTCTTAAAATCAATCAAATACTTGCGATTTAGAGTCCCAAATCCGGATTTCATCCTGCTTATTCAAGCAATCTGTTAGTTTTCGCTGATTAGGTTGGTCACATCGTCTAGCTCTGCAAAGCGCAGAGTTCTCCCGAAGCCCGGAGCAGCGGCGTGCTGGATAGGGAGCCTCATCCTGCTTCCTCCCCAAGAGTAAAGAAAAACCTCTGGGGACTTCGCAGAGGGCTTTACCTGCTCTTGCCGGCTCTCCTCACATTTCCTTAAGGAAACGGAGTTTTTCGAGCCACCTCTCAGCTGTAAAGGCGGCTCTTTACGGGCGGCGGGGGTGGCGGTCCCAAAAGACCGTTTAGCGACGACGGAAGCCAAACCGGAAGCCACGATCTCCTTCATAAGGTCCCTCTCCCTGAAATGGGCTCTTTCCCGGCCCTGATGGGGAGTCAAGGAAATCAGAGGGGTTCAAAGCACCCGACCCTTTTAGGATGGGAAGGCTGCTCTGGGAGACCCCAAGATGAGATATGGAGGGAGGGGAAACCGCCACCCTCCAAATCAATGCCTTCTGTTCTGCTGGAAGAGGTGAGAGTCCCAGAAAAAGCAACTGATAACCCAGAATGGGGTAAAATGCGTTAGTAAATACTCTGCTTTGAAAAATGTGATTGCATCAGGTGCCTGTGAACACATCCCCATGGGGAAGTAATTAATATACATTTAAAAGCATAAGGAAAGTTGAGAAAAATTAGTGAAGGAGACAAGGGAAATTGAGTTGTTAGAGCCGAAAATCTAACTCGAGTTTAGGAAAAATGGACAGGGAAGAAAAGGCAGGAAAAAATGACTCTAAGGAAAGGAAATGCAGATGCAATACGGGTTGGCTTAAGACCAACTGAGCGCAGAATTTAGTTTGTGAGTCATTGTGGTTGTTAAGCAAGATGCCCATATGATTGATTTGCTAAACAACCACAATCCTAGCTGTTCTCATTGCAGTCCTTAAGAGTTAAGCAACTGCACAGGTCATTAAGCGGATGGAACGAAAGAGTTACCTGCCAAAGGATATAACAGAACAACAGAGGGACCTTTCAAGATTCAGGCATGGAACCCTAGACCATTTCAGACAAATTAAGGACTACATGTTGAGTGTGGTTGGTCAGCCAGTTACAAATCCATCTGGTGGTGATGCTGTCTAACCCACATTTTCTATCTTATCCAGTAATAGGCTGTGATCAATGTTATCAAATGCCTTACCAAAGTCCAAGTAAATTATATCCACAGCATTCCTCTGGTCCAGTACTTTTGTCACTTTGTCAAAAAATGCAATGAGGTGAACATGCGTGGAAGCAAGGAAATTTTGGACTAAAATACATATGTGGTTAGAAAAAATGACAAAGAGACATATTGACTTTAAACCAGAAATATTTTTATTAGGAATTTTACCAGAGACATTTAATAAAGAATTACAATACTTAATTGTGAACATTTTAACAGTGGCCAGAATTGTATTTGCCAAAAACTGGAAAGGAGAGAAGATAATTATTGATGAAGAAATTATTATGAAAATGTTGGATTGTGCTGAAATGAGTAGATTGACATTTGAAATAAGAGAACAGGAAGATAAACAATATTATTTGATATGGGAGATATTTTATCAATGGTTTGACAAAAAAGTATGGAGATGAGATAGCGTATATGAAATGCTTAAATATTTATCTTCAGTTTAAGTAAAGAATAATTGTTATATGATGAGATCTGGAAAATTGTAAGCACGAAATGATTTTAACCAATTGAGACGCTGTCTATAATTGTTTGTAAGGATGATATTTTTATATTGTTGTTGTTTTTTTATTTTAATCTAAAATAAAACTTTTTTCAAAAAAAAATGCAATGAGATTTATCTGGCATGACAAACCCACGTTGGCTTTTGGCTATGACTTTGCCTCTAGGTGTTCTCTGATTCGTTGTTTGATTATCTTTCTAGAATCTTCCTAGGTATTGAGGTCAGGCTGATAGGTCTGTAGTTCAATGGATTCCCCCCCCCCCTCCTTTTTAAAGATGGGAACTACATCAGCTCTTTTCCAGTCCTCTCGTAGTTCCCTGGTGCTCCAGGATCTTTGAGAGATACATTTCAGTGGTTCTGAAGACGTGCAGCTCCCCTCCATGTACAGAAGGGATCTCCAGGCCTCGGCTGGAGAAAAAACCTCTCCGATCTTTGTAATTCTGAGCTTCTTTTCTCCAGCCCAGCACTGGAGTTCTCCTTCCCTCCGTGCACGGATTTCTATCCTGAAATCCAAGTAGGATTTTGGCACAGAGTATTTGCAGCATAGGCAATCCTCTTGTTTTGGGGAGCTGACTGCAAATGCCCCGTGCTGCAAACACTCTGCTGCATTTTGGAAAGTGTGTTTTCAGTCAGCCTCCTTCCAGGTAGCGAGCAAACAGAATTAAAATTAAAAATAAATAAAATTAACCTGGACTGGCTGAATGCTGGAAGGAATATTTAAAGATTTGCATGGAAGTTATAGTGTGACCTGGAGGTCTTCCACAGTGTCTTGCAAGCCAGCCAGGGCCCCCTTGATGTCCACATATGGTGATATACAGGGAGTTGAGCAACTCCCAGCAGCCAGAGGCTCCAACACCAAGGCCTTGCTCAAGACAGCTCCCCGGCTTTGCTCCTGGCTGCCACCCTTGGGCATGTGGCTCTGTTTGACTCTCTCCCTCTTTTTCTCCTTTCTTGGGACTGTCCTTTCTCACCTTTTTGACTGTTCCTGCAAGGTGGCTTAGGCACAGTAAACCCTGCTTGGGGACCTCCAATCTCCATCACGCATTTTGGACAGGGTTTCCTTAGATGAAGAGCCAGAATGAGACCCGAGCCCTGAGCTGGGTTCTTTCTTGGAGAGTTCTTAATTGAGATTCCAGAAGGAGTTGTTACAAAATCTTTTATTTCATAACAATGTTAGCATTTCATAGTTTTCGATTTTGCTTCTCTACCCCATTCTTCCCTCCTCTTCCTTTTCATTAGATATGTAGTGCTATGTTACTTTTCTCTGTTTTTTAGATAGGAATAAGCAACAGTGATAAACCGGTTTTTCTAATATTAGAGAAGGTCACAGGTCAAAGACGAAACAGACTTATGTTGAAGACACCACTCCAAATTTGTCAGAGTTTGTTGCAGAAATCAAACATCCAGAAAGCACACACTGATTCAGCAGGATTCATTAGCTTCTCTTTATATATAATACAACACATGAAGATAAATGTACAATACCAATAGCAGATTCTTCTAACGTAGCAGTTACAAGCAAAACACAAGCAGAGTACAATAGACTAGTTTTAGTTTCCCTTTTGCACATTCAGAGCTGAACCCCGCCCAGACTCCAAACTGTTTCAGCTCCCATTGGCTGATTTAGTTGCTATGCCTATTCATTGGCTGACCTTGTTACAATGTCTTCCCAGTTTATTTATTTTATTTTATTTTGTTGCATTTCTGTACCGCCCAACTCCCAAGGGACTCAGTCATGAATATTCTGACAAAATTACACAACTTAATTGTAAAATCTGTTTCTCTCTCTTTTTCTCCTCCTCCTCCTCCTCCTCCTCCTCCTCCTCCTCCTCCTCCTCCTCCTCCTCCTCCTCCTCCTCCTCCTCCTCCTCCTCCTCCTCTCTTCCTCCTTGTTGCACGATCTTTGGTGATTTCTTATATTTTACCCCCAGTTTTAAAGGAATTGCTCTGTGGTCCTTAGGCTTCTTGACCTAAGGTCAAGATCTTAATAAAGATATTAAAAGTTTTCACAATTTAAGCCAAATATTTAAGGCCTCCCTGGGCGTAACGGCCATCTGGAGGACAGGCTGTCCCTGCTCTTGGTTGGTAGAAGAGGGGTGCTCGCATCCAGAAAATTGTGGCAGGCCGATGGCCCAGCACTAGCCTAGTTGGCATTTCAGCACCAAGCAAAGCTGGATTTTCCTCAGGCATTTGGGACTTAGCAATTATAGCCTGGCTGCCTGTTGGTTGTTTAGGGCTACTAATCCAGACAAACATGGATAGCGGCAAAATGCAGAAAACTCTGCTGCCATCTGATGACTGTCTGGATTTTTGCAGACCAGAATTCGGAACTGACAGCTGCTGCTTCTGAGATTCTGTGCTTCTCTGTTAATGAAAGCAGCACTTAACCCCTTGCCTGATGAATTGTTTAATTTCATCTGCAGCATGCAGGGAATCTCTGCTAACACACAAATCTTTTACTAATTGCAGTTGCTCCAGCGGCACACGCAGGCATAGACAGGTGTGTACATGCTATGCTGTACAGGTGATAAAAGGGCGACTGGGAAGAAAGGAGCACCATGCAGATAAAACGGAGTCTGTAAAGGAGATCTCCCCACCTTCTTTCTTCTCCTTGGCCAGCAGGGACTCATTGCGTGTTCCCTCGGATGTCCTGAACCTCCATCTCTGCAGGCCATTTTGTTCGGAGATGGGAAGGCAGCTGCTCTCTCTGTTTCTCCGCCCCTGCAGTGCCCGGGTACCTCGGGAATCAGCTGGAGGCTAAGTTGGACAAGCCAGACGTGGTGAACTGGATGTGTTATCGCAAGACCGATGATTACTTTACCATCTGGCTGAACCTCAACATGTTCCTGCCTTTTGGAGTGGACTGTTGGATTGACAACACAAGGCATGTCTGTGGGCGAGCCCCCCTCTCTCTTCCCAGCCAGAAGCACCACACCACCCCCCGCACATCAACTCCACTCGCCGGCCTCTCCTCTGCCTGTTGGGATGGGGGTCCTTGCAGGCCCAGGCCCTAGAGTGCCCCTGGCTCCCAGTCCGAGGAGAAGAGGGGGTGTTGCAGAGGGAGGGGAGACTCCAAAGACGCAATGAGCAGCAAGTTGAGCCTCTCCCAAACACACAAGATATTGTGCTAAGCCATTGTTTGTTTTATACAACTTAGTGGGTGACTTGCACAAGCTCTGCTAAACTATAAACCATGATTTATGAACAATGGCCAATTCAAGAGCATGCCAAGCCAAAACTAAGCAAAGCATTTTGGGACTTACTGCAGTCGCTTAGTGCTTCTCTCGTTCATTTCACCTCAGCTCTGAGTGAAAATATGACCCCACAACTTTCCAATAGAACCTCTTGGTATTAATTTATTCTGGGAACATCACCCCCCACCCCCGCCCCCATCCTTCAGTGAACCTCAGAGACTTGCTGATTTCATTATTATAGACTGCCTGGTCTCTATCAGGGTCACTGATCCTGATGGACTCTGGTTGCTTTCAGATGGGACACCCAGGCTGGACTGGGGGCCCCCACTTCCTGCCCCCCCGACACCTCATCAACTGTTAGGCAGGCTGAGTTCAGGACTGCCTTAGAAGACCTGCCCTGGTAGCCCCCCTAAGCAGCTGGCAGGCATCAAGAAGGGCTTCAAGATGCAAGCCCACAACTCCATCTGCTGTTTCAGGAGTTAGTTTTAATCATGGCTTTAGCATCCCTGAAAAAATGGGAAACTCCTATTTTAAGATAGCTAGACAAACGTGGCATGGATTGCCCCAATGTGACAGGAGTCTCCCTTCCCTAGTAGCCCCTAATTGCCCCCATGCCCGCTTCCTGGTGGGAGGCAGATTTTGACAGAAGGGAGGCTGCTGAGGCCCCACAGTGGCATTTGGGGGCTCAGTGAGAGCCTTCTTTTTCAGGGCCTGTTGGCAGAGACCACAAACACAGGAGGCAACCAGGAGGCCTCCAGTCCACAGGATTTGAGGTCTCAACCTGGACAGTAGATCTAAAGGATTAAAGCTTGGAGTTTTTAGATCAAAGCTGCTAGTGATCCTGAGTGTGATATCTAGCCCCTTAAAGTTCTCTGGTAAGATGGCCTTTGTTGGAAGTGGCCCTCCTAAAATAATGATTGTGTTTTCTCTTGACCGGCCCTTGGGTGACACAGAGTGATTTTCAATAAAACCACCCGGAGCATAACCAACGCCCCTGGAGTCCACATCAGAGTTCCTGGGTTTGGCCAGACCTTTTCCGTGGAATACCTGGATGGTGGCAAATTGGCCGGTGAGAAGAATGAGGGGGGAGGAGGAGCTGGAGAGAAACCCAACAGGGTAAAATACGTAAGATCTCCGACCTCCGGGTGTTCCGCTGCGCACTGAAGACCCTGTTGTTCCGCCAGGCAGGGCTGTCAATATAATAATTTTAAATTGGGGTATTTTAATTTTTGGGGTTTTAAATCGGCCAAATCTATTTAATTATTTTAATTTTTAATTATTGTTGTGTCTTGTGTTTTTAAATTGGCTGTACACCGCCCTGAGTCCTTCAGGAGAAGGGCGGTATAGAAATAAAATTATTATTATTATTATTATTATTATTATTATTATTATTATTATTATTATTATTATTATTATTATTATTAAAATGCAGCCCCAAATGTCTTCTTCTGAGTCTTTGGTTCCTCTGGGTTCCTGGATTTTCCTTCATGAAACAACAGCAGAGAGTTTGGGCAATAGGCTGCCTATTGCTGGTTTTTGTTTTGGGGGGCTACCTGCACAAGCATCCTCCCTCTGTCTGATATACAGTTGTGATGACCAGAGGGGGGTAGCTCCTGGCCAGATAGCTCCATAGGCAGCTTTTTTGCCCGTGTGGCAGAGCAACCACAGCCCTTCATGGGTCAGTCAGTGGCCAGAGCATTTCCCTTCAAGTAGAGATATGTTTAGGGAGGACAATAATACAGTGGAAATTACTCCTGCTTTCTTGGAGGCATTGGAAAGATGGGACACCTTTGAGAGGTGCTCATTGGAGGGCAGCCCTTTGGATTTCAGAAGTTGCTACCAGGTGGTGCAGGATCTGCATGACTCTCTTTGGAATCACTTTGATCTTGGTGCTTTTTCTAAAAACCGCTTGGCTTCTTCCGAGGGAATCAAGAATGGTTTGGGGAGGAGAACATGAGCAGATGCCTGGAGCATGAAATTCCAGGAAGGTCTTGAAGCCCCTTGCCAGAGGAAAGCCATGCCTGTAGTCTGTTCCCTGCCCTCTGCCCTCCACTAACCTCCCTTCTCTTCCTTGCTCTAGGCTACATGCACACCCTGGTACAGCATCTGGTCAACAACGGCTATATGCGTGATCAGAGCGTGAGAGCGGCTCCCTATGATTGGAGGCTTGGCCCCAGTGAGTACGCCTGGGCAGAGGCAGGGGAGCCCCGCTCTCCAAGGGCTCTCAGCAGGGACCCTGGGCCGAACCCACTCCAAAGTGTAAGGCAGCTTCTGCCTCTGTATCAGCCATCTCCAGTTCAGATCCTGCAGCAGGGCAGCCCATTTTTTCAGCATTGTTTTACTGTTTTCTGTTATGCCCAAGGCTGTTGTTAAAAGTCTTTTAATATCAGTCAATCAAACAATCACTAAAACCTGATCATTAGTTTCAGGCTTTCCATTTTTTTAAGTGGCCCCAGCGAACAATCACAAAGGAAACCATTTTCTGCTCCCCACTGAACAAAATTGGTATTAACTTTTTCCCAGTTAAGGGTTTTCCTTTCACAAATCCGGGTTAAGAAGAATGAAGAAAATTTATTTATTTATTATTTATTGGTTCAATTTATATGCCGCCCTTCTCCAGAGACTCAGGGCGGCTTACAATGCATTAAGCAATAGCCTTCATGCTTTTGTATATACCTGCTTAGTAGGGCTTTCGCCCCCCCCCCCCAAGTGGTGTTCTTTTTTATACAAAGTCAGCTTATTGCCCCCACAATCCGGGCCCTCATTTTACCTACCTCAAAAGGATGGAAGGCTGAGTCAACCTTGAGCCTGGGGAGATTCGAACTTGCGGTAATTGCAGGCAGTTGGTGCTACTTAATAGCACTTTAGTCTGCTGTGCCACCAAGGCCAGATCTGCCTCATAATGTAACACATCATCAGAAGGATTTAATATTTCCCACCTATCCCTGGCTTATCTGTTTTTGAAACCCTGACACGGCAAACACACAAATAAAATGTGCCATGAAACGAGTGACGGGAGGGATCCGAGGTGGAGGGGAGTATGAAATTCAGCAGCGTAACTTTGGGCATCTTTCATTACAGCCCAACCCAGCACTTGGGGGCAGCTGGAAGCCACCAAGGAACCAGAGCCTCAGCATCAGGGCTGAGCCATGGGGGGGGGAGAAGTGGGGTCAAGGGTCAGCTGTCTTCTCCAGGAGCATCCCACACCCTAATTCCCCCCATGGTGTGCCCCTCACCTGCCCTTCTTGAAGGCACTGGAGACGGTTAGCCTGCAGCCTGGTGGGGGGGAGGCAGGGGTGGAAGGAGCCCTCCGGCACTCTGGACAGGGCATGGGAACATTCCCTCTGGATCCCGGGGGGTGGGGGTGAGGGTGCAGTTTCCCTCTCATGCTCCTCCTCTTTCCACAGACGAGCAAGAGATCTACTATTCCAAGCTGCGGGGTCTCATCGAAGAGATGTTTGAAGCTTACCAGAAGCCGGTTTTCCTGATTGGCCACAGCCTTGGCAACCTCCACATCCTCTACTTCCTGGTCCAGCAGCCGCAGGCCTGGAAGGACCGTTTTGTTCAGGGCTTCATTTCCCTGGGGGCCCCCTGGGGGGGAGCAGTGAAACCCATGCGGATCATGGCTTCGGGTGAGTAGCTGCCCCGGCGCTGCAGCCGTGTCTCCCTGGGGCCTGCACCAGCTATTCTTCCTGGTCTCCAGCTTTCCCCATTCTACCCACTCTTTAGATCTTTATCCTGGGTGTATCTTGCCCACAGCCCCCATCCCTTCTGAGGAGCAAACAGAGAGGCATCGATCTGGTTCTGTCTTTGTACCCGGTTTGTCTTTAAGAAGAGGGAAGATTTGATCTTGTTCAGTTTATTCACCAGCTGTCCTCTCTGGCTGAATAACATTGTAATGCAATTTTTTATTACAAATTAGCAAACCTGAAAGTGGGAGTAGAATAATGCAATTCCATTGGTGTCCTTTGCAGGTGACCATCAGGGCATTCCTATTATGTCCAACATTAAATTGCGTGAAGAAAAGCGAATATCCACAAACACTCCCTGGGTGTTCCCCACCCACACAGCCTGGCCAGAGACACACATCTTCGTCTCTACCCCTTTCTATAACTACACCTACCGGGACTACCAGCAGTTCTTCAACGATATCAACTTTGAAGATGGCTGGTTCATGTGGAATGACAGCAAGGAGCTGCTGGCAGGGCTGCCAGCCCCAGGCGTGGAGGTCTATTGCCTGTTTGGCACCGGATACCCCACTCCAGAGACCTACATTTACAATGACCGCTTTCCCTACGAGGACCCAGTGGATATTATCTATGGGGACGGGGATGAGCTGGTTAGCTGGCGCAGCATAGAACTGTGCAAGGAGTGGCGCAACCAGCAGTATGAGAAGGTCCATGTCCTGGAGCTGCCTGGAGCTGATCATCTCAACATGGTCTTTGACAACCGTACTCTACAATACATCAGTGAAATCCTGTTCGGGAACCTGGAGAATGTGACTGCTGCACAAGACCTGGGAGGAAGAGCCCACTGAATCCCCAGGGAAAGGAACGCCCTCCCCACCGAGAAACTGGCTGCTTTTGGTTCTGTTAGTGTGGGAAGGGAACATGAATGCTCACACAGCCACAGCACCTTCCCTGTGCTGGAGAGACTCAAGGGTTGGCTGCCCCCCACCCCCCAGTGTTTGGTTTAAATATGATAGTTCCCAAAGGAGTGGTCAGATAAGAGTCAGCATAGCCTGCAGCTGTATGGTGGGTGGAGCAAGAGACTCAGAAGAGACCCTTCCTAATTTCTCAGGCTGTAAAGGAGACAGTGGGAGATTTGTACCTGCAGACCTGCAAGCTTCTATTAATATAATTTTACAATAAAGTAGACTTAGTACATCTGGTCTTGTTTCTTATCTTGGTCTATTTAGTAAGGCTGATATTAATCTTGCAAGTCTCTGATGCTCTTCCAAAGAGAAGAATTTTAGGAATGGCCTCTGGTCCTCAAGGAACTTTGCTATCTGCTGAGCATCTGGCAGTAGTGTTGTTGTTGCTAACATGACAACAAGTGGATGCACAATGACCAATTTGCAGAAAGCCATGGTACAACACAACAGTACATGTCGTACCTGTGGCAACACAAATTGCTCCTGCATTCCTAAGGTAGCTTGCTGGAAAAGTTCAGGGGGGCTGGGATCAGTTCTGGTCATTCACTCACTCAGTGTGAAATGGAAGGGCAATGCCATCGATTGCACCAAAATTACTTTGCTGAAGGAAAGAGCAGCAAAGTGGGCAACACTGGCCTTTGAGGGAAACGATTCAGTGCTGGGCAACTATCAGGACTTCATGCGTGAATTTAAAGGGACACTTTGGAGATCCCTTATCTACTCATGAATTAGCCATTCTCAAGGAAGATTGGAATATTAACACTGAGAAAGAATTCATTCACTCTTCCAACTCCCCAACATTGGCATCCACAATTGTGCCAGTGGTGAAATGTAAATTTTATTACTACTGGTTCTGTGGGTGTGGCTTGGTGGTGGGGGGGGTAATGTGACTGAGTGGGCATGGCCAACTTTTTTTTTTAACTTTTAAAACCATCTTCAGCTGAAGAAGTTGTAAAAAAAATGCTTTTAAAAGCCTCTGACGATCCCAGCTGATCCGTGTGATCATCAGAGGCTTTTTTTTTACTTTTAAAAGCATTTTTTCAGCCGAAGAGGTTGTAGAAAAAATGCTTTTAAAAATTAAAAAAAGCCTCTGATGATCGCGCAGCTCAGCTGGGCATGGGGGGGGGCAGGGATTTTTGCTACCGGTTCTCCGAACCACCCACCATCATCACTAGTGGATCGGACGATCCGGTCCGAACCAGGAGCATTTCACCCCTGAATTGTGCTCTAGAAACAGCCACTCTGGAGGGAAGTGGGGAACATGGCTACAAAGACCTGAACAGAGGGACAACAAAACCATGATCCATTCTCACTTATCTTAGATTCACTACACTGGCTACAAAAGACATGCATCTTCACAAAACTAAACTTGAAAAGTGTCTACCCCTAAGAAGGACACAAGTACTGAATAGACTTCAGTACAAAATTGGGGAAGTTCTGAGACAAATGATGCTTAAATGTGGAGGTGCCTCAGGGAGAGCAAATGACCCGGCTCCTTTCACACCAGACACACAGGATGTGGGGGGAGACCCACAGATTCCTGATAAAGGAGCAGTTGCCACCTCTACAGGCACAGCTGAGTTACAGGATGCCTTTTGTGAGCTTAGGGAGTTATTACCAGAAAAGGGGAATGACTACATTTAATTCTGATTTTCCCTGGGAGTTCAGGAGGGGTGATGTAATGGGATGCGAGAAAGACCTTGGGAAACAGGGTAAAAGAGCTCTGCCAGGGGAAGGGGCAAATAAGCCTGCAGTTGGATAGTGAGTGGGGGAAGACACTCCAAGGGGCCTCTCCCTAAATTCTCAGACTGCAAAGGTGACCGTGGGAGAATTCTACCTTCAGTTTTACATGAGTCTTGTACATGTCAATATTCTAGTCTATTGTAATATTCCATTCTATATTTTATACATATATTTTATTATATTCTGTTTTGTTCTAGTCTATTATTATATATCTTTACCATAAAGTGGAACTTGCTTATCTGGTCATGTTTCCTCTCTGGCCAACCTAGTGAGGCTGACAGAAATACATTTTTCTCCTCTTGCCCTCAGTTGTATTCAGCCATCCTTGGGGAGGGTCTCTTCTGCCCAAGAACTTGGCCATGAACCATATTGCCAAAGTCATCTGACAAGGGAGGGAAAGGGGAGAGAGTTGACATCTCCCTCCCTCCAGAGACTCTCCCTCTTCAGGCTGAAGAGGCCAACAGGAGCCCCCCTTTCCTCCATAAGGTAGGAGGGTCACCCAGAGGAGGGTCTCCTCTGCTCCCAAGCAGCAGCACTGCTTAAGATAAGTGCTTAGTGCTCTGATAAGCCTCAGTGTCACATGAATCTTTCCGATAAGAAGGACCCTTCGAAGTTGGAAGTGCTGCAAAGGGAATGGGGGAAAATACAAAAACCCCTCAGGGATGAACACCCTTCGAATCAGAGCTGAAGAAGCTTCTTGGAGGAGAAGCGAAACGTCTTCAAGTCTGGTTGCCTCTTGAAAAAGCACATTTGGGATCCCAACTGGTGGTTTTTGTGTGAACGTTCTGCCTGTAAGTATTTGCCAGCCTTTTGGTCTTGGCCGGCCAATGAGGAAAATGAAGCTGCCAATCAATGCCCAAGGCATGGGTTACTTGCTGGGTGATGGTGGAGACAAAGTGGGGCCCATTATCAATACCTTGATAGGGAAGAGGAAAACGTGGAATGATTTCCTTCAAAAGGGCCTTGACCACTTCACGTGCCTTGTTGGTGCAGAAGGGAAGGCCTCAATCCACCCAGAGAAAGCATCCACAAAAACCAGCAAGTATTGAAAGCCCTGTTTCCTCAGCAATTCAGTAAAATCAACTTCCCAAAAATTGGCAGGAGCATGGCCTTGCCTAAGCTTGCCCAAGTGGAACTTGTGGATTTTTGCTGGATTGTTTCTTTGACAAAGAACACATTGCCTGACCAACACATTTGAGAGCCTTACCTAAGATTCCTGGACAAATATAGTCCTTTAGGAGAGATTTGGCTACAGCCTTGGAACCCCAATGTTTACTTTTATATAATTCCCTCAAGAGGGCCCATAAATCATGTACTGGGAGAAGTCTTTTCCCATCCTTCTCCAACCAATTCCCTTGATAAACAGCACCCATATTATACGCCCTGTGCCTATCCCGCAAGATACATGAAGGAGCCAGCAGGCAGGTGAGAAGGAATGAGTGCACAAGGGGAAAGGGGACCTGAGGCAGCTGACTTGGTGGCACAGTCAGCCAGGGCATTTCCCTGGCCGTGTTTACTGTCATCCTTACCGTGGGCCCTTAAATGCATAACAGCTACCTTTCTGGGAAGCAAAACAGCATCCAATAATCTCAATATTTCAGGTCCATATTTAACAGGGATACCTTGGATGGTCAGCAACCCAAGCTCCTTACACAAGGCACCATGTACATGTACAAGACAAAATATGTACATTTACAAAAGCAAATTTACTATCTGTGAACATATTATTATTTTTTTTAATTTGATTTATATGCCGCCCTTCTCCGGAGACTCAGGGCGGCTTACAATGCGCTAAGCAATAGCCTTCATTCTTTTGTATATTTTTATACAAAGTCAGCTTATGGCCCCCACAAACTGGGTCATTTCACCTACCTTAGAAAGGATGGAAGGCTGAGTCAACCTTGAGCCTTGGAGAGATTCGAACCAGCAGAAATTGCAGGCAGCTGTGTTAATAACAGGGTGCACTAAACCACTGTACTATCAAGGCTCTTGATATTAACAACAATGCCTTCCTATAAATCTACGCCTGTTGTCAAGGCCATGACTCAGCCTTTTGGGCTGAAGTTCCTTCAGGTAGGGCTGCTGCTTTCAATACTTGGTCCAAAGTGATCACAGCATACCCAGCTAGCCTTTCTCCTTGGTACATGAAGCTGCTGCCATCTGTAGACAAGTCCCTATCTGCATCCTCAAGTGGCCGGTCACCTGGATCTGGACAGCCAGAAAACACCTCAGCAATGATTTGGACACAATCATGCATAATAACATCTTTGTCATGCCCTCGAAGAAACTGGCGAAGGGCAGAGTCAGTCCAGGCAAGGCCTGCAGGCAGGGAGGAGATACAGAGCTCAGACGAGGAGCAAGAACCACCCACTCCTGATGGTTAGGAGAGTGCAGAGAAGGCAGGATCAGTGCAGGCAGAGAAGGCCACATGTGAGGAAAGTGCCCTGCCCAGCTTCACCAGGAGCACCTGGGGAATGAGACTTAAGTAGACACCACAGGGAGGGGCATTTGTTGGGAACAAATGCTGAGTTCCTGCAGTGTTGTGTGCCGACGTTTGAACTTTTTTATTTATTTATTTATTTTATTTTGTCAAGTTCATATTAGATAATATATATAAGTATAAGCATGAACTGAATACATAAAATGAATACAATTAAAGAGAACATTAGGACAGAGACGAAAGGCACGTTGGTGCTCTTATGCACGCCCCTTACAGACCTCTTAGGAATGGGGTGAGGTCAATGGTAGACAGTTTTAGGTTAAAGTTTTGGGGGTTTTGGGATGAAACCACAGAGTCAGGTAGTGCATTCCAGGCATTGACTACTCTATTACTGAAGTCGTATTTTCTGCAATGCCAAAAGCAGGCTTGGGAAGGTAAGTGAGGCGGGGGAATAACCTGTGCCACGTGGGTTAGCTTCGCTAGAAAGCAGGAAATCTTGTTTTCTAGCAAAGCTAAACTGCGCGCCACAGGTGATGTCATCGTAGCTTTTTTAAACTACAGGTTCAACCAAACCAGTAGCTTTATTTTACCACCGGTTCGCCCAAACTGGTACTTTTTATCACTGCCGGTTCACCCAAACCGGAGCAAACCGGTAGCATTTCACCCCTGATCTGCCATGTTTTAAGTGCACATGTGGATTGTCAAGAAAGACAATCTGATATCTCTTGAGGCGACTGGCTGTAAGCCAATGAACTTTTGACTGAAGTAATTCCTGGATGGAACAAGGAGTCTCCTCTACAATGGTGACACCAAAGGCGAATTGCTCGTAGCTTCTAATAAAAGGATGATGGCTGCAGTGGAATGAAGGCACACTGGCCATCCTTGAGCAACGGGATCAAGTTGTTTGGAGAAATATGCTACTGGGCATTCCCAGCTTGTAAGAGTCTGGCTTAGAATGCCAACTGCCACCTCCTTGCTCTCCAGGACAAATAATGTAATGGGTTTTGGGACATTAGGAATTCCAAGGGCAGGGGCTTGCAGTTAAAGAGGTTTTAATATTATCAAACACCATCTGGCAGTCTTTTGTCTACTCAAAAGGGTCCCTATCAGAACCTTTTGTAGTCTGATGCTTTACCATACTGTAGTTTAATGGCTTTGCCATCAAAGTGAAATTGAGTATCCAAATGCAGCAAAAACCCGCTATCTCCCAGAAGCCTTGTAGCTGGTGTTCAGTTTTAGGTGATTTGAGAAGACAGACAGCTTGGATCTGCGCCTGTGATAGCTTCCTGGTATCCTGAGATAGAATATAACCATATCTGACCTCCTGTTGAAAAAGCTGTGCCTCAGCACGAGAAACCTAATAGCTCCAGCGGCTATAATAAAGAAGCAGAATTCAAAAAACAATTATCCTCAGAAGGGGCGGCCAAGAGCAAGACATCTACATTATGTATTGCAACACAACTGCAGTGGTATCATCAACTGGCCACCAGGTGGCTAATACAATGACCAACACATTTCCAAAGATAGTAGGACTGTGTTAGCAATACATACTTTAAAACAAAGCCTCAACACAGAGTCTCTTGCAGACATCCAAGATCACTGCATTGGCACCAGCTCAACTTGATTCTTACTAGACAGTCCAACCTCCCCAATATTAAAATCACATGCAGCTATCAGGGCGCTGATTGCGATACAGACCACTCCTTGGTGTGCAGCAGAATAAAACTGCAAACAAAGAGATTGCATCACTCGAAGAAGACAGGAAGACCATGAATTGACATCAACAAGACCCACAATCAGGGCAAAGTGGAAGAATTTGCACAAGCACTCAAGGAAACTCTCCCAGTCCCGGCTGAAGCAAATGCAACTGAACGATGGGAATATTTCAAGAATGCTGTTTATAACACTGCCTTGTCTGTATATGGTAAGGAGATCAGAAAGCCAGCAGATTGGTTTGAAGCCCACTTGGAGAAACTGATGCCAGCCATCGAGGAAAAAAGGAGAACTCTAATTGCATATAAAGCCTGTTCCAGTGAGCACAACCTACAGATTCTGCGAGCTGCTCGTAGCAAAGTCCAACAAATCACCAGGAGATGTGCTAACGACTATTGGTTACAGCTTTGCTTGTGGATCCAGATAGCAATTGATCAGTGGTGGGTTCTAAAAATTTTTACTACCGATTCGGTAGATATGGCTAGGTGGGGTGTGTGTGACTGATTGGGTGTGGCCAATGTGATGTCACTCATGCACTCAGTCACATGACACCCTATCACGAGTGTTTTCAGAATTGCTGTGGCTACTTGATCAGTCACAAACAGTATGGATCCAATCAAGCCATCTCCTGTTTGCAATTAACTGCAAGCCTTCCCCGCACTAGTTAATTGCAGATTAACTCCCCATATAAGCACGGACCTTTCTGCTTGCTATTCGGGCCTAGACGCTGTTTAGGCCTAGATGCAGAGCCAGTGCTGAAGCACCTGGACGCAGAGCCCAGAGCAGAGCTGCAGAAGGGAGGAGAACTCAGCTAAGGAGTCCTGATGGCTGCAGCAGAGATAGCAGCAGAAAAGGAGCCGAAGAGCTGTGTAAAGATACTCCCACGGAGCTAGCTGCAACTGTGAGTTGAGATATCTGGGAGCCTTTTGAAGTCTCCAATTTCGGCTTGCCTTTTGCTGAGTTGAAGCACGCAAGCCAACATCTGAACTGTTGCTGCTGGACAGTTTCCCTCCCAGGAGCTTCAAGCCATGTTTGCTGATTGAATTGTTTTTCACAGGTGACTTTTAGCTGTGAAGCCTACACTGCTGCCCTTCTACCACTTCGATGATGTATCGACACCGAAGCTGTTTAATGTCATGTTAGTTTTTTCTTATGGACTGTTTCGGTATTGTGGAGAGGAATTTAGGGAGATGGCTTGGCTTCATTTAACCAAGAAAAGCTTTGTTATTAATGTGCCTTTTTAAAGATATAGTGTTTTTTAAACATTTTGAAGTAAAGTATATTTTTATACAAGACTCCTCTGCTAGTTTTATTTCAGTCCTAGTGTGTTTGCTCGTGAGCTGGTTCACGGTTCGGGGACAACCCTCTACCCCATCCTAACAGTTGGTAGCAGAGAATGGTTTAGCGAACCTACACTCATGTGGCGATACGCTAGACTGAAATGTCTGCAATTGAATTAATGCAGGAAAAACAGATGTTGACTAGGGCTGCAGTGAAAAGCAGGGAGTCACAAAGTGAACTGTCTGGGGCTCAGGCCAAAACTGTTTTGGCTGAAAAACCCCAAACTTTAATTGACCAAGAGTGTAGTGGAGCTGCAGGTTTTGGAGGAGAAGCCTTATTTTTTGAAATGCCTAAGGCAGTGTGTAAACCACCATCACCTAAAGAAGTAGAGACTAGAAGAATGCCACTTCAGGCTTCAAAAACAAACTTAGGGGTGGATGATGAACTCAGGAAGGCAATCCTTCAAGCTTTAGGTTTGCCAGTAACAAGTGAGAACCCGATTGCTGATTTTAGCGAATCATTGAAGAATCCAGCTGTGATGACAGCTAAAGGAAAGATGATCCAAGTCCTAGAAAACACCGGACCGGTAAGAGACTTCCAATCCTTTTCTAAAACCCCTATTTCGGATTATAAGTGGAGAATGGGGGATAATAGACTGCCTGATTTGAATGTCCCTGCTTCTTCGTTAGACCAGCATGGCCAAGTTGATACAGCGCCATCTGCTGTCGAAACCATTATAGATCAGGCCATAAAAACTCTAGCTCCCTTGATGACGTCAATGACTCCAGCTAAAAACTCAAGAGACTCTTATGTTGAGTGTAAGGTTGCAAATGCAATAGAAACACTAGCAACCATTCTTGGCGATGGTTCGCAGGTGCCATTGGCTCAACAAATAGTAGCTGCACATACCAATGCACCCCTGATGTCCGCGACCAATTCAGCGCACGCTATGAGTGGGACATATCCATCCGTGACAACACTGACATCCAGGGCGATTCCAGAGGCTGCCTCAACTGGAGATAGGAACCTAGGAGTGCGTCCGAAACTTCCTAGAGATGAGCACCAGAGAGGACCCTCAAACTCTTGTAATCAAACCAGAACAAGCTTTGCATCCGCACAACATGAGGTTTTAATCCCTCCCATTGGGGAGGAACAATTGTCAGAATGCCAGATGGAAGACACCGTGCTGTGTGCTTCCATTCCAATGCCTTATTGCCCGTTCCAGGACGGACCACACCCTGAACATCAATTAATGTCTGTTTCTATGTTTAACAATGTACAGGTTCTTCTTCCTAATTTTAAAAGTTTAAGTGTGGGTGGAGGAAATCTTAAGGAATGGGTTAAGAGTATTCGAGTCATCTTAATGAAAGAGAATGTTTTATCGTTGTTGTTAAAACCCCCACCTAGACCATGGTCCTTGGAAGTTGATCTTTTACATCATAAGGCCTTTTGTATTCTATTGATGTCCATTGATCCTGCTTTATATCCCAGTATACCTTATAACCTGACTGTAACGGAAGTCTGGGTAAAACTGCATAAGTTATTTTATTTTAAAAGTTCCCATGCCACAAACAGAATTTACAGGGAGTTTTATTCTCCCTGTAATAATTAATGAACACTTATGTGAGTTAAACAGGTTAAGGGAGGAGTTGATGTTGAGGGGGGAAACAGTGTCTGAACAAGCCCTCATTACCGTTATAATCAATTCCCTTGATTCTAGCTGGGATAATTTTATATCACAATTGGATAATGTCAATTACAACAATTTATCTCTAGAAGTGCTATCTGGTAAATTAATAGCAGAAGATAACTTGCGAAAATGTAGGGCACCTTTCCACAAGAAAGAAAAACCCTTAAGAAGGGCCAATAGTTCAGATAGAGCATATACTATCGGAGAATTTATTTATTTATTTATTTATTAAATTTTGAATTTGAATGCTTCAAATGTGGTTCAAGAGAACATTACAGAAGGGATTGCCCACAAAATATGAATGCCAGGGCATGTCCAAGGACACCTTCTGGTAGTAAGTGTAAAAATAGGTCATTCCCTCCAGGCAGAAAACCAAGTGGAGATGTTCCTAACCAGAGAAGGGGTAAATGGCCAAATAGAGGCAACAAAAGGAACAATCTTAGGTTTAATGATGGTTCTGTAGCATAGTAGAAACCACTGAGTCGGAACTTACAAGAGAACAGCGTGAGCAACTATGGTTAATAGATAGTGGGGCTAGTAACCATGTTGTGAGTGACCGAAGGTTGTTTGTTAACATGAGAAGGCATAAATCCATGGTCAAAGTTGCAAACGGTAAAAAGGTGAATGTTGTTGGCATTGGAGATGTTTATATTCCTGGGATAGGAGAAATTAATGAAGCATTGTATGTACCTGAGATAGACCATAATTTGCTAAGCTTAATGAGGCTATGTGAGAATCCCAGAATAGAGATTCTGTTTTCAGAAGGAACAGCTATAATTACAAATAATAAATGTGTGATTGGGGAGGTGTTGAAGATAGGTGGTTTACCTTACTATTCCCCCAATGCGACTGCTGAGGCATTTAGTGCTAGCAATTATACCATCTCAGCTGGTAGTAATAATGGATCCCAGCTAGAATTGAGTAGTGAGTATCAAGACTTTCAACAGAGGGAGTCTTGTAATAATGATTGTAAAGTTAATATTAAAAATAAAAAGTTTGTAAGTTTTAATTTAAAGTCAAATAATAAGGAACTTGAGAATGCCAATACAGTTTCTATAGGTGAGCCATTGCACAATGAATGTGCTCATCTGATGCATCACAGGTTAGGTCATGTGAGTTTTCCTATAGTGAAAAAGGTAACCGAACACTCAAGGGGAACCAAGATCAATGATTGTAACACGTTTCTAGATTGTTCAATTTTCAGGAGTGCGAAACTGAAAGTGAAATCTGCGCCCAAGAGGTCTCAGCGGTACTCCGAACATGCGTTCCAGCTTGTCCATATGGATTTGGTAGGTCCATTCGCACCTTCCATTGGCAAGAGACGGTACTTCCTTACTGTAGTTGACGACCACAGTAGATTTGGGTTAGTCTTTCCCTTAACGTCTAAAAAGGAAACATTGGCTAAGTTCAAAGAGTTCTGTAGTTTAGTCGAGAACCAGCATAAAGTCAGGGTTAAGAAGATCTTAACTGACAGAGGGACTGAATTTAATTCAAGTCAGTTTTCTAGCTGGTTGAGGAGTAAGGACATAATCCATTTACGCACCGCGCCTTACTCCGCGTTTCAGAATGGCGTCGTAGAATGATGCAATGGTGTATTGCAGACGATGCGGTGCGCCCTAGAGGATGCTGAACTAAACTTCGCGTACTGGGTGGAGGCGGTCAGATACGCAAATTACACCTTAAATCGAGTGTGGTCTAGCGTGGTGCAGAAGACACCATACGAGGTGCTATATGGCCATAAGTCTAGTTTGGCACACCTCCACGTTTTCAGGGTAATGGCTGATGTTCATGTCCAAAGGAGCTCAGAAGGAAAGGAGATCGAATCTCAGTTAAGCTGAGATTCGTCGGTTATGAGCAGGGCTCCAAGGCATTTAGGTTTGCGTACCCGAATGGAAAGCTGGTTATATCGAGGTCTGCTACCTTTCATGAAGGGGCTAATTGGAGTAAGATCCATACTAATGAGATTCTCACTCAGAACCCTTCCCGTAGTTTTGGTAAACAGACAGAGGATGTATCAGAGAACCTACCTGACGATAGGGATACATCTAGTTCTGGGAAGCGTGCATCCCATGTACCCTTGAAAGGGATATTAAAGCGTAAGATGGGGGTGGCCGGGAAGGATAGGCACCCAGCTTCAGAGATGCACTGCGAAGATCATGAGGAAGATGACCCATCAGATGATTCTGATGTGAATGATGCGCCTAAAGACAGACCAGATCTACCAGAGGTAACAAACCTAGAAGGTATGATGATTTCATTACCTCAGTCAATCAGGTTTCGGCCACACCTCAGAAATATGAGGATGTGCTGACCTTACCTAATTATGAACAACAAAAATGGCTTGCCGCTATGGATACGGAGTTAGACAGCCTGAAAAAGCTAGACGTATTCATGCCAACGAGATTGCCCAAGGATAAGAGGGTGATCGGCACCAGATGGCTTTTTAAGAAGAAGCCTATTGAAAATGGAAGTTTTGTTTATAAGGCGAGATTAGTAGCGCAGGGATTCTCACAGAGATTCCCTGACGATTACGAGGATACCTTCTCGCCTACGGTGTACCCTGAGAGCGTGAGAACGGCTCTCACTATTGCTACCATGCGAGGTGAAAATATATATCAGTTTGATATTCAGACTGCGTATTTGCATGCCCAATTAGATAAAGAACTGTATGTGAGGATTCCTCAGGGAGTAAGCCATCAGGAAGATGATGTTTGGTTGTTAAACAAGAGCCTATATGGCTTAAAACAATCTGGTAAGCGATGGTACGAGTGTCTCACTAAAAGCCTGAAACAGATGGGCTTTTCACCATCGTCGGCTGATGAGTGTGTTTTTGTTAAAGACCATCAAGACATTAGGGAAACAATTCTGTTGTATGTAGACGACATCTTATACATTTGTAAATCTGAGGACAGTTACAAGAAGTTCTCAGATGACCTAAGCAAAAGTTTTGCGCTAAAATCATTAGGCCGTATCAACAAATTCCTAGGGGTGCAATTTTTTTTTTTAATTTGATTTATATGCCGCCCTTCTCCGGAGACTCAGGGCGGCTTACAATGCATTAAGCAATAGCCTTCATTCTTTTGTATATTTTATACAAAGTCAGCTTATTGCCCCCACAAACTGGGTCCTCATTTCACCTACCTTAGAAAGGATGGAAGGCTGAGTCAACCTTGAGCCTTGGAGAGATTCGAACCAGCAGAAATTGCAGGCAGCTGTGTTAATAACAGGGTGCACTAAACCCCTGTACTATCAAGGCTCTTTGTAAAATTTGTAAAAACTGAGAAGGGGTTTCGACTCTCTCAGCAAGATAAGATCTTGGAATTAATTAAGAAATGCAACATGGTAGAGGCGAAACCATGTGATACCCCTATGGCAACAGATTTCCTTAAAAACATGTACACTGAGAGTACGGAGTTTGAGGATAAGACCCTTTACAAATCCGTGATTGGGTTGCTGTTGTACATCGCGAATTGGACAAGGCCGGATATCAGTTTAACCATAAACGTGTTGTCTAGACATTCGGAACATCCCACACAGTACCATTGGAATGGGATCAAAAGAGTCCTAAGATACTTAAAGGGTACTGCGAATTACTCATTTTTGTTGGAGCCAGAAATAATCGGAGAACTAAGGTTGAGTTGTTATTCGGATGCTGATTGGGCAGGGGATGTTAGATCTAGAAAAAGTACTTTGGGATACATTGTATATCTGAATGGTAGCCCTGTGTATTGGTACTCTGGAAAGCAGAAGTTAACTGCAACTTCCACAGCGGAAGCTGAGTATGTGAGTTTGTCCAAAGCTTCCAATAACCTAGTTTGGTTTGATGAACTTTTGGTGAGCTTATGGAGGGAGCCCATGTATCCTATAAATATCTGAGGACAACATGGCTGCTGTTAACATATCGGAAGCCGATGCTGTACGCCAGAGATCGTGCCATATTGATATTAAGAATAAACATGTAAGGCAATTGGTGAGAACAGGTTTCATTAAAACCATCTATTGTGAAACAAGGGAACAGGTGGTGGATGTGTTTACTAAACCGCTGCCTTGTGATCAACATCATTATCTCCTGGGTAAAATATTGATGGCTATGTAAAATGTACTGACCGTTGATGTGTATATGTATTCATTGATGTATGTATGTTTGTTATCAAATCAAATAGCCACAGAGAAGGGGATTGTCACGAGTGTTTTCAGAATTGCTGTGGCTACTTGATCAGTCACAAACAGTATGGATCCAATCAAGCCATCTCCTGTTTGCAATTAACTGCAAGCCTTTCCCGCACTAGTTAATTGCAGATTAACTCCCCATATAAACACGGACCTTTCTGCTTGCTATTCGGGCCTAGACGCTGTTTAGGCCTAGATGCAGAGCCAGTGCTGAAGCACCTGGATGCAGAGCCCAGAGCAGAGCTGCAGAAGGGAGGAGAACTCAGCTAAGGAGTCCTGACGGCTGCAGCAGAGATAGCAGCAGAAAAGGAGCCGAAGAGCTGTGTAAAGATACTCCCACGGAGCTAGCTGCAACTGTGAGTTGAGATAGCTGGGAGCCTTTTGAAGTCTCCAATTTCGGCTTGCCTTTTGCTGAGTTGAAGCACGCAAGCCAACATCTGAACTGTTGCTGCTGGACAGTTTCCCTCCCAGGAGCTTCAAGCCACGTTTGCTGATTGAATTGTTTTTCACAGGTGACTTTTAGCTGTGAAGCCTATGCTGCTGCCCTTCTACCACTTCGATGATGTATCGACACCGAAGCTGTTTAATGTCATGTTAGTTTTTTCTTATGGACTGTTTCGGTATTGTGGAGAGGAATTTAGGGAGATGGCTTGGCTTCATTTAACCAAGATAAGACTTTGTTATTAATGTGCCTTTTTAAAGATATAGTTTTTTTTAAACATTTTGAAGTAAAGTATATTTTTATACAAGACTCCTCTGCTAGTTTTATTTCAGTCCTAGTGTGTTTGCTCGTGAGCTGGTTCACAGTTCGGGGACAACCCTCTACCCCATCCTAACACACACACACCCCACCAAGCCATGCCCACCGAAAAGGTGGCTAACATTTTTGGGACTTTTTGAAACTTTTTTTTGACACTCCGGCCCCATATCCAGGTCGGTTCACATGGGGTGACGGTGGTCATCTTGGCTTTCTCTCCGTTGCCCTTCCTGGCCAAAAAGCACCCCTTCTCGCCTCTGACAGGCCTTCCTCGTGGTTGCAGCCGGAGCAACCCACTCCACCAGCTCAGGGCAGCAGATTCAGCTGCAGCCCAGATGAGCCAAGGAACTGCGGGGAGCCTTCCGCGTGTTGCACCCCCTCCCAGCCTTCCCCCTGCGCCTCCACACCATTTTCGGGCACCCAGCTTACTGGGCTGCCCCCATCCCTGTCATGGCTCCAACGGCGGCAGCTTTGGGAGACGCCGGCGGCACTGAGGCGCAGGTGAAGGCTGGGAGTGGGATGCAACACACGGGAGGCTCCCCGCAGTTCCTCAGCTCGTCTGGGCTGTAGCTGATTGAGGTGCTTTAGCAGCCATGAGCTGCGCTTTCCTCCAAGTCTCACAGAGAGAAGCACCTGTTTCCCTCTGCCACCCACAGTGCTTAGAGGAAAGCATGGCTCGTGGCTGCTACCGGGCTGCCCCAGTCCCTATCGTGGCTCCAACGGCAGCGGCTTCGGGAGATGCTGGTGGCATGGATGCGCAGGCGAAGGCTGGAGGGGGTGCAACACGCAGAGGGCCAAGTCCGCTCCCCTTCGCCTCCCTACACTTGTTTACCCATCCCAGAGAGCTCAGGCTATGCCTCCCTCCAACCCAGCCACCTTCCTTGCTGGTGTTGCTCCTGAGCGAACTCTTCCTTGTTTGCAAAGCGGCTCTCAAAGAGAAAGAAGCGGGCGTGGCGCACCCAGAGCTGCTGCTTCTTTGCAACAGCCAAGGACTAATACTGCTTGGAGCTCCAAACTGCGGGAAGTGGGGGGGAGGGCTGCAACACTGGCAGCTTTGGTGGGCTCGTTCTCTCAGTGGTTTGTTTTCTTTTACCTCGTCTAGGCGACTTTGTCATTAAAGGCTGCTCCGCACCTTTTGATCTTTCTCGGGTGCGGAGAAAAGCGACCCTGTGTGAAGAGACTGAGCCTGTTGCTGAACTTGGAAGCCGAGAGGCTTCTTTTCCACCCAGCCTCTGGTGCATGGCACCGGAAAGACCTCCAGTTGCTGCCGCCATCTTTGCACATACACAGCTTTCTTCTCACCAGCTGAAGGACTTTTCGGCACCCTGTGGCCAGGAGTCTGAGAGGCTTCCACCTGAAGAGGTCAGTTTCGGGTGGGTGACCAAGCAGCGACTGGGGAACTGGTTCGGGGGCGTGGCCTGGCTGCCGTTAGTACAGGTTCAGAGAACTCCTTTCTAAAGTTACAACCTATTCGGTAGAACCAGGCCGAACCGGGAGCAACCCACCACTGCAGCTGATACAGGCAACATCAAAGGGATATATGATGACATCAAGCAGGCCTTAGGTCCAACACAGAAGAAATCTGCCCTTCTAAAGTCTGCTACAGGTGAGGTTATCCAGGACTGAACACAGCAGATGGCACGCTGGGTGCAAAATTACTCTGAGTTATACTCTGTAGAGAAAACGTGGTAACTGAAGAAGCATTAAATGACATTGAGTGCCTGCTTGTTTTGGAGGAGCTTGATAGTGAACCAACTTTAGAAGAACTAAACATGGCCCTGGATTCCCTTGCCTCTGGCAAGGCACGTGGGAAAGATAACATCCCTGCCAAAGTTCTGCAGTGCTGCAAAGAGAACATCTCCACTGAATTGCATGGAATCTTCTGTCTTCGTTGGAGGGAGGCTGGACTACCACAGGACATGAAGGATGCAAATATTGTCACACTGTATATTAAATACAGGTGCCAGGCTTGTTCTGGGGGAACGGTGAGTTCTACTCCATGCCATCAGAGAGAGCTGGTGGGTTGCAATTTAATGAGCAAATCTTGACCCAAAAGGGGCATTGGGCAATCAGGAAGGTACAAAAATGTATGAGTAAGGCAAGAGTCATCAATGGAGCATTTGAAGGGGTCAAGAATAGTGGCTGACAATGATTTACTACCAGTCCCTACTACCTCCATAGTTTCTGAAGAGGGATATCCCAATGGTTGAGTACTGAGCCTGATGCTCCTGTGTCAATCAAAAAAGGCACAGATCTTCCTCTGACTTTGAGTTTTACTAGGGGTGTAGAAGGGAGATGTTTCAGAGTGGGCTGGGAGACAAAGGTCCTCAGGTCCCTGACCCCCTTAGTACTTGGGATAAGGGAGTGGAGCAGCACGACCAATGGGTCGCACAGTGGATTGAGGACACAGAGGGCATGCCCTGCTCCAGTGGCCAAACTTCTTACATATGCAGCATTGATCCTGTTTCAGGGCAAAAGGTTGTAGCTGATGTCCCTGAGTGACCTGAAACCTGGGGATCATGTCACTATCTCTAGAGGGCCCTTCTCATCCTCCTCTTCTGCAATAACCATTTTCTCCCCATCCTCCTAAGGGGGCCTGCTGAAGAGCTTGGGCTAGAAGGACGACATTGCATTTTTCTTCCTTCTTGGCACCTCTTGAGTCAGTCTCAGGTCTAGCCACATACACCTTGTAAGCCACTTCCAAGAGTTTTTGCATCGTGTTGGAGGAAGCGCCATCCAATTTTTACAGCTTGCATCTGATATCAAGAGCGCTTTGACAGGGGGGGGGGTGGCCTGATGCCAGCGTAGTAACATTTCCAATGTCTCGCTCCGGCATAGTAAAGTGAAAGCGATGAAGAACTTGAAATAGTACGGTAAAAGAAAATCTGAGAACAAGTTTAAAAGTGAGCAGAGAGCGTTTTGATTTCAAGGATTGGTTTGGATTGCGTCTCGGTTCCCGGAAACCCTGCAAACTCTCCAGGGGGCTCAACCGCCTGGAGGGGAGTGGGGGAAGGGGATTGAGATAAACGCATAACCGGCAGTCTGAAGACATTAAAAAGGCGATAACAATAGTTTTAAGCCAAGGGGATCAGTCCTGTGGAGTTGCGGAGTTTGTAACACTCAAGGAGTAAGTAAAGTTTGGAATTACATCAAGCACTCCAATTGTGGTTGTTAAAATGCTCGGGGGAAAAAAAAGAAAGGACGAAGACTTGAATGAGGAACTTTTGAAACTTTGCTCAGTAAATAAAATTCCTTTGATTGGAAAAAAGTAGAAATGAAAGATTAGGTGGAAGAAGGGAAGATAAATTGTTGAAATTTATTATTTATACAATGACTTGCAAGTAAAAATGGCGATAAAGTTAAAAGTGAAGGCGGATGATAGCATGTTGTAATAAGCTGATTGTGATTGGATACAGAAGGAAGTCATAGGAGAGAGTGGATTCTGTTTTTTAGTGGATGCTGCCATCGGATGGTTGAACAGAAATATTACACAACTGGGGAATTAAAAATAAGATAAAAATTTCTTTTTTTGTAAAGATTGTGGTAAAAGTGGATGAAAGTGATTTGGAATCTCAGATTTTCTTTTTCCAATATTTTAAGCCGTCTCAGACTTTTTATATGAAATTGGAAAGCAGCACATGGTCCCTTGTTAGACCCTCCTAAGCAAATAAAATTTGATTATTGACTATTGATTATTGATCATATGAGTATAAAATCTTCAGCCCAGATGACAACTGATATGGCACAAATAGTATTGGCTCTCAATAAAATTACTGAAAGATTAAATACAATGGATGAAGGATTAAATAAAAGAATGGAGGAGGAAAAGAAAGAAAGAGCTGAACAATTGGAACAGATTAAAGCTCAATATGTAGAAACATATAAAAAATTTATGGGTGAAATTAATGATAACTTTGCAAAATATGCAGCAGAGACAGCTATGATAAAAGATGACATTGATCAATTGCAAATACATACTAAAAAAATGGATGGAAAAATCGGGGATCTCGTTTATAAATATTGTCAACAAGATAAGAGATTATGCCTATTGGAGGAAGGAGTAAGGAAAGCCAATCTAGTCATACGAGGAATTTCTGAACAAACTGTGGATAATATACGAAAGAGTGTACTGGACTGGCTAAACTCAATTGGAATGGACAAAATGATGACGGTGGAGGATTTAATAAGTGTCTTCAGAATTGGAATGAGACGTAATAAAGGAAAGAAGAGAAACGTTCTGGTTAAATTTGCAAGTATAAACGATAAATTGAAAGTGATGTCAAAAATTAGAGAGGATGGAGATAAGATTCTTCAAATAGAAGGGGACAAGATAGAGGTTTACCAGGATATTTCTCAGGAGGAACGTATATGGAGGCACACTTTAAAGCCAATTACAAAATTATTGAGAAATAAAGGCATTAAATATAATTGGAGATTCCCACAACAATTAAATTTTTTTATATAATAGAAGAATGCATACAATTGATACTAAAATTGATCCTGTTGATTATTTGCATAAACTTGGGCTGAAAGAAGATGATGTTATTAGTATGAAAGCTGAGTTGCTTCAGATGGGTAGCTATGGAGTGAGGAAGGAATTAAATCTGGATAAGGAACAAGGAGCTGCAGCTGGAGGGGGCCCAGAACTTAAAGCTAAACCACAACGTAAAAGAAAACCAACAAAAGAGCGGTTGGATTTTCAAAAAAAAAGTAGAGAAAATGGAGAAAATGTTGGTGAAGAAAGTGAGATGGAAGATCAACTCGGTTCTGGGCCTGACTCAAGTGATGGATCTGAGTACGGAAAAGAAGTAATAGAGTAATAGAAAGAAAAGAAGCATAAGAATAATGCCTGGAGCTAGAGATGGCTGGATTGACAGACACATCGCCTCTCCCCCATTCTTGGAAGACAAGGCGGCTGGAATTGAATGAAGGCGATGGGGGAAGAAGAAAATGTTAAAGGTGTGCAAGGATTGTGCCCAATAACTCCAACATGCAGGTATTCTTTGAATCAATAGTCTTTATTTACAAGTCATCTTATTATTGCAGGTACAGATCTGGAACTGAGCCAGGACCGCATGGCTGGACCTTAAGTACCCCCTGGGTGTGGCTAAGGCAAGGAGGGGTCATTGGGTTAGGGTGGATCTTAGGGGTTGGCCTGTCCAGCCCTCCTGCCTCTAGCCCTGGATTTGAGGCAAGGCATTTATCCCTGACAAAACCCCCTCTAAATGCCTGGCCGAGGTGCCCTGGGATATATACCTGGGATGTTGTTTTGGGGAGGACACCCAATTTTGATGTCAGATATGTATGCTGTTTGTTTTGCAATGGTTTCGTTAAAATGTCTGCTGTCTGTTCTTCTGTATCACAGTGTATAACCCTTATGAATCCTATGTTTGTGAATTGCCTAAGGTGTTTGTACTTTATGTCGATATGCCGCGATCTCTGACCAACTGCTTCGGCTTTTGATATTTCCTTTATTGTCCTCGTGTATGGTAATTGGGTAGTTGGGTTCTGCCCATATGTTTGTGAGCAGGTCATCAAACCAGACCAGGTTGTTGGCAGCTTTGGACAAACATATGTATTCGGCCTCTGTTGTGGATGTGGCTACCAGGTCCTGTTTGCCCGTGTACCAATGTACTGGGCTGTTATTGAGGAAGAATATGTAACCTGAGGTGCTCTTCCTGCTTTTCACGTCCCCAGCCCAGTCAGCATCAGCGTAGCATGTGAGTGTGGGTCTTGTGGCGTTCTCGGGTTCTAGTGATAGGCAGGCGTCAGCGCTATGCTTTAGGTATCTTAATACCCTTTTGATGGCTTCCCAGTGGTATACAGTGGGGCTACCTACATGTCAAGATGGCAAGTTAACTGGCAGGGCAATGTCGGGCCTTGTCCAGTTCGCAATGTATAATAGAGAGCCTATGGTGGATCTGTATAATGTATTGTCCTTGAACGTCTCAGCCTCATTGTACATGTCCTTTATGAAGTCTGGTTGCATTGGTGTCTCACACGTTTTGGCATTTGTCATGTTGCCAGGGCCGGATTTAGATGAAAAGAGGCCCTAGGCTATTCCACTTATGAGGCCCTTTCACCTATAGTGAAAGTGTAATTTTAATTTTGCTAACAATTTGAATGTAGGGTGTTATGTATTGATACTTTTCAGCGGGAGTTTCAAACCTGCCTGAGTTTCTGATTGGCTGACAGCCCCTCCAGGATTGTATATAAGGAGGGCTGCAACCTCTGAGTTTTTGCTGAAGTCTCACTGTATATTAAAGAGCTGTTGTCACTAGCCTGCTTGTGCCTCTCGTTATTCCTGAACCACTTCATTGGCGACAAAGGTGGGATTGAGGCTACAAGAGGTGAACCAGTGAGACCACGAGCTTCAGCTAGGCGATGAGGCGAACCACAGGAGGCATACCAAACATGTCTGCCTACGTTCCGCCCAAGCCTTTTGATCCGACCCGCGAAAAATGGGTCTCGTACCTAACGAGGTTTGAATGCTCGCTCGAAGCCAGCGACATGCAAGGGCTCTCCGCTAATCGGAAGAGAGCCCTCTTCCTAAGCCACTGCGGACCGGATGTGTTCGAGATGGCAGAGTCACTTTGTGAGCCAACGCCGGTCCAGACCGTTTCCTGGGACACCCTGATGGCAACTCTCCGGGCTCACTACGCTCCCGTGCCCTCCAAGTTCGTGCAACGATACCAACTCAGACAGCGTGTACAACGAGAGGGAGAACCGGTTAGCGCGTACATGGCGAGCCTGCGAAAAGCCGCAACCCACTGCGACTATAGGGACTTGGACGATGCGTTGCTTGAGCAACTAATCTGTGGGGTTCGAGATATAAGGCTACAAAGGCGTCTACTTGCCAAGCCTGACTTAACGCTTGCTGGAGCCCTAGATGAGGCCAGGGCTCATGAAGCTTCAGCAAAAGCCGCAGAAACGCTGCAGCGTCCGCTGACCAGCAAAGACAGCGCCAAGTCCACACCAGTGCACAGGGAAGATGCTGGATTCAGCTTGGAGTCCGAGTCTGATGAGGACGTCTTCCGAACAGAGCACCACAGAAAAGACGCAGGCAGCCCTCAGCGAAACTGCCCCAGCTGCGGCGGGCACCATGATAGACTGTCCTGCAAATACAGAGAGGCTATTTGCAGGCGTTGCGAGAAAAAAGGGCACTTGGCGCGAGTCTGTACAGCCATTCTGCCCAGAAAACACCAACCACGTGAGCGCCGTAGCCAACCAAAATCAACGCATCAGAAGCATCCAATGAGAGAAGGCGGCGCGAAGAAACAGCGCGAATTTGAACCGCGAGATGGCCGCAGCGTACACATAGACCAGGCCAGCACGGCGATTGAGGACAAAGTCAGCACGGTGGTCGAAATCAACGGCAAGCCATGCTCGATGGAGATCGACTACTGGATCAGCTCTCTCCATAATGTCGTGGGCAACCCTGAAGACCCTCCTGCCGTCGTTCCAGAAGGACCAGCTATCCAAGCAAAGACTACGCATCCTAGACTACCAGGGGAACCGGGTCCCCCTTGAAGGCGTGGGCACATTCCAAGTCACCTACGGAGACTACGAAAAAGACCTGCCGCTGACCATCGTGTCAAAGCAGCTACCCAGTCTTTTAGGCATGGGGTGGTTCTGAGCCCTTGGCATGGGCTTCACCGGCGTCCACCGAATGTCCAAGCCGTCACTGAAGGACAGCCTCCTGAACGAGTTCCAAGACGTCTTCAGGGACACGTTGGGCAAGTATGTGGGGACCCCTATCTCCCTAAACCTAGACCCCAACGTAGCCCAAATGAGACTTAAAGCCAGACGGGTGCCTTTCACATTAAAACCAAAGATCGATGCGGAACTGGACAAATTAATTAAACAAGGGGTGTTGGTCCCCGTTGACCACGTGAAATGGGAGACCCCCATAGTGACCCCAGTTAAATCTGACGGCTCAATCAGAATTTGCGCCGACTACAAGTGCACGATCAACAAGGCTTTGCAGCCGAGCACCTATCCGGTGCCGATTGTGCATCATCTACTACACTCCCTGGGGCCCGGCAAAATTTTTGCGAAATTAGACCTAGCTCAGGCCTACCAACAATTACCAGTTGACGACGCCACGGCAGAGGCACAGACAATTGTAACTCATAGGGGTGCATTCAAATGCACCAGGCTTCAGTTTGGGGTGAGCATCGCACCCGGCCTTTTTCAAAGCACCATGGAGCGCCTCTTGCAAGGGCTCCCGGGGGTGGTGCCCTATTTTGACGACGTTTTAATCAGCGCTCAGGATGAACGTCAACTAGGGGACAGGGTGAGGAATGTCCTATCCAGATTTAGGGAAGCGGGACTTAAATTAAAGAAAAATAAATGCATGATCGCTGCCCCTCCGTCAAATTTTTAGGGTACAGGGTGGATGGCACAGGCATCCACCCCACCGAAAGTAAAGTGAGAGCAATCAAAAACGCACCAGCCCCCAAAACCAAAGCAGAGCTCCAAGCCTTCCTTGGACTGCTCAATTTTTATTCAATGTTTTTGAAGGACAAGGCCACAGTTGCAGATCCCTTACACAAACTTTTAGGTAAAAATGTACCTTGGGTTTGGGGAAAAGCCCAAGCAGCCGCTTTCGAGGCTGTAAAGAGACTTCTATCCGAAGATAGCTTCTTAATACAATACAATGTGGCGCTACCACTTGTATTGGTTTGTGACGCCTCCCCTGTAGGAGTTGGTGCCGTCCTAGGCCATAGACTACCAAACGGCCTAGAGGCGCCTATTGCATTTTACTCTTGCACCCTGTCAAGCGCAGAGCGGAACTATAGTCAGTTGGACAGAGAGGCTCTGGCTGCAATTGCGGGGGTTAAAAAATTCCATGAATATCTCTATGGCCGCCAATTCGAACTTGTGACTGACCACCGGCCCCTGCTTGGACTCTTGGCTGGTGACAAGCCCACCCCCGCCGCCCTGTCCCCACGGTTGACCAGGTGGGCCATTTTCCTGTCGGCCTATTCATACCAGCTTGTCCATCGACCCGGATGGACCTTGGGCCACGTGGATGCCCTCAGCCGCTGCCCCCTCCCCGACTTACTGGTCAACCCCACGCCGGAGACCCCCGTTCTACTGATCGACACCATGACTTTGGGACCTATCTCCTCTTGTGAAGTGGCGAAAGCCTCTGCTAGGGACCCTGTAATTCGTACTGTAATGGGTTGGGTCCTTAAGGGGTGGCCGGTCAAGGCGGTCGGTGGGGAGTATCAGGGCTATGTTAACAAACGTAACGAATTGTTTATGCAAGGGGGTTGTTTGTTGTGGGGTGATAGGGTGGTAATACCAACGAGACTGAGAACGAGGGTCTTGGAGTTACTGCACGAGGGGCATCCAGGGATTGTCTGAATGGAAAGTTTAGCCCGCAGTTATGTCTGGTGGCCCAACATGGACCAAGTCATATCCGAGTGGGTGGGGAAGTGCAGACCCTGTCAGGAGTCTCGGCCCGATCCCCCGATAGCGCCCATCCGAGAGTGGGAGAAACCAAAAGGACCATCCATATTGATTTTGCCAGCCCCTTCCATGGGCAAACATTTTTAATCGTAGTCGATGCCTTTTTGAAATGGCTCGAAATAATACTAATGCCCTCTACCACAGCCGAGGCAGTCATCAAAGTCCTTTGCAAACTATTTGCCACACATGGCCTACCGGATACTCTGGTATCTGACAACGGCCCTCAATTCACAGCAACCCTGTTTGGGGCTACCTGGCCGGGCTGGGCATCCGCCATGCCCTATCGGCCCCGTTCCATCCGGCTTCTAATGGCTTGGCTGAATGTTTCGTAAGAACGGCCAAAGAAGCATTGTCCAGGCTAGATAATGGGGACTGGCAGGCCAGGATAGACCAATTTCTAGCTGTCCAGCATGCCACACCATGCACGGCCACGGGGAGAAGCCCAGCCGAACTCCTCATGGGCAGGAAGCTTCGGTGCGTATTAGACAGGCTTCACCCAAATTACACACACAAGAATTTCAAGGGAGAGACCACCAGACTAAGACAGTTCCAGGTGGGGTCCCCGGTGTTCGCTCGCAATTATGCTAGCGGACCTCTATGGGTTGCAGGAACCATAGTAGGCATAACGGGCCCAAAATCATACACCGTAGACGTAAGGGTGGACAGACTCTGCAAACGCCACATAGACCAACTTAGAAAAAGAATAGTCGGCGAAGCAAACATCAATTTAGACATCTCCGAACCTAACTACAATAACTTTCCCAAAACAGCTAACTCAAGCCCGGGTTCGAGAGAATACTTAGCTGACAAGCCCTGGTTCCAGCGCTGCCCCAGCGAGTTGCCACTCCCAACCGGGGATAACCACGCCCCAGACAAAATCCAGGAGGTTCCATTGGCGGAGCCGGGAGAGACAGAAAGTCCCTCTGACCAGCTCGACGCCCCACCAAACACTGAACTGCGCAGGTCAACTAGGACGAGAACTCGGCCAGGGCACCTGCGAGATTTTGAGTGCACTTATGTAAATATTGGAGTGTTAGTGCCTTCTGGGAAGGGAGGGGTGTTATGTATTGATACTTTTCAGCGGGAGTTTCAAACCTGCCTGAGTTTCTGATTGGCTGACAGTCCCTCCAGGATTGTATATAAGGAGGGCTGCAGCCTCTGAGTTTTGCTGAAGTCTCACTGTATATTAAAGAGCTGTTGTCACTAGCCTGCTTGTGCCTCTCATTATTCCCGAACCACTTCATAGGGAATGTAGGCCCAGTGGTGGGATTCAATTTTTTTAACAAAAGGTTCTGTGGGCGTGGCTTAGTTGGGGGTGTGGCTTGGCAATCATGTGACTGGTGGGCGTGGCTAGCTGGTCACGTGACTGTGTAGGCGTGTGTAGCTTGTCATGTGACCGGGTGGGCGTGGCTATGTGCATAGACTTTTTTCAGAGGGCTGAAAAAAGTCATTTCTGACTGGGCCTCGCACTTTTGACCGGTCCTCACACTTATGACCATCCTCACATTTATGCCCATGCAGCATTCTTAACAACCATGTCACTCATTTCACAACTGCTTCTCTTCACCATGGTGACAAGATAGGGCAAAAACGTAAAATGTGAGGACAGTTGTAAGTTCAAGGACTGGTCAAAAGTGCGAGGACCAGTCAGAAATAACTTTTTCAGCCCTCTGAGTAGTCCATATGCATAAAAGGATACAGCAATAGAGAGGGATGAAGGAAGGGAAGGGAAATTAGAGTAGGAGGGAGGGTAAGAGAGGGAGGAAGAGAGGAGGAGAAGGAGAAAGGAAGAGGAAGTAGGGAGGAGAAAAAGAGGGGGAGGAAGAGAAAGTAAGAAGGAAAGAAAAGAGAGAGGTGGTAGGTTTGAGGAGAAAGATTGCTGTACAATAAAAAAGATGAAAGGGAAGAAAGCCAACCCCAAACAAATATAAAGATATTAAGATAAAGAATGAATTGTTAAACTTTAAAGAATAAAAGAGACCAAATATGAATAAATAACAATAATTAGAAACACACATACAAACATACAATGTATTTTCTTTGAACAGAGTATTTGGCCGGTTCACAAATTTAAACAGTATTTAGTCATTTCAATTAAATTTACAATTTCTATATTTCCTTTTTGCCATATTTATTCCTCATCTATTTTTGTAAAAAACCAATATTACCCTTCATCCTCATCTCTAATCTTAATCAAATTCAATTTTTCCTTTCTATTCTATATTATACCCCTTCCCATTGTCATCTATTTTATATCCATCCTCACATTGGTTAATTATGTAATATTAGTTGTTTAATATAAATTCAACATTTTAATATAAATCAATTAGTTATATAACTACCTTTTTTGTATATTAATCAATATGAACATGAATATTCCAATTATTTCCATGCAATCCAATTTCTTACAAATCAATTAATTATATTTACCAATAATAATAAACCAAATAATTTCCCCCATATATTCCTCCAAACCACAACTTAACCATTTCTGCTTTCAGAAATATACAATTAATAGTATCTCAATTATTACAATTCCCTAGTTAAATAGAGCTTTTTTTCTTTTGTGTTTTAAAATCCTGAACTCTCCTCTTTTTTCCTAAATTTCCCATTGTTTGCACCTACCTTTTTTGGTGAGGAAAAAGAAAATAATTCTGCTTGCCTAATTTTCCAACCTTGCAGCAACAGTAAAGCAGTTTCAATTTCGTTTCTCAGCATAGCTAGGGGAAAAAAAATCTGCACTCTTTGCAAGGAAGCAGAAGAGCCCTGAGCAAAACAGCTGAGACAAATTAGCTGAGAGCCGGGAGGCCAATTAGCCTATGCTGAAGCTCCGGGGGCCAATAAAATTACAAAAAAACCACTGAACCCTTTGTTAAATTGCTGGCTCCCCCGCCCCTCGCCCACCACTATTTATTGGCAATAAATAGTGGTGCGGAGGGGCGGGGCAAGCCAGCAATTTAACAAAGGGTTCGGCTGCACCACTGGCTCTAGGGCGGCCCTTTGAAGCCCTGTGGCAAGAATTTGAAATTTTTTTTTCCTCTAGCCATCGGAGGCAGCAATAGATTGGGAGTGGGCGGGGTAAGTGAACGGCCGGCGATCCAACAGAGCAGAGAGTGAGGGTGAGTGAAGGCGTGGAAGCTGTTTTCTCCATCCTGCTCTCTTGGGTCCGGAGCCGGTGGGAAACCACGTGGCAGCCCACGTGGATCCCAGGCAGCGGAACTCGGGCTAGGGAAGGGGTGGGCAATTGTGGCTCTTTTACAACCTGTGGCCTTCAACTCCCAGAATTCCTGAGACAGCCAAGCTGTCTCAGGAATTCTGGAAGTTGAAGTCCACAGGTTGTAAAAGAGCCACAATTGTCTACCCCTGGCTACGGTAGGCTGGCGCCACGCGGGTGGGAGGCGAGGGGCGGGCGAGCCAGCAATTTAACAAACGGTTCGGGGGCCAATAAATTACAAAAAAACACCGAACCGTTTGTTAAATTGCTGGCTTGCCCGCCCCATTTATTGGAAATAAATAATAGTGCGGAGGGGCGGGGCAAGGGGCCAGCAATTTAACAAAGGGTTTGGCCGAACCCCCTGAATCCCACACTGTGTAGGCCCCTCTTGATCTTGAGGCCCTAGGCTGAAGCCTAGTTAGCCTATAGGAAAATCCGGCCCTGCATGTTGCATTTATGTAATAATTCCAATATTTTGTCTTTCTGTGACAGTTGGAAGCCTTTGTCAGTCCTTGTAATCTGTACCCCCAAGTATTTATCCACTTTACTCAATATCTTCAGTGAGAAGTGTCTCCCCAGCTCGTTGGCGAAGTCATTGTATTTGCTAGACTGGTCACTGATGTACAGTATGTCGTCCACGTATATTAAGACATATTCGACAGAGTTGCCTACCTTCTTAGTGAAGAAGCAGTTGTCGGCCGAGGTGGCTGAGAACCCCATGGATTTCAGAGTCTTGGACAGGCATTCGTACCAGCGTTTCCCTGATTGTTTGAGTCCATACAGGCTTCTGTTCAGGACCCAGGTTTCCCCCTTCCTGGTACTCTGGCTAGGTGGTGCCCTTACATATATCTCCTTGTCGAGCTCAGCGTGCAGGTAAGCGGTTTGTACATCGAATTGGTGTACTTCTAGTCAAAGTAGTGATGCAATTACCAATGCACATTTTACGCTTTCAGCCCTGACTGTGGGGGAATATGTTTCTGTATAATCATCAGGGTATTTTTGGGCGAACCCTTGTGCAACCAGTCTAGCTTTGTAGAGGACTTTATTTCCCTCTAATGTTTTAACTTTGTAGACCCATCTGGTGCCTATAGGTGTTTTATCTGCTGGGACTTCGGAGGGGGTGTATACATTTAGTTCCCTCAGGCTGCTCATTTCCCTCTCCATAGCTTGTTCCCATTTTGTTCTCTCCCCCTCTGGTAACTTTAGCACATCCTCATATGTGTTGGGGGTTAATTGGTTAGTGTGGAGGGATAGCACGTAGTCCTCTAATCTTTTTGGCGCTTTACCCCTGTTTGCTCTGACTGGCCTGGCAGGGGGCGTCTCGGTGTCATGTAGGTACCTAGCTTCCTTCTCTGTGAGTGAGTCTACTTTAATGCAGAGGTGATTCTCCTTCCATTCCTTCACTTGCACTTCCTGCCTCTTGGGTTTGCCGTTCTCCCGTTCTGTGGCCTTTCCTGTGTTATGCCCTGTTACCTGTTGGTTATCTCCTGGTCCGTCCTTGTTAAGGGACACCTTGTTGAGGTGTATCTTGGACCAGTTGGCATTCTCGTGAAAGACAGCTGTTCGTGATACCACAAATCTGTTATTGCTGTCTATGAATCTGTATCCCTTCGTCCCTGGTTCGTATCCCATGAACCTCAACCTTCTGGATACTTTGTCTCCCTTATGTCTCAATTGCTTGGGGATGTGCACGTCGGCTGTGACCCCGAATATATGTAAGTGTGACACCTGTGGTTTCTTTTGGTACATCAACTCATATGGAGTTTTATTCAGTACACTGGACCACAGCCTGTTCAACGTGTAGTTTGAATATATGAGTGCTTCTGACCAAAAGTGTTGCTCTACACCGGCATCCTCTAGTGCGCACCTCATCATGGTCTGTAGGGTTCCATTTTTCCGTTCTATGACGCCATTTTGAAAGGTGGAGAACAGAGAAGATGTGTAGTGGACTATCCCGCGTGCCTTCAGCCATTGCGAGAAATCGCTCGACAAAAATTCAGACCCCCGGTCTGTCATTATTTGTCTGATCCTAGTGTTATGTTGTGTTTCCACCTTGCATAGAATTCTTTAAATTTTTGAAATACCTCATTTTTGTGCTTCAGGGTGTATACGAAGCCATAGCGGCTGAAATCATCCACTATGGTCAGGAAGAAACTCTTCCTGTACTTAATGGAGGGCCTTAGTGGCCCCACTAAGTCCATGTGTATGAGTTGGAAAATTGAATTGGTTGTGCGTACTGACTTTTTGGGCCTGGGTTTGGTTCTTAGTTTGGAGCTTTTACAAATAGAACACTCGAGATAGTTCTCACAATTTTTTATTTTTACACCTTCGGAGCATTCCGTCATTTTCTGTACCACGGGGAAACTGATGTGCCCTAGTCTCCTATGTAACAGGTGTGCACAGTTGTCATGCATTGGCTTCCCTATCATTGGCTTTTCCTTCCTGGGTGTCCCTTGCTCACTTGAGGCGCTAGCGGTGTGTGCGTGACTGACCCCCTCTACTTCCTCATTTGTTTTGTTTGGGTTGTCGGGTTTTGCCCCCCGGTGGTTGTTTACCTTGGGTTGTGTGTCCCTGACTGGGTGGAAGAATGGCAGATCCCCACTGATCACTGTTTTTCCTATGCTTTTGCCCCCTCTAGTTACATGTGCCTTTCCTTCTTTGAATGTCACCTCGACATTGTTGTCCTTGCTTAGTTTTAGTGTGGCAAGGATATTATAGGGTATATTTGGCACTAATAGCACTCCCTCTATTGTCCCTATCCCTGGCATGTGTGCGTTACCTTTTCCTGTCACTTGCACGTTGTTCTGGTTAGCCACTTTTATTATAAAGTTTTCTTTTGTGAATGATGTCAGTGAGTTCTGGTCATATGTGGTGTGGTTTGTGGTTCCCGAGTCCAGTAGCCATGTGCCCTCCTTCCTGTCCTGGTCGTTGTGTTGTTCTTGGTCTCCCAGTCTATACAGTGACCCAGTCTGGCTCTCCCTGGAGCTGTCCCTGTAATTTCTTCTGTCCCTAGGGCTAGGGGAGTCTCTGCGCCTGTGCCTGTCCTCTGGCGAGCGCCTGTCGCTGTATCTCGCCCTTTGTTCTGGTCTGTCCCTGCGGTGTGGCCTGTCCCTGTCCCCTACGTTCCTAGGGCAGTCCCTTTTGTAGTGGTTTTTTGAACCACATATGTAGCACTCTGTGTTACTGTGACTCCTGCCCTGTGGCTCAGCCCTTCTGCTGGGTCTCTGCTCTCTACGGCTTAGTGAGCGGTCTTTCCTAATGCTGTCTTCAGCTATGAGTTTGCTTGTTAGTAATTCCAGTGTGAGTTTCCCTGAGCCGAGGTTATCTATCTGTGTGAAGAAAGTGTCCCAGCTGGGGTCCAGAGAGTTCACAATAATGCTTATCATGGTTCTCTCACTTATGACCTCTCCCCTTTGTGTCAGTTGGGCCCTGGTGGCATTTAAGGACAGCAAATGCTCGCTCATTGAGGTCCCTGCCTTGTGTTTGGTGGCATAGAAATCTCTGGATAGTCTGGTGGTGCTTGCTACACTTTGACAGTAAAATAGTTTGTGCAATCTCTGTATTACCTCTAGAGCAGTTAAGTGGTGGCTAATGCTGGGGTAAATGCTGGGGGTGATGCTAGCAATAACAATATAATAAGCTTTGTGGTGGGTGCAATCTAATTCAAAAGTCCAAGGTTTTTCTGGGGGATCAGTGACTAGGGATAAGCAGGGTGACTTGGAGCTGCTGGTTCCAGTCCAGGAAATTCTCCCCATCTAGTCTTAGTTTGGGAAAGTCACTTGGTAAAGTCCCTGAATTGTAAGTTAAATTACTTACATTGTGTCGCTGTCCATGGTTCCTCACGTAAGGATACTCGCAATAAGGCAGGGGGATGACTGTGGCAAGTCTGAACTGACTTGCTTCTATGTGCTTGCGTCGGTATAGCTCTATGTCTCGCTCCGTTTCTCTTTCAGGGAGGCATTGCGCATGCCTGAAGTTCATTCCAGCCCAGCCGTCGTGGAGTGAGGAGTTCGTCTGTGCAGCTCCCGGGTGAAGGCCCCAATCTTCTGGATGGGCCTTCGGTTCCTCTTTGGCCGGCCTCGCTTGATCGAAGTCGCATCGGATCGCCGCCTGGAGCTTCGGGAAGCGGTGAAGATCGCCGATGGAGGTCGGAAGTCCCGTTGGGGCCGCGAATGGTCCCGGATGGCCCGGCCTCATATGGACATTGTCTCCGGGTGTCGGGCCGAGTCCCCTGCCCGCCGATGGACATCCCCTGCCTGCAGACGGTCCCATGGATCCTGGGTCTGGTCCCGGTCGCCGATCCGGTGAGTAGTCCCATCGCCCTCGGTGTTCCGTCCCCATGGGTGGGCTTCCTGGGAGTCTTGGGTAGCGTTGGGCCTGCACGGTAGTGATCTGCTCCCCTGGGTGGCCATCGGGGCTAGTTCCCCTCGCGTTAGCGTTCCCTTTGTGCTTTGGCCTGGCACCGGGGTGTGTGTCCGGTAGCCTCATTTTGTCCCCCAGGGCCGCGGTGATCAGTTCTATAGCTTTGTTGACCTCGGGCTCGGCAGGCGAGCTCATAGGTTTTGGTTTGGGGTTTTCCTGTTCATCGCGGTAGTTTCGGGTGGTTACTCTCGAGTAGGCCCCGATTCCCGCCATGAGATTTAAATCTCGGGAATCTATTGGTGGTTGGTCAGCCATCTTTGGTGATGTCACCTCCCAAGATGGCCGCCGCAAAAAGGGCGCAAATTCTTCTTCGGTGGGCTTCTGGTGGGGGCAATTCTTTCTTACAGCGTATTCGTCGCTGTAGTCGGACTCGTCTTCATCTTCCTCACTCGCTGCTTCGCAGCCTTTGACCAGGCTTCGGAGTTCCGCGATGAGGTCGGTGTTGCTTTGTGTCAAGTCTATTAGCTTCAGGAGTTTTTCTTTTAGATTGTGCTTCTCTCTTGTTGGACTCTCGTGTTCCTTCCACCCCTCGTCGTGTCTGATCGGGGTGCATGGGTGGTGGAGTAGGCCGCTCATTTCGGGTGCCTCTTGTTAGGATATGGTTTGAGCCTAACTATGTTGTACAGGCAATATAAGTGTACTGTTACTTTAATCTGAAACTGTATTATGTGGCTTTAATGCTGAGTCATGCTGTAATCACATAATTACTGGTTGTAAGAATATTTAAGCAAAGCTTCTGTAACGTGTTCAGTTGCTGCTATGATCTGCTGTTGATGATGAAGCTGCAATGCTATGCTGCCATTGTGTATGAAGATGATGAGATGATGAAGCTGTGATGATAAGCTACCATTGAGAGGAGTTGTTATCTGTAATCATTGTTTGATGGATCTGCAACATCGTGAACCAGAGTGAGTTTGTTATTCTAACCAACTACTGTTTGTTGGGTAAGAAGATTCTGTAACTACTGGACTGATTTACTGGCAAAGACTTGGAATTTGTTTAAAGACTATGAGACTGTTATTCTACTATAAAGTAAGCTTTTGATAAACCAGTTTGCATATCTCTTATTCATTGCTCTCAGCAACGTTTCTCTGTGCAATCTACTCTGCTGGTTGGTAACACAACAACAATAACCTTAACACCTCTCCTTGCGTGGCTTTGGGTTGGGCAGGCCGTTCTGCCATCTTCTTGGTGAATGCCCTGGTATTCACCCTGTCCATCGTGGTCCTTTGCATGGAGTCCCCTGGCATGTCCTGGAGTTTTAGGATTGGGCTATTTAACCATCCTCTGCTACCATATTGTTAAAGGTGTGCAAGGATCGTACCCAATAAATCCAACATGCAGGTATTCTTTGAATCAATAGTCTTTATTTACAAGTCATCTTATTATTGCAGGTACAGATCTGGAACTGAGCCAGGACTGCATGGCTGGACCTTAAGTACCCCCTGGGCGTGGCTAAGGTAAGGAGGGGTCATTGGGTTAGGGTGGATTTTAGGGGTTGGCCTGTCCAGCCCCCCTGCCTCTAGCCCTGGATCTGAGGCAAGGCATTTATCCCTGACAGAAAAATTGTTTGTTTTTGGTTTTTTTTTTTTAAATTTGTTATTGGTGGTGGGTTGGGGAAAGATTCACAGTAGGGAGGAGGAGGAAGAAATGGAAAATATTGAATGTAATGATGGGTGTGATTAAAATTATGTCATGGAATGTAAAAGGCACTGGGAATCAAATTAAAAGAAAATGCTTAGAATTAAAAATGGGAAGGCAGTCACCTGATATAATCTTTTTGCAAGAGACTCATCAAAAGTCCGAGGACTCAAATAAGTTGTATATAAAAGGAATACAGTTCTATGAGAAAGCATTTGGAACCTCGAAATCGAGAGGGTTCGTAACTTTAATTTCAAGTAGAGTTCAGGTTGAAAGATTAAAAAGTGTAGTAGACTCCGAAGGTAGATATTTGATAATTGTTGGTAATATTAACGAAGAAACTGTAACATTGGTTAATATTTACGCACCTAATGAAAAACAAAATGAATTCCTGATGAGAATATCAAAAATACTGCAGAAAGAAAGTAAGGGTAGACTGATTGTGGCGGGTGACTTCAATCTTATTTGAAGTAAATATGATACTACTAATGTAGCCCGGTATGGTGATAATGTTCAAATGAGTATATTAGATAATTGGATAATAGAAAATGGAATATTTGATACATGGCGGGAAATTAAAGGTCAAGAAAGGGTTTATACTTTCTATTCTAAGGTATATAATACATATTCAAGGATTGATTATATTATGGTGTCGAGATTTACTTAATAGAGTTGGAAAAGTTGATGTAGGGATATTTAAAGAATCAGATCATGCAAATGTAATTATGGAGTTGAATGTATATACTGAGAAAAAAGAAAATAATTGGAGGTATGATGCTAAATTGTATAAAAATGAAGAAGACAAAAAAAGAATGATTGAAATTTGGGAGGAAAATTGGAAATGGAATGATAATGATGAAGTGAATTATAATGTGGTATGGGATACAATGAAGGCGATTTTTCGGGGTGAAAGTATAAAATTGTCATGTAAAAAATATAAAGATTATAAAAAAAGTGGAAATGGAAGGGAAAAGAATACAAGAATTAGAAAACGAATTTTCAAGAACTAAAAATAAAAAAATTGGGGAAGAATTGAGACAATTAAAAGATAAGCAAGTAATTGAAGATATTGAAGTTGTTAAAAAGAATTTAATGTATTTGAAAAAAGAATTTTTTGAATTTGGTAATAAGAACTCTAAATTATTGGCAAGGATGGCTAAAGATAAGAAATGTAGAAGAGAAATTGGAATATTAATAGATGAAAAAGGTAAAAGATGTAATAAGAAAAAAGATAAATGTGAGATTGTTAGAAATTTTTTTCAAAAACTTTACTCTAAAAAGGAAATAGATAGTAAGAAATTGAAGGACTTTTTGAAAAAATATGAACATAGAAAAATAGAAATGGAATGTAAGGGAAAAATGGAGGGAAGTATAACCCAGCAAGAAATTATAGAAACAATCCAAAAATTAAAATTGGGGAAGGCACCAGGTGAGGATGGGTGGCCGGCAGAATTTTATAAGGAATTTAAAGGCATAATAGTGCCAAAATTAGAAAAATTGTATAACAAAATTTTGCATGGTGCGGATATTCCAGCGTCTTGGAATAGATCACTGATTTCTTTGATTCCCAAATCAGGAAAAGATTTAGAATTGGTAGAATCTTATAGACCTATTTCCCTAATAAATCAGGACGCAAAATTATTTACAGCTATTTTAGCGAATAGATTAAATAGCTTTATAGACAAATATATAAATGGTAATCAAGTAGGTTTTGTGAAAGGTAGATATATGTCAGACATAGTTAGGAGAGTTTTGAATATTATAAATATTGCAGAATATAATAAGGATAGAATAGGAATATTAGCGTTGGATATATTTAAAGCATTTGATTCAATTCAATGGGAAACGATTATAGAATTGATTAAGGCTTGTGGATTTGGAGATAAATTTACTCAAGTTATTTCAAAATTATATCAAAAGGGGGTTGCCAGAGTAAAAGTGAATGGGATTTTAACAAAAGAGATAATTCTGGAAGCGGGTACAAGACAAGGGTGTCCTTTATCCCCAGCATTGTTTTTACTAACTATGGAGATCTTAGCAGTAAAAATAGAAGAAGATGAAGATATTATTGGATATAAAGGTGTTAAAATTAATTTGTATGCCGATGACACCCTGATTGTAATGAAAAATCCAGAAAAAGATATTGAAAAAATTAAGATGCATTTAGAGGAATTTGAAGAGCTTACTGTATTATCTATAAATTGGGCTAAATCAGAAATGTTATTAAATTGGGATATAAAAAAAGGAAAAGAGAAATTTAAAAATCAATTCGGAATAAAAGTTAAAGAAAATATAAGATATTTAGGAATAATATTATCAACAAAGATAAATGAAATGAAAAAGTTGAATTATGACAAACTGATAAGAGAAATTGATGAGAAAATCGGGAAGTATAAGAAATTAAATTTCTCTTGGTTTGGGAGAGTGGCATTAAGTAAAATGATGTTATTACCGAAATTCAATTTCCTATTTGAAATGCTTCCAATATATATGTTTGAAAAGGATATGGAATTATATCAAAAGAAAATCGACAAATTTTGTAATGGTGATAAAAGGTCGAGGATAGTTAAAAAATTATGGTATCAAAATCAAAAGGAAGGAGGTCTTGGGATACCTACATTTATTAATTATTATAGATCCTTTCAGGTGAGGACTGTAGTTAAAATAATTGTTGGTCGAAACGAATTATGGGGAAAATTGGAGTTGGGAGAAATTGAAAAATGGGGAAGATTATATTTTATGGAGAATATAGCAGAAAAAATTAAAGTTAGAAATGATTTGTTAAATAGTTTGTTGAAAACTTGGAGTAAATTTGACAGAAAATTGATTCCAGACAGATTACAATTGGGGAATTTGGAAGATGGGGATTTTCCCATAAATTTAAATAGGGAGAGGAAACAGGTGTTAAAAGAGGAAAATCTGGAAGGAATAAAAGAATGGATAAACGTGGTAAGAGATGATTTTAAAAAAGAGGAAATATATGAAAAGTGGAAATTGAATTGGTGGGTTAATAATTGGAATAAGAAATATAAGGATAAAACGAGGGCAGAAAGGTTAAAAACGGAATTTGAAGAAATAGTATCCCAATTAGGAATGGAAGAAATTGGAATTAAGGGATTGGTTAGTAAGGTATATAAAATTATTAATTTGGTTAGTAATTTACAAATGGTGATGAAAGATAATTGGGTAAAAGATTTAGAAACAGATATTACAGAACAGGAATGGATTTTGAATTGGAATAGTAGAATAATGAGGACCTTATCAATAAGAATAAAGGAGCATAGTTATAAAGTTATCTGGAAATGGTACCTGTTCCCAATAAGACTATATAAAATGAATAAAAGTGCTAGCAAGTTTTGTTGGAGATGTAAAGTGGAGAATGGGACATACGAACACATGTGGTATGGATGTCGTAAAGTGAAGAATTTTTGGTTAGAAGAAGAATCTAGTAAAATAATTAAAAAGAAGGTAAAGTTGGGAGTAGATACCATCCTCATATTAAAGTTGAATGACAAGGTGTTAACAATTGATGAAAGAGAGCTTGTAAGGATATTGGTCATTATGGGACGAATTGCGATTGCAAGATACTGGAAATTGAATATTGAATACAAAATAAATGAACCGTTCAGAGAAGTTTGGAAAATTGCTCTTAATGATAAGTTAACGTGTGATATAAAATTCAAAAAAGGACTATTGAAAGAAAACATATTTTGGAGGATATGGCAGCCATTTGTGGACTACACAATCGGGAACTTGGAAGAAATAATGCCTGTGCCAATGCAAAGAGAATTTTGGAAGACCTGAAGATGAAGAAAAAATTCCTCCGCTTCTCCCTATTTTGTATTATACACTGGGTGTGGTTTTGTGTTTTGTCTTTAATTAAAAACTTAATAAAAAAAAAAAGGGCGCTTTGACCAGTAAAAGCATGTTCACCAGGCAGTGGTTCTCTGGGGCCTCTGGATAAAGACTCTCAAGCAGTGGTGAAATGTAAAATTGGTTACTACCGGTTCAGTAGGTGTGGCTTGGTGGGGGGGTAATGTGACTGGGTGGGCGGAGCCAACTTTTTTTTTTTTTTTAACTTTTAAAAGCATTTTTTCTACAACCTCTGGCCGAAGAGGTTGTAGAAAAAATGCTTTTAAAAGTAAAAAAAAAGCCTCTGATGATCTCGCGGCTCAGCTGGGCATGGGGGGGGAGGGATTTTTGCTACCGGTTCTCCGAACCACCCGCTGCCATCGCTACCAGATCAGGCAATCCAGTCCAAACCAGGAGCATTTCACCCCTGCTCTCAAGGAAGTCACTTGGGTCTTTAAGACGCTGGCTGATGGACATGTAGGAAATAAACCACCCCTCTCCTAGAAAATGAAATATTTTAGGAAATATTAAAAAGGCAGAATATTATATTTTCCTGGATGAGAAATGGAGAAACATGTTTTAAAGACAAAGCAGCTCCCTGAAGCTCCCTGTCCCCCCACCTTTGTCAATGGTGCAACACAAAAGACATAATAGGACCCATTTAACAACAGAAACTCACCACATGGCAAGGCTCAAGCAAGCCTGGGAGACAACCTACAAAGTTAGCTAAGACCCCCAGCCTCTGGGAGTTTGACAACCAATCAGGATGCATTTCTTACACAGGAACCAGAAACACTGAGGTGGGGCCCAACAGAGGGTATAAAACCACGGCACCCTCAGCATCTCCTCCCTTTTTTCTACTCGGGAACTCAAGCCATGTGATCCTGGTCACCATTAAACCATCTTTCCAAGCAGTCTCCATGTTTCCATTGTCTTTTTCCCTACTTGGAACTGAACCCAGAAGGATATTTCTTCCAACAATTTGGCACCCCAGAGATGGGACTCCAAGCTAACCTAAACAATGGACCTGGCCCAGGTAAGCCTCCCTTGCTAGCAGCAGACCCACTGAGTCTGTGGGGAAGTTTTCTTGGGCCTTGGCCATTTGGAACTAGGTTTTAAAGGGGTTTTGAGTGTTGAGCTCAAAAGCTGCTTGGAAAGAAGGTGAGTACCTCTACATTTTAATTTTAAAGCATGGGAAAGCATGGGAAATGTGTGTATGCCTGCATGTGTGTGAGTGAGAGGACCCTTCTCCCAATCACAGCTGGATCTTGCTTCCTCTGTAAACACAGAAGCACATTTCCTAACCACAGAAAGACTAACAAGTCTGGAGAGCATGGTGGGTTTTGCCAGAACACAAGACCTTTTGTTAGGGAAGGAGGAAGAGTGTGTATGCATGTGTGAGTGGCTTCACCCTTGGACAGCAGCTGGATCTCATGTCTCTGTTTGGCCTCTAGACGCACCCCTGCCTGTTGGTAGCTCCTCCCAGCCATGACCGACAGAACAAAGCAAGGGGGGGTGGGGTGCATCAGAGTGTGGGACCTTCTGTATATAAGAGGGAAAGCCGAGCGGGCTGTAACTGAAGGGCGGGAAGGGGGTTAATGTATTCTTAATAGGCTCCTCGGATTAATTGTAACCCCAGAGGACCTATCCAGTGGGACCAAAGGGGAGGGAATGGGGCGTCGCATTAGGGTGTATAAAATGTCTTGCTTTTGAATTCAGGGATGTGGTTTTTGGCTTAGAACGTCCTGTTGAAGTTTCCCACCAAGACCCACCGCACTTTGCAAACTGCCTTTTTTATTTTATTTTGGATAAATAAACTTCTTTTCTTACCGATCCAATTTTTTTGTGCGGAATCATTTCCAACAGAAATCATAAACCATTTTTCTGTTTAGGAACGGCAGTTTAGAAAACAGTACCAACTAGGTCCTGAAATTCTTTCAAGCATTCATAATCTGGGCTACCATAACTGTTAATAGACCACCTGGGATTGGGGTCAGGAAGTTGTTTGGCAGCAGTCACTACCAGACGCCTGTATTTAACCAAAGTTTCAATTTTCATATTTCGCCGGGTTTTGAGCTTATCAACGTTCCTTATGACACACTCGGGAGGGCTGAGAGCACATGCCTTAGTCTGACTCGACTCTAGATTTTCCTTGGGCCGAGCCCATATGTCAGCCACACCTCTTTCACAGCCTGTTGGGCCACAAGAGATCCCCCATCCCCCAGCAATATAAACACCCCCGATCAACAGTGTGAACACCTAGTGGGGTTACAGGCAGCTGAGATCAGTTTCACACCTAGGCCTGCTCAACAGCGGGGGATTTATAGGGGAACATATGAACAACAGCAACCACTCGCAATCCCTTGGAGCACAAAGTACAGCGTTGGCCTCCCTTGCTTTTTAAACACCTCCAGTTCCAGCCATGAAGCTAGTGGAGGGTTAAGTGTGGCTAAAGTCAACCATTTTGCCCAGGTTTGGTCAACGGTGGGTTATGAGCTCAGGGGAGACATACACCCATTCACATACGCCCAAGCCACTTGCATATCCCAAGTACACACTACAAATTGAAAAAACGATTGCCTTACCTTGTCTTTGGCTCTCCAGAGCAGAAAGAGACAGAAGAAAGATATATAGTGTAAGTCCACTACTCCAAGTATCTTTTAAAACCTGACAAATCTTATGCAGGTGTTCAGGTATGATTCGGTAAAAAATAAAAGATGTAATCTGGATTTGTTTTGATATGCCAAACGCGTTTATTCAGCTGAATAAAGACTGATCCTCCCTAAAGGTGGAGGAACCCCAAACACAGTGTAAGGCAGATATTTATACATTTCTTTGCTTTCACTTAGTTACATAAGAGGAAGCTGACACACAACAGATAAGGTATAGAGCAGGGGTGTCAAACTCAAGGCCCGGGGGCCAGGTCTGCTTCGATCTGGCCCACGGGGGCTCCCTGGAAACAGAGAAGGACTGGCCCACAGTGCCTCTCCAAGCAAAAAGGAGCTTGGGAGTGTTGGAAATGAATTCAACCCACAAGCATGGGTCGATGAAAACAAAGAGACTTTATTAAGAGAAAATAATAAAAACAATTTTGCAAAATAGGGTGGTATCCCAGCAGATCTCAACAAGGAGTTTGAGCCAGGAAGCCAACCTAAAGTTTCAAAAGCATGGCATTTTATAGTTCCCTATCCCGACGCCCCCCCCCATGCCCCTCCTCTGTTGAGTGACCACACACACAAAGGTTGAGGATAAATGTGGTAGTTTATTGCCTTACATAGTGACATTATATAGTTTGTTACTTTCAAGTTACAGCGTCCTTGGCAGAATATCATTGGCTCACAGAATCTTCCAGGTAACTTAAATCATAGGTTAATCATTACTGCTTTGCTTAAGCACTTATAATATTTAGCTATAATTAAAATCTAACACACATCCCACTTCCTCTCCTCCTGTTCCTCTTATTTACAGAGTTAGGGTCTTATCTTCTAGGATAAGGATAGGAAAATTCCTGCACATATGCAGACTCCTACACTCCTCCATCGCATCCAGTGACCGATCACGGCTAATCCGAAGCGCCTTTTAGAGAGAACATCATCTCTTTCTCTAATTGCATGTTCATCAATACCTCCCTATAACTACCCATAAAATATTTTGCAAGCATGACTCTTTCTTATCTCCATTGCCTTGGCATTCAAGAGTGGGCCTCTTTCTAACCGGCCTCAAGTAAAAGAAGATCTATTCTAACACAACATTGTTACCTATTGGTATGTTTTCAGCATGTTCTCCAACTATCTTAAAGCAGAATAATGTCTAACAAATTTAAAAGAGTAGCAGAGCTGGAAGGGACCCTAGAGGCAGGGGTGGCTTCTAATTTTTTTTTACTACCGGTTCTATGGGCGTGGCTTATTTTGTGGGTGGGGCTTGATGGTCATGTGACAATTATTTAGGATTTAGCAGAGATACTGGTCTACCAGGCTTTTAACTGCTTGCAGAGCTGTACTGGTCTACTCATTTATTTTTGCAGGCACCGGTCTACCACCAAACTGCCTTTTACCACTGATCAGCTGTAGGGCGGCCTTTTGAAGCCCAGGCAAGAGTTTAAACAGTTTTTTTCCTTATAGCCCATCAGCTGGGACTCAGGAGGCAGCAATAGATTGGGGGTGGGGCCAAATAAAATGTAAGAATAACAGGGGGGGGCAGAACTGGTTTGGTGACGTCATACTGTCACCGCTACTGGCTCAGGGTAACCGGGTCGAACCGCGAGGAACCCACCACTGCCTGGAGGTCATCCAGTCTAACCCTCTGCCTGAGCAAAATTGAATCTTCACTTATATGCATTTCTAACCTATATACCTACATACTATTTTATTTTTGAATTTTCTTATATCCTACAGGAGGGCTACGTGCGGCCCTCCTAAGCTCCATTTTGGCTGGCAGAGGGTTGCAGAAGGTCATCACAGCTGAAATGGAGCTTGGGAGCCTATTTTCGCTGGCAAAGTGCTCAGGCCATCATGTGTCCATGACATGAGTGACGTCAAGCTGGCCAAGCTCACCCTGCCCTCCCACCCCCCGCTAAGGTCAAACATAATCTTGATGCAGCCCTCAATGAAATCGTGCTTGACACCCGTGGTATAGAGATATAGAAATGATAAAAATATTCTTCTTCTGCACGCCTTCTGTGGTCTCCTTTGGTCACATGTCTAACCCACAGGTTAGTGGTTTCCTCTGGAACTTTCCATAGCCTGGAGGGTTTGCAGAGGCCTGAACTTTAGTTTTGCTATCTCAACATACATTTCCTTTTGCCAATCATCAAATTCCTGATCAACAGAATGATAATCATTCTTTTGTACAGAGGCAAGGAACTGTATATGCATATGTATCATGTATTGGTAAATTGTTTAAGGTTTATATGTACCAGATTTAGATCAAAATGTGTTGAGTGTGTCTCGCTTAGACAATAAAGGATATGGAAGTAATTTTTGCAAAGGGTTTATGTGAAGTCATAAAGAACAGGCACACTGAAACTAAACAATTTATGCTTTGAACCACAAGGAAACTGGGAGTAGTTTGCAAACAACCAAAGCATAATGCAGGTGCACCTTTATTACACAGAAGGCAGGGTCCTGGAGGCTTTAAACTATTGCCTGGCCTGGCTTGAATGTAAAAGACTGACAATTCTTTGGATCGCGCTATTTGCAAAGAGGCAACATCAAAAGTAGAACCTGCCACCAAAAGAAGTTATTGGAAACCTGAGGAGATTTGTCACTTCCCAGGTGGGGAGGGGGCACCTGCTGCTTCCTCCTGCCCGTCCACGGGCCCTACGCGGGGGGGGGGGGGCGATGGGACGGCTTGCACACAGGGGAGCCCGCGGCCGTTTTCCAGCCGGAGGGGCCGCCAGGGACGCCGTCACCCTCGAGCGCCGGCAGCCAGGTGCCATTCGCGGGGCCGGAAGGGGGGAACGACACCGCGGCCCAGGCCGGGCTGCGCCGGGGATGCTTCGGAGGGGTCAACCGCGCGGTGGCGGCTTCCCTTCCCTCTGCGCCCGGACAGCCTGCGCGAGCGCTCCCTCCAAGGGGAAGCGGGCAAGGCCGGCCCATCGCCGGCCCGCAGCTTTTCCCGGCCGGCCCCAGCGTCGCTCCCCGAAGTCGCGGTCCAGCCCGGCTGCCCCGCCTCCCCCCTCGGCCGGACTCCTGCTGGGGCCGCCGGGCGGCTGGGCACCGGGACGGGCTGGCGAGGCGCGGTGGCGCGACTGAGCATGCTCCGGGGGCGGCCGGCCCGGCGCTGGCCAAGCGGGCGAGACCCACTGCGGAGCGCGGGCGTGGCCGGCAGGAGCCCCCGCGGAGCCCGCAGGACGGCGCCCCTCTCTGCGCCGGGGCCGCCCGGGGGGACTGGAGCCAGGCGGTGGCGGGGCAGGTGGGTGATGCTCGGGCTCAGCCCGTCGCCTGTGCTGGGCGGCGCCACTTCCAGCCGGACCCGGGACGGGGGCAGAGAAGCCGGCCGAAGGAAGCCAGTTCGGCCGCGGGCGGCGCGCTTTCGGGGGGGGGGGGAGGGGGGTAGAGCGAGGGCGGGGCGGGCGCCGGAGGTGGGAGAGAGCGATGCCCCCCCCGCCTCGGGCTCCGCAGCGGGAGCGACGCTGCAGCCGGGCCGCCCTGGGGAGCTCGGGGGTCGGGCAGTGGGGGGGGGGGAGTCGTGCTGCGGTCTGCCATGCGAAGCCCAGGCCTTGGCGCTCCGTGCCGGCGGGACCCTGCAGCTGCCCCCTTCGAACCCGACGGCGAGGCAGGCGGAGGTCGGCGGCTTCCGGCCCCTGTGAGCGGCTGCGGGGCGGAGGTCAAGCGCTCGGCCTCCGCCCTGCGGGCTTCGGGGAAAGGCTGGCTGGAAACGGCGGCGGCGGAGCGCCCGAGGGCCGTGGGCGGGAGAGGCCTGGCTGGGGCCGCGGGGGTCCCCGGGGAGGCCGGAAAGGCGCTCGGCCGGCGCTGACCCCCTTTGGTGGGGGCTCCTTCGCAAGACCGTCGCGGTGGATTTAGCTCCTGGCTCGAGGGAACGGACTTTCCCAGAAAAAAGCTCCGCCTCCAGTGATAACAATGACATGAAACCTTTTCCTCCAGCCTAGCGGGGGAGTCGGCAGCGAAGAGGTTAAATTGAGCCTTTTCCGAGTCGCATGAAAACGCACAGCCAAGTTGGCCTCCAGAGTCGGTGGATCTCGCTGGAGTCCAGAATGTTGGAAGCTTTCATGCAACCCGCTTCTCCTCCCTTAACTTAATCGAGATATACTTTTTTTTTTTTATTTGATTTATATGCCGCCCTTCTCCGGAGACTCAGGGCGGCTTACAATGTGCTCAGCAATAGCCTTCATCCTTTTGTATATTTATACAAAGTCAGTTTATTGCCCCCACAAACTGGGTCCTCATTTCACCTACCTTTGAAAGGATGGAAGGCTGAGTCAACCTTGAGCCTTGGCGAGATTCGAACCCTGCAGTAATTGCAGGCAGCTGGTCTTAATAACCAGCTTAATAACAGGGTGCCTTAAACCCCTGTACTACCAAGGCTCTATCCCCATGCTCCTTTCCCGGATTCAGACATGGGCCGTCCTCGGCCACTCACCTGTATGCACCACCTTAAGAATGCATCACACCCATCTAGTCATAATGGCACTAACTGGTTTTGGTGGTAGCATTACATGGTGTTCAGAATCTCTGGAAATGGAGAAGCATATAAATTGCAGTACTTGATATATCAGTAGATTAAAGTTAACCTGGCAGTGAATTGTATGAAACAAAATACGGATTGACCAAGTTTTGAATCTTCTCTAATGGATTCAATGGGTTTTGTTGGCTGTTGTTGCTGTGTTTGTTGCTGCTTACTAGATTTACACCTCCCCCCTCCTTTCCTTCAGCATCTCCCTCCTCTAATTTCCCACCAACAATCCCCTAAGTGAGGGAAGTGAGGCCAAAAGGGTGCCTGGTCCCAGTTCCCTGGCACATAATGGGGAACTTGAACTTGGACTCCCTGTTACCAACCACTTCCCACAGCACTGTGGGCTGCATATGTGGGTCTCCTCAGCCTCCAAGAAGCAGTGACTTGGGGCAGGCAAGCCTTGGTGTGGCTGGGGTTGGAGTGAGTCTGTTGGGCAAGGCTGGTAGTGCAGCAGGGGCTTTGGGGGCAGCTGTAGTCCTGGTGCTGCATCTCCTCCCTCCAACCCCCAGCCATTGTGATGGCATAAGCCTTCCCCAGCAGCCCCAAAGCTCCCAAGGCCAGCATTCTGGTTCCAAGGCTAGCCCAGTGGGGCCAAGCACAGCACCAAGCAGGTGGGCAGCCAAGCCTAGCCAGGATCTGCCTGCCCCCCTCCCTTCCCCCTCCTGGGCATGGAGAGGGCAGAGGGGTTGATCCTGGGAATCTGTTCAGGCCCCTGAGATCTTGGTTTCCCTCATTTTTCTTCTGGGGTGTGGTGAGATGTGCTGAAAAGGATGTGTTTTATAAAGGCAGGGTACATCAGCTTAAATTAAGCAGGCCGACATAAGCAATGAAGTTTCTTTTAGGTGTTATAGCAAGTATTTGTGTCCTATCAACTGACTCTATTGCAGAATTTTGGCTGACATTCTGTAGGAATCTTTCCAGGGCCATGTCCCCTGGTAATCCCTTCCAAGGTGAAGCAGGCCCTCTTTGGGTGCAGACATTTCTTCCGTCTTCTAAGCTTGACCCGCTGTCAAAATAGATAAGGATATTCCAGCATAATTTGTTTGTGAGGTGTCCATGCTGGCTCCTATTGATTCTAACATGCTTATCCGAATGCTCACAAACATGGTGTTGATGGACTGTTTGAAGACTTTGCGGAGGACAGAAACCAAGTTGTGGCTCTGTAGTTTCCCAGGTCCTCCCTTCGTCTGCTTTTTGAGGATGTTCCCCAGTCTTCCAGGCCCTTCTCCATATTTATATTCTACATATACACATATATATATTAAAATGACCTTCCGTAGGTTAGAAAGTCAAAGACAGTGCAGGTCTGCTGGAAGTGGAGAGAGGTGATGTTGAGAAGGCAGAACCCAGAGATTCGGCACCTGTTTTTTCCAGTGAGGAAAATGAAACTGTGGCTGATTGTGGTTGTGCCACTGGGGGGAGGAGAGAGCCGGCTGCTGAGGACGGACCGGGGGGGTGGGTGAGAGAAAATTTCACTATAGGAACCGGGTTTGGGTCTCCAAGGCAACTGCAAACTCCCATGCAGTTGCTCAGGAAGGCGGTGGCAGAACCTGTCCCAGTCAACTTGGGGCAGTCCTGGAGAAGGGCCTGGAAGACTGGGGAACAGCTCACCCACTGATCCTGGTCTCCCGTTACTTGCAAGCCTCAATTTACTTTTAAGGTTTAGATTAGAACATAGAACGGTAGGGTTGGAAGGGGCATAGAAGACCCTATGCCAGTGATGGCTAACCTTTTTTTTCCTCGGGTGCCAAAAGTGCGTGCATGCCCACAGCAATAAAATAAAAGCCCCACGCACCCCCCGCACCCCGTTTTGGGCCTAGCAGGCCTCTCTGAAGCCTCCAGAGGCTGGAAATGGCCCGTTTCTGGACTTCCGGTAGGCCCGTTTTTCACCCTCCCAGAGCCTCTACACGAGCCTTGTACTTTCCTGGCATTCAAAATGGGCCGCGTGGAGACTCCTGGGAGGGGAGGGGTGGCATGGGCATGCCCGCACGTCTTCTGCATGCGTGGCAGAGACCAAAAAATCAGCTGGCTGGTGGGAGGCGCGCATGCACAGTGGAGCTGACCTAGGGCGACAGCTTGCGTGCCACAGGTGGCAGGCGTGCCATAGGTTCCCCATCATGGCCCTATGCCGTTCCAGACAAATGGCTGTTCAGTCTCTTCTTAAAAACCTCCAGTGATGGAGCACCCACAGCTTCATGAGGCAATTAATTGTTCTCTGTGTCAGGAAATTTCTCTTTAGTTCTAGGCTGGTTCTCTCTTTAATCTTCTACCAGTAGCGTAGTTTCATTGAGGAATACCAGTGGGTGTAGTTGGTCAATCAGTTGTGAGTCCACCTGGCAGTGTCTATCACACATTGTTCTATCCTACCAAGAAGTAGGCTGGGATCTACTTTATCAAAGGCCTTACTGAAGTCCAAATAAACTCTGTTCACAGCATTTTGCTAATCCCCTAATTTAGTCACTTTGTCAAAGATGGCGATAAAGTTTGTTTAGCACAGGGGTATCAAACTCAAGGCCCATGGGCCCGTGAAGGGCTTAAATCTAGCCCACGGGGCCAGCCTGGAAATATCACAGGACTGGTCCGCAGTGCCTCTGCTGGTCAGAACAGGCCACGCGGAGGCCTCATCAGATGCCTGTTTTCAGCCTCCCCAGCTCTCCCCGGCTCTGCTGGCCAAAAATGGTTTGGCTCCTTTCTACAAGGACGGTCCCCATTGGTGTTTGATAGGGAGCGAGAGACCAAATGACGGCTGCTCCTTGTTCTCCACTCCTCTTTAACACCTACATGAAGCCGCTGGGTGGGATCACCGTGGGTGGAGGTATCACCAGTATGCGGATGATTCTCAATTCTGTATTTCCACCCTTGGTGGCTCAAGTGATGCTGTGGCTGCCCTCTCAGTCCCTGGGAAGGGAAGTTCAACCCGGGGCTGAGAAGGAGGATTTCAGACTGGCACAAGTAAAACCCTTCAAGCGGCTCCTTTTTTTCACTGGGTGCCCCAGTCTTCAGGGCGAGAGAGGCTGTAGTCTGGGACTGGGCCTTCCCTGGCTGACGGGCTTTTCCGCAGCGCAACTCTTCTGCAAGCGCTGAGATGAGGTTGGGGCATTGGACCGGGGAGCAGATTGTCACCTCACATCTTCCTCAGAGGCTCCCTGGGGACCAGGCAGGCCCCCAGAGACCCTCCCTCCCTGGGGGACCAGCCCAGGAGATGGTTTAGTGTAGTGATGAAGCCCCAGACGTTTTGGGCCAGTCCTCACAGGAGTGTTGTTGAGAAAATAGGAGGAAGCATTTAATGCAGCTTAAGTTTCTGGTGAGGTGTGAATTAAATCCAACCAGCTGTCTTTTTCCTCTGTTTGCAGCATTCTCCCAATCCCAGGTTTGGCTTCATGAGGCCTCCAGCGGCTACACAATCACAAGATGGTGCTTGACTCTCCAGCCTATCATCCGCCATTGCATCCGGGGGTTTTCCACGCAGACCCACAATCTGGGAGAGGTGGGAGAAAGAAAGAGAGCCCTCCATATGTCAGGGGGCAGTCCGACCCCTTCCTGTCCTCTCCTCCATCTCCAGAGTCGGATTCTTCGGGGCCTGGAAGGAGGACCAAGCAGCCAAAACTCCTCCGGGGCTTGGAAGGTCCCCCCGCCTTGCGCCCCTGCCTCGCCTTGCAGGGCCCTTGCAGCTGGATGCACCGGAGCGACAGCAGCTGCCTGGTGAACCAGAAGAACTGGGCGCGGGGCCGGATCCGCAGTGCTGCCTCCCTCCCTCACCTGCCCAGGGCCAGAGCCGAGGAGGGGGCATGCTGGGCCAGGAAGAGAAGCCCCTGTTTACTGGTGGCCCTACGGCCAGCCAACTTGGAGGCAGAGCGAGAGCGATTCTTCCGGTCTTCGTTTGCCTACAACCCTCAGTTTGAATATGGGGAGTCCGTCCCTGAAGCCGTGCTGGAAAAATACCAAGAAGCCTCTGGGCAGTTCCTGGTGCAGGTAGCCTTCCCTCTGGCCGGCTCTTGTGGCTCTTTCCCAAAGGGAGCCCTTCAAAGGGAAGCTGCTGTGGTTGGATGAGGACCACTGGAGGGGGCCAAAGAGGTTCTCGAGTCCATCTGCCTGCAGGCAGCAGGATTCCCTGTGCCATCCCTGCTGAGAGAATGCCCAGGGAAGAGCCCGCCTTAGCATTTGCACCCTTGCAGGCCCCATGCCACATGCCCTTCCCAAAGCCTTGGAAGGGAGCCCAGGATCAGCACCCCAGGAGAAGCAGTGGCACTGTCCCCTGGCCAGGCCACATAGAACTTCCCTCCAGTTGCTGCTGGGAGCAGAGTGTTCTGACCTAGGCTTCCCCAGCGGCACGAAGCCAAGTCCTTGTCCCGATAAACCCCTTTTATTTAATTTACAGTGAATTCCTCTCCAGCAAAGTCTTTCCTCCCCCAGCCTTTCAAGATAGTTCACAATTACCGACCTTTATCAGGCTTGGAGAGTGCCAGGCCAATATCTTTCAGACGCTGCAATACTTGGCAAGAATGCAGGAATGAACTAATTGTCTCCTGCAAACACCCCTCCCCTTTTGAGCCTCTTTTATTCCCTATGGGAGGGGCCCTTCATCATCCACTTGTGGCCTTACTCCCAAGTCGACCCTTATTCCTTAGCTGTTCCCTTCGTCTGGCAACTCTGTGCACGCGTACCCTGGGAACAGGCCCCAGCTGTTCTTCTGCCTCACTGATGTCTGACTCCGAAGGCAGCTGATACCTGTCATACAGCCCTGGCCCCCTCTCTGCCTCGGACGCAGAGCCCTCATCAGAGCCTTCCCCAGACTCCAGTACTGGCCCAGGTTCCTCCCCAACATCCTCACTGTTTGAATCTGCTGTCAGCTATGCTGGCCGCTGGTGGGCCACAACACAGAGCAGCGGTGGCAAGCCCAGCCTCCCTCCCAGGGCCCTCCTGGGTGCCTGCATACCTGCCAGTGTGGTCAACAAGAAGGACCTGCCAGGGGAAGGAGGGCAGGGATGTGGGGAGAGCAGAGTCTGTTCATCCCTGGATCTTGTTTTGCAGCTCCTTGGCTCATGCCAAGATGTTGAGCCGATTTCCCAAATTCTCAGACTTTCTGTTCTGGCAGCATGCCATCTGTTGCTTTCATACTTGAAAATCTTTCAGCCAGAGGCTTGACTGTTTGACCCCGTTCTTTTCCTGGTCTTGTCATGATGCGCACAACACAAGCATCTTGTTATTTTACACAAGCATCTTGGTAGTGGCAGCCTCCCCAAACTGGATCCTTAATTCACAATCAATTACAAATTGACCATTAGCCCCAGGATATCTCCCAATTACCCCCAGTTTAGGAACACTGGTTTGAGTAAATAGGTTTCCTTCCTTACAAAAGAGGGATTTAAAAAATGGCAGGCTCAAAGAATATGATAAATGGGAGGATCTTGTGCCACCATACCAGCATTTCTGTGCCATCACATTTGCCACCGCAGTAAGGCTAAGCAACTGCAAACCAAATGGCTCCCAAGGAGTTTCTAGTATGGGGCCTGGCATGCTAATAACCCCTTGGGGCTACCATGGCTGGTACTTGCCAATTTGATTTTCAGATGTTGATACTTTATGACCTTCTCCAGTTCTGTCCCCTAGTGATGGTATTGTCATGCTGCAAAATGACGACTGGTTTCATGACGCCCCAAACCCTAAACCTGGACTAGCCAAACATTTTTGTGTTCACAGAACATGAGAAGCCCCCTCCCCCCAATCAACTAGAGTTACTTAATGTAATGATCTGATTCAGCTAACATGCTAATATAAGGAATGATTCCATAACCACCTGAATCATCTCAATATTTATCTAGTCTAGTGAGATTTGTGAATCCAGTCTTCAGGTCAGCTACCTGGATGTTCAGTGCAATCTTAATTGGCCCCACTCCAGGCCAGAGCAAAACTTAGAGCTTTTTGATATCCACTTTGTGTATCTGTTGCAGGCTACTGGAATAATCAATGCTGTCCTTCAAAAATACGGTACTTATGAGAGCTTTGAGGCCTCCAATGGTGGAAAGCTACTTACCAAATGCCAAATCTGGTCCATCACCAGGAAGTATATGCAGAAGGAAGGCTGCTCTGGAGAGGTGAATTCTGGGGTTCTGCTCCAAAGGGAATCATCCTAAGATATCCTGTCTCCATTGTTTTCCTTCTGCTTCTTTTCTCCAGGTGGTGGTTCAGCTCACAGAAGACCTCCTTTCCCAGGCGGTCATGATGGTGGAAAATAGCCGCCCAACTTTAGCAATCAACCTCTCTGGAGCGCGTCAGAACTGGCTGGAGGGCATGCTGCGTCATGAGATAGGTCAGCCCTGAAAGATGTCTCCCCCTTTTATTTATTATTTATTTATTTTATTAATTTAATTTGTATACCACTCTTCTCTCAGAAGGGACTCAGGGTGGTGAACAGCCAAAATTAAAAAACATACAAATACAAAAGTTAAGATAATTAAAAAGAATTAAATCACTAGCTTCCCAATTTAAAACCCCCAAATCCATAAAATTTAAAATCCCAATTAAAAACCATTTAGGCTAGGCCGGTTTGATGGAATAAAAATGTCTTCAGGGCTTTACGGAAGGTCCGGAGGTCTGGGATCAATCGTATTCCAGGAGGCAGCTCGTTCCACAGGGCAGGTGCCCCCACAGAGAAGGCTCTCCCCCTGGGGGCCACCAGCCGACATTGCCTGACCGACAGCACCCTGAGGAGGCCCTCTCTGTGAGAGCGTATTGGCCAGTGGGAGGTTATCAGTAGCAGCAGGTGGTCTCGCAAATACCCTGGCCCTAAGCCATGGAGCGCTTTAAAGATGAGAACCAAACCTTAAAGCGCACCTGGAAGACCACCGGGAGCCAATGCAGCTCGCGCAGGAGAGGCGTTACATGGAAGCGCCACGTCGCTCCCATAATCACCCGCGCGGCCACATTCTGCACCAGCTGGAGCCTCTGGTTGCTCCTCGGGGAGCCCCATGTAGAGAGCGTTGCAGTAGTCCAGGCGTGACGTGACCAAGGCATGAATGACTGTGCACAAGGAGTCCTGATCCAGAAAGGGGCGTAACTGGCGTATCAGGCGAACCTGATAAAAAGCCCCCCTGGCCACGGCCGTCATATGCTCTTCTAAAGACAGCCGTGTGTCCAGGAGGACGCCCAAGTTGCGAGCTCCCTCTGTGGGGGTCAGTGACTCGACCCCAATAGCCAGCGATGGCACCAGCTGGCTATACCGGGACGCCGGCATCCACAGCCACTCGGTCTTGGAAGGGTTGAGCCGAAGCCTGTTCCTTCCCATCCAGACCCGCACGGCCTCCAGACACTGGGACATCACTTCGAGGGCATCATTGGGGTGGTCTGGGGTGGAGATGTACAGCTGAGTGTCATCAGCGTACAGATGGCATCGCACCCCAAAACCACGGATGATCTCACCCAGCGGCTTCACATAAATGTTGAACAGGAGCGGCGAGAGGACCAACCCTTGCGGCACTCCACAAGCAAGGCGCCTCGAGGTCGACCTCTGCCCCCCTGCCAACACAGACTGCGACCGGTCGGAGAGATAGGAGGAGAACCACCGCAACACAGTGCCTCCCACCCCCAACCTCTCCAGCCGGTGCAGCATGATTATTTATTTATTTTATTTTATTTTATTTTATTAAATTTCTATACCGCCCTTCTCCTGAAGGACTCAGGGCGATGAACAGCCAGAAGATAAAACACAGGAAATACAAAATCTAAAATAAATTAAAACAAATTAAATAATTTAGGCTGAATTTTAAAATACCCCATAATTAAACAGATTAAAAATTTATGTTTAAAATTTAAATTTAAAAGAGGAGATGATTTAGGCCAGGCCAACTTGATGAAATAAAAACGTTTTAAGCGCGCGACGGAAGGTGCGAAGATCCGGGATCCTCCGTATCTCTGGGGGGAGCTCGTTCCAGATCGTAGGTGCCCCCACATGGTCAATGGTATCAAAAGCCGCTGAGAGGTCTAATAGGACCAGAACAGAGGAGCAACCCCTGTCCCGAGCCCTCCAGAGATCATCCACCAATGCGACCAATGCCGTCTCCGTGCTGTACCCAGGCCTGAAGCCGGACTGGCACGGATCTAGATAGACGGTTTCATCCAGATACTGTGGGAGCTGTCGCGCAACCACACTCTCCACAACCTTCGCAACAAAGCGAAGGTTGGAGACCGGACGGTAGTTTGCCAAAACGGCCGGGCCCAGAGAAGGCTTCTTGAGGAGGGGCCTCACCACCGCCTCTTTCAAGGCGGGAGGCAAGAAACCCTCTCCCAGAGAAGCATTTATAATCCTCTGGAGCCAGCCTCGTGTTACCTCCCGGGTGGCCAGTACCAGCCAGGAGGGGCACGGGTCAAATAAACATGTGGTTGCGTTTAACCTCCCCAGGATCCTGTCCACGTCCTCAGGAGTCACAGGGTCGAACTCATCCCAGGTAACATTCTCAAGACCAACCTCAGTCACCCCGCCAGGATCTACCCAGTCAGAGTCCAAGCCTTCCCGAATCTGAGCGATTTTATCGTGCAGATACTATGCAAAATCCTCAGCCTGCCCTTGCAAGGGGTCTTCCCGCGCTCACTGATGTAGGAGGGAGCGAGTCACCCTAAACAAGGCGGCTGGGCGGTTATCTGCCGATGCAATAAGAGCGGAAAAGTGGTTACGCTTTGCCGCTTTTATCGCCACTAGATGCCAGATGTCTTAAAAGTGAACTTAGATCATTTGGAAATTCATAAAATATGTTGGCCTTAGTGAGATGAGAAGTGACATAGAGGTTTTTTTTCTTTTTCTGAATTGGTTGGAGCTTCAGATTTAAAGAAACTCCAAGGAAAGCAAAACCACAACTTGAGGTTTCATCCAAATTGGAACTGGTTTATCCAGCTCCAGTGTAAATACTCCAAGTGTGGTTTATGTTTTGTAGGGAGATTTTGGCAATACAGTGATAGTCCTCAACTTATGGCCACAATTAAGCTCATTTCTATTACTGAGTAACTTAATTGTTAAGTGAATTTTGCCTATTTTGCCCTTTTTCTTGCCAAAGTTGTTAACTCTGAACCAGTTGCTAACAATTGAATCATTTCAGGCATTTCAGTAACAGGATTGTTAAGTGAATCCGGCTTTCCGATCGATTTTGCTTGTCGGAAAGTTACAAAAGTTGATCACATCACCTTGGGACACTGCAACCGTCATAAATGTGGGTCAATTGCCAGCCGTCTGAATTTTGATCACATGACCATGGGGATGCTGCAACAGCCATAAGTGTGAGAAACAGTTGTCACTTTTTTCAATGCCTTTGTAACTTCGAACAGTCACTAAATGGTTGTAAGTTGAGGGCTCATTATCATCCATCTAGCCATCGTCTATCCACTGCAGGATGAAGGCCTCTTCCACATGTTCCCAACCAATACGATTCTCAGCTTTCCTTTGCCAGTTGGGCCCACAATACAGGTAGTCCTTTGATTTAACAACAGTTCATTTAGTGATTGTTCAACGTTACATCGGCACTGAAAAATGTGACTTATGACCATTTTTCATAGTTATGACCTTTGCAGCAGCCCCATAATCAGGTGGTCAAAATTAAGATGCCTGGCAGCTGATTCACATTTATGACAGTGGCAGCGTCCCGGGGTCACGTGACCCCTTTTACGATCTTCTGACAAGCATTATTTTATGAAAAATCATAAAATGGGGCAAAACTCACTTGGGCTCTATTGTGGTTGTCAGTTGAGGACTACCTGTACTTGCTGATGTCGTCACTCCGTCTTGTTTTAGGTCTCTTTCGTGGACGCTTTTTATGTTTTAGGACCTCTTTCGTGGTCCTCTTTTGTGGACACAGATCCATTCTGTGACTGCCTTGGCCCACCTACCCTCCGGGAGGGTTCTTGCTAGGGGACCGGCCCATTTCCATTTCAATTTTTTTACTCTCTTGATGGCATCATATATTAGAGAACAAACAAAATATACACACACAAAAGTTGAGGACTACCTGTATGAAAATTGTTGTTCAGATGAATCCATGAAACTCATCCCTCAGATACCACTTTCTCAGTCACTGCCAATTGTGGCTTTCTTCTCCTCTCTTCCCTAGCATCGTGACTCTGGGGTGATGTTCATCCCCCTTCACCCTCTAAGGGTCCAGATAAAATTGGAATTTTGAAACTTTTGTTTTGGAATTTTGGAATTAGTTATATAGAACAAACAGCTTCTTGTGGGAAATAGATCCTGTTTTGGTTTTTACAAGACAAAACAAAGATAAGCAATTTTATAATTTCAAAAACTGGACACTAGATGGGACTAAAAATTTTAGACAGAGGAAGCATATGCAAAAAACGTTATCACAATTAAAATACTGAAGGAGACTATTGAAGAATGGAATCAGAAAATAATAGCCGCAATATCAATAATGTAGGTATATCTTATATCTGTTTCTATGGATAGATTGTATCCAAAAGATATCATTAAGGAAAGGACAGGTGTAGAACAAATTTTATCTGACAAGACAGCGATGGTATCATAGTTGGGTTTACAACTGACAAGCCAAGAGTACAATATAGAAAAAGATGTTTCACTGAATCCACAAAAGAAACGTGGAAGTTTCAAAGAGTAAAAGTAAAATACAAATGACCAACCAAGAGAATGACCTGGATAATTTTACAAAAGAGCCTTATTAAAGCCTTGAAAAACTCTGTGATGGGACAAAGAAGAAATGAAGAGAAATCAAATAAAATATTTGAATGAATTAAAAATTATTTTAAAAATAAAAGGCAGCTGATAAATGGCCTCTGGCCAGATCTGGGAGGACAGTGGCTTCATGAGGAAGTCAGGAGTGGTGCAGTAGTGGGTTGCCCCTAGTTCGGACCGGTTCTATAAAACTGGTAGTAAAACTGGCGGGAGGCTCCGCCCACCGACCCCGATGTCATCAGAACGCTTTTGCGCATGTGCAAAAGAGTGCATGTGCGGCCCCATTGCAAACCGGTAGTAAAGATAGGTAGAACCCACCCCTGGAGTGGTCGTCCTACTTTCACGGTCCATCTTGCGGCTGGCCCTGGAAACTGGATGAGACGTTTCAGTCATGTTTCAGACCATGATGAAGTAGTGAGATAGCTTTGGTGGAGCTTGTAGATGACCTTCGGTGCATCTATCTGTGTTCTCCTTGATCTCTTGATGATTTTTAATACCTTCAGCACTGATGTCCCTCCTACCTGAGCTGAGGGGGAGTGGGGAGAGCACTGTTTTATGGGAGTTTTGTTCCTTTCTCCAGGACCAGTTTCAGTTGTTGGGGCAGAGCGGTGGCTCCCTCAGCCTCTTCATTGTAGAGTGCTGCAGCTTCTATCCTCTTTCCCCTCATCTTCCACAACTACATGAAACAATATGCTGATGACACCTCATTATATCTTTCAATCCTGGGCTTGGCCAATCAAGGCTCCGTCCCAGTGTTTGGAGGCTGCACAGGTGTAGATGGGAACAACTGTCTCTAACTCAATCCTGGATGTTTCCAGGATTGGCCATGTTCCACCCTTCATCATGGACAGGGTAGCATTTCCCATTCAAGAGTGGTGTGCAGTCTGGGGGTTTCCCAGAATTCTTAGCTCTTGATTGTTATTGTTACTTGCGAAGTCGTGTCCGACCCATCGCGATCCTGTCCTCTACCATCCTCTGGAGTCCATTTAAGCTCACGCCTACTGCTTCAGTGACTCCATCTAGCCACCTCGTTCTCTGTCGTCCCCGTCTTCTTTTGCCCTCAGTCTTTCCCAGCATTAGGTTCTTCTCCGGGGAATCCTTCCTTCTCATTAAGTGGCCAAAGTATTTCAGTTTCATCTTCAGGATCTGACCTTATAAGGAGCAGTCAGGGTTGATCTCCTCTAGGACTGACCGGTTTGTTCGTCTTGCAGTCCAAGGGACTCGCAGGAGTCTTCTCCAGCACCAGAGTTCAAAGGCCTCAATTCTTTGGCGCTCAGCCTTTCTTATGATCCAACTTTCACAGGCATACATTGTAACTGGGAATAACCTTGACTATATACACTTTTGTTGGCAGGGTAATGTCTCTGCTTTTTAGTATGCTGTCTAGATTTGCCATAGCTTTCCTCCCCAGGAGCAAGCATCTTTTAATTTCTTGGCTGCAGTCCCCATCTGCGGTGATCTTGGAGCCCAGGAAAATAAAATCTGTTACTACCTCCATTTCTTCCCTATCTATTTGTCAGGAATTGAGAGCGCTGGATGCCATGATCTTAGTTTTCTTAATGTTGAGTTTCAAGCCAACTTTTGCACTCTTCTGCTTCACCCACATCATATATGTCTTTCATTTGAATGGTCCTTCAAAAATGGCGAAATTTTTGCCATCTCTGCTAAATTCACTACTTTTAATGTCCATTCTTCAATAGTAGGTAAGTCTTCCTTCTAGTACTGTGCCACCAAAAGTCTGGCTGCTGTTATTAAATTTAAAATCAACTTAGTCTCTATAACAGTACAATCTGTAATTATACCTAACAAAAAGAACTGTGGAATAAATTTTATCTTCTTTTTGAGAATATTTTGAATAATCCACCATATTTTTATCCAAAATGCCTTAATTTTTTTACATGTCCACCATATACGATAATACGTGGCATCATCACATTCATATCTCTAACACTTAGGTTGCACACTTGGATACATACAGGCTAACTTTTTAGGATCTAGATGCCATCTATAAAACATTTTATAAAAATTCTCTCTTAAGTTTTGGGCTTGCGTAAACTTCACATTTCTAACCCATATTTTTTCCCACGTTTCCATCATTATTGGTTCTTCAATATTTTGTGCCCACTTTATCATACAGTCCTTAACTAACTCCGTTTCTGAATCTATTTCTACCAATGCATTATACCTTTTTATATCCATTTGACTTTGATTTCTAATTTGTTTCTCCTCATTTTGCAAGATACCAATTTTCTGATCTTCTCTCCATCTAGCTTGCAACTGTACATACTGAAACCATGTTTGAATTATCCTTTCTTCTCTTAGTTGATTCAAAGATTTTAATTGTAGTATACCTCTTTCCTTGTTAAGAAGCTCTTTGTATTTAATCACATCTTCTTTTTCTTCTACACTTACATTCTCTATCGCGTGTCTGGGTATTGCCCACATTGGTAACTTCTCATTTAATTTATACTTATACTTTTGAAGGGGTAGTTCTTAATAGGAGTGTATAAATGGTGAGCCCAAAGTGTCCATATTGTTTCCATTCCATATTATTTAGGTTAACAATAAGACTTTAAGTAATGTTTTAAAAAATAAAATTACCATCAAAGTATGAGACATTAACTAAGAGATCCTGGATATTTAACAATTAAAAGATGAATTTATTTAAAGTATTGAAGTGGAATTAACACTGGCATTGGTCTCTAAATATTTTTCAGCCTTGATGCAAAATTCCTTTTCACAATATTATTTCTTTCCCACAAACCAACAGTTTCATCTATGTATTCTCTTTCTTCTGGGTGATACATTTTGAAATGTTCTTAATACAGTATTTTTTCTTGCAGACAGTAATTTCTAGCTACTGGACAGCTTCTAGATAATATACAAATCTTAACTTTTTTATACATCTTTAGGACCTTCTAACCAATTGGGATTATATTTATTGTATTCCCATAATATTTACTGTATAACTGTATCACTTCTACACATTGAGGTAGAGAGTTGATAATCATTGGAAAAAAACGCTAGTGTTTGCATATTACAGCATTTTGCCCTCAAAATCAATTAAGCAAATTCATTTAATCTCATGAATCTGTCCTTATTAGGCCTGTTATCAGATTGGCCATGGCAAGTTCCCAAATTGCTTTCTAATTATTGATAAAAGAATTCCATTGGTAATTACATGAGTCAAATAGAGAATTGCTGATTGTGCGCCATTTATGCCCTTATCTGGACCGACCAACCTGTAACATGCTCTATGTGGGGCTGCCTCTGAAGAGCATGCGGAAGCTTGAGCTGGTTGAAAAGGCAGTGGCCCATACAGTTTGAAATGTCAATTTGCGTGTCGGTCACCTTTTTTACTAGAGCTGTGTTGGTTACTGATTTGATTCTAGGTGCAATTCAAGATGCTGGTTATTACCTTCAAAGCCCTACATGGCTTCCGGTTAGGTTATTTGAAGGACCACCTCTCCCCAGCCAATCAAAGCGGGTGCTGATTTCTTGAACAAAATGAAGGGATGTTCAATAGAAGCAAAGCCAATTTTCAAAATGAGGCTATAATAAGCTACATCCTCTTTCCTAGGCACCCACTACATCCGCGGAGTCAACAATGCCTCCCAGCCATGGCACAGCTCAGAAGGCCGCAAGCAATACAGCCTAAAGCCTGCTAACCCCACAGAGGAAGGGTTGGCCAGCCTGCACAGTGTCCTCTTCCGCAAGCAGCCTTTTCTCTGGAGGGCTGCCCTCCTCTACTACACCGTCTGCCAGGCTGGGCGCATGTCCTTCTGCGAACTCTTCCAGGACCTGGGGCGTTACGTGCAGGATGCCGGGGTGCGGTGGGAGTACTGCGTGCGAGCCAAGCGAGGCCAGTCCAACACCTCATTGCCAGGTAGGGGGGTGCACCTATTGATCGGCCACCCTTGAACCTTTCTGGGCCTCCTGACCGCCAGAGGCCAGCTGGCCTACCCTGTGCCTTCTCTTCTGCCTTTCCAGCCAGTTGGTTCCTGAGAGAGAATGCAGGGAAGTGCCTGCCTGTCTGCCCTCCATTCTGGGGTGAAAGGCCTATGTGACCGTCACCATCCCAATTTCTGATCCTCCTTGCAACAGTCCCTGGAGCCATTTGGCTTTTAAAGTATTTATTTATTTATTTATTTATTTATTTATTTATTTATTTATTTATTTATTTATTTATTTATTTATTATTTATTATTTATTTATTTTTTATTATTTATTTTATTTTATTTTATTTATTTTATTTTATTTTATTTTATTTTATTTTATTTTATTTTATTTTATTTTATTATTTTATTTTATTATTTTATTATTTTATTTTATTTATTTTATTTTATTATTTTATTTTATTTTATTTTATTTTATTTTATTTTATTTTATTTTATTTTATTTTATTATTTTATTTTATTTTATTTTATTTTATTTTATTTTATTTTATTTTATTTTATTTTATTTTATTTATTTTATTTTATTTTATTTTATTTTATTTTATTTTATTTATTTTATTTTATTTTATTTTATTTTATTTTATTTTATTTTATTTTATTTTATTTTATTTTATTTTATTTTATTTTATTTTATTTTATTTTATTTTATTTTATTTTATTTTATTTTATTTATTTTATTTTATTTTATTTTATTTTATTTTATTTTATTTTATTTTATTTTTTTGAATTTCTATACCGCCCTTCTCCTTTCGGACTCAGGGCGGTGAACAGCCAGATAAAAAACATCTATACAAACATCACAGTTAAAAAATAAAGTTAAAATAATTTATAAATTTGGCCCATAATTGTAAACTTGTCAATTAAAATAAATATTAAAATTTTAAAACTAACCCTAAAATCAGGACAGACCGGCTAACTGAAAAAAATAAGTTTTTAGGGCCCGACGAAAAATCCGGAGGTCGGAGATCACTCATATCTCTGGGGGTAGATTGTTCCATAGGGTAGGTGCCAACACAGAGAAGGCTCTCCTCCTGGGGGTCGTCAGCCGGCATTGTCTGGCCGACGGCACCCTGAGAAGGCCCTCTCTGTGGAAGCGAACCGGCCGGTGGGAGGCTATTGGTGGCAGAAGGCGGTCCCGTAAGTACCCTGGCCCTAAGCCATGGAGCGCTTTAAAGGTGATCACCAACACCTTGAAGCGCACCCGGAAGTCCACCGGAAGCCAATGCAGCTCGCGCAGGAGAGGAGTCACATGGGAGCGCCCCGTCGCTCCCATAATCCCCCGCGCAGCCGCATTCTGCACCAGTTGGAGCCTCCGGGTGTACCCCAAGGGGAGCCCCATGTAGAGAGCGTTACAATAGTCCAGACGAGAAGTGACGAGTGCTTGAGTGACCGTGCGTAGGGAGTCCCGGTCCAGAAAGGGGCGCAACTGGCGTATCAGGCAAACCTGACAAAAAGCCCCCCTGGCCACGGCTGTCATATGCCCCTCTAAAGACAGCCGCGCATCCAGGAGGACACCCAAGTTGCGGGCCCTCTCCGTGGGGGCCAATGATTCGCCCCCAATAACCAGCGATGGCATCAGCTGGCTATACTGGGATGCCGGCAGCCACAGCCACTCGGTCTTGGAAGGGTTGAGTCGAAGCCTGTTTCTCCCCATCCAGACCCGCACGGCCTCCAGGCACTGGGACATCACTTCCAAGGCATCATTGGGATGGTCTGGGGTGGAAATGTACAGCTGAGTATCATCAGCATACTGATGGAACTCCACCCCAAAACCACGGATGATCTCACCCAGCGGCTTCACATAAATGTTGAACAGGAGGGGCGAGAGGACCGACCCTTGCGGCACCCCACAAAGAAGGCGCCTTGGGGTCGACCGCTGCCCCCCTGTCAACACAGATTGCGACCAGTCGGAGAGATAGGAGGAGAACCACCGCAGAACAGTGCCCCCCACTCCCAGTCCCTCCAGCCGGCGCAACATGATACCATGGTCGATGGTATCAAAAGCCGCTGAGAGGTCTAATAGGACCAGGATAGAGGAATAACCCCTATCCTGGGCCCTCCAGAGATCATCCACCAACGCGACCAATGCCGTTTCCGTGCTGTACCCAGGTCTGAAGCCGGACTGGAGCGGATCCAGATAGACAGCTTCATCCAGGTACTGGGGAAGCTGTCGCGCCACCACACTCAACCACCTTCGCAATAAAGCGAAGGTTGGAGACTGGACGATAGTTAGCCAAAACAGCCAGATCCAGGGATGGCTTCTTGAGGAGAGGCCTCACCACCGCCTCTTTCAAGGCGGCCGGCAGGACACCCTCGCTCAAAGAAGCGTTAATAATCCCCTGGAGCCAGCCTCGTGTAACCTCCCGGGAAGCCAGCACCAACCAGGTGGGACACGGGTCCAATAAACATGTGGTTGCGTTCAGTCATCCCAAGATCCTGTCCACGTCCTCGGGAGCCACAGGATCGAACTCCTCCCAGATAACACTCTCAAGGCCTGCCTCAGTCATCTCGTCTGAACTAACCCAGTCGGTGGCCAAGTCTTCCCGAATCTGAGTTATTTTATCATCCAGATACTGTACAAAATCCTCAGCTCGGCCCTGCAAGGGGTCCTCCCGCGCTCCCAGATGGAGGAGGGAGCGGGTCACCCTAAACAGGGCGGCTGGGCGGTTATCTGATGACGCGATAAGAGCGGCAAAATAGCTAGATTTCGCCGCTTTTATCGCCACTAGGTAGGTCTTAATATGAGACTTTACCAGTGTCAAGTCAGACTCGGAACGACTGGCCCTCCAACCGCTCTCTAGGCGTCTTTTCCAGCGCTTCATCTCCCTCAGCTCCTCGGAAAACCAAGGAGCTAAGTGAGTTCGGTGCCGGGTCAGAGGCCGCAAAGGCACGACCCGGTCCAAAGCCCCGGCAGCCGCCCTATCCCAGGCGGCCACCAGGTCATCAGCCGAGTCATGAGCTAGAGTCTCAGGAAATGGCCCAAGCTCCATCTGGAACCTATCAGGGTCCATCAGGCGCCTGGGGCGGAACCACCTGGTCGGTTCCGCCTCCCTGCGACGGGGTACGGCGGTCAGAAAGTCAAGTCGAAGGACCGAGTGGTCAGACCATGACAAGGGTTCAGTATCTATATCCCCTCTATCAAGGCCACTCAACCACTGACCAGAGATAAAAACTAAGTCCAGAGTGTGTCCCCCCATATGAGTAGGGCCGTGAATTACTTGGGTCAGGTCCATGGCCGTCATGGAAGCCATGAACTCCCGAGCTACCTCAGATGTTTCACCGATGGATGGCAGGTTGAAATCCCCCATGACCACAAGTCTGGGGGTATCAGCCGCCACCTTGGCTATAACATTGAGGAGCTCGGGCAGGGTCGTTGCCACGTGGCAGGGAGCCAGGTACGTGATCAACAGACCCATCTGCATCCCACGACCCCACTTCACAAAAAGGGACTCACATCCGGCTATCTGAGGTATAGTGGTCTCCCTCGGATCAAGACCTTCTTTTAGAATGACCGCCATCCCCCCGCCCCTGCCCTGAGCTCTCGGCTGATGAAATGCATGGAAGCCTGATGGGCACATCTCCATGAGGGGAACTCCCCCCTCATGGCCCAACCAGGTCTCCGTGATACCTGCCAGGTCCGCTCCCCCCTCCTGAGGAGGCTTTTTAGAAACCTAATTGACATGCAGGAGGTTTGGGGAGCTTCAGCAGCAGCCACCCCCTCAAGGTCACCTCTCTTCTCCCCTCACAAGTTTTCAAAAGCATGGAGGCAGAAAGAAAGAAGCAGCCAGTCACAGAACAAGCAAATGTCTTCCCTCCCAGCCTCCTTCCACGTCCAAAAGGATTCCTCGGTAACCTTTTCCAGAGGCACAGAGCCCGTTACAAAAAGCTCCCCTTGGTGGGATCTGTGTGTTGCCAGGCAAGGTGGGAGGGGGCTCTGAACTGAAAGCAGGGTTTGGATCACACGCACAGATTTGGCTGGTTCTTCTTCGTTTGCAGGCTGCTTCAGCAAAGATCAGGTGTACCTGGAAGGAATCCTCCAGATCCTTCGGCATCGACAAAAGATTGATTTCCGGTTGCTGGCTGCACTGGGGAAGGTTTGTGGAGCCCACTTGCTTTTCTCTCTGGCAGCGGAGACAGATGGAGGGCAAGGAGGAAGGGCTGGCCAGGGGAAATCTTGGATCTCCCATTTCACAATTGCTGAGACCTTTGCTTTTGAGTGGAAAGGGGCCACTTTCCCCCCTGAAAACTATGTTGCCTAGTGCAAGCTTGGCCTTAAGTGATGTTCACACCGATTGAGCAAGGATTAACATTCTCTGAGAAATATTTCTCTAATAGACCCAGGGGTCTGTTTTCATCACTCGTTCATTTATCATTCACACCTTGGAAATACTTGCAGGGGACCTAACTTTAACAAACTGCTCATAAAGTCCCCCTAACTTTAGCAGCCATATTTTTTCTAAAGGCTGGCCCAAAGGATCACATGAGTTATCAGGTTTGAAGCAAAAGTCAGTGTGAATGAAAGGCATCATGCTTAAAATCCAGGAAAACTCATACCTAGGTTTATACATTCGTGCATTTTTCTCCGGTGAATGGCTTTGGGGGAGTCCCATGGCTTGGTTGGGCACAGCCAATTTGGCCCTGCTCTTTCCACTGCTCTAGGTAGCCAATTACGAAACACGGGCTGTTGCATGTGCTGTCATCACGAAGAGATTTAAATCATGTCAATGAGTTAACATGCAAATGTCCTCCGTTCAGGTCTCTTATGAAGATGTGGACCACCTGAAGAAATACGGGGTGCTGGAGAAGGCCCGAATCCCCCACTTCATGCAGGACCTTGAACGGTATATGCAGCAGCTCAACCACATAGTTGCCACCAATTGTCTCAGTGATGAAGAGCTGGAGCTGCTGATGCCGGAGTGAACTTGCTGCCTGCCCCTCTGCACTACTGCTGGACAGGCTGTGCTCTCATTAAGATGCCTGAAGCCCAAAAGGAGAATTTTGTTGGACTTTGGCCTGCTGAAAACAAACCAATGGCTCATGTGTTCTATTTATTCTATTTATTGGGGGTGTCTGGTTTTGACTGTGAAGTGAAGCAATCAGAGCAAGGTCCTACCTTTTGAGTGTCCTAAGAGAGAATTCAGCTACCTCTCCTGGAACTTTGTTCTCGGCCAGAGATGTTCTTAAGCAGATTGACAAAGATCGATGTCTGGATTATGCCTTTCTTCTGTGGACAGGTTAGTCTAGATGGTTTAGAACCTGCTAAAATATCCTTAGGCAATATTTTCGGGGTTCTCCAATTGAGCCAACTGAGTGATCTCCAGATGGCCAGAAAAGATTTTTTAAAATGCTGCTTAAGGGCAGGTGCGGAAATTCTTCAGCATGAGTTTGGTAGTCCTTACTCTCTAATAGTGTTTGAAATTATATCTGTAATTGAGTGAACTTTCAATCTGGCCTGGTTGTGCTTGACAAAGGCCACAGGTGGATAAAGGGAGCCTGGAAAGACACTGGTTAATTTCTAAGAAAATCACAGCAGATCCCAAGAATTTCAGATTCCAAATGGTTTTACAAGGGCAACAAAAAGCCTTCCTCCCTCACCTGTTCACCTCCACACTTGCACCTTAATCCACAGCACACCTGTCCTACCGCCACCTGATAGTAGACATTTGTCCTCGGTGGGCTGTGGACTCTAGAAAATGTACGGAGGAACATGTAGAACTGAAGTCTGCCCGGGACTGGTTTCCAGCCAGATTTTTAGGCCAAAGGCCTTGGTGTCTGGGCCTGGACAGTATCTCAATAGCAAAAACTATCTTGCCTTCCAAACCACAACTAACCAACTCCTCCTGGCCTTTCTCCCAAATGTAAGACACTGAATAGCTGTCCTTATTCTTCTGCTAGTTTAAGCTAAATCTTTTAAGAAAAGCCAAACATATTTGGGTCTAAGAATAGAGGAGATTGGGCTGCAGTCAGACTGATACACCATTCGGCAAGTGATCACTCATGGTGGGGACTGGTGGGAAAATGGCAGGGGCTATCCCTAGAATTGGGCCATTATAATAAAACCAATGCAGCTCCTTAACAACTTCCCTATCTTAAGCCAAACTCTTGGCTTTAACGGGAACAGTTCTGAGGTTCTCTGGTACAGAAAAGGATTTTGATGTCCGAGTCTGTCTTACTGGGCTTCTTAGGAGCAAGATCTTTTCATTTTGCTACTTGAGGGTGGGTGGGTGTTTTTTCTGCCTCTTCTATTAAGGATGGAGAAAATGGTCTGCCCTTCCCTTCCCTAGCAGCCTTCAATAGCCTGATGACCCTATGCCCAGCAAGGACTATAATGGGGCAGCTGGGACTGGTTAGGCCTGTTCTTGAGTGTAATACAGTCTCTCCATCCTCAGGTCAAAGGGAAGAACTGCCCAGGTGGCTTTTTGCTGTTTCAAACTTTGCTTATTTGTGACCCTTTTCCTCAGCTTTTTCGGTCTGATACCCCATAGATGAGTTGGGACTAAAATTGCAAACTTCCAGGCTGTCACAGCTAATGCATCTTGCAGAATGAACTGGATGAAGGACTAGACTTGGCCTTTTTGTCCTGGGGTCACATCAAATGTAAATAGATAAAAGAGTCAGATGGGACCAAAAAAACATTTTTGACAGCAGCTTTCGGAAAGCAGCTTTTGAAGGCAGCCACTTGCATGACTTCATTGCATTTTGTTTATTCCATCTGAACAGGCTGAATTGGCCAGGGAGCTGAAAAGGTCTACAACCATAAGTCGATATAAAACTTCCTTGGCAGGCAATGGCCAACGGAACCAACTGTAGCATCCCTCCACTATAACACTGTAGCATAATTAAGCAATATTAACGCCATAAGCTATCATACAATTATCCAAAGAAGTTTATTGGCAGATGTGTTCTATTTTCAAACACAGGAAATGAACTTGTACCCATGTATTAAATGAGATTTAACTGAACCCCTTTCAAAAGGGTTTATTGGTTTCTGAATGCTTCCTTGCTGGTAGCTTATGCTGCTGAAATGTACAGAATACAGGAGACCCTGGACCATTTCAGACCAATGGCTCCTTAAAAACTTCCAGGGATGGAACATCCACTTCGGGAGGGTAGCCCTTCACTGATTTGTTCTCATGGTCAGGAAATTTCTCTAGTTCTAGAGAATCTTCCACCCATTACTTGTCTTGGTGAATACTTTGCCTCCCTCATCTTTGTGATAGCCCCTCAAATATTGAAACAATATTGAAATATTGAAGCTATGTCAGCCCTAATCCTTTGTTAAACTAGACATAACCATTTATTACAACTGTTCATGTTTGTCTCCAGACCCCAATCATCTTTGTTGCTCTTTTCTGCACTGTTTCTAGAGTCTCAACATCTTTTTTATGTTGTGGTGGCCAGAAGTGGATGCAGTATTCCAAGTGTGGTCTTACCAAGCTAGTATAAGAGGTATTAACACTTCACATGACTTTGAGCCCTGTTGATGCAGCCTAGGACTGCGTTGGCTTTCTTGGCAATTGCGGCACCCTGCTGACTTATTTTTAAGTAGTCATCCACTAGGACTTCAACATCCCTCAGAGTTACTGTTGTTGAGCCAGGTACTACCTATTATATACCTGTGCACTTCGTGGTTTTTTTTTTTTTTGTAAAATCTTACTTTTCACATCACTGAATTGCATTTTGTTGGCTAGAGCCCAGTGTTTATGTCTGTCAGCATCTTTCGGGACCTTAAGCCTATCTTCTAAAGTGTTGGCTATCCCCTCTAGCTTGGTGTCATGTGCAAATTTGATGAGTTCCCTTTCTAGTCCCTCATCTAAACATTTATGAAGATGTCAAAGAACACTGAAGACAAAATCTTTAGGTACCCCACTGCATACATCCTTCCATACAGAAGTAGTTACACTGAGGTTATGTTAAGTATGGTTTGTCAGCCAGTTAATCCATCTTGTGATACTGCCCATTCCACATTTTTCTCTTACCAAGAAATGGGTTGTAGCCTACTTTATCAAATGCCTTACTGAAGTCCAAGTATATTATGTCCACAGCATTTTGTTGGTCCGCTAATTTAGTCATTGTCAAAGAACGAAATGAGATTTGTTTGGCATGATGTTTTGACAAACCCATGTTGGCTTCTAGTAATAGCTTTGCTTACTTCTAGGTGTTCACAGATCCATTGCTTGATTCTTTTCCAGAATCTTCACAGCTATTGAAGTCAGGCTGATTGGTCTGTAGTTTCCTGGATCGGTTTTTCTTTTCTTTTTCCTTTTTGAAGATGGGAACCATGTAGCATTTTTTCAGTTTTCTGGTAGTTCTCCGGTGCTCCAGGATCTGTGAAAGATATGTTTCAGTGGTTCTGAGATCATGTCTTGTCAACTTCTTCAGAATTCTGGGATTTGGTCCTGGTGATTTGAATTTGTCTAGTATGGATGGGTGCTGTCTTAATATTTTCTTGCCTATTTTGACTTGGATTCCTAGTATACTTTTTACAGTTCTGCTTTTGATAGATTGGACTTTTTTCTTTTGTTAGAACCTGATGAAAAGAATGAATTAAGCAGTTCCACTTTCTTTCTGCTGCATTTTGACCCAGTGTGTTTGCTTCCAACATCTCCTGCTTTGTATGAGTTCCCCTTTTGTCATACCACTTGGCTGATTGTCCTGCATTTTATGCTTGGAATTAGCTTCTATAAGTTTGTCTCCCTCCTCTTCCAGTTTTAGTTTCAAACTCTTGGGATAAGGCGAGTCAGTTGGTTTCCAAAGATGTTCTTCCCGCTAATTGTGAGGTGTAGCTCAACCCCTGCCAAAAGCCCTTCATGTAGGTGTTGTAGACCATGAACTAAGAATTGAAAGTTCTCACATCAATACCATCTCTTAAACCAGCTGTTTACTTCAAAAGTTCTGCCTTTCCTCACCGGATGCTTACGTTTCATTGGGAGCACAGAAGAAAACACTACTGTCCTCATCTCTTTGGCTTTCAGGCCAAGGTGCTCCTAGTCTCTTGATCTTGTTTCCAGGGACTTTGTTCTATCATTCATCCACACATGAAAGAGGAGAAAAGGATAATAATCTGTGGATTTAGTTATTTTAGTAAGCCTCTCAGTTGCATCATGGATCTTGGCTCCCAGGTGACAGCAAACTTCCCTAGTTCGATTGATTGGTCTGGTTCAATTTCTCTGAGCACTGAGTCTCCTATCACCAACACACGCCTTATTTTTTCTTAACGAAGTCTGACCTCTTTTTTCTATAATTGGTACATTCAATGATGTCCCTTCTCTAGGTGTTTGCTCCCTTTCTTCCAAGGGGAGGTAATGAAATTGATGGTTCACTCCAAGCAGGCCTGGACTAGACTGAACTGGGTCCCGCTCCCGCCCCCCTTTGTATCAGTGACAAGTTTGCCATCTGTCTGTCTCTATGGGTTCATTTTCTGTGTTAGGTTAATTGTTCCTTTACTGTGTTCAGTTTGGCTGCAAGTTTCTTCCTTTAATTGGGGTTTCTCATATTGTTGTTTGAATTCAAAGTAGCTATATCTATCTCTAGGCCCTTTGCTTTTTTCTCTAGATCTTTAATTGTTTCAAGTTTTTCAGTTAGTTTACATTTTGTAGATATAATTTGTGTTCTCTATGGGTATAAATATATATGTGACACATTTTGCAAATATGTAGATGGCCTCTGGGCATGTGCTGCTTGCCTTTATTGCACTAGCCCCACTCTTTTCTAGGGTGCCCCACCCTCTTAAATTGGTGCTCTGGAACAGAATCCAGATGGGCTGAGCTGTTCCAGATCCCAGGAAGGAACAATGGGGCCTCCTGAGTGGGAGGAGGAGAAAGGAGAGGTTGGGGGAGGGATGCTGCAAAGAGCAACAGGAAGCCATGGGAACCCTATGGGGAAGCAAGTAAGCAGGAAAGAAGGCAGAAGGAGCTGATCCCGAGAAAAAAGGAGGCCAAAGCAAGCGCTGGGTGTGCAGATGAACATGGCTAGAAGGCAGAATGGTGGATGCTTTAGCACATTGGAAGAGCCAGACTATTGTGTGAAGCTGCACCAGATTTCTTTTGCCAGAGCATATGATATAGTGGCTGTGTTTTACAAAGTGTGTGAATTTGGCCACAGGGTGGCTGAATTCTTAATGCTAAGGAGCAGTTTTCAGAACTTTTTCCCCAGTTCTGCTCCATGCTCAGATTTATTGGGCTGCACATTTGGGCAAGCCGGCCTTCAGGCCTGGCAGCACCAGGGCATTTAGCAGAATCTCAATTGGCCTGTCAGCCCCAAAAGGCTGAAGGCCTCCAAGGACATGAGAGGCCTTGTGAATAAGAAACATATCCAAGCCACTTTAAACCTTTAACTTGGTAGCAGGGTAGATTGCATGATGAATGGTTGAGGGAGATAGGTAGGTCTAGCCTACCAAACATCATAATGATTGCAGGGAGATGATAACTGTCCTCTGGTACTTGAGTGACTGTCTCAGAGAAGAGGGGATCTCCAAAGCATCTGAGGGCAGGACTAGTAGTAATAGGTGGAACCTTGTTAAAGGGAGATCCAACCTAGGAGAAATTTACTGACAGTGAGAACAATTAATGGAATAGCTTGTCTCCCGGGGTTGTGGGAGCTCCATCACTGGAGGTTTTCAAAAATAGACCTATTTGACTAGGAAGGTGTAAGGCTTCTGTTACTTACTACAAACACCTTCCCCTATTCAAATAGAATATTTCAGAACCACATTTATCACCAATTCTTGAAAGAATTTAAATGGCATTTTTGCTAAGGAACTACATTTTTTTTTGCTCCAACGTAGACAGAGGAGATAAGTAAAAGACCTTTTTCCACCATGAAGCCGGCCTCCACCAGACCTTGAAGATTCTCTCAGAGATAAACACACACACAGAGACACTAAGATCTTCCCGACAAGCACTGGTTCACCACCTGGAGCAAGTGCATGTTCTCTAAGGCGGCCGCTACTCTCTCTTTGTCAGCAAGTTGCTTGTTTACTGTGGAAAAGCAGTCCAGATATAGTTTTAGTTAGATTGTTGCCCAGCTAAGAGACAACCAACAAACAAGCAGTTTATGAGTTCCCCATTTCTCCCCAAAACCAGCAAAATTATGTTTACCAACTTATATTTAACATATGAACAATACAGATGTGTGCATTTTGCCTCAGACTCAAATATATAACTTATTTTTGAAAAAAAAAAAAAGATACAATATGAAGGTAGAACATAAAACACATTCATATTAAGGTGTTTAAGATAATTAAATGGCCATTTCTAAAGAACCAATAATCCAAAACATCTCTTGGAAATGAATCTGCCCTGTCAGCAGAGGGTGACAAAGATGGGGGGGGGGGGCTGTAGGAGAAAAAAGCACTTTTTTTAAATGGGCAGTAAAAGCATCTGAACCCTCTCTGAAGCACCTTTTCTGCTTTGCATCTGAGTAGCTGAACATCCTCAACACAACCTTGTCAAAATGTGTGCTGAACATGAAACATAAAAACATTACCTGCATGCTCAGAAGCATGTGTCCCAGGTGTTATGTGGACATCCACCTGAAAAGGAGACAGCAGTTCAAGTTACCAGAGCACTGATGGTACCTGGTTTGGGCCTGAAATGTCTGCAAGAAAACAACCAAGCCCAGAGAGCGCCAAAGAACCCCTCCCTCAGTTTGCATAGCCCCCTGAAAGGGATGCAACAACTCTTTCATTGCAATAACTCTTTGTTTTTAATTTTCAGAAAAAAAACAGTTCTGATTTTTTCAGGTTATGTACTGCCCAGGGCTCAACTTCATTTAGTTCTCCTTGGATGGGGGGCAGAGGCAAGGGCGAGAGGAAATAGTATAGGGAAGATGGAAAAAGCACTACCACAAAGTTTTTCCTTTGCACACAAGATGCCAATTAAAGTTGACTTTTTGAACAGAAAGCAAAACAGAATAAGTTGGTCAAATCTGAAGATAGATATTGCAAACCTAAATGTAATCAAATTAGAATGTATATATTTTAATTATTGGAGCAACTGGATTACTTTTCTTCCCCCCTCAAATCTGTCTGCTTCTCTTGTCTTTTAGATTGTAAGCATGCATGTTTATTTCCCAGCTCATTCTGGGAACGCCTTCTTTTTGCCAAATAACAAGATCAGTGTCAACAGAAACCAAGAACTGCTATCAGGCTCTCTGGATGCAGCCACCTGAACAACGTTGCATGTAACATTACAGAAGATGCTTGAACCCCCAGGGATCTAAGAAGCCTAACAGCCACCCTGAGAAAAAGGGCAAATCGTAGCAATGGATGAATTGCTGAAATGAACTGAGGGGCTGTGTGGAAACCAAAGGTGACATCATAGGAGGTTTACTGCCTTGCAGGTGTCCTTAAATGGCACATGACAATGTGATTACCAAAACTATTCAAAGCCATCAATAACCTTCCTTTTCTCATGATCCACTGCAAGACAAATAACATAGCCAAAAGCTATCTTAAAAGAATCTACTAAGATTATAAGGGGCTGGGAAGGAATTTGTTCATTAATTGTATCTTGGCAGGAAGGCCTTAAACGAGAACTAAAGGGGGAGGGATGACAAAACTGAGAGTGGCCACCAAAGACTTAGGACAAAGAGAGAAACTATGCCCCCCCCCCTCCCCAGGAAGAAACTGAAACCAGGGAACAGAGAAGCCTGGAGATGGTGTCACTTAAAATCTTGGTTATTCCAATGAAATGAATATGGAAAATGAGCAGGGAGAGTTAAGGATCCCAATCCACGAAGATGACCAAGATGTGATGGGCATCACTGAAATTTGGTGGGAAGGTACTTTGTTGGGACACTCAATGGAAGTTAGAGTTTATTCAAAAGGAAAGAAAGGTGGGACACAGCGTTGGGGATGGGGGTAGTGTGTCCTTCCTTGCTTTTCTTAATCTTCAGTAGCTTTCAATAGCATTAGCCTTGGTACCCTGGACTAGTTCCAGGAGTTAGGAGTACTGGTTGTGCTGGTTCTCTTCCTTCTTCCTGAACTGGTTCCAGAACCCACATCTGGGTTCAATTTGCCCACTCTTTGGAACATAATTCTCCTAGAGATTAGAATTGGTCCAACTCTGCTGGCCTTTGAAAAGATCTTGAAAACATGGTTTTGCCAATGGGAATCGGGAAATGTGGCAAAGCTGGCACAGAAATTGTACTAATTACTGAAATTACCTGAGTTATGAATTTTATGATTTTAATGATTTTTTTAAGATATGCTATATGTATTTTTTTAATGGTTGTGATATTTTATTATCTGTAAGCCACCCCAAGGCATATGTGTTTGTGTATTGTGTATACATATGTACACACATGCACATTTAGCAACTGTATACATAAAACGACCAGTTTTTCAATGGAGTATGCAACAGTAATAATGGAGGGCTGTAATCACCTTGACAACTGTATAAAATCTAATCTGCTAACAGAACTTCAACAAATTTTTATCCTTTTTTGCTGCAACTTCAAAGTGGCACACATCCTCACCCCAAGGGAGCAAATGGCTGCAGAAGCGAAGGTGACTTGCACCTTAGAAACTTTCTGACTTATACACACCACGCATTGGCAGAATAGGCTACTGCAGGGCGTTTCCTTCTTTTGCTGGATGATCGTAGATCCCATGAGGACCCTGCACTGAGCAGGAGCTTTCAGGTCTTGGTCTACTCGCTCTGACCGCCCTCCCGCCGCTCACCTTGAACCTCTCCGGGAGGGACCGGATCAGCTTCACTTTGATGGAGAGGCCGATGAGGGTCGCCATGCTGCAGTGCGGGATGGTGGGCGTGAACTCCACCGACACGGCGCTCTCGGGGTCGCTCACCTGCGAGGGGGCACAAGGGGGCTCAGAGGCGGCGCCGGGCGGGGAGCCGCGGGTCCCTCACGCGCTCGGCCTCCCACCTGCACGCGGAGCTGCTCCACCACGTTCAGCTCCTCCAGGGTCAGCGGGTGCTCGGGGTCGTGGATGCCGCGGATGAGATGTGCTCCGTCAAGGAAGGCTGGGCGCGCAGGGAGGACCCCGCCCCTCCCCTCCCCCTCCTCCCGGGCCTTCGCCAAAGGATATCGAAGATCTCGCGGTCGTCGATGGCGTCGGCCAGCCCCTCATCCTGCTCGCGGGCCGTGGTGGGCCGCTCGCTCTGGCGCCGGTAAACCAGGGGGTTGGCGTTCTCCAAGCCGCCGCCGCCGCCGCCGAGCGGGCCCACCATGACGACTGCAGGCCGGGGGCCGACAATGGAAGGCCCGGCTGCGGTGCGGCCTACTTCCGGCGAAGGAGAGCTCGTGCCGACACACCGCTTCCGGGTGAGGCCAGAGGACGTAAGCGCCGTTCTCCCGTGCGCCTGCGTAGTAGTTCTCCCGTGGGCCATTTGCCGTTCGCCCGGAAGTGAAAGACCGATGAGGGAACGGAAACAGAAAACTCCGCGCGCCTCGCTGGGCCGGGAGGAAACTGAGGCCCCGTGGTTTGGTTCCGGGATGCTTCCCGGTGAAGCTCTCCGTCGGATACCCCCTTCAAGGCGCGTCCTCCTCGGCCGCTTCCCTCGCGGCGCCCCCACTGCGGCTCGCGCCGGTCAAAGGCCGGTCTCGGCTTTTCCTGCGCCCACGTTTAATGGTTTTATTTCCCCTGTTCGGTAGCGCTGAGGCTGGGTCCGAGGGTCGTTCCGGAGGGATTCCGTCCCGACCCGAGGAAGCGGCCGCTCTCTTGGCTGCAGAGCGGCGGGTCTTGCGGGACATCGTTCACCGCGGCTTCGGTTCCTCTTTTCCGGGCCCTCCTTTCCTCGGGTCGAAACACAAATCAACAAGAGCCGCGGGACCCGGTTTTTCCCCTTCCCGGTGGCGGACATGCCCGATGCCCCGGCCTCCTCTTCCCCCATCGGCCCCATCAGGCGGTTGGAGCCGAGCCCGGCGGGCTTCCGAAGGAGCTGGAGGCCGTCGCCTTCTAAAGCCGGCTGGGGGGAGGGCAGGGCGGGGAGGGCCCCCCCCTTTCTCAGCCTTCCAACTCTTGTGTCTGTATCAGCCCAACTCACGAAACAAGCAAAGGCTGATTCCCTCCGCGCCCAGCCCAGCCCAGCCCAGCGCACCCTCCTTTCTCTCATACAAACCACCGCAAGTCAGTCACGGGCATTCTCGGAGTTTGGGGGCTCTGCGCAGCGGGTCCTAAGGCTGCCCGTTCGGGGCGGAACTCGGAAGCCCCTCCGGTGGAATCCACTGGCTCAGCTTGGGAGTTGCACCCCAGGGGCCCTTTTGGTCTTGACTTCCCACATCCTCCCCAGTTCCTCCAGTTTCTCATCCTGCACTGCTGCTCCTTGATGTTCGCAACCGCTGCTGTCTTCTGGTCCTTGTCTGCTGCCACCATGTAGGGTTGACTGGCCGGTAGCTGCCCACTTATCTGGATCTGGTACCAAGTCCCGCAGGTCCTTATCCCTCTTTGTTTTCCACAACCATAAATGGGACCTTCCATTTAAACCCGGAAGGGTCTAGCCCAGTGGTTCCCAACATTTTTTTGGCCATGCCCCAACTAAGCATCTCTAAAATCCTGATCCCCCCCCCACACACATATAATTCTTACTATTCAAAAAGTGAACTCCTACTCACGCGGAAGAAGCCTAAAGGGCCATTAACTTGGTTTAAACAAGGTTCCAAAGAACATGGCATCCATGAAAGAGAAAGAACGGAAGACAGTAGAAGTACTGAGGAACTTAAAAAATACTAATATGAAGGGTTATGAAAAAACAGCAAATAAACTTTCAAAACTAATAGAGAACTGAAATGCATAAATATAAAATAATTTTAATGAAAGCTTTTTCTGTAATACTTTGACCCTGTAATATTTTTTTCTTGCTTGCACTACTCATTTTATGCATAGGGTTTGTGACTAAAAGAAGTAAACGTGAGAAAAACTTAAGAAATGATGCAAATTATTAAAAGAAATAACTATTAAAAGAAGATGGCGCAGAAAGAGGGAAATTTAAAAAACATTCTTAGCTTAATTGATGAATTATAAGATTTTCATGAACGAAATGGGGCTTGTAACTTATGACCCCCCTACTCACCCACTCGGTTTGAACCTGCAGCTTAGTGGGGAAATGCTTTGGTAGTTCAGTAGGTGGAGGTGAATCACACAGGCCTGGCAAGACCTACGCATGCATGGGCCAGCCCCAGATTGCTCTGAGGAAAAGTCTTGTAAAACATGGCCTGGGAAAACACAGACTAAAAATAACTGTAAATCTAACAATTTCTTACTTAAACTTGGGTCCTGGTCCTGTATCCTCACTGCTGGGCTTCCCCCAGCAGCCATCCACTCCCCACAGAGCAGCTCTCCCTGCAAGCACCCAGCAGCAAAGCCCATAGGAAAGAGAGAGAGAGACTCTGCAAGTCCCATGATCCTTAGTGGGAACACATCAGTGGTGGGTTGCCCCCGGTTCACACCGGTTCTATAGAACCGGTAGTAAAACCGGCGGGGGACTCCCCGACGTCATTAGAACACTTCTGTGCATGCGTAGAAGAGCGCGTGCACAAGCAGCCCTGTTGCAAACCGGTAGTAAAGATAAGTAGAGGGTACCCTTGGAGGGTAGAGCCGAGGATTTTGTTCAATATCTGTATGACAAAATCACTCAGATTCGGGAAGATCTGGACTCCGACTGGGTAGTCTCAGGAGGAGGGACAGGGGCAGGTCTTGAGAATGTTATCTGGGATGAGTTTGATCCTGTGACCCCTGAGGATGTGGACAGGATTCTGGGTAGACTGAACGCGACCACTTGTTTATTGGACCCGTGTCCCTCCTGGTTAGTGCTGGCTTCTCGGGAGGTGACACGAGGCTGGTTCCAGGGGATTATAAATGCTTCGTTGGGTGAGGGTGTCTTTCCTGCCGCCTTGAAAGAGGCGGTGGTGAGGCCTCTCCTCAAGAAGCCATCCCTGGACCCGGCAATGTTGGTAAATTATCGTCCGGTCTCCAACCTTCGTTTTGTGGCGAAGGTTGTTGAGAGTGTGGTCGCGAAACAGTTCCCCCAGCACCTGGATGAAACAACGTATCTGGATCCGTTCCAGTCGGGCTTCAGGCCCGGGTACAGCACGGAAACGGCATTGGTCGCATTGGTTGATGATCTCTGGAGGGCTCGGGACAGGGGGTGCTCCTCTGTCCTGGTCCTGTTAGATCTCTCAGCGGCTTTTGATACCATCGACCATGGTATCATACTGCACCGGTTGGAAGAGTTAGGAGTGGGAGGCACTGTGTTGCGGTGGTTCTCCTCCTTTCTCTCTGACCGGTTGCAGTCTGTGTTGACAGGGGGACAGAGGTCGACCCCGAGGCCCCTCATATGTGGGGTGCCGCAAGGGTCGGTCCTCTCGCCTCTCCTGTTCAACATTTATGTGAAGCCGCTGGGCGAGATCATCCGTGGTTTCGGGGTGGAGTACCATCAGTACGCTGACGATACCCAGCTGTACATCTCCACCCCGGATCACCCCAACGATGCCCTTGAAGTGATGTCCCGGTGCCTGGAGGCCGTACGGATCTGGATGGGGAGGAACAGGCTCAGGCTCAACCCATCCAAGACCAAGTGGCTGTGGTTTCCGACGTCCCGATATAGTCAGTTGACGCCATCTCTGACTATTGGGAGTGAATCACTGGCCCCCACGGAGAGGGCTCGCAACTTGGGCGTCCTCCTGGATTCACGGCTGTCTTTAGAAGAGCACTTGACGGCCGTGACCGGGAGGATTTTCTATCAGGTTCGCCTGATTCGCCAGTTGCGTCCCTTTCTGGATCGAGACTCGTTACGCACAGTCACTCATGCCCTCGTCACCTCCCGCCTGGACTATTGTAATGCTCTCTACATGGGGCTCCCCTTGAGGAGCACCCGGAGGCTCCAACTGGCGCAGAGTGCGGCCGCGCGGGTGGTAATGGGAGCGTCATGGCGCTCCCATGTGACACCTCTCCTGCGCGAGCTGCACTGGCTCCCGGTGGTCTTCCGGGTGCGCTTCAAGGTTTTGGTTACCACCTTTAAAGCGCTCCATGGCTTAGGACCTGGTTATTTACGGGACCGCCTACTACCACCAATAGCCTCCCACCGGCCAGTACGCTCTCATAGAGAGGGACTCCTCCGGGTGCCGTCAGCCAAACAATGTCGGCTGGCGACCCCTAGGGGGAGAGCCTTCTCTGTGGGGGCACCTACCGTCTGGAATGAGCTCCCCCCAGAGATACGGAGGATCCCGGATCTGCGCACCTTCCGCCGCGCTGTGAAGACTCTTTTATTCCATCAAGCAGGCTTGGCCTAATCTCCTCCCTCTTTTAATATATAAATTTTAAATCTGTTCTTAAATTATTGGGGTGTTTTAATTTGTCTGGGCCAAAAAATGATTTAATTCGATTTTAACTGGTTTTTTAAATTTTTGTATTTATGTATCTTATTGCTTGGCTGTTCACCGCCCTGAGTCCTTCGGGAGTAGGGCGGTATATAAATCAAATAAATAAAATAAATAAAATAAAATAATAAAATAAGTAGAACCCACCCCTGGAACACATCTGATTGGCTGGCAGTTGCTCCCTCCCCACCCCCAGCTGGGATATCCTTTTCAGACCAGGCCCTAGGAAATGCACTTTAACAAAGACAACAATAGGTAAATGAAACACAGCTGTTTCATCACAAATATATAAGAACAATTAGCAGGCTTTCAAAAATTCAGTTAATGGCTTATTTTCGAATTGTCCCCATTAAATATCAAATTGCCCCCCTGTGGGGTGTGGGCCCCATGTTGGGAGCCACTGGTCCAGCCCGTATTCTGTGCAGAGGTTTCTGTACATAAGGCCAGTTACTTGGTTGTGCCTTTCAGTGTCTGCCGTTCTTTCCTGCATCATACACCCTGCCTCTACGTGCTGGGCTGCTTCTGAGGCCTCTGCATAGTCTGCCCTTGGGTCCTGTCTAGTGTGGAGGACTTCTGCTTCTCTGGATCTGGTGTTTAATACCTGTGCGATATCAGGCTTATGTTTTATGCTTCAGAACCCTATGTATACACAGTATGGTACTCTTGAAATATTTTCTTCAATTGACCACTTTAATTTTGAAGGAAATTTAACCCTGGGATACCTTTTCACCCATTCTGGATGAGAGAGTTCCCAAAGCTTCCCATCTAGAATAACCACCAGTTGTGATTTGTCTACAAAGATACTATATGTGAGCAAACATTTTAGGAAGAATATAGCATTAAATAACCAGTACAACAACCAACCTTAGAATTGACAATGAGGATATCAATGTGGTGAATAGTTTCTGCCTTTAGGATCAATCATCAAAAACAATAAAGAAATAAGCAGTCAACAAACTAGCAATAGGCGGATCAGCTATGAAGGAATAGATATTAGATGTCAGAATAGGGCAAGCTGTGGTATTTCCTGTGATACTTTATGAAAGTTGGACTTTGAAGAAGCAGGATAAGAAGAGTATGGATGCTTTTGATGTTGGAGGAAATGCCCTGGATAGCCAAAAAAACAACAGCAATTGATGGATCATAGAACAAATCATTTTGGAGTTCTCAATTGAGGCACAATGTCGGCCCTGAAGCTTGACACACAAATGACCAGGCTCTTAACATATTTCAGACAGAAAATTCAGCTCTAATGGTGGGAAAGGTGGAAGGAAAGAGATGGAGCGGATGGTCAACAACAGTGTAAATGGATTTGATTACAGTATAGGAATGATGAGTGCACTGTTGGAAGATGTGGTGACACAGCCTCCTGGAGCAAATAGGTGCGATTGCTAACAGTTGATACCAGTTTGATGGCACATAATTGTCAGGCTTATGAGTCCCAGCTCAGTCCTTAGGAAAGAAAAACCCTTGATTTCTTTTTTTTTATTGAAAAAGTTTTCAAATACAAATTTTTCCCCCATTTTTCTCCCCCCTCCTCCCTAACCCCCCCTCACCACCCATCCCCCCTGTGACTTCTTCACAACAAAAAACCTAATTCATAACAGATTATATAATATAATATTTTACCATCCCCTTACTCCCTCCTCTAAATACTGACCCTTACATGCTAGTAATATTATTAATATTATTACTTCCCCCTTTTACCATACGTTTCAAAATAACATTATATAATAACTTCTAATTTAGCATAATAATATTATTATAACTCCCAATCTAGCAACAATCTGCCTTTTTTCCTCCTCCCCCATACTTATATATATAACAATTCAAATAACCTTCCACTTTAGGACTATATAATAAATCCTACTTTAACATTTAATCTTTTGTATATATTAATATGACATTTCAAAGCAGCCTTCCCCATAAATCTTAATTTAACATTTATTCAACTCTATCCATTTCCTCCACTCCCCTAAATATATCACTTAAACATCCCTTTTCTTAAACTAAACAAACAGTAAACTAACCTATTTCCACCCACTTTCCTACAAAATTACCATGCACAACAATTCTTAATAACTTTAATCTACTGCCCGCCCTGCTAAAAAAAATATATTCCGTTATATAGAAAAAATCAATGACTTTAAATTTATAATCCATATAATGTCTTCTTTGATATCTTTCCACTGGATTGTTGAGTCCATCATCCATATTAGGGTAACATAGCATCCCGGTTGCAACAGTTTGTTCAAAATCCTCAGTCATCATCTGCCCCCATCAGTAATGAATATCCTCATATATATATATAAAAAAAGAAAACAACCACCCGAGTGACATTATAATTATATTCCATATAATTGTAATTGTGGCTTTCATCAGGATTTTTAATTCCCATCATCATAATGGGTAACAACCAGATCTTCTGCGTGCCCCAGCGAAGCTCTCTTGCCTTATAGCTCAAGATAAATATAATACATTTATCAATAAAAAAAAAGAAATCCAAAATAGATAATTCCAATCCAACAATTCAAGGCTCTTTTCACATCCCCAAATTACGGCATTGCAGAGGTCTGTCACTCTCCTCAGGATAATGTTAAGTAATACTTCGCCTCAACTATCTTTTCATATATTCAGTCATTTTTTTAAAAAAATAACTGGCTTCACTGTTGCTTAATTTAGAAGTTTTTGTTTTTGTGAGACCTATTTCTTTTTTTCTTTTCTTTTTGTGGGTTTGATCTCCATCCTGGTTTCCTTTCTACAAGTTGTATATCAGCTAATCGGTTTTCATTCTGCTTTATGACTTGATCTTGTTGGTTTTGCTTTTGTGTCTCATACTTCTTTTTTGTCAATTGTGTATCAGCTAATTGGTTTCCATGCTTATCTGTGACTTGATGAGTCATCACGTTAGAGTCTGATACCACTTCTCTCATATTTGTAGATAATCCAGCTGAGGTGTCTAAAGAATCCAAAGGCAATTTGTCCACAGCAGCCTCTATAATTCGATATTTTCCCTTTGTTTCCAACTCCTTCTGCTTATCCTGTATTATGCATAAAGATGTTAAATTCATTTTCAAAATTTTTTGATAAAATTCTTCCGCTTTTTCAACAGTATTTAGTTGGTATCTTTCTCCTTGATATCTCAATATTATACCAACTGGAGCATCCCACCTGAATAAAATATTTCTTTTCTTAAGCTCAGACACCAGAAAACCAAATTTCTTTCTTTCCGATAACATCTTGGGCGGGAGCTCTTTGTATATCCAAATCTTTCTTCCAAACAATTGCAAAGTAGAGTTAAAGGAATTTTGCACAATATTATTTCTTATTTCTTTATCTGTAAAATAAATCACCACATCTCTAGGTAATTGCCTTTGCTTTGCAATCCAGGAATTTATTCTATAAACTCTATCAATCCTACAAAATACTTCCTCAGGTTGAACCTTTAAGATCCCAGCCAGAATTTCAGAAGATATTTTCCTTAAATCTCTGTTATTTTCCTGCAATCCTCTCAGTCTAATCGCATATTCAGTAAAATTATATTGCATCATTAAAACTTCTCTTTCAATCCGTTGTTGTATGTTTTCTGCATTACAAGTCTTTTGATCAGCCTCCATTTTAGGTTTTTCTTCTGAGCTATTGTCTTGAGTGTTTGTCAAATCATTTTCAATTTTTTGTATTCTATTGTCCAAATTGTCCTCAATTTCATCCACTTTAGACTCTAATGTGTTAGTATTTGCATCCAACTGAATCATAAATTCTGTAAAACCATTAGCCATTTTTATAATTTTTCGGTCCAAAGTATCAAACTTTAATTGCACTAATTCTTTAATTTCCTGCTTAAATTTTTCAAAGTTCTGATTCACAATCTCATCCCTTCTTACAATCTCCTCCAAAAGAAATTCAATTATGTTAAAATCAGTTTTCTGAGATTGGAGATTTAGAACTTGTTCACGTAATTTATTAATGGGGGAATCCCCCCCACCGCTTGTTTGTCCAGCTTTGTGAGTTTTAATGCCATGTTTCCGCACAGACAAACTTTTTTAGAAAAGAAGAGAGGCAAAGAAGAAAAAAAAACTTCTTTCCAACCAAGATCAATATCAAATCTCCAGGAAAAAGAAAACACAAAAGTAGAGCTTTATCTTCAAATGTAGCCAGAAGTATTTATTCCGCTACTTTGTATCTTAATAGGAAACGGAAGGACTCTCCCTTTCAGCCCCTTCTCAAGCCTCGGCAGTCACCATTTTTAAAGATTCTTTTTTCCTTTTCCTTTTCCTTCTTCAATAACTGTTGTAAAATAAATGAAATACTTGCGCTTCAGGGTCACAGGTCCAGCTCACATCCTTTTTATTTATTCTGTTAATTTTGTAGGCTTGTTCTTGTCGCCTAGCTCTGCATATAGCAGAGGTCTCCCAAAGCCCGGAGCGGCGGCGAGGGAAAGAGGGAGCCTCATCTGCTTCGTCCCCAAAAGTAAAAAAAAACTTTTGGGGCTACGCAGAGAGCTCTACCTACCCCCGCCGGCTCTATCTTCATTTCCACATGGAAACGGAGTTTTTTCGAGCCGCCTTTCAGTTATAAAGGCGGCTCTTTACAGGCAATGGGGCTGGAGATCCCGAGGGATCGTCTGGCGGCGGCGAGAAGCAAACCGGAAGTGGCAGTATCGTAGGCAATGAGGTTTATCCGAGGCGCGATTATTGCTAATTGAAAAACCCTTGATTTCATTTGCTTGAAATGATAGGTTCTTTTACTAATGTTAAGTGGTTGCAGCAAAAGAAAAATTAGATCTGAAGATTCCCATGCAAAAGATTACACTTTCCCCCTTCCCTGGCTCTCTCCCCTTGACAAGTTCATCACTGTCCAATGGCATGCCGTTTAGGTGTTCTGGGAAAGGCTTGGATGTTTGGTGCCACTTGATGCAATTTCCCATTCCGGTCTCAGTCCCTGAAGACTGGTGTAATCCGGTTCTGGCCTCTCTGGTTTCTATCAAGGCTGTCACCTCCCCTTTCCCACCTTTTGTCTTTCCATTCCCACTCTCATCTCTACTCTCTACATTCCATTGCCCCCTCCTCCCCCCCCTTGCATTGTATGACAGGATGCCAGCAAAGCATAGAAGCCGAAGGGGGCAGTTCTGACAATAACATTACATGATAAACAGGTGCAATGAGTGATTTTAAATAGAAATGGATGAGACCTCAACCTAACTGAGGAGCCTGAGTGGCGCAGCAGACTAATGCTACTGTTAAAGGTAGTATTTACCTTCCAGCTGCCTGCAATTACTGCGAGTTCAATTCTCACCAGGCTCAAGGTTGACTCAGCCTTCCATCCTTTCTAAGGTAGGTAAAATGAGGACCCAGTTTGTGGGGGCAATAAGCTGACTTTGTATAAAATATACAAAAATATGAAGGCTATTGCTTAACGCATTGTAAGCCACCGTGAGTCTCCGGAGAAGGGTGGCATATAAATAAATAAATAAAAACTGTGGAGGTTGTCTCACTGACTGGATCTAGGATAGCTATTGAAAATAAAAGTATTCCATTTAAGTCCACTTTTAAAGAATACAAGGGAGGAAGGAAGGATTGACACAACATTCAGGAGCAAATTTGAAATTATCAGTTCAGCCAGGTGTATCAGTTGTGGCTTCAATATCTTCAGATTATGTCAGAGCAGCAGCATCAATCCAGTTGAATAAAAAATGAGCTCTGAACTCTTGCTTAGCTTTGCAGAACTGGACAGCTCTGTGATGTTTTTTTCATGTTGGGAAACCAGGTCTCAAGTTTTTTTTCTTTTTAAACACACCCTTTGTTTAGCCTGCACTCCCTTTGCTGGCATTTTCTCCAGAGACCTTTGTGCTTTTGGAAGAGAGAGGCGAGTGGACTTCAGCAGAGATGAAGTGCTGGCTGTTTGGGATTGTGATTGAAAGCTTGTTGGTTGCTGGAATAACAACTGAGGGTAAATGGACTTTTGCTGATTATGAATAAATTTAGAAAAGTCCTTCAGGGAATGTAAAGGAGCACAAGGTGTTTGCTCTCATGACTTTACTCTTTTTCTCTTTTGAAACTTCTGTTAAGACATATCTAACTATTATTTGTTGCTTTCCTGATTGCAGCTTTGCACTGAAAAGAGTCCTCTCTTTCCAACTTTCATTTTAAGACATGCCTTCTCTAAATAATGTGATTTTAATGCAGCATTTGCTTTCTGTAAAGCTTGAGTCCATCTTGTGAATTTATGCATGTTTGCTAATAATAACCAAACTCATTAAATAAAAGTTAAACAAGATTAATAGGCACCTTTTCCCATTAGTAGATATTTATTCTTGTTGGGAACCTTTTGAAAGACGAAGTGTATGCAATTTGCTTATAAAGCAAATTTATAGTCTATCTGACTCTTACCAAAGTATTTTGGTATATTGTATTGCAAGTGTAGAATTGTATTTCCAGGATCAACTAAGGTAGGGAAAGCCTGTAAGTCACTCTTTGTTGTTACTATTTCTTGTGAGGGGGGGGGACAGACTTTCTGAAGGTTCTGTTTATCCCTTGTTATTACAATTGATCATCTTTCCTTCTATGAATTTGAGTTAATTCTCTTTTTTTAAGTTCAGAAACATCACCTTACAGGTAGACTATCTGAAACAGGAGCAACATTTCTGAGACAAGTGGAAAAGCGTATATTCATGTTTACAATATGAATATGTGATGGAAAGGACCAAGGGCACATTATTTACAGGGAGGTGACTGAACAAAAAGTGGGTGTTCACAGCAAATCAAAGATTGCAGGGCTCTGGGCTCGCCGTAGCCTGGCTTCTGGTTTTGACTAGACACAAGCAGAGAGTCCTTTGGAATTTGAATGATCTGGAACACCAAATTGAAGTTACTACCTGCTAACAGCAGAACCCTGATAGTGAAAAGCACTTGTCAACCTGGCTAATCCAAGCTGTGTGCATGGATTACTTTCATCCAGCTTGAAGAAGGATTTATTTTCAGCCAGGCATGATGAACAACATAATTACAGGACAGAGTCCACCAAACCCCAGAGCACCTCCTGTGATTTTAGGGAAATAGGAGTGTCTGTTGTGTAGATCGTTTCATTGCAGTGTTTGCAGTAAGGGACCTGAGCAGAGATTACAGCTTCTGCTGCAACTTCTCTCCCAGAAAAATATGCTCATCTTTTCAGCAACTCTTGTTCCGCTGCTAACAGAAGCATCATTCCAGCTGAGAGGACTACAGCTGTGTGTGCATGAAGAAATGAAGTACAGTTTGAGGTTGATATACAGGTCCCAAAATGGGCCCTTATACATCTAGAATGATTCACCCTTCTTTCTATGCACCAGGAAGATGAAAAAAACCCTTTCCCTTCCGCAGATGTATGGTTGTCATCACATGCAAACCAGGACTACAGACCCTTAAACAAACCACAGAATTACGTAGTTTTGATAGAGATTTGGCTGGTAGCAGGCTGGAACATTTAACTAGAATGCTCAGGACAGATATTTTATCTTACTATTACAGTATATATAAATGTGACTCTGGAATGGGAAATCAATCAGAATAGAGCTGGAAGGGACCTCAGAGGTCTTCTAGTCCAGCCCCCTGCTCAAGCAGGAGACCCTCGACCATTTCAGACAAGTGACTCTCCGGACATTATAGACAGTGGTGTCTATTGCTTGTTGTCCTTATATCTAGGCTTGAATTTTTAGGTGAAAGACAGGACCACCTGGAAGTGATTACCAAATATGGACGTCTGAGAGGCAAACTGGCTGGTGTGGAGGGCACGGATGAGCCTGTGAAGAGCTTTTTTGGGGTCCCATTTGCCAAACCCCCAACTGGATCCCTGAGATTTTCCCCACCACAACCAGCTGAACCCTGGAGCCATGTGAGAGACTCCACATCCCATCCCCCACTGTAAGGTCTTCCTTCAATGCTTGAATGGTAAAATTAATCAGAATTGCTTTAACTTTACTTCAGATAGATTGCACTGCATTTCATATTTTAACACAAATGTTTTAAACTAATTTAAATTATTTAGGATTGTGCTGAGCCCAGTGGGCAAATCAGGAGTATATGATGTACATCATGGTGGCAATCCATGATGGAAATGTTCCTGGATCAGTTATGTTTCTCTCAGTTTTAAGCGGTGATTCTTAATCTTTTCAACAATAGAATACATTCAGTTATTTGCAACGAGACATTGGAAAGATACAACCTCCATGACACTTCATTATTCACTCATAGTTTACTCTTATTCTTTCTTCAACTTTTCCCCTTATGTTTAATTAAAAACAAGGGGGAAATGTGTAATTCAGTTTCTCCTCCAAGGATGCAGAGAGGATGCCACTGAAGGATGAAGTCCATCCCTGTATTTCTCCTTCAACTTCCCCAGGCTCCAAGGCAGGCCTTTCTCCAAGGTGAGAAAGGGGATGTGGCAAGTCTGGAGCATCTGGAGCTGAAGCAATGGAAAAACAGAACATGTATATTTCAAAAAATATCTGTTTATAAGAATGTTTCAATTGAATAACAGAATAGCAGAATAATAGAATAATAGAGTTGGAAGGGACCTTGGAGGTCTTCTAGTCCAACCCCTGCACAAGCAGGAGACTCTATACTATTCTGACAAATGACTGCCCTGTCTCTTCTTTAAAAGCTCCCACAGCTTTTGGAGGGAAGCCATCCGCTGGTTAATTGTTCTCACTGTCAGGAAAATTCTTCTTGCTTTTAGGTTGCTTCTCTCCTTGAGTAATTTCCCTCCATTGCTTCTTATCCTGCTTTTTGGTGGTTTGAAAAACAGGTTGATTTCCCCCCCCTCTTTGTGGCAGCCCCTCAAATACTGGAACATGTCACCCCTAATCCTTCTTTTCACTAGACTACACATACCCAATTCTTGCAACCGTTCTTTGTATGTTTTAGCTTCCACTCCACTAATCATTTTTGCTGCTCTTCCCTGCACTCTTTCCAGAGTCTCAACATCTTTTTTATAATGTGGTGACCAAAACTGGATGGAGGTTTGGTCACCACAATATAAAACTGAGTGCAATAAAGCATAAGGTAAGCTGACATTTTTCCCAGCCACCTTGCTTAAAAATAGTCATTGGCTTCACAAAGCTTTCAAAAAGAAGGGGCTGGAGGAAGCTTTGTGTACTGGTTCCTCCTCATTGGCATGTTCAAATGCGACCCACCAACCTTTCATCCAGTAAAACCGCATCAAATTGTACCACACCAAACTGTCGCTTTGGGCAGAAAATGCGACTTCATCCTTGAGACAAGAAAGGATGACTTTAAGCTGCTCCAGGGGTGGGCAGGATGAGATGGACATCATGAGACCACCGGAGAAGAAAGGTGTGCCTGACTGGATGCCGATGGTCTTAAGAGAAAGCAATCTTATGCATGACCCGACCTTTAATTCACAACAGTAGCAAAAGACAAGTTGCTGGGCAGGTGGGAAAAGTGGGTGGAACACCCAAGTCGGTCTCTTTTGACATTTCCATCAAAGTTAATCTATCCCTGACAAGTGTTAAGGAAATTGGACCTGGTGGGGGGGGGGGTGTAAAAAAAAATCATAGTGTATTTCAAATACAAATTCTGTAGGTGGGAGGGGCAGATATGGCGGGAGCAGGGGGCCACATCATCCTACGGGAGTGCGTCCTCGTTGTTTACAAGCGGTGGCGCGCTCCGACCCTCAAAGCTCTTCTCGTTCCCCAGGTTGTAGGGAACCTCGGGCCCCAGGCCTTCGGCTGATGCTGTGCAATGCCAGGTCCGTGGTAAATAAAGCCCCCCTCATTTGTGATCTTATTCAGGAGGGGGGTGCGGACCTGGCGGGTATTACGGAGACCTGGTTGGGCCAGGAAGGGGGAGCCCCCCTTGTTGATATGTGCCCACCAGGTTTCCGTGCTTTCCATCAGCCAAGGTCTCAGGGGAGGGGTGGAGGGGTGGCGGTTGTTATTAACGAGGGTCTTGGACCAAGGGAGGCCACTGTTCCTCAGACGGCTGGATGTGAGTCCCTTCTTGTGAAGTGGGGTCATAGGGTGCAGTTGGGCTTGCTAGTCACGTACCTGGCTCCCTGCCATGTGGCAGCAGCCCTGCCTGAGCTGCTTGATGTTATAGCCGCGGTGGCTGTTGACACCCCCAGGCTTATGGTCATGGGGGATTTTAACCTGTCATCAGTTGGCGAGACATCTGAGGTGGCTCGGGAGTTCATGGCTTCCATGACGGCTATGGACCTGACCCAGTTAATTTATGGCTCTACTCACATGGGGGGACACACACTGGACCTTGTTTTTGTCTCTGGACAGTGGTTGAGTGATCTCGAGATAGGGGATATAGTGATTGAACCCTTGTCATGGTCAGATCACTCCCTCCTTCGCCTGGACCTTCGAACCGCCACACCCCGCCGCAGGGAGGCGGAACCGACCAGGTGGTTCCGCCCCAGGCGCCTGATGGATCCTGAGAGATTCCAGATGGAGCTTGGGCCATTTCCTGAGGTTCTAGCACACGACTCGGCTGAGGACTTAGTGGCCGCCTGGGATAGGGCGGCGGCTGATGCTTTAGACCGAGTCGTGCCTTTGCAGCCTCTGACCCGGCGCCGGTCTCACCTGGCTCCTTGGTATACTGAGGAGCTGAGGGAGATGAAGTGCCAGAAAAGACGCCTAGAGAGCAGTTGGAGGGCTAGTCGTTCTGAATCCGACCGAACACTGGTAAGATCTCATATTAAGAATTACCTAGTGGCGATAAGAGTAGAGAAGAGTAACTACTTTTCTACTCTTATTGCGTCATCAGATAATCGCCCAGCCGCCCTGTTTAGGGTGACCCGCTCTCTGCTCCATCAAGAGACGCGGGAAGACCCCTTGGAGGGTAGAGCTGAGGATTTTGTACAATATCTGTATGACAAAATTGCTCAGATTCGTGAACAGCTAGACTCTGACTGGATTGATCCAGAGGAGATGACAGGGGCAGGTCCTGAGAATATTATTTGGGAAGAGTTTGATCCTGTGACTCCCGAAAGCGTGGACAGGATACTGAACAGACTAAAGGCGACCACATGTTTATTGGACCCGTGTCCATCCTGGTTGGTACTGGCCTCCCAGGAGGTGACACGAGGCTGGCTCCAGGAGATTATAAATGCTTCTTTGAGTGAGGGTGTCTTTCCCACCGTCTTGAAAGAGGCGGTGGTGAGGCCCCTCCTCAAGAAGCCCTCCCTGGATCCAGCTGTATTAGCAAATTATCGTCCTGTCTCCAACCTTCGCTTTGTTGCAAAGGTTGTTGAGAGTGTGGTTGCACGACAACTGCCTCAGTACCTGGATGAATCGAATTATCTAGATCCGTTCCAGTCGGGATTCAGGCCCGGGTACAGCACAGAGACAGCATTGGTCGCATTGGTTGATGATCTCTGGAGGGCTCGAGACAGGGGTTGCTCCTCAGTCCTTGTCCTATTAGACCTCTCAGCGGCTTTTGATACCATCGATCATGATATCATGCTGCACCGGTTGGAAGGGTTGGGGGTGGGGGGCACTGTTCTACAGTGGTTCTCCTCCTTTCTCTCTGACCGGTCGCAGTCTGTGTTGACAGGGGGGCAGAGGTCGACCCCGAGGCCCCTTATATGTGGGGTGCCACAAGGATCGGTCCTCTCGCCCCTTCTATTCAACATTTATGTGAAGCCGCTGGGTGAGATCATCCGTGGTTTTGGGGTGAAGTACCATCAGTACGCTGATGACACCCAGCTGTATATCTCCACCCCAGACCACCCCAATGATGCTCTCGAGGTGATGTCCCGGTGCCTGGAGGCCGTACGGATCTGGATGGGGAGGAACAAACTCAGACTCAACCCATCCAAGACCGAGTGGCTGTGGTTTCCGTCGTCCCGATATAGTCAGTTGGCGCCATCTCTGACTATTGGGGGCGAGTCGTTGGCCCCCACAGATGGGGTTCGCAACTTGGGCATCCTCCTGGACTCACGGCTGTCTTTTGAAGAGCATATGACGGCCGTAGCCAGGAGGACTTTTTATCAGGTTCGCCTGATTCGCCAGTTGCATCCCTTTCTGGATCGGGATTCGTTACGCACGGTCACTCACACCCTTGTCACCTCACGCCTGGATTATTGTAATGCTCTCTACATGGGGCTCCCCTTGAGAAGCACCCGAAGGCTCCAACTGGTCCAGAATGCGGCCGCGCGGGTGGTAATGGGAGCAATGTGGCGCTCTCATGTAACCCCCCTCCTGCGCGAGCTGCACTGGCTCCCAGTGGTCTTCCGGGTGCGCTTCAAGGTTTTGGTTACTATCTTTAGAGCGCTCCATGGCTCAGGACCTGGGTACTTACGAGACCGCCTCCTGCCACCAATAGCCTCTCACCGACCAGTTCGCTCCCATAGAGAGGGACTCCTCAGGGTGCCGTCGGCCAAACAATGTCGACTGACGGTCCCCAGGGGGAGAGCCTTTTCTGTGGGGGCACCTACCATCTGGAACGGGCTTCCCCCGGAGTTACGAAACATCCAAGACTTACGCATTTTCCGCCGAGCCCTGAAAACATTTCTATTCCAACAAGCTGGTCTGGCCTAACTCTCCCTTTTTAATTGGCTTTTAAACTGTCTTTTAAATTGGGTTTTAAACCTCTTTAGATAAATTTGGATGTTTTTTAATCTTTGAGCCTAAATTACTTAATCTGTTTCTTAATAGTTTTTAACTTCTATATGTATTTGTATTTATTATGGCTGTTCACCGCCCTGAGTCCTTCGGGAGTAGGGCGGTATACAAATATGAAAAATAAAATAAATAAATAAATAAATAAATAAATAAATAAATAAATAAATAAATACTGCATACTGAATGGAAAAATGACTGTGATGACAACATGTGAAAAGAAGTATGCAGTAGCTGCTCTAGTTCTACTGGTTCCCAAGAAAGCCAGCCAAGCCTTCTACAGCGGTCAGGCCCTTGAGGTCTTACGGGGGATGTATTGCATTATCGATGGCTCACGCTGAGATACCCTCCAGGCAGGCAGGGGCCTTTGCTCTTTTGGGCATAAATGCATTCCCCTGCATCTCAAAAAAGGGCTGGGTGGGGCTGGAAGGATAAAAAAAAGGGGGGTGGGGGAGCCAAGCCTTGAATGGCTTGGGATGGAAAGAATGGCAGAGCTATGAATTGAGCAATGGCCTGGCTGGGGTGGGGGCTGCCATCCAGAACCAGCTTTTCCAGTTCAGTCACTGGGAGTAGCACCAGGGCCTCGAGGAGTGGAGACACTGGCTCACCTGCAGAGATGGCTGCTTCTTGCCAGCAAAGTGTTCCCCCCTTAGAAGTGCTGCCGGGGGTGGGGAGGGGAGGGTTACAATTGCCTGCCAGAGTCCCTTTGCCCAGGTTAACCCCTGAGATCCCAAAGCGCTCCTGATGCCAACAGGCACATTTTTGTATTGTGTATGTTCAAGGTGCCTGCAAGACTTGGGATGGCTGGATGCTTTAAAGAAGATCATGAATATAACGCTACCCAACCTGACGGTCTCTGAAGATTGCCTCTACCTGAACATTTTCACTCCAGATATGAAGGCTAAATTGCCTGTAGGTAAAATTGTAAAATCAGTTTCCTTTCTCTTAGCTTTTCTTGCATGCCACACATTCCTTGAGGCACCTAACCCCAACTAAATTGGAAAATTCAATCTAAGTCGGTCGCCAGAATCAGAGATTTTGTCTTCCGAGCTTTCAGACTCATGCTGGAGCCAATTTTTCTCTAGCAGACTGTGCTTTTCTCTGTGTAGTATTTTTAGTGCCTGTTGTATGCAGCTTTTTAGATGGTGATTGGGGTGTGTTGATGGCTTGGGTTTAAATCATTAACAGTCGTTTGCTTGTGCTGCCCAGCCATTGCCTTTTAAGTACTTGACAGGCTGGTGGTAAATCGGCACTCCTGTTGACTGATGAGGGGCTTGTTTCTCAGGCTTCAATAATTTCCTGGCTGTTTTTGTGCCTCCTGGTCCAACAATCTCAGTAGCTGCAAAATTGAATGTGTGTCCTTGTTCATTGCAGTGTGAGGCTACCAATGAGTTCGGGTCTCCCTGTCTGACCGCTCCCTTGTGTTCTTGCAATCTGGTGGTTAGCTTCCTGTCTGTCCTACATAGTCATAGGGCAGTGGTGAAATCCAAATTCCGGTTCTGTGGGCATGGTATGGCTTGGTGGGCATGGCTTGGTGGGCATGGCAGGGGAAGGATACTGCAAAATCTCCATTTCCTCCCCACTCCTGGGAGAAGGATATTGCAAAATCTCCATTCCCACCCCACTCTGGGGCCAACCAAAGGTGGTATTTTCTGGTTGTCCAAACTACTCAAAATTTCCACTACCGGTTCTCCGAACTGTTCAAAATTTCTGCTACTGGTTCTCCAGAACCTGTCAGAACCTGCTGGATTTCACCCCTGTCATAGGGGCAATCCACTCAGGGGATTCGATAGATTACTTTGGAAGTATCTCCCACAAAGCAATCTTTACAATGCATAATTTGTTCCCCTATGGTAGCCTCTGGGCGATGTGAGATGACCACTTGCAGATCACAGAAGCTGCGTTCTATAGCTTCCGAAATGTTTTTGATTATGGCAGGGCATGCCATATGGTTGGTCTTGTACCTTGTTTCTTCCTTTCTCTCCCAACTGTGTTGTGCAGATATGTTGTGACAAATGATTGTGGGCATTCATTCTTCTTGAATTGTTCATGTAGTACCTGCTCTCCAGTTGTTTGGCTCGCTGGCTATTACAGCGGGTTCTCTAGTAAAGTATTGTAGAATTCTCTACAAAAAGGACCTTGCATAGGTCTTTGGGGATTCAAGATATTGTAAGATGGAGTGCAGTATTTCTGCAGCCGATCAGCTGCCGATCTATTTGGACAGTAGGCTGATTGCAAAGGGTCTAGCAGTGGATTCATGATGGCTTTCAGGTGGGCCAGCACTAGCCTTTCAAAGGTTTTCATAACATCAGGACATCAAAGTCATCACTCTGCAATCATTCAACTCCTTGATGGAGGGTTTCTTGGACACTGGAATGATAGTAGAGTGTTTGAAATAAGAAAGGACATAACATGTCTCCAGTGATTGATTAAAGATGCAGGTGAAGATGGGGGCCAGTTGATCAGCACAGACTTTCAAGCAAGAGGGAATTATCCTGCCTGGCCCTGGTGCTTTACACCTTTTTGTCTGTGAAACAGATCTCACACATCATTTTTTGTGATACACCAGGCTCAGAGGGATGGAGTTGGGTGTAGGAGACTTAACTGTTGTTGGCATATCTGAGGTGGAGACGGTAGCGATAGTTGACAGTGATCTTCTCTCAAACCTGCAGTAGAACACATTCAGGTCATCTGCCAGTTGCCAATTCTCTTCCGCAAGGGAGGGAAGTCTGCTGCAGCTAGTTATATTTTTCAGGCTTTTCCACACTTGTGGCTCATTTGTGGAGAGCTGATTCCTCAGCTTTTCAAGAGGAGTTTCTCTGATCTCCTTTGTTAATACATTCCTGGTCTGTTTGCACAGCATTCTGTCTCCTTTCCTGTAGACTTTGGCCTAGCGTGGATGTTTGAGCTTAGCTGTGAACCAAAGTTTATTATTATTGTTAGATATTGACAACTCAGGTTTTCCCTCTGGTCCGTTGTTTGAGCGGGAAGAATACTAAAACGTGATTGGCTGAAATCCCTGACAGCTCCCTATAAAAGGGCTGTCAGAGAGGCAGGCTGCTGGATTGTATAGAGTTGCCAAATAAAGAGCTGTTGTCTGAAGCCTGTTCCCAGTCTCTTCAATCTACCTACTCAAGAATTATGTAGATCCATAAAGTTTTGGCCTGCATACACAAGTCCTCCTAAAAACTAACGTAGAATGTCACGGTGTCAGTGAGTTAATCCAAGTCTGCTGAGGCAGCCTCAAAAATGTTCCAGTCTGTGCAGTCGAGGCAAGCCTGTAGCTTTAATTTGCCTCTTTAGTCCTAGTTTTCACTGTTTCAACTGTTTTGTGATTATAAGTCTTTGCCTGTAAACAGGTATGAGGTAAATCATGCCATGATCAGAGTGCCCAGGGGTGAAATGTAAAATTTGTTACTACCGGTTCTGTGGGCGTGGCTTGGTGGTGGGGTAATGTGACTGGGTGGGCGTGGCTAACTTTTTTTTTCTTTTAAAAGCAATTTTTCTACAACCTTAAGAGGTTGCAGAAAAAAATGCTTTTAGAAGCTTCTGACGATCAGGCAAGTCAGCTGGGATTGCCAGAGGCTTTTAAAGACATTTTTTTTCCCTACAACTTCTTTGGCCAAAGGGGTTGCAGAAAAAAATGCTTTTAAAAGCCTCTGATGATCCCAGCTGAGCCGCGCGATCATCAGAGGCTTTTTTTTTTTACTTTTAAAAGCATTTTTTCGGCCGAAGAGGTTGTAGAAAAAAATGCTTTTAAAAGTAAAAAAAACAGCCTCTGATGATTGCGCAGCTCAGCTGGCCATGGGGGAGGGGGCACGCAGGGATTTTTGCTACCAGTTCTCCGAACCACCCGCCACCATCGCTACCGGATCGGGCGATCCAGTCCGAACTGGGAGCATTTCTCCCCTGAGAATGGCCCACAGCTGCTCTTGGTAGGGAGCGATAGGCATTGTGTTGAGCAGCAGTGGTCTAAAACATTTGTGCCTCTGGTAAGGCAGCTGACATGCTGAGTGCACCTTGGCAGCTCCTGGCTTAGGTTAGCACTACTGAAATCACCTGATACAATGAGTAGGGAGTCTGGATATCTCTGTTCAGCCCACAGGATTTGGTCAGTTAAGGTTTGCAGTGCCTTGTTTATGCAAGCTTGTATATAGACCCCAGCCAGGATGAATGAAGAAAACTGTCCAGAGGGAGGGGGGCTGTAGTAGGATATGCAATTTAAATAATAGTATTTCTAAGTCCACATCACAAAATTTCTTTACTGTAGCGACGTTTATATGCCATTGGTTGTTAATAAAAAAGCAGATATCTCCTCCTTTCTTTTTACTGGAAGTTTCTGCAATGTTATCTGCTCTTTGAATCTGAAATCCTGTGATTAGCAAGCAGCTATTATTAATTGAATCATTCTGTCATGTTTCAGTGAAGCAGAGGGCTGCTGAGTTGGAAAAGTCTGAGTTCCTATTTAAAAGGAGCAGTATGAAGAATAAAGTTAAGGGAAAAATCTGATTTGTTACAATTTCTCCACAATTCCCCCTTTTGTATTATATACATATGCAAGATTTATCAGTGTAGAACCCATGTTTTTCATTTTTTCAAAACAGAATTCTTTTCCTATTTTTTAGGGAAGGGAGGAAAAGAAAATGTCGGCTGATGACCCCAGGGGAGAGCATTCTCTGTGGGGGCCCCCACTCTCTGGAATGAGCTGCCCCCAGAGATTCATAGGATTCCCGACCTGCGTACCTTTCGCTGTGCCCTAAAAACATTACTATTCCAACAAGCAGGGCTGGCCTAAATAATAATAATATTTTTATTATTTTAATGGGTTGTTTTATTAGAATTTTTGACCAATTGATTTAATTGTTTTAAATTGATTTTAATGTTTATATTGTCATTGTTTTATTTCTGGCTGTACACCGCCCTGAGTCCTTCGGGAGAAGGACGGTATAGAAATTTAATAAAATAAATAAAAGAGAAGGGGAAAGGAGGTTTCTCTCTACCTTGCTCTGCTGGCTAGGCAAACCAAGTTGGGATTGGTCAGAGCTCTTACAGTTCACAGGCCATGTCTGGCTCCCTTTCAACTATTTTATTCTGTTATTCCCATTAAACATAGGTTTCTAGTTAAATAATTAACCCATTAATCAATTGAATGTTGGCACAGAGATGAAACAATTAAAATTTTGCCAAATCAATAACTTCAGCGATGGCCAATTTTCTGATCTATTTTCTAGGTGATGGTTTGGCTTCCTGGAGGTGGCCTGGTCATTGGCGGGGCTTCGCTCTACGACGGATCAGCCTTGTCCGCTTATGGAAATGTGGTGGTAGTCGTGGTTCAGTACCGACTGGGGATTCTTGGATTCCTCAGGTAAAATAAGTTGTAAGACCTAAGAAAATATCCCAAATTGCATCCAGTCAGCCCATTTCCTGTACTCGGGCACAGGCAGCTTAGCTGACTTTTATAGTTTGCAAATGCCTGCAGAATAAAGCCCATACAAGTAATTCTAAAGCAGCTGTCTATTCCACCATTAATCTACATATAACAAAGGCAGCTTTCAAAAAATGTCCCATGATTGGCACCTGGGAACTTATCTGAAACTGCCGAAAGCAGAGTGGTGGTTTAGAGCTTAGAAAACAGTTATGTGGAATTTAGAACATGTGCATATCCCATTTACCTGTTTTATTTTGATTCATTTTTCATATCATTGTGGATTTACTATATGAAATGAAATTTATTGTGTGAATGATTTTGTGGTCTCTCTCTAATATTTTAGTCATTCTTATTTAAGTCATCCTGGTCATGATTTGAAGAGAGGAGCTTAAATCTATGTAAATAAAAGAGTAATGTGAAAATGGAAAAAACAAACACCAAGAGTGGTTTGCATAGATGAGCATTGTGAACAGAAAAGAGTGAGGGGAAAATAGAGAATCTAACAGGCAGGAATCCATTTTCAGAAGGGAAAGCAGTAGGATAGAATGAGGATTAAATTTTGGAACAGGATAAACTGCAGGCTGTTACCAAGAAAAGGGGAAGACAATTTTGTTCTGAAGTCATTCACTATATTTCTGTAGAAAAGGTTCCTCAACATTCAGAATTTCTGGTAGCGTTTTTTTCAGTTAACATATTTTATTGAAAAGCCTGAGCTTTTTTACTGCTCATGATACCTTTTAATAAAATACGTTAGAAAAGGTGCTGGTCAGGGCTGCCTCTACCCAATTCCTGGGAAAGAAAAACCCTTGGCTCTACAGAATAGAGAAAATGTACTTTTACTAGGAAAGAAGTGAATACAGCTAAGTCAGGCAAGATCTGAAGCAAAAACGTGCAAAGCATCAAATTGAAATAAACCTAGAATCCCCACCCCTCCCCGTAGCTAGGCAACCAGAGTTCAATCATTGGCCAGAAGATGTTTTGGGAAAGTCTCTGATTCAGCTGCATTGTTGCTCCCTTCTGCATGCCGAAGCTAGAAGAATTGGCCTTGAAGATGATAAGCAAAGTCCAGGCTGGCAGTTGCAAAGCTTTACAAAAAATTTCTACTGTCTCTTCCTGCATGCTTCCCCCCCCGAGTGCTCATAGCTCACCCCGCCTCCCCCATTTCCATGGCAGCTGGCAAGCAATCTAGATCATTCATCCAGAAAATAATAATAATAATAATAATAATAATAATAATAATAATAATTAATAATAATAATAGCAACAACTAACAAAATACCATGATCTGCAAATTGAAGTTGAGTGATTGTGGAGGAAGAAACCCATGGGTGTACCAATAGTAATAGGAGCCCTTGGAGCAACACCCAAAGGATATGTGGAAATTCTGAACTTCTCAGACCTGAATATCCTGACTTTGTAAAAAAATCCCTGCCTTACTCGGAACCGCCTATATACTCAGACGTTACCTTAACAGCTCTTAGACCAGGGTCAGCAACCTGCGGCTCTTTCATCCCTCTGCTGCGGCTCCTTGTTGCTCAAAATATGCATCATAACCGCCAATGTGCGACACCTGCTGGCACATGATTTATTGAGCTTTTTGACTCCTGCTAGGCCAACCATGGATAAATCCAAGAAAAGAAAAGTTTCAGAAGAAAACAGAATGTTTAATTTGACGACATATGCTAGTTTTGTGGCTGCTCAGGAAATAGTCAGGCACAGGAAGGGTTTTGTGTTTTCTTTTCTTTGGGAAACGGGTCCAAATGGTTCTTTGAGTGTTTAAGGTTGCCGACCCCTGTCTTAGGCCCTTGGTTTGGACTTGAATTGTTAAGTTTTTACCAGTCCCAAACTGTGAATCGAATTGAAGATTAAATCAATAATAACAATAACAACAACAATAATATATTTAAATGTTCAGTTGACTGAGTTTCATGTTTAATGAATAAACGTTTATTATAATAATAATAATTCAATTAGGTATTAAGAGGTGTTCCCCCTCCATCTCTTCCTCAATATTATAACTGGTTGAGAAATGCCCAGAACAAAAAACGATCCTTTTCTTGACTGGCTACTCTGAGCTGTTCTTCTTTCAGCACTGGCTCCCAAGAAGCCCTGGGAAACTGGGGGCTCCTGGACCAAGTAGCAGCCCTCCAATGGGTTCAGGAAAACATTGAGGCTTTTGGAGGAGACCCCTCCTGTGTGACCATCTTTGGAGAGTCTGCCGGAGGATTCAGTGTAGGGGCTCAGGTGGGTATGTGATGTCACAAGCAGCTGCAAGACCTTTGACAGAGTGCATCCCATTCAATCCCTTGTTTTGGGCCATGGACATTCAGAGTTAGTTTGAAAGCTTTTTACAATTTAGGGGGTGGGGGTGGTTACAGATCCAGTAAGAGACTACCCTCCAGATATCCTTATCTCATCAGAAGCTCTGCTTCTGTTTAATTTTCTTGTGTCGTTCACTGCTTGATCTCTACTTCTCCAGCTTCCTTTGCTCTTGGCTTTAAAGCTTTTTGTATCTCTTGGGTAAGGTCTGCCTCTGATGCTTTCTATTCAGATCAATAATATGTACAGATACAGATTATTATTAATAATAATCAGATTAATAATATGTACAGGTACAAATTAGGTGGAATCTGGGTCATTAGCAGTAACTGTGAGAGGGATCTTGGAATCCTAGTGGAGAATGACTTAAATATGAGCCAACAGTGTGAGGCAGTAGCCAAAAAAGCCAATGCAATCCTAGGTTGCATTAATAGAGGGAGAGAATCAAGATCACATGAAGTATTAGTACCATTTAATAAAGCCTTAGTAAGGCCACTCTTGTAGTACTGCATCCAGTTTTGGTCACCATATTATAAAAAAGATGTTGAGACTCTGGAGAGAGTGCAGAAAAGAGCCTCAAAGATGATGAGGGGGCTGGAGGCTAAAACATATGAAGGACGGTTGCAGGAATTGGGCATGGCTAGTCTAGTGAAAGGGAGGACCAGGGGAGACAGGCTATCAGTCAAAAATTTGAGAGGCTGCCACAAAGACCAGGGAGTCAACCTGTTCTCCAAATCAGTACAAGAAGTAAAGGGGGGAAGATCATGAAAGAAAGATCCAACCTGGAACTAAGGAGAAACTTTCTGACAGTGAGAACAATCAACCCATGGAACAGAAGTTGCCTTCAGACGTTGTGGGTGCTCCGTCACTGGAGGATTTTAAGAAGAGACTGGACAGCTATTTGTCCAGAATGGTGCAGGGTGCCCTGCTTGTGCACAGGGTTGGACTAGAAGATTTCTGAAGGTCCTTCCAACTCTGTTATTCTGTTCTATTAAGTTGGATTTTACCAGTTTTACTTATTTATGCCTCCACCCTATGAGATGGGTTCTAGTCAGGGGTGGGTTCTACTTACCTTTACTACTGGTTCGCATCGCGCCTGTGCGCAGATCACCTATGATGACGTCCGGGTCAGTGGGCGGAGCCTCCCGCCGGTTTTATTACCGGTTCTTGCGTACCGGTTCGAACTGGGGCAACCCACCACTGGTTCTAGTACATGAATGAATAAACACCAATAAGTTCCTGTACTCAGGATTGCTTCATAACTGGCTGGGTTTGCACAAGATAAGTGACTTGAGTGGGAAACTAGCCTGACTCCTGCAGGACGCAGAACTCCATGTTGTGGCTAAACCACAAAAACCCTAAGCAGCGTTACAACTAAACAAGCGCAGAAGGTTGAGGACGCAGCTGCTTCGTTGATTAAACCCATTGTGCAAATTAGAACCATCAGAGAAAACTCTGGCTGCAAAACTCTGGAGAGAGACTGGAGGGTATAAATAAGGTTTCTGATCAGCTGGCAGCAACCCAGACCCTGAATTGGTGGTCTTGGCAAACTGCTTTTTCAAAAATCTCAAAATTGAAGCAGATATTGAAATGCTCTTGAATTACAAGACTCTTGTGATGTGCCTCATTTTATCTATGCAACTCTGCTGTTTAAGCCAACTCTGGCCAAACTTCAGGATTAAAGTTTAGGAAAACTTTTCTACCTCCTTTAACTGGCTTTACTCTGGATAATAACAGAGCATTTTTAAAAAGCACACCACCTCACAGACTTCCGTGCCCAATTCCATTGGCACCACAGCTCCAGAGGTGATCTGCATTTTTAATGTTCTCCAAGTTCCTTATTCAAGAGAAGTTTGATATATTATTATTAAGGCCCTTTCAAAAGGTGATGGAATATTATGTCCTTTTCTGCTTGTCTGTGCGGGTAGATTTTATCTCCCTTGTCCAAGGGTTTGTTTCACAGAGCGATCTCTGAGAGTGGAACTGTCCAGCTCCCCGGCTTCTTCATCCAGCATCCAGAAGTCCTTGCTCAGGTAAGTAACCATTGTCTGAGAACTGCAGGCTGGTACCGCAATATTCACCTGGCTTTTTTTTTTTTTACTGTAAATAAAAGCGAGCCATGGAACTGTTAAAACTGGGAAAGAGATAACAGATCAGGCATATGCCAAATAGCCATCAAAATGGTTTGGGTTCAAGGAGTAAATTAGTCCAAAAGCAGTAGGAAAGGACAAATCCCAACCACACCCGCAGACCCTGTGCCTATAAATCTCCTGCATTTTGATTGCTGCCCAGCTGCCAGGCGCTATGGGGGCCTCAGCCTCTCCCCCACATCTCTAGAAGCAGAGAGACATATCCTGCTCACATGAGACCCACCAGTGATTACAGGCACCTGGGGCAGCTCTAGGGGTATGTATGGGGAGGGGGGAGTTGTCACTTTTTTTGAACACCCCCTTCCCCAGGTATACCCTCAGGCCCTGCTTTTGTAGGAAGTCCAAGCTACTGGATGTGGAAGTTCAGAAAAGGCAAAATTAGGATTAAATTCTGCAAGCAGGGCCACAGCTTTGTATCCCTGTTTGATAAATATAAATTGTACTTCATTTAAATTGCATATTTTTTCCACCTTGAAGAAAGTGGCATCTGCTGCCAACTGTGAGACTACCAGTCCTGCCATGCTGCTCTGCTTACGGAACAAGACTGAAGGAGAACTGAATTCATTGATTTCCAGGTTGCTTCCGGTAAGAAATGGAAGGTATACAATTCTCCATTCTACTGACAGGATGTTCATCCACTAAAAGTCAGAATCTAACGAATAGAAAGCAGCCATCATTGAGTGCAAATGTAAGGCCCTGCCTCAGCTGTCTTCTCAGGAACGCATGACTCTTGAAACAGATGGTATTTCAAAAGGAGCTTTTACTGAGAGAAGTGGTTGCAGAGAAGTCAGGCAGAGTCTGAAGATTCCCGTGCAAAGCATTAAGCTAATTTCCCCTGTTCAACCCCCACCCAGAGCCCCATGTCCACCAGTAGCCAATACGATGCCGCAAAGGTGTTATGAGAACTCCGAGGTGGGATAGTGATAACAGGTCGGCCTTGAGTAACAGGCTGGAACCGGCTATTGCTGGAGAGCTGAAGAAAGAATAGCCCTTTCTTTTAAGATGAGTTTTGGGTCCTAGAAGATCAGCTTGTGCACCGTGTCTGCCTCCCCACTCTCCTGCCTGTAATGAGGTTGAGCAACAATCAGAGGGATGAAATCGTGATCCCTTGAGAGAGCAGGAGAGATGCAGAGCTCAAAGGCAACATAATACCTGGGATGGGTCTTTGGGCTCAGATCACAACTCTAGCTCTTAACCTGTACAGAGGCAGGCAGGCAGGCAGACATTGATTGATTGATTGATTGATTGATTGATTGATTGATTGATTGATTTTTCCTATTTCCTAACCACCCATCTCCCTCAGAGATTGCAGAAGTTTATATTTTCTTTATTTTTGTTGAGCCTCAAAGTGAACATTTCTGTACCTTCCAGTTTTGCATTATTGTAACTTTTTTTCCGCAGGAACTTCACCTTATCCCTGCAGTTGTTGATGGAGAATTCATTCTAAAAGCACCAGAGGAATTATTGGCCTCCAAGGAGCTTCATGCCGTCCCATATTTAATTGGGGTGAATAATAATGAATACGGATGGCTCCTCTATGGCGTAAGTTTTTTGTGATTCACAAAATACTTTACTCCCCGATAAGTAACTCTAAGAGAGATCATCTTGGGAATATTTTGCAAATAGCCTAGCAACCTTGTCCTTCCTACTTTCGGCACTTCCAGTTCTTCTTAAATAGTCTTGATTGAGAAGGAGAGAGCCAGTGTGTGGATGTGGGTGGGTGTGTGGGTGGGTGTTTTTAATGCATCCCCCTATGAAAAAAAGGAGAATATGATCTCCCTGATGGGAAAAGAATGAGGGTGAAGCTGCCAGGGTGAAGTAGAGGCTACTGGCTGCAGCCTGACTGCATTTTGTGAGTTTTGCTGAGATGTTCCTCTCTTCTGGGCAGTTGGCCAACTCTTTCCAATGCACTGTGGGAAAATTAAGTCACAATGGGTTTTGTTGGACTGATGAAATGTCCCTTTAACTCAGAAAAGATCTCCATGTAGGCTCCTGTAGGCTATTGATATCTGCAGCATATTTAATAAGCATTCACTTATTAGGTTATTAGACATTTGTCTCAGAGCAGAGCATATATACCTAGAAATAAGCCAAAATAGATAAAATGTATAATGGGGGAATTCTTTATTAGGTGCTTTAATCCTAATATTACCAGTACAATAATTGCAAAGCCTCAGATGCCTATTTTCCCAGAGTACTTGCAGATGCTATTCAAAAATTCTTTGTTCTGGTCTTCCTTGACAAGAACAGAAAAGCGTTTTAACTCTACTAATATTCAAATACATTTCAGTTTTAACTCTAATGAGCCAGACCAGATGGACTAGGAAGGTGCCTGGAATGGTTAAAGAGCTTCAGAAATTTTTAATGACTCAAGCATAGAATTATAGACTTGGATGGGACCTCAGAGGTCATCCACTCTAACCCCAAGTGTGAAAATGGTATGTCAGATAGGGGAATTGAAACAAATGCTATAAATGTTGGTGTCCAGGAAAAAAGTCATGAAAGGAAGTAATAAGTGCTGAAAAATATTGAAAACTAACAAGATGCTGGTGTAGCTGAATCAGGGGTGAAATCCAGCAGGTTCTGACAGGTTCTGGAGAACCGGTAGCGGAAATTTTGAGCAGTTTGGAGAACTGGCAAATACCACCTCTGGCTGGCCCCAGAATGGGGTGGGGATTTTGTAATATCCTTCCATCAGGAGTAAGGAGGGAATGGGGCTTTTGCAGTTTCCTTCCCCTGCCATGCCCACCAAGCCACACCACCAAGCCACGCCCACAGAACGGGTAGTAAAAAAAATTAGATTTCACCACTGAGCTGAATATAATTTATTTCTGGAGCGGCTGCCCAGTTTGTATAAGAATTGGGCTGATGCTGTTCTTATTCCTTTATAGAGAGGGAAAGAGGGAAAGATAGACTGGATGCTAAGCCTCATGGAAAAGATTTGGCCAGTGGTCCAAGAGGTGACAGTGAGCAACATCAAGGAAGGAGAGGGCAGCTCTTTTAAGTCCTGCACGGGGTGTCCAGACCAGAGGTTGACGGATCGATTGATTCGGATTTACAAAGTTCAACAAAGATGACCTGATAGAAGTAGAGGCCAAATGAAAAAAAGCCAGCGTGTCAGGTTCCAAAACCAAGACAGACCCACTGCGATTCTTCTAAGCTGTTTCCTTTATTGTTCCTCACCCATAGACGGAAATCTTGCCAAACTAAAGCAGACGATTTATATTCTGGGAACCCCAAGCAGGAGCCATCCTCACCCTCTTTCTTGCACACAGACTACAAATGCTTTGTCTCTTGCTCCCTCCCTCCTGGGAATCTGTACAATCTGCACAAGCTCCCACCCCACACCTTGCCTAAAAAGAAAACCAAAAGGAAGCCAAATAGTGAATATAGTGGGGAGACGAGGGCAGGGGATACACAGTACGTGTGTCCTGGGGCACACGTTTAGAAGCCAGCAGAGTTGGGCAGACTGCATGGGGGGGGGTGTTCTTCCAGGGACCGTGCTTAATGGAGGGGCTCCAAAGCCTGCTTGCTGTTGGTTGCCATGGGCCAGGCAGAGGGGGGAGAGCAGCCTTAGAGGGCAAGGCACTCACTGTTGGGTGGATGCATTACACTTTAGTAATGTCATGCCAAGATTCTTTATTAGCTTGTTTTACTTAAAAAAACATTCATATTTGGAGAATCATCCTCAGGCTTGTTTATAAACTGTTTTTATATGAATGGTTTTAAGTGCTTATTGCACTGTGACAAAATATGTTTTAATTCATTAATGTCTACTTACAGTTTTACCAAATAGGGTAGTAGCTCAGTTTTTATAATTTTTATAATTTGTGCCTCCTTAAAGTTCAATTCAGATTCTGAAATGTCTTTTTTGGATTTCAGTCTTCGTTGTTAAATAATTCTTCAGATACCGTAGAAGGCATGGATCGGGAAAGGATTGCAGCAGCATTGCAGCCAATCTGGGTATCAGACAAACCACTTTCTACCTCTTTCATAAAGTTCACTTTGTGTGGAATGTTAGTTGGTGGGTTGCAAATGGCTTGATTAGAAAGCTGGACCTGCTGACCCTTCAGACAGCTGGGAGGGCCCAGCCAGCCCTTCTCAACCATTGCTGACAGATTTATCCTGGTCACCATTCTTCTGCTTTCCTGTTGTTAGTTTTGTTATTTATTACTTCTTTCGCAGCTGGGTTAAACAGAATGGCTTGGCAAGCTGGGAAGCCATGAAAGTCCAATTAATTAAAATCCGTCCTCAGTGAGGTAGATTTTGTGGGACGAAGATGAATGACTATTGTGAAGGATCGAAAGGGGGAACTGCAGACCAGCTGTGTGTTTCAGCTATGATGTGTCTATTTTATATATTTTTCTTGTTAAATTAGTTGATGTTTTTGAATATTTTTATTCTAATTGGGTAATTAGTGTACTTAAAGTCTGCATTATCAAGTAGCTCAGTACTTCAGCATCCTATCAGCAATTTTTAAAAATATGTTTTTAAAATCGCTGCCATCAGGACTTCCTCCCCAAATGGCCTTGATGAGGGCTCCTGAAAGACACCCCCACCCCAGAAGGAAATCCAGGGAGAAAATGGCTGGACAAATCCAAGCCGAGCCTTGGGCAGCCTCTGGACAGCAGCGAGTCTGTCTTTGGGATTCTCGCCCAGAGCAGAGTGGGATCCAGCAGCCCAGGGTGACTGAATGATTGATGTTTTACGCTGCCTTATAAGATGACAGAGCTGTTAGCACATTTTAAATTAGAAGCAGGCTACAATATATTAAAATAATTTGATCTAAAAAGGCAGACAATTGGGAGAATGGCACAGGCTGCTCATAAGAAGCTACAAAAATTCAAAGAAATTTCAGCAATTTCCATTCCTTTTAACTGGAGCTTGCGAAATGTTTAGCTTTAAGAATAAAAATCAGAAATCAAAATAAAATGACACTGTGAAATTGCCACATGGCCACAAAGGCTGTGACTATTCTCTATGCTGGAGGGGAAATCATGTGACGGCAAAAGGCTTCTGAGGCGCCTCACCATTTGACTGCCATGTGAGACAGCAGCGACCGTGACGTGGTTGGATCTTCACTTTCCTCATTAGCTCTGCCTGTGGAAGCAGCTGCCTGGTGACCAGGGGATCAAGGGATCCTGTGGTGGTTGTAGGGCTGGCTTTTTACATCACTGTGACTTTGAACAGTTGCTAAACAAGGCAGTCAGTAAGCAAGGACTATATGTATGAATTATCATAAAGTTTTCAGTAATGAGAAATAAATATCAAAGAAAATGGTTTAAATTATAATAAAGGTTTGTAAATAAAGGAAACAAAACAACAGAATAAAAGAGTTGGAAAGGACCTTGGAGGTCTTCTAGTCCAATTCCCTGCTCAAGTAGGACACCCTAGACCAGGGGTGAAATCCAGCAGGTTCTAACAGGTTCTGAAGAACCGGTAGTGGAAATTTTAAATAGTTCTGAGAACTGGCAAATACCACCTCTGGCTGGCCCCAGAGTGGGGTTGGAATGGAGATTTTGCAATATCCTTCCCCTGCCATGCCCACCAAGCCACGCCCACTGAACTGGTAGGGAAAAATTTTGAATTTCACCCTAGACCATTTTATATAAATGGCTGCCCAGTTGTGGAGTACCCACAATTTCCAGAGGCAAGTTGATTGTTGATAGTTCACACTGTCATGAAATTTCTCCTAGGTTGCTTCTCTCCTTGATTAGTTTCCATCTTTTGCTTCTTGCCCTGCCTTCAGAGGCTTCGGAGAATAGTTGACCCCCTCCTCTTTGCGGCAGCCCCTCAAATATTAGAAGACTACCATCCTGTCACCCCTGGTCCTCCTTTTCACTAGACATACCCACTTCCTGCAACCGTTCTTCATATACAGTATTTTAGCCTCCAGCCCCCTAATGGTATTTGTTGCTCTTCTCTGCACAATATATTCTTCCTAACATAGTTAAATAGATTTGACTTAAAATCCTCTCCCAGCATCTTCTACTTGTTAGTTGGGAGCTAAAAGGTAGTTTTCATTGGAAATGGCTGCTGCATCGCTCTCTGCCACAGAACCTAGGCCCATGATCTTACATAGCAGGAGATTTTTAAAGACACACTTTCCTTAACCCTTATTGATTAGGTTAGGATGGCCAGATTCACATAGGATGAAAGAGGGTCAAGCAAACTACATTGGCATGATGAATGAGATTTGTTGGTGAAGGTTAATTAGTGTTAATGAAGTGCCAAAAGGCAAAACAATGCTCAGTGTCTCAACATATGTATTTATTTCTTGGCAGAATTACCCTCCTGAGATTATGCAGATGATATTGGATAAGTATTTGGAAGCCATTGAAGACCCTATAGAGTTCCGCAGCCAGTTTCAGAAAATGATGGAAGATGCCATCTTTGTCATACCTTCTCTTCAAACAGCAAGATACCACAGAGGCGAGTTCATGTACAAAGCCATAGGTTTTTCCTAGACTAGAAATAGAGCAGAAATAGAGCAAAGGTGAATTTAATGTCAAAAAAGGATTTGTATAAAGCCCCATTGGGCCTGGTACTACATTTTTCCCCCTGATATTGGAAAACCAAGCAATGGTCAGTTCTTGGTCTGCAGTTATAAAATCAGCCTCTTCATCTGTGAAGATATTTTTGTGTTGTGGTCCGCCAGTGGCCTGCGGAGCTGGCAGGAGAGTCAGACAGTGAGGAGTCTGGGGAGGAACATGGGCCAATCCTGGGGTCTGGGGAAGGCTCGGACGAGGGCTCTGCGTCGGAGGCAGAGATGGGGCCAGGGCCATCTGGGAGTTATGTGTGGACTCCGGAGCCTCCAGAGTCGGACATCAGCGAGGCAGAGGAACAGGGGGAGCCTGTTCCCAGTCACGCATGTGCAGAGCTGCCAGAAGGCAAGAACAGTTAAAACTAAAGGGACGATTCGGGAGTAGGGCTTGGAGAAGATTGGCCCCTCTCATAAGACATAAAAGAGGAGAAAAGGCACGTGGGCCTTTGCAGGAAGCAACTGTTGTTCGTGCTGGCTGGTTTCAAGACTGTAGCTCCGTGTTGAAACTGTGTTCCGTGTGGCCTTGCAAAGTTAACTGCCAATTAGGTCTTGGCAGCATGTCAAGAGAGATAAAGGTGGGTGCTTATCAGCCTTATCAGAAGAACTGTGGCAGACTTTTGTCGGACTTTTTACAACTATTTGGGACTCATTTGTGAATGAACAGATTGAGAATGAACAGGCTCTGAGTGAGCAGAGTTCACAGCCGTTGAAATAAAGAGAGGGTTTTGGGGACTCATTGTGTGCTTTTACTGTATCAGGAAGCCTAGGTCAGAACATTTTGGTCTCGTCAGTCCCAAAGTGCTCAGGTATAATTTGCTGATTATATGCAACAAACTAATGGAATAATAGTTTCCAAAGTTGATAATGGAGCCTTTTTTATAAATAGGCATAATTATTGACAAAGCCTAGTTTGTTGGAATTACTGAAGAGGAATCAGCTATGGTCGCAGCGAGGGCTGCAAGAATTGGTGTCAACCAATCAAGATATTTTGGAAGGATGGAGGTTTCTCTTGGTTTTTACCTGTACTCCTAATTGGTTTTTTTTCCCTGTGATTGCAACTGGTAACCAGGAGACTTAATTCAGAATTTCTATCTGCTTTTTGTGGCAAAAATAACTTAAAAATACAATTCCCAACTAACTTGAGGGTTACAAAAAATAGATTATTCTTGTCATTTTTGTCATTTTAGCCATCTTATGAGAAGCATTTTACCATTTCAGCTAGAACCAGTAGAACCAGAAATTAGAAGCAGATTGGACCATGATCCTTTTCAGATGTCAATTTTTGGTAGTATTTTTTCTGTTGCAATAAACCAGGAGGAGAAAAAAAACCATTCTGCACCTGAAGGGAGATGAGCTGAGGTAGGAAGGAAACTTTGGTGCTTGGCATTCTTCCTCAGACCAGAAGAAATTCCAAATCAAGGAGGTACAATGGGCACTTAGTCCTTCATAAACTAATCTGCTTTTGCAGATCTGGAAAAAATCAACTAGAACTGTGGATGCATTTCCAGCAGTGAATGCCTCTCTCAGTTGCAGAAAAACACTTTGGCCATAAAATACCACTTAAAACAAATATTCTTTTTAATAAGATGAATCAATCCTGGTCATAGTTAACCACTACTACAATCACAAATAACCACCAACCCACCAAATAATATCTCCGTACTCATCAAAGACGCCATCGAACATGAACAGAAACGTCCAAATGCTATTTTATTTGATCTAGATGACACCAACGAATCTGATGATATCAGTAAGGTTCGCAACATTATCAGCAACTTTCATACATCAACCATCTCTGCTGATGAAATCATCGAAATTTCCAGAGATGGCCCTGAGTTCAAGAACAACGATGGCTCGGTGGCCCAACAGTTTTGCAGAGTCGTTTGCATGAATGAGTCCAGCAAACGTAAATTCATTTATAAAATGAATTATAAAAGTAGCCTTGGTAGTACAGTGGTCTAAAGCACCCTGTTATTAAGAACAGCTGCCTGCAATTACTGCAGGTTCGAATCTCGCCAAGGCTTAAGGTTGACTCAGCCTTCCATCCTTTCTAAGGTAGGTAAATTGAGGACCCAGTTGTGGGGGCAATAAGCTGACTTTGTATAAATATACAAAAGAATGAAGGCTATTGCTTAGCGCATTGTAAGCCACCCTGAGTCTCCAGAGAAGGGCGGCATATAAATCAAATTTTTTTAAAAAAATAATAAACTCAATCGCCAAAGCCAACAAATTACGCCCACCAAGTCACGCCCACAGAACCTGTAGTAAAAAAATTTGGATTTCACCACTGCACTACGCGGCCTAAAACCATCTCTATCTATTGGGCCTGATGGATTATGTGCCTACTTCTTAAAAAAACTTTCCACTGCCATAGCAGAACCTCTAAGCATAATCTTTGAAAAATCTTTCAGGATCAGCTCCTTGCCCAAACTATGGTCACTAGCCACAGTCATCCCTATCTTCAAAAAGGGTGACCCCCGCCTAGTTGAAAATTACAGACCAATCTCTTCATGTTGTCAAAGTCATGGAATCAATCATAAACCAATCCATTACCCTCCACTTAGAGACAAACAATCTACTCTCTAACAAACAATTTGGTTTCAGAAAAAAATTGTCCTGTAATCTGCAACTCCTACATTGCAAACACATATGGACTACACAACTCGACCAGGGCAAAGCAATAGATGGAAATTACATAGACTTCTATGATTCTTTGATTCAGTGGTGCACGACAAACTACTTCTAAAACTAAAATCTTATGGCATTTCCGGATCCCTGCATAAGTGGATAGCTGTGTTCCTGTCAAACAGGCAACAAGTGGTCAAAATAGGGAGCACCTTATCAAACCCTGCACCTGTTAACAGCGGTGTCCCCCAAGGCAGTGTTTTAGGACCCACACTTTTTATACTTTACATAAATGACCTTTGCGATCGTATTATAAGCAACTGCGTTCTCTTCGCTGATGATGTAAAACTATTCAACACCACCGACAATGCTGCTGCCCTTCAAAAAGACCTTGACTATGTGTCAGAATGGTCAAACAAATGGCAACTGCAAATCTCAACCAACAAATGCTCTGTCTTACACATTGGCAAAAAAAATCAGAACACAAAATACAAGCTGGGCATACACAACCTCATAGACAACCCTCACTCTGTCAAGGACCTTGGAGTACTCATCTTTAATGATCTAAGTGCCAGAGCCCACTAACAACATTACCAAAAAGGCATTAAGAGTTGTTAACCTAATCTTGCATAGCTTCTTCTCCGGTAATATTGTACCACAAACTGGGGCATACAAAACTTTTGCTAGACCAATTCTCGAATACAGCTCATCTGTCTGGATACCGCACTGCATATCGGACATTAATACAATTGAGAGAGTCCAGAAATATTTCACGAGAAGAGTTCTCCACTCCTCTGCTCGCAACAAAATAACTTATGCCACCAGACTTGAAATTTTGGGCTTAGACAACTTAGAACTACGCCGCCATCGGTCTGACCTAAGCGTAGTACATAAAATTATCTGCCACAACATCCTACCTGTTAATGACTTCTTCAGCTTCAACCACAACAATACATGAGCACACAATAGATACAAACTTAAGGTAAACCGCTCCAAACTTGATTGCAGAAAATACAACTTCAGGAACAGAGTGGATCAATGCCTGGAATGCACTACCTGACTCTGTGGTTTCTTCCCCAGACCCCCAAAACTTTAACCTTAGTCTACTGTCAACCTTACCCCATTCCTAAGAGGTCTGTAAGGGGCGTGCATAAACGCATCTATGTGCCTACCGTCCCTGTCCTAAGGTCCCCATTTATTTGAATCCATTTCATGTATTCATAGTCATTATTTTTTATTATTTTTTTTTAATTATTCATATTTCTATGCCGCCCATTCTCCAAGGACTCTGGGCGGCTTACACCGAAGACAGTATACTAAATAGCATCTTGCCCCCAACAATCTGGGTCCTCATTTTACTCACTCGGAAGGATGGAAGGCTGAGTCAATCTTGAGCGGGTGAGATTTGATCCACTGATCTGCTGAACTAGCAGTCAGCTGAAGTAGCTGCAGTACTGCACTCTAACCACTACGCCACCTCGGTCATGTTTATACTTATATCTGTTATCTTATACATGCTTGATAAAATAAATAAAGAAAAAACAAACAAACAAACAAAAATAGTTGAATAAATCAAAGGAAAGCCAAAATTCTCTTTTTAAAAAAAAAGTTATTGTAAACACATTAAAACAAAACACAGCTATACAACATTTATATACATAAACTCTTTTTACAGCTTTTTCATAGTGATCCTTTCTTAATATTGACTATACATATTTGAACTTTATCTTATTCCATATTACTATCTATATTCTTTATTTCATCTACACTTTGCTTGATCTTTACATTTCCGTCATTCATATTATGATTTACCAATTTTCCCCCTTAATTTAAACATTTCTTTCTCTCTCCTTTATTCCTGTTTCTCATTTTTCCTATCTTCCATAGTTACTTTTACACTTCCAGCATTTCGGTGAGTTGCTGGGGAACATCTTCGCTATTCTGGCTGGAGGCAAATGCCATCTATGGAACATTTTCAACTGGTTTTCCTTGTATGCCGTTGATAATGTCAATTTCATGTTTATTTGCCACATCTTTTCCCACTTCTCTAATGCTACTGTGTGATTGACGTTCCTTGCCCATTTAATGATAGTATCTTTCACTATTTCCTCTTCCATTTTATACCATAATAAGAATTTATATATTTTACTAATTAGTTTCTGTTCCCTCCGATATACAATTTTATCTAATTCGTTTTGCCCCAATTGTACCTCGTTTGTCTTTATATCTTCTATATATTTTGATCTTATTTGTAAATACGTCCACCATTCAACTTCCCTATTCAAATTCTTGCTTCGTTTTTAATTTTCCCAAATCATTTAAAATATCCCTGTATCTAATTATCTTGGTCCAGTCTTTTAAATTTGGATGTGTTTCATTAGGCGAAATCCAGATCGGTATTTTCATATGTTGTTTTTTTATTTTAATCCAAATTGATAATAATGCATTTCTAATTATATGCCTTCTAAAATATCCATGAGTTTTATGTTTTTCACCCCATAGGAATGCATGCCATCCTACCTGTAGATTGTGTCCTTCAATTGTTAATATTCTTTTATTTCCCAACTCCATCCATTCTCTTAACCATGTTAGGCATACTGCTTGATAATAGATCTCCCATTCTGGAAGGGCTACTCCTCCTCTGTCCCTGGTATCTTGTAAAATTTTTAATCTAATTTTAGGTTTTCTCCCTTGCCATATAAATTTTGAGATCAATCTGTTTATTAAATCAAAAAAGCTTTTTTCTAATCTTATCGGTATAACCTGCAAGCGGTATAGAATTTTGGGCAGGATGTTCATTTTTATTGCAGCGACTCTTTCCATCAATTAAATTTGTAGATTTTTTCCAATTTTCCAAATCTTTTCTAATTTGCAGTATTAATTTATCATAATTATCCTTTTTGATTGAGGAACCTCTTGCAGTTAGCCAAATCCCTAGGTATTTTATTTTTTTCATTATTTGAATATTCATACTATTTTCTAATTCTATCTCTTGTTTTTTTGTAAGGTTTTTAGTTAGCAATTTAGATTTATTTTTATTAATTTTTAATCCAGCCAGTGCACCAAATTCTTCTATTTTTTTGATCAATTTAGGGCCTGATTTTAAAGGTTCCTCTATTATGAAAACCATGTCGTCTGCAAAGGCTTGTAATTTATATTCTTCATTTTTTAGCTTCAATCCTTTTATCTCTCGGTCTTCTCTAATTTTTCTTAAGAGTGGTTCCAATGACAATATAGACAGAAGTGGGGAAAGTGGGCATCCTTGTCTCACACCTTTTGTGATCTCGAATCTATCAGTCATATCTTGATTTATAATTACCTTTGCAGGTTTTTTTAATACATTTTCTCAATCATTTTTTCAAATTTTGACCCAAATTCCATTTTTTTCAATTGATGTATCATGAATCTCCAGTTTAAATTATCAAAGGCTTTTTGGGCATCAAGGAAAACCAGTGAAACTTGTTTCTCTGGGTGTACTTTATAAAACTCTTATCTATTATGGTCCGTGTGTTGTTTTTAATTTGTCGACCTGGGAGAAAACAATTTTGATCCGAATATATGTGTTTATCTAAAATAGTTTTTAACCTCTCAGTTATAATTGACATGTATATTTTATAATCTGAATTTAACAAAGAGATAGGCCTGTAATTTTGTACTGATTGCTGGTCTGAACCTTCCTTATGTATGAGCATGATTAATGCTTCTGTCCATGTTTTGGGTATGTTTGTTTGCTCTAATGCTTCGTTGTATATTTCCAGCATTAATCCTCCTATCTGTTCTTGTATACTCCTATATAACTTGACTGGTATTCCATCTGGTCCTGGTGTTTTATTGTTTTTTTGCCTTTTTATTGCTATTCCAAATTCTGTTTCAGAGATTGGTCAATTTAGTACTTCTTTCTGTTCCTCCATAAATTTACATACATTTGTTTCCTCTAGGTAATTTTTAATTTTTGCTTCTGTTGTCTCTTCCTGTGTATATAATTTAGAAAAGAAAATATGTATAATTCATTTCTTGTCTTCTCTTTTATATTGGACTTTCCTTTCTTCATCCTTCAAATGTTGTATCATTCTTTTGTCTTTTTCCTTTTTTATCTTATAAGCTAACCATCTGCTCACTATAAGCTAAGCATTTGCATGCTTAAAATAATTTTGTTTTGCCATCTTTATTTTCAATGCACTTCTTCTTGGGTTATTAAATTTAGTTTATGTTTAATTATTCTCTGTTCCTCTTTTACTTTTTTATTTTGGGGATCTTTCTGTAGGTCTTCTTCTAATTTTTTAAGTTCTTCCTGAAGTTTTTCTTGCTGGGACCTTTTCTCTCTCCTTTTCTTTGCAATCTTCAACCCTCTAATATACGGTTTTAATGTATCCCAATGGTTTTGAATTGACGTGTCTTCTTTTTTATTTACACTTAGGAAAATCTCTAGCTCTTTTCCCAACAATTGCTTATATTCTTTCTCTTTACATATGTTTTGATTTAGCGTCCATCTTTTGTATCTTTTTTGCCCTTTCCAGTATATAATTATCGGGTTATGATCAGCCCATTCATTTATTCCTATTTCTATTTTTTCTAATTCTGATTGTAATTGTGCTGCCATCCAGGCCATATCATTCCTAGACCATGATTGATGCGGATGAGAGTAATATGTATATTGCTTTTCTTCTTTATAAATTTCTCTCCATGCGTCTTTTAAACTTAATTCTGATGTCATGTTGAAGAATTCTTTAGGTAATATTTCCTTCTTTTTTTTATTTTTCTTGTTACTATAATAATCTTTTTTGCTATCACTAGGGCATTGTACATACATACATACATACATTTTCTAATCCTTGTTCTATTATTCTGTCATGTAATTTTTTGAAATATTCCTGTTGATTTTTGTTTGGGGCATATACCACTACTAATAAAATTTGTTTATGTTCTGCTTCTAATTCTATCATCGAAGTTCTACCCTCATCATCTGCATAAACTAATCTTGAATTTATTCTCTCTTTTATGCAGTGTACATATGCAGTATGTACACTGCAATTCCTCTTTTTTTCTGTTGTGATAATGATACGTGTAATCTTCCTAATTTCTTGTTTTCTAATAATTTTTGGAATTTTTTTATATGTACCTTTTGCAGGCAAATCACATCTATCTCTAATTTTTTAATTTTGTAAATATTTGTGTTCTTTTTCTGTGCATTTAGACCGTTTATATTCACGTTTATAATGTCTCTTCCATCCCCTACTGTGTTTGTTTCCTGGTGTTTCTTGTCTCCCTTTTTACTCTTTCTCTTGCTCCTTCTCTTTCTTCTCATTCTTTTTCTTGAGTTTTTCTTATCTCTCTCTCTTTCCAGCTCCTCTTGTTGATCACCCTCTTGACTTTTACTCCCTGATTCATCTTTACTTTCTTGTTCTTCTTCAAGGTAGTTTTTATAGAATTATTGAGCTTTTTCTATTGAATCCATCTTAAATTTCCTATCCTGCCATGTGATAAGAATACCTTCGGGGATAATCCATCTAAACATTACTTTGTATTTTATAAGGTGAGATGTTAGAAATTGGTACTGTTGCCTTTGCTCTCGAATTCTACGTGGGACTTGTTTTAGAATTATAATCTCTTTCCCTTTATATGTTACGGTCTCTTGTCTTGATTTTTTGTAGATTTCATCTCTTATTGTTTTTTTTATAAATCTTATGTGCACTTCTCTTGCTAAACGGTGTCTTCTTATGTAGTTGTTGTGCACTCGGTAAATTTCATCTATGGTGTCTTTTATCTCTGACTTATCTCTCTGTGTTAACTCTGCTATTATTTTGACCATTTTTCCCCCAGATCTTCCTCCTTCTCCTACATTTTGAAAACGTAGAAAATATGAGGCTTTCTCCATTTCCAAGAATATGATTGAGTCCGACAATTCCTTATTTGATTGTAATGTGATTTGATTGTTTCTGCTCCACCATTTCTAACTTAAGGTCTAATTGGTCTACCTTGGTTTCTATTTTTTTAACTTTTTGCTCATTTTCCACAATTGTTTGTTGTATATTTTCCATCTTTCCCTTCATATTTTTAAAATCTTCTTTTACTTCCCCTATCTCATTTTTTATTTCTTGGTGGTGTTTTCTGGCCTTGATTATCCACCATTCTTTCTTGTGACTTCATTAATGTCTCTTGAATCATTTGGAGCATATTTTCCATACTATTCATTGTTGGCTCTGTTTTATCTTTTTCCTTCCCTAACATATTTTCAATTGACCATTGAGTTGTAGGAGAAGCCATGGATGTTGGGTTAGAGATAAGCTTTTTTCCGGTTTTGGTTACTGTTGCTATGGTTGACATTGTTAAGTTTCTAGTAAAGTTCTTCCATAGTATCATAAAAGTGAAGTATTCTATTTGATTTAAAATGTTCTTCTATGCTTACTACTTTCTAATTTATTTGTTTAGTTTCTTGCAAACTTAATTTAACTAATATCACTCTTAATTACTTTTAATTACTAGTAATATTCAATGTGTATATCTCAATTGTATTTATATATGTTTATCTATGTATTTATAAATATAAATGTATATTTGTCTGTTTCCTTCCCCCCTTTTTTTTATTACCCTCCTTTTGTTCTCAATTTGTAACCACAATTTTTCTTAGTCAATATTATATATTTACCTTTTACCACAGTTCTTATATATCAATCCCTTATTATTCACCACCACTCAAATCAGATTTTACCATTCAATTGCTCTTTATCAATTGTTCCCCCTTCCCCCCAAATCAGATTAATTAATTAATTAATTATTCTTTTTCAAATATTTTCACTATAATTATTATAAAGTACCAAATAGTCAAGATATATCTTCCCTTTGGTTTCTTCAACACCTATCCAAACAGTTCTTTAACATTGATTATTCTTAGCAATATATTCTATAACTTCCCCTTTTTCAAAAGTTATTAACAAACACAATTCCCCCCCACCCTCAGATTACAATTTCTGTAAGTAAGTATAAATATATTAAATTCCAACCAGATTTTTCCTTTTTTCGGGGTTCTTTTCTGATTTTCTTCTTTCCAGTCCTTATTGCATCAGATTTTTTCTATCACGCAGTTCAAACTTAGTCACTTTCTATTCCACCATACAATCTCTAAGTCCTCCCAGACTCTCTCTTTCTTAATTTCTTCTTAATATTTATAAGTCCACAATTGTCCACACATCTATCTGTAAATTTCTTTCCAAATTATCTCCTCCTCACTCCACCAATTTAAGGAAAGAACTTCTTTAATTTTTAAATCCAAAGTTTATATATATCTTCAATGTTTCTTCCTTCTCGTGCTGTATTTACTCTTTTTTTTTCTGCGATAAGTCCATAACTCGAGTCCAAATATTTCAGTTGGTTACTTTGTATCTCCTTTGTTGATAACTTCTTCTGCCACTTCTATTACCCTGTTTCACTGTCTTCATTTGATCGTCTCTCTGTTAAGAGCTTTCTTTTCCTCTCTCGTTTCATGACTGCTTATTAAAAAATCTCACTTCCCTTTTTTTCCCCTCATCTTCCGCGACTACCGATGCTGAATCCACTTTTTGCTTCCTTGCTATGCGACTGCCATTGCTCTCGATCTGCCCTAAAGACAGATTTTTCCCTGGATTTAAGGAGTTTGGTTTAATTCTCCAGGATGCTAGCGTATTGTCCGAAGCCTTAAAACCTTCCCCTTTAGTATTCCGAGCCCTCCGGGTCTGGAAATGCCCTTCAAGGGCTTCTTTTCAGGAATTAATTGGGCTTTCAGGAGCTATAAAATGCACCCTCACCCATACCGCTTTGACATCACCGCCAGAAGTCCAGAAGAACAATGTGAGAAAGTGAGAAAGAGAATCGATTCCACCTTAGGCAGATCCACCTGAATTGCTTCTGACTAATTTGGAAGCCTAAATAGTCCAGAATAGATCAAGGGAGGACTTCTCTTGCTTAGTTTAGAGCAAGGGTGTTAAACTGGAAGCCCGTGGACCTGATGTGTCACATGCAGGTCACGCCCACCCCAGCTCCGTAAATGGGAAAAACATCAGGTGACATGGCGAGTTTGACACCTGTGGACTGCGGACATGAAGATTTAGAAGAACTGCTCAAACTAGGGAAGAAGACCTTTCGCTGAGCATCCTCACACAGTAGAAATCCATAATGATCATAAGACCAGTGCAGTGTCACCTTGTACCCTGCCCAGTGAAGCTGGCATAGCATGTTCAGACACGGGCTTTCTAAAATCCTTTCTGGTCAGGCATCTGTCTTTTTGACTGCTGGAAAATTCTTCCAAGGAAACACTAATTGCCTATATTTATATATAATGTTTTAATTTAATTTATATAACCTGATATAAAGCTACCATCATGCCAGTTAATGCAGGAGCACAGCTGTCATGTTCCTTGTCTCTCACTGAACATAGTTCCTCTCTCTACATGGCCATAATACTTTCTCTGTTTCTCATATTTTTGATAGATTCTGCTGCTCCGGTCTACTTTTATGAGTTTCAGCATCGTCCCACAGCATTCAAAGATACAAAGCCAGATTTTGTAAAGGCAGACCATGGCGATGAAGTTGGCTTTGTATTTGGAGGACCATTCCTGAGAAGCAACTCAGTCAAACTTAGTAAGCCCTAAAATGACTGAATGGAAAATTTATCCAGAAATCGTGCCCAGACCAGGCCATCTACGAGGGGTTTGCAGATTAGCTTTAGTTTGATTCTGTTCAGATCAGTGATTTACAGTTTAACTGCAGCTTGTTAATTTAGCTCCAGATGTTTGCTGGCATGCTTGAAAAAGAAGTAGGAGAACCTTGCATTGATTTAGCAAGTTTTTGTCTTAACTGTTCAGATGGCTCAAATCAATCATTCACAAACTGAAAACATATTGGTGGAGCCTGAAGATTCTACTTTTGCATGACAAGGCTGTCAGCCCAAAAACAATATCCCATTGGATGATCAGGCCAAGTGCTGTATCCCATCCAGCCAAGCGGTTCCTAACTCATATGACTTGTCAGTGTCCCCAGAATCTGACGATCTAAAATCTCGGGTTCACTTTATGGGAAATCAGTTTAGCTATAATTGCAGATAGATGGGAATTGCTGGTAAACTTTCTTCATAAGTAGGTAGAAATCATTTTAAAGCCTTTAAATTCTAATTAGATTATGCATAGTATGACTAAGTATTTTCTCTTGTGTGCTCTGCACAGGTGAAGCTACAGAGGATGAGAAACAGCTTAGCAGAACAATCATGAAATACTGGAGCAACTTTGCCCATAACGGGTGAGAGTTTGGCTATTTTGAAACATTGAATTTTGATGGCTGAGTTATGTGAAGGCAGTATGCTAAAGGCAAACTGAATTCTTGGCTCTGCTATTTCCAGGAATCCGAATGGGGAAGGCCTGGTGGAATGGCCATCTTATGGTCTGCATGAAGAGTATCTCGAATTAGACTTGGAACAAAGAAAATCGAAGAAACTGAGAAACAGCCATGTGGACTTTTGGTTAAAGGCCCTGCCTGAAAAAATGAAAGCGATAATTGAAGAAGAGAACACACACCCGGAGCTGTAAAATTCTGTTTTTTATTTCTCTTGCAGCAGGACCGGCTGGTGTACAGCACCAGTCTTGACTGGACTGGATAGTAAAGCTTATTAAAGCTTATTAAACAGACAGTCCAGAAATGAGTGTAATTTGTAACAATTATATACTTTTCATAAGTAATATTTGAGGCTAATGGTATTCAAAGCAATCAAATAAGAATCATCAGTCACATTCAGTCAGTCTCAAACAGATTTTCCACAGTGCAGATGAATAAAAAGTTTCCTTTAATCCGTATGATCCCAGATGCATTGTGGCTTCTTCCACAGAGCTGGAGCTCTGTAGCCCAGGGATGCTATTAGGTATTATAGATGGCAAATATAACAAGAACACAACCTACCTAATATTACACATATTAGTAGCAGCAAGAATAGCTTTTGCCCAGAAATGGAAGAGCAAAGGAATTCCCTCGGAAGAAGAAGTGCTAATCAAAATCCTCAATTGTGCAGAAATGGACAGACTTACCTTGGAGCTCAAGGATAAAAATGAATCAGCGTTCTACGAAATGGGTTTGGCTTTGGCAACAAAGGGCCCTTGTTAGGGCATAGAGGCAGAACCATCAGTCCTACAAGAAATAGATCCAGAATTTATCAAGGATAAACATGATGTAAGATGTTAAAAGGAAAAGGAAAAAAGACACTGCTGTTATTTTGTCCCAAAGGTGCTTTTTCAGGAGGCAACTGGACTTCCTTGTTTTTTTCTCTGAAGACGTTTCACTTCTCATCCTAGAAGCTTCTGTGTAGATAGAATCTCTACAGCAGGGGGTGTCAAGAAATTTGTTTGCGCACAAACTAAGACAGCTTGAAAATGATCCATGATATGACAAGGGAAGCAAAAATAAACTCGCTCATGTGAAAAAAAAAATATAAAGAACAAAGAGTATGTGGATTCATTTTAAGTTCTGGCAGAGGTACAGGAAAATTTCTTTTGGCATATTCATCATCCTACCGACAGTAGGATGAGACCAGGCCACAATTTTCTCATGCATTTTTTCCTCTATCCCTTCTCTTTCATCTCATTGAAAAAAATAATTGCTTTCAAATTCAAGTCTTTCAAATTTGACAACCTAGCAAAACCTGAGCTGCTCCTTCCTTCACAAGCCAGGATCACAAATGAGATTTAGCTGTTGTCTTGAATGTTGCCATGCTGGATTAACCCAAAATTCAAAAGAAGATCCTATAAATGTTTAAAATCCTGTTTGCAAACAGACTGCATTGGCGAGCACATAGCTAGCTGATTGGTGGTAAAACTAGCTGAGTTCATAAACATGCTCAACCAGGTTAATGAAAGAGAACTGCTATGATGGCCTAATGTGCCATGTCAAAATATATACCGGTAATCCAAATGTTGGTTTAGCATGATGACCTGCTTCCCACATTGACAAAGGGGAATGTTCCCACCTCCCAGAATGTGTGAAATGGGGTAAACTTGTTTTAAAATCTCAGTCAATATTTTCAGGGGATTCATGGCCGACCCAAGGATGAGACCGCTGCTCCTTAGAGGGTCTTTTGGAAGGAGAAAGGAGCCACTTTCAAACTGGATCCCTCTGAAGCCCAACTCCTTTGCACCCCCATAAGAGATTCAAGACCACCAGTGAGCAGTGCCAGATGCAGCCAGCTTCTGAACCCACTAGAGAAATGCTGAAAAAAGCCTGGATGCCCTTAACATCAGCTGTCAGTTGATGAGTCCACACAGCCCAGGAAAGAGGATTCCTAGTCCAATCCAGTTTAAGGAGACCACTCACTTCCATGATGGTTAATGGAGTTTGGCTCACTCAACTCAGTTCTGCAGGGCATCCAGAAGCATCAACCACCTTGGGGTATTCCCCCTTATTTATTTATTTATTTATTAATCAAATTTCTATACCGCCCTACTCCCGAAGGACTCAGGGCGGTGAACAGCCAAGATAAAATACAGATAATACAAATATTAAAAAAATCCCTTAAAATTATTAAATATTTCGGCCGAAACACAGATTAAAACACCCAATTTGTAAAATCACGAATTAAAAAAAATTTAAAAATTTAAAAGATGGGAGTTAGGCCAGGCCAGCTTGCTGAAATAGAAAAGTTTTGAGAGCACGGCGAAACGTGCGCAGGTCCGGGATCTTCCGTATCTCTTGCAGGGGTTCTACAGGGGTCCTACAAAGGGGACTGAGGGGGGTCCCACTAGTGCTGGCCTTGGCTGAGGATGGCCAAGCCCAATCCCGATTCCCCCAAGAGGCATTGAAATCATACAATGTAAGCTGTGAAAGGAGCTTCGTGATCCACCCTCCTGCCCAGTGCAGGAATCCCCTGCAACAAATCACAAAATGGAAGCTATGGAAAGGACCATTGTGACATCAGTGCCATGAGCAAGGAAAGCCCCTCCTACTCCTATGAAACATTAAATACAACACTTAGTGATAGTCATGGATACTAAATAAGCAATCAACATAAATCATACTAGGATACTAAGTAAACAATGTAAATTGTAAGATACAATTAGCTAAGTTATAATCATAAGAAGATAAGGAGATAGGGAATAGGGAAGGTGAGAATGGTAATACTGCCTTTCTAGATAGTTTGACAATGTTGAGGGAATTATTTGTTTAGCAGAGTGATGGCGTTCGGGGAAAAACTTTTCTTGTGTCTAGTTGTTCTGGTGTGCAGTGCTCTATAGCGTCGTTTTGAGGGTAGGAGTTGAAACAGTTTATGTCCAGGATGTGAGGGGTCTGTAGATATTTTCACAGCCCTCTTTTTGACTCGTGCCGTATACAGGTCCTCAATGGAAGGCAGGTTGGTAGCCATGGCTTTTTCTGCAGTTCTAATTATCCTCTGAAATTGTGTCTGTCTTGTTGGGTTGCAGAACCAAACTAGACAGTTATAGAGGTGCAGATGACAGACTCAAAAATTCCTTTGTAGAACTGGATCAGCAGCTCCTTGGGCAGTTTGAGCTTTCTGAGTTGGTGTAGAAAGAACATTCATTCTTGTGCTTTTTAGATGATATATTTGATGTTAGGTATCCATTTTAAGTCTTGAGATATTATAGAACCTAGAAACTTGGAAGGTCTCTACTGTTGCTACTGTGTTGTGTAGTATTGTGAGTGGTGGTAGTATAGGAGGGCTTCTCCTAAAATCTACTCTCATTTGTAGTTTTAAGTGTGTTCAGTTCAAAACTGTTCCAGCTGCACAAGGCTGGTTGTTCAACCTCCCATTTGCAAATTCATCGTTGTCTTGAATGAGACCAATCACTGCTGTATCATCTGCAAACTTCAGTATTTTAACAGAGGGATCCTTTGAGATGCAGTCATTGGTATAGAGAGCACACAGCCCTGGGGAAGGGCTGTGCCAATTGTACAGGTATCTGATGTGAGTCTGCCTAGCTTCACCTGCTGTTTCCTGTCTGTTACAAAGTTTATGAGCCACTTACAAGTGTGGTCAGGCAGTTAACTGATTTAGTTTGGCTAGAAGAATGTCTAGATGCCAAGCTGAAGTCTACAAAAAGGACCCTTGCATAAGTCATTGGAGATTCAAGCTGTTGTAGGATGTAGTGCAGAGCCATATTGACAGCATCATCTGCCGAGGTCCAAGAACGCGATGGACAGAGAAAAGGCAGGAGCAGAGAAAGTCAGCCAGACTACAAGTAGTCCTCGATTTGTTCATTTAGTGACCATTCCAAGTTATAAAAGTAATGTCTTAAAATGGGGCAAAATTCACTTAAATGTGAAAATTTCACTTAACAGAAATTTTGGCCTCAATTGTGGTGACAAGTCAAGGACTACCTGTACTCCTCTCCCCTTGATGGGCTACATCAGAAGAGGCTATTTATCTCATCAGACAGACGGAGGCGTTGCTGGGAATGTCTTTGTTTTCTATGTGTTTTCTGCTCGATTCCTGCCTCACTCTGGACTGACACCGTGTTTGGAGTTGAATTGTGCCTTGGAAACTCTGGACTTTTCTTCCCTCGTGAGCTCTCTCTCGTGTGTGGATTTAGAATGGCCTGGTGGAGTTATGTTTGAGAAGCTTTCAAGTGCTTAATGGACTCTGGCCATTGCTCTGTGGACTAACCTCGGTCTGCTCCTGGCTCGGCTTAATTGGGACAGTTCTGGGTTTTGGTGAAGGGAATTGCTGGAGAATATTAATAAACTCACTAAACCACAGTTATGATGTGAGTGAGCGGGGCAGCACAAGGTGCTGGACTTGGGAAAGGCCCCTTGTTTCCACTCCCCATAAAGTTGTACCACGCCCACTCAAGCTGCAAAATCCCAGAAACGTAATTTGGGCAAAGCCCCGGGTTAGCAACAGGCAGGCCAGAAAAGGGAGTTCAATAAAATCTGGGCCGGGTTTTACCAGCCACAATACCACAAATTCCCTTTTTCTCCTGCCAGAACAAACTATTTCTCGTAAAAAGCCAGGCCTGTTGGATCTGTCACCAACTGATGCCCCTGAGCAAATGGGTTCGGTTCCTGCTCAGAGGCTTCAGCTGCAGAAGCAAATGGGGAGAGCAGAATACCCTGCCCCTCCCCCCACCCCACCAGCCACATACAATACTTTGCCCAAAGCAGCAACCGTCTTGATAGAAACTGGGTCAGAGGAGAAAAAAAAAGTTACAAATATGTAAATCCAAATAAATTCCAAGTCTCTGGATAGAAAAAGTGTGCATTTCTAGTCAAGGTTTTTTTCTCTCTCTCTCTCTCTCTTTTCCCCCTTTGTTTTGCAAGATTCAGTTTCAGATACAAAAAGCAAAAAGCAGCTTTTCTTTTCCCCACTAAAATTGCTTGGTGCGCTTTTCACATGCTGACTTGCAACCCTTTGATGTCACAACAATTACAATCAAATACATTCACTTTATTCCATCCTTGGTCCAAACAGAAAAGCTGAGCTCCTGGGCTAAATGAAGAGGCGTCCTCCTCAGCTGCTGAAGTCCAGGGGAACTCTGGGTGTTTTTGGGGGTGGGGAGGGCAACAGGTGAAAGCCAACAGCCTCCCTCCCAACGACAACTGGAAACCAGAGAAGTGAGCTGACCAGAAAAACAAAAGGAGGCTCGTGTCTTGTCAATGCCGAGGTATCCCCCAAACGGGGGTTCCAATTTGGCTACTTAAAAGTCCACGGGGGACTGCCTAGATCCAATGAAGTAGAGCAGGTGGATCACTTCCTGAGATCCATGGAGATGGCATTAGCTGTTGTCTGTCCAAAGATGAAAGTGCCAAGGACAACCATGAATATCCCATAGCCGACCACCATCCACCAGCTGAGGTGAGGAGACAAAAACACAGTCAGGCCAGCGAGGAGAAGAGCAGGGAGGGGATGATGGGTCAAGGCCAAGCCTCTTACCTTACTCCTCCAGCCCCCTGAACTTCAGAAAGCTTGGTGTGGATGAGACAGAGGCCTGGCAAGGGAAAAAACAGAGCAGCAGAATTTGGCAGCCTATCAACGGTCTCCCAGTGGCCACAGAGATGGAGTCCACTGGATCCCCGTGAGAATGAGTTGAGAGGAAGCCCTTTTCTATTTGTGCTCCATGACCTCCTGCTACACAGCGTGAGCCTCTTAGCCAGGCAGGCGTCCACTTCCTTCAGGAGTCAGCCCTGGGCAGGGCAGGGCAGGGCAGGACTGGCCGGCTGCCATGCAGCCATCAGAGGGCCAGATGGGGAATCCAATCCCGTCCCCAGAGCGGCAGAAAACCCCCTGCCTGTCCTCTGCCAGGCTCTTCCTCCCCCTCCCGGCCTCTTCTGCTCCAGGGAACCTGAGGTGCCTCTTCTTTCTCGCCAATTCTGTCCCCAAAGCCAGGGTTGAGTTGAACGGGCTGCAGCCTGGACCAGCAGGCCATCCAAGCCCTGGCACGGAGAAGACTGCCGTCCTGCAGTGGAGAACCCAAAGATGACCTGCCTTCCTCCCACCCACCAGCCAGGAAACCTTTTCCCTACCTGGAAAGACAAAGATGAAGCAGGCGGCCAGCCCCCCGATGACCGAGATGACTCTGCCAATGTCCGGAATGAACAAGGCCAGGAGGAGGGTGAGAAGGAACCAGCAGAAGGTTTGCAATAGGCGTCGGCGTCTCTCCCGAGTCACGTCTTCGTCCATGCTTTCCCCTTTGTAGCGCAACCAGAGACCTTCCAGGACAGCTCTAGGAGGAAGACCTCGGAAGGGTCAGCAGACGCCCATTCCCACATCCCCCAGCCAGCTGGCTGGCCTGCTCACCTGCCACAGAAGTGTAAGATTGGGTAAGAAGTCAGGACAGAGAGAATGATGAAGGCCCGTGCGAAGGCAACTGGGATGTCATCCGAGGGGTAGGAGAGCAGCACGTCCTGCTGCACACTCTCACCGAAGGTCAGGAAGCCACAGACCCCTAGCAGAGACAGAGGAAGGCTGTGGCAACACCAGGCACAGCTTCTGCCAGGGCTTCGGCCAAAGCAGAAGCAACTGGACAGAGCGAGCAGCTGGGCTTGAGGATCCGCTCCCTACCTGTGCCCATGTAGACAAAGAGGGCGATGACCATGGCTGCTGTCACGACGACTCCCCAGGACCTTACCTGCGGGCACTTCATGCTGTTGAAGATGGGCACGCTGCTGACGTGGCACTACAAAAGGGGAGGGAAAGGCTCAGTGGCTGTCCTGAATTGGGGGGGGGGCAGCAAAGCTGCTTTGGGGCAACAGGGGCCAGGCCCCCATCCCCAACCAGAACTCTGAAGTCTGCTGCACCAGGTCCCCAAGTCCTTCATCCATTTAGGCAGGCATTATGGTAACTGAAGATGTCCAATGCAGACGGACATCCATTTCGGTTCTGCTTTGGAAAAACCTAAATTCACAACTAGGAATCCAAGATTCCTGGGAAAAACATCCTCCTTAACCAAATGATGGGGTAGTTACTAGCTACATTTCGTTCCAGTAGCCGAGAATAATTTTAACTGCCATCACCCTTTTTAACTTAGCCTGGCAGCTATTCCTTGCCAATATCAAATATGAATCTCCTCCAAATTTCATTGCAGCCTTTTCCAGTCGCTGGAGAACTTTCTCAGTGGGAAACCCAATGCTGTTGCTTGGGCTGTTCTTCCTCCAAATCTGCCAAGTGAAACTCTAGAAGCCCAAATCTGACCTAGGAGCTCCTCCCTGACTTTTAGGCAAGTTCAGGCAGACACACTCGGGAAGCGTAACAGGGAGTCTCCCCCGAGAATCCTGTTGTCCCCAGAACCTCCCCCCCCCCCTTTGAGCTTCACAGGGGAACGCAGGCACCAAAGCCAGAGGGGGCTTCTCAAGGGAAGGCTCTGCTGCTCCCTGACATGGATTGGGCTGGTGGGATGTGTGCCCAGAGAAGTGCCATGATCATGTCTGACATGGCAGAGGGTTGCCCCCCAGCTGCAGATCTCTAGAGTTTAGATCCTGGTATGGAGCAGCTGCTTTCCATCCCCTTCCAGGTGCAGAAGCAACCTGGGAGAAGGAATCTCAAGGTGGGGGCGACCCTTGAAGGCCCCCCTTCCCTTCAAGTGCCTGATCCGTCTTGCGTTGCCTCCCAGGCAGGAACCTGTCCCAGCACCATTTTACTTGCTCCACAATGCCCAGCAAGGTGGCGATCATCTGAATTGCTCCGAGACTGGCACAGCTAATTTGGCCGCATGCTTTCTATGTCTATGACCACCTGACCCACCTGGCTTCCTTTACAGGGCTGGACACTGTACGGAGAGGTACCTGGACTGCCTCCCCAGGACAGCTGTACAATGGGAGACTGTTGTTCGAGATGTAAGCCAACCAAAGGTCTTGGGGGGGGAGGGGGGGGAGACTTAAACACCCACATCCAAAGTCCACCCTCTCATGAGCAGGGTGAGCATGAGCATCCTCATACTCACCCTGAGGATGGGCAGACTGTACTGGAGATCCTGCACATGGCCACTTTACAAGCCCTTTTTGTCAGGAGAGCAGCTCTTCTCTGCCACAGGTGGCCTTTGCCTTTTTCCCCAGGCTGCCACTCTGAATCCTTCCTTCCCAGAGAAAACCCACAGAAGGGCAGATGCCTGCAGGCCACCCTGCACCCCCTCAGGATCTCCAGCTGCCTTTTCATTTCAGACGCAACCAGATTGGTTTTCATCACTGCTCAGCTCACATGGGAGCCACAACCCAAGAAGAACCCCTCTTCCTCCGTAAGCCATAAAACATCCCTCCCAGGCAGAAGTCTCTCCATAAGAATGGCCATTTCCTCCTTGCCATTTCCTCGCCGTGCTCAGCTGGGAACCTTCTGACACAAAATGGCCCTTTTGACTCTCCCATCACTCACTTCTGGCCCTTTGGAAAACCACTGATCCAAAAAACTTTAAAAGTGGTGCTGTAGCTGCAAAAGACACTCGTTCAGCTGTTATACTCGGCACGTCACACCACTAATTTGCAAACTTGGGAACAAAAAAAATCCAATCCAATTTGGAGGATAACTGAAAAGCCACTCCAGTTATCTATGCGCCCGACCAACCCGGAACCCATTTCAGACAGCCCCTGTTTGATACACAGGAAAGACACATCAGAGCTACAAGGTGCCTCAAGATCCTGAGTAGCAGACCCCCCCTCCCCCCCCCCCAAGGATCTTATGAAGACAGGGATTCCTTCAAACCACCCGCAAGAGCTTGGGTGGGGAGAGAGAGGAGAGGGCAGCTCAGTAATTGAAAGGGCCTAAGCTACCCCATCTACAGCTCTCAAGGATGGAAAATGTTTCTGCCCTGCTCCCTCAGCAAAGTCTCTCTTGGCAAAGCACCGGGCAGACAGCAGAGCTGCTTGAACATTACCTGGAAACCAAAGCAAATGGTGGGCATGGCGTTGAAAACAGACACCCAGGAAGAAGGGCTGCGGGGAGGAAGAGGAGCTGCATTAGCTACGGCTGGATCCTTCCCCTCACAAGCACCTCATCAGAAGGGAGTGCAGAAGATGTCCCAGCCAAGCCCCACCCACGCCTGCCCCCCAAAAAACTGTGGTTCTCCTCTGCTCTTACAGGGATGAAAGGATCTGCCCAGGCCCGGGCCATGGGAGGCCCCCTTTCCAGGCAGAATAGCAGCTGCTGCTTGAGGAAGAGGAGAGCCAGTTACTGCTGCTAACCGAGCGGGGGAGGGGGTTATCTGGCCAACCCTAACAATGCACAATAATTGACACCGTCATGTAAAAGACGGACAGATTTTTCTTCTGCTTTTGTTGTGCAATACGAAGACTGAGATGGCAGAAAATGGGGGAGTGGGGAAGTCATGCCTTTATTTTTATGCCAGCCCTCAGCAGTCTCTGCCTCTCTGGGCACAGCCAGCGTTCACGTACCTGGCTGTGATTTCCTCTGGGGAGATCCCTTGATCAGGCCAAAAATACTTTATAATGACGACAATTGTGACATACCAGGTCCCGATCACACTCAAGCAGCTGAAAGAGAGCAAAATTTAGGGATGTGCTAATCAACAAGAAACATTTCTTATTTCAATACCACCATTTTCAAAAATGCATATTACAATCAGAAACGGGAGATCCTATTGATTGAAAGAATGATTTAAAGAAATCTTAGGATATGGATCTTGGTAATCCCATGCAGGAGATCAATTGGTAAAGGTTTTGAAAATTGGGTTGATTGACTTCAGCTTCAGTGAAAGATTATACATCGTTGGCACCCGATTCCTGTTAGATTGGCATAAATTATTCTTCCAAACGTTCAAGAGGTTGTCAAAGCAAAAGGGTCAGTCTTTCATTTGTGATGGTCATGCGATAAAATTATATTCTTTGGGTGTAAAATCTTTGGAGAGAGAAGTGCTACTACTAATCCAAAAATTGCATGCTCCCGAGAGCCAGCTATACTGAATGTATTTACAGGATGAAACCATAAGCTTAAAAATAAAGAAAGCATTCTTTATTCATCAGCCAAAATAATTGCCCAACACTGGAAAATTCAAACTAACATAACAGAGTTGTGAATTAACTAGGTCCGTGATGGCGAACCTATGGCACGTGTGCCAGAAGTGGCACACAGAGCCATCTCTCCTGGCATGCCAGCCGTCATGTTGCTCTTCCGGGTTCCAGTGTGCACATGCATGCTGGCCAGCCGGTCTATGCACACATGCGCACCAGAAACCAGGTGACCGGGGCACATGCCGGAAACTGGAAAGTAAGCTTCCTGGCAAGCGCATGCGTGCCAGGGAACTGCTCTTCTGGTTTCCGGTGCTCCCCCGCGAGCACTTGTGCGTGCTCCCGTTTTGGCACTCAGTGCCAACACTGAACTAGGTATCTTTAACTGCTACGTTACAAAAAAAAAATTACAAAGTTAAAATTAATGAGACATCAGAGACAGGAATCATGATTATCAAATTTGGACAGATCTTGTAGTTTTATTTCAGTGGCAACAGATTATACTCTGCTATACTTTAGACAGATGGGAAATGTTTATGACAGGACCTGTCTAGGCCTATTGCAGTAAGTCGCTTTTGTATTTCCTATTTTTCTTTTTTGTTTCTTTCTTTTAATGTCTTGGATTTATGTTAATACCTGATATTATTTATTAACATTTAATAAAATATATTTAAAAATATTACTACTTCTTTATGCAACTTGTCTCATCTTTAAGTTTATTTACTTCCTTGTATCCCACCTTTATTACTTTTACAATTAACTCAAGTTGATGGACATACCCAACACATCTTCCTCCTCCTCCTTGTCCAACAACCCCAACAACAACTCCTGTGAGGAGGGTTGGACTAAGAGAAAAACCAGCTAGTTTTCACGACTAAGGCGGGACTAGAACCCACAGTCTCCCCCTTTCTAGCCCAGTGCCTTAACCACTAGACCAAACTGGCTTAACCTATAAGTTGAACATGATTTTAATAGAGGGAAGGGTGCTCTAAAAACCCAGTTGGTGGAAGGAATGGAGAACAAACCCGTGGAAAGCATTCAGGGGGAACACACAGGATTTTCCTTCCTGGAATCCAGACTTTTGCTGCTGCGAAAGTTAAGGGTTAAAAGAGCCACCCCCCTCCCCCCAAACTGGTGTTTGTCCTATAAAACAGAACTGAAAGCAAGTTTGTGGGTGGGGGTGGAGAGAAAGGGGTGAAGACAGGCAACCTCCAAGCCAAAGGCAAGCACCTCAGCAGCAGCAGCAGCAGCAGGCAGATAGAAAACCAGAATTCTTGGACCTGACAAGGTCCAAGGGGCTGCAAAGGGGCAGGCAAAAAAGCCCACCAGTCAACCCACACAACATCTGTGTGGGCTGGCCCCTTGGGGGATATGGACACCAGCAGCAGCCCCACTCGCTCCCCCAACTGGCAGGTACCTGGCATATTTCTGGAAGCCAATTTCTTTGGGGATGGACAGTGGAAGGATGAAGAGAATGGCCGTGAGGCTGATCGTGCATTTGCGATCCGTGAACCAGCAGCTCCTCCCTTCTCCAGCACAGCTCTTTATCAGCACTGGAATTACTTCCGGAGACACAGAAAGGGACAGTTGGCATCCAAGGGCCCAATCCATGAAATGTGTCCTTATTAGCATACACCAAGGGACTGCAGGATGGCAACGCTCCCTTAGAGAAACCGTGGATGAATTCTAATTTTGGAAGACGAGAGAGGTGCTGAGGAGGAGGTCACCGGCCTCAGAGTTGGCGGGTGAAAAATGGGGGTCAGCCTGCTTGATTATGCCTGGAGTTCAAAGTGGGCAGCCCCCAAAAAAGACGTTGCCCAAGACAGGACCTGGGAGAAGTCTAGGGAAAGCACCCCATGGCGCCCACTGCCACACTCACTCTTGTCCTGCTGATCCCCGATGATAATGAGGAAGGCAATGCAGGTGCCAAAGGTATAGACCACGATGGCCACCTCACACAGCACGCCCAGGACTCGGCCACAAACAGCCCACACCACTTCCTGGTAGGTGCGTTCGTTACTGGCCTGGGAGCAGTAGGCCAGGATGACCAGTCCACCAATAATGAAGAGCAGCAGCCCCTGCAAGGGAGGCAGAGAAGGGCAGCGTTAGCTGGGAGGGAGGGGCACCCAGGCAGAACAGCGCTTGCAAGACACACACACATACACACACACACACACACAGAGCCGTAGTGGCACAGTGGTTAGAATGCAGTACGTCAGGCTACTTCTTGCTGACTGCTGGCAGTTTGAATCTCACCAGGCTCAAGGCTGACTCAGGCTTCCATCCTTCCGGAGGTGGGTAAAATGAGAACCCAGATTGTTGGGGAAAAGTTGCTGACTCTGTAATCCGCTTAGAGAGGGCTGTAAAGCACCGGGAAGCGGTATATAACTCTTAAGTGTTATTGCTATTGCACAAGGGGGTAGGCAACCCACACACCATAGGACAAGCTCTCTGGCCTACGAGTGGGTGCTGCCTGCAGGCTCTCAGGCCAGGCCCTTTGGGACCCCAAAGAGCATTCATGGAGGGAGTCAGCACTTGCCCTTCTGGTGCTTGTGCCTGGCTTACAGAGCCATCCTTCTCTTGCTCTTCAGGAACACTCAGGCTGGCAATAAGCCCTGCCCAGCAAGGGAAGGCAGCGGAAGGCCCTGGGCCAGCACTGGCTCTTTGCAGGTCCCAGATGAGGTTTGCTCTGGTCCCCAGGTTTGGCCACTGAAGGGCAACCCGAGGGGCCAATGATTGCTGGGCCACCCCAAGGGCAAGTCTCTTTTGAGGTGCACCCGTCGACCCCAAGGAAGAGAAGCCTCTCCCAAAGAGCCCAGCCCAGCCCAGCCCACCCCGTAACGCTTGCTCTGGGCCAGCAGCACCAAGCAGGACCCTTCACCGTCTGCATGGCGATTCCAGCTGCCACTCCGCCGGCCATCTGGAAGGCTGCCGGGAAGTTGAGCAGGCCTGCGCCAAGCGCGGCGTTCACGACAATGAAGACGGCGCCCAGCATGGAGGTGGTGGCAGGCCGGGGCTCCTCCGCGCTGGGGCTCTGCAGCAGCCTGGCCCGCTCGCCTGCGTCGGCGCTCCATTCCCAGTCGCCATAGTCCCTGTTGATGCCCACGTGGCTCTGAGTCATCTTCTCCTGGCGGCAGAGTCCGGCTTATCCCGGGAGCGAAGTCACACATCCCTTGGGACGAAGGAGGCCGGGTCCCGCAGGGCAGCAGCAGCAGCACTTCTGGGGAGAAAAGCCGGGCGCCATCAGCCTCCCCTCCGCCCCCCCCCAGCTTCTTAGGCCCCAGACCTCCTGCCCTCCCCCCCACTGCCCCCCACATCAGCTGCCGGCCTTCAGGCAGGCAGGGAAGCCTGCAAGCAGCAGGGCAAGAGGCGGCCTTCAGGAGGGCGGACGGAGCCCCCCGCCCTGGGGTGCCCTTCCCGGGCGCTGCAGGCCCAGCCAAGCCCCCCGCCCCAGTCCTGAGCCGAGCATCGCCCGGGGAGGCCCCTGCCCTGCGCGGAGGCCGGAAAGAGGCCCGTCTGCGCCGCTCTCGGGACAGCCCCGCAACCGGCCGCTCGGCAGGGGCATCGCCGGGCAGGCGGCGCGGGGTCTTTCGGGCCACGGCAGCCTTCCCAGCCCCCGGCCCCGCCCGCCCCGCCCTCACCGCGCGCAGCCCCGGGGGAGAGGAAGCGGCGGCGGCGGGAAGCCTCGGGGGGCCCCGACTGCGGACCCGGCTCAAGACCCCCGGGCGGCGCGGCCGGACCTCCCAGATCGGGCCGAAGTCCGGGACCCGCCCCGGGGCCGCCCAGGCGCCTCCCCGCCTCCCCGCCCGCCCGAGCACGCGCACCCGCAGCCCTCCCGGCCGGCTCTCAGCCGCGACCCCCGCCTGGGGGCTCCGGCGCGCGCGGGACGCCGGGAAAAGGAAGCCGCCTCCGCCCCCGCGGGGTGGCCTGGATGATCTCCGCGGCCCCTTCCTGCCCTCCAGCTCCGAGCGGCTGAGATGAAGCCCCGCTTGGAAAGGGAGGCCCCGCGGCCTCCGGATTGCCCGTCCCGGGTTGGAGGCAGCCACGGGCACTTGACTAACAGCTGAAGAAGAGCTGGAAGCGGGAGACCCTGCGCCGTCCAGCCTCTTCTCGAAAGCCTCCAGTGATGAGGGCAACTTCTGTTCCAGGGGTTGATGGAAAATTCCTCCCCGTTTCCAGGTTGAATCTCTCCTGGATCAGCTTCCATCCATGATTCCTTGTCTGGCCTTCAAAAACAGTTGGAGCCCCTTCCTCCTCTCTGGGGCAGCCCCTCCAATATTGGAAGACTGCTCCCCTGGTCCTCCTCTTCACTAGACCAGCCAGGCCCGGTTCCTGCAACCCTTCTTCATATGTTTTAGCCTCCAGTCCCCTTCTCTGCACTTCTTCCAGAGCCCCAACATTTTTTTTATAATGTGGCCACCAAACTGGATGCAGGACTCTAGGGGTGGTCTTACTAGGGCTTTAGAATGGTACTAGTATTTCACTTGAGTATCCCTCTGAGTGCAGCTTAGGATCGCATTGGCTTTTTTGGCTGCTGCTGGCTCATACTTAGCTGGTTGTCCACTAAGACTCCTGGATCCCTCCCAGTTCCTGCTCTTAAGCTTGGTTCCACCCAGTCTATGCGTGTCCTTTTGGTTTTTCTTGCCTAAGGGTAAGACTACTTGCCTCTACATTGGATTTCATTTTGTTAGCTAGGGCCCAGTGTTCAAGTCTGTCAAGATCCACCTGGATCTTGAGCCTATCTTCTGGAATGTTGGTTATTCCTGCCAGTTTATTAAAGCAGAAAGCCCTGTAACTCCAAGAGGGCTTCAGAGCCCTCCTTGTGGTGGCCTGGATGATCTCTGCAACCCCTTCCTGCCCTTCAACTCTGACTGGCTGTGATGAAGTCCCACTTGGGAAGGAGACCCCGTGGCCTGCTTCAGACCACCTGTAGATGGAGGCCCATCCTGGGGGGAGGCAGTTATGGGCCAGCATGTTGTGCAAACCTGGGGAATTGGGGCTATTTATTAAAGCAGGGAGCCCTGTAACTCCAAGAGGGCTTCAGAGCAAAGGGGGCACACAAAGCACACCAGTCGCCCCCCCCCCCAGGCACAGGGAAGTGGCGATTCAGCTGAAGGACACCCAAAGGCCAGGGAACTGAGGCCAAAGGCCAACTCACGTGCCGCCCAGGGCATTTCACAGCCCTCCCTGGTGGAGCCAAGGCCCAGCCGAACCCGCATCTTCTTTCTTGATGTCCAAGATGGATGTCACTTCACTACCAACCCCCACAACCTCCGTCCCTGTGGGGTCCCAAGCAAGCGACCAAGGGCAACCCTGAAGAATCCCAGACCAAGGTGTCTGATGTACAGCAGCTTTATTAAAAGGGGGGAGGGGGAGGGAAGGAAGGCAGAGACCGGCGGCTTCACGGAGGGCTGGCTGAAGCCCAGCAGCTGCACAAGAGGCAGGTTGTCCACAACCTCTGGGGGGGGGGGGGAGGAGAGGGAGGAGAACCTGCCAGGCTGGAAGAGGCTTCTGAGCTTGGCTTCCCAAATGGGAGAGGCAGTTTTCTCAGCAGCCACACAACTACCACGTGTCTCTTTCGGCGGCTTTGCTGTTCCACTGATTCATTTGAGAAAACGTGTCACAGGATGGATGGACTGCAGAAGGCATTTGATGGCTGCAGCTGTGCAGGTCGCCCTGTTCCCCAGAATGCTTCTCCCCACTTGGGGTTCTGAAGGGACAATCAGACGGTGCAGCTGGGGAGGCACCCTGGCATCAACCTGGCACAGGACAGGTGTGCAGCTAGTAAAGCTCATTGGTTGAGCAGCCGATTGCCACTTTCCCCTGCCCTCTGCTTTCAGATGGGGGGGAGACACACATGAGAAGATTCAGGGGTCCATCATACAAGTGTTCACAACATAAAGGAGGGCTTGCAGTGCGAATATTGGGGGTCAGTTTTGCAACTTCTGTCCTACTTAATGTATGTGATGTTCCATTTCTGTGGACGTTCTGCCACATACTTTAGAGCAACTATCTCTACCGGAACTGAAGCAGCACTAAAAATAATTTTTGAATAGGAGAAAGAATATTTCCTTGGTGAGATGAGCAGCTGAGAAAAACTAACATGGGCAAGTTGTCTTTTTTAAGCGCCACAGCATAGGCCAACTTTGCAAAGCTTTTTACCCCAGGAGGAAGGCTTTCCACGCAAGCATCCCATCCTGGACACATACGAGGGTTTCTCAAAGACCCCAAAGGAAAGAAAGGCAATTTAATGTGTTATGGTTATTCAGAATTAAACCTGTCAGTGAATAGTTTAAAATACTGTGCTAACTGCTTTCTATTGGGAAATTGGTGTGTGTGTGTGTGTGTGTGTGTGCTTAGATTCCTGTCATAGGATTGACGAGAACTTTTTCTAGCAAGAAAAAAAGCCACTCTTCCTTGAGAGCTTGCGTTGAATCCCTGGGCGCAGAGTTTGGGAGAAGGATGTCCACTCCAAGCAAGCAGACTGAACAGGGCGCACTTGAAATTAGGCTGGCTATTTATGGGAGCTGTAGTCCTGGGGAAGGCTACCCTCGCAGAGACCAAGAGTCTCCTAGCCCAGCTCAGAGGATGCCGGAGTGTTTGCACACAAGACCGGAAGTCACCTCAGGCGATGAAGGGTGGGGCATGACACACAGCCAAGTGACAGATGGTGAAAAGCAAGGGAAATGCTTTTGCTACGCACTGCTGCTCCTCCTACTCTTCCCCCCAGCCTAGCCAGAGTACGAAGCCATCCAGACAATCCTCCCTGTTCACTTGGACACCTGGTGGATGGCATGAGCCAGGTAAGCCACGTTGCTCGAGGTGAGACCTGCAACGGAGATGCGGCCATCCTTGGTCATGTAGACGGAGAATTCTTTGGTTAACCGTTCCACCTGGAAAACAGAAGGTTCAGTTCAGGGGGAGGCCTTCCCAAGGCCCACCCTGAAAGCCCAGCAATTGTGTCTCCCAAGGAGCCTGGCTGGCTGGCCAAGCAGCAGAGACACCCCCCCCACCCCCCACCCGCTTCCTTCTTTGCTGCAACAAAGGCAGCACCAACATGGGAGGGGAAATCCCTCAGTTATCCTGCGGTTTTCTGGGCATCACCAGCTACATTCACTATTTTAATTTTTCACTAATTTTTATGCTATACTACAGCAGAAGTTATTTCAATACAACATAATCGAAACTAAAAGCCCAGGTGATTCCCAACACCCAAGATTGAGGGGACTTCAGCAAGTTCAAGGAGCATAGCAAGACCATGACCAGGAGGAGGGGGGGGCTCTGTCCTCTGGAGCCTCTGGCCAGCAGGCCAGACACAAAGTTCTCAGTGATTTGACAGGACTGAACCTGGCTCAGAAGCTGATAGGCAACCTGCACAGTTGTTTCAACTGTGAGAAACGCAAACGGGTGTCATTATCTTCTAAGCTTGAACTACATACACACACAAACCTCAGCCTGTACCGTAATAGACTTGATCGAGTCTTGAAAACCAGAGAGGACAGTATACACCTTTTCTTTTAATGTTTTAAAAGAAGAGAGTCTAGACTCTACAGCAATAGAGAGCCAGTTTGCTGCAGTGCTTAAGGTGCCGACCCAAAAATCTGGAGGCTGTGAATTCTAGTCCCACCTTAGCTATGAAAGCCAGCTGGGTGATGCTGGGCCTGTCACCAAGAGACGGTGAGTTTTAGTCCAGCCTTAGAGGCATGTAAGTTTACTGACTGACTTTGGGTTAGTCACTCTTTCTCAGCCCAACCCACCTCATAGGGCGGTTTTGAAGAAAATAAGGAGTGCTGGAAATGTTTGCCGCTTTGAATTATACATATGTGAAAGTAATAAAGGCAGGATATGAATGAATGAATGAGAGAGAAAGAAAGAAAGGGAGAGAAAGAAAGTTGGGCAGCCTCTTAATTTACAAGCCTAAGATCCCCGTTGTAGCCCCTTCATGAAAGCATCTGGGGCTGAGTAGAGATGAAAATAAGGCTCCCCCCTAAAGCAGGGGAGGCAAGCTTCTCGGAAGCCCCCCAGGGTCGGGCTGCTAAATAAAGGGGGCAAAAGGTGAACAGAGCCCAACTAGGGTCAAGGCAGACAAAAGGCTCTGGACGCCCAGCCCACCCCCTTCTTACCTGTTCCGGCTTCAGTCCCGTGAAGCAAAACATGCCGATCTGATCCGTGATGTGCTGCCAGTTATGAGAAGAACCTTCCTTCTTCAGATTGGCCACCAGTTGGGTGCGCATGCCGATAATGCGGTCGGCCATTCCCTTCACCTCTGCTAGCCTGCCCAGAGAAGCCAGAAAGGGTGCTCAGCAGCAGGGAGAGCAGGCCCACCACTACCACCCAGGCCCTCCCCGTCCTGCTCTCCGTGACCCCATCTCAGAACCCAGAGGGAGAAGCAAGCTGACTTGGAAAGAGGCCTGATTTCAAGTGGAGGCATTTCCATTAAGGACAGAATACTTGGCCCTCAATTCAGAGTCGGACTGCTCTGCTTTCCCAGGGTGAAGGAGATTCAAAAGGCATCTATGTCACTTGACAAGGTCACCCCCACCTCTGGCCCATCCTGGCACTCCCTTCAAAACCTCTGCAGTTATGCCAGGAGCAGCCCAGCACATGATGCTGCACTAAGACGCTTTGGCCCCAGCAGCATTCAGTCCCGAGAGGATCTCGCCCGAGGTCCACCTACACAAAGGCTTCTGGCTCCAAAGCAGAGCAAAGCCACAGCTAAAGCACAGAAGACAATCCGGCCTCTGCTCTGCCTCCCAGGACCCTTACCATTCCTTTCGCAGATCAGGGCTGTTTAGGATAATGGAAGCTATCCGAGCCCCATTGATGGGGGGGTTGGAATACATGGGACGGATCAGGATCTTGAGCTGGGACTCCACTCTCTTGGCTTCTTCGGAATCCTTGCAAATGACAGTGAAGGCGCCCACACGCTCCCCTAGACAGAGGCCAAGTTGAGTGTGGACCCCTCCTCGCTACAACAGCAACACCACCCAGGCACCCCCCCCCCCTTGCAGCCTCTCTTGCTTCCTTCCCTGGCCCTGTTGACTGGACAAACCCCCGACATAGTCCTATCCTGAAGACCATCATTCTCCGAGTCATTTCTTCAAGATGGAGGGTTCAGCCCTGCCACAGCCATAGAAGAGCTCCAAACCCTTCCTCCCCCCCACCCCCCCAAACAGCAGGAGGCCTGCTGGTGTGTGAACGCACAGAAGTCCAACTCCCTTTCCTGGTCTATTACACACGAGGAGCTAAACCTTCTTGCAAGGAGATGGGAGGACAGGGCAGCTAGGACGGCTCCGGTTCAAGGCCTGGGCTCAAAGGCGCACCTCCCCTGCGTGACCTGCCCAGAGGCTTGGGCACTGCAGCCAAGGCAGAAGCAGGCCCTGCCAGGTGAAAGTCTTGGCCATCTTTTCCCACAGTGACAGCTGCTGGTGCCAGGCCAGCCCCAAGGGAGAGGGGGGAACTTGGTTTAGTTGCATCCTCCATTCTGGGGTGGGGGCAGCATTTACCATGCTGTAGATACCCAGCCAGTTTGGTTATTGTTGGAGGGATTTATTGAGCCCTCCTAGGAACGACCCAATTTAGCAGGTGGAGAAGACCCCAATGTAGCTCTTGACTGGGTGCTGCCATACCCAGAACTGGACCAGATGGCATGAACTGCCCAGCAGGCAAAGCCCCTGCACCCTCTGTGCATCAAGCAGGCTCTTGCTAGCCACCGTTTCTGGGAGCAACCCAAGAGGGAACCCCCCTTCCCTCAGAGGTGGTGTAAAGTCACGGCATCCCCATTTTTCCTGGGGACACCCCAGAAACTCCCCTTTCTAGCCTTTCCTTGAGGTCTTGGGGGGAAGAGAGAAAAGGCTTACCGTAGAGGCCCATGTTCTTGGCGTATGACTGGGAGAGTACAATGTTAATGCCTTGCTCAATGAAGTGACGGACGGCCCATGAATCTCGGTTTATGTCCCCGCTAGCAAAACCCTGATAGGCCATGTCAAAGAAGGTGAAGAGGTTCCTTTTCTGGAAAAGAGTTTCCAAGGGTGGCCGCTGAAGCAGAACACCCAGCTGCCGGCCCTCCATTTGTACAATGGGTAGCTCAATAAGCCACCTGAGGTTTTCATACAAACACCCCCCCAAAACAAAAAACCCCACCCCCCAATGCCCTGAAATGTGTAACACACAAGCATCTGATGCACGCAACTCAATACTGAAAAAAAAAACCAAAAACGCAAGAAGGCTGAAGGTCATTATAGCATTGCCAGCCATGTCCTCATGGTTTCATTACATTTATTAATTAGCAGAATAAGTAACTCAGAGTGGTGTGTAAAATAATAAATGATACATAATAACAATCATCAACGTGAACAAAAGGTGGCCACCTTCACCACACCCACAGTATCAAAGCAAGGTTTCGTGGTGAGGCAGTGGTTAGAATGCAGTATTGCAGGCTAATTCAGCTCACTGCCAGGAGTTCGATCCTGACTGGCTCAAGGTTGACTTGGCCTTCCATCCTTCTGAGGTGGGTAAAACAAGGAGCCAGATGGTTGGGGGCAAGAGGCTGAAACTTAGAGAGTGCTGTAAAGCACTGTGAAGCACATGTACGTCTAAGTGCTATTGCTATTTCCAGAAGAAGGAAACCCATCTCCAGGGCAAGATACTCTTGAAAGCTGAGGCTATCCTCCATCCCCGTGTCATATGGGCAGCACCCCCTAGCAGCCCTTTTGCCGACTCTTTTTGGAGAAGGCAGTCCCTACGGCTGCTACTGGCACACCAGCCACCGCTGGACACAGCTTCCACCTGCAGCTTCAGCAAGATCTCCCTCTTTCCAAATCCCACTGCAACAGCTCTGCCTCTCACAGGCTTACTCTGAGCTTGTTTCTTCCCATTAATTCCTTCACACCTTCCAGCTACAAGCTCAGCACCTCCATAGCAACCCGGACCAGAGTAGCGACACAGGGCATTATTAGCTTATTGATGATCTCTCCCAGGAAAGGCTAAACCGTGAAGGGAGAGAACTGAGACTTGCAATTCCCCCCACTAGAGCCCCAGGTGCTCGACTTTCCCAAACAACCGCCTGGAACCAGGCAGGAGCAGAACTACTCCATCTCCACCTTCCCAGGACCCTAAGACCATCCCCATTCTCAAACATTGCTGAGAAGTCCCAACAAGACAGAGAAGCCTGGTCTGAATCCTGATTGAAAGGGATCCAGACAATCTGCATCCTCAAGGCTCCTCTGCAGCCGATTCCCTACTGTTTTTCAGTCATTTTCCTCCAAACACGGAAGTTGGAGACTGCCCAGAAACTGAGCAACATGCAGAGGAACATGCAGAGGAACACACACCATATAGGCCTGAAGACGGGTAAGTATTTGGACTCCACCACATTCATATCTGGGTCTCTGCGTTACTACTCTAGCTGCCTCTTTACTCCCACCGTTTCTGTAGCTCCACTGAAGATCAGGGAGTTGGATCAGTGACCACCTGGCCCTGGCTTAGCTATTCAGCAATGCAATCAACCAGTCGGGAGTTCTCCAATCAGAGGTCCTTGAAACTTGTTCTGAAAGCACCATATATTGAACAAAACAGCTTGTTTTTCCCCAACAACTTTCCTTCTACACCTTCAGAGGCCGAAAATGTGGCCACTGGACCACAAGTGGGTCAATGGCAAGTCCCACGTGGTCCAGGATGCTCCCATCCCACAGGCTTTTCAACTACCACCGCCCTTCCCCACCCACCCACTTCCCTCCTTCAGCCACTAACAGACCTCTTCTTCTCTGCCTCTTCCTGAAGGGGGAAAAGGATTATGTTTCATAGTTAGCTCTAATAATTCAGAAAAGGCAAATGTTTGCCGTTTCTTGGATAAGATAGAAAAAAAATCCCAAATAACCATCTTATCCCCCCACCCCAAACTAATTTTGTTAGCAGCATGAGCTGCAAACTTTGGTCTCAAGTTCAAAGCATCCTTTTAAAGTTGTACTTTGAAAAAGCTTCCCCTTGTAAAATAAAATATTAAGAACAATGTGAAAAATAGATATAAATGTAAAAGAAAAGCCATTTTTAGGTACAAAAAGAAAATTAAATTGTAAAGTAAAAATCAAGACGCCCTGCCCTTTGCTTGAGTGTGACCCTCCAGTCTCTGAGAGCGGCTACTACATTCTCACAGATATGGCCAGCCAACTACATCTTTAAAAAAACCCAAATCCCAACATAATTAGAACCAAATGAAACATCCGTTTCCCCTACATCCTACAGGGCCCAAAGGAGCACAGCCAAACCCCATAAGGGCTGAAGGGAGACTCCTGCCTGGGCCCAGCACTCACCTTCACCGCTACCGCCAGCTCCTTCCATTGCTCTGGACGAGGGTCCACTCCAGTGGGGTTGTGAGCGCAGGCATGGAACAGAATAATGCTCCTTTCTGGAATTTTCTTTAAAAAAAAAAAAAAAAGAGGATGCAGGGATAAGGCATGGATCACAATCCCCTTAAATAAAAAGTCATTTCCCCCATCACAAAACATGGCAAACCCCTCTTCTCATTGTTGTACTTTCCTGCATCGGATAAAAGAGCCCCTGCCTACGGAACGAGCCTTCCACGCATCATCTTGGCTTTTTTAAAAGTGGCTACAGACTTCAGCTTCAATCAGCCTTGCCTCACACTGGGGCTTTCTGGGCTACATTTTTCCGCACGTGTGATCCTCCCACCATATCATTACACCATTAGTGTAAACTTACAGAAATGTCTTCCAAAGCTCCAGTGAAGTCGAAGCCGCACGTTTTGGGGTCATAGTAACGATAGCTTTGTAGCTGCATTCCGGCATCTCTGAAAATGGGGGTGTGATTCCCCCAGGAAGGCTTGGGGAGGAACACGTCACGGCTGGAGGTGAAGAATCGTTGCTAAACAGGAAGAAAGGGGAGGCAGCTGAGTTGGAGCTTGTAGATGGCTCAACGAGCCCTATTCTCTACATTTAAAGATTTTAAATGAGCACTCACCAAGAAGTTAGCGCCAACCCTTAAAGACCCAGTTCCAGAAATTGTCTGTACCGTAACATACTGAAAGGATGCAGAGAAGGCACATGAGAAATCCAGATACCAACAAGGAAAAAGAGAGATTGTTGTAGCTTAGAAAATACTGAGCTGCTCTTTAATTTTGCAGCCAAAAACTTTAAAGAAGCAGGAAATTGGAGCCCAAAATCCACTTTCCCCCAGAGCTAACAGTTACAAATTTGGAGAAAGGAAGTCCCAGAAAAATCCACAGGGCCACAAGTTTTATACCTCTGCTGTGAGGGTAGTCACACTCAACCAACTGAAAAAAACCATTGCAATTTTCAACTGCAGTGATACTTTTGTGATACTAGAGAGCAGCAACTGAGCAGAGCGAAGCTAGTCACAACGAAATTTGAGGCCAGACAGCCCCTTGCCTGGCATTATTTAATTTGTGCAATGGGTGGGATTGCAAGATTTCAGTGGGGAATGTGAAAATTGAAACCACTCTTGAGATACAAGCAGCTAAGTGTTAATCTCCTAGTTGGGTTCCCAACTTACCTAAGGAAGACGTTTATTTAGGGCTAATTCTACTACTTGCACATTATGTGATTAAATTAACTATGCTTCTTTGGGATAGCCACAGTATATCTTCTTCTGGACAGTCACTGTGAGCATGTTTTGAGGAGAGATCAAGAGATCACATTAAACTGTAGGATTGATCCGTAGTGGCACATCCAAGCCAAACATCAAGAAAATGTGGAGTTTCCGTGTTTTCACACAAAACTGCATTTACATGTCCCACATATTACCTTCCAACAAATGGAATAAAAGGAGATGGTTCACCTGCTGAAACACTGCCTCTCTGGGACCCAGAATCTCCAAGTGTTTTCAAAAGATGCATTGTCAGCATTGTGGGTTATACAGTTACTTTCACCTTTTCCAACAGAGCAATTGGAGGTGACTGATTTCAAAGGCTCAGCTAAAGCCTCTCCAGAAGTCAACTCTTCATCCACAAACGATCCAAATCTTGCACAGCAAAGACAGCTTCTGATATAAGAACCTCTGTCTGAATGCACTTGATAAATATTTCATTTGGCTCCTTACCCGGCCACTTTGTATAACCTCATTTGTTTCTCCCAAAGCCAGTTCAGCTGATGCCTTGTTGAAGTCTGCTAGCCCAGATATTGGCAAATATTCCTTGTCCATCTTCTTAGCAGCTATCTGGGCTTCTGCCTAGACCATAAAGATATTCAATTTACTTATTGATTTCTCCCGCCTGTAAATTGGAAATATTCACCCAATACTGTTCCTAGATTACTATTCTAAATAATGCAGGGTTTCAACAGGAAGGAGAAGGAAGTTTGTAGGATTATGAATATGGTGTAAAGAAAGAATTAGTCAAATAGTTGAGAGCTTGAACAGTAATCACTTTTCTAGCTCAGGTGCGTTTTGCTACAGCCATTACTCATTCCCTTGGCTAGGCTTGCCTTCAAGTGGCCAATACTTACCTACCTGTGGTTACTTTCCTGACATTTTCGGTGCAGAAAAGGCAAACACCTAAATTCAGATTGTCCTGCCCCCTTCTTACATCTGTAAATTTGTTCTCTGAACTGTCTTTGTTAATCTTGTTAATCTTTTCTGAGAGAGCAAGATCCCTCAGAAAAGATGAACTGTCACTTATTTAATGCCAAGCCCGCATCCCATGGATAGTTCACTCATTTACATTTACATTTTGGCTACTGCAACATACAAACACCAAACCCTGGTGCTGCTTCAGCAGTTTCTTAATAGGCAGATTGTCCATTTAATCAAGCCATTCCTCCACTCTCATTCGGGCTTCTGCAGCTCTTCAGTCAGAGAGTTCCTGCTGCTAAAAGACGCGGGCAAGATGGAGCCAGCCAGCCACTCGGCGTCTCTGGATTGGATCCCATCAGTAAAGGCTACAATCCTCACCCATCATGCCCCCTTCAGCCATTCCACAGGCAGGAGAGGGAGGGAGGGAGAGTTTGAGAGAAGCTGCAGCTGCTCCCAGGTCCTCAAACTTCCCTCTGGGCCCCATCAGAGCTGCTGGCCGGTCTATGGGCAACGGGGCCAAGGCAGAGGCCGTCCAAAGGCAGCCTGACCCAACCGCCCCACCGAAGCCCCCGGGGTGGGGGGATCCGAGAGGAGGCCGCTTACTTTGCGGACGCAGGTCAAGACGTGGGGCTTCCCGTGGTCGTCCCGGTAAGCCCCGACTCCCAGGTTCATCTTCTTGGCGCTGCCGTCCCTCTTGAAGGCCTCCGTCACCCCCAGGATCGGGTCGGGGGGGCCCATCTCCACGTGAGCCCACCAGGAGCTGCAGCGTCCAGGAACGGGAGGTCAGCCGCGCAGGGGCCGCCGCCGGAGGAAGCCCAGCTCTCGCCCCCCCGGCCCCGTCCAGGCTCGCGCGGGGCAAAGAGGTTGCAGGGAGGGGCCCGCCGCCTTCCCCCAGGGCCGCCCCCGCCCGAACACCAGGGGGGCGAAGGCCGAGAACGGCCTCCGGAAGCGCCGCTTAAGGCGGGAACCAGGCCGACTCTCGCCGCCATGGGGCGCCGCAGAAGCGGGGCGAGGCTGGGCCGCGACGCGCTAGACCGGAGCGGCGGGACCCCCGTCGGGCGAGAAACCCCGCTCGCTTCCCCCCCCCGCCCGCGCGCCTCCGCTCCAAGGGCACCGAGGCCGCCCGCGAGGCCGCCAATCGGAGACCGGCCAGGCGCTCCCGCCCCCCGAGCCGCCCAATCACGGGCGCCCTCCTCGCCGCGATCCCGCGACGGGGTCCGCCGAAGGACAAAAAGGGGTCGCCCGGCTTCGCCTCTCGGCCGCGTTCCCAGGTGCCGACGCCGTTACCTGGCTCGGACCGCGAGGGCGGCCACGCGGGGAGGCAGGAGCGAGCGGCCACCGGACCACAGGAGCGCCATGGCAGCGGAGCGGGCGAAGGGATCCTGCGGACCTGCTGCTTCCCGGAGTCGGAAGGGGCGGGGCTTAAACTCCTCGGGCGGAAGTCTCGCGGTCACCGGGTCCTTTCGAGGCGCTTCTCGACGTCCCGCGCATGCGCCGTTCATTGCGCTGCCGTCGCGCTTTGCCGGCGGGGACGGGCTCTGTCTCAGCGGGGGATGCTGAGGCCGACGGCGGGCCCGGTGCGGCCGGGTCAAAGAGAGCCCGCGTGGCCGCCGGAGGGCCGAAGCCCGGAAGCGGCCCCGCTTCTCCAGGAAGCCCGCGGTCGGCAACGACTGGCGGAGCAAAGCCCACCTCAAGGGAAGCCCGACCCCTCGGGAGAGCGCAGGCAGGAGGATGGTCTCTTGGGCCTTACGAGGCTTCCGTCGGGGCTCCCGCCGTCAGGTTTGTGGAAACCAACTAGGGAGCCCGTCTTCGCCACTGGAGAGGCTGCACGCAGGTCCCGCTCTAGGGAAGGGATTTCTTTCGCTAAGCGCCCCGTTGAGGTCCTTCGTACGCTGCGCTCCCTTCCTACTCGGAAGACGACCCATCGGCCTTAATGGCCTCAAGCTGGTTGAGAAAACGACATGGCGGCAATAGCTGAGAATACGGGACCTTTTCCAGATGGAACCCAAACTAGGTTGGCTGCCTTTGTTGATCAGCTGGAGCGGCCCCACGAAAGGACCGTCCACCAGCCTCGGATCGTTCTGATCACGGTGTCCCTCTGGAGTCTGGACCGTCCGTGAAGGTTGGGATTGGGGAGCAGTGCACTGTGGTGGCCCTCCTGGCTGAATAGGCGATTCTGGCAGGTGGCTGGGGAGGGAGGGGGGCTCCTCAGGCTCTCCGGTGTGGGGTGCCACCATGCTTGACATCTGCCAAGGTGAGATTGATTGATTGATTGATTGATTGATTGATTATATTTCTATACCGCCTTTCTCCCGTAGGACTCAAGGCGGTGTACAGTCAAGAAAAATATAGACACACAAACATCATAAAATTGCTAATTAAAATTATTACTTAGTTTGGTCAATTAAAGAAAACCCAGAATTAGATCACATTTAAAAAATCATTCACATGTTTGTATGTTTAGCCCCGCCTCTTGGAACATCAGGGTCTTGAGGGCACGGCGGAAAGCACAGAGATCAGGGATATTACGTATCTCTGGGGGCAGTTCATTCCAAAGGGTTGGAGCCCCCACAGAGAAGGCCCTCCCCCTGGGAGTCGCCAGTCAACATAATTTGACTGACGGTACCCTGAGTAGTCCCTCCCTGTGAGAACAAACTGGTCGGTGGGAGGCTATTGGTGTCAAAAGACGGTCTCGTAGGTACCCAGGTCCTAAGCCATGGAGCGCTTTAAAGGTGATAAATAACACCTTGAATCGCACCCGGAAGACCACCGGGAGCCAGTGCAGCTCGCGTAGGAGAGGTGTTACATGGGCATAACGAGCTGCACCCTTAATCACCCGTGCGGCTACGTTCTGGACCAGTTGGAGCCTCCGGGTGCTTTTCAAGGGGAGCCCCATGTGGAGAGCATTACCGTAGTCCATACGGGAGGTAACTAGGGCATGAGTGACCGTGTGCAAGGCGTCCCAATCCAGAAAGGGACGCAACTGGCGGATCAGGTGAACCTGATAAAAGGCACCCCTGGTCACGGCCGTCAAATGATCTTCTAAAGATAACCGTGAATCCAGGAGGACACCCAAGTTGCGGGCCCTCTCTGTGGGGAGTAAGATCTCATCCCCTATTGTCAGTGATGGTACCAGCTGACTATACCGGGATGCCGGAAGCCACAGCCACTCGGTCTTGGAGGGGTTGAGTCTGAGCTTGTTTCTCCCCATCCAGATCCGCACGGCCTCCAGGCAACGGGACATCACAGCAAGGGCATCATTGGGGTGGTCTGGGGTGGAGATGTATAGCTGGGTGTCATCAGCATACTGATGAACACTCACCCCAAAACCACGGATGATCTCGCCTAGCGGTTTTACATAAATGTTGAACAGAAGGGGTGAGAGGACTGACCCTTGCGGCACTCCACAAATAAGGTGCCTCGAGGTCGACCTCTGCCCCCCTGCCAACACAAACTGTGAACGGTCAGAGAGGAAAGAGGAGAACCACTGAAGCACAGTGCCCCCTATTCCTAACCCCTCCAGCTGGTGCAATAAGATACCATGGTCGATGGTATCAAAAGCCGCTGAGAGATCTAATAGGACCAGGATAGAGGAGCAACCTCTGTCCCGAGCCCTCCAGAGATCATCCACCAACACGACCAATGCCGTTTCCGTGCTGTATCGTGACCTGAAGCCCGACTGGATCCAGATAGACAACTTCATCCAGGTATCAGGGTAGTTGTTGCGCCACCACACTCTCAACAACCTTTGCAACAAAGCGAAGATTGGAGACTAGACGATAATTTGATAATATAGCCGGGTCCAGGGAAGGCTTCTTGAGGAGGGGCTTCACAACCGCCTCTTTCAAGGCGGCGGGAAAAACACCCTCACTCAGAGAAGCATTTATAATCCCCTGGAGCCAGCCTCGTGTAACCTCCCGGGAGGCCAGTACCAACCAGGAGGGACACGGGTCCAATAAACGTGGCAGCGTTAAGCTTGCCCAGAATCCTGTCCACGTCCTCAGGAGCCACAGAGTCAAACTCTTCCCAGATAACGCTCTCAAGACCTGCCCCTGTCTCCTCCCCTGGATCTACCCAATCCAGGCCTTCCCGAATCTGAGCGACTTTATCATGCAGGAATTGTACAAAATCCTCAGCTCGACCCTTTAAGGGATCTTCCCGTACCCCCACCTGAAATAGGGAGCGGGTCACCCTAAACAGCGCGGCTGGGCGGTTCTCTGCAGATGCAATAAGAGCGGAGAAGTAGCTAGACTTCGCCGCTCTTATCGCCACTAGGTAGGTCTTAATATAAGATCTCACCTGTGTTCGGTCAGATTCAGATCGGCTTGTCCTCCAATCGCTCTCCAGGCGTCTTTTCCGACGCTTCATCTCTCTCAGCTCCTCGGAAAACCAAGGCGCTAGACGAGATCGGCATCGGGTCAGAGGCCGCAAAGGCACGACGCGATCCAAGGCCGCAGTAGCCGCCCTGTCCCAGGCGACCACCAGGTCCTCAGTCGAGTCGTGAGCCAGAGTCTCAGGAAATGGCCCCAGCTCCATCAGGAACCTTTCAGGGTCCATCAGGCGCCTGGGACGGAACCATTTGGTTGGTTCCATCTCCCTGCGGTGGGTGGAAGTGACTTGAAAGTCCATGTGAAGGAGAGAATGATCAGACCATGACAAGGGCTTGATGTCTATATCCCCTATTCTTAGATCATTCAGAGACAAAAATCAAGTCCAGAGTGTGATTCCCCAAGAGGGTGGGGCCTTGAACTACCTGGGTCAGGTCCATGGCCGTCATGGAAGCCATGAACTCCCGAGCCATCTCCGACATCTCACCAGCGGATGGCAGGTTAAAATCCCCCATAACAATAAGTCTGGGGGTTTCCACCGCTACCCCGGCTATAATGTCGAGCAGCTCAGGCAGGACCGCTGTTACGTGGCAGGGAGCCAGGTACGCAATCAGTAGGCCCATCTGAATCCCGCGACCCCACTTCACAAGGAGGGACTCGCATCCGGCTATCTGAGGAACAGTGGCCTCCCTCGGGCAAAGACTTTCTCTAATGATTGCTGCCACTCCCCCACCCCTTCCCTGAGTCCTTGGCTGATGGAATGCACGGAAACCTGGCGGGCACATTTCCACAAGGGGAACTCCTCCCTCCTGGCCTAACCAGGTCTCCGTAATCCCTGCCAGGTCAGCACCCCCCTCTGAAATAAGATCATGAATGAGGGGGGCTTTATTTACCACTGACCTGGCATTACATAACATCAGCCGTAGACCCAGGGTCTGAGACTCTGAACAACCCGGGAAACGAGCAGTGCTTTGGGGGTCGGAGTGAGCAATCGCTCGTAAACAACGAGTGTGCACTCCCGAAACATAATATGGCCCCCTGCAGCCGTCATATCTGCCCCTCCCACTTACTATACTAATGCCCATCGCTTCATCCCCCTGCATCCTTGTCAGATTTCTGTCCCCATCCTCCCCACCGTGATCATCAGACCCATTACCCCTTTCAGTGGATTTATGGATCCCCCCAGATCCATTCCCACAATCCCTCCCAGAACCCCTTAAAATAGAACTTAAAGATTTATCTAAAAACCCCCAAAGCCGTCGGTTTTTTGCAAGCCACCTCTCAGGGTTCCAAAACCCGTCCTCAAGGGCGGCCCTTGATAACTGAGAGGGCCAGACATGCGAGAGGGGGGAATCTCGCAGTGCAAGGAGCTCCGCAGTTGAATACATCAAAGATAGGAGCGAGTTGAAGGAGATGAAGGATCATTTTCTTCTAAGAGTGTTAGAGATGGTTAAGACAGGTAATTTAAAATAAGGGAGGAAATAGATGTTAAAGGGAGACCGGTATGTTACAAATGTCAATACATCGGAACATCATCGCCCTCTCACGACGATGGGAAGTCTTGTGGTTGTAGTAAGTCCATCCAAAGGAGGTGGGGGTAGAGGTCTCAAAGGGTCGTCCTCTCACAGCGACCAAAGCATTTGAAACAAACAAAGAGAAGGTGGTCTATCTCCCCATAATCCAAGACTCTCGATGTCTGTATCTCCTCCAGTCCTGATACCAGCGATGGCCGAGGATTAGATCAAAAAAGTAAGAGCCACTGGACAAAGAATTTAGGGTTAAATAATCAGGGTAATCTTGGGGGAATAGGTGGTAAATAAAGCTGCAGATCGATCTAAGATTGCAAGTTAACGCTGAGTGGTCGTAATAGACCTAGATCTGATAAAGGAGAGAGGGACAGTTGAGGGGGAGAGTAAGTCATCATCTCCAGTTTGTAATCCTCAGTCCCTATCCATCACCTTGCTCAGGCTACTTAGTTCAATTAGTTTAGTAAGTCCTCAGAGTTTCAAGAAAGAGGAGTGCAACAGATCCCTAGAGGTTGAAGGGATCCTAACATTTATAGCCTTTGCAGCATTGCCCTCTCCTCTATTAACAACGAGGGCTTCCTTGCAGCCTCCTGGTGTTGCCGTCGCTGCCATTAGCGCCATTCCCCTCGCCATTGTGGTAACCCCCCTTGCCGTAGACATCATCGCCGCTGTTGCTACATGCAGCGCCTATTAGCCCAGGCATCATCATCAACACCCTATCCGGAGTCGCTGTTGCCACCGTCTCGCCAACCATTTCATCAGCTGTATTAGACTCAGTGGTTGACCCGGTCGTGACAGCCAGGCTTTGATGTTGACATCCTCCCCACCGCCCTCAGTCTTTTTACCGACAAACAGCTGATCTTCGGGCTCGCCTCAGGTTTTATCCTTGGGCTCCATCCACAGCTCTATTGAGCCGAAAATACCTCAGCTTGCTGGGAGGGGGGTCTGTGGATGGTTAATTGACCCCCACACTCTTGAAAATGTCGAAACATCTCCCTCCTAGCCTCGGGGTTTCAGCTCTGAGCTGCCATTTTGTTTTTGAGATGAGGATTCCTCAATCCTTTGATACCAAGGAATGCATCTCTACTTCGGGCAATTTTCTGGATGGGCATCTGGAGGCTGTTAGGACCTGGGTGGGGAGAAATAGACTTGAGACTGAATCACAGCACGACAGAAGAGCAGTGTATTTGGAAGTCTGTTGATTCAATTACAATCTTAGCTTTGGTCCTAGACATGATGGTGCCAAGAAATGATCTCTTCCCAAGGACTTCATGTAAACAGGAGAGAATTAGGGTAGAATTACATAATTCTAGAATCAAAATGCAGTTCTAAGTAACTTGCATCACCACAAGGTTTCCACAAGGTCTCTAGTTTCAGTAATTTCCAGAAAACTTTGGGGTAACCTCACTTCAAATGGGGCTGTTCCAAAATACACAGAAAAGCACCATTCTCTGGCCTCATATTGATCTCATAGAAAAGGATGGCAGATGGCGACTGTTGGCAGTTTCTCCAACACCAATGAGTTGGATCAATGAATTCTGCTTGGAGATGGTGACCCTGAACATCCCAAGTCCCTAGGTGAAGTTTGTGAACTGAGAGAGAAAAGGGCCATCTGGGGATGTGAATCCGGAGTATGCGGGCTCTGCAGGAACAGCCTTTTGGCTCTTCTTTCAAGTCTACTCTTGTTTATTTCTCAAAAAAGTAAGCTTTTACAATGACGGATATCGGTGTTAATAGTAAGACAAATAGAAATAAAAATAAATTATGCAAAAAAAAAAAGTTCCATTCCCCACTATCCTGTCAGAGCTGAAGAAGCTTCTTGGATGACAAGCGAAACATCTTCAAAGAAAAAACAAAGTCCAGCTGCCTCCTGAAAAAGCACCTTTGGAACAAACATGACCTAGATGACAGAGAATATCTAGAGACTTTTAGAAAAAAGGGTAAATTTATAAATGCTCTAGAGAATATCTGATGCTACTTCATTGTATCGTCTTTCTTGTTTGCTTTTAGCTCTGATTCCCCCCCCTTTTTTTTATCCTCCCTACGCTATAATAGTTTGTATCTTTGTTTTTAAATCTTTTAATAAAATCACACACCCCAGCTGTTCTGGTGTTAAGATTTCAGAATGGCTGGGAGGGAAACAGGAAGCATTATTGCTATTTTGAATACCTCTCAGCTTCTTAACAGCCCTGCTGGAGCAGCCCTGAAGAAAATACTTGGTAGAAACAATTTAGTCACAAAAGAACCAGGTGAAAAAAATGCAGTCTTCCTCTTGGTGGCCACCAGAGCAAGTCTGCCCAGTTGTTTTTTTTAATGTGGACAGATGTGTCCCTTTCCAAACGGAACTCTAAGCTGCAGCCCCTCACCTTTTTCCTAATTGGCTACAGAGATTTGGAAATTGGGCTGATGCTGGAGACAGACTTGGCTGGGGGCCAGTTTCCTATTTATTTGTGGTTAGGATACATTCTGGAGAAGCCAAATGGTGCAAGGACTTCGCCTCTGGGCTATGGGTCTGGCTCTGAGGGCCATCAACCCCAGTGTGTCCCATGAGACCCCAAATCAAAGTCAGCACTTGGCATTGTGAAGATCTGCCAGACCTGGTCAAATCTGAGAAGCTACAGCAGCACAAAATAGAGCAGCTGGTCCAGGCCCAGCCCAAAAGATTTTGGGAAGCCCAGCAGATGAAGCCCAGCAGTTGGCTACTTCTGTCCATGGAGGGTGTGCATGTGCTGATGCAATGTCTTCTCAAAAACACACAAACAAAACAGCCCCCAGGGCAGCCACAAAGACCTTAACCATCCTGTCCTCTGCAGGGCTGAGAGCCAACACTCAGTTATCCCCCACAAATGGCCAGTGCAGGGTAAGCCATCTGAAGCGAGGGGGAAAGGAAGCTCCGGGTTATTGGCAGATGGCAGGCTGGGCATTGAGGGCCAAATCTGCCAGAGATCCATACTCCAAAACATACATGGAGCAGAACAAAACTAAATGAGATCTAAGCTCACTTCATGAATGGAATGTAGGACAACTAGCAGGACTGTCCTGTCAGTGGGAGGAGGGACTATTTTGGGTCTTCTAAACGTGGTACAAACCGGCCCAAGCCAGTCCAGGTCAGTGGGATTCATGGCTAAGTAGGCATGCATAACATCAATACTGAACTCTCTTAATCCTGTTTAATCATATTGGTGTGATTTAATTAATTCTGCATGCCCAGACGTCATGTTTTGAACTATAATCCAGGTTTTAAAAAGGGCTGAGCTGTTTTACAACTACAGAGATCCCCCATTGATTCGAGTTTGCAGGTCAAGTATCGACTTCATGGTGCCCGGCCCAGGCCTTCCTCAGCTGGATCCAAGCGGGCAGATGTGGCAAGGTGTGCAGAAACACTTGGGGGGGGCTTGGACTGGGGGGCTGCTATGAAGAGCCCTCTGCATGTGAGGAAGAGGAGTAGTTTGCAGAATTCCTGCCACCTTTTTAGAGCAGCCTGTGGGGGGATCGTAGGTCAGTCCTCCTGCTACTGGCGATGCACAAGCAGTTTCAGCCATAATAAGCCACCCAGATTCCGCTTTTGTGTTTAAAAGTTGGGGCTGTGTTGAGTGTTACTGGCAGTTTAAATAAGCCCTCCCCCGTCCCCCCAAGCAAGACTGAGACCCTTGGGGCTCCCCAAAGTAGCAAGTTTCTAGGCTGAATTCCACCATAGAGCAGTTTGGGAGAATTTGTAAGGGGGCCCAGCATGTCCCATCCAAAAGCAAATGGGGGGGACGATGACAATATTCCCCCTCCCCACAATGAGGCACCCCCCCCCACCTAGCCTTTTGAAAATAAATGGCTCTGCCTTTTCACTGGGGTGGAGGGTTGTCACGGAGGAGCTGCAGCGTAGGGCTGGCTAGTGCCCACAAAGCCCTCCTGCTTTTTCATAAATTTTACTGTCAAATTTTAACTATCCTTGCTTCCAATTAAAATTTTTACATTGTTTTTCAAAATTTGGTACATCCATCGATCTTTGAGGGAAAAAGAGATGCTGTCAGAGAAACACCCCCCTTCCCCCAGTATGTACATGAAATCTGTAGGCAAAGGAGGCCTCTGACTTCCAAGCCTTCACGGGAAGCTCAGAAATACTGTATAGGTGTATTATCTATTTATGAAACAATATTTATCTGTACACTTTTCAACCTCCAGCACTCCTTAGTGGAGGAGATCATCCAGTCCTTCACTGGACAAGACAAGGGCTGGAACACAAGTGAGGCTCAAGCAGGGCTGAAACCCCCCATCGTTCTGCTCCTCTGGCTGCCGTCTCCCTAGTGCCCGTTCAGCTCCTTGCCCTTCTTCTTCTTGGCCTTGGCCTTGAGGCAGCTTCTCCCACCTGGCTCTTCTCTGTAGCAGCCTGTTTTGCTTCTTTTGTGTTTCTTGACTTGCGATGAGGGCTGTGGGTCAGGGCAGCCACTGGGGGCCATCCCTGGTCCATCCTTCTGGACAGAACTAGCGAAGAAAGCCTTTTCCTGCTCTTCTAGCCGGGCGAGCTTTGCCCTCATCGTGATGCCGTGCCGAGCGCCCCTGGAGAAGCAGCAAAAGGGAGACGTGAGGCCACTCAAGCTGCCAGAGTGCGGAGCCCACCAGCCCTGCCTGGCAATAACACAGGAGGGGCCAGAATTAAGGAAGGCTCGTCTCCACCGAAGAGCCACAGGGGCAGGGGGACTGAGCTGTCCTCTCTCGCCCATTTTGTGAGGGAACTTCAGTGGAGGAACTGAAGTAGCCAGGCCAGCATGACAGCCAACCCCACTGGGCAAAACCCACCCACGAGAAAGCCTGTGTCACTAGGACAGAGGCCTGCTCCATCTGTTCAGAGGGTTTGCCTTGTTGCACCGCAACCCATACAGCATCAGTTACAGGGATTTGGCACTTGGTCTTCCCCCGAAAGCTGTGCCTAGCCCCCCACCCCCCACTTGCTCCTCACTTGTGGACTGTTCTTCCCCCACAGGCCTGGAACAACTCCTGGTCAGTCAGCCTGCAAAAGACAGAAGGGGGGGAACCAACTTGGTCAGCATCTGCCTGGCTGGGATGGGGTGGGACAGGAGCCGGGTTTCTCCAGGCCCCTCCTCCGCCTCACCTCCTTGCCATGGAGAGGTCCGGTTTCTCCTCCTGGTCTGCAGAGGACACGGGGTTCATGGGCTCCTCTGTGCCAGATATCAGGGTGGCTGCCTGCAAGGAGGGCAAATCCGGCCAGTCTCTGGCACTGCCCAGGAAAGCTCCAACCCGAGGATCTCCCGTTGCTCCACCACAGCCCCCGTTACCTTCACAAAGCGGCCGTAGAGCATGTTCCCCTCCTGGGCTCGGCATGGCTTTGTCCTTGTGACTGGCCCCTCTCGCTCAGAGGTTTTTCTCACTTGGACCCCATCCTGGGGGAGGAATGGAGGTTCAGAGGTTGGGGGGGGGGCTACGCCCAAACAAGCCTTCCACGTCCTGTCACTTGTGAAAAGGGCTGGAGGTTATTTACCTGCAAAGATGATACTGGTGGAAACCCCAAGGACTTTTGTACACACATTGGCTTGCTGCACAGAAAACAACTGTACACACAGGTCAACAAACGAGACAGCTGTGTTCAACTGCTATGTGTTACCTTCAGCTCAATAAGTCCATTTTCACTCAACAACCAAAGCTTGCAGTCTATGCAGGGGCTTCTGTGTGTGCTGCAGTCATAAAGTATCTGACTTCATGTTGATCTTACTGACCTTTACCTGGGCCCCCAGGGGGACACTCATCGCTGGAGGTGGCTAACAGGATAAGAAGACCTCATCCCCGTCCCGTCCAGCCCTTTGCTCTCTTAGTTTGGTTTTATTATAGTTCTTAATAATATGTTAACATTGTGCTCTCTTAACCTGTTAACTATTTTTACTTGTTTCATAACCTGTAAGCAGCCCAGAGTCACCTTGTAGGGAGATGGGCAGCAAAGAAAACATGAATAGATAAATTCATAAACCTTTGGGTGCTGATCCCTCTCTCACATTAGACTTGTTGACACAGGATCACTCCATGGCTTCAGATCTACAGCTTCAGTGGCAAACTGCCAAACCAAAGCTACCACTATGCCAAGCCCAGCTCGTGCCCCCTTACCTGCTCAGCTTCTACTGTAATGTTGGCAGCAGACGAGTTGAACAGATGGTCCCACCAGTGGTAGGTGAACTCCTCAGCCGAGTCATGCCCCACCTGGGTCAGGAGGAGGCAGGGTCACAGATCTGGCCTACAAGCTTCACATGCTCCCAAGTCATTAAGAACCTTAAAACAAGAAAGTAACTGTCCACCACCCACCAGATTCTCAAATGTGCCTCCAGATTGTCCCCACCCATCTAACCAAGAGTTCCATGCTAAGCCTAATTCTCTGCAGACTTCATGTAAAATCTGGACTATGGCCCGGTAGGCAAGTGCAGAAGCATTTTACAACTGAAGAATATGAAACTAGTGATCCTCAAGGCTGGACTGTGCTTATTTGGGTATTCCTGGCAGGCAAGAATGTGCTTAGGAGTAGACTAAGTGAGCCCTGAGTGCTACCGTAGGACAAAAGATCAGCTTTGCTCAAAAGAGGCGATGGCGGTTTCGTTGCCTCTCTAGGTGGCGATCCCCCCTCCCTCCACTCAAAGTCTGACCCTTCCTTACCCCAGCTGTGTTGCATTTTATTTTGACTTTTAGGGCTTCAGTGATCCCATTTTCTTGTTTCCCAAGTCCTTTACCTAAAATAAAAGAAAAAACATTCCTTTCTCCTTTTCATTAAGAAACACATTGAAGCGGCGGTGAAATCCACTTACCTTCGCTACCGGTTCGGGAACGGGAACGCGCGCCACTTCTGCGCATGCGCAGAACCTTCTGTGAATGCACAGATGACAAAAAACTGGGACGCAATGATGACCCAGCGGGTGGGCGAAGCCTCCTGCCACCAGCGCTACCGGTTCGGCGAGCCAGATATAACCAGGGGGGGTGGATTTCAGTGCTGCATTGAAGTTAAGGACAAAACGGCAGCTCCTCCTTCAAGGAACCAACTTGGAGTATGATTTCTGAGCTAGACCTACAATTGACGGTGGTCCTCAACTTTCAACCATAATTGGGACGGGCATTTCCATTGCTATCTGAGGCGAGTTGTGCCTGATTCTATGATTTTTTTTGCTGCAGTTACTAAGTGAATCATAGGTTGCTAAGTGAAATCAGCTTCCCTACTGCTTGTTGGAAGCTGGCTGGGTGATCCCTTCATAAATACACAGCAGTTGCCAAGTGCCTGAATTCTGATCAAATGACCCCTGCAGTGGTAGGAAGTGTGAGGACTGATATGAAGTCAATATTCTCTTCATTATTTGCATCAGAATTATCCTAGCTAGGATGAACAACATCAGGCAGATTGGATGACGGGAACAGTTAATCCTTAGGTCCAAAAAGGGGGGTTTGTTTGAACCATATTTAATGAATGAAAATCCAGACATTTGCACCTGATATGCCATAACAGACAATGGGTTCTTGGTACTTTCCTATGGCTTTGGGCTCTTCCAATTCAGCAAGATTTGCAGGAGTAAATTATATGGAAAGCAGTAATCCAGGAAATCATTTAATTTATCCTTAGATCCTTATTTACTTGACTATTACATTTGTATCAGGCTTTTCCATATTATATGGCAAATCTGGCCCAGAATTTCTATAAACCATGGAAAAGTATGACACTCGTTAAATTTAGAGATACTCCACAAGGAACACAGAATTTAGAAACTTTTTTTAAATTCTAATTTTCTGTCTTTAAAGTTCACGAACATGTAAACAACCACTATTAATTCCATTTGGTTTATTACTGTCTAAGAGACGTGCTTAGATGGCTCCATTGCTGAGCTGGCTATTTTTATTCCCTCTTCATTAGGGTTTGTATCTTTTTTTAAATATTTTCTGTTAATGTAATTTTTATATTCTTATAACTATAGCTTAATATGTGGTTTTTATAACTGTAGTTTTAAATGTGGTTTTACTCATTTGTTGGGGAAGTACAAACGGCGCACGAGGTCTCAAAACCATGACCGTATTTGTAGACCTAATTGCAGCTTATAAGAGTTTGGAAGGATATGTTTTTATACAAACTGTGCCATATTATCCCCTGCAAAAATCTCTATTGTTTAATTAATAATTTGCTGAGTGATGGGTCGTTTCCGTTAACAATAGGGGACAACGTAAGTAAGGTAAGAAGATTAAACAACGGCCTCCCACCAGGCTCTAAAAGGCACCTACACTATTCAATTTAAATTTATCTGAGAGGCCAGTGACAAGGAGATGCAAATTTGGATACGCTGATGATTTGGCCATAGCAGTACAAGAAAAACATGGAGGTGGCAAAACTCTTCACTGACTGGAGGCTCACTCCTAGCACCAGCAAAACAGTAACTACATGCTGCCACTTTAACAACAAACTAGCATATAAAGCCCCGAAGGTCTACTTACACAACTTACTCCTCTATAATCCCCATCCGAAGTACCTTGGAGTAACATTGGACCAGATTCTCTCCTATAAGATACACCTAGAGAATACGGCGGCAAAAATCAAGACATACTGTACTTCGGAAACTATGTGGAACTAAATGGGGAGTTTCAACTGCCACCCTCAGGTCATAGGCACTTGGGTTGGTCTACTCCACGGCAGAATACTATGCCCTGGTACAGCTTAACAGCTGCTATATTAGTAAATTAGATGCCAGACTCAACGACACCATGAGGATTATAAGCAAATATATTAAAACCACTGCGATTTGCTGGCTTTGTGTTCTGAACCATATAGCACTAGCACTGCCAGCTTTACAAAGGCTAGGAAGAGAATACAGAAAAATTATGAACAACCCACTCCTCTACCGGTGCTGACCTTCCTCATTTATCATCCGGAAGACTCTAACCCAGAAAGTCCTTGTACAATATCTGCCCAGCAACTTCAACATTGATTCCCAATGGAAAGCCAAACACCCAGACATAGGAAGACATATAAATGACCCCACAAAAAAGATGCCAGGCTTTGAACTACCTTGTCAGCAATGGACAATCCTGAATGGGATTCACACCTCCCATGGTGTCTGCTGGGGCTCTTTGTATAAATGGGGCCTGGTAGCCTCCCCTCAGTCTGATTGCGTCAAACTGTAGATCACATCGTGACTGGCTGAAAGCTGAGGGCATCTACCTGTCCAGTATCTGATTTTTTAATATAAATGATGCTGCGCTTCAATGGTTAGATGGCTTAGACCAGTGATGGCTAACCTTTTTGCTATCGTGTGCCAAAAACGGGGGGAGCGCGGAGGGGTGTCACACACGTGTGCCCACATCCATAATTTTGTGCGCCCCCCCCATGCTCCCTCTGCTTCTGGCACGCGATGGCATGGTGGGCCCAGTAGGCCCATTTTTCGTTCTCTCCAGGTTCCAGAGCCTTTCTAGGCTCATTTTTGCCCTCCCCAGCCCCTTCAGAGGCCCTCTGGAGGCCGGAAACAGTGTGTTTCCTGACTTCTGGTGGGCCCAGGTCTGAAAATCAACTGGCTGGCACACGCATGCGTGCCGGAGCTGAGCTCACGTGCCCACCAATATGGCTCCACATACCACCTGTGGCACCCGTGCCATAGGTTCGCCATCATGGGCCTAGACATTGGTATTTGAAAATAGACCTTTTTAACATTTATATTTTATTGTGTTTACTAACCTAGGTGAAATGTTAATATATATTTCTAGCCCATGTATGATATGCCATATGCTAAATAATGGCTCATGTGGTTAAAACGCTGAGTTGACAATCAGCAAGCCCATATTCAAGCCCCAAGTGTTACTGTGTGAGGTGGTGAGCTTCCGTCATTTGCTCCAGCTCACCTAAACGTTTGAAAGCATGCAAATGCAAGTAGATAAATAGGTACCACTTCAGTGGGAAGGTAACAGCATTCTGTGCGCCTCAAGTGTATATTCACAACTATAGAAAATGTCAGTGTTGACTCTCTAGGCTAAAAATGGAGATGAGCACTACTGCCTAGAGTTGTACACAACTGGACAGGGGGAACTTTTACCTTTGAATAGGTGGGCTCATAAATGGGGACATGAAAGGAGCCCCCAACTGGGTGTCCCCTGGGCAACGGTGATGTTCCTAGCTAATCCTTTCAATCTGGAAGCATCTTGGTGCTAAATGTGCCAAGCACATTCAGCGCCAAGTGACTCATTTGTTGGGTGTTTCCCAGAGTTGCTTTTGGTGAGACGGGCAGCTATATACATTTGATTAATAAAGAAAATAAACAAAGTTTCTGCTCTACTTAAGTGCGTAGAGGCAAACTTAGAACAGGTGAAGCCCTGCACCTTTTTTCCATCCATGCTTCTTCAACTGCTCCTTTGCAAATTCCAGCCCTTTGCTTGTTGTCGTCAGTGCCATCTTCTTCTTTTTCTTCTTCTCCTCTTTCAGCAAATCACACATGATTGAGCTGGATAAGCACCCAATGAAATTCCCTAGTTCTAAAGCAGATCAATCCTCATTCTGCCTCCATGATCACCAGCTGTTAGAAAGAAACACATCCGGTGAGGAAAAAACACTCAAGTTCTAGAGCTGTAATATGCAGCCACAGATGATGGGATCTTAAATCAGAAAGCCTAAACAACATACAGTCTCTTTATTCCAAGACTGTAACGGCAACACCAGGGATTGGGCTTTGCTTTAAGTCAATGTGCACAATTACAGAAAACAGCACATCCTCCCTTCCCTCCTGTAGAAGCCAGAGGCTGATGCTTCCTGGTTTCAAGAAAAGTTGTCCTGTACAAATCTTGGGGGGGGAGATCTGCATTTTGCCTATTGCTCCGTTCCCAACAAAGCAAACGGCAGGAATGAGCCGGCGGTCTCCCGTTACCCTCTTTCAGATACAAACCGCCCCCGCCCAATTAATTTTTTTGCTGAGCTTCAGGCAGCCGGCAGGCTTATTCCAGGGGTCTCCAACCTTGGCAGCTTTAAGTCTTGTGGGCTTCAACTCCTCAGAGAGTTCTGGGAGGAATTCAGGGCGTTTAGTCCCCAAGTCTTAAAGTTGCCAAGGTTGGAGGCGCCGCTTATTCTACGGCTCCGATTTTCCTCTGCCGCTTTCCGGCCCAGCTGCTGCACTCCATCAGCCCCCGCGATGGGACGCCGAGACGGCTCCGCCCAGAAGGCGCCGCTTCCCTGCTCCGAGGGCCTCCTTTGCCTTGACTGCCCCTGTTTTGAGGCCGGAGGTTCCACGGGGGGCCTGGGGCGCATCTGCAGCGCAGGCGGGATCCTGCCATGGATGCCAGGCGACCGTCCTTCCCAGCCAGCAAGCGGCCTGTGGCGGCGCGTGGGGGTCGGAGTCCCGCCCGGCCCGGCCCGCCGCCCGCCCCAGCCGGCCCCGGAGCCCAAAGGCGGCTCTCGCGGCTTACCCTCGCTCGCTCTCCCTGCGCCCGAGGCTTCCGGGAAGGGGCTTGCGGGGCCGCCTTCTGATTGGAACGTCACAGGGATGCAGCCGGAAGCGAGTCTTCGGATTGGCTGGAAGGACTAGAAGGCGCGATAGTCCCTAAAGAAATCTTCTCATTGGCCAGACACGTTGCCCATCATCGGAATCTTCAGCACGCCCGAAATAAGCCCGCCCGGTGGATTCACGTAAGAGGAAATACGGCTTGGGATTGGCTGGTGGGACTCGGGGACGCCTGATGTCCCGAACGGCGCCCCTGCAGGTGTGGAGGGTCGTTGCGCAAAGAGGCGGCGGGGGCATTAAGGCCGCCTGGGTCAGAGGCCGCTGCGCTAGAAGAAGCGTCGCTCGGCCGAGCCTCCCCGCCCTGACGCGTCCGCTCCTCCCCCACCGCTCGGCCTTCAGGAGCAGCGCCTTCCCCGCTGTCCCCAAGCGGCTCTTTCAAGAGGCGGCTGGTTTTTCTTCGAAGACGTTTCGCTTCTTCGGCTCTTCTAAGGAAGCCCGGAAAGTCCAGCCGCTTCGGGACAACGAGAATCTGCGCAGGCCTCTGCCGAGGAAGGGCCGCTGGCTCTCCCGGGGAACCAGGAACCCGTTTCCCAGGGCGGGAGGCGATCAGCGCCGGGCCCTTCCTCGGCTTCCGTCCTCACATCGGGGCCGAAGCGCCGAAGGGTTCTCCGCCCTTTTCCTGGGGAAAGTGAAGTGGAAAGAGAGGCGCCCGTTCCGCCCCCATAACTGGGCTTGCGCGCCCAAAGGGCCCCTCTCTGGGGGGCTCGGATGCTGCATGGCGGGGGGGGGCGGGCCGTGCACCAGGTGCGGCTCACCTGTGATTCCAAGAGGCCCAGAGCTGCAGCGTCTGTTTCATCCCTTCTTAGGTCTAAGTGCCCCCCCAAGTCCCTAAAAGGATGGAGCCTGGGGGAGAAGCGGGCCATTCTATTCCATGTTTATCCTGTTGGTCAATGGACAAACTCGCCACTCGGCTCCCTCTTCTCCACTGGATCTGGAGGCCTGGTTGTTTCCCCCAGGTTACCTGGTTAAGTAGGGGCGGGGTGTGTGTGTCATGGCTCCTCTGCTCCTCCCCCCCCCCAAGTCCCATGGAAGGAGAAGAACTTTGGGAAGTCAGTGTGGAGCTTCATGAGGAGGGAGGGTGCTTAGTGGGTCAGGAAGAATTTGACTGCTGCCCTGTGTCTTATGTGCAACCTCTGGGAAGATGCAGAAGTGGCTCCTCTACATGGAGGTGTCCCCTCCTTCCCTTTCTCTCTCAATGCCCATCCCAACCCAAAGTCTACTTACCATCCTTGTCTGTTTTTTGGACCTCCATATCGATAATAATTTTTTTTTATTATCGATAATATGTTTCCTCCAGTTGGTTACATTGGAGAACTTTCAACATCAGCTTTGGATCGCTTACTTTTTCTCCCAAAACAGGAAGAACAATTGAAGAATCCCCTCCTAGAACATCGAAAAAGGAATCTTAAGGAAAGAAATGGACTCAAGCGGATTTTCCAGAGTCAGTTTGATTCAGTTGAAGACATGCAGATCCCATAACAACATCTTGTAATGGAAAGCACCCAAAAAAAGAAAAATCATGCTTCTGGGTTGAACTGATTAGTTTTAAACCTGTTTTTGATTTGTGTGTTTGGATATGTTCCAAAGTCATATGAGTATGTCAGATTTATAAAGCTGCTCCTAATTCAGAGGTTGAGGATGTATGTGATCTTGATCAAGTGGAAAAAATATTTCCTTTTTGCCATGATATTTATTCTCATCTATTTTTTAAAAAAACCAATATTACATATTAAATATTACAACATTTCCTTTGATAATACAATCTAACATTTTAGTATAGATCAGTTATATAACTATATTTTTTTCTTTGTATATTAATTCCTTGTCAGCTTGAGCATGCTCTTCAATTTTTGGGTCCTCAAGTTTAGATTCTCTGTAACATTGTAATTATTTCTCTTATTTCCGTTTTCCATGACGAGTACATCATTTCCATCATTTCTCTAATTTCCTGCACCATGTTCTTTCTGGGTTGATATTATTCCAATTTTAATAGTTTTATTGTGTTCTTTTTTTTTTCAAAGTCAAGCCGCTTGCAGATAAAACAATCCTCCCCAAAAGTTCTCACAGCTACAATCCACAATTCCTCTTAATTTTCTGACAAAGTATCTATTTTGTTTCAATCCATGTTAACAATCTTTACTCACTTCTTTTTTCTTCTTTTTAACTTTGAAAATGCCAAATCAATTTTATAATCCAGTCCAAATTGAACAATACTTTCTCCCTCTTTTTTTTTTTTTATTTATCTTTTAGTTATACAGCACTTCTGTTGCAGGGCTTATTATCCAATTCTCTTTTGTTTTTTTTAACATCCAAAAAAAGGATCTATTTATTTTCTTTCCAATTGTTTAGCCAATTTTGGGGTTACTATTTCTAGTTTTTAAAGTTTTCCAAATAATTTTATTCAAAAGTCAATTTTCTTTTTGGGTTTTTGTCCCTTTAAATTCAGCTTCATACATCCTCTTTTCTTCCCCCCATGCCCATTAGCCACTGGTTTTACGCTAGGTTTTTTTCAGATTTAAAAGGGTTTTTTTTTATGTTATTTTGTCTGTGGGTTGGCTGTCACTCACCCGGCTTCAAAAACTCCATTCCAGTCACCACTCCTGCTCAATATTTAGTCACCTGCCTGTTCCTCTTGATCTTCCGAAGTGCCTCTCCTTCTTCCCCATTCCTAAAGGACGGTTTAGGTCCGAAGACCCCTCGGCAGCAGTTCGTCAGTCCAGGTTTTCACGGAGCTCATCGGAGCCCGCTAATTCCCCAACTGTGTCACCGCAATGCTTCCAGTCGACAGGCTTTAAAGGGAAGTAGTTTCCACATTATATTAGATTGCCAGAATCAGTGGTTACTGTCCACTGCCCATTAGTGATCCCCTATGGGGCACTACCATTGCAATAGATGAAGGGGCTGTCAGAACCACGTTCTTTCAATGCTTTCACTTTTGCTGTAACTGCGTGGGATTTAGGGAGGGGGCTATCTCAGAGACAAGATGGATTTCCTCTCACCTGATTCTAGCCTGACACCAAGGTCCCTGGGTCCTGAGGATGAACTGCTATTAAGCTAACACCTCAGAGTTCTCAAAACAACTTTGTGGCACTATATTGGCTACCAGTGGACTGGTGAAGGGGGGTTGGGTTTTGATCTGGGAAAAATAGTTTAATGCTTTGCATGGGAACTTCAGATTCTGCCTGACTTCTCTGCAATCACTGTCTCTCAGTAAAAGTTCTTTTTGATAGCTACCTGTTTCAAGAGTCATGCTTTCCCAAGGGGGCTAGCTGAGGCAGGTCCTTATAATTAGTTGTAAACAGAACAGATTAGTAAGACTGGCAGTGGAAAGTTCTGTTGCTGCATGTCTGATCCACTTATCTTTGTCTTTGGGGTTTCTCTGTAATCAGCAATATTCACATACATCTATGGTTTCTTGTTGCTTAATTATAAATTTAGCATTTTGTCTTTTGTTTCAAAGTCCTACCCATGGAGTATAACTAAACATGTCCACATGTGTTTGATCAAACTCATAATAAATTTTGGAGAACAAAGTACTATCATGTTCTGCTTGAGCAAACAAAACAAAGTTCAACTTGAGAAAGCACAAATTGAATGAACATTCACAATTTCCATTTTATGGATTTTTCTCTTATGGTATAAGATCAACCCTTTGGCTTTGGCTGGAATTCTGCCAAACTGGCAACTGCAGCTCAAACCTTTTAAAACTCTTCATTAAATACAGTTGGTTTCACTTAGCCTTTCCTGGGCCACAAAATTCCAGTTGTTCAACAAATTCCAGAATTCAAAAATCAAAATTTTAAAAACTTAAAATGTCAGAATTCCAGATTTTCAACAAATCTGTGAACACCTAAAGGCAAACAAAAGTCATAACCAGAAGCCAACATGGGTTTGTCAAAAACAGATCATGCAAGATCACTGCATTTTTTGACAATGTGACAAAATTAGTGGACGAGAGAAATATAATATGATATAATTTATTTGGACTTTAGTAAGGCATTTGATAAATAAAGCACAACCTACTACTTGATAAGTTAGAAATGTGCGTTAGACAGCATCACCATCAGATGGATTTGTAACTTGCTGACCAACTGCACTCAATGCGTAATCCTCAATAGAACTACATCTATATGAAGGGAAGTATGCAGGGAAGTACCCCAAGGCTCTGTCTTAGACCCAGTACTCTTCAGTATCTTCATCAATAATTTAGAGAAGGGGATAGAAGGGGAACTCATCAAATTTGCAGACAACACCAAGCTGACACTCCAAAAGATGGGTTCGAGATCCTGATGGACCAAATTAACCAATTTTGTTGTATACATGATGTACAATGACAATAAAGGCTTTGACTTGATAGACTGGAACACTGGGCCCTATCTAAGAAAATGAAATTCAATGCTGGGAAAAGGTTCTACATTTAGGCAAGAAAAATCAAATGCACAGGTGTAGGTAATAGGTTAAGGGTCACGATGCCAGGCTGTAGCAGCACACTGCCGGCTTGTGCTCTGGGGGTCTTTCCAGCTTACCTCATTATTGGCTCGGATGTGGATGATCTAAGCTCACCTAGAGAAGATGGCAACTTGAGAGGGGGGTGAATAACTTCTATCCAATCAGAATACTGCTACTGTGCTACCTTTTATCTTCTTGTGTAATACTGTATAAAAATAAAGCTCTCTACCAGGTCGAGAGAGACATCTTGGAGATGTCTTGAAATAGCGCAAAAGCCTGGACCTCTGATTTACAACACACAGGTATAAGATAGGTGGTACCTGACTGAATAGTAGTAACTGTGAGAGGGATAATTTTTTTTTATTTTTTATAAAAAGTTTTTTATTTTAAACACATTAAAAACAAAACATAGACATACTACATTTATAGAAGAAAAAAATAAAAACATCAAAAAAAGAAAATATCATTTTTCTTTTCAGCTGTAAGCAGTGATCCTTTCTATATATCAATATTTACAAATATTTTAGTATTAACTTATTAAACATTCATTTTCTACTTTCTTTCATTCCCTCTATCCTATAAATTGATCGTCCACATTTTCCCCCTCCTTGCTTCATTCATTTAACTTATTTCCTTATTTTTCAACCATTCATACCATCTACTCCATATCTTATAATACTTTGATTCCCCTTAATTTCTTTAGTTAGTTTATCTAATTCTGCGCATTCCAGAATTTTCTTAATTGAGTCCTCTTCGGATGGTGAATTTTCTCTTTTCCAATATTGCGCGTATACAATATGTCCTGCAGTCAATATATGCAATATGAGGTACTGTATTTCTTTAGTGTAATTTTCTATCGAGATTCCTAACAAAAACTGTTCTGGTTCTCCCTCTATTGAATTCTGAGTTATTTCTTCTATCCAAGTTTTAATTTTCGTCCAGAATTCCTTTGCAATCGGGCATGTCAACCATTGATGATAGTATGTTCCATAACTAGTCTTACACTTCCAACACTTTGGGGAGTTTCTAGGGAACATTTTCGCAATCCTGGCTGGATGGAGGTGCCATCTATGAAACATTTTCATCTGGTTTTCCTTGTATGCCGTTGCAATTGTCAATCTCATATTTGTTCTCCACATCTTCTCCCATTTCTCTAGTTCTATATTAAAATAGAGGGATATTTTAATCCTAGTGGACAACCACTTAAATATGAGCCAGCAGTGTGCTACAGTTGCCGAGAAAGTAAACACAATCCTAGGCTGCATTAACAGAGGGATAGGCTCAAGATCACATGAAGTGTTAATATCACTTTGGTAAGACAACGCTGGGAATACTGTGTCCAGTTTTGGTTGCTATGATACACGAAAGATTGAGATTCTAGAAAGAGTGCAGAAAAGAGCAACAATGGTTATTAGGTGATTGGAGGCTAAAACATATGAAGAACAGTTGCAGGAACTGGGTATGTCTAGTTTAATGAAAAGAAGGACTTGGGGGAGACATGATAGAAGTGTTCCAATATCTAAGGGATTGCCACAAAGAAGAGGGGACCAACCTATTGTCAACTTTGGAAGCCATATTAGGCTGGAAACTTCCATGCTGCCATGTTCTCATGTGTGGGAAAGTAGGAGGGGGGATTTAGAAGAGGGGTTGTCTGTAGACATAATAGCATTCTTCCTGTCGGTCAAGGTCAGGGCGATCCTGCATCTGGAGAAGGAGTGGTCGGAGTGAGGTCTCAAGATGGGAAGGATGGTGATTGGAGCATGTGATCGACTGAGGAGTGAGGGGATGGTTTTAGGGTTTTTTTGATTTACTGAGGAAAAAACCGGACCTTTCAGATTTGGGTTTTCCCAGATGTGCCAGTTTATCTATTCTATAAATAGAACTTTGAAAAATGCTTGCTTCAGAGTCTTTACTTGGGTTTTTTTCTGGAATGCTGACATTAACCCAAATCTCTCTTAAAGTATAATGGCACCCCGAAAGGGGGTTGTCGGTGGTGCTGAGCCCCAGCATCTACCTAAACCTTGGGTGGTGCAAAGACTCAGTGAAAATGGAGGAAAAAGGAGAGATCGTAGAGGGGGCCGTGGGAATGGATACTCAAGGATTTTGTTGTGACTCCAGCTCCCGAGCCTGTCCTCACGGAGGAAGATGACTCTGAAAGTGATGGGGAGGAACTGACAAGGCCTCCCTCTCTAGGACCCTCCTTTCTGGCAACGCCTCAGGTTCCAACTGAAGGCCAGGAGGAAAGCATGTCAGGGCACCCACCAATAGGGAGTGATGAAGATCAATCTTGGATTGATCCCAGGCAGCATCGGAGGGAGAGGCGTGCGCAGCAAAGGAAGAGGTGGGGAAGGGCCAGAGATTGCTGAGTCACTGAGCCATGGCCCACAGGGGATAAAAGTGGGTGGGGTTGCTCTGCAGGCTCTGTGACGGACAAAAACTGCATATCGTGAGCTTCGGATGGGATATTGTTCGGAATTAAGGCTTGGACTTTGTGAATGACTTCTGACTACTCTTTGAACTCTTAGTTGCCCCAGCAACAGACTACAGATACGCTGACTTCTGTTTCTAGAGGTGATAAGAAACTTGGCAGGCATTCAGAAAGTAGCTGCCAGAATTTTTATCTGCCAAAGGGATTCAGGTTGGCTTGTGAGGTGGGGGGACAGAACAGATTTACTGACACTCTGCTTTCTCCTTCTGAAGAAATGGTGCGAACCATTGAGGCTGCAGAGGAAGCCCGAAGTCTGGGCACTCGGCCCAAGAAGCTGGATTCCTGGAAAAGTTGTCAGTCTGACCCAACTCCAGAAAGGGGACCAGAGGAGAGACCGCCTGAATATAGTGCTGCTCCCAGCCCAATGAAGTTGCCCCATGATCCAGAGTGGAGAAGAGGGACAGTTATGGGATCCGGAGACTCCTGGGACTGGGACCTGTTGCCCCCAATGTGAAGCCAATCCTTAACTGGGCTCCTGGAGCATTTCAAACGGATGGAAGGGGAAAGTTACGCACCCCGTCCCAACCTCCTCAAGTGAGATGGAGATTAGTGCCACCTACATTCACCTTCCCCGATCCAGGACCTGGTGGAGGAATTAGCGGGGCGCAGACACTTCTCTACCTAGCCAGGATTGAAATGAGTAGATCAGCGTAGCATGGCCATACTGCAGCTGGGAGACATCAGATGCAAAAGACCCCCTTTGGGGCCTGTCACCAGCCTGCCTCTGTGCTACCTCCTGCTGAATATATACCCCCAGGCTGGGGATTTTATCCCGGCTGGGGTTGGTCCAGTGCCAGTGGTATCCAGCGCCGTCTGCTCCAAGTTTCCAGGGATCCCCATGGTCCCAATATGGCCCAACGATCCCAGCACCATGGGGGGGCTAATCCAGCAGCCAGCTGGAGTCCTCCCCCTCTCTGCAGCCCAGCAAGCAGCTCAGCAGCCAGCTCCCCTCCCCCAGAAGCTGTCTCGAGTCCAGCAACCACCAGCAGCTCCGCCACAGGCTCCAGCTCAGCCACCATTGCCAGGCCCCATCAACCTGCGAGGCCAACGCCACCCTGCCTCAGAGCAACCTTTGATGGTATGCCTGCCAAACTGGCTTACTTCCTCAGCCGGGTCTGGGCTCATGTAGATCAGTATGGAAACCAATACGGGTCAGACTGGGACTTGGTATCGGCAATTTCTGATGGGATTAATGAGGGGGGGGCTTCTGAATGGATAGCCCAGCTGCACAATGAGAGTGCTGCGGAACTAAATGATGCCAATGGATTTGTTGTGCTGCTCCTGGCCAGATTTGAAGACCCAGATCAAATAAATGAAAATGAAGCTGCACTAAAGGTGATGAAGCAAGGTAATCGACCCATAAAAGACTTTGTATGGGACTTTAGACGGGTCGCAGGGAACCTGGGGCATTGGCCAGACCGCATACTCCTACACTATTTTAAAGAGGCCATTGACCAAGAAGTCAGAGCAGTCTGGGGAGTCTGGGGGTGCTTATTGTGGCCCGTCAGTGGCCTGTGCAGCTAGTAGCTGATTCTGACAGCGAGGAGGCTGGTGTGGTGCTGCACCAGCAGCCTGTGCAGCTGGCACTCGAGTCAGACAATGAGGAGGCTGGAGAAGATATGGTGCCAGAGGCGGGGATTCAGCCAGGGCCTTCAGAACTTCCAGAAGCTCCCATAAGTGAAGAGGAAGAAGAGAAGGAACCTCTTCTTGATGCATGAATGCACAGAGCTACCAAAAGGCTCCTTAGGAGGAGGTCTCCTCAAGAGTAAGGCTTGGGGCTAATTGGCCACTCCCCTAGCCTATTTAAGGAGGGACGACGACTGAGGCAATTTGCAGGAATCAACTTTGTTCACATTCCTTCGCGTCTTGACCTTGTTTCTCTTATCAGTTTCCTGCAAATTGCTTCTGGGCATTCTGCCAACCACAGTAAGACTACGGTTATTATTCTTTGGATTCTTGTTGGCTGTTAATGAAGTTAATTTAACAGCCTTTGTTTGGAAAAAACTGATTTAAATTAGTAAACTAAAGTTTGTACGGACTTTGTGTGTGCTGCGTTCTTTGGGGTCCATAGCTGGGGCAGAACAGTGCCTGAGCGACTGCACAACTGGTATCCATAGCACTAGAGAAATCCACCCCCAACACAAAACCCCAGCAGAGAAGCCTCCTCAGAGAGCTTTAGCTAGATGGCTCCTTTCAAAGCCAGCTGAAGTCACCCCGATTAAATGCTATCGGTGTGGACAACTGGGACATCGAGCTTCTGAGTGCTTGGCCCCAGTTCCATAGCAATGTTCCACAGCTGCACGAGGCAGAAGGGCTTCAAGAAAGGCCCCAGACACCAGTCAGACAAGCCATAGAGGTTCCCCTCCCCACTGAAGAGAGCGAGGAACTTCCGGCCAAAGAAGCCCCTCCCAGTGAGGCTAGTAGAGATGAAGACCAGATGGTGAGTTCACCCATCCCCCCCCCATTTCAATTAAAGTGAAACTGGTGGTGTCAGACAGGGAAGCAAGGAGAACTGCCAGCAATAATAGATACCGGCTGCACCAGATGTTTAATTGGTCTTCCAATTGTTTTTTTTTTTTATTGAAAAAGTTTTCAAATACAGATTTTCCCCCTTTTTTCCCCCCCCCTCCCTCCCCCTCCCTAACCCCCCTCCCCACCCCACCCATCCCCCCCTGTGACTTCTTCATAACAAAAAAAAACCTAATTCATAACAGATTACTTACTCCCCCCTCTAGATATTGACCTTTACTAACTAAAAATATTATTAATATTATAACATCCCCCTTTATCCATACATTTCAGAAAAGAGAAAAGAGAAAAGAAAGGGAAAAAAAGGAAAAAAAAAAGACATTATACTATGACATTATAAAATAACTTCTCCACTTTAAAACTATACAATAAGTCCTACTTTAACATTTAATCTTCTATGTATATTACTATGACATTTCAAAGCAGCCTTCCCCATCAAATCTAGTTTAACACTTATTCCACTCTATCCATTTCCTCCACTCCCCTAAATGTATCACTTAAAAATCCCTTTTCTTAGACTAATCAATCTACTAACTAGCTTATTCACCCACTATCAAGCAAAATTACCATACAACATTTCTTAATATCTTTGATTCACTGCCCACACTACTTAAAAATCTATGTCTATATTTTCCATTATATCTAAATAAAAAAAAAAGAAAAGACAATAACTTTAAATTTATAATCCATATAGTATCTTCTTTAAGATCTTTCCACTGGATTGGTAGAACCAACATCCATAATCGGGTAACGTAACTTGCTGGTGCAACAGTTTATTCAAGATCTTCAATCATATCTGCCCCCATCAGTAGTAAATATCTTCTTATATATATAAAAGTAAAAACAACCACCCGAGTGACATTATAATTATATTCCATATAGTAATAATTGTGGGTTTCATCAGGATTATTAATTCCCGTCATCGTAGTGGGTAACAACCCGATCTTCTGCATGCCCCAGCATAATTCTCTTGCCTTGTAATTCGAAATAATATAATATATTTATCAACACAAAAAAAAAAAAAATTCCAAAATGGATAATTCAAATCCATCAGTTTAAGGCTCATTTCACGTCCCCAAATTACGGCCATGCAGAGATCTGCCACAATCTTCAGGATGATATTAACCAATACGTCGCCTCTTCTGTGTTTACACATAATAATTCATATTTTAAAGTCACTGGCTTCACTGTTGCCTGATTTAGAAATTTCTATTTTTATGCCACCTATTTCTTTTTTTCTTTTCTTTTTGTGGGTTTGTTTTCCATCCTGGTTTCTTTTCTACAGATTGTGTATCATCCGGTCGGATTTTGTTCTGCTGTGTAGATTGGTCTTGTTGGTTTTGTTTTTGTATCTCATATTTCTTTTTTATCCCTTGTATTTCACCTAATTGGTTTCCATGCTTGTCCTTGCCTTGGTAAGTCATCACTTTAAGGTTAGATGCCACTTCTCTCAGATTTGTAGATAATCCAGCTGGGGTATCCAATAAATCCAAAGGCAATTCTTCTGGTACAGTCTCTATATTTCGATATTTTACCTTTATTTCCAGCTCCTTCTGCTTATCCTATATTATACCTGAAGATGTTAAGTTCATTTTCAACCTATTTTGATAAAATTCTTCCGCTCTTTCAACAGTGTTTAGCTGATATCTTTCTCCTTGATATCTAAATATAATACCCACTGGGGCGTCCCACCTGTATAAGATATTTCTCTTTTTTAACTCATTCACCAGAAAACCAAATTTCTTCCTTTCCATCAATATCTTAGGTGGGAGTTCCTTGTAAATCCAAATCTTTCTTCCATGCAATTGCAACTTAGAATTGAAGGAATTTTGCACGATGTTATTCCTAATTTCTTTGTCTGTAAAATAAATCACCACATCTCTAGGCAATTGCCTATGCTTGGCAATCCAGGAGTTAATTCGATAAACTCTGTCAATCCTACAAAACACTTCATCAGGTTGAACCTTTAGAATCCCAGCTAGAAATTCAGAAGATATTTTCCTTAAATCATCTCTATTATTTTCCTGCAAACCTCTTAATCTTATCGCATATTCTGTGAAATTATATTGTGCCATTAAAATCTCTTTTTCAATCTTCTGTTGCAGATTTTCTGCATTACCATACTTTTGATCAGCATTCATTTTAGATTTTTCTTCTAAGCTATTATCCTGAATATTTATCAAGTCATTTTCAATTTTTTGGATTCTATTATCCAATTTATCTTGAATTCCTTCCATTTTAGACTCTAGTGCATTAGTATTTATGTCCAACTGCATCATAAATTCTGTAAAACCATTAGCCATAGATTTCACCAGTTCTTTAATTTCCTGCTTAAATTTTTCAAATTGCTGATTCACAATCTCCTCCCTTCTTTCAATCTCTTCTATAAAAAATTCTATTATATTAAAATCAGGTTTCTCAGACTGAAGAGTTAAGACTTGTTCCTTTAAGTTGTTAGTGGGGGAATCCCCCCCCCTTCTTGTTTATCTGACTTTATGAGTCTCAGTGCCATGTTTCCGCCCAGGCAGACTTTGTTAAAAAAAAAGCAAGAAAGACTTCTTTCCAATCAACAACAATATCAGGTCTCCAAGGGAGAGAAAAAGAGAAAAAAACACAGGAGCGAAGTTTTGTCTACAAATGTAGCCAGTGGTATTTATTCCGCTACATTGTAGTAATAAAAAACGGAAGGACTTTCCCTTTCAGCCTCTCCTCCAGCCGACGCCATTTTAAAAGGCTTTTTTTCCTCTTTCTTTTCCTCCTCTCTCTTAAATAATTTCTTTTTAAAAAATCAGTAAGATACTTGCAGTTCAGTATTACAGGTCCAGCTCACATTTTCTTTGAGTAGTCTGTTAAATTTGCAGGCTTGCTTTTGACGCCTGGCTCTGCATCAGCAGAGGTCTCCCAAAGCCCGGAGCAGCAGCTGGGGATACGGGGCATCTCATCCGCTCCGTCCCAAAAGTAAAGGAAAAACTTTTGGGACTCCGCAGAGAGTTCTACCCACCCCTGCCGGCTCTATCTCCGTTTCCTCATGGAAACGGAGTTTTTTCGAGCCACCATTCCGTTGTGAAGGCGGCTCTGACAGGCGATGGAAGCTGACGATCCCAAAGGAACGTCTGGCAGCGACAAGCAGCAAACCGGAAGCCAGGTCTTCCAATTGTTGAACAATTGGGAATCAGAATAACAGCCTTAAAGTGCCCAATTAAATTTCACCAGGTGAAATTTATGGGGTGTTAATTGGAGGGGTCCCTGCCACCCATATTACAGAACTGGTTAGATTAGAAATCGGAAGACATCATGAATTTATACAATTTATAGTAACCCCAAAGATATCAGAATCTGTCATACTGGGCCTGGCTTGGCTGGACAAATGGGCCCCCACCATCAAATGGGAAGATGGACACCAGAAAATAATAATGGGGGTCAGCCCACTACCCCCTGCCCCTCCTCCCCAGGAACAGCCTACCCAAAAGGGCCAGCTGCCAGAAACAGCAGTGGCTTGTTCAGACATGCCTCCAGGTGAACCCCAGATTCCTAAGGTATATACAGACTTAGCCGAAACATTCAGTGAGGAGGAATGTAACCTCCTCCCACCTCATCAGTCCATGGATTGTGCCATCAAATTAGAACCGGGAGCCAAGTTGCCAAAACCCAGGATGTACTCCATGACACCTGCTGAAATGACCGAGTTGAGGAAGTACATTGACACCAACCTAGCCAGAGGGTTCATCGAGCCTGTGAAATCCAGGGTGGCTGCCCCTGTATTGTTTAAAGAAAAGAAAGATGGGGGCTGAGATTATGTATCGACTTTAGGGGAGTAAACTGCATTTGCATACAAAATACCTACCCCCTACCACTAATTAAAGACTTGTTGAACCACTTGTCAAAAGACAAGATTTTCACCAAGTTAGATCTAAGGGAAGCCTACTACCGGGTTCACATAAAGGAGGGAGACGAATGGAAGACTGCTTTTAACTGCCTCCTGGGCAGCTTCCAATTCAGGGTCATGCTTTATGTGTCCAGCAGCATGCGACTCCTGGTGCTAAGGAGGGGTCATTATTCTCGACTAGGGGGCCACTTTGGATTTTTAAAAACCCTCCATTTGACTAGGAGACAATTCTGGTGGCCAAGAATGAAAACTGATGTAGAAAATGAGAAAACCTGCCACACCTGCACCACCATGAAGTCCAGACCAGGGAAGCCCCCTGGGCTTCTCCAGACCGTGGCTGAACCCACCAAACCCTGGGAGGAGATTGCAATGGACTTCATAGTCGAACTCCCTGACAGTGGAGGGAACAAGGTGATTTGGAATGTCATTGATTTATTCTCCAAACAAGAATACTTCACTGCCTGCAACGGACTACCCTCGGCCAAGAAGCTGGCAAAGCTTTTTGTGAAGTACAGACTACATGGGGTTCCAAGGAGAATAATATCAGATTGTGGGGTCCAGTTTACTGCTAAGTTCTGGAAGGAGTTCCTGCAGTCCATTGGGTTATCCCAGGGGTTTAGCTCAGCTTTCCACCCATCTACTAACGGATTGGCTGAAAAATTGAACTCAATAGTGGAACAATACATTAGATGTTATGTAAATTATCAACAAGAAAACTGGGAGGACTTATTACCATTTGCAGAAATGGCTTATAATAATGCAGTACACAGCAGTACTGGGTTGACTCCTTTTCAGATAACTATGGGCATGGATTTTGGGCTGATGCCTGAGTTGCCTAGAGAGCCACCCACTTCCATGTCCCAAAAAGGGTTGGGAGAATTCTAAGAAAGCTTTAGCTGAATCAGCGGAAAAATATAAGGCCCAGGCAAGAAGTTTGGACCCAAATTCATAGGTCCCTTCCCTATAGTGAAAATGATTAACTCAGTGACTGTCCAACTTAGCTTCACTCGCATATTAGGGAAAGTACACTCCGTTTTCCTCAGTAGCTTATTGAAACCAGCAAGAGAATCTAACTTGGTAGTACAGTGGTTTAAAGCACCCTGTTATTAACACAGCTGCCTGCAATTACTGCAGGTTCGAATCTTACCAGGCTCAAGGTCGACTCAGCCTTCCATCCTTTCTAAGGTAGGTTAAATGAGGACCCAGTTTGTGGGGGCAATAAGATGACTTTGTATAAATATACAAAAGTATGAAGGCTATTGCTTAACGCATTGTAAGCCACCCTGAGTCTCCGGAGAAGGGCGGCATACAAATCAAATTAAAAAACAAAACAAAACTTAAGGCCCTTGCCAGCTGCTCCCCCTTCCTTTGGTAGTGCAAGGAGAGACTCATTATGAAGTGAAGAAGATCCTTGACTCTAGATTCTACAGGGGCCACTTACAATATTTGGTACACTGGAAAGGGTACCCATTATCTGAAGCTACTTGGGTGAAAAGTTGGGATGTGAATGCTGATACTCTAGTGAGGCAATTTCATGATAAATTTCCCGAGAAACCAAAAGGTCCCCCTGGGGGTGGGCAGAGGGGGTTAAGAGGTCCTGTACAAGTGTTAACCCCTTCTTTTGTGTTTTGTCTGTTTTATTTTTCAGGGTGTCTCTTTTTCTGCAGGGGGGCATGCCTGTCAGCTTTGGAAGCCATATTAGGCTGGAAACTTCCATGCTGCCATGTTCTCATGTGTGGGAAAGTAGGAGGGGGGATTTAGAAGAGGGGTTGTCTGTAGACATAATAGCATTCTTCCTGTCGGTCAAGGTCAGGGCGATCCTGCATCTGGAGAAGGAGTGGTCGGAGTGAGGTCTCGAGATGGGAAGGATGGTGATTGGAGCATGTGATCGACTGAGGAGTGAGGGGATGGTTTGGGGGGGGGTTTGATTTACTGAGGAAAAAACCTGGACCTCTCAGATTCGGGTTTTCCCAGATGTGCCAGTTTACCTATTCTAGTAAATAGAACTTTGAAAAATGCTTGCTTCAGAGTCTTTACTTGGAGCTGGGAGGGTTTTCTGGAATGCTGACACCTATTTTCCAAAGCATCAGGATAGAGGACAATGGATGGAAACTCCATTGAGAATATTCTATTATTCTGTTAGTTGTATCTCCTGACACCTCTAAGGTGATGAGAGTTTTAGGCTGATCCATCTCCAGGACATGAGTTTGAGGAAAGTTGGTCTGAGAAGAGATGATAAAGAAAATATAACCCTTGAGGTATTTCAAAACACTTGATATGCCACAACCCTGCCACTTTGTAGGTAGAATTAGATAACACCTCTGAGACAGCTGATGCCAGCAACTGCCTGAGCCAACTGCCCATTGGTTGAAGGAGCAGCTGTTCCTCCACCAGGAGCAAGCACAGGAGATTAAATCAAACCGACTTGTTTCAGCCAATGCCACCCTTCTGAGCTTTTCCTTGCTTCTTGGTTTCCCAATAATGTGGGAGGGAAAAAAGGACCATCTTAGAAACAAGATACAGAGACACAACAAGATACAGCCTGTCTTCCTTGAAATTTAACACTCAGAGATTAAAGGTTATGTAAGCATTTCTGTTTATAAGTTCCCACTCACCCTTCTGCTCGTATTTCAGGTTCTGAGCACTAAGCAGAAATGAAGCTGGTCTTGTGGTTGTCCCTCCTCCTGGTCTTTTGGGACTCGTTTCTGGCAGATGGAGGTAAGGTTACAAAATTTGAAAAGAATTGATCCTCTCACAGGAGCCAAAAACAGAGAAGAACCACTCATGACAGTAAACTGGAGCTCTGGTGGCTCAGCAGACTAATTAACATCCACTTACATCAGCTGCCTGCAATTACTGCAAATTCAAATCTCACCAGGCTCAAGGCTGACTCAGTCTTCCATCCTTTCAAAGGTAGGTAAAATGAGGACCCAGATTGTGGGGGCAATAAAGTCAATACAAAGTCAGTATAAATATGCAAAAGTATGAAGGCTATTGCTTAACGCATTGTAAGCCGTCCTGAGTCTCTGGAGAAGGGCGGCATATAAATCAAATTAAAAAAAAAAATCTGTCTTTGAGGTACTGATTTGGAAAACTAAATCCTGTTTTTGTCAATCTGGAGTCCCTTGATGAAAAATATAGACTTGTGTAGAAGAGCATCTGCCTGATTAAAGTTTTCAAGATTAGAAACTTTGGTTCCCTTACTCAGTACTTACAGTGTATTGCAGAGCTATGAAAATTCACTTTCAGCTTTGGCGCAGAAGTCTTTCCCAAATCCAAAGCATTTTTAGACAGAGACCCATCCTGGGTTGTATTTTTTAAAGCTAGTTGATAAATTCACTGCTATATGTATTCCTCATTGCTTGTCCTCATTCAGTAACATCTAGCTACCATTTGCACTTTTGACCTTATGGCAAATCTGTCAAGTATTTGCAAGCCATTGGCACATGTGTCATATAGACACCAATGGAGACAGAGAGTGTCTCCACCCCTATGTGGAAAGGAGGGGCTTACCCTGAGTATAAAACCCCCTCCAACCTGCTCTCTCCATCTCTTTCTCCATCTCTCTCTTTTCATGTTTGTTCCTCATGGGACTTGATCTCTGTTGTACATAGTTAATATGATTTATCATATGAATAAATACGTTTAAGACATTTATTTATGCATCTGCCTCTGAACTCTTCTATGCTCCTGGGTGTTTCTACGATCCCAATTCCACAAAATCCTTCTATGAATGACCTTTCATAAAATGAAATGACCCAGAATGATCTGTAAAGCAAAGGAAAGCTGAAGTAACATCATAAACTCACTTGAAGTTCCATCTAGTGACTGCTTCACTTAATGGTTGAGTTGCTCATCCCAATTGTGGTTCCTAAATGAGGACTAACTGTATGTGTAAATGTCATCCCAATGCTAAAGCAAAAATGTATTTAATCTTGTTTTATAGGAATTTCAATAACAATTTTAAAATTTTGATCAGTTGATATATTTTTAGACATCTCAAATCCTCAAGTCTGATCACGTGTTACCTATTTTGCTGTTGTATTGTTTTTCTGGGATCTTTATATCCCAGAATCGCATCATCCACTGTCAGCAATGCTCCAGCTGGAACAGGCAGAGGTTGTGGCTTAAAGGCCATGCCCTGCAAGTGGTGCTTTCCACATGCCCACCTCAAGACAAGTGAGCAGTGTGGGCAGGAGGGCGCGAATCATCAGGGCAGCCTGAAGCAACATGCTCTGGACCAGCAATCGGACTGCAACATTCTTGTCAGACCACCTCTTCAGCTGATCCCCAAGCCCCCCCGCCTATTTTGACTGCAAGCAAGACCAGAACACCAAACTTCCACACAACCATTTCTAAGTGGGTGGACCTTGAAACTGATTATTCCAGGCCTGTCTGAAAAAGTGAAATTTAAAATATACTGAAAAGACTTGGGTGAACTTCGTAGTGAACCCCTTTCTCAGAAGCATGTAGCTCCACAATCTACATTACTCTTGAGGACACTCAAGAGTTACAACCACTCCCTTTGCTGCCACCTATTGGTGGAACAGTTTCCTGCTCAACCAGGGGTTTAGGAACAATTTTTTAACAGATTCAAGTAGTTGATAAAACAAAGGGAAAGAAAAAAGAAAGAAAAATGCAGCATATTTCAGTCAAGGGTGCTCCTGTAATCACATGTGGAATGACCTCACAATAAAATAGCTCTCACAATTCACAATAAAATAGCACTGTTCCAATATTTGAGGGGCTCCTACAAAAATGAAGGGGGTCCATCTATTTTCCAAAGCACCAAAAGGCAAGACAAGAAACAATGGATGGAAACTAACCAAAGAGAGAAGCAACCTAGGATTAAGGAGAAACTTCCTAAGGGTGAGACCAATAATCCCAATGGAATCACTTGCCTTGAGAAGTTGTGGCTGCTCCATCACTAGAGGTTTTCAGAAAGAGACGGGACAACTATTTGTCTGACATGATACAGGGTCTCCTGCTTGAGCAGGGAGTTGGACTAGAAGACCTCTGAGGCAGGGATGAAATGCTACTGGTTCGGGCCGGTTTGCCTGAACCAGTAGTAAAAAATGCTACTGGTTCGCCGAACCGGTAGTAAAAAAAATGTAAAAAAAAAAAAAGTTCCGACAATCAGCTGGGCAACATGCGATCATCGGAAGTTTTTTTTAAGCATTTATTAAGCATTTTTTTACTACCGGTTCTCCAGAAATGGTAGTTAAAAATGCTTTAAAAAGTTTTTTTAAAAAACTTCTGACAATTGTGCATCACTCAGCTAATAGTTGGAACTTTAAAAAAAAAAAATTTAAGCATTTTTTTACTACCGGTTTGGGTGAATGGATAGTTAAAAAATGCTTTAAAAAAGTAAAAAAAAAAAGGCTCAGACGATCGCACGACACAGCTGTGATCTACTACTTACTAACTACTTATTCATCCAAATCGGTAGTAAAAAAATGCTTTAAAAGGGTAAAAAAAGGCTTCCAAGATCACAGTTGTGCCACACGATCATCGGAACCTTTTTTTAAAAGTTTTTTAAAGCATTTTTTTACTACTGGGTTGGGCAAATAGGTAGTAAAAAAATGCTTTAAAAAGGTTTAAAAAAAGGCTTGGATGATCGCACAGCATAGCTGTAATTGTCAGAACCTTTTTTTTACTTTTTAAAAGCATTTTTTACTACCTATTTGCCCGAACTGGTAATAAAAATGCTTTTAAAAGGTTTTTAAAAAGGTTCTCAAGATCGCGCCCCACAGCTGACTCCCCCCCTCGCTGTTCTATTTATCTTCCCAAGCCTCCTTTTAACATGTAATGTGCATGTGCGTGCAGCACGTGTTTGGTGTGGACTGTGCATTTGCGCATGTAGCGGCCAGCGAACCGTTAGCAAACAGGTTCAGATTTCACCACTGCTCTGAGGTCCCTTCCATTATTCTACGTTCTCTATGTTCTAACTTGGGTGTTTCACAGCAGAAGCAATACAGCTGGCTGGACCACACATGCACTACATTCAGGGCCCGTAGGATCAAGCTACATTATTGTCTCCTCCTGTACCTTTTCCCCCCAGGAAGAAACAAGAAGTAGCCAACACTGCAGCAGCTATAAAAGGTCTTGGGGAACTCCAGGGAGTATCAGCTGATGACAGAAGTGTAAATTAATACCCTTTATAATTGAAAATGTTTGTAATCTTGTCCTTCTTCCTGAAAGGAAGAGGTTAATCCCATCCCTAAATGGGTGATTGATGGGTTTTCTGGGTGTTTCCCTGCCCTAATCGTGTCAGTTTCTATTGTTTATTGACTTTATTCAAGGTGTGTGCCGGTTGCATTCCTGTGGTTTTGTTATCACAGCTAAGTAGCCTGTTAAATGGTTCTTGGCCGTCTGCCTGGAGCTATTAACTGACGGGAGAGAGAAGGAAAAAAACCTCTTTTGCCCTTTATTTTCAGCCGGTTCTCCGAACTACACAAGCAGTTAGCTAGCAGTTTGGCTGAACTAGTGCGAACCAGCTGAATCCCACCACTGGTTAAAGAGGTGTTAAGGAAGCAGCAACATGGTCTCATCACTTCCTTAACTCAAATGAACATTTTCTTGAGCTCAGGCAGTTTATGTGAGCCCAGAAAAATTGAGGATGTTGAAGGAGGTGAAGTTAAGGCCATGAAGTTCTCCACCATCTCTTCTGCCTTGGATCTGGAGCTGCACAACCCAAGAACTAGGTGGGCCCCAGCTGCAGTTTGGCATGATGGTCATGTGTAAGCCATGAATTTGTGGTGACACACTGGAGGAGATTTTGTCGATCACACTATCTGCAGTCTGCAACATATAGACTTTGGCCTCTCTTGACTTTCTGACCGAAAGATGCCATTAGGTTAGGGTAGAGAGAATGAAGGACTGGCTCTCCCTCACGCCCTTATCTGCTCTTGTGGAAGAGATGGCTAATCTGAGATTACTTTCTTCAGTCGTTCTTCTGGGGGAGGGCAGGGCTCTCTTCCTGTCTGACTGGTGGCAACTGGGTGTTTTCATCTGTTGATGATGCTCTAGGATAGATTTGATTTAAGTAGAAGAGGAATCATGGCTCTCTCTTTACATTCATAAATACTGAACACATACAGTGTTCTGCATTCCTCCAAAGCAACCGTTGTGTTTCTTTCAACTACTCTATTTTGGAGTTGATTTTTAAAAAACAAACAAACATGAAAACTATGGTGGTGCTTTCCAAGAAAAAAGTACACAGCCCAGCCACAACGAACTCTATAAGAAAATATGTGGTGTAACTATCTTATCTCCTGTGTAAGAAAGCCCGCGAGGTCTCTGGCTGGCCTTCTTATTTACAAGTGCCTCTTCCTTCCTTGCACAGGGAAAACTCCCGGCCCTCCCCGGGTCCTCACCCAAAACGGAGAACTCCAAGGACAGCGGATCAGGGTGAGAGGAGCTGAGAGGGATGTGGAGGTTTTCCTCGGAGTTCCCTATGCAAAATCCCCTACTGGATCTTTGCGGTTTTCCCCTCCGCAACTGGCAGAACCCTGGACTGGTCTCAGAGACGCAACCTCTTACCCACCCATGTAAGTCAAGAGCTTTTGCCAAGCCAGAGAAGGTGCTTCCCTCTCTGCATCTGATCATAGAGTGATGACGGTTAACCATCTAGAAAAGCCTATGGCTCTTAGCTTATGGCTCCTGACAATCAGGAAGGATTGTCAAAGAATTATAGGGGGGAAAGAGTCTCCATTCACTTTATTTCTTCATGAAACTTGAGTTTCCTGGGTGGCAAATTGGAGGAGGGGATATGATTGCACAGGAGTTTTTCAGATCCCAACCTTTTCTTGTCTTCCAAACACCTTACAAAACATGTTAAATCAAGTGGACCCTTTTTGAAAGATCCCTGCCAGTGCCATCGTCTTGAAGTGACCTATATTTTATTCCAAGGATGAAAAATCAACAAAATTCCCTTTGTCCCCACCCATAGAAATGCTAACTTGCCAACCTTTTCAGCAGCAATCTTCTCACACATCCATTTGTATTTGTGAACATTTGGCTGGCAATTTGAGCAAAATCTCTTTCTTGTAAAAGATCCCCTTTTCCAAATGACTGCCTGGTGGCTCAGTGGCTAAGACACTGAGCTTGTCAATCAGAAATGTCAGCAGTTCAGTGGTTCAAATCCCTAGTACAGGTCTCCTGTGTGAGAAGTGGGTTGGACTAGATGACCTCCAAGGTCCCTTCCAACTCTATTACTGTTAAAAAATGTGTCGACTATCCCAGTTGTGCCCAAGTTAGTTTCAGGAAAGAAAAACAATAACAAGAAACAAGAAACAAAATCAGGGCTGGAAGAGTAGAGCTCCTTGGCTTTTTTCCAAGAAAAGAGTAAATTGAAATTTAATGAGGTAGTTAGGTTGGATTTTTATAAGCTTGATATGTGTATTGAAAGAAAGCTCTAAGGTAGTTTTATATTTATAAAATGAGTATGCAAATGCATGTTTTCTGTCCTTTTATGTAATGTTGAATTTCTAAAGTTTGTAAAATTTGCAAATAAGAGAAGAAAAAGATTTTATTCCAAAAACTTGAGGGAGAGATTTAAATAATGAGCTAATTGGAGTTAATTGAATTTTTATTAGCATAATATATATAATTGAATGAAAGCTTTAATGTAGTTTTGTGTTTAAAATGAACGTTTTTTTCCCTTTATATATAATAGTTGAGTGATTTTTAAAGTTTCTAAAATATCAAAACTAGAAAAAGTGTTTTCTCCCTTTAGGGTTAAAAAAATTGAAATAATATAGGGAATTTTTTTAATATAATTAATCAGTAAACAGAAGTATATACTATTCCCCACACCAAAGAGAAGCAAAGATGGTCAAATTGACTCTTTTATCCAAAGACGGGTATATATTTAATTTTGTTTCTAATTGGAAATTGCTTCCAGACTTTGTGCTTGCAATGAAAAAAAAATTGAAACTTTGATTTTGTTTTTGTTGATTACATAGGTTTGTTGCTATAGAAATGGCTAGTATATACTGTTGTGTAAAAGTAAAAAGTCAAGGTTGTAATCAGTGATGGGATTCAAATAATTTAACAACCGGTTCTCTGCCCTAATGATTTCTTCCAACAACCAGTGTGCCAAATTACTCAGAAAGTTAACAACCGGTTCTCCCGAAGTGGTGCAAACTGGCTGAATCCCATCACTGGTTGTAATGTTATCTTCTACTGTGTTAAAGAGAGTTGGAAGTCCATGCCTGTTTCTTTCTTTTTCCTCTTTACACCATATTTTCTTTTATTTTTCCTTTCCCACCTCCTAGTTTCGTATTACTTTTTAAAATTTCTCTGTGTATTTTATATTTTGATAAACTAATAAAAATATATTACAGAAATGATTTCAAAGGCAGAAAAGCTTAGACAGGGTCCCCAACCCTCAGACCATGGCCCAATACTGAGCTGCGGCCCACTCAGAAACAGGCTGTGCAAGAGGCAGGTGAGCGCACACGCAATTCTATGTGTGCAGGTAGCGGGCACTCTCACACGCACATGAAGCTCCATTTATGCAAGTGGTGGGCGCACAAGGTTGGAAAAGCTGGAGACCACCGGATTAGACAATGCCTTAAGTGCTCTTAGGCAACTGCAGGCCACCAATTCTGCTGGTGGTTCAGACCCTGAAGACTCTTCTGCTTGGTTTCTACAAGGTGCCTGCAGGATCCGCTGGTGGGACAAGCTCTCTCAGATGCCTTTACTAACACAGGGCAAAGGATCTCCTTGAGCATCACGGAGGACTGCTTGTACCTGAACATCTACGTGCCAGCCCACACTGATAAGGCAGAGCAATTACCGGTAAGCAATTACTCTGCTAGGCAGTGTGGCTTTCTTGTTTCTGGATTTGATTTGGTTCCGTAGCCTAAGGTGAAATCAAGTCACATTCAATATTGTTTACTGATATTTTTAAGTATTGAATGAACGAGAGGAACCAATCAGGAGCGAGTAACTGGAGTGAGAAATTTGAAGGCGCGTCAGTGGCTGAAGCCGCGGACAGCTCCGTTTAAAAGGGGCTGCTGCGGCTCGCGTTCCTCATTGCTGTACTGAAGCTGAATAAACTGTTTCAATAGCCGAGCGTGTCCTGCCTCTTCTCTCTGCACCCACTACCCAACAAATATTGCATCTAAACCTACTTTTATTTCATTTTGTACAGTAAATCTCTCATTGTCTCCATTTGCAGAAGGGCTTCTAATTCAGTTCTCATCTTCCAGAGAGACACTTCCATTGCCCTGTTGCATTTTGCTTCCAGGTGATGGTCTGGATCCATGGTGGAGGACTTGTGCTGGGCTCAGCATCCACATATGATGGGTCTGTTTTGTCTGCTTATGAAAATGTAGTGGTGGTGGCGATCCAATACCGCTTGGGCATTCTCGGGTTTTACAGGTAAGCTCATATTGTCATCTTCATCTTCACCTGGATGATAGCACATCCCTCTCATCTTTGTTTTAATGCTGTCCTTCCTCTAAAGAGCTCAGGTTCCCTTAAATACTGGGTTTCACCAGCTGCTCTTGCTGTTCAGAAAGAGAGCAGAAATGCACAGCATGAAGTAGAGGGCATAAGATGCTGGTCTTTAATTTCTTTTAATTTATGCTGCCTAGTGCTTTTTCCTTTTGTCTTTGCCCCTCCTCATTGAGATCTGCTGGAGGATTGCTTACAACTGTCCACAAATCCTCCCTCCACAGAAACATCTCCATCTTTAGGCTCCATAAGAGATAATTAGTCTTATTAAGAGGAGCCACAGGAAATCTTCCTCCCATTTCCATAATAGATAGCATTTACAGACCAATAGTCCTCAATCTCCCTCAGGCTCATGAAGAAACTTTTATCTTAAAAAAATACTACTGGTGCTTCTGGACCCATAATCTGTCAGGAACTTGAACAGCCGGTGTCCAAATAGAGTCAGAGGTGCTGACACAAACTTGTAGTTTTATGTAAATAAATGTATTTTACAAATATATATACAGAAACTAGATAGCCAGGCAAACAGGAGCATCATCAGGTAAATCACCACAGCAGGAACATCTTGAGGTAAATTACAGAGCACACAGAGCACCCACACAGAGGAAAAAAGGCGGGAAACAAGGAAACTCCCCCTTTACATTTGCAGCAACCAATCACAGCTCAGGTTGCCTCACTCAGCGGCCGGCTGTCTTCAACCAATGAGCTACAACTTATTCTTATTCTTTGTCCAACCCTTCATTGCCCCAGCTATTAAATTGAATATCTTAGCAAGCTTCCTACTTAGCTACAGTCCATATACAGTTTCTATATTGATTCCAGTAAACATGTGACTGGTGATAAAGATGCTGGTTGGCTAAAGTTTTCAAGATATTTCACAATAAAGATTTATACACAGGTGAGCATATTTGCCTACAAGAGAGGGAGGTGTCTAATGATCATAATGCCTCATAATGTCTTTACAAAGTACGGTAGAACAGTGAAAATGGTACCATGTGGAAGTATATCAATTTATCTTCATTTTGAGAACAGCAAGGCAGATGACTATGAAAAACATGTGGAAAATATGCTTCAGTCCTCTAAAGCAGTGGTCCCCAACCTTTTTATCGCCGCGGCCCGCTGAGCGCGTGCAGGGGTGGGGGCACAGCCCAGGAGCTTTTGCGCACGGCCCATTGCGCACGGCCCAGGAGCTTTTGCGCACGGCCCAGGAGCCTTTGCGCTGCAGCGTTCATGTCCCCCAGCCGCTGCGCGGCCCGGTGCCAGGTACTCCACGGCCCGGCACCGGTCCACGGACCGGGGGTTGGGGACCACTGCTCTAAAGCACTTGGTGTAAACATGTCACTGAAAATTCACTTCTTACACTCGCATATAGACTATTTCCCTTTGAACAGTGGGGCAGTGAGTGATGAGCATGGGGAGAGATTCCACAAGGATATTGCAGGCATGGAGAAAAGTTACCAAGGGAAATGGAGTCCATCCATGCTTGCCAATTATTGCTGAAATCTCCCCAGGGATGGTCCTACTGCAGTTCACAAGTGAAAAGCCACTTGTGTTTAGTTACCGAATAAATATGGAACCTTGTTTAATCTGATTTATTTTATTTATTTATTTTTCAAACATGTATAAAATAACAGATATGTATAAGCATGATTATGAATACATGAAATAGATACAAATAAATGGGGACAGTAGGAAAGGGACAGTAGGCATTTAGGTGCGCTTATGCACACCCCTTACAGACCTCTTAGAAATGAGGTGAGGTCAACAGTAGACAGTCTAAGGTTAAAGTTTTGGGGGTTTGGGGAAGAAACCACAGTGTCAGGTAGAGCATTCCAGGCATTGGCCACTCTGTTGCTGAAGTCGTATTTTCTGCAATCAAGTTTGGAGCGGTTTACCTTAAGTTTGTATCTATTGTGTGCTCATGTATTGTCGTGGTTGAAGCTGAAGAAGTCATTAACAGGTAGGATGTTGTAGCAGATAATTTTATGTACTACGCTTAGGTCAGACCAGAGATAGGTTTCAACAGGTTCTGACCAGTCCTGGAGAACCAGTAGCGGAAATTTTGAGTAGTTTAGAGAACTGGTAAATACCATCTCTGACTGGCCCCGCCCCCATCTATTCTCTGCCTCCCAAGTCCCAACTGATCAGGAAGAAATGGGGATTTTGCAGTAACCTTCCCCTGGAGTGGGGTAGGAATGGAGATTTTACAGTATCCTTCCCCTGCCACACCCACCAAGCCACAGCCACAGAACCGGTAGTAAAAAATTTTGAATCCCATCACTGGGTCAGACCGAAGGCAGCATAGTTCTAAGTTGTCCAAGCCCAAAATTTCAAGCCTGGTGGCATAAGGTACTGTGTTGCGAGCAGAGGAGTGGAGGACTCTTCTCGTGAAATATTTCTGGACTCTCTCAATTGTATTAATGTCCGATATGCAGTGCGGGATCCAGACAGATGAGCTGTATTCGAGAATTGGTCTAGAAAATGTTTTGTATGCTCTAGTTAACAGTACAATATTACCAGAGAAGAAGCTACGCAAGATTAGGTTAACAACTCTTAATGCCTTTTTGGCAATGTTGTTACAGTGGGCTCTGGCACTTGGATCATTAGAGATGAGTACTCTCATCTCATTAGAGATGATGTTAGAGCTTGTCAGTTTTTCATGCAAAAAGCATGAAAAAGTTACATGAAAAACCAATAGATGAATGGAAAGTTATCTTATTAATATCAATAAAAAGATAAATTTATAATGATTGGTGTGGCACCATTCTCATTGCTATATCACATTTTGCAGAAAAGTTATGGAGCATAATCACACCTCCCTCTCATAATTTTGAATGATTTTGATATAATTTTGACCTGAAGCTGTATCTTGGAAACTGGAGTCTATTAATACTCAGGACTTATTTTTCCTTTATTAGGAAATTCTGGTAAATTAAAATACTTTCATTTCCGAGGTTTTCTCCTTGTACACCAGTGATTTTGGGCTCAATTGTGATTTTAAGTTGAGGACTACCTGTACTTAAGATTTTTACTCAATGGGGTTAAAGATATCGAACAGGCTGCTTGTACCTGCAAAGTTTATGAAGGGAGTTTCCGCTCTGGATTTCACAGGTTAAAGTGATGGGGGAGCTCTTGCAAAGGAGATCCTTCAGGACCTCCAAAGTCCTTCCCTGAGTGATTGCTCTTCTTCCCTGTGGCAAGAAAGGCAGACCTTTCCATCATCTTTTCACTCTGCTCCCTTGAATGGTTTTTAAAAAGTCTTTTCTGTCTTCACTGTTTGAATTCTTGTGTTTGTGTTTTAACATGGTTGTAATATTTGCTGAGTTTTATTTCTTTTGGGAGACCAGCTTGGTCACAAAATAATATACAGATTTTAATACAATTAAATAAATACCCCAGGAGAAATATACTCCAGGGGTGTTTGAGGAGGACTCAGAAAAGTCAACATGGCCTCTGATCAAAACCTCCATGGTATTTTTCATCTGTGCAATGCAGGTTAAAAACCACAGGTTTCAACCACAGGACCATACCCAATGATTGACTTTTTAACCCCCACCCCCAGTCCCTCCCCTCCCACGACAGAGTTTAAGGCTCAGGGTGGAAATATAAACTATGTGCATGATAAGTGTACATAATAGAGAGAAAACGGATTGGTTGGTTGGTTATATGTTGGTTGGTTGGTTGGTTGGTTGGTTGGTTGGTTATGTGCCATCAAGTTGGTTTCAAATCACAGCAACCAGGAGGATCCATCTTCAATCTGGTCCTGAAGGTGTTTCAGTGGTGCTTCCCTTGTATCAAAGCTTGTATTCCTTGCTGCTGGTTGTCCTCTTCTGCTCCTTTTTTCTTCCTTTCTCAGAACTATAAACATCTTCTCAGAGATGGATAATATGTGTGTGATCATTTCAGCCTGGTTCTTTGGGCCTTGAGTGAGAACTCCAGATGATTTCTTCCTTTCCTATGTGCTCAAGGTTGCATTTTCCAAAAGTCCCATGTGCCAGTCAATGCCCTACTGTAAAATGGCTCAGGCTGGCTTGATTCTAAGCCATCTGGAAAGTCCTGTCCAGATGGTAGTACTATGGATTGCAAGTATTCAGCCAGGGCGGCAAGTGACCACATCCTCTGACTGAGAAATTTGCTCCTGCTGGGCTCTCTCGACTTTCCATCCCAGGAAAACAATTGATGGGGAGTCAGGATTTTATTTATTTATTTTATTTATTATTCAAATTTCTATACCGCCCTTCTCCTTTTGGACTCAGGGCAGTGAACAGCCAGAATAAAACATTTATACATAAAGTACGATTAAAAATAGATTTAAAATAATTAAATTTGGCCCATAGTTTAAAATTTATCAATTTAAAATCCATATCAAAATTTAAAATCAACCATAAAATCATAAAATCAAGAGAGACCGGCTAACTGAAAGAGATGAGTTTTTAGGGCCCGACGAAAAGTCCGGAGGTCGGCGATCACTCGTATCTCTGGGGGTAGATTGTTCCAAAGGGTAGGTGCCACCACAGAGAAGGCTCTCCTCCTGGGGGTCGCCAGCCGGCATTGTCTAGCCGACAGCACCCTGAAGAGGCCCTCTCTGTGGGAGCAAACCGGCCGGTGGGAGGCTATTGGTGGCAGAAGGCGGTCCCATAAGTACCCCGGCCCCAAGCCATGGAGCGCTTTAAAGGTGATCACCAACACCTTGAAGCGCATCCGGAAGTCCACCGGAAGCCAATTTTAAGCAAGTACCCCAAGTAGGAAGTTAATGGCTGCCTCCAATCTTTGTTACCTAGTCGTCTGCACATGTTAAAATAGAAGGATTATAATAATGTGGCAAGCTTTTAGCCTTTCATAAACCTGGAGAGAAGAAGGCTAAACATGACAGCAAATACAGCATAATGACTGACTGGTATTTGGAAGCTCATGTTGGGCACAGTCACATCCAGCTATATTTTTAATGGTGGTCCTTACATTTTTTAAAGTTTGACAGCACCCCAATCTGGAAAGGCTGGCCTGTGTCTCCCCTAATAAAAAATGGGGGCCCTGAAAGAGTGGCTAAGTTGGCCAGGGAGCCTATTTTGCTTACCCAAAACTCAGGTCCTCTATTATACCCTGGGAAAGTTCCCACGCTTCATCTGGACCTGAAGAGATGACATTAGGGTCTTGTTTATTATGATCATCCTCATGTAGTGGTAGGATTCAAGTAATTTAACAACCGATTCTTCCTAGTGACTGGTTGGGCAGGTGTGGCTGGGGGGGGGGGGGGTGTCATGTGACTGAGTGGGTGTAGCCAACTCGATGTCAGTCAGTGGTGGCAGTGGTGCAATTAGCTGGTTCTCTGAACTTTGCAAAAATTTAACAACCGGTTTTCCTGAAATGGTCTGAACTGGCTGAATCCCACCTCTGCCCTTGTGCCTCTTGGAATTCTTTTCTCCCCTGAAAAGTGGGTTGCATCTGCACATGAATACCTATTGCATTTGATACAAGGTGGATCCAGAGAGGCCAATCTGGCATGGTGAGTTCCTGGGTGCTGGCTGATCGCAAACGTCTGGCCCAGATTTGCCCCTGTCACAGCCCTGCAGACCAGGAAGAGGGAGGGCATCTGCTCGTGTTATTTGGGGGCATTGTTTGAAGGCCAAGAGGGATAATGGTCTGGCTGCAGAATGACTCTGGATCTCCTCTGGATCCATATTTCCTTGCTTCTCTTTCTCCCCCCAGCACTGGAGATGAGCATGCTCGAGGGAACTGGGGCCTGCTGGATCAAGTGGCAGCTCTGCAGTGGATCCAGGAGAACATTGCAAATTTTGGGGGTGATCCGGGATCAGTTACCATATTTGGGAATTCAGCAGGTGGATTCAGCACTTCTGCCCATGTAAGTTCATGTCCTATTTCATTCTAGTAATTCCCATAAATTTTGGCCTATCTGTAATGGCTTGAGACAAGGTTACTGTCAGACTTGCCACAAAACTCTAAATAGAAATGATCCTTGGCTCCATTTGTTGAGATCAAGTGTGTTGCAGTAGTTCAAAATTGCACGCCAAAATCCCTGAATTCTCCTTTATTTTATTTATTTTATTTGATTTGATTTCTATACCGCCCTACTCCCGAAGGACTCTGGGCGGTGCACAGCCAAACAATAAAAACACATACATACAAAATTTAAAAGTAGAATAAAATCAAATTAAATAATTTTGGCCCTGACAAATTTAAAACCCCAAACTTTTAAAACCAATTTAAGATTGAATGTATAAAATGCTTGTTGCAATATTTTCAGGATCAGACTCAATAAATCATTTGAGAATTAAGAGTTCAAATATATCTCTCTTTATTTACATAAGGCATTCTATATTCACTGAATATTCACAGATAGAAGCAAGGAATGGGTGCGTGCAGCTCCTTATATATACAATGGGTGGAGCTAGATATGGGAGTGGTGAAGTATTAATACATTAAGAAGTGAAGAATAAATTAACCCCTGATATCCCGTTCATATACTATTTACATAATGGAGAATAAGGCATTTACTTGTGACAATACTAAAAGATATTTAAAAATTAAAAATCTTTTATAAAAGAGGGGGAAAATTAGGCCTGGTGAAATAGTAAGGTCTTTAAAGCGCGGCGGAAGATGCGCAGATCCGGGATCCTCCGTATCTCTGGGGGGAGCTCGTTCCAGATAGTAGGTGCCCCCACAGAGAAGGCTCTCCCCCTGGGGGCCGCCAGTCGGCATTGTTTGGCTGACGGCACCCGGAGGAGCCCCTCTCTATGGGAGCGTACCGGCCGGTGGGAGTCTATTGGTGGTAGTAGGCGGTCCCGCAAGTACCCAGGTCCTAAGCCATGGAGCGCTTTAAAGGTGGTAACCAAAACCTTGAAGCGCACCCGGAAGACCACTGGGAGCCAGTGCAGCTCGCGCAGGAGGGGTGTTACATGGGAACGCCATGTCGCTCCCATTACCACTCGCGTGGCCGCACTCTGCGCCAGTTGGAGCCTCCAGGTGCTCCTCAAGGGGAGCCCCATGTAGAGAGCGTTGCAATAGTCCAGGCGGGAGGTGACAAGGGCATGAGTGACCGTGTGTAACGAGTCCCAATCCAGAAAGGGACGCAACTGGCGAATCAGGCAAACCTGATGAAAAATCCTCCCGGTCACGGCCGTCAAGTGCTCTTCTAAAGACAGCCGTGAATCCAGGAGGACGCCCAGGTTGCGAGCCCTCTCCGTGGGGGGCCAATGATTCGCCCCCATTTGTCAGTGATGGCGTCAACTGACTATATCGGGATGTCGGAAACCACAGCCACTCGGTCTTGGATGGGTTGAGCCTGAGCCTGTTCCTCTCCATCCAGATCCGTACGGCCTCCAGGCACCAGGACATCACTTCAAGGGCATCCTTGGGGTGATCCGGGGTGGAGATGTACAGCTGGGTGTCGTCAGCGTACTGATGGTACTCCACCCCGAAACCACGGATGATCTCGCCCAGCGGCTTCACATAAATGTTGAACAGGAGAGGCGAGAGGACCGACCCTTGCGGCACCCCACATATGAGGGGCCTCGGGGTTGACCTCTGTCCCCCTGTCAACACAGATTGCGACCGGTCAGAGAGAAAGGAGGAGAACCACCGCAACACAGTGCCTCCCACCCCTAACTCTTCCAACCGGTGCAGCATGATACCATGGTCGATGGTATCAAAAGCCGCTGAGAGATCTAACAGGACCAGGACAGAGGAGCACCCCCTGTCCCGAGCCCTCCAGAGATCATCAACCAACGCGACCAATGCCGTTTCCATGCTGTACCCGGGCCTGAAGCCTGACTGGAACGGATCCAGATACGTTGTTTCATCCAGGTGCTGGGGAAGCTGTTGCGCGACCACACTCTCAACAACCTTCGCCACGAAGCGAAGGTTGGAGACCGGACGATAATTTACCAACATTGCCGGGTCCAGGGAAGGCTTCTTGAGGAGAGGCCTCACCACCGCCTCTTTCAAGGCAGTGGAAAAGTCACCCTCACCCAGCGAAGCGTTTATAATCCCCTGGAGCCAGCCTCATGTCACTTCCCGGGAAGCCAGTACTAACCAGGAAGGACACGGGTCCAATAAACAAGTGGTCGCGTTCAGTCTACCCAGAATCCTGTCCACGTCCTCAGGGGTCACAGGATCAAACTCATCCCAGATAACATTCTCAACATAACTTAACTTTTGTTTCCCCAAGCATTTCCCCTTCATTCCCCCTCCCCACAGTTCCCCTCCCCACAGTTCCCCCTCCCCACAGTTCATAGCAGTCTGTCACTGCATAGCAGTGAAGTACAAGCAAGACTAAGGTGGCAACTGACAATTGCAAATTATTATATTGCTTGTATTAATAATAAGAACTCAATGTAGCAATGTTAAAACCATAATTTAAAATGCAATTTTGGGTAGATTAACAAAGCATGAATTAACTGTCAAGACTTTAAAAAGTAACATGTGAATGAGTGACTTTTTCAGAGGCAGGGTCTTTTGTACAGTTAACTGTCAATGGTCCGACTAGCAGACCCAAAAGAAGTAAACACTCTCGGGAGCATTGAATTCCCAAAACGGAACGTTGGACCACCCCAACGATGCCCTTGAAGTGATATCCCAGTGCCTGGAGGCCGTACGGATCTGGATGGGGAGGAACAGGCTCAGGCTCAACCCATCCAAGACCGAGTGGCTGTGGTTTCCGACGTCCCGATATAGTCAGCTAATGCCATCGCTGACTATTGGGGGCGAATCATTGGCCCCCACGGATAGGGCTCGCAACTTGGGTGTCCTCCTGGATTCACGGCTGTCGTTAGAAGAGCATGTGACGGCCGTGTCCGGGAGGATTTTTCATCAGGTTCGCCTGATCCGTCAGTTGCGTCCCTATCTAGATCGGGACTCCCTACACACAGTCACTCATGCCCTCATTACTTCTCGTCTGGATTACTGCAACGCTCTCTACATGGGGCTCCCCTTGAGGTGCACTCGGAGGCTCCAACTGGCGCAGAGTGCGGCCGCGCGGGTGGTGATGGGAGCGACATGGAGTTCCCATGTGACACCTCTCCTGCGCGAGCTGCACTGGCTCCCGGTGGTCTTCCGAGTGCGCTTTAAGGTTCTGGTTATCACCTTTAAAGCGCTCCATGGCTTAGGACCTGGTTATTTACGGGACCGCCTGCTACCACCAATAGCCTCCCACCGGCCAGTACGCTCCCATAGAGAGCGGCTCCTCCGGGTGCCGTCGGCCAAACAATGTCGGCTGTCGGCCCCTAGGGGGAGAGCCTTCTCTGTGGGGGCACCTACGATTTGGAACGAGCTCCCCCCGGAGATACGTAGGATCCCGGATCTGCGCACCTTCCGCCGCGCGCTTAAGACTTTTCTATTTTATCAAGCTGGCCTGGCCTAAATCTTCCCCCTTTTTAAATGTGGAAATTTTAAATTTTTAAATTTTAAATTCGTCTTTTTATAGGGGTATGGGTAAGGCATTTTAAATTGGGGAGCCATTTTAGATTTAATTCTGTTTTAAACGTATTTTAATTGTTTATATTGTATGTTTTTAACTTTGGCTGTTCACCGCCCCGAGTCCTTCGGGAGAGGGGGCGGTATAAAAATCTAATAAATAAAATAAATAAATAAAAAGTATTGGATTTTATCGGATACACCATTTTGGTATTGAAGAATCAAAACCATCTCTGGTTTTCCTCATACAAATGCTTTCTTAGTTAAACAATAGCTTCCCTTGGGTGTTCACATTGTCCAATTATGGGTTGTCCTTTTGTAATGGGAACAATCCACCTCCTTCTCAAGCACCTGCAGTGGTGACCTTGATGGTTTCCAGGCTCTCATGATCCGTGCAGAAAATCTCAGCTTTCCATTCCACCCTTCCCTCCCCGCAATTCATTGGCATGTTGAATAGCGATACGGTTCGAAAGAAGCAAAGTGGTTCAATCTTGACACTAATGATTGAAGCAAATTGATTGGATAATCTCTTGCCAAATACAGTCAGAGCAAAACCAATACAGTTATTGGGTGATGCAATGGGTTGATTGAAAAAAGTGGCTCTTTTTTTTTTTTTTAATTTGATTTATATGCCGCCCTTCTCCGGAGACTCAGGGCGGCTTACAATGCGCTAAGCAATAGCCTTCATCCTTTTTGTATATTTATACAAAGTCAGCTTATTGCCCCCACAACTGGGTCCTCAATTTACCTACCTTAGAAAGGATGGAAGGCTGAGTCAACCTTGAGCCTGGCGAGATTCGAACCTGCAGTAATTGCAGGCAGCTGGTCTTAATAACAGGGTGCTTTAGACCACTGTACTACCAAGGCTCTTGCTTTCCTCCCTGGCCAGGTGTTATCCCCTCTGTCCAAAGGCTTGTTCCACAAAGCGATTTCAGAAAGTGCTGTTGCCATAACAGACGTGATGTTCCATGCCCATCCAGAAAAGCAGGCTAAGGTGAGTTTTGGAAAAGCAAGACAGCAATTGCTCTGGATCTGGGAATTTTTTTTCCAAGGGAAGATGAAAAGAGGAAGAAGACATGTAGGAGAAGGGGGTTCCCCTGGCCTCTCCTGAGGATTCTCTGGAGCAAAGCAGCTGGGGTGCCCTGGGGCCACTGGAGACTTGGAGATGCAGTATGTGCACCTGCTCCATTACATGGCCATTAGCTGGCTGATGCCACCTTCAGCCAGATGTTTCTAAACAGCTGCACAATTATTTGTTTCAAACTTACTATTGGAGCACAAATAGAATGAAGCGTGCTTTTAAATCATTCTGCTCTGCAAATTTTATCCACTGGCTTTTTTTTTTGTTTTAATTTGATTTATATGCCGCCCTTCTCCGGAGACTCAGGGCGGCTTACAATGTGCTCAACAATAGCCTTCATCCTTTTGTATATTTATACAAAGTCAGCTTATTGCCCCCACAACTGGGTCCTCAATTTACCTACCTTAGAAAGGATGGAAGGCTGAGTCAACCTTGAGCCTTGGCGAGATTCGAACCTGCAGTAATTGCAGGCAGCTGGTCTTAATAACCAGCTTAATAACAGGGTGCCTTAGACCACTGTACTACCAAGGCTTTGAGCCCAGTTTAGATAGGCAGCCAGAAGAGCCTTCCTCCCTCTTCCTTAAAAGACCTCCTGCACCTTCAATTTTCCAAATGCCAGATGAAGAACTATTGCAGGATGACCTGCTTCTTATTACATTTATTAAAACTGAATTGTTGGTCTGGATTGCAGAAAATTGCTGAATCGATTAGCTGCCCTACCTCCAGTTCGGCTGAGATGGTTCGCTGCCTCAGGGGGAAAACAGAGAGTGAAATCTTATTGGCTACTCTGAAGATGGTAAGAGGCCCCTGCAATGCATTGTGATCCTTTCTGGAGAGGAAGAGGGAGGGATTGGTCCTCATCTTATCAAAATAGAAGTTGGTCTGCCGGGTGTGGGCAGCAGATGGTGGTCACAATGGTGCTGTAGAAGCCCCACCCGTCTCCTGTGTATACTGGGTGAAGCTCCGAACACACACCCTGGGCGCCAAGACCCCAGGACTCTCTTCCTCTTCTGCTGATCACCGCAAGCAGGTCCTGCAGGCCTCACAGAGAGGCTCCTGATAGCACTGATCAGCTCTTAATGAAGACCCAACTGGGTTGCACAAGACCCAGCAGACCTCATCGCTGTCCATTTCTTTTTCAAGGACAGTTCAGGGGGGTTGCCATGGCCATGGCTGTTGTGGTCCCAGTGGGGGCGGGGGCAGTGGAATCATGTTCAAGATCATTTCATGTCATTCAGTCGATTGAGAATCATACTTATTTTTGATTATGTATAAAGAGTAATGATCATAAAGTGTAGACAGAGGAGGCTGTCCTATTATTTTCCGCAAGGCTGCTGCAGGACCTTCCCCTGGAGCTGTTCATCCTTAACTGATCTGCTTTCTACTGTGATTGCAGGATTTTACCCGGCTGCATCTAGGTGGAGAAGAACAGGTGAGTTCAAGCACTTGCCTCATCAAAAGGAGGCAGGAAGCAACAGGGTAGACCTTCTCCATCAGGAAAATGCTCCGAGCAAATCCAAAGTAGATCAAACCTAGAAAACTCCTTTTCACCAGAACAGGAGAGGTAATTCAAGATGTACAATAAGATAACAACATTGATAGTGTAAATTCCTCCCGCACCCAGGGGAACTTTTTCTGTAGTTGAACTGCTTTCCCTTGCAGGAGAAACCTGATTTCGCCTGGCCAAATAGGGCATAGCCAAGCAGATGCCCATATTGGCCTCCATATTCTGGAGAGGCTCAAATGTTGGCCTGGCTTTTTCTTGGCTAGCTACTTCTACCCAGAGTAACCTTCTTCATTAATTATCCAAACTTTCCTCTGTCTTTCTTACGTCATGGTGTTGCTGAGCAACCTTTTCTTCCAAGGCTGTGGAAGATCTAAACCCCTTTTTGGGAATCATTGTTGGGGAGTGTTAAGTGGGGTGAGTGAGGATGCAGCAAGCCAGAGTAGTTAGTGACAACAGCTCTTTATTATATGGTGAGACTCCAGCAACTGACCAGGGGAGCCAGCTCCCTTTATATACCTTGCAGCTGTGGTGGTCAGCCAATCAGCTGAGGGTCAGTTAGTTCAAACTTCCCGCCAAACAAACCTATTTACATAACACTCCTCCCCTCCCAGAAGTCACTTGGGGTGTTATTTGCATACAAAGTCTCTCAGGTGACTAGGGCGTGTACGAGTCCTAGTTGACCTGCGCAGTTCAGTCGGTGGGGCGGCGTCGAGCAGGTCGGAGGGACTTTCTGTTTCTCCCTGCTCCGCCAATGAGGCCTCCGGAACCTCCTCGTGGGCGGCGACTTCTTCGGCTGCTGGGACTACCTCGATGGGGTGGCGCTGGATACCAGGATCCTCAGCTAAGTCCTCCGCTCTATCTGGGCTAGTGGTTTGTGCCTCTGGTTGGTAGTCGTGGTCGGAGATGGGGTCGTCTAATGTATCGTCGGTGTTTGTGGTTACTCGTTTTCTTAATTGGTCAATGTGTCTGCGCCAAACTCTCCCGTCCCCCATGTCTACCCGGTATGACTTGGGGCCTGTGATTTCTGTGATTGTTCCTGCTTCCCAGAGTGGGCCCTGTCCATAGTTTCTGGCGTGTACCGGTGTTCCTATTGTGAACTCTCTAAGTTTCCTCTCTCCCCCCTTGAATACCTCTGGGGAGTAATTGGGGTTGAGTCTATCTAGTATTCCCCGGAGTTTCCGCCCCATTAATAGTTCGGCCGGACTTCGGCCCGTGGCTGTACAGGGTGTGGAGTGCTGAGCTATTAGGAACTTGTCTACCCTTTCCTGCCAGTCCCCGGGGCTTAAACGAGAAAGGGCCTCCTTTGCTGATCTAACAAATCTCTCAGCCTGTCCGTTACTAGCCGGATGAAACGGGGCAGAAAGGACGTGTCTGATCCCAAGTCCCGCTAAGTAACCCTCGAACTGTGTTGCGGTGAACTGTGGCCCGTTATCTGACACTAGGATGTCCGGTAACCCATGTGTGGCGAATAATTGTCTTAGCTCTCTAATGGTTGCGTCGGTGGTAGTGGCCTTCATTAGCTTGATCTCCAACCATTTGGAGAATGCGTCTACGACGACCATGAAGGTCTGTCCATGGAAGGGGCCTGCAAAGTCAATATGTATTCTGGACCAGGGTCCCTGGGGTCTTTCCCACTCTCTCACGGGTGCCGTTGGCGGGTCTGATCTGGACTCTTGGCAGGGCTGGCATTTCCCCACCCACTCGGTAATGTCTGCATCCATGCTGGGCCACCAGACGTAGCTCCTGGCTAGCCCCTTCATTCTTACAATCCCGGGGTGCCCCTCATGCAACAACGTTAGAAACTTTTCCCTTAAGCGTGAAGGAATAACAACCCGATCGCCCCATAGTAAACAACCCCCTTGCATTGTCAACTCGTCCCGTTTTCCCGCGAATGGTTTAAATTCCCCGTTCCCAATCCTTTCCGGCCACCCCCTCATAACCCAACTTGCGACTGTCCGGATCACGTGGTCTTTGGTTGAGGCTTTCGCAACCTCGGCTGATGTGGTGGGCCCAGAGTCCAAAGCGTCTATCAGCAGGATGGGGATGCCGGGTGTGGGGTCTTCTAAACTGTCGGGTAGTGGGCATCGGCTGAGTGCGTCCGCGTTGCCCATGTCCGCCCCTGGTCGGTGTACCAGGCGATAAGAGTATGCTGCGAGGAAAATGGCCCAGCGTGTCATCCTGGGCGAAAGTGCTGCCGGGGTTGGTCGATCTCCCGCGAGGAGACCCAGGAGCGGGCGATGGTCTGTGATCAATTCAAAGTCTCTCCCGAACAAGTACTTGTGGAATTTCTTCACTCCCGAAACGGCGGCTAGGGCCTCTTTGTCGAGCTGGCTGTAATTTCGCTCGGCACTTGATAGGGTTCGGGAGTAGTATGCGATGGGCGCCTCTAGGCCATTCGGGAGTCTGTGGCTCAGGTCGGCTCCCACCCCGAACGGGGATGCGTCACATGCTAGAACAAGGGGAAGCGTTGCGTTGTACTGAATTAGAAAACTCTCGGCTGACAGCAGTTTTTTAATGCCGGCGAATGCCCTGTCTTCAGCCTTCCCCCAATTCCAGGTGGCTTTTTTGGTTAACAGTCTATGTAGGGGTTCTGCCACTGTTGCCTTGTCTTTTAGAAAGATGGCGTAAAAGTTTAATAGTCCCAGAAAGGCCTGTAGCTCTGCCTTGTCTTTGGGGGTGGGTGCTTCTTGGATTGCCCTGATCTTGCTTTCTGTGGGGTGGATGCCAGTGCCATCAACCCTGTATCCAAGGAATTCGACTGAGGGGACTGCGATCATGCATTTGTTGCGTTTTAATCTGAGTCCTGCGTCCCTGAATTTCCTTAACACCTCCCTCAGCCTTTCTCTTAGCTGGTGCTCATTGTCGGCGGTGATGAGCACGTCATCGAAATAGGGCACCACCCCGGGGATCCCCTGTAGTAGCCGCTCCATGGTACTTTGGAACAGTCCGGGGGCCACGCTTACTCCGAATTGCAGGCGGGTGCACTTGAAAGCCCCTCTGTGGGTTACGATAGTCTGTGCTTCTGCGGTAGCGCCATCTACTGGCAGCTGCTGGTACGCCTGCGCAAGATCGAGTTTCGCGAAAATCTTGCCGGGGCCCAGGGAATGCAATAGGTGGTGAACGACGGGCACTGGATAGGCGCTCTGCTGCAGGGCCTTATTAATTGTGCATTTATAATCGGCACATATGCGCACTGACCCATCCGGCTTGACCGGTGTAACGATTGGGGTCTCCCATTTGGCGTGGTCGACTGGAACGAGCACCCCTTGCTTGATTAATTTGTCCAGTTCAATGTCTATTTTGGGCTTCAGGGCAAATGGTACCCGCCTAGGCTTTAACCGGATGGGTGCAATATTGGGGTCTAGATTAAACGAAATCGGGGTCCCCACATACTTGCCAAGCCTTTCGTCGAACACGTCCTGGAATTCCTGCATCAGGTCTTCCTTCAGGGTGCTTCGAACGTTCCGCACTCCGGTGAATCCCATGCCTAGGGCCCTGAACCAGTCCATGCCCAGGAGGCTGGGGAGGTTGTCGCTGACGATGGTGAGGGGCAGTTTCTCGGTAAACTCCCCGTACTGGACTTGGAACTCGCCTCTGCCTTCGATGGGTATGCGGTTCCCTTGGTAATCCTTCAGTCTGTGTTGCTGTGGCTGGAGTTGTCGCTTGTGTACGCTGGGGATGGTTTTCTTCAGATTCTCCCAAGACATGATGGATATTGGTGATCCCGTGTCTATCTCCATCTGGCACTCCCGTCCCTCGATCTCGACCGTGGTGTAGGTCTTTTCTCCGGGTGAGGTGCAGGTCTGTGCGATGCGTATGGTGTAGGCCCCAGCGTCTTCAAATTTCGCGCCCTTCCGGTTTCCGCCATCCCTGTTGGGCCTTCGGTGTGGCGCCGTCTCGGATTGGGCAGATTGGCCACGTGGTCTGTAGCTTTGGTGTGCCTTCGATCTGCAGACCCTCGCGATGTGGCCCCTCTTCTCGCAGGAACGGCAAACGGCATCCCTGAACTTACAGTTTTGTCGTGAGTGGGACCCTCCGCAGCTGGCGCATCTGTCAGGTATGCTTCCTTCAGTATCCAGGAAAGAAAACCCCAAACTCAAGCATTTTGAAGAATTTGGTACTTTTACTGAATATGAAAAGATTAACATCCCAGTGAAAAGCTGGAAGTGACCAAAACGCGCGAAATGCATCTACTAAGCTTCTTCCCCCCCTCGTGTTTATATTTTCTCAGCCAATCTAAAGGTCTTCCAAAGGTCAGGTGGCAACACGTCTGGCAGCGTCATCCATCAGGAATGTCGAGACAGTTGGTCGCTCATCCCCTTCTGAAATCCAGTTTCGATTCCCACGAAGTCCCCTCCTACAAAGACAAACCCCCTCCTGCTCTCTTCCCCCCCTTTGCTCCATACCTAATCCCTCCCCGTTTCTTATGGCAGCTAAAGCAGGAAAGCTGATGCTGACATTCGGCCCCTCTTGCAGAAGAGACGTTAGTCCTAATTAAAAGGAAAAAGAGAAAGAGAAACAGAATATATACAATGATCAAGGTTTATCAGGGTATTTGGCATAGAACTGTTGTACTTTCTTGGGAGCTCGGACATCCCGTTTATTCACCCATTCAGCCTGAGATAGTGGAAAATGTTTCCAGGCAATCAGATATTGGACTTTACCATGGTGTTTTCTAGAGTCCAAGATTTCCTTAACCTCAAAATGTTGCTCCCCTTCTATGAGGATGGGAATTGGGGGGTTGCTATGATCAACCCTTAGGGGAGATGAGTGTTCAGGTTTCAATAAACTAACATGAAATACAGGATGTATCCGTCTCAAGGTTTTTGGTAATTCTAATTCAACTGTCACTGGATTTATCAGTCTAATCACCCGGAATGGTCCTACATACTTAGGCCCCAGCTTTTTTGACTTCTGGGTGGTTTGTAAGTATTTGGTAGACAAATAGACTTTATCCCCCACTTTGTAAATGTGAGCTGGGGACCTTTTCTTATCGGCTTGTGCCTTATGAGCTCGGTGTGCCTCATCTAATGCCTTCCGAGTCACTGTCCAGGTGCTCCTTAATTGTTCCATCCAATCTATCAAAGAGGGATTTTGGGGATCATCTTGAGGTAACTCGGGAATGGGTACAAAATCCTGGCCCGATGCAACCTTAAAAGGGGTGAATCCGGTGCTACTATGCACAGAATTGTTATACGCCACTTCTGCAAATGGCAACAAGTCTACCCAATTGTCCTGCTGGTAATTCACGTAACACCTAAGGTATTGTTCGAGCACCCCATTGGTTCTTTCACAAGCACCATTTGTCTGAGGGTGGTGACTGGAACTCAACCCCTGTGCGGAGCCTATCAATCTTAAAAATTCTCTCCAGAACCTGGAAGTAAATTGCACACCCCTATCAGAAATTATTCTTTTCGGAGACCCATGTAGTCGGTAAATCTGCCGAATAAATAATTTTGCGAGGGTTTTTGCTGAAGGGATCTTTGAGCAAGGTATGAAATGTACTTGTTTGGAAAACAAATCAGTTACTACCCAAATGACAGTGCAGCCCTCACTGTCGGGTAAGTCCACCACAAAATCCATAGATATTTCCTTCCATGGGGCGTTCGGTCTAGCCACACTTTGCAGTAATCCAGGGGATTTTCCTGGAGGTCTTTTAGCCGAGGCACATACTGGACAGCTAGCCACATATGCCTGTATGTCCTTTTTTAGTGCAGGCCACCAAAACTGTCTCTTAACAAGATGTAAAGTTTTGACAAACGCAAAGTGTCCTGCGGCTTTGGCATCATGCGCATATTGCAATACGGTTGGTCTTAATGTGGCCGGAACATACAATTTTGATCCAACCCAAGCTAGTCCATCGCGAAGTGTGCATTCATTCGAGTGGATTTTAAACCACTCGTCAGCTTTTAGTGCTTCTCGTAACTTTTCGAGTAAATCCCCTGAGAGTTCTGGATCGGTTTTACTCTGCGCTCTGGTAGTGACAGGTGTTGCCAATTGCGTTAAGGGGAGCATTGGTTGAACCAGTTCCTTCTTTATGCTGTTGTACTGTGGTAATCTGGAAAGTGCGTCTGCCATGAAATTTTTTCCCCCAGGAAGGTAACGTAAAGTGAAATTGAAACGCTTGAAATGTTGGGCCCAGCGTGCCTGTTTGGGTGACAATTTGCGTGGTGTTTTTAATGCTTCTAGATTCTTATGGTCAGTCCACACCTCGAAAGGATGTTTTGCCCCTTCTAAAAATTGTCTCCATGTTAACAGCGCCCATCTAACTGCAAACGCTTCCTTCTCCCATATGGCCCATCTCCTTTCTGTTTCAGATAGTTTACGGGATGTGTAAGCACAAGGTTGTAATATTCCATTCTCATTCTTTTGCAAGAGTATCGCTCCTATGGCAACGTCGCTAGCATCCGCTTGTATTACAAAAGGTTGTTCTATGTCGGGGTGTTTGAGCACAGGTTCAGCTGCAAACAACTGTTTCAGTTTTTCGAAAGCGGCCTGACAGTCCATAGTCCATTCTAGTGGTTTCGAGGGTTTGGGTTTTATTTCCCCTTTGGTTTTGAGCAAGTTTGTAATTGGCAGTGCGATTTTTGCGAAAGAGGGGATAAATTGTCTATAAAAGTTAGCAAACCCTAAGAAACTCTGTAACTGTTTACGGGTGCGTGGTGCGGCCCATTCCATTACTGCCCGGACCTTTTCCGGGTCCATCTCTATTCCCTCATGCGATATACGATATCCAAGATAGTCGATTTTGTCTTGATGGAATTCACATTTAGAAAGTTTAGCATAGAGTTCAGCTGCTCTGAGTTTATTCAAGACCGCTCGAACCAATCTTATATGGTCGGCCATGTTGTCAGAATAAATTAGAATATCGTCCAAATAGACCAACACCCCCTTATATAGATGCTCATGCAACACTTCGTTGATCAACTGCATGAATACGGCCGGGGCCCCCTGTAGTCCAAAAGGGAGTACTCTAAATTGGAAACACCCCAGTGGGCAATTAAATGCTGTCTTCCATTCATCTCCCTCTTTTATTCTCACTCGGTAGTATGCCTCTCTTAAATCAAGTTTGGTAAAAAATTTTCCCTTTCCTAAATGGGCCAACATGTCCTTCATAAGTGGGAGGGGATAGACATTTTCCACGCAAATGGCGTTCATGTTTCTATAATCAACAACTAATCTGAAGGATCCATCTTTCTTTTCGCGGAACATTACTGGCGCTGCTACCTTGGGTTTGGCTCGTTCGATAAATCCCCGTTCTAAGTTTTTGTCAATTAAATTCCGCAATTCCTCCAATTCTCGAGGTGTCATGGGGTATATTTTTGGTTTGGGAAGCTTCACCCCTGGGAGTATTTCAATGGTGCAGTCAGTGGCCCTGTGGGGAGGCAGATTATCAGACGCTTTTTCACTAAACACTTCCTTGAGGTCCCAATATTCCTTTGGAATTTTCTCTTCTCCCTCAATATAGTTAATGGCTACTGCGGCCCCTTCTGGTCTTACGTCGTCCCTTAGGGAGGGGCCTTCCTTTTCCGGAGGTGGTTCTGCCGTACGGATGCGCAGGACCCCCGTTTTCCAATTTACTCGTGGGTTCCATTTACGAAGCCAAGGCAGTCCTAGAATTAGGGGCCTTTCCATGCCAGGTGCTACGATAAAGCTGAGCTTTTCTATATGATTCCCCAACTGTAGTTCAAGGGGTTCGGTCATAAAACTAGCTGGGCCCCCCCCTGCAATCGACCCATCTAATTGACAAAATGCAATGGGTCTTTTTAAAGTTTTCAGTCTCAGTCCCATTTCCTCCACTACTTTGGGGCTAATTATGCACCTAGTGCATCCTGAGTCCAACAGGGCTAACAATTGCGCTTGAGTTCCTGTGGAGGGCACCCTTACTTCTACGGGGATGAGTAAGGGTTCTTCCGTGTGACTCACCCGTTCATTGGTGTCCGAGTCGGAGTCTGTCTCGCTGTCGTCATCGTTGGTCGGAGTTCCCAACTCACGCTGGTTCCGGGGAGTGAACTCAACGACTTCTCCTTTCAGGGCGGTGCCGCGGGTTTTGGCGGGTATTTTATCGCTTTTCTTTTGGCTGGCCCCGGTGGCTTTTGGCGGTGGTTTGGAGAAACATTCGGCCGCCCGGTGACCCTCCTTCCCACATTTGAAACAGGTGAAGGGCTTTGACTTGGGTTTGAATTCGGTCTTCCCGCCAGTCATCTTGGCCGCCCCCTTACGGTAGAGAGAGGATGACTGGTCCCCCATTCGCCTTCCTCGGAGTTCGCTCCGTTTCAGCTCGATCTCCACATCCTCAGCTACTATGTACCATCTATCCAAATCATCGGGGACCCCCATGCTCCTGCAATCTCGATATATCTCATCATTCAATCCATCCTTGAAGCTCTCCAAAAGCGCCATTTCTGACCAGCCTGTCATATAAGGTGCCAGTTCACGAAACTCTTGGATATACTCTGCCACCGGCCTCCGGCCCTGCTGAATGCTCTTCATTCTGAGTCTCGCCTTTCGTTCAGCTAAATGGTCTTCAAAACGTCTTCTAAGGGCCCTCATGAACTGGTTGTAATTTCTCAGCAGGAGGGAGTTGTTATTGTGGAGAACTACCATCCACTCAGCCGCCACTCCCTCTAGGGCATTCGCAACGCTTCTGACTTTAGCCGCATCTGTTTCGTAGTCCTCTCCCCAATCCTGCATGTGGTTCCACACTTGGGTCAGGAAAAATCCCAAGGTTTTAGGATTTCCATCAAACTTTCCAGGAAGGGGGGGGATTTTTGGCTTTTTACGTCTGCGGGGGGGGGGGCCTGCAGGGCTGGGGTTCTCTGGCCGGCTGCATCTCTTCCTCGAGCTGCCGAAGCCTGGGATGTTCCCTCCTCAAACTCTTCCTCTCCCCCGCAGGCTGTCTCTTTGGCCTCCCCCCTGGGGTCTGCTTCCCCCTTCTCCACAGGAGTTTCAAAAGACTCACGGTTTTTTCTGCTTTCTTCCACATCACGGATAAGCTGCAAGGCTTGATCTATCATGAGACGTTCCTTCTGCTGTTGCATCCACACTGCCTCCCTTTTTCGGGGTCTGGAAGTCGTCACTCCCCGGGGATTCTCCCCCCAGTCCGGCAGTCTGCCCACACCTTTGGACCATCTAGCTTCCTCCAGTTCCAAACGGAGTTTTTCCAGCCATTCTGTAGTTTCTCTTTCCGACTGGAGGACGGTTGAACTCGCTGCCCCCATCTTCCCTTCGTCATCACTCCCTCGATCTGACATACTTTGGATTTTCAGTCCCCTCGGGTTTTGTCCGGGATGACTGAGATGACTTCCAGCTTAATGTCAGGTATGCTTCCTTCAGTATCCAGGAAAGAAAACCCCAAACTCAAGCATTTTGAAGAATTTGGTACTTTTACTGAATATGAAAAGATTAACATCCCAGTGAAAAGCTGGAAGTGACCAAAACGCGCGAAATGCATCTACTAAGCTTCTTCCCCCCCTCGTGTTTATATTTTCTCAGCCAATCTAAAGGTCTTCCAAAGGTCAGGTGGCAACACGTCTGGCAGCGTCATCCATCAGGAATGTCGAGACAGTTGGTCGCTCATCCCCTTCTGAAATCCAGTTTCGATTCCCACGAAGTCCCCTCCTACAAAGACAAACCCCCTCCTGCTCTCTTCCCCCCCTTTGCTCCATACCTAATCCCTCCCCGTTTCTTATGGCAGCTAAAGCAGGAAAGCTGATGCTGACAGCATCCGTCTCTGGGCTCCCTCCGGGCTGTGCGGGACTGCTCGGTGCGGTAGACCTCCTCCTCAGACTCCCCCTCGCTCGCGGTGCTTACGGCCTCTCGATGCACTGGCGCCGTCTTCTGCGTTGTCTTGGTTAGGTGGGAGCTCTTTAATCTCTCGGCGGCCTTTACTGATGACTCTTGCGCTCTGGCTTCGTCTAGCGCGATGAGTAGGGTCAGGTTTGACCTCGCAAGCAGCCTTCTCTGGAGCCGGCTATCTCTCACTCCGCAAATTAGTTGCTCTAAGAGCATCTCATCGAGGTCTCGGTACTTACATTGGGTTGCGGCCTTACGCAGGGCAGCGACGTACTCGCTGATCGATTCGCCCTCCTGCTGTAGCCGTTGCCGGAAATCATAGCGTTTTTTTTTTTTTTTTTTTTTAATTTGATTTATATGCCGCCCTTCTCCGGAGACTCAGGGCGGCTTACAATGCTTTAAGCAATAGCCTTCATTCTTTTGTATATTTTATACAAAGTCAGCTTATTGCCCCCACAAACTGGGTCCTCATTTCACCTACCTTAGAAAGGATGGAAGGCTGAGTCAACCTTGAGCCTTGGAGAGATTCGAACCAGCAGAAATTGCAGGCAGCTGTGTTAATAACAGGGTGCACTAAACCCTTGTACTATCAAGCGTTGGACGTACTTCGATGGCGTTGGTGCATAGTGGTCTTTCAGCAGGGTCTGTAGCGTCGACCAGGAAATGTTGTGGACCGAATTCGGCTCCGACAATGCTTCGGCTGTGTCGAAGACCCTTGGCCCGCAGTGGCTCAGGAACAGGGCTTTCTTCCGAACGTCCGGTAGCCCTTGCATGTCGTTTGCCACCATGAAGCACTCGAACCGAGACATGTAGGATCCCCACTTCTCTTCCTTGGGGTCGAAAGGCGCTGGCGGGGTGTAGGCAGACATCGTTTCAGGGATTCTCCTGTGCTCCGCTCGCTCGCCTGGCTGGATTCGGTTGCGGTCTCCGGTCCCTTCTCTGGACGTGGCTTCAGCTCTTTCTCTCGAGTGTGGCGTCAGCTCTCCTCTGCTTCTGGCCTCAGAATCCCACCTTCGTCGCCAATGTTAAGTGGGGTGAGTGAGGACGCAGCAAGCCAGAGTAGTTAGTGACAACAGCTCTTTATTATATGGTGAGACTCCAGCAACTGACCAGGGGAGCCAGCTCCCTTTATATACCTTGCAGCTGTGGTGGTCAGCCAATCAGCTGAGGGTCAATTAGTTCAAACTTCCCGCCAAACAAACCTATTTACATAACAGGGAGTGTCCAGATCAGGAGCTCCTGCAGGACCTGGTGAAAAAGATCAGTTGAATTGGTCTGGTCTTCATGCGCCTCACACATCTGGACTTTTTTACCAACCACTCCATGCACCCCCATCCCACCCCTACTGTACATCCTGCCCAGTCTAGCAATCCAGAGAAGCATCAACACCCCTCAGGCAAAGCTAAATGGATGGCAGTGATGTCCCCCCCTCCCTTTCTCTGGGGAATCTCAGGATCCCACTGAAATCAAACTCCATTGACCAGATCCTGAGGAAAGTCAGCACTGATTTAGGATCTGCAGAGGCTCTGAAGAGGCAAGGACATTGCTTCTGCACAGTTACACTTCTGCTGTACATGAGGCTGGTGTGTCTGACTCATACCCTGGATACTCCCATCCAAGAACTAAGCAGTCCTGGTTTATTTAGCTTTCTGGCTCAACAAGGCTGCCCCAGTAATTGAAGGAGCATTTCATGGATCTGCCTTTCCCTTGAAGATTGTTTTTCTTTGACCATTCCTCCCGGTTTCATCCTTCATGGCTAAACTAACCAAATTCCCCAGTCTCTTTTAGTAAGATTTAATTTCTAGCCCTCTGTTTGAGAGACCGTTCTGTATATCTCCTGCAGTTTCTTTGAATCATTCTTAAATTTGGTGTCCAGAATAGAATATGAAGCAACGTTCAGTCAATGCTGTTTCAGGCTACCACAGAATTTATCATGTGCTCTAGAGATAGCAGCACTGCTGGGCTAGAAATACTTAACTAGTTCATGAATGTTGTGAGAATGTTGTGAGATATTTTGTTTTACCAAATTTGAGGTTATGACAACAGCACCCCTCAATCAGCCATTCAAAAACTATCCAGTAAGAAGTCTCTTCAGGCTTTTGAAAAATAAAAGGAGGAAACAGTCTGCAGTCTGTTCATTGGAGAAGACGCTTTCCAGCAAGAAGCATAGAAAAAGCCAAACAATCCCACACAATTTGGAGATTTGTTTTCTTTGACATGAGAAATTCCACCAGACAACTGTGTAGCCTAGTAGAATGGAGTGGGACAACTTGCCACAACCAACTCACTGTGGCCAACTTACCACAGGATTCAATTAGTTCCTTTTATTTTTGTGTTTTTATTTTTGTCAACATTATTTTATCTCTCATATCAAAGGAAATCATTCCTATGACTACCAGCTTTTGTAATGCTTTGATGAATAATAAAAGGAACTAATCCCAAGTTTAATTGTTCCGTGGCGAGTTGTCCTGCAACGAGTTGGCCACGGCAAATAGGTTGCAGCAAGTTGACTGCAGCAAGTTGTCCTAGATCTTAGTGGAAAGGGCAAGGTTGAAGCTTCAGCAAGGCAAATTCATCGTCCAGGAGACTATGGAAGGCAGGAAGCAGAGCTGCAGACTAGGCACTGGTCAGACAAGGAGCAGCTAAAGCTGTAAAAGGAATGGGGCCTGGCAGATGCCTCAAAAGGGACCCTCCCTAATTTCTTGGACTGTAAGGACAAGGTGGTGGGGGAGATGCACTTTCGGTCTTGCATGATTCATACTTCTGAATGTCCTTCTTGTCGGAGCTACCTCACAAGGCTGACAAGCCTTATTACTGTCAATGTCATTTTAAAAAATTATTTATTAGGAATTTGATAGAAAGAAATAGACAAATTAGAAGGAAAAACCCCACCCAAGAAAGAAATACATGAAAGACTGCAATAAGAACAGAGAACACAAATGGGGGAGGGAACAATTGACTATATAATCTGAAGTTGTCTTCTGATGTAAGGAGAATTCCACTGAACTCACAGAAGGTTACTTCTGACTAAGCACATCTCAGATTTAGGACTGTTCTATATAAAGTGACCAAAAAATGAAAGTGAGAATTTATAAAAATACAGTATTGGACTGTAAGATGCAGAATTCAAGTTACAGCAATTTAAAATTGTAATTATATACAGAAATTAATAATGTTCTTCCATTTCTATTGACCATAACTTAGGAGGGATTTATTGTGATTTCCATGAAAATAATATTTCAAAAGATGTTAAACTGATTTCTTTTTCCTCTCCAGCATGTTATCTTTTCCCCTTCAGTAGTTGATGGTCGATTTTTTCCAAAGAGTCCCAGAGAGCTGTTAGCAGAAAAAAACTTCAATAATCTTCCATACATCCTTGGGGTCAATAACGATGAATTTGGGTGGATTCTTCCTCAGGTGGGCCTTTTCTCTTTGTTGATGAAGCTCTGCCGCTGCCTTTTTGCGTCCGCTCTCCTGATTGCACTCAGAATTAACCATTTGGTTTTACTCTGTCCAGCTTTTCCAGTTTCCAGATTTCACGAAGGGACTTGACAAAGAGACCGTGAATCTCCTGCTACGCAGCTCAGAGCAATTCACAGTAAGAGGCACTTTCTCGGTGCGGCTGAATTTATCGCCAGCCTCAGCCCCTCCTGCTCTCCCTCAGACCGCTGTGGACTTCAGCCATGGCAACAGAATTCCAGGGACTTTGTGGCCAACTGTACTAGGAGAGGCGCAGCTCCTGAGGACTTCTAGACTTGGGAGCAGGGTGGGAGGCAGGCCCACTAGGGAAAATCAGGAAAAGGTGATGAGTTTGATCCTTGACACTCACTATGATTATCTTGTTTATTTAGATTTCTTTATTTTTTGTGGTTTTACAGAATGCTGATAAAAGAAGTTCTGTAGACACTATGCTTTCCAAGAAATTGTTCTTGGAAACCTGAAAGCGAGTGTGGCTGCAATATTGATGGCCCACCTTTCTTTGACTGTTACAGAGTGTGGCTCCTCAGGATCTTCCTATGGTTGCTGATGAATATCTCCAGGATCTCCAGAACCCGATACAACTCAGAGATCAATTCCTGGCTTTATTGAGGGATGCCGTATTCCTTGCTCCAACCATTCTTACTGCCAGGCACCACCGAGGTCAGCTGCTATTGGAACTAACTGGGTTTGAGCAGTCTTAGCGAGATCTAGGACAAGGATCAGTTTCTTCTCCCCTCCCAGAATCTCTTCGATCAAATCCCTCTGTCCCTTCAGCCAGCCAGTTGCAAAGGCAGAAGAACAAGCCAGCAGCAACATTTTATAGGTAGTCTTGCGACCGCAGTTGGTACTGGAATTTCCTTTGGAATTCCTTTGGAATTACAGTCATAAAGTGGGTCCTCATGTGACTGGACCAAATTTTATGACCGTTTTTACTGTGGCAAAGCCAGCTTCCCCAATTGACCTTGCTGGCCAGAAACCAGCTGTAAAGATTGCTAATACTGATCAGGTGACTCAAGATGCCCCAAAGGACAGTAAATGCAAGTGGGCTGCCAACGAGCCAAACTGCTATTCCGTGCTACAAAGGTCATAAGTGCAAAGGCAAGTCATGTTTCCAAGGCCATCATAACTTTGAACCATCATTAAAGGAAGAGTTGTAAATTGAGGACTGCCTGTAGGCTTGCTTGGGACCATCTGCAGGCTTCCAGCAGAGTGTTTTCCCCTGATTTGTTATTTCTGCCTGAGCTATTAGCATTATGCAAAAAAACAAAAATTAAAAGAATGCTACTGATGTTCTCAAAGCCACAAGTCAAAGGGCTGCTGTAGTTTGGTGGCAAGGGGAGGGGCTCTCTTCCCCAGTACTGGCCTGTATGCTTGCCTGTCCTGCATTGCTTTTCTGAAAGTGTCCAGAAAAGATAAAGTGAAATATCTAGGGAGAGAGATTTTAATTAACAGATGAAGAGAGTTGGAAGGGACCTTGTAAGTCATCTAGTCCAACCACCCCCTGCTCAAGCAGGAGACCCTACACCAAGGGTGAAATGTAAAATTTGTTACTACCGGTTCTGTGGGCATGGCTTGGGGGGGGTTAATGTGACTGGGTGGGCATAGCCAACTTTTTTTTTTTTTACTTTTAAAAGCATTTTTTCTACAATCTCTTCGGCCGAAAAGGTTGTAAAAAAAATCCTTTTAAAAGCCTCTGACGATCAGGCAACTCAGCTGGGATCATCAGAGGCTTTTAAAAGCATTTTTTTCAGCTGAAGAGGTTGTAGAAAAAATGCTTTTAAAAGTAAAAAAAAAAAAAGCCTCTGATGGTCGTGCAGCTCAGCTGGGCATGGGGGCATGCTACCAGTTCTCCGAACCACCCACCACCATCGCTACCGGATCGGACAATCCAGTCCAAACCAGGAGCATTAAGAGCCTTGGTAGTGCAGCAGACTAAAGCACTGTTATGTAACACCAGCTGCCTGGAATTACTGCAAGTTCAAATCTCACCAGGCTCAAGGTTGACTCAGCCTTCCATCCTTTTGAGGTAGGTAAAATGAGGACCCGGTTTGTGTGGGCAATATAAAAAAGAACACCGCTTGGGGGGGGGGCGAAAGCCCTACTAAGCAGGTATATACAAAAGTATGAAGGCTATTGCTTAATGCATTGTAAGCCACCCTGAGTCTCTGGAAAAGGGCAGCATATAAATAGAACCAATAAATAAATAAATAAATAAATTTCACCCTTGCCCTACACCATTTCTGACAAATGGCAGTCCAGTCTTTTCTTGAAAGTCTGAAGTGATGAAGTTTCCACAGCTTCCAAAGGCAACTTCTGTTCCATTGGTTGATTGTTCTCCCTGTCAGAAAATTCCTCCTTATTTCCAGGTTGAATCTCTTCTTGAACTGTTTCCATCCATTATTCCTTGTCTGGCCTTCAGGTGCAGACTTTCGGAGTTTGCTAGCCTCCAATTTTCTGGCAGTTGTTTGCAAGCAGGAAATCATCCCCCAAAATGGACATATACAGGAGGGCAAAGCAGGGTTGGGGCTGGGGAGCTGGTGAGTTTTGACAGGCATCTGTCTATCATTCATACAAGAAAATTGGATAGGCAGCTCATGCTGCCCCTCAACAGCTGATTAGGAGCTGGGGACGAGGGTGGTCCAGTCAAGTCAGGGCAGAGACCTGGAAGCTCCTGCAGCCCCTACAGGCCCTCTCCCCACATCCAGGTGTCTGGCAGATTGTGGCCAGGATGAGCAGAGGCCCCTTCTGAGCACTGAATTGGGCACCTTATTTCTTTGATAAGAAATTGCACACTGAAACAATTTCTTGGAAAAGGAGGAGGAGGAGAGAGATCCCCTGCTTGCCTCAAACTGTGGAAATTTTAGGCTGGAGTCATATTAGGGTCATAGGGGTTGACAAGTGGCTTGAAGAGGCTTCTTTTTGTTACAGCAGAATTTCTTTGTCCAGATATATATATATATATATATATATATATATATATATATATATATATATATATATATATAGCAGATAAAGCATCACAAGCAGCTCAAGCTGTGTTCAGCTGCGCACAATCATTCCCATCCATAGGCTCCCTGTGTGTGCGCCATCTTCCTACCCGCAGCCTCATTCCCCCTCACCCAGAATGGCGTCTCTGGGGGTCTGGCTGTGGTAGAGCAAATCCTGGAGAATAAGAGATGGTGTCTCTGTGCCACATTCTTGTCTTTTCAGATGCTGGTTATCCGGCCTATGTTTATGAATTGCAGCATCGTTCGAGTGAACACAGCAGCCATAGGCCAGACTTTGCTAAAGTGGATCATGGGGATGAAATTGCCTTTGTCTTTGGAAAGCCCTTCTTCACAGGTGAGTCTGGAGCGTTCCAGGAATTCAGCACTGGCCCAACCTGAATGTGGTGGGCACATTCCTGCTGAGAGAAGGGCCACCACGTTTTGTGGATTCTCAGTAGCTTTTGCTCCAAGGTTAGCAGGCCAACCTTGTCAAAATGGGCCCAAAGGAAACCAGGTTGATGAAGGAAACCAAGAGTGATGATGATCAGGAAACTAGGTCCTTGTCAGCAGGTTATTTGGCCTTGAAAAGAGAGGCCTGATGGTGCCTGCAATAGCCCAGTGGGGAGCGAAGGAATGCCACGGTCTGTTCTCTGGGGTTTCAGAGGACAAGCAAAGGTCTTAAGACAGAATTTGGGAAATGGGAATTTTACAAGAGCAATTTGAAGGTGGAACCAATGACCTGAGAAGTCCTGGATGTGTTCAAACTGCAGCTGGGGCAATTCCTGTCTAATGTGGAGGCAGAATGGAATTAACAGTCCAATTCAATGATTCTGAGTCAAGAATAATTTCAGGCATGGTGGGAATAGATGTTCATGAAATGCTACACCATGCAAGACAGTAATCATACTTTCTTGTATTATTTGTGAAATGCCTAGCAGGTGATAATGCAAACTTTTTTGCCACTGCCTCCCACTGCCTTTAGCTCACTAATTTGTGTACTTATGTTATCCGGAACCAGTGTATTGGTAGTACTAGCCTGGGCTTATGGGAGACAATTAGCACATAGACATCCCTTTGTCTCTTCCTGGCAGGGCTCGAAATGTTGTGTGGTGTTGCTTTTTTCCTCCTCAACTTTGCTCTGGCCTTTGCTGTGGTGCTGGGGCTCATCACAGGGTGAAGTGTTTCCCAGGAAGGGGCCACTCAGAATCCATCCTAGAGACTGTCTCCCCACAAAGGGCACTTGCAACATGGAGAACCACATCAGCTAAGAAGTGCAGATAGATTGGAAAGGGCTACTTAGGGCTGCCAATTAAGTCTCCTGACAGATGCTCAAGCCTTGCTGGAACCTTCCTAGGTGATACAAGCTCTTTTGTTGCATTATTACGGAAGGGTTTTTTTGTGTGTGTGATTGAAGCAGAACCAGCCTCCCTCCAATGAGAGCCAAAAGGGTGGGGGGGAGGCTCTCTTCTCTGGGCCAGTCTTCCAGGACTGAAGACCACGGCCCCTCTCAGTTCTCTTGTCAACCATCACATTTGGCACATCCCAAAAACAAACTCATAGCATGTAGGAACTACCAAGACTAAAACTTTGTTAAAAGATCCATTTAGGCCCAGCAGACGCAAAGTCAGCTCTGAGGTTTTCTGCAAAAACCAAATAGGTAAAACCCTCTTTTCACTCCTGAGCCGCCCACAGTTCATTGTCCACATTCATTACTTTTGTTTTCTGTGCCAGCTGGTAGCTCCAAGAACTTGGCCTTGATGGGTATCTCTGCTCCAATGGCAGAAGGCTCTCATGCATTCCTCAGCCTCCCCCCACCCCCGCACCATAGGAATTTACCCACCACCACCACCACCAAGGTCACCCTGTGCAAGGGAACCATTTCCTAGTTAGAACCTATTTTTTTGTCTTCTGCCATCAGAATCCCCTTCCGTTCATCTGAGTCATTAATGAAAATATGGCTGTAGAGACCTTTTGTTCCTTCGGGCCCTAGTAAAACTTGTGATTAGTATTTTTCTTCTTCTTTCCTTCTCTCTACAAAGAGGAAGAGGTTGCTGGCACAATCCCTTGAAGCCATATTCAGCAAGCATCAGCTGCTCAGGGTGTACCTACTTCTCTCTCCATGTCTTCCCTTGGAAGGAGCTAGTGTTTTGGTGGCTCTTCTCTTCTCTACTCCCTCTTAAACCACAGGCAAATTCTCTTGTCACTCAGTCAGGAGCTTCTGGCATGACGGAACCTCCACGGGACTGTCCAAAGCTAAAGGCCATAACAGAAATTCTGGGTGAGCTCAGGAGGTGCACCTGTAGAATAGAGGACCTGTGGCCCAACATTGATCAGAAGAATTGGATATAATCTGGACAGACTATAGTGTGAAAAAAATAATGCAAGAAGTAGTTAAATGTAATTAAATTGATTACATTAAATTTCAATTAACATTTTTATTGAACATTTTTACACAATCGGGCTTTTTTGCTAGATTAAACTACTTTGTTCTTTTAGCCTTCCATAGTAAATTTTGCCCCATTTTACGACCTATCTTGCCCCAGTTGTTAAGTGAATCACTGCAGTTGTTCAGCTAGTCACACGACGGTTAAGTGAATCTGGCTTCCCCATTGACTTTGCTTATCAAAAAGTGATCTCGTGACCCTGGGACACTGCAACCGTCATAAAGATGAGCCAGTTGCCAATCCTCTGAATTTTGATCACATGACCTTGGGGATGCTGCAATGGTTGTAAGTGTGAAAAACTGTCATAAGTCACTTTTTTCAGTCCTTTGTAACTTTGAATGGTCACTAAATGAACAATTGTAAGTTGAGGACTACCTGTAGACAGGTAGGGATGTATAGAATGCCAATTAGAATGCCAATTGAAAGCTGTACTCAAAATTCACGTATTTCTCATCAAAAAAGGATTTGATTGTGGAATTCATATTTTTCTTGAAAAGATGTTCGTGAAAAGATTTTGATGCAGATAGAGGACCTCTCTGGCTGAGATAACAGAGCTTTGCCAGGACTCTAATTTCACTCTCCAAAAGCCATTTTCCCAGTTAGTTGGTTGTTTCTTAACTCGTAAGGAGATTTGACTGGGCTCCAGGTGTTCCTTTCTGAATTCATACACTTCTCTCTCGATAGAAGTCTGATGAAGTAATAATACATGCCTGGCAACAAGTTGCATTTTATTGAGATTCTCAAGGTGCTGATATTACTTCTGGATTTTATTTTTTATCTTTTAAACAATCCAAAGCTGTAATTCTTTTGCTGACGCCATCCTTATATCTCTGCCTGCAGACAATGCAACAGAAGAAGATAAAATGCTCAGCAAAGTGATTATGAAATACTGGGCTAATTTTGCTCGCAGTGGGTAAGTCAGAGGGTGTTTGCACATGTCCATAAATGTACTAGTCAGGTAGACTATACAACTGGTATAAATTGGCCTTAATAGCTATGAAGAATGTACCCCTCTAAATGGTCTCCTAGGGGACACCCATCACCTCCCCAGGTACCAGAGCTCTCAGACTTCAGCAGTGAGGCTGGTCGTATTGGAGCAGGGCTGTCAAACTCATGTAGTCACGGCGGTGTCACGTGACGTATCGGGACTTTCCCCCCCTTTGCTAAACCGGGTGTGGGTGTGACCAGAGCGTGACGCATCTGGCCCGCAGGCCGCGAGTTTGACAGAACTGTATTAGATGTTGTTAGCCTGGGGAGAAAAGTATGCACTGCTTCCAGCAGATGCCTCTGAAAAATGTTTCAAGTTTCTAGAATATTTTATTATTGTTTGAAAAATGATAAAGCTCTATTTGTGAAAGCGAGGAAGGGATTATCTTGGTGATTGTGAGGAAAGAAATTTCCCACCTTTGCTATTTATCCAAATGTAGATTTTACAGGACAAACTGATTCTGTGAACTAATTGATCATTTGCAATCATCTCTAGGGACCCTAATGGAGCTGGCTTGGTGACCTGGCCCAGATACGACCTGAGTGAGCAGTATCTGGAAATAGACTTAAAGCAAAAGGTGGCAAGAAAACTGAAAGAGAAAGCTGTTGCCTTCTGGACCAAGACCCTGCCGGAAAAGGCGACCAAAGAGAAAGGACACACTGAGTTATAATTTCTTCAGCCACACATGAATTCCAGAATTTGGTGCAACAGAAAACATTTCTCCAATAGAGGTTACTCACCACTGGGTTGCAAGTCTGGCCCCCTCTCTTCAACTGGGCAAGTGTACGCTGGCTTCCAAGGGCAAGCTAGCCTCACCTTCTCAAATGAAGTTGGCCGTGGGGCTCTTGAGGGAGGCCCATCACTTGCTGCAACCAGTGGCCTCCATAATACAAGCTTGATTGTTGCAAGAAGATAATCCTGCTCTGTCTAGAAACCCTTTAGAACTATCAGCTTTGAATAGGAATTGAAATTTTCAGTAGAACCAGCGGAATACTCTGGCAATAGTAATAGAATAAATAAGGTCAATGCTTTCAATATGTCATTTTCACGCTAATTGCCTCAGACTTTGCTTTTCTTTCGCTGCATTCAGTTCATACTCAGTTCATACTCAGTACCAATAAAAGTACTTTCTCTACAAACATGGAGTTGGGGTTTTTCTTTCTTAAGTTTTGAATGGAGGCACACCTGACAGTGCTTCCTTCAGTATCAATACAGTATAAATAAAATGGTTCATCCAAAAATTCAAAATCATAGAACAACATAGATTTTGAAGAGTCATCATGGTTGCAAGGATTCTTAACAAATCCTCTAAGGCACGTTGAAAACAAATGTATTTATTTAATCAGTGTATATACCACCCAAAATAAAAAGTGACCAAAAAACAATATCAAATTACTACTTGAGGGAAGAACAACATAAACATCAAAGGAAAACCTAACCTTTTCAGCAGCTCAATGACAGGGAGTTCATTCCTGAAGGCCTCGAAGGTACTTGCAAGTACAAATAAGTCCACAATTTAACAACCATTTGTTAGTGGCCACTTGAAGTTACATTGGCACTCAAAAAAGTGACTTATAACCGATTCTCACACCTACAACTGTTGCAGTGTCCTTGTGGTCACGTGATCAAAATTTGGGCACTTGGCAATCAGCATGTATTCATGACAGTCACAACAACTTGGAATCACGTGATCACCATTTGCGACTTTCCCAGCTGTTTTCCGACAAGCAAAGTCAATGGGAGAATCCAGATTTGCCTAACAACCACATGATTCACTTAACAGCTGTTGCAAAAAAGTCATAAAATTGGTTGCAATTTACTTAATAACCGCCTTGCTTAGCCATGAAAATTCTGGTCCCAGCTGTAAGTCAGGATTTATCTGTGTTAAAATAGATACAAATTTCCTCCCTCAGTCATGTAGTCTGGCTGGGCTCTAGAGTCTGCCCTGTAGAGTTGCTCTTGGGGGGAAATAGAAGAAGGGGCCTTTTGCACAGCTCCCTGAACTATATAAAATGATGTGGGGTATGGCTGCTTGCTGTGGCTTCATACAGGTGTTCAATAAGAAAAGTGGGAGCTCTGGGGCACCTGACAACAGAGGGTCCTAGGATACACCCTCACCTTCCCTGCGGGACCAGGGCCCATCACTGCTAAGCCTTGCAGTTCATTCAAGAGGTTGCTAGGATGGATGGTACCAAAGACACTGAAGGCAAACAGGACCAAGAGAATCATCTTTCATCTCTCGCCTTGCCCAGGTCTTCAAAAGAGGGGCCGATGTGGAGAGATCAGCAGATGTTGCGGCACTATCAGACGTGTGGAGCAGGTCTCCGTGCTCCCATGCCAAATTCTTCCTGTTGGAGGGCTCCAAAAGGAGCTAACACCACCCTGTAGGGGTGATGAAGAAAAGAGGAGCACCCTGTAGTTTGGGGAGAGCAACAACTCTCCTGTAGGACTCAAGGCTTCCTCTCTCTCTCTCTACAAAGAGAGGCAGCCATCATGGCTGCCATGAAGCTGGGACAGCCAAGGCAACAAAGAAATGTGCAGGAGCGATGCAGATGAACAGCGATTGGAGCTGGGTGAGAAGATTCTTTTTTATTTAGACCCTAACTTTAAAGAAAAAAGGAAAAGGAAAAGAAAAATCCAGGAAAAGAGACTCTTAAGAACTATTTTTTAAAGCAGCGAACTACCATAGAGAGAAAAATCCTAGACCCAAAAGAAAGGAACTAAGGGGAGAAAAGCCAAAGACCTTTTAAAACATAGAAAATTGGATTCTTAAACTGGGTAGGTGTTGTTTTGGAAAGGTATTATAAAATGTTGGAACTATCTACCTGAATCTACTTGAATAGCTGATTTTGCTTCAATTAAAATCGGATTAATAAATTTATCAGAATTGAAACAACATTAAAACCTAAGCTGAGGGCGCCATCTACTGGTGAATGGAAAATATACCATACCCCTACAACACTAGGAAAACTCATAAGAGAAACACCTAACATTCATCCGGAGGAATGTGGTGATACTTACTGTTCTATAACTATCCATTTTATGATTACTGGAAATTTTATTGTGAGAATAAGGAAGACTCTCAAGTAAAGAAAAGTGACTCTTGATTTGTGGAGGCTGCCTGGAGTGATTAATAATCTTGAGATATAAAGAACTATGATTATTGGACTTTCTGAGGAGCAACATTGGCTTTGAGAATATTGTTTTTGGGCTTGAGTAAGAGCGGGACTTAAAATAAGATAAGATGCACCATCAGAGAGAAATGAGTGAGATTTCAAGAGAAATGGTTTTGTTGTTTCAAAGCATTAGGGGTACTATGACAAAAAATCACAGAGAGATAAAGAACCGAATGCAAGACATAAATGAGAAAATAGAAAATATGCTACAACTGATAGTGAATGAAGACCAAAGAGTCCAGGAAAAAGGGAAGACAGTAGAAAAATGGAGGAAAAGATAGAACAGACAAACCAGCAAACAAAACAAGAGGAGGGAAAGGAGAAAGCGATAAAGATAATAATGATTGATGAAAAAACCAAGGGAAAAGTACTCCAAGAGTCCTAAAAATGGAATTGGATAACCTGGAAGATACTTTTGAAAGGGAAATAGGAGTCTGGGTGGATACTCGGGAGACCTGAAAGATTAGGAGGATAGAGATGGTAGAAATATTCAGACTCAACGATGAAGGCACAGATGCTGATAGAGACAAAGATCTAAGAGAGGAGTATGGGAGGCAAGCTAAAAAATGAATAAGAATTGAAGAATTGAAATAAAAAACTTTTTATATAAAAAAAAGAATTGAAGTATTAAAACGGGCAAGAGATGATGGATAGAAAGGAATTATCACTCTTTCTTTCTTTTTTTTTCTTTTTGTTAATACAATGATGGCCTCATTAGAAATAAAAATATACACCTTTATATAATGTAAGAGTTAGATGGAAAGATTGGAGGTTGAAAGATTATATTATTAGATATGTTTAAATAATAGGATGACTGCTACTGGAATGGTGTATTGTGACTTAGAACAACCAAATAATGAAAGACTATGTCTTAATATAAACAAGTGTACTAATGCTAGGATTAGTAATGGTGGCCTGATTAGAAGTTAGAATAGAGATCGAAATAAGAAAAAGGGGGAATATTTAGAGATTGAAAGATGGTATGATTATGTATGTTTAAGAATATCATTGGCATTAAAATGGAACATTGAAATATTGAATAACTACTCTAAAAAACAATCATGTATATTACATAAGTTTGATAAATGTAACAATTATGATTATCACTATTCTTGCGGTTTGTATCAAAATGAATTACACCCAGAGGCCACACTGTTCATGTATTGATATTGATGTATATTTTAAAAAATCCAGTAAAACTTAAAAAAAAAAAGAGTGGCCAACTTGGTGAGGGTGCCATGATCAGCCCTGAAAGAGAAGAATGCTTGACAACTGACTCATTTATGATGGTCGCAGCATCCTGGAGTCACTTTTGTGACCTTCTGACAAGCAAAGTCAGTGGAAAAGCCAGATTCACTTAACAACTGGGTTACTCATTTAACCACTGCTGTGATTCACTTAACAAATGTGCCAAGAAAAATTGTAAAATGGGGCAAAACTCACTTAATTTTTCACTTAACAACATAAATTCTGGGCCCAGTTATGGTTGTACGTTGAGGACTACCTGTATAAAATAGAAGAAGATGTTCTCATTTATACCTAGAAGTTCTTAATTATTTTGCCGGTATTCTTGTAATCTGGAAGCCAAGGATTTACAAACATTTCTCACCTATCCCTACTCTCAGTAATCTTGATTTATTTTGAAACGATATTCACTATCAAAATACATAAACATGACTTAAAATTATTTCAGGAAATTGTTAAAATTTATTTAAAGAGTAAATATCAAGTAAATGCTACCCGTTTTGTGTAAGGGTTGTCTTACATAGTTGTTCAAAAATTCCTTCAGGTCAAAATGGTGGGAAGGGAGACACCCAGGATTACCAATGTCATTGCTTCTGCTCCTTCCCATTTGCAACCCACTACCGCACCCACTTTTATAACAATTGTCTGTCTGCAACTGGAAACTTTCTGCTTCTTTGGGGAGTCATAGAAAACTCCTTGAAGGAAGATCTTGGGTGATGTAACCCAGTCTTGCCAGCAATGGATTGGATTGCTGGCAATCGAGACCCAGGAAGCCAGCGGGGAAAGGGGCCAGAAGCAGTGGTGAAATCTGAACCAGTTTATTACTAGTTCACTGGCTGCGCATGTGCAGTGTACACCATGCACCAAATGTGAGGTGTGCACACACAGTACACACCAAAAGGAGGCATGCAGTAAGTAGAACAGCGCGCGAGGGGGGGTGATCAGCTGTGGCACGCTATCTTTTTTTTTTACTTTTAAAAGCAATGCTTTTAAAAGTAAGAAAAAAAGCCTCTGATGATCGGGCAGCTCAGCTGGGCATGGGAGGTGGCAGGGATTTTTGCCACCGGTTCCCCGAACCACCTGCTGCCATCACTACTGGATCGAGCGATCCGGTCCAAACTAGGAGCATTTCACCCCTGGCCAGAAGCCTTGCAGAAGCTGCTGGGTCAACTGATGGAAGGCAAGAAAAAGGAGGCCTCCTTGCCCGGCAATACCTGCGTCCTACCTCTCACGCTGGCTGCTCATAGCAAATGGGGAAAATTCTCTCTGCCAGTGATGGAGAAGAGGCAGAATTCTGACCCCATGGTAACCATGGTGCCTTAACAGGGGCTGGCAATACAAACAAACACAGAACCTTAGCAGAAGATCAGTTCTGCAATCCTGGGCATTGCAGAATGAAAGAGACATCACATTTCTGTCTCAAACAAAGAAGGGAAGAAACTCGGCGATCCCGAGACCCAGTGAGAAGTTATTTGGTAAAAACTCTTGCCCTCTGCCTGGGAGGGTGAGTTCCCTACCATCTCTCCTTCCAAACTCTGGATTACCAGAGGCCTTTTTTCTCCCCCGACTAATCTCTCCACCAAAGATCCTCACGCTGAAAACTGAGCCCAGGACTCCCTGCTTCGCCCTAGCCAGAACTGCTGGGAACTTGCTGTGACCCACCCAGTGGCTGTGAATGCATGCATGTAGATGTCACCCAAGCCCACTCCTCCTAAATGCACTTGGCCACTGCAGATGAGAATGTGTTTTGGAGAAATTAACTCTTTTTCCTGAGGAAGCCCATAGAATCATTCACACACTGCCATCCACCCCAAGAAGCCAACAGTTTCCAGACCCAGCCTGCCTAGAAATACTCCATGGGAAACTGAGCAGCAGCTCCTCTTGGGGTACTGAGGCTGCCCATCTGACCAGAGCTGCTTGGCCTATGGGTGAAGAGACAGAGAACTGCCCCCCTCCCCAATTCACCATCCCTCTCTTTGACAGGGCCAGCATGTCAGAGTTCTGTTTCTCCTCTCTGTCTTCATCCTGCCTTCTTCTGGAGGAGCTGGTGAGTGGAGCTCCTGAGCCCAGATACACCTCCCCCCCCCCAATTCACAGGACCACAACAAGAGCTTTTGGGCAGAGGCTTTTGGAGTTGGGAGGTACAAGGAACACAAAGTGATGGAGAAACAGCATTATGCCGGTTTGTGCCCATGACTGCCCTCTGCTGCCATTGCCAGATCCTGTCCAGGGAGGAAAGAAGAGACTGGATAAACTGCTTTAATTGGTGGAAGTTTCCTTTCCAATTGCTGAAGCATTTTTCAATCCTTTTATTGCTTCTTTGGTGTTGCTAATTGTCTTCCTTTCAATTTTTACAGTCACAAAAACTTCACAATTGGATTGAGATTAATTTCTCAATTAATTTCCTCAGCAGCTGCATATAGTTGTTTTTGTATTGTTTATAACTGTTTTAGAAATGTTTGCTGCCCAGAATAACTGGACTGAGATGGGCGGCTATAGAAAATGAATCTTCTTTTCATGGTCACTATTGACAATCCCAATTCTAGGAAACACAACCAGTCATTTCACACAATGGGCGCCTTCCTAGAATTGGGATTATCAATAGTGACCATGAAAAGAAGATTCATTTTCTATAGCCGCCCATCTCAATCCAGTTATTCTGGGCAGCAAACATTCCTAAAACAGTTATAAACAATACAAAAACAACTATATGCAGCTGCTGAGGAAATTATTATAATTGTCATTGTAACCAAAAAACGGGTCTCTTAACACATTCGGAGCCCCAGGCTGGGCACATAGCCAAGTTTTTAAGGCCTTACGAAAGGCCAACAGGGCTGGGGCCATCTGAGTCTCTGAAGGACGGTCCAGAGGGCAGGAGCTACAGCAGAGAAGGCACATCTCCTGGTCCATGCCAGCCGATATTCCTTGAATGACAGGACCTGCAGCATGCCCATTTCTGCCAGACAGGATTGGACAGGTAGAAACCATGGAGAAAAGACACTCCAGGTAAGGCACTCCAAAGCTGGTAGGGTTTAAAGGTCATAACCAGCACCTTGAATTACATACTCCAGTAATTAATGCAGCTGACACAGTAGTGGTGTTATACGTATTGCATGTCTGAGGATCCTTCATTGCATTCTGTACAGCTGCACTGGTTCGGAACTGTGAGTGCGCACACGCTTTGCTTGTGCACAGCACTTCTACAGATCCACAGAGCGTCCGTGATGACATCCTCCTGCTGCCGTCACTACCAGTTCGCCTGAAGTGGGGCGAACCGGTAGAAACCCACCACTGGTACGAGGGCATAAATGACCATGAGCAGAGCCTCCCAGTGTGGAATGGGCACAAAAGGTGCACCACCCAAAACGGTGTATACACCCTCCTTCCTTGAAAGGAAGCCAGGAAGGAAAGCTGGGAGCTCTGGGAGAGAATTTGTACGCAGCAATTTAATGAGCGATCAGAAACAAGGGCAACATTGCAGGAAGTGCAAGGGACAAATTATAGCAGAAAGAATGGTAAAATGAAGCTGTGCCATTTGAGCATCCTGTAGAACAGGGGCCACCAGCCTTTTGGGCCCCAAGGACCAGTTCCGTGGAGAGAGATTTTTCCACGGACTGGTTTTGTGTGCTGCCTGCATCCTGCAGATGGGGCTTCGCTTGTTTGCATGGCCCGGTTTCTGGCATGCTGAGGCTCAGCGCTGGTCCACGGTCCGGGGGTTGGGGACCCATGCTATAGTTGGGAAAATGGGGAAGAAATGCAAAACCTTAAAGCAAGGACAAAGAGGCCTTGATGATGGACTTGCACATTTCTTTCACAAAGCTGCAGGTTGCGGCAGACAAGCCAGCTTAGTTCCCACAAACTCTGCCCAAGAGGTTGCTGCTGTCGGCGAATTCCCTTGGCTGGTCTCGCTGCAGGATCAGGGCAGCCACGTTGTGCTTGGTTCCATCCTAAGTCAAGACTGGATCCTAAGCGCAGCCTCCAGTTTCCACAGCAGGTAATGCTTAGGAGCTCATTCCAAGCAAGCAAGAAAGACAGCCCTCCTGGGATTTCACACACACACACACACACACACACACACACACACACACACACACACGTGGGAGTTCTTCCAGCAACATCCTTTCTTTGCATCTGGGACCTGGATATGCAGCCACGTTGCATTCATGATGGTGACAAAAGCAGCACTTGAGATCCTGGTGGAACACAAGAGACCACTTTTAAATGATTATTTTGAGATGGTAAAGATTCTCAAAATCCTGCTCATTTCCCACTTCCCATCAATTGTCTGTGCTTAGCTCCCTGGCATTCCGCAGGCCCACTGGCTCCTTTTTAAAAAAATCATTGGCTCTTGTTTTAGATTTTTTTGAAAAATATGTTTATGGATTTGACATGCATAGAGTGAAACAGTAGCGTATGCCACCATTACTGTGTCCCCTGAGGCACACTTAATAAATATGAATGCTGCTTGGAACCGGGGTGGCGCAGTGATTGGAATGCAGTATTGCAGGCTAATTCAGGTCACTGCCAGGAGTTCGATCCTGACCAACTCAAAGTTGACTCAGCCTTCCATCCTTCCAGGGTAGGTAAAACGAGGACCCAAACATTTGGGGGCAAGATGCTGATTCTGTAAACTGCTCAGAGAGGGCCGTAAAGCACCATGAAGTGGTATATACCGTAAATCTAAGTGCTATTGCTATTGCTTGGGCCCATTGCCACTTGCATTGGCTAGCAGGGTATGTACAGCTCCCTAAATTGCACCGCCAGTCAAGCCAAAGGGGCTGTTTGCCATCTTCTTCTTCCTGTCCCTGTCCTTCACAGCACTGGTGGTGTAAGAAGCAGATGGTAACAGACCAGGTGCCAGGAGGGAGGCAGCGGCTGTTTCAAGCAACTCGGTACAGCTGGAAAAGGCAGCATGTTCTCCTAATTAAAGGGTGCAGCACCATGGATTTTTTTGGTAGAATTCTTCTACAATGATAGTTTGTATTGATTACTTTGCAGCAGTGCATATATTAGTCAACCAATAACTATTGATACAAGCCAGTTTGGGGTAGACGTTGAGGCATCAGGTTAGAAACTGGGGGATGTGAGTTCTAGTCCCAGTTTAGGCACAAAGCTAGTTGAGCCAATCTTTATTTTTATTTATTTATTTATTTATTTATTTATTTATTTATTTATTTTCTCTCAGCCCTAAGAAGGAGGCAATGGCAAACCACTTTTAAAAATGTTGCCAAGAAAATGTTGTCCTGTCTCTGAGAATCCGACATGATTGAATGGGGGGAAAACTACCAACAAGTATAAAATATAATGTATTTTCTTATATATCTCTTTTCTTTTTTAGTTTATATTTTCAGTGTGTTGGGGGTTTGCCTTTTTATTTTGATTTAAAGAAAAAAAGTTTTTGTTATGTATGTTAAGAATAGTTCAGTTGTCCTCTTGGCGCTAGAAAAGAAATGGAAAGGGAGCATCAGTTGTTGTTGGTCCCAACAGGGCCTCAGCCCAGCCCTGTTCCTGCTTCTGACAACCACACACACACCAGCCATCAGCCAGGCAAAGCCTTTTTGTACCCGGACGGCCCTTTCAGGCTGCTGCCTTTAACATTTTTGAAGCATGTGGGAAAACTCTCAGCCAGGATGCTGATGAAAAAAATCTAATTTGACCCTGAGGTTGCTGTGTCTTCTCTGCTATTTGCATGTGGCTGGCTTTAAACAGGCAAATTTTCCTCCACTATTCCATCTCCAGGCAGCGGAAATTCATCTAATAAAATTTTGTTCCTCCAGCCCAGGAGATCTGCCAGAAAAATGTGGCCAAGCCCATCCAGAAAGGTGACCAGGGCTCCAGATTTACTGGACAATCCATGTTTCCTCCAGTACTCTTGCTGTTTCTTGTCCCAAAGATGCTTTTTCAAGAGGCAACTGGACTTTGGTTTTTTTTTTTGAAGATGTTTTGCTTCTCATCCAAGAAGCTTCTTCAGCTCTGACAGGATAGTGGGGAAGAGCTTCTTGGACGTTTTTTCTTCGTCTTCAAACAAAAAACAAGAAAGCCCAGTTGCCTCTTGGAAAAAAAAGCACCTCTGGGACAACCATGACCTGGAGGACTGAGAATCTCTACAGACTTTTCACTGTTTCTTGCTGTCCCTCCTTTGTTTGCAGGACCCAGATCTCTGCTCTGGCTGGAGGTTCAGATCCAAAAGGGCCCGGGGAATATCTGGTGCACATCCAGACTATCGTCCCACACGAGGCCTTTGACGAGATAACCCTGGTGCACAATATCGCTCTGCTGAAGACAAGCACTCCGCTCCGTTTCAGCGTGACCGTGCAGCCCACCTGCTTCCCCACCCCAGACTTCCCAGGGGCAATGCTGAAGAAATGCTTTGTGGCCGGCTGGCCGGACCCTCAAGGAGGTGAGCCAGAGCTCTTCTGGCAACACTCTCCCTCTGCCCCAAAAGGAGAGCCAAGAGGCGAAGGAGAATAGTTTGCCAACCTTTACAACTTCATAACGGTTCTTTGCTGTCTTGGCTCATCAGGGACGGGTCCCCTGCAGAAACTCTCGGTGGAAGATGTGGACCCCTGCCCCTTGCACAGAACCGTCAGCACGGAATGTTGCAGCCATCGGGAAGGTGACCGAGTGCCTGGATGCCTGGTGAGGAGGCCCTCAAGGGCGCATTAACCTCCCCTTGATCCCACTGGGGGCTTCAGAGGGCCACCTTTTCCTGCTCTTTCAAGCAAGCTTGCACGGAGCAAGAATCTGCCAGAAAGCAAGTATGCATTTCGCCATGTTTCTTTGGCAAGCCTCTCAGGTTAAAGAACTGAGTAACGTCTGTGTCTCTGGCCTTTAAACAAAATAATTGCTAAAATCTGGATTTGAGATAACTCTCGTATACTGTAGAGCAGGGGTGTCAAATTCAATTTCATTGAGGGCTGCATCAGGATTGTGGTTGACTTTGGGGGGCCAGCTGGGCGTGGCTGACTGGGTGGGTGTGGCCAATTGGGTGGGCGTGGCCATCTTGACACCACTCCCCAAACTGATGGCATGTTTCATCTTTGCATTGGGTAGACTGGGCCAAAGCAACATGGGCTGGCCCCTTACATTCTCCAGGACAGCCCATATCGTGGGCCAGATTCAGCTCGTGGGCCTTGTGTTTGACACCCCTGCTGTAGAGGATCGTCTGCATTTGCATCACAATTATTCAAATGGGCAGAGATTTCTGCAGGATGTTAATGTACAGTCATTTGCTTGTACCACTCCTGTGAGTGGCCGTCAGGAACCTCAAGCCCCTTCGAGAGACCTTGGGGCAGCCATTTGGGCTGATGGGCTCCTTTCTTCAAACCCTTCAGGACTCCACCTTGCTCACTTGGCTGGTCTGTTTTTCTCCTGTGGGGGCGCTGAGCCCCCGAGACATCCACCCTGCAGGGGAGTTGGGATCCGTGAGGTCAACTAGTTGTGCCTCAGATAGTCCAAAAGGGCCTCAAATTGTGACCTGTGTTTTCTCTCCAAGGGGTCAGCCGGCAACCCAGTCCTGTGTGAGGCGGACGGAAGGTGGGTGCTGAAGGGCCTGCTGAGTGAAGGGGGCGCCAGATGCTACGGGCCCTTCCTCTACAGCCGGCTCATCTACTACAGTGACTGGATTGTGGCCACCATGGCCAAATGGAGGGCTCCAGCATCCCCCTTTCCTGGCCAAAGGCATCCAGCCTTTAGGGGCCCAGCAGAGGAACAGGCAAGGCTGCTGTTTGAACCCTTTTTGGCGCTGAGAGCCCTGAATGTCTCCGATGTTTCAGAAGACCCCCTTAGCCTGAACCTTTCGGAGGAGCTGGAGGAGGGCAGCCTGGGCCCCGTGGAAGGACCCCCCGAGGCACGAGCAAACCCTCCACTCTACTACGACTACTATGGGGGGGAGCTGCTTGCCATCTCTTCAGCAAAGACCGGCCAACCACAGGGGTTGCAGGGCCTCCTCTGCATGGGCCTCCTGCTGCACCTCCCGGCTTCCTGAACTATTCCTGGGCCTCGAGATCAGATTTCTCTTGGGAGATCCTTTTATCCTCCTTGGTCTTCTTGCCCTGTGAGAAGTTGGGACATCACGAGAGGGAAGAACACAAAGCATCAACCACAGGAAACTTCATGACAGCCTGTCTTTGCGTGCCTCATGCAGGGCTTTGTCCCCGTGGCCACAGCTATGGGTTCCACATCCATTAAATCCTTTTTTGTGTCCTATTATTAATGAGATGTGCCTTTACTTGAGCTTTTGGCCAGGACGGAGAGCGGCCTGTTGCTAGACTGGGACCAGTGGTCACCATGTGTTAAGCAAGGGGTGCAAAGGTGGGGATTCCTGTGACACCTTGTACCAATTATGGATTTGGTCCACAACTTTGCACTTAGGGTATAACTCTGAGCCGCAACCTCATGCCTGAGATGTTTGGTTTTTTTTCCTGATCTCTGGATTTTAAAACATCTTGCCTAATGAAATTCTGGAGAAGAAACTCCACCATGAAGGGTCCTTGGTGCTCTCTGAGCTTGGCTGTTTCTTTGCAGACGTTTCATTACCCAAACTCATTTCAACCCAGAGCTACAAATATTCTCCTTCAGTGAAAGGCTTCCACCTCCTTGGAATGCCAGTTTGGTTAGATGACCTGTAAAGCAGAGGTGACATTCAGCCAGTTCTATCCGGCTCGGGTGAACCGGTAGCGGCGGCTGTGGGAGGCTCCACCCACCCACATGGATGTCATGATGTCACTTTTTTGTGACATTTTAAGCCTCTGCGCATGCGCAGAAAGCTTTGCGCATGCACGGATGACAGCACGCACATGGCTTGCACACATTTGTGAACCGGTAGGGAAGGTAAGTGAATTTCACCCCTGCTGCAAAGGCTTTGGCTGCCATCTCTGCCCTCGTGTTCAGCAGAGTGCCCTTTAGCACATGGCACGGAATCCGCCTGCAGATGCCCAAAGGCTGCACCTGGGTGTTTGTGCCACTGTTCTCCAGCAATTAGAAAATAAATCAGAAATAGAACCGAGCAACCTACATTTTTAAATGAAGTTTTTACGTGGGGTTTAGTTGGCGTTTCTATTATGTAGAACAATTGATCAGTGGAACAGCTCGTCTCCAGAAGTTGTGGGTTTTCCATCATTGGAGACTTTTAAGAGACCGGACAACCATTTGTCCTGAATGCCTTAGGGTCTCTTGCTAGCAGGGGTTGGACTAGAAGACCTCCAAGGTCCCTTCCAGCCCTGTGATTCCTATAGAAGCCAAGAGCTACAGGACAGAAAGTCCTGGGATTTCTCTGCCCTTCTTAGGGCAGCCCTGGGAGTGGGAGGCTTGGGGGGTGCTGCCTTTGGGGTCGGTTTGGGTCTGATGGGATTAGGCTTGACCCTGCTCACGTCCAAAAGACCAGGAGGGAGGAGATGCAGCCCCCATTTTGTTTCTTGTCTCCATGCTCTCCATCCTCCTCCTCCTTTCAAGGGCCCAGGGGGCTCATTTGATGCAGCTGAAGATCGGTGTGTGTGTGTGTGTGTGTGTGTGTGTGTGTGTGTGTGTGTGTGTGTGTGTGTCGGACTAGATGCCTTTCATTTCTGATTGTAAATTCCTAATGAATCCATCTGCATTTATTCTCAAACATTTGGTCAGCCATTTTCTTTGTACAGGCCAAGAAAAATTGGGGTTATATAACTCTTATTTTTTTCAGTTCAACATTTCTTTATATTCTCATATTTCAGCTTTTTTTCCCATTTCAACATGTTTAACTTGCAATATGTAAATTTAAAACATGCATCTCCTGCTAAAGATTTCTCACCATGAAACTTCACACAAGATTTTAAATATTCTGGACATTTTTAGATGCTGCCTCCAACCTATCAGTTTTGTTTTGTTTTAGTGTTTCCCGAACAGAGACGTAGCCTGTGCTGGAAAGTTCTGACCCAGGACGGTATCCTCGGGCAATGCTGACAACTGTTGACTTCACCCTATTCCTCAGAGGTCTGTAAGGGACGTGCATAAGCGCACCAACATGCCTACCGCCCCTGTCCTAATGTTCCCTTTTATTCGTACCCATTTCATGTATTCTTAATCATGTTTATACTTTTATCTGTTATCTTATATATGCTTGACAAAATAAATAAATAAAATAAATAAAATGTGCATTTTCAAAAGTTTCCTCTTTTACCTAAGTTGTCAAAGAGACATCCCCATATTTCTGCTTCAGGCGTTTGCCTCCTACATTTCCAGGGGTTTAAGCCTCCTCTTGCTTGTTATTAATTGGGGTTTTCCCTGGCATATTTCTAGGGTGACACCCTCAAAGCACTGGCAAACCGGATCACTTTTCCTCTTGCACTATTTTTCTCCTTTACCACAAAGAAGGCAACATCCATCTCAGCCCTCATTTCTTGGAAATACTGCCACTCTGGCTGGCTCACCCATGCTTGTTATACCAACTAATGGTACCATGCTCTTTGCAAAGGTGACACGGGGATGTCCTCAGGCTGCTTTGAAAGTGGCCTCTCGTTGTGTGGAGGACAATCCAAGTCCATCTTCCCATTCAGTCCTTCTCAGGTCTCATCACCCACTAACCTGATGGGGACCCCGATTGGTTGGCTCTCTCCGGGGCAGGCAGTTTACAGCCGGTGGCTTGACTGGCTTCACCTTTCATTTGGGTCCATCCAGCAACCCCCTCCCATGAAGTGCAAAACACCGGTGAGAAGGAAAGGGGGCTGAGCTCTTTAATGGCCCTGAGATCCGGTTCCTCTGGACGTGCACCTGGACTAGCTCTGACTCCGCATCTCCTTTTCCACTTTTTCTCAGGCTCTGGCAGAGAAATCCTCCCAGCAAGCTGTCCATTGTCTGCTGGCAATTGCAGCTGCACTTCCTGGTTGGCGCTTTGAGGGCCTGTCTTTGGAAAATGTATCGCATTAAGGTTTCAGACCCCTCTCCCCAACTTCCCAAGACTTTAGCCCAGTCTGGATGTATTACCACTCCTTTTATTCATTCTCATATTGCTGAGTGATTTGAATAAACTTCATAGCTCTGTAGTCAAGCAGGTCTATCGTGATCTATTAATAGCTTAAAAGAGATCAGTTTACTAACACACTATAAAAGCCAGTCTGCAGGGGTAGAAACAGAAGCCTTGAGGTCTGATGCAACGTGGAGAAAGCCTCCCTTTTGGTGACCTCCAGGGGCTTTGTGCCTATCCGAAACCTGCCTTGGCCTGGCCCGGGGGAGTGGGGGGAGGGGAGGGGGCGGAGAGAGGGCATCATCAGGATGAAGGTCTGCATCAGGACAATGCCGCGACGAGCACAGCAGACGGCTTGCGAGTTTCCTCCTGCCTTCCTTCTCCTTATTTCTCTATAGGCCCTGCGGAGACAAAAAGCCAGGTGTGACTTTAGCACAGCTGTGCATCTCTACTGCCAAGCCCTTTCTTTAAAGGAAAGAAACTGTGTGGCGGGGGGTGGGAGAAAATATCATGGGCCCCAAAGTCAGACTAGAAAGAAAAATGGGGGGAGGGGGCATCATACATACAGCAGGCACCCAAGAGAGGCAATGGAAGGCCATAGAAGGCCCTGCTGTGCTGAGGGGGCTCCTGGTCATCGTTCCCCACCCCCCGTCAAAGGCCAGGCGAGGGTCCCCCTTCCCCACCTCTGTTGCTTTTTGTCTCTCCTGTTCGGGCAGAAGCGCCTGCAGCTGGTGACTGGCCATCTTCGCCTTGTGCCAAACATTGCGGTAGCTTTGCAAGGCCATCTGCGAGAGGAAAGAAGGTGGGAACGGGTAGTCTCTCCTCCTCACAGCCCTTCCTGCCAACCGAGGCCTCCGCTGGCCTCGAGGAAGGGCAGAGCCCACCCTTCCCGCAGGAATCTCCACTTCTGGGGGGCCTGATGTGGACTGACGTGCATAGTTGAGATTTTCACAACACACTATGGATGTTCTCACAAAATGGCTAGCAGATAACCATTAAAATCGTTTACCAGAATGTTACTTACAGTATCTGCCCCCATGGCAGAATATTGCAGATCACCCTTTTATTCTTCCCCAGGCATGGGACAATTTCCAAACAAAGCACAAGTCACAGTGCCCACAATTTTTATTGTCTGGAAAGGCTGCCGGGGGCGGGAGGGAGCAGTTGGAGTCTAGAGGAATACTTGGGAACAGAGATGTTCCTGCAGGTTGGCACTCTGCTTTGCTGCATGCTAGTTTGGTGTACGGTAGTCCTCACTTAATGACCGGTCATTTAGCAACCATTCCAAGTTACAGCAGACTCCACGATGGTTGTTATTCAAGGGGCTACCTGTAGTGGTGAAGGTGCTGGCCTTGAAACCAGGGGACCATGAGTTCTAGTCCTGCCTTCCTCATGAAAGCCAGCTGAGTAACTTTGAGCCAGTTTCACTATCACTGCTACTACTACAACAACAACAATAACAACAGCAAGAATAATAAGAAAAAGAAAAAAGTCTGGTTCATTGCAATACCAGGTGATGCATGAATTGAAGAGAAACAACTAGAAAAAATAATTAAATACTGCAATGTGCAAATTGAAATTGAGCGATTGTGGAGGAAGAAACCCATGGGTGTACCAATAGTAATAGGAGCCCTTGGAGCAACACCCAAAGGGTTGCCTAGATACATGGAAATTCTGAACTTCTCAGACCCCAATATTCTGACTTTGCAAAAAAAAACCCGCCCTCGGAACTGCCAATATACTCAGACGTTACTTTAACAGCTCTTAGGCCCTTGGTTTGGACTTGAATTGTTAAGTTTTTACCAGTCCCAAACTGTGAATCAAATTGAAGATTAAATCAATAATAACAACAACAACAACGCCAGCTTTCTACTTTATTACAAAAATGTCCTAAAATGTAAAAAGGTCAAGTAAGCAGGGAAGCCGTTCAACCCCAGAGAAGCACATCATGATGTAGGCTCCAGGTCTAGCTCAAGCAGCCCTCTCAAAGGTGGGCATCCTCTCTCCCTCTCAGCAATGGGTGACAGTCTCCCTATCACGACTGTTGTGGCCTGTCGGCTGCCGGCCCCTCCAGCAGCCAACTCAGAGTAGGAGGAGGAGGCGTGGGAGTCAGGGTCAGCCTCAAGGCAACCTGAGAGCTCCAAGGGGGAAGAGGGAATGGAAGGGGCAGAGAGAGAGAGAGAGAGAGAGACGGAACCTGGGCCGTCCATCAGCCCTCAGATGGAGAGTCAACAGCCCCCAGGTCTGGAGGTGGCTGATGAGGAAGAGGAACAGCTGGGCCCAGTGCCTGATGCACAGATGTGCAGAAGGCAGAGGAGAGCAGTGGAAATCTATGGGCCGATCCTTGGGACGGAAGAGCCACTGCTGCTAGTGAAGCCCCACCCTAGCTCTGGGGATAGAGAAACCTTTTGCTGGGGCTGCTGGCGCTCCTAATAAAGGAATCTTTGAATTCACTTCAGAGGGTTTGTCATGTTTGGGGAGCTGGGTCAGAACAACGGTGTTCTTTGTGGCACAAGCGGCATGCAGATCTCTTGGATTCCAAAGCAGAAGCCAAAGTAACAAGGAGGATGGCCCAAGAACCTGGTGCAGGTCCTTCTTATGGACAAATGATCATTGGTTCTTACAGAAGATTAAATACTATCTTGTCCTCATTTTTATTTCTCTTTTAGATCTCAAGCACCTGAGCACCTAACTTGGCAACTCTCATTCTAAGTCTCTTTCTTTCTTGCATCTGTCAATGTTGGAGGATTCATAGCGTGATGTCCATTCAAAGTAACCAGAAAATCAGCCATGTCCACCTTCCACATGAATGCAAACGAACACCACGGTCAGAACTTACCTACACTTACTTTGTTACTGACCTCTTCTAATGCTTGGAAAGTTTAAAACAAAGGATGCTCTACAAACAGTGGAAAACAAGCTCCTGCCCATGGCTACCAACTAGGAAACACGGTCCTTCATAACAACAAACGCTTAAGCATATTTATTGACGTGATTTTCCCATGATCTTTAGGAATTCTCTCCAATGATTGTTGGTTTTCTTCAACCGGATGCCACAAACTGTCTTGTGGCACATCCACTAAATTGTATTCCTATGAAAAATGCAGTCGAGTATCAAATGTGCTTCCATCCAAAAGTGACCCACTATCACAGCCCTACCTCTACAATTTCCACCTTCCTCTCCCAGATCCTGAGGCTGTTTTCTAGATCGTGAACCGCCACCTTCTCGTGAACATAGTTGAGAACAGGAGGAACTTTGTACTCTGCCAGTTGTCGCCGTAGTTTTTTGTTCAGGACCTCAGCCTTTACCCGTTCCTGTGAAAGAGACGAAGCACTCTGAGAGGGAGTCTGATCTTGGCCCTGATCTCTTGCCTACCACTGGATTAACGTTAACTGGGACTCAGGATCTTTACCTGTATAAAAAATGGCACTGGAAAAGGATTAAACCCATCTGCCCTTATCCGGTTGCTTCCTTAAATACTGAGCCCCTTCCTGCTTCTTTGAAGAAATGGCATTCATAGTACACTTCATGGGTTCCTAGGAAAATCTACTATTTGTGATCAGGGAATTTCTATACTGTCACCATTTCCATTTTCCAATGATCTGTAAAGTGGTGTGAAAAAGTCCAATTGTCTTCCCTTCTGCCAACACAGAAATGCTGGGAACAAGGACTCAAAAGTGCTGGCCTGCTCCAGGTGGCCTCTGTTCTTGCAAGTCCAGTAGCTCCTGCCCCCTTTGAAAAAAACTGGAGCAGCTGCCGCAGTACAGGAAAGGAGGAAATGGACGTTCACTCCTCATGGCTGTGCCTCGGGCTTGCTCAGGTGAGCAACTGAGCAAGAGATGCCAAGCCCTCAAGGCCGCTTGTGGGCTGGGGGCAGCCAAGTTCCCTCCAGGGACGGAATGGGCTACCCCAAGTAGCACAGGGCTCCAGCCTGGGGCAGTTTTTCTTGCATCACCAGAAGGAAGAGGCAGACAATGGCAATCCAGGAAGGAAGCAGAAGTTCCCCAGGAGTCAGTAAACTGCTCTGTCTACAGAGTGGAGAAAGCTACGGCTTCCGGTGCTGAACAGGCACCATTTCTTTTTAACTAAAGGAGATCTGCTTTTTCATTATCCAAATTTGCCCTCTACAGGTTTTTAACATTTTATTCACACCCTGAAGCATGAAAGATGGTGAAGCCAATAATTCCAAGGATGACTCTTTTAATTTCCTGCCCAGGTTTTAGCACGCATGAACCTTTGGCTTGTTTAATTTTAATTTTAGGGCCTGGATTGATCTACAATTTGATCTACACTGATTGAGGAACCTGAGGAATCGATGGCAGCAGTTAAAGCAAGAGGGAAAAAAGTAAAACTACGGTAAAGATCGGATAATCAGATGGCTCTAAATGTCCCCTGGGGGCGACCTGGCTGTCTCCCCAGAGTAAACCAGCAGAAGCCCCCGAGATCTTTCTCCTCCTGGCCCCTGCTGGAGCCCCCTACCTCTTCCACAAGGATGGCCTCACGTGCAATTTTCTCCAGGGACTCCTTTCTCTGCGCAATGTCTCTCACCAGGTAGGTAGCCATGGCCGTTGCATAGTGCAGCTTCCTCTAAAATAGAACACGATCCTGAGGGTGGCATCACTGTCGAAGTACAGAAATGTGAACATACCTTGGTTGGACAAAACCGCCCCAAATACGGGATGGACTCTGCTTGTTTGGGGAGCCTTTCAGGTTTCCCTTTTCCTCCTCAGTGGTTCCCAGGAACACCCTTATTGGTCGCCTATCCTACACTAACACTGATCTCTCCCCCACAGGACTGAGCAGGAGAGCCGAGAGCGATGGGGGTCCATATGTGATGCAGGGATGGGGAGCGTGAGCTGGGTGATCTTTCGGGACCCTGTCAGCAGTCCTCTGGGAATGAAGGGCCAGAGCCAGGAGGACTCAATTATCTTACTTTGTAGAAGTTGAGGATCTGCAGGGTGTTGCCAACCGTCAGCTTCAGCTGCAGTAAATCTTGGTTTCGTTCATCTATTTTCTCTAGGAACTGAGCATTCTCAATCTTGAGCTGCTGGAAATCGACCTCGTGCAGCGCCTCTCCCAGCTCCTCCTTCTGCAAATCAGCCACAAATTTTGATAGACAGGCACCCATTTGAAGCATTTCAGAGCCAGCCCAGCCTGACCAGGCTGGAGGAAGCTGGGGCAGCCCTGGGACCTGACCTTTTGCTAGATCATTCTTTCATTCATGCTTCACTGCAGCAAAGCCACATTCAGATAAACACAGAGCGGTCTGAACTGCCAGAAGAGGCTGAAGAGCTGTGGCTGCCTAGACTGAGAAAAGCAAGAGGATTTCTGGAGTAGGGTAAAGAGAGAGAGGGCAGGCAGAAAGTGGGGTGAGTGACAGCACAACTTTAAAGTGCAGACCCAAGCCTGATATGCAAATACATTGCTCTTCTGTCCTGCAACAACTGAGGTTAGGCCAGGTTTTTAGAGACTTTTATTCAAGCCTTAACTATCCTTAGCTAACCATTTAGCTCTGGTTGGCTCTTTGTGGATAGTTTACTTAGTTGGTATTATGGTATTACTTAGTTAGTTACTATGGTGTATGAAATAAGTCCATTTGGCTAGTCTGCCCTGCTCAAACTGTTGCTTTGCTTTGTTCCTTGGTATCCCAGTTCTGGACATATCCTCAATTTAAGGACAATAGATGGAATGAATAACAGAATATCAGAGTTGGAAGGGACCTTGGAGGTCTTCTAGTCCAACTTCTTGCTTGGAACCATGGAAAATGAATCCTATCAACTTGCTCAGGCGCTTGTTGTTAATTTGGCCTTGGCCTGGCAATCAAACATGTTTGTTATAAATATGGGAGTTATATTAATATTGGTATGATTGAGTACTTGAAAATTCCACAAACTTATGGAAGAAGGCTAAATATTATTAAAATGAACCTTAATTCTAGATAACATTTCCTATGCTAATTAGTCTTAAATACTCAACAAATCAATACATTATTGAGAATATTTTTATAGGATGGAGAGAGGCAGCCTTCCCAGGTTTTCTCTGTATAATTGCAGCTTTCATATAAAGATGGCAAATTTTAGCTTCTACATTTTCAATTTACCAAGGGATTTATCCTACTGGACTAAATAAAATCTTAGAAGTTTTTACTTCTGTTTGCAATTTGTTTCAAAAAGCATTATTGGCATAATTAGAAAGTTATTGTCTGATCTCTCAGACACCTTGGCAGAGCTCAACTTTAGCCACAAATCTGTTGTTTTTCCAACAACGAAGGCTGCAAGATACAGTTGGAGGGATTTGGGTGAGAGCTGAAGTCTGAATCCTCTTCATTAAAAACTACTTCGGTTTTACAGATGGCATTTAGATCCCAAAAAATTATCCTGTATGTATCCTAATGTTCAGCCAAAATGTTGGAGATGTGATAGTCTAGATGCTACATATTATCATGTTTGGTGGAATTGCAAGAAAGTTAAGGCTTTTTGGATAAAAATATGGTGGGTTATGCAGAATGTTTTGAAGAAAAAAATTCAATTTTCTCCACAACTGTTTTTATTGGGTATAGTAAAGGGTTTTACATTGGATGAAACTAAGTTGATATTGTACATGATAACAGCTGCAAGATTATTGATAGGTAAATATTGGAAAAATGAAGCTTTACCCACCATTGAGGAATGGACTTTGAAGATGGCCAGTTTTGCGGAGATGGCGAAGATCTCAGCATATTTAAAAGATCGCTCACAAGAGACTTATGAATGGGAATGGAAAAAATGGATAGATTATGTGCAGAAAAAATATCAAGTTAGGAAGTATCAAATTGTTTTTCACTGAAAGTTATATAAAAATAGAAATATATGAATTGTTAAGAGAGAAAAAATTATAAGGGGGCTTGAGGGGTTCAAGTTTTTATAAAAAAATGGGATTTTGATGGGATTATATTCTGTGGAAGTCAGAGGGGGAGGGTTAGGGGGGGTTGGGGGGGGAAAAAGTGGGGTGAAAATGTAACTGTAAAACTTTTGCAATAATAAAAAAAAAAAAACTACTTCGGAATCACCCCAATTAAAAAAGCTAAACCTATGTTTATTTCAATAGGTCACTGAAGAATATCGCTAAAACAGAGAGCAGTGGAATATACCCTTTGGAATAGGAGTATTCTAACCAATGAGTCACCTTGGAAGAATGTGTCTGGAAGAATGTCCAAGGGTTTTTTGGTCCTCTTCAAGTGAGACCTTTCCTGCCCTGCAGCCGGATGCCCAGGCCGGCAACCTCTCAGCTGCTCTGAGCCGCGGGGGGGGGGGGGGTTGATGAGGGGGGGAGGGGAGGGGATGACAGGATGGGACGATGGGGGGGGGGCATCTGAACAGTACTTGTCCTGACTCGGACTGCTGGCTTCCTGCCACAGTGGGGGAAAAGCCACCATGAGTTTCCTTTTGTGGGGAGGGGGCCTTTAAGGACACAGGATTTCAATGGAAAGCCCTCCCTTGTCTTCCTCTCCACTTCAGCCCAATTGGCAGGAACCATTGAAAGAAGAAAATGACCAACGCTTCAGCTGTCCTGTAGCCCAGAGCCAAAGTGCCACCAGGGATGCCGAGGAAGGGGCGCTCCTCTTGCAACACGCAGTGAGGGGTTGCCTCACAATCAAAGGAGGCGCAGAGGCGGACTGCCGAGCCTTCGTGCACCAGCCCTCTTTCTGAAGTGCAGCAGGGAAGGTAGGCAGAGGTTGCTTCCCGGTGGGTGCCCAGAATGGGAGGGGTGGTAGGGATAACCTTGAGAGGCCGGATGGAAGAACCTGGCGTCTGGGCCAGAAATGCGGTTTGAGGAAGCGTCTCAGGCTTGGCCCTCCCTAGTTCTCAGGAAGACAAAGGGAGGAAAGGGAGCCACACCCAGGATGTCTCTGCAAGCTTATAATACAACTAAGTTTAGTATTCATGACTTTGGTTTCCTAATCTGGTCTACCTCGAAAGGCTGACAATGTGCTGTGGGGGCAAGTAGAGGACACTACATGTCTCTGCTCTTAAGAGGTAGTTAGTAGCCCTTGTTCATACTGGGACAGCTTGGATGTGGGATCAGTCCTATTTCATCAGAAGGTTTCCTGTCATGCTTGTTGGACACGTGGCAGGCTGGATGTGAACTTTTAGGCTGGAGTTATTTTTAAGGGGATTCTAATACCTATGATTTAAGCTGACCTGTTTTTGTCTAAAATTCACATTATTATTGATAAGCTTTAAGAAAGAGAAATAAGAATTTAAAATGTTAAGGCGATATCTAATTATATGTCACAAGTTGGAATTTATCCATTTATGAAGAACTTAATCTTATCAATTTTGAACTCTAGTTAAACTTGTAATTAAGTTCTGGGGCAAAAGGAATTCTCCCTCCAGAGCTGGAATTCTGGGTTGAAGGAAAATGTTCACACTACCAATCTCTGAAGCCAAATTACTAGAACACCAACTTACCCGTTTCCATCATGGGTGAAGCTCAACTAGTTGTTTTTATTCATTTATTTTAATACTCACACACCTTCTTTAGTTGGATTCCCCCTCTCCTAAGTTTTTTTCCTTTTTCTGCTTGCTTTCTGTCAGTGGTGAAATCTAAAAATTTTCCTTACCGGTTCTGTGGGCGTGGCTTGGTGGGGGTGTTCCTGTGACTGAGTGGGCATGGCCAACTTGACATCACTCACAGCCACACCCAGTCAGTCACATGACCACCCCCACCAAGCCACCCCCACAGAACCAGGTAGGGAAAAAATAATAATTTCTATTTTCTATTCTAAAACCTTATTTTCCCCTGTCACAAGATACCTGCAGCTGCAGTCTTTTTTTCGGTGCGCCTGGAGGCGCTTCTTGTGCCAAAAGACGCAGTGGCTGCAGGTATCTTGTAGCTAAACTTACCGGAGCCGCGCTCCCCTTCTTAAACGTGCCATCGCTGCCCTGCTCGATGCACTGGCCGCGCATGTACACACTGTTGCCACTGATGAAAGCAAGAGGCGGCGCCATGGCGATGCTCCAGAAGGGCAGGTTAACCGCGCACGTCCCGGGGCTCCTGCACATGCACCACCGCTGTTCGCTTTCTTCCTTCTCACGCCACGAAATGAAAACAAATGGCGGCGGGGTTGCTTCAGGAGGGCAGGTGGACGTGTGCACATTGTGCAGCCAAGCGGGGAGGCAGAGTGGTGGCGGCGGCCCCTTCCAAGTGCAGCGCACCGAGGCGAAGGCAGGCAAGGTAGCCCCGGTGCGCCTGTTTCTGCAGAGGCATGGTGATTGCTCAGCAAGGGTGGCCTCGGTGGGGGCTGCATTGGCCTCTTTGCCCGCACCATGTCCCGCCCTGGCCGGCTGCGCAACTATAAGTGCGGCGACCTGGCCTTCGGCAAAATGAAGTGCTACCTGCACTGGCCCAGCTGGGTAAGCGCTGCTGCCTGGGCTGAAGGGAAAGCAGTACATGCTCCGTCCTGGCCCTCTTCCTGTGTGGGGGGCTGCTGCCCCATCAGCGGCTTCTGCGCCTCTCGCTCCAGTTCTTCGTTTGCAGGAAGCGGCGCCGCGGATGAGCCTCCTTCCTCTGGAGCGCCGCAACACGCAAACAATCCCTGGCAGCTGTGCGAAGTCCTCAAGGCCGGGCACTGGGGTGCTCGCTAAGCTAAGCTAACCTTTTTAAGTGAGCGGCTGTTGGCAAGGCGTCCAAGCGGGCAGGCGTCGGCGAAGTGGCTGGGCCGTGTGGAAAAGGGGAACTGATATTGGCCAGGGATGGGGTGGGTGGGCCAGAAGCGCCAAGTAGTGGGAAAAGTGAGTGAGCCGGAAGGAAGCGGCAAGCGGACGATTGGGTGGACATGGGCGGGGCCAGGGATTATTGCTACCGGTTCGGCGAACCAATGGCAATCATCACTACCGGTTCGGCTGAACCAGAAGCACTTCACCCTTGTTTTCTGTTTGAGATTTTAAAAGGAGCTACTGTGTATGTAATGCTTTGTATCCTTCAGGTTTTTTATTGTTTCTACATTATATATAAAAAATTAAAGGCGCACGTTGGCTGGCATCGTCAAGAATGGGCTGCCAAAGGTCTGTACCTGCTTGAGTTGCATCTGCATCTTCTTCTTCTGAACTTTTAGAGAATCATTTTTCAAATGAATTTTTTCTTTCATAACATCCTGAAAAATAAAGCAACCTGGCTGATTTTCCAGACTTCTTCCTTTGGGAAGATCATTTTCCCTCCCATATTTGATCAAGACAACAGGGTGGATCAGGGATCTGGGACAGATTTCTGCACCCTGGTAAGGCAGAAAGCCATTTGTCCAGATTAGGGCTTGTGTAATCCATGAAGTTTAGGACTATGTCACATAAACTATATATTGAGTTATGTTTCAATTAGACAGCCATATAAATTGAATTAAAGAAGTAAATATAAATAAATATACCAAGTCATGTGGCTTTCAACATTGTGAAAACAAATCTTACAAGCCAGGACTGTCTTATCTCAGCCATCATATATGACAAAGGAAATCTGCCTTTTAATTCTGCTATAAAAATATAACTACCACAATAATTTCTGAGTTTGGGAACTAATTACAATGTCCGTATTTTCTGTGAAATAAAAATATGTGAAACACGTTATATTTATTTATTTAAGTCTGGCAAGATAACTGGAATTCATGAAACAGAAACCAAGTACACCTTAAATGGTGTTAGCCACAATACTCTGAGGAAGAGAAGGCACGGGGTCAATGGAAAGGACATTCCTTATTCCACGACAGATTACTTGCATTGGCTCAGGGATTACACCATTGGCACAGTTTATAAATTAACATGTCAATTACAGGTCAAGAGCTGCATTCTCATTTTGGGAGCGTTTCAGGAACTTTAAGGAGTGATGTCTGTTCCTCAATTATTTGGGAGGCTTAAAGCACCCTGAAACTTCCAAGCCCAAACTTCTGACCTCCCTCAGTTTGAATCCCTGAAAAGAATGACCACACTTTCCCCACATTTTACAGCTCCAATGAGAATTTCCCATCTCTCCATCTTGGAGGGAGAGAAGCTGTGACTACCATTAGGATACATAGAGCTAAATCAAGAAGCAAGATGGCATATTCTATTTATTTTGTTTATCAGATTATTCAATAATGGAGGATCAAGTAGACAGGAGATCTCCAAAATGGCAATCATATTTTTATGGAGCTCTATAAAGTGAAAGATTATTTATTTTTGAGGATGGTCTAATAAACGAACAATAATTCAATAATTCTCTGAAGGCAATGACAATTACAGATATCTAAAGGTGTTTCATTGTCAGGAACACTGTAAGAATGCCAATGGGAAAAGAGACCTTGTGTCCACATTCACCAATGTCAATATAATTTATAAGAATAAAATGAGAAGAACCGATTAACTGCCAACTTTCTCTACTGACCCTAGAGCGAATCCGGTCCTCCATGTATCGCAGCACCTTATCAGAGGCAATGACGCTCCCTTTCTTCTTAGTTATGGTTTTGACTATGTCTTTGTCAAACTCTATCATAGCTCTCTTAATTTCAACCAAGCGAATATCTGCTTCCTCTAGGATAGCCTGAAGAATTCAAATTACATTGGAAATAAATACATGATAAATTTCACTTATTTGCTTGGGGGGGGAGGGGGGGCAGGCCTTGAAGCTCAAGCCAGCCAAGCAAAGCAGACACCCTTACATAGGAGCCACCACCAACAGCCACAGCCACCAAGAACACTTGGCCTTGTTTTAACTCAGGGATGGGTGACAATCTGCCACCTTCAAGATAGTAAAGTACAACTTCCTGGACCTGGTGACACAGGCTGGGAAATACAGTCCAGTCCAGTGTTTCTCAACCTTGACAAATTTGAGATTTGTGGACTTCAACTCCCAGAATTCCCCAGCAGCATACCCCAAACAGCCATTCTAAGGAAAATGTTACCAGGTAATTCTGCAAGGTCCTTTCTGAGTTCTCCTTCAACAGCTGCAGATCTTCTTTGGTCTCTTCCAACTCCCGCTGCACCAGGTCACATTTCTGTTCCACTGTCAGGCATATCACACGATCCGTTGTGATTCGGGACTTCGACTTGCGCCTGCTCCGCGGCTACAATCCAAAGGCACGGTCCCGAGTCACCCTCCAGCAAAAGCCAAATTTTGGGCATTTTAATCCTAGAATTTGCCAAACTAGTTTTCAGCTTTCCTTTTCAAGATTCAGTATTAACTTTTAGATTTCTTAAGAGACATTGGGTGCAAATATGACTTAACATCTCACCATAAAATGTCAACTTAGAAAACATATTTTCAAATGTAAACATGGAAACAATTAAAATAACTCATTCAACAACTCCAGCAGCATATTCTACACTGGGCCCAACAGGGAGGAATCAGAATTAACCACAGGTATTAAATTTATCTACAGGAATACCTAAAATATGCCTTGCTGATGATGGAAGGGAACAGGATAATCCTGTTAATGGGTTGAGCCCTATGTCGTGATGTGTGTATGTGCTTGTGAGCATCTCAACCCATGTGCCTTCCAAAATGTCTTTATGAGCTGTTTCATGAAGTTCAACACATGAGTCACCAAAGCCAGTTTTTTTTCCCTCCTGATAAGAGACGCAATTGCTTTCTCAGCTGAAGCCAATAAAATGCCTTCCTTGCAACTGTTCTATCTAGGGCAGGGCAGGGCTGTCAAACTCCCGGTCCCAGGGCCGGATGAGTCATGCACTGGCCACGCCCACGCCCACGCATTCGCCCTTTAGCAAAGAGGGGGAAAGTCCCGATACGTCACGTGACGCTGCAGTGACAATGTGAGTTTGACACCCCTGATCTAGAACCTCCAGATCCTTAAGGAGAAAGCAACTCCGTCCATAATTGGCATTTCTCCCAAATCCTGAAATACAGTGTCCTCCATTTTGAGACCACTGAGTTTCAACCACATCCACTTCCTTACATTCAGGAGACATTCATTAGCCATGGAGATGCCCAACTTTAAGTTCATCAGAAAAGAGAAATAAGGCTCTCTACTATTAGTTCCAGAGTTGTGAATGAGCCTTCCAAGTAGCTTAATGTAGATTGTTTATATATAAATTTATATTTATATTATGTTATATTATATTTATAGAGGATGTAAGACAATAAATAACTTTGAATGCAGCAGGAGAAAATTCCCAAATGACTAAGCAGAATTTCTCCAGTATTATTTTCTGGAAATGTAGAAGCACCATAAAGTGGAACCTCAACTAGTAGCTCCCTCAAGCACTCCAGCAAGAATTTAAAGTCAACAACACCAAAAACCCTAGAGAGTTCAAGATTAACAAAAAAAAAAAAAAAAATATCACTATTTTTTTCCTCTCTGTAAAGATCTGGGTGACCAATGTTGTCTCCATGTCAAATCCCAGTCTAAACTCAGAATGAAAAGGATCGTAATAATCTACTTTATTTCCCTAAATCTGGAAAAATATAGAATACTGGACATTAGCTGATACTTAAGATTAAAAGATGATTTCTTAAGCAACAATATCACTGATGCATCCCTTAAAAATGATGAAAATCCACCTGTAAAAAAGAAGCATTTTGGGAGAAACACAATCATTGGTCAGATGAGGTGTTTGGAGGGAGGCTCTTTTATAAAGGAAGCCAGGGATAGATCCAAAATACAAATGTGAACTTCTTATCCATTTTTTCAAGTACTTAATTGTGAATTTGATTCAAATAAACATTAATGAGTGATGTGAACCTAATCACAACTTGATGGCATAATATTGGTCAAACTGGCTTCAACGCATTGGGACTATCTTATTCCAAACAGAAGTTGTGGATGCTCCATCACTGGAGGCTTTTAAGAAGAGTCTGGACAGCCACTTGTCTAGAATGGTATAGGGTCTCCTGTTTGAGCAGGAGGTTGGACTAGAAGACCTCCAAGGTCCCTTCCGACTCTCTTACTGTCATGATGTTGCCACAATCCCACTTGTATTTTATCCTTTCTGCTCCACTGCTACAGGCTCTAACATGGGTTGGATGCTTAGCGGCCATTTAATCAAATCTTCAGGGGACTCTGATGTTCTATTTCTCACCCATGTTACTTATAGGTAGCTGGCCAGGTTTGAGAAATTACCCCATTTGGAATTTAGTAGAATTCATAAATCTCCATGTGTGGACCACTCTAATCCAGGCTCTATCCTTGCTGAGGAAAAATGCTGCAACAATCCGAACCTTACCTAGCCCTGACAGTGTTGGACAAGGGATGGGGAATCCTCAATTCAATCTACTCTCGGCTGCCTGTTGACAATCCTAATTTCTCAGCCTGACTTCATTGGACTGTTGTGGCCAAACCTCCTCCCCCCCCCCAAAAAAACCCTGAGGCTGTGGAGGAATGGCAACCTGAATCTAGCAAATATCGAAAGCTATCACTAGATTGTGTTTTTCAAAGGGTGGGGAATCCTTAAAAGGAGAGTAATGTTTTGCACAGCGTTTTCAGCAGCTCTCAAGAGTCATTTTAAAGCAAAGCAATGCGAAAACTGGCCCTCTCTGTCTCCACTGCATTGCCAGAGGGGCCTTTCCTGAGCTCCTCCCTGGGCTTTTGGCTTGTGCCAGGCAGCCAAACCTGACTTCTGACCCGCACTCCACCTGCCCTGTTGTTGGGATCACCTGAGTTGGACAGATTTCATGGGTTGCAGTTGCAGGGGCAGGGCGGAGGATGCTCCTAAATTCAGGCTACCATGAACAAGTTGGAATTGCACTGTTGAAATGCAGACTCTGACTGCCATGGAGAAATTATATTTGAATGAAAGTTTTGGAGGAAAGATTTAAGATAAGGTAAATCTTAATAAGTAAAACAATAAAAATATAGCGTTTCAGGGTGAATTGGCAAGCTAGATTTAACTGTGTGGAGGAGTAAAAAAAAAAGAAGGTAAGTGTACCCAAGTATTAGATGAGCAAACAGCTAAACCAGGTTAGTAAAAACCCAATGGTTGCATTTGCACAACGTATTTTTAGTTTTCACTTCGACGGTGTTTTAAACTAAGACATGTGTGAGTGCTGCCCTTTGTGTTGGGCAAACAAAGACTATGGATACATTCAGTAACCAGTAAGCATGTGATGTAATTCCATCATTCAGAAACCTATCTCATCATTAAAATGGCAGCAGAGTAAATTATTACATAGCTTACATACGGTGCTTGTCCCAAGTCCAGCGATGAACCATGTCTTTCTGCTCCCAAGTCTTTTGGCTCCACTCTACTGAAAAATTTCTCAAACATTTCTGTTTCAATTTTGAGCATGGAGTTGGTATGGCTGAACACAGAGAAAAACTCAGTGAGTGAACTTATAGGCACATGGCTCATCTAGATGTCACAAATGAGAAAAAACGCCAGTAGTACTTGAACAAATTCTGAGAAAGACAAATTCCTTTCCTCAATTCAGCCCTTTCAAGGGTTTTAGGCATGTAGACCAAATAGCACCTTTCAGATTAGGAACAGCAATGTAAATTCTGAATGGTCACCTCTGGCAATTACGTGATCCCAGGACACTGCAACCTCTCTAAATATATGCTAGTTGGCAAGCACCTAAATTCTGACCACATGACTGCAGGGATGCTGCGACCGTTATAAGTGCGAAGACCAGTCACCAGTATTTTCAGCTGCATTGTAACACTGAACAGTTCTGAAATGAATAGTCCATAAATCGAGGACTATATTCCATAAATATTATCAAAACCAAGCAGTACAATTCAAGTTACCTTCTATTTATCTCAACTCAGGTAAAAAGGAAAAAAGCCCTTGGAGAATTCTATTTTAACAACCTCCCCTTTTCTTCACTTCAAGCAATTATTACTCACCCATAGAATTAGAGCTTTAAATACCTAACCAGCCCCCTCTCCTTTTATTGAGTTGCAACTCATTATAGAATCCTTGAAAATGGGCTGGGTGAGCTGAATTCTTGATTTAATGAATTTAATGTTGTTGATCAGATCTTCTATCTTTAAAATGGTTAGGGACAGTGTCTTACGTGTTTTTATATTGGTTTTTAACCTCTTTTTATTGGATTATTAGTCACTTAGGTGAGGTGGGTAGCCATACAATTTCAATAAATAACAACAACCATTCCTTAATTCTGGAAGCAAAAGATTAAAGTTGGGCATCATTTTCAGAACAGAAAGTGGCTTCAATGGGAAGTAGCAGACTATAATATGCAAAACTGTCCCAATGTTCCATGTAGCAATATTGATAATCTTTACCTACATCTCCCTAATGTTTACTGTGAATGTCTTTTAAATAGATTAATCTTCACTGAAAGATGTTACATTTCAAAGAACTTTTTTCCATCCCCCCTCCCCCGTTTGTTGTTGTTGTTGTTCCTGACCAAATGGAACTTGAAACACTCAAATGAGACTATTCACCATAAAATCCTAAGACTATACATCCCCTCTACTTAGACTTTTATTGAACTATACCAAGTTGATTGATTATGTCAGGTTATTTATTTATTTATTTATTTATTTATTTATTTATTTATTTATTTATTTATTTTAATTTGATTTATATGCCGCCCTTCTCCGGAGACTCAGGGCGGCTTACAATGTGCTCAGCAATAGCCTTCATCCTTTTGTATATTTATACAAAGTCAGCTTATTGCCCCCACAATCTGGGTCCTCATTTCACCTACCTTAGAAAGGATGGAAGGCTGAGTCAACCTTGAGCCTTGGCGAGATTCGAACCTGCAGTAATTGCAGGCAGCTGGTCTTAATAACAGGGTGCTTTAGACCACTGTACTACCAAGGCTCCTTGGTATAAATAAATATTTATTTATTTATTTATATTTCTATACCGCCTTTCTCCCGTAGGACTCAAGGCGGTGTACAGTCAAGAAAAATATAGACACACAAACATCATAAAATTGCTAATTAAAATTATTACTTAGGTCAATTAAATAAAACCCAGAATTAGATAACATTTAAAAAATCATTCACATGTTCGTATGTTTAGCCCCGCCTGTCTTGAGGGCACGGCGGAAAGCACGGAGATCAGGGATATTCCGTATCTCTGGAGGCAGTTCATTCCAAAGGGTTGGAGCCCCCACAGAGAAGGCCCTCCCCCTGGGAGTCGCCAGTCGACATAATTTGACTGACGGTACCCTGAGTAGTCCCTCCCTGTGAGAACGAACTGGTCGGTGGGAGGCTATTGGTGGCAAAAGACGGTCTCGTAGGTACCCAGGTCCTAAGCCATGGAGCGCTTTAAAGGTGATAACTAACACCTTGAATCGCACCCGGAAGACCACCGGGAGCCAGTGCAGCTCGCGTAGGAGAGGTGTTACATGGTTAGTGTAAGGTTAGTGTCAACTCTTGGCAATCTGTTGGGTCACTTCAGATTTACTGGCATAGGTTGGCTATTTTTCCTTGTTGCCATATTTCAGTGGGTATCCATCAGTTCCTGTAGCCTTCAGGAAGGGACCAGATTGCTGAGCTAACCATCTTCTATTACTAGAGCTTCTTGTAAATAATGGATGGTGATATGTCTACTGTGTAGTGTTTCAACATATTCCTTCCATCTTCCTTCCATTTCCTTTGAGTTGGTTACTATCTGTCCATCAGCATCCTTTAGCACATCAAATTAAGGTCAGAACTGCCTTCTGAGTTCAGAAATGTTTTGGAGGACTATCCTTATTTTTCCATATCTGCTTCCATCTTTTATTCTTACAGATGTTGCAATATTGCTTCTTGCTTTTCTAACTGTTCTCTGAAACTTTTTGTTAAGTTCTTCTCTAACATTTTTTAAAAGATTTTTCTTGCTTTGGCTTCTCTTCTCAGCAATTTTCATTATGCTTCATTATGTTCATCCATTTCTTTATTTTTGGCAGTTTTTACAGCCATCCTTAGCAACCTCTTTAGGTTCATTCCACAGTTCCTCTGGCTCTCTATCTATGAAATTCAGGACTTAAAAGAATTGGAAGGGACCTTGGAGATCTTCTATTCCAACCACCTGCTCAAGCAGGAGATCCTATACAATTATTTCAATAATGTTCTCTTTAAAAATGATGGGTATGCACTCAAGATTATATCATTGAAACTAATGGGCCCTCTTAGTAACTTGGAATTTGCACATACACAATTTTGTTATCTGTTCCACAGTCAGAACCTGGCTATGTCTTTGAGCTTAATCAGAATAATTAAGCTTTACATCCCCTTTTACCAATAATATAGTCTATTTGATTTCTATATGCTCCACCTGTAGAGGAGCGTAGAGAAGTCTAGTTGTTTCAAGGCAGCATTAGCTATGAGGAATTCATTGAAGTGGCAGAAATTGATAAATCAGTTTCCTGCTTCATTTTGTTGGTATCCTAAATCATAGAATGCAACTAAATCGTCCTCTTTCATGTTTCCAACTTTGGAATTTCAGTCTTCAATCACAAGTGACACATCTTCCTTCATGTTCTGTCAACCTCCTTTGGTGGTTGGAGCATAAATTTGAATAATCATTACATTAAAGGGTTGTCCACAAGTCTAACCTATATTATTCAGTTACTAATTGCATTGTATCCAAGAACTGTTCTTGCTGTATCCTTGGTAACTATAAAAGCAATCCTATTCTTTCAACATTTTTCATGTTAGATTTTCTAAGTGTTCAATCCCAGCCGACTTCAGCTGATGCCCAAGATATTAATTGGCACTTGCTCCATATTTCACCGAGTTGAGCTTTTCCAAGCTCAAGCTTCTTACACTCCATGTTCCCACTCTAATTCTCTCCTCATAGCTTCAGATTTTCTTTTTCCCCATGGCAACATCATCAACTAGCTTCCCAGAAGAGTTCAATCTAGCCCCATCACAAACATTAGTGCAAGCATTATCTGGCATTACCTCATCTATATTTTCTATCCAAGTAGTTTTCTCACAGAGATGGTTTACAGAACAGAAGCAGAATAAGAGTTGGAAGGGACCTTGGAGGTCTTCTCAAGCATGAGACTTTGTAGCATTCTAGACAAGCGGCTGTCCAGTTTCTTCTTAAAAGCCTTGTGATGGAGCACCCACAACTTCTAAAGGCAATTGTTCTCATTGTTAGGAAATTTATCTTTAGTTCTAGATTGCTTCTCTCCTTGATTAGTTTCCATCCATTGTTTCTTATTTTGCCTTTTGGTGCATGATTTTGATTCTATCTCTGTTAATGCAACCTTGGATTGCATTAGTTTTTTTGGCGGCTGCAGCACATTGCTGGCTCATATTTAGGTGACTGTCTACAAGGACTCCAACATCCTTTTGTTACCACTATTGAGCCAAGTTTCACCTAATCTTTACCTGTACATTTTTTTTCTTACCTATGTGTAAAACTTTATTTTTCTCAGCATTAAATTTCATTCTGCTAGATTGGGACCAGTGTTCAAATCTGTCGAGATCCTTCTGGATCTTGAATATATCTTCTGGGTTGTTGGCTATCCCTGCCAGCTTGGTGTCATCTGCAAATTTGATGTGTTCCCCTTCTATTCCCTCATCTGTCATTTATGAAGATATTGAAGAGTCTTGGGCCTAAGATGGAACCTTGTGGTACCCCGTTGCTTACTTTCCTCCATGTAGACGTAGACACATTAAGGACTACTTGTTGAGTACAGTTTATCAGCCAGTTACAAATCCATCTAGTGGTGATGCTGTCTATCCCATGTTTTTCTAACTTACAAAGAAACAGGTTGTGGTCTACTTTGTCGAATGCCTTACTGAAATCTAAGTATACCATGTCCACAGCATTTTGCTGGTCCACTAATATAGTCATTTTGTCAAAGAATGTGATAATATTTGTTTGGTATGATCTATTTTTGACAGACCCATATTGGCTACTGGTTATAACCTTGCTTCTTTCTAGGTATTTGCAGATCTGTTGCTTGATTATGTTTTCAAGGGTCTTCCCAGATATTGATGTCAGGATTTATTTATTTATTTATTATATTTCTGATGATAGGATGATAGGTCTTGTAGTTTCCTGTATTTGTTTCCCCTCCTTTTTTTTTCTTTTTTTTTTTGAAGATGGGAACGACAGCAGCTCTTTTCCAGTCCTCAGGTAATTCCCAGGTGCTCCAGGATCCTTGAAAGGTACAGTTCAATGGTTCTGAGATAACATTGCCAGCTCCTTCAGAACTCTGGGATTGTAACCCATCAGGTCCCCGTGATTTGAACTCTAGAGGAGTGGACAGGGGTTTTCTTACCCTTTTGTCTTGCTAGATCCCCCACTTTCTGCACTATGACGGACGCTCCTTTCTCCCTCGCCCCCAGCTCCTTAGATGGCTGCTGCCCAAGAGAGGCGCCTGTGGCGGGGCAGCGAGGGCGGCCTTCACGCCTTGGGGGGCCCTGCTGGGAGTGGGTCTCTCAGCCCCCCCACCCCACCCCAGGGGCCTCGAGGTCGGGCGGGGAGCGGCTGTGGCCTCCAATTCGAGGGCTGCCAAGGCGGCCTCGCGCGCTCCTTCTCGGCGGCGTCCGGGCACCGACCGAGCCGCCCCTTCCTCCTTCCCTGCCAGCGGCGGCCGCACCTGTTGTCCTCCACCAGGGCCACCAGCTGCTCGGTCGAGAGCTGGGCCAGCTCCACGTGCAGCTCCTCGGCCCCCTCGTGCGACTCGCCCGTGTGGACGCTGTCGCGCTCCGACTCCTCGTCCGCCATGGCGCTGCCCGAGACGCGGCCCACGGGCGGCCAGCAAACCGCCTCCCCCGGCCCGCCGCAGGACCCCGGCCGCCCCTCCGCGCCCGGCAGACGCAGCAGGCCCCGCGCCGCCGAGCCCGCCTTCTCCCCGAGGGCCTCCATGCTGCCGCCGCGCTCGGCCGCGGGGAACGGGCCGCGGGAGCGCCTCTCCTGCCGGGCGTCGGTTGCCGGGCTGGGAGCCCGCGGAGCCCCAGAGCCGCTCGCCCGCCCCGGCCAGAAGGCGCGCGAGACGCTCCCCGACTACGACTCCCATCGGCCCCGTCGGCCCGGGCCGATGGCGAGGCATCCTGGGAATTGCAGTCCGAGGCGCCGGGCGTCCTCCTGGGCGTCAAGGCGACCGGCCGGCTGGCGCGAGAGCCGCCTAGGCCCCGCCAGGGCTCGCCCGGGGTCCGCCGCGCCAGAGGGGTCGCTGCAGCGCCGGGGCGAGCCGGCAGGCACCGCGGGCTTCCTCTCGCGCGGGGCGGGCCGGGCCGTGTTGCCGCCGCCTTTGCCGCGTCCGGTGCGGCGGCCAGCGCCGCGGCCAGGCCAGAAGCGCCCTTCCGCCGCCGCCGGCCGCCCCGCTCGGCCCGGCCTGGCGCCGCAGCCCCCGCTCGCCGCTCGCGCCTCGGGGCTGCTGCTGCTGGCGGAGCTGCTGGGCCGCCGGTGGTGCTGCCGCTCCGTCGCCGCCCCCGCCCGCCGCCCCCGCCTGCTCCTCCTCGCCGCCGCCCGGCCCCGCCATGCCCGGCCCGGCCGCGGGGAGCAGGGCCCGCGTGTACGCCGAGGTGAACGGCCTGCGGAGCCGCGAGTACTGGGACTACGAGGCGCACGTCCCCACCTGGGGGTAAGCGGGCCCGCGAGGGAGGGAGGGAGGGAGGGCGGGGCGCGTCGGCAGCCGCCTCGGGCTCTCGGGAGACGGGCGAGCCGAAGGAGCGGCGCGGTCCCGTTGGTGCCGCCGGGGAAGGGGCTGCGCAGCGGCGGAGTCCCGGGCCTGCGCGCTGGGTGGGAAGCCCCACGAGGCAGCCTCCCCAGCCCGCCGCCGCCTCCTCCCTCTTGGGGCTGGTGAGGCGAGTCCGCAGGACGGTGGTGGCGATGGAGGGGCCGGAGGGGAAGGCGAGACGTTTGGACAAAGGCTCCTCGGGATGGGCAGCGATAAATGGCATTCATTCCTCTTGCCATTGGCCTCAATAGTTGTAAGTCGCTGGGCTCCGAATGGACCAACCCGCACTGGGCAAACCCCAGATGTCCAAAAGTGGCTGTACTTTGTTAGGTTCCTGCTAAAGCCCCCCCCCCCCAACCCTTCTTTTGTATGAAGCTCTTGGACGGGATGTGATGGGGGGGCTAGATTGGCGTTTCCCGCAGGCACTTCCCAGATGTTTGGGAAGCTTCAAATCCCATAATTCTTAGCCCAGATGGAAAAGACTCTTTTTTTTTTTTTAATTTGATTTATATGCCGCCCTTCTCCGGAGACTCAGGGCGGCTTACAATGCGTTAAGCAATAGCCTTCATCCTTTTGTATATTTATACAAAGTCAGCTTATTGCCCCCACAAACTGGGTCCTCAATTTACCTACCTTAGAAAGGATGGAAGGCTGAGTCAACCTTGAGCCTGGTGAGATTCGAACTTGCAGTAATTGCAGGCAGCTGAATGTTAATAACCAGCTTAATAACAGGGTGCCTTAGACCACTGTACTACCAAGGCTCTTAGGAGAGAATATGGCTGATAAGAGGAGCCTTCAGACTATCTAGAGTTCTGTGCAGTTTTGAACATCACTTCCATAGTAGGAATGAGAGCTCTTCTACGGTGCTGAGAAATTTCAGCTTTCCTCTCTCTCCAGGCTTCCTGTGGCCCTCTGAAGTTGCCAATGGATTTGTCCCCATCCCATTTCATTGCTGGCCACTCCCTTTTTTTTTCTCCCTTTCATCTTGGGGTTTGTTCTTGCCCTTTTCACAGAGCTGCTGTTTGAACCCCTGTTCCCCATCCACATCAGTTCCCTTTCTTCTCCCCACCAAACAGTAGCAAACAGAAGAGTAAGATGCCTGAGAGGTTGTGGGCTGCCTTCCTCTTCTCTTCAGCTTGTGCAATTTGTTTTATTTATTTAAAAGATTTGAATAGATTACCCATCAAATGCACCAAAACCAGTTTACAAGCAACACTAAAAAAGGTAAAAACCATCATGCTGATGGGTGGGGTGGTTGTAGAATCCTCCTTTCCAGCAGGAGCGGTCAAGTGAGAGCATACAGAAGAGGCATGGCTGTTGCTCACCTGAGGATGTCTTTTTTCTAGTTCCTCACTCTGAGGGAGCAGAGGATCTCTTCTCAGTCATTTCCCTCCCTCACTATTTGCAGTAATCAAGACGATTATCAACTCGTTCGGAAACTCGGCCGGGGGAAATATAGTGAAGTCTTTGAGGCTATAAACATCACTAACAATGAGCGAGTGGTTGTGAAAATTCTTAAGGTGAGTTCTTACTGGATACTTAGCATGGCAATTAGAAATGATACACTGATATCTTATTTTCCTAGTATTCTGATTGATATACAGATTGACATACAGGTTATCCTTGATTTACGACTGGTTGTAGTCATGGCAGCCATAGAACAGGTACTTTTTGACCTGTAAAAGCATTTCTGGGCATCATAAAATGTTGCCCTCCCCCCTTCCCAATTAAAGGACCGTATTTCAGATGCTGGCCACCTGTTTGCATTTACAACTAATTGCCAAGCGCTCTGCAATCATGTCATGATTTGCAATCCTCCCCGCCAGCATCCTCTCACAATGGTTCAAAAGGCCGCTTTCTCCAAATTGTGTAATTTGGGGAAGGAGCCTTCCGAACTATCGCGAGAATAGGGCCCACCTGTAGAATGGAGCATGACAACAGAAAGGTAAGTGGACCCACACCTGTGGGTGGGAAGAAGGTCGGCATGCCAATGGGCTTAGCCATCCAGCGCCTCCCGACTCATGGCAAATTTCCACCTGCAGGTGCTAGGCCTCCCAGAGCCTCCCCCACTGATGCACCCCATACGCTCACCTAACAGCCACAGTGGGAGAGCTCAGATTTCGTTCATCATGTGGGTGCCTCGATTAATGATTACAGTCATGACCAAAATTCCAGGCTCAATTGTCGTAAATCAATGACTACCTTAAGTAAATGAGCTCTCATTTTGAATGCATATTGAAGTGCTGGTTTCTCTGTAAATATAATGGCACTGACATTATAGTAGTTTCAATATTAGTAAAATGCTATTTAATTGGATTATTGTGCTGGATGTAGTAGTTCAGTATATGCCTATAAATATGTCCTTCAATATCCCTGTCCAACTTAATTTTAAAGCAAAATATATCTGAATACATTTCAGCCCACCAGTGGTGAGTAACATCTTCACAATCCTTTCAGCAAAGCATTTTGTAACTACCCAAGCCAATGATTACAGGTCATTGTGGAACACACACACACACACACACACACACACACACCTGTACAAGGTTTGTTACAGACCAAAAGTGTTTTCAAAAGAGACATGAAAGTGGGGAGCCACAATTTTTTTGTTCCCCATACCTGACTTACTAGGGATTCACATTCCCTGCAGTCACCATCTAGATCTTGAATTTTTCAACCGTATTTTCTGCTTTTGTGCTGCACCTGATGCAGGGAAGTAAGGAACCCAAGACCTGAGTTCTCTTTTGTGCTCTTTTGATTGCTCATAATAACAATATTGTTCAATTGGAAGGAGTTGCTTGGTTTTTTCTGGAGGACCTTTTCTGCGATTTGTTCTTAACTGCTCAGACTCGGGCTATTTCAGCCAGACCACCAAAAGAGCAGCTTGCTCTGAATTGCTTCGTGTTCGGCCTTTGGGTTCATCCTATGCAGCCCCTGTCTTTCCACAGGCTTCAATACCTGATGTTGTGAAAAACAGTTCCTTTTTCTTGGTAGCATCCCTCATGCCTCCATGCTGGTAATTGTTCATGTGAATGTGGTAGTTTGTGCTGAATTAATTGGAGTTGCACTGAGTAGCACCAAGAGATGGAGGGCAACACTTGCAGAGATTCAAAAGTAGAAATCGTGTGGTCTCTTTTTCTAGCTTCAGACAAGCAGGTGGGCTTTGGTGGTTGGAGTTTTCCAGTCTTAGATAGCTACCGTACCTGTTGAATTCATTATGAGAAATGTTAGACTATGGCTAGTAGGGAGCGGCAGATGAGTTTTGTCTCCATATCTGACAAAACTGAGATGGGGAAGAGTTGGGCTCAAAAATCTGTTTATTTATTATTCCAATTTATGTAGGTGCTCATCTCATATATATGACCAGAATAGAACAGTTAAAAATGATAAACAATAAAAAGCATATTAAAAATAATCATAAAATAAAATAAAATAATATTCATAGCCGAGGTGATCATATCACTACAACCACTGTGATGGCTCGAGTCTTTTCCTATCGTTCGTTCAATAATTCATTTTTTTCTCTTTTACACACCTGCACGCTACAGAAGGAAAAGCACTACTAGAGCTTCTCTTTCTCTCTGTCCCTCCACCCTCATCACACGGAGTCTCTTCAACAATGCACGTCCTTGCTAACTTGCACGTGCTTCCTCTTGTGGCCTCCTGTTGCGTGTCTTCCATTCTGGAGTTGCAGTCTGGTCACACATCTTTTATCCTGTGGCTAAAATCCTTTTCCTGGACTCCTGTCTCTGATCATTGGCCCTGTGCATTCCCTTAAGAGTCGCAGAGCATTGGACATTGGTTGTGAGCTGCAGCGATGGATGGCCCGGTTTCTCTTTGCGTAGAAAATACTGTAATTGTATTTATTTGATCAGTACAATGGGTGCTATTCATGCCATTTGAAAAAGGACAAATAATTGAAAAATTGGAATCATATATGGAACCAAGCCTGTGTTAAAACTGCAGTGGCCATTTTCACTCTCATCTTCCTATCTTCCCAACAAGATGCAGTTCAGGGATGAGAAAAGCCAGGTCCTGCACTTAGGCAAGAAAAATCAAATGCACGGGTGTAGAATAGGTGGTTCCTGGCTCAACACTAATCGCTGTAAGACAGATCTAAATGTCTTCCTGTAATGGTCCCTAACCTTTCCGGCTCCGCATAAAGGTGGCAGGGGAAGGGGATGATCTTGTGCTTACAACCTATCTCACATATGTGCGAATGGAGCTTCACACATTTGCTCGCTGCTTGCACAGCCCAGTTCCCAATGGGCTGTGGACCGGGGGTTGGGGTCCTAGTGGACAACCACTTAAGTATAATCCAAAAAAGCTGCCAAAAAAGCCAGTGCAGTTGTAGGCTGCATCAACGGAGGGATAGCATCAAGATCACATGACGTGTTAGTACCGCTTTATAATGCTTTGGCAAGACATCTCATGGAATATTGCATCCGATTTTGGTTGCCATAAGAGAAAAAAGATGCTGAGGCCCTAGAAAGAGTGCAGAGAAGAAGAACAAAGATGTTAAGGGATGTGGAGGCTAAACTGTGTTATGAGTGCTTAAGGATCCTAGGTATGACTAGCATAACAGAGAAGGAAGAAGAGAAGAACTAGGGCTAATGTAATAGCTGTCTTCCGGTACTTGAGGGGCTGTCACAGAGAAGAGGAGATCAACTTTTTCTCCAAAACACCTGGGGCCAGGACAAGAAGCAACAAGTGGAAGCTCTTTAAAGAGAGATCCAAGCTAGAAGGAAAGAGAAATGTTCTGCCAGCGAGAACAACTGATCAGTGGAACAGCTTGCCTCCCAGAGTTGTAGGTGCTCCATCGCTGGAGATTTTTGAAGAAAATATTGGACAACCGTTTGTCCGGGATGCAATAAGGAGTCCTGCCTTGGGCAGGGGGCTGGAGAGGCAGACTTCCAAGGTCCCTTCCAGCCTTATGCTTCCCTTCTCTGGACCTCATTGTCTTGACGGGTGGCTGTACTAATCTTACGTGAAATGATTCTCCTACATCACATTTAGCTCAAATTAGTCTGGTAATTCATATCTTGGAGAGTTGTTAGATGCAAATTCTGTGTGCTCACTCCCATGCTGCTAGGATCTGTACTAATAGCGGATTCCTCTTGGATAGGAAGCAACCTATTTGTGTAGGCAGAGGCTTATGGCCAGCATGTTCCTTACGTGGCACAGGTAAACTGGAGAGCAGGTTAATGTTTTGGTCTAAGCCAGAGAGGCGTAGGTTGATTGCTACTTGACCTTGGAGGTCACTTTGGTCCTCCCTCGTAAGGTGACAGTTGGAAGGATAAAGTAAAGCAGAATATAAATATAAGAAATAAAGACGATCCACCTCTACTTTTATTTAAACTGTAAACCAACAACTCTTATCAGCTTGCTGACAAGATTGGTTTGTGTAACTATAACAATACTGTAAGTATTGTGTTACTATAGTAACTGTCAGCTTTGCCTCTGTGCCCTCCAAGTGCAAATCCCACTTGCTCTGTGTAGCTGTTGGAGGCCCACGCCGTCTTTCTGATCCTGATTTCTTTGGGTCTTGCTGTCCAGCTTCCTCTCTCCACCTCCTCCCCTGTTGTCCCTCTCCAAAGCAAGCCTTTCCTATAAGTTGGCTGAAGTTATCTGTTGGCTGTTAGGAGTGTAAAACAAGGCAACTTGTTAGTTAAGACGGTGTGTAGAATGGCCGGGTTATGAGCAAGGAGGGACCCTCCCAAAACCATATTTCAGTCATAAAAGATGCTACTGTCTTTCATTAAGTCTGAAAGAAGACTGGACTCCATTGTTTAAAAAAATTGTTGAGTTTGGACACACTGCTTTGAACATTTTGGGAAAGTACTAGATCAATCAGGTGCTATAAATTTTGAGTTTTCAGAACTTGTCATTTTGCCCCCCCCCTTTTTTTTTTTTTTTTTGGAAAAAGGACAAAATTAAAAAAAAGAGCTAATTTAGTCTAGTGGTGGTGGGGGGACCAGGCTAGAAACCAGGAGATGGTGAGCTCTAGTCCCACTTTAGGCATAAAAGCCAGCTGGGTGATTTTGGGTCAGTCACTCACTCTCAGCCCAATCCATCTCGCAGGGTTGTTGTTGTGGGGACAATAGATGGAGGAAGGAGTATTAGGTTCATTTGATGCTTGTGTTGTTTATAAAAATAATAAAAGGCAGGATAAATATATATGAATATATGTATAACGAGGCCATGCCTGCACTTTTATAGGAATCATGGGAATAATTCACATATATGCATATGGGGCTCTGTCAGCTTTAGAGGTAGTGTTAAGTTTGTATATTAACAAGGAAACTCTTATTTCAAGTTGGAAAGACAGTGGCTGAACCAGATGGGGAACCAACATCGCTTATTTTATCCCAGACAGAGAGAAATGTCCAAACCAGCCCTGAATCTGGCTCTGAGGTCTGCAATTGTCTATAGTACTGTAGGAAAAGGCTTGCCATTTCTCAGCTCATATAGTTAATTATATACCTTGCCCTGGAACAATCTGAAAACTAACCCAGTCTTAAGGAAGACGAATAAACTGCTTTATCGGTGATAAAGGCATAAACATCCCATCAGCAACACACTTGTCAGGCAGGTGTGATGGAAGATCCTGTGAGGATGGCCGTTACTCTCTTGGGCATTCTTATTGTATAGACTGGTCTGGTCTGGCTATGGGAAGATTTATTTTATTTATTTATTTTATTTTTCATATTTGTATACCGCCCTACTCCCGAAGGACTCAGGGCGGTGAACAGCCATAATAAATACAAATACATATAGAAGTTAAAAACTATTAAGAAACAGATTAAGTAATTTAGGCTCAAAGATTAAAAAACATCCAAATTTATCTAAAGAGGTTTAAAACTCAATTTAAAAGACAGTTTAAAAGCCAATTAAAAAGGGAGAGTTAGGCCAGACCAGCTTGTTGGAATAGAAATGTTTTCAGGGCTCGGCGGAAAATGCGTAAGTCTTGGATGTTTCGTAACTCCGGGGGAAGCCCGTTCCAGATGGTAGGTGCCCCCACAGAAAAGGCTCTCCCCCTGGGGGCCGTCAGTCGACATTGTTTGGCCGACGGCACCCTGAGGAGTCCTTCTCTATGGGAGCGAACTGGTCGGTGAGAGGCTATTGGTGGCAGGAGGCGGTCTCGTAAGTACCCTGGTCCTGAGCCATGGAGCGCTCTAAAGATAGTAACCAAAACCTTGAAGCGCACCCGGAAGACCACTGGGAGCCAGTGCAGCTCGCGCAGGAGGGGGGTTACATGAGAGCGCCACATTGCTCCCATTACCACCCGCGCGGCCGCATTCTGGACCAGTTGGAGCCTTCGGGTGCTTCTCAAGGGGAGCCCCATGTAGAGAGCATTACAATAATCCAGGCGTGAGGTGACAAGGGCGTGAGTGACCGTGCGTAACGAGTCCCGATCCAGAAAGGGATGCAACTGGCGAATCGGGCGAACCTGATAAAAAGTCCTCCTGGCTACGGCCGTCATATGCTCTTCAAAAGACAGCCGTGAGTCCAGGAGGATGCCCAAGTTGCGAACCCCATCTGAGGGGGCCAACGACTCGCCCCCAATAGTCAGAGATGGCGCCAACTGACTATATCGGGACGACGGAAACCACAGCCACTCGGTCTTGGATGGGTTGAGTCTGAGTTTGTTCCTCCCCATCCAGATCCGTACGGCCTCCAGGCACCGGGACATCACCTCGAGGGCATCATTGGGGTGGTCTGGGGTGGAGATGTACAGCTGGGTGTCATCAGCGTACTGATGGTACTTCACCCCAAAACCACGGATGATCTCACCCAGCGGCTTCACATAAATGTTGAATAGAAGGGGCGAGAGAACCGATCCTTGTGGCACCCCACATAAAAGGGGCCTCGGGGTCGACCTCTGCCCCCCTGTCAACACAGACTGCGACCGGTCAGAGAGAAAGGAGGAGAACCACTGTAGAACAGTGCCCCCCACCCCCAACCCTTCCAACCGGTGCAGCATGATATCATGATCGATGGTATCAAAAGCCGCTGAGAGGTCTAATAGGACAAGGACTGAGGAGCAACCCCTGTCTTGAGCCCTCCAGAGATCATCAACCAATGCGACCAATGCTGTCTCTGTGCTGTACCCGGGCCTGAATCCCGACTGGAACGGATCTAGATAATTCGATTCATCCAGGTACTGAGGCAGTTGTCGTGCAACCACACTCTCAACAACCTTTGCAACAAAGCGAAGGTTGGAGACAGGACGATAATTTGCTAATACAGCTGGATCCAGGGAGGGCTTCTTGAGGAGGGGCCTCACCACCGCCTCTTTCAAGACGGTGGGAAAGACACCCTCACTCAAAGAAGCATTTATAATCTCCTGGAGCCAGCCTCGTGTCACCTCCCGGGAGGCCAGTACCAACCAGGATGGACACGGGTCCAATAAACATGTGGTCGCCTTTAGTCTGTTCAGTATCCTGTCCACGCTTTCGGGAGTCACAGGATCAAACTCTTCCCAAATAATATTCTCAGGACCTGCCCCTGTCATCTCCTCTGGATCAATCCAGTCAGAGTCTAGCTGTTCACGAATCTGAGCAATTTTGTCATACAGATATTGTACAAAATCCTCAGCTCTACCCTCCAAGGGGTCTTCCCGCGTCTCTTGATGGAGCAGAGAGCGGGTCACCCTAAACAGGGCGGCTGGGCGATTATCTGATGACGCAATAAGAGTAGAAAAGTAGTTACTCTTCTCTACTCTTATCGCCACTAGGTAATTCTTAATATGAGATCTTACCAGTGTTCGGTCGGATTCAGAACGACTAGCCCTCCAACTGCTCTCTAGGCGTCTTTTCCGGCGCTTCATCTCCCTCAGCTCCTCAGTATACCAAGGAGCCAGGTGAGACCGGCGCCGGGTCAGAGGCCGCAAAGGCACGACTCGGTCTAAAGCATCAGCCGCCGCCCTATCCCAGGCGGCCACTAAGTCCTCAGCCGAGTCGTGTGCTAGAACCTCAGGAAATGGCCCAAGCTCCATCTGGAATCTCTCAGGATCCATCAGGCGCCTGGGGCAGAACCACCTGGTCTGTTCTGCCTCCCTGTGGCGGGGTGTGGCGGTTCGAAGGTCCAGGCGAAGGAGGGAGTGATCTGACCATGACAAGGGTTCAATCATTTAATCTAGGGACACTGGGGGAGGATGACAATGTTGTGCTGGAATTCTTGATTTAAGGGAATCTAAAACTGAGTATAGTTGAATGGTATCTTGCAGAGTAAGAAACCAAATTTTAATAAATGTGGCAATAAACTAGGAGTCCATGGCTAGAGAAACTAATGGAAAGGAGCTCAGGATTGATTGATGTACATAAGGCACAATACCCACATGTTGTTCTGACCTAGGCTTCCTGAGTCATTAAAACACACAAGTACTCCCAAAAACCTCTTTTATTGCAACAACTGTGAATTCTGTTCATTCACAGATGAGTCCCAATTAGTTGTAAAGAGTCCTTCGGGAGAAGTCCTTTGGGATAATCACCCACCTTTATCTCCCTTGACACGCTGCTAAAGACCGAATTGGCAAAGCCACACGGAGTCCAGAATCAAACAAAGCTTCAGGCTTTAAGCTGAACAGAATGAACAAAAGTTGCTTCCTGCAAATGCCCACGTGCCTTTGCTCCTCTTTAAGTCAATGGGAGGGACCAATCATCTCCCAGCCCTACTCCCGAGTCGTCCCTTTTGTTTTAACTGTTCTTGCCTTCTGGCAGCTCTGCACATGCATGCACTGGGAACAGGCTCCCCCTGTTCCTCTGCCTCACTGAGGTCCGACTCTGGAGGCTCCAGAGGCAGCACGTAGCTCCCAGATGGCCCTTTCTCTGCCTCCAATGCAGAGCCCTCGTCTGAGCCTTCCCCAGACTCCAGGACTGGCCCATGGTCCTCCCCAGCCTCCTCACTGTCTGACTTTGCTGCCAGCTCCGCAGGCTGCTGGAAGACCACAACACATGTGTAGACTTGGGAACAATGACAGACAGCATCGTTTCTAAAATGGGATCTTAGAATGGAGCAGTCAGCAGCATTCCAAACTATTACTCTTCTTGCTGGGATGCACTGGTGGAATTTTTCTGGATTATTTTTTCCTCACAACACATGGCCAAATTTGGTCCATTTGCAAGCGCAGATTTCTTTTGCCAGTTTCTGTGCCATGTCAAATGTTATCATGTTCTGTTTTCTATGAGCCTCCAGCTGATGGTCGACAGAGAATGGTGTGTTTCTATATAATTTTCCAACCTTCCATTGGATTGGAAAAGATGAAAAGGGCTTCTTCAGCTATCTTCTGAATAAAGAGAACTAAACAAACAGCATCCAGGCTGCTGTTTAAAAGCCACAAAATGTTGATTAGTGATAAAGAGGGGAACTCCCTGTTCCTATTTTGGTTCAATGTTCTCTTTAATAGAACTAAACTTTAAAATGGATAATTTGGCCAAAATGTGCCTATTTACTTTGAGAGAATTTAAATCTCCGCAGCTAGATAAATTACCATATTTTTCGGAATATAAGACGCACTTTTCCCCTCCATAAAAGAGGGTGGAAATGTTGGTGTGTCTTATACACTGAATACAGCCATTTTTGGCCTCCCAAAGCCCCTCCCCAGTCGTCCCATTTTTGTGAAAAATGGGCCCATTTTTTTCAAAAACGGGCATTTTTGCCCTCCCCCAGCCCCCAGGAGCAGTCTGCAGGCCTCCCAAACCCTCTGCACGTCCCATTTTTTGCCAAAACGGGCCCATTTTTGCAAAAAATGGGGCATGCAGAGAGTTTGCGAGGCCTGCAGACTGCTCCTGGGAGCTGGGGGAGGGCAATAACCTTTTTTTTCTTACTTACCTCTTCGAATCTTGGTGCGTCTTATACACTGGTGAGTCTTATAGTCTGAAAAATACGGTACATCCTATGACTGAAGGACCTAGCTGGTAGTCTGGCCAAACATTTGTGTATTTTCTTTGAAAAATCCTAAGGAACAGCAGCTTTTCTCCAGAAAGGGGAAAAACTAGGGGAACTACATACAAGTAATCCTGATAACATTATTTGTGTAGAGCAGACTATTTAGAAGATTTAAACAAACAAGATAGTAATGGATATATCCAGAGCAAATCTTGCAAGGCCAGCTTACTTTCACTTTTGATCTGGTAAATTGAATGTATGATTTCAGTGAGGCATTTGACAAAATATCCCAAATCTTCTGATTAGGAAGCTAGTTAAAGGTAAACTGAGTGGCGTGACAATTTAGAAGGTACTTGAAAATCATGTGTCTCTTCATCAAATGAGAGATACCTGGTGGGATCTTCCAATGTTTATTAATGACTTGGAAAATTGAAAAGAATATTTATCAGATCTGTAGATGACACCATCTTGGGTGAGATACCTGCCATCTTAGAGCATCAAAATGTAATTCAGAACTTGTCAGCCCACCAGATAGGCCAGACTAGTAATCAACTCCGTAGGAAGCTTAAAACTGCTTTTATTAAGAATGTCTATAATAAGAGAATCTCACAAGCCCTCCTCTTCATTTGGCAATAGTATTTCTAGTATTAACTTCTTGGAGTAGAAGTTAATTGCAACCCGAGTATAAGCCACAAAATAGAGAAATGCAGTTTTACATTGATTGCATCACAACAAATGTATAATTTCCAAAACATCGAGTATGGAACCTAATTCTCAGCATCAAATTTTTAAAAAGGATTCAGATAACTGAAAGCAGTTCAGGGAAGAGCAACAGGGATGATTAATATCTGCAAGGGAAAATGGTGGAATATGAGAAGGGTTGGGAATCTCTTCTAACTATCTCATCCTGTGACCTGAGTCCCATTAATAGCTAAAGAGATTCTGGGTAAACAGACTTCGAATTGTCTTCTCTTTTTTGGGTCTTTGAATCTAAAGCCCTGCATAGCTCTACTAATTTCCATGACAACGAAGGTCAGAATAGTGAACGGAGTATTTTTCACAGTTACAGCTGTAAAAAAATCTGAAAGAGCAGGAGAAATGCTTAGAGATGATGGCTTTTGAGAGAGTTACTAACTAGATTACAAAGTGCAAGGAGAATTAATCAGTTTTTTGCATTAAAGAAAGCCTTACCTTTGCTTCCTGGCGATGACCAGGAAGCAAAAACTCAGCATATTTGGGGCAAGTGCTATGAGGGATGATGAATGAGTAAAACTATTCTTGGCAGAGCTGAGGGAAATAGAAGGAGGAGAGCAGAGTGAGAAAAGTGGGTGGATGGGATGGATGCAAGAGTCTGAATGGAGCCTGACTCAGGGACCCCTAAATTATCAAATATGGAAAAGCTGTATTGTTAGCTCATGAGATGCTAAACAATAATTTTTAACAATGGTTTGCTAAATGGCCTAAAGTGGCTTGTTCACAGATAGCATTCTAAAATTTTTAACAATTCTAAGCTACCACAACAGGGGTTTGTACATTACTCTGAAGTAAAAATGAAAGGCCAATTTATTGTTGTAACGTGTTAACTTTATCCTTGAAATGTGGTCATATCTCCAAGTTGTAAGACAACCAGGGTTTTATGATGGAAGCAAGAGGTAAGTCCCTTTGCCTTGTTGAGCTTTCATCCCTCTTCTCATGACATCCTTGGACAGGTAAAAATGCACTCAAGTCAAGCTCAACTTTAGGTGGACAGAACTACAGAACTAATCCTCTACTTTAAATCTGCCCATTTATGGTCATAAGTCGTGATGGTCATAAAGCAGGTCACCCCACAACTGTACCTGTTTTTAATATCATTTTTACTTAAGTTGTTTCTAAACAAACCCATTGTTTGCTGTGGGCCAGTTTTGGCAAAAACATGAATTGTCACGTGACTATGGGACACTGCAAACAGCCAAATGCAATCACATGACCGTGGGGGTGGGGGCATTATAACCAGTTGTAAGTTGTGTCATAATAGGTCATTTTATCTGTGTCTTCAGTTTTCTTTGCCACTGTATCAAACTGATTTGCCGTTCTCTTTGTCTGCATGTTCACATTTCTCAGTTTAGCTTTATGGCTTATATGGCTGCTCATTTCACAAGAGTGACTGGGTGACAAAATAAAGATTAAAACAGCAACTACAACTGTATCTGTTCAAATACCTCCATAACACCTCCTTAAATGAAATACACATTTGGCTTGGTCTTCAGAGATGTCTTTGAGCCCAGGAAAAAATGTTCCTCCTTTAAGGCCCAGCCGAGAGCTTCAGACAGTCTGTGCCGGATCCAAGGCACAATTGGCCATTTCTGGTCTGAATGATGCAGAGCTCTCATTCTCCTGCATTTATTTCCTAGTTCAAGAGTAACATATTTGCCACTAATGTGTGGTAACAATTTCCTCCTGATGTTGCCAATGTTGCATCAGCCCAGCTGAATTACTGGCTGCAAAGCAATGCTGAAATAAATCTCATGTCTAATCACTCTTTTGTATTTAAGCCAGTGAAGAAAAAGAAAATAAAACGTGAAGTCAAGATTCTGGAGAATCTGCGTGGTGGAACCAACATTATTAAACTGATTGATACAGTCAAAGATCCAGTGGTAGGTATCAAGATAAATGAAAGGTACTGGGATTCTTTGCTTCACCTACAGAACGGAATTACATTCTGATTTGTATATGTTTTATTTGTGTCTGTACACACACACACACAGACGCATGCATGTGCGCCCACACATCTGTTGGAAAAGCTGAATGGCCAGGCTGGGGTCAGATTATCCTGGAGAAGGTCTGACTGACTGACTAAGAATCAGCTGATCTAGCTGGCTTGATGGTGCATCCTCCATCTCACCGCATAGGGAATATTTGGATTCAGATTTCTAATTGGTTTCTGAAAGGTTTAATATTCTTTCAGATAAAACTCCCCTTCAGTCCTCGAGGTAGGTCAGGAAACAGGAGGAAACCAGCGAGTGTGAGATAATTCAATGCTGCTTGCTATATCTTTAATGAGAAACCAATTCGGCTGTTTAATTTGAGCCAATTGAAAAAAAAAATTGAAATAATTAGGAAAATGGACTAGAACAGAGTGTAATTAAATTGAACTGTTTTCTCTTTCAGTCAAAGACTCCAGCTCTGGTGTTTGAATACATCAATAATACAGACTTCAAGGTGAGTCAGAAATGCTTGGGAGATGGAATGTGGAGTTGCTCTTCTGGCAGAACAAACTCTGGAGCTTTTAAGGCAATTTGCAAGAAGCTGACCTGCCAACAGGAAACTGGCTGTTGTGGCACAATTCAAAGAAAGCTACTCAGAGCCAGTTTGTTGCCTTGCTTGGAAAATCCATCTCAGGATAGCATCAGTGGCCCTGCAGGGGGTCATTCCACACTCATCTCTGTGCAGTAATACTTCAATTATAGTTGCCCTCTTCATTTGGGAACTGGGCTAAATTTTGAAATAAACAGTAGTCCTGGTGGATTTAATTCAGTTTTTTTGAAAAATTAAGACCAGGCTGTAGAATGGTTTAGAATCTGGGACACATTTGTTGAACATAACATTGCAAAAAATTATAATAATTTTCTTTAGAGAGAAAGCCAAAAAGAATTAGCTGCGTGTTTACGCTGCTGACACTGTAATAAATCTTCAAGGTGGGAATGAGCTCACAGAGACAGCAGCAGCTGTTTAATAACAACAGAGAATTATGAATAAAATTGCACACCTAAAGGAAATTTGGAAGAAGAGCAGCAGATCTGGAATGAAGAAAATTAGGAAACACTGTACTGTATATTTTTTTTAGAAGAACATTGGTTGCATTAGAACAAGGGAGTCAAACTCAATTTCATTGAGAGCCGCATCAGGGTTGTATTTGACCTCAGGGTGGGGGTGGCCAGGGTAGGCGTGGCCAGCTCCCTGTCACTCCTGTCGGCGCCTGTGGTGGCCTGCTATGCTTCTGGCAGAAAAAAATGGGCTCCCGAGCTCTGTTTTCAGCTGCCACGGTCTCCTGCAACCCTCTGCCAGTGAAAACGGAGCTCGGGAGTCCTCTTTCTCTGCCAGAAGCACCGCAGGTCCGTCCTTCACTGTTTCCAGGATGGCCCTGCAGGCCAGATCCAGCCCCCGGGCCTTGAGTTTAACACCCCTGCATTAGAAACTATATACATTGTAGGAATATTATAGAGAGAAGGAGCCCAAGTATCAGTGAAATAATCAGTGGATATAAAATCTAATGGAAATACCAGCGAATGTGCCTTCAAATAGAAGGCATGGAGTCTAATAAATTAGAAAACTGGAATAGAACAGATACTCCACAGGATTATTGAAATTAAAATCCAGTAAACCAGAGTAGTACGAAGGATATTCCGCTTCCCTTGAGTTTCCAGGGGTCATCTGTGTTAGTGAGAGAAATGGGCTGGCCCGGTGGTCATGATGGGTTCCTTCTACTGCAATTAATGCTATTTGGGCAAATACCCAATGCCCAGATCTCAGGGGAAGAGGGGCTTCTCCACATTCACAGCCTGCCTCTTGAGGTTGTGGGTAGCAAGTATTGGGGAAATGAATCCTGCTTTGGTATCAGGTTCAGCTCAGTAGCCCTGGTCATACAAAAGAAGTTGTCTGCCAGTGTAGCTAATTAATTAACAAAAGAAATTAATTTCTGATGAATGTTATTCAATCCAGGTATATATAAATATGATATATTCTGGCAGAACAAGCTGAAGTTGTTAGTAATTTGAACTGGTAAGAAAGCAAGAAGTCCAATGCATTAAAACAACCCAATTTTGTTTTAAATAAAGGAAGCCAGCCAGTTAGGTCAGCTGTTGAAAAATAAATATATGAAGAAGTTGCTGAAGGATTTGTATCTGATCTAATTGATTATACTGATTGATGCCTAAACCCATTTTCTCCCTAAGGAAGGATCTGGGAAATCATGTCCGAGAGAGGCAATGAAGTGAGATTCTAAATAATTGGATGATACCTAGGGTCTTCCCAGAGCTCAAGTATGACACAATTGGCCATGCAATAAAATTGCTAGCATGTGTGCCACTTCCCCAGCTGGCGTTTGAAATGTAGCCACAGAATGTAGCATTTCCAAATTTTAGATTTTCTATGGACGAGTGTCAAGGTGGAGGTGATCAGGGTAGATTCTGTATTCATAAATCTGGCAGGATTTGGATGTGAGAGCAATGCCTTTTATGGGTTGTAACTTTTAATTGTGTAACATCCTGACTAATTTGTGAGGGGGCTGCTACGTGAATTACATAAGTAGAGAATATAAATCATTTTAAGAATGGAGGGAAATTAAGATCTTTAGTTATCCTTTCTACAAGCGGTGCCATTTAACTTCTTTGTCAGTAATTTAGGTGAGGGTTGGAGGGAGGACAGGGGCAACATTGCTGTCACTACAGTGGAGATTAGATTAAGGTGTTACTTCTATTCTCCCCTGCAGATAGAAGTATTTCCCTTACAGGGTCACCATAAACATTGGTGAGCAGGTTGTGGTGCCTTAAGTAGCAATTTAGAACAGAGTTCTAGGGATATTGCAGGGTTCTGACTGCCTTGTATTAATGTTGTTGTTCATCAATGGTCAGGTTAGCATGCAGAGAATTCCCTACCCCAATGCCATGTTAGAGTGCCAGCTTGTTTTTACCTAACCACTTGGCAATCTTCCCAGCATGAGTTCTTCACTTTAAACACCCCGCCTATCTCCATGGGAGCTTCATCAGATGGCAAATGGTGGGTAGAGAAAACAAGTGTTAGGATCCTGCCCCGTACCTTGGCTTTCCAGGGTCATTTGAGGCTTTGTCAGTCTCCTCTTAGGGCTCTTGCAGTCCATATAGACTTCTTGCTGAGTGCAGAAGAGCAGCTGCAGCCACCCAGTCGGAGGACCTAAGACGTAAAAGGTCATGGAGCCACAAACCTGATTTATCTTTTCCTGTGTTTCTTTTAGCAACTGTACCAAATTCTAACGGATTTTGATATTCGGTTTTATATGTATGAATTGCTCAAGGTGAGTGTTCATGATTTTAATTATTAGAAATTTTAAACTGTCTAGTAGCTGAAGTTCTTTGAGTGGTTTAAATGAGTGAGCAGAGACATTCATGGTACCTAAATTTACGTTTTCTCAGATGGGGAGCTGTGTAATGATGCCAAATCATTTTTTAAAATTTTCTCCAAAAAATAAAGAGAAAAGAAATTGGAAAGTTTGCAATCAGGCTTGAGAAAGACACCGATGACTTTGGTTGAGATCCAAAACATTGCAGGATCAGAATTGAACACATGTGGGGCTAAAGCCTTTGGTTGGTTCATATATCACTCTAATTTATCTTTAGTCTATTGAGTAAACGCCAACTGACCTAGTTTACATAATACTCCAAGCTTTAAAGAATAATTCACAATTAACTTAAATTCACAATTAACTGTTATCTTTAAAGAATAATTCACAATTAATTACTCTATGCTTTAAATAATAATTCACAATTCAATTTATGGAACCAAGGTATAAGTTTCTGTCTATGGAGGGATGCACAAAATTAACGGACTTGGGTACAGCTCTCCAGAAGGGCCATGCTTTGAATTCCCAATAGTTTAATGTATTTTAGACTTCATGCTTCTGGACATGCTTCTTCATGCTTTGTTCCCAGGTCAGTTAATTTTGCATAGGATGGAACCATGGCACAGCCAGTACAGCCCCCCCCCGTACATTTTGATTTTCTTCTCTGTCCCACTCCGTCCCAAATAACTGCCATGCAGGAGATGGGGAATGGGGGTCTTTCTTCTGCCTGCTCTTGCCCGTTATTTGCTTCCACTTAAGTTTCTGGAAGGTAGAGCAGACTCTAAAGAACGTGTGGGCACAGAAGGCATAACATGGGGGTTAGTAATATAGAAGTAAAATCAAAGACCCTTGTTGGCACCCCAGTAGCATTTCTGCTTGAAGCGTTTGTTTTGAGAACAGGTTGTTCCTGCCCTGTTAAGGAGGTTCCCCAGAGGAAGGGCTGGGCACAGATCTTGAGATACTGGGTGTCTGTTGTGCCCAGGCTGGGTTTACTCAGGCTAAAATCTGGGCAACATTGGCCCACACTTACTCTTTCAGGAGCCAGAAGATGATTATTTCTTGAAAATGTTGATACTTGGAACTAAGTGTCTAACCAGATACCATGCAAAAGAAAGGGATAGGGAAAGAAGGGGAAAAGATGAGCCCATCTGGCAGAGAGCAGCATCAAGCCATTGGGTGCTGATCCAGACTGGGAAAGGCAGGCTTGCTCTGGGGAGTTGCAGGGGTCCTGGTGAGCTGGTGAAAGGGCTCTCCCATCCGCCCCCCTTGCTTCTGCAGCCATCTCAAATGGCCTTGGGAGGGGGCTTCCCAGTCTTGAACCAGCTGCTGATTCCTTTGTGAGTGGGGCTGGTGCCTGGTTGTGCCTTCCAGGTTAACCATTGTGCTTCCAAGTTTTTTTTAAAAAATATTTTTGACTTTTTTTTTTTGCATTTGGTTTTTGTAATATTTTGTTTTAGTATTGTTGTTCATGGCACAAAGCCATTTGGAGTTGGACAGCATTACAAGCATAATTTCTAAGCAAATATTTTTTTCAGGCCTTGGATTACTGTCACAGCATGGGGATCATGCATAGAGATGTCAAGCCCCACAATGTCATGATAGACCATCAACAAAAAAAGGTAACGCTTCTGAAAGGCATCGGAGGGGCCCCATCACCCTCCATGCATCAGAGCTGGGTGGCACAAATATCTTAAAGAATAGAATCTTTAGTGATTAAGTTATTTAACCATGTCAATTATATAAAACTAATAAAAGTATATCAATGATAGAAAACAGTAGGATATGTTTTCAGAGTAAGTCATCACCCCTATAGTTAACCTCAATCTGATCTAAATATTTTGTCCTCTTCAAAATGTCCTTCCCTGCAAAAAGTAAAACCGTTTCTCTTGAATGCTCCAATATTTTTGAGTTTTTCAATAAGAATCAGAATCAGAATAGAGCTGGAAGAGATCTTGGAGGTCTTCTAGTTCAAGCCCCTTCTCAAGCAGGACACCCTATACCATTCCAGACAAGTGACTCTCCAGTGTCTTAAAAACCTCCAGTGATAAAGCGCCCACAATGTCTGAAGGCCAGCTGTTCCACTGGTTAATTGTCCTCATTGTTAGGAAGTTTCTCCTCAATTCCAGGTTGCTTCTCTCCTTGATTAGTTCCTTTTCTCTTTGGGACCCAGCCATCCCTGTGCTTCCCCAGCAGGTCTCCTGGACCTACTTGGCACCTTCCATTTCCTTTCCGGTTCTTCGTCTCCTTTCCTTTTGACATCCTCTAGTCTAACGCTGAATCAGGCCAGGAAAATGGGCTTCCTCCCCCTTTGTGCCATGTGAATGTTGGATGCAGCTGGTTTTGAATCCTTAGGAGGAGAAACTTGAGAATAAGGTGGGAAACCCAGCTTGTGCTTGGAGGCAGACCTGGTGCCTGTTGCAGAAGCTTCCCTCTTGCAGTTGACTTTGTGGGTAGAAGCTGATGGGAGCCTTCTGGCTTAGATGTCCCCAACAGGCATCTGGTCGGTTTTCTAACAGTGAACTTTCTTTAGGTGAGTCTGGTGAGTCATCCAGCAATTCTCAATCAGACTGGTAGTACAGGACTAAATTTATCAGGCCGAACAGAAGGGCAGAATGGAGCTGTTGGGCAGTCTTCATTTGCCAGAGTGTATTCAGTAGCTGACCGTGTTGTCTGTTCACAGTTGCGGCTGATAGACTGGGGCTTGGCAGAATTCTACCATCCAGCTCAGGAATACAACGTCCGGGTAGCTTCGAGGTACTTCAAAGGGCCAGAGCTTCTTGTGGACTACCAAGTAAGATTTGCCCTCCATTGTGGGTCTTGCTCTGAGAAACTGATGTGTGCCAATGCTGCTTTCCACTCCTCCCCACAGAAAAAAGGGTTAGCAGGGTTTGCCACAAATATATAAAGAAATGAAATTTTAAAACAGATTAAAAATATGGGATAAAACCTCATGAGATCTGGCAGAAGACACAATGCAGCTTAGTGTGCATTTTGTAGCTGCCGCTTTCCCCTCCTCCCCCAACTAGTGTAGTTTATGATACCAGGAGCTTAAGTTGTGTGCTGGCAAAATATATTTTAGGAACATTTGGGAAACCATTGAGTATCCTGTAGTTGTGCTACAGATGTGATAGCCCCAGCCCAAACTGCCTTGCTGTGTCCCTTAGGCTGGGATGTTAAGCTGGCAGGCTTTTCCAGCCTGCCAGAAAGGGAAAGACCAGCTCTCTTTCCAAATCAGTTACTGGTATCATCAAGAGGGATGTTTTTGGTAACACATCCGAACCATTGAAAGCCACCTGGCCCCAGACTCCTCTAGGTGTGCAGGAAATACCTGGTTGCCAAAGGAGGTCTTGACAACACTGGGTGGGAGGAAAGCAAAACAAAACAAGGGCCTTAAAGACACGAGAACGGGTTCCCTTTGGCCGAGAGTTCCTGTTCACTGGAGTGCCCGCTCCTCTTTGGCCCGTTAGGTGGTCATTCTGGATGCACTTCCTGAAGTTCAGGAGCTTTGCACGGGGAGCATCATCCCTTGGGTAGATTTGGGTAGAAGCACAGACAAAGGAAAAGGGAATCAGGAGGTAATAATATTAGCACAAAAGAGGCAACTGGACCCGACTGCCTGGGGCCAAACCTGAGTATGTGCCGTGTGTTCCTGATCTGCGTTGAGCACCTCTTGGAAACTGGTGGTGGCCATCCATTCCGATAACACACAGCCTGGAGGGAGAAGCAGAGAGCCTTGGCTGGAATTCATTTTTGAAACCGCTGCCTTCCCTGGTGCTGGACAGAACTCTTACATAAAAGGTGACAATAGCATGTTTTAAAATTTAGCAGAAAGTGAAGAAGGCAGAGTGGACATTAGGGTGCATTTTCATAGTTTTCTTTCTGCTGTTTCCTCTCCTTCCCAGATGTATGACTATAGTTTAGACATGTGGAGCTTAGGCTGTATGCTGGCCAGCATGATCTTCCGGAAAGAGCCCTTTTTTCACGGTCAGGACAACTATGACCAGGTGAGAAACAGTGGGGCAAGGGTGACTGGGGTCTCCAGCATCTGCCGTTTGCTGCGCTTTTTAGTGGAGATCAAAACCGAAGAATCTCTGAATCAGGCAAGGCTCTTGGGATGCAGAGTGACCGCCAGCCTTTGGCAGAACCAATGGTGTCTCTCTTGGGGATGCTACAGATGGCACTCAGAAGTTGTAACTGAGGCCAACCAGAAATAAGAAACCAACCAACATTCATTATGTAATAAGACTTTCAAAGTGATATCAAATTAATAACAACACACAACCACTTATAATTAGACAGAATCCATGTTCATTCTGAAATACTTTGTATATTATAAAGAACATTATCTTTCCAAAACAAAGATCACTGATCTGCTGTGAAGTATTTTAAGGTGGGTAGTTGAGTTTGATACTTGTTTTGGTTCCTTTTAAAGACAAATTCCACAAATTTAGCTTATTGTATTTTAAACCACAATTCCATGCTAGAATTTATTTTGGAATTCTCTGGTGCTGCATTCAGATATTCTGTGCCCGAATATCTTTTAACTGTCATTGTTCTGCTCCTGACAAAGTAACAGTCAAGAAGACTCAGACTGGGCCATTCCTTGGCTTTCAGGAGCCAGGCTTCTGCTCACAGGTTTTGACAAGCCTTGTTTGAGTAAGCTTGTGACTCTTAGAAGGGATGACATATCTGAGAATACTCTTGGTCTATCAAGAACCACTTTGGAGTAGCTTCTTTTTAATGGAGGTGGTGAGGCTTGAACCTGGGAGCATATTTCTCCATCGACCATACTCTGGCTGAAGTCCTTCCATAGTCCTTCTCTATGGGTGAGAATAACTTCCAGAACTATCAAGGTTACTGGACAAAGGAAAAACCCTGCATGCAAAACTTGTATAGTTTCAAGTTGTTGGCTCAGGAAAGCAGGTCATTAACCCTTCCGGATTCTCCCTGCGGAAGAGTGGAGCAGGGTCTTATTATTTGTTTTTCTGGTGCTATACATCTATTCTCTGTTGCAGTTGGTTCGCATCGCAAAAGTTCTGGGTACAGATGAATTATATGGTTATCTGAAGAAGTACCATATAGAACTGGACCCCCACTTCAATGATATCTTGGGACAGTAAGTTTATTGTGGCATATTTTTCTCTTGCGTTACCCAGACTGGGACCCTTAGTTTGAAGGATGACACCAAGTGAGGTGGACTTTCCTGGCAGGCAGACCTTTGGGCCTCTCTCTGAGTAGGTGCAGCCTTTCCTTCTTGTGAGAGGGCTTCCAAATACCGTATGGCCAATTCTATAGTCTGTGGATTTCCAGTGCTCAGAGTCTTTACAAGTTCTTTTTCCTCTTCCGGTTTCACGAGGTTTCAATTTCATGGCAACCTGTGATTACCTTGACTACATTGCTTACTTTGGAATGCCAGTAAATGCCTCGAGGTATTTGTTGAGGTCTATAGATTGTTGATAGAATCCCCCAGAATTTGGCTCTGCAATTTTTATGGGAATTAGGGTTCCAGATTTCAACATTTCTGGATGTATTGATAATATGAAACTAATATGAGTGTACGGTGCTTATTTTTTTTCCCTTTCTATTCATTTGTGTCCAATTCTCAGAAACTGCCTGGATAAACCCCTGCAATTTTTTTAGCAAGATTTTCAGAAGTGGTTTGTCATTGCCTCCTTCCTAGGGCTGAGAGAGAGGGACTGGCTCAGGGGTGGGTTTCAAAACTTATTGCTACCAGTTCACTCATGGGCGCGGGCACACGACACTTCTGTGCATGTGCAGAATTGTCTGGGCGGGTGGGCGGAGCTTCCACCACCGCTGCTACCGGTTTGCCTGATCCAGGGCGAACTAGTAGCAACCGACCACTGGACTGGCCCAGAGTCACCAGCTGACTTTGTGACCAAGGCAGGACTAGAACTCATGCGTTTCCTGATTCCGAGCCTCATGACTTAACTACTATACCTAACTGGCTCTCATAATGTTGATAAATAAGTTTTAATTTCTTGGATAAAATCAGAAATAGAGTTGTCCCAAAGGTGTTTTTTCAAGAGTCAACTGGACTTTCTTGTTTTTCTTTGACATTTTGCTTCTCATCTAAGAAGCTTCTTCAGCTCTGACTGGATGGTGGGGAATGGAAGGGTTTATATTCCTTGCAGACAGCTGGTCATTTGCATTCTATTAGAGAGCCATTGAGGCCATTTGGAGATCTGTGTCCTCAGGAGTCACCCTGAGAATCTCCATAGACGATCAGAAATAGAGTTCTGCACTGAGTGAGGGGCTAGACTCAGTGTCCCTAATGACCCCTCTTCAACTCTGATTATGCACCATGCTGAATTGTTTCCCCTTGGCTTTTTTTAGCTCTGATGTCCATAGTTAATTTTGGGTTATGTGTAAAACAGGAACTCTGATCTGCCTAATATGTTAGAATCATGGTGTAAATCATTACGTTACACTACCCAAATCACAGAGAGAGCATCCAGATTGAGTGAATGTGTGTGGCTTTGTCTCTCAGGGTTCTTAGCACTCTTTACCTGTAGAAGGCAGGAACCAGAATGCTTCTTATAGTGTCAGAGAGACCCAGCAAGCAAGCATTACGTTCAGTATTTCGAATTCTCACAGAAACCTAAAATTAATGAAAACTTTTACCTCAGATATTGCAATTGCAATTCAGGTTTCAATTCATTTTTTGAATTGGAATTTGAAGGGAGACCCAGAGTCTATCCTGTAACCCACGTTTACTCTAGCTTTCCAAGGTAGGTTAAAGGTTAAAGGTAGCCCAGAAATGCACTGTTTTGTTGTCATATTCCTTTGATGTAGATCAGTTTTGGACTTCTACTAACAAAGTTATTAGAAGGCCTTTTAGCTTTCATCAGACATGTTAGGATATGATGTGGCTAGTTTTACCTTTTTTAAAATTGGTGTTGTGGTTTTAATGTATTGTATTGTGGGTTTTCCCCTTAGGAATACCATGTTTGATTTTCACAGTATACAATATATATTGTATATTGTGGAAGATAGTTCATATTTAACAGATATTTTATGTTTGAGAATTGGGCTTAATGTACCTTCCAGAATACATATTAGGTTTGTTAGCTAGTTAAAATGTAGGTTTAAATGAATACCACAAAAATAAGAAACAGCTAAATTATTTCTGTGATTCTGTTGGTAAAAACTAACCGCCAAGGAAATTTGATCTTGCGGTAATGAAAAAAGGAAAAGATGCTTTTGCAAAAGAACCCAACTTGCCAACTGCATTGCTGAGCATCTACGTTCCTGCACCTGCCTCCTCTTCGTTTCCCTCAGCCCCGGCTTCTCCCCTCTGTTTTCAGGCACTCGCGGAAACGCTGGGAGAATTTCATCCATAGTGAAAACAGACACCTGGTCAGCCCAGAAGTCTTGGACCTTCTGGACAAACTCCTGCGATATGACCATCAGCAGAGATTGACGGCCAAAGAAGCCATGGAACACCCCTATTTCTGTAAGTATTGGGGGGAGATATGGAAATGCAGGTGCCTATTCAGCATTTCTTTATCAGAAGAAACTCCATTTCTTTATCTTTGGAAACTCCAATTGCTTTGCTATGTGGGAATATTTTCAGAAAACTTTCCACATCCATATTTTGCAAAACCATTTTATCTTGGTCATTGATTACTAAAGTGCCACCAGAGGCTGTTGCAGCAGAGATGGGGCTGCTGTCTTAGAAATAATTATCCAAAGGATGTGGGTAAATTTAGAAAGTAAATTTAGGAAGACATTTTTTAGAATTTAGGATGCAGTCCCAATCTTTGAAAATACAAGATGTTCTAACAGGGCTAAAAATTTGATTTAATTATGTTTATTTAAATGTATTCGATTTTTGGAATATCTGTTCTCATAACGAAAGTTTTTAGGATTCAGATTTTTCCTGCTACATGCATTACAGTACAAATCAAGAATAGTTGCTAAACCCCTTGTTCCCAAGCATCTACAGATTTAAAAGGCAGTGATAGCCACTGAGATAAATCTTTCCAGAAATGGCATTTTGGATCTCCTCATTCAGCATCAGGAGAAAGCAGAAAGGCCCAGGCACCAGTAGAAAATAGGCCTGGGAGCCTGTTTGGACTGAGGAGTTCAGCTTCCGTTGGAAGCTCCCTTGCTGAATTGCTTGGGCTTGTTTGGTATATAGACGCTTACTGGATCACATCAACAATTCTTCCCCACTAATGGCTAGCTGAAAATGCAGAGGTAGCAAGCAGGAGGAGAATGGGGAATGCAGAAGACCACAAGAGCATTGTGAAATTATAGTGCCAAGGCTTTGTTTTCAGTCCATCTGCTAAGCACTGAAAGTTACAGAGTGAACAGTTTTATGTGCCCGTAGGCATTGAATAATATGTTAGTACAGCTTCATTTATTTCATTTGAAGGCATTAAAGCAGCTTAAAGCAATTCTTAAAAGCTCAAAAAGTTTTAGGGATATGCCTAGGTTTCATCACAGATGGTCTTAGTGTCTCATTATATACTGTACTTCTAAATATGAGTTACCTAAAAGAAGTCAAAGATGAATTATTGCTGAAGAGCATCATTTTCCCAGAAAATTGTCAGGTATAGCAGGTCTCCTGGCAAGAGTGTGGAGAGGAAATGTTTGCATTGGATAAGTCCTCCTCCAGGAACTCCAGGCTGGGAATACCTGCTACCCCAAAGCAGAGCCAGATGCATTATGACGGGTTCTTTGGGTTCCAGCAACTCTCCTCTCTTCTATCTCCACAGACCCAGTTGTGAAGGAGCAATCCCAGCCTGGCTCTGACAGCCCTGTGCTCTCCAGTAGCCTCACAGCCACACGATGAAGTTTGGGTAACAACGGGTAATTCCAGAGGTTTACAAATACAAACACACCCTTCTGCCACCTAAGGAAGGGATGAACCCAGCCCCTCTCTGCCCAGCAGAAGCCTCATCTTGAAGAGAGCTAAGGCTTAGCCGCCCTCTCTCTTCAGCACTTGTGGCTATCCCAACTTCCTTTGTGTGTTACCAAAGTCCTGATCCCAATGGCTGTGTAAGATTTACATGGATCCGAGGGTGTCCAAAGGTCTGCATGACTGACTCGAGGATGATTCTGCAGTTTCCTAATCTGCCTTTCCTAACCTCCTGTTGGGCCACCTTCGTTTTCCCCCTCCCATGTGCACTGGGATGTAGCCTGTCTGCATAGAAACAGACCCTTCTGGGGTCATCAGCAAGTGCGGACCTGTGCATGGGGAGGCCCCCCTCCCCCCTCCTGTGGTTTGGGCCCTTCACCCCCCACAAATCAGAAGTCTTGGTAACGAATTGAGTCAGTCAAGTTAATCTGCATCAAGACCCATTCAAAACAGGCAGCCGTTGAGGGAACCCAGTTACTTTTTTCCCTTGTAGGGAACTGCCAGCCTGAGCTTGAAGAAAAGTTGTTCTTTGAGACGGAACAAGAGCTTTTTTCTAGTGAGGCATGTTCTTATTGCTAAAAAAAAGCCAACGGGGCCCATTCCCATCAATGTCAAATTTAGCATTGCTTTGATTACAGCAGGTTTGAATATGTGAAGAAGCAAAGAGGGAGGGGTTTCTGCAAAGAAAGCAGTCAGATTCTGGAAGCAGAAACTGGGGGTTGCCCAGAGTTGGTCTGCAACAAACCTGCCCCGTCGCATTTGCACATGTCCAGCCCTGCCTTGGAGCCCTTGGGGTGCAGTCCTCTCCCTGGGGGGGGGGCATGGGTGAAATGCTCCTTTTGGTTTCTTCCCCCTCCCCCCCCCATTGGGTCTCTTTTGAGCCCTTTAGTTCAACCCCACCTTTGGGGAGATTATATTGTGTGATTCTGGTGACTTCGTAAACCTAAATTCACACATTTTTGTCACCATGCTTAAATACAGAATTTTTTTCTTTATTACATTGTCAGATATTTAATTTTAAATGATGCAGTTAGACTGTTTCTATTTGAAGCATCTGTTTACATTCCATATCCCAGTAATGATATGTTGGCATTGACATCAGGTCAGATCCATTTGTACGATTCACTGGAACCAATAAATCTCTATGTACAAACTTGTGTTTTCCTTCCTCTCGTCTCCGAGGCTTCTCTGGAGGGAAAGACTGGTTCAGGCCTGAGGTTTTGCATAGGGAGTTAAGAGGAACGTCTTATTGTTGACCTCCATTTAAAAGCTAAAGCATTTAGCTGAGTTTGGCAGACCAATTCAGTAGCTGCTTTCCTGCACTCTGTGGACTCCCAGCTACGTGGAGTTTCTAGTGGGTGTAAGAAGAAAAAGTGTTCCTCCGGCTCTCAAAGTAGTCTGAGCTGTTTCTCTCTTGCCTTTGTGGTTTGCAAGTTTTTCTTTAAAAAAAACCATGATTTACATTTATAAATTCCTGATGTTATAAATACATTTATAAGTTTCTTATTTTTCTCTGCCTGGGAAGAATGAGAATGAAAATACTCAGGCTGGTTGAAGCAGCCCATATTTGTGTCGATTTTGAAGTGTTTCATAATCTAGGCGGCTAGAATGATGGGGCACTTTGCAAGGTTTGTGCACTCTCGGAACATTCAGGAAGGTTGCAAGACTTCAGCCTTTTCACCAGCTCTTTGCTCCCAGGGCTTAGAAGCAGCACAAAGAGGATAGCTTACAACCATCCACTTGGTCAAAGTTAAAACAGCACTAAAATAAGTGACTTACAACTGATTTTCCCAGTTAATGACCATTGCAGCATCTCCATGGTCATGGGATCAAAATTCAGACGCTTGATGACTGACTCATATTTATGACAGCTGCAGTGTCCCATGATCCCCTTTTGAGATCTTCTGACAAGCAAAGTCAATGGGGGAGCCAGATTCACTTAACAACCAGGTTACTAACTTATCAACTGAAGTGATTCACTTAACGATATGGCAAGGAAAGTCATAAAATGGGTGAAATTCACTTAACAACTGTCTCAGTTAGCAACAGAAATTCTGGGTTCAGTTGTGATCATAAGTCAAAGAGTTCCTGTAAAGAAGATACAATTTTTGTATCAAGGCAGATGAGACCCTCTGCTTTAGGGTACCTGTTCAAGCAGTGCATTTGCAAAACTAGCAGCTGGAAGCAAAGCTCTCAGGTGCCATCAGTCCCAGTATAACATCTGTTGTATCCTATTTATTTTCCTAATGGAAATAGAAATTCATGGAAAGTTGTACTCTGTTGCCTTTGTGAGTCTGGGCTGTTTCTGCAGAACTCACAACCATGCTGTCACCTGCAGGAGTGGCCCCATAGAAAACTTCAGCAAAGGGACCTGCATCTTTTAATAGAAACCAATGGGTTCGGTCCTCATTGGGGCTAGAAACACTTAATTTGAAAGGAGGGCCCATCTCTGCTTGCTTTGATGCTCTCTGGGCTTGCTTGCTTGTTTGCTTGCCTTGACCAGGTAAGGTTATAGCTCAGCTGTGTATCCTCAGGCAGCATAAGCTGCTGCAAATAAGAAGAAGGGCTGCTTCAAATTCCTTCAAATTAAAGAGAAAACCGCACCAGGAATAGAAATTATAGTGGAGGCCAATCTGCAAGGACTTTTGAAAGCCACCTCGTAATCAGCCTGAATATCTGGCAGCAGTTCTGCTTGCCTGGTTGCTCCAGTGCAGGCGTTGAAGGAGATGCCCCTGCAAGGCCTCTGCCCGTTCCAAGTGCCCTGGCAGGAAATGAAGTCACGGAAAGTCAGGATTGGGCCCAACCAAGCACCCTTAACATCGGCAAGAGACAAAAGCAGCACCCCCCTCCCCCCTGCATTGGCAGTTGTTTCTGTGACCCAGGCAGGGTTTCCTCACCACCTTAGGAGCTTTTGCTGCCAACATTATTTCCATTGACAAAAATGGATAACATCATGTTGAGTTGTCCTAGATCCAGCCTGGCAGCAGGCACAAATGTGCTTTGAATGTCCCAGTGGATGTGAAAGGGATGTTGCTACCTTAGACCAGGGGAGTCGGTCCAACGTGGCACGGAGGGAACCATAAACTCCTGAGCGGGTCTTTCATTGGAAACTTGCTGTGGCCACAATGCCTGGCTCTGCCCAAACCCCGCAGCTTTCCAGACGGAAGGTTGAGCTGGCAGCTGGATTGCTCCTTCCGTGGAGTGTGGCCACAGCCTGGGATTCCTGGGTGCCCGGGGTCTGATCATGCCACCCCTGAGCCTCCAGAACTGGAGGCAGCCAATTCGGAAGGCCCCAAAGGTCACAGCAGGACATTCCAAGGACGGAGCAATACTTTTTTTCTTCGCTGCAGTTGCATCTGTTGCCTTCCTGGGAGGGGCGCCTAGATGACCTCTAAGCCCCTTCTGGAGATCCATTCTGATTTCCTCCTGCTGTGAATCCACCTGGAGGGCGCCGGGTTGGGGAATCGTTTTAGAGGCCCGGCAGCCCCGCCTTTCGGTTCCGGGGAACCCTCCCCCTTTCTGAATTTCAGGGGCGGGGTTTGTGAGCCCCTCGCCCCGCCCCTGGTTGCCGCGGCGACAAGAGGTCTCCGACAACACAGGGCGGGAGGCAAAACGAGTCCCGTTCGAAAGTAGTCCGTCCCCTGGCGACGGGGCACCGCTTGAAAGCGGCCGGCGCCGGCGGAGCGGTTTCTTGGGCGCGTGTCTCCCTCCGCGCCGGGGCCTCGGCGTGAGGGAGGCGCGCGCGCGGCGGCTGACAGGCGGCCGGTCCTGAGGCGCCCTGCGGAGCAGCCCCCGCGGCGACGGGATGTTCAAGAACACCTTCCAGAGCGGCTTCCTGTCCATCCTCTACAGCATCGGGAGCAAGCCGCTGCAGATCTGGGACAAGAAGGTGCCGGCCGGCGGCTGGGCCTGGCGGGGAAGGGCCTCCTCGGCCTCGCCCGCTTTGCGCGGCCGCTTGAGCGGGGCGGGGAGCCCGAAGGCGCCGGGCGGAGGGCTGGGCAGGCCGCGCGGGGGTCCGGCCAGGCGGGCGACGGTTGCTCCTCTCGCTTCCCTCGCAGGTGCGGAACGGCCACATCAAGCGAATCACCGACAATGACATCCAGTCGCTGGTGCTGGAGATCGAGGGCACCAACGTCAGGTAGGCGGCGGCGGCGGCTGACCGGCCCCGAAGGCCTTTCCGGGAGGAGCTGCCTCGGGACTTCTCTGCTGGCTCCCACCGGCAGGCCTGGATGTCGCCGTTGGGGGATGGGGGGGGGCCGGGGGTCGCCAAAGGCCGCTCTCTTCCCTCCGCAGCACCACCTATATCACGTGTCCTGCTGACCCAAAGAAGACGCTGGGGATCAAGTTGCCGTTTTTGGTGATGATCATCAAAAACCTGAAGAAGTACTTTACTTTCGAAGTGCAGGTTGGTGTGCAGCGTTGTCCAGAGGGTGACAGCCAGAAGGAGCAGAATCCTGGCTCCCCCCTGGGGATCTTAGTGGCTTCACACACCCACCCCGGGGCTGGGGGGGGGGTGTCCGGCTGCCCTTCATCTTACTCCTCCTCAATGGCATCCCCATACTAGCAGAAGGGTCTCCTTCTCTTAGGTGCTGGATGATAAAAATGTGCGCCGACGGTTCCGTGCCAGTAACTACCAAAGCACCACCCGGGTCAAGCCTTTCATCTGCACCATGCCCATGCGCCTGGATGATGGCTGGAACCAGATCCAGTTCAACTTGTCGGACTTCACTCGCCGGGCCTACGGCACCAACTACATTGAGACCCTGAGAGTCCAGGTAGAGAGTTTGAGGGCCGAAAGCTTCCCGGGCTGTGATTAATTCCTAGTGATGCCAATGAAGTTACTTCTCCTTAAAAAGGTTTGGTATACCAAAGGGGGAGGGGGCCAGGAAAAGAAGAAAAACATGTCTCTCTGGAGAGCTGGTCCTCCTGACTGTTGGGTAATCGGATAATTCTTCCAATCAAGTTGTGTTATAAAATATATTCTGTAGCAATTTCCTTTGTCCTGTTAATTTCACAAACTAAAAAAGCATACTTTTATTAAAGCCAAGGAATCTTCTGAGCAAAACTATAGGAGAGAACATTTGTTTTAAGGAACTACAGCCTCTTCATATGAGCCAATGTTGGGTTTTGATGGCATTTTCAACAGTTATTTGAATTCCCAAAATATCAAATTGACACAAAATAATGAGGTTCTGTTATTTCCTGTTAAAAAATTTACCAATAATGTAAGATGGACCACCTAAAATTTCATTTATTGCTTCAAACGGCTTTGATATTTTTTAAAAAATACTAATATCTAATTTTAATTCAAGATACTCTTTTCCTTAGGAATGTTTAAAAGGTTTTATAATCATTATTCTTTTACAAAAGCAAAAGTGAGAATGGGCTCATAACTCCCATTTTTCTTTTTACAAAGAAATGTACCATAAGATGATCCTCTATTTTCTTTGTGGTTTAATTTGTCTTTGGGCACACTACAGTACAGTTACACATCAACCCCAGTTTGACCTTTAGGCTGAATTAAAACAGGGGAACGGATCCAAATTTGGAATAGCAGCCCATGCAGAACAAATGAGAGTGAATAGCTCAGTTGATAGGATTAGGCATAAATGTTTGTTATTGGAGGATCTGTAATTTGTCAGGGAACACAGAACGCCCCTTTCTTTCTGTAAAAAAATCAGGCAATTATAACATCTTTTGATAGCGATGAGTCAGCAACTTCAGAACTTGTCAACACTGAAGGATCTAGGCTTTTCATCAAAGGACATTTCCAGTGAGTTTTGTGCAACTTCTCAGCATGGATATGGGTAGAAGAAACCCTTGAGTGGAAAAGAAGTTCTTTGCACTCAGGAGCTCTGGGTCCATCTGAAAGGGAGCTCTTGGGCAGTGGATCTGCACGACTGCCACTAGAAGCTCACTAGGTAGTTGAGCCTTGTAGGGAAGTTCAAAAGGCCATGATTGTTGAAACTATTGTTTGCATAAGCCCTCTAACTATCCAGAAGTAAAGGTCCAGATTGGAGATGCCATCCAATAAATAAATAGTCCTTTGCCTGCTTGATTTTGTTCTCCAGGAATTAGGCTGTAAAAATTTGATAATTTGGTTTGAATGAAACGCCAGGCCATTTTTAGATGGTAGGATTGGAAGTATTGCTGCATCTTCAGATATGATTTCCTTTTCAGATCCATGCAAACTGTCGCATCCGCAGAATTTACTTCTCTGACAGACTTTACTCTGAGGACGAGCTTCCTGCTGAGTTCAAACTTTACATTCCTGTCCAGAACAAGGCAAAGGTGAGCAGGTGGGGGATGGATGGGATGTTCTGTTCCGTGAAGAGTCCTACAACTACAAGTTTCATTAGGGCAGTTGTGGATGAGAGACCCATATTTGCATTTGGTGCTCTTAGCAAAAATGTCTGAGGCCAAGAAATTGCTTGCTCTCTATGGAGGATGGTGTCTTGCTTGTGTTCCCAAAATAAATTCTGGAAAGGCTCCCTCTGCCAATGTTCAAGCACTGCTCAGTGCAGGAATTCACTCGGAAGCATCTCCCCAGAGAAATGGCTGTCTAGTCCCCGAATGAAAAAGAGACCACACTTCTCTTAGTCTCCCCTTTGAGCTGCTCTTCCTGTTAGAATGTTTTTCTAGCATTCAACATTTGAAGGAGGCATTTTAGTAAAGGAGTTGGTCTCTCACAGTCTGTGGGCACTGCTGCTGTTGTGAGAATGCACAGCTCAGGGGCCCTGAGAGGTTTAGGGAGCCCAGCAGGTTCCCCCTCAGCAGGCCACATTTCAAACCCCAGTTTCATTGTGGTTGAGCACCATGTTCCCAACAAATCCTGTCTTGTGTTTCTAGAGATGTATGCTGCCCAAAGAGTTGACTTTTTCTGTCCAAGTAAAAGATTGCTACGTGTATATTGAATAACATTGTCTCTTTGCACATGTTGCCCAATGCAGCAATGATGGCGTGATGGGAAGCCTCCGGCAGAAACAATGTGAAGATGCTGATGGAAGAGTATTTTTTTTTAATTAGAAACAAAATGTAGGTGTGGATTTCCTTGAGTAACTATATTTAATAACAGTTGGTATCTGTGATGCTGGGACCAAACAAAACAAAATATATCATTGTTCCGTGTGAGAGATGGATCGGGCTCCACTTTGAAGTTGTGGATCACTCCTAGGGAGACCATGAATCGTGGAACTGATTTGCCTAGCAAGTGGAGGCTTTTGTTGAAGCAGTTCTGAAACCCTGGTGCCCTCACAGATGCCAGTGGTTTCCTTCTTTGCTGTCTCTGTGTTTGCCCCAAGTGCGTGTGAGCTACTCTTGTCCTGGAAGCTGCTATTAAATATTTGATTTTCTTTGTAAGGCTGTGCTTGGTCTCTCTTGGCCATTCGGAGCCAAAGGTTCCTCCCTGCCAGTGCAGTGTAAAAGCACAGGTTGACAGCTTCTCTGTACACCAAGGATAGGTGTAGAGTCCACAAATTAAACTGAACCATAATAGTTGGTCCATAAATCATGCTAAGCCACAATACATTTTTGCTTCTTGCTATGTGTCCCTCCTGAGCAACAGAAATGGGCATTTTATTGATTGGAAAAGCAAAGGCAGCCTTTGTCTTTGAGGAGACCTAATGGGCAGGGCTGCTTCCAGTCCCTCTAGAACAGTGATGGCTAACCTTTTTGCCGTCATGTGCCAAAAGCGGGGGAGCATGGGGGAGTTGTGCGCACGGGTGCCCACACCCATAATTCAATGCACCCCCGCCCCAGCCCCCTTGCGCATGTGCGCGCGACTCCCCACACTTCCCCCGCTTTTGGCACATGACAGCAAAAAGGTTACCGGTGGGCTTTCTTGGAGCCTTTGGAGGATGAAAACTGCCTCCCCACCCCCTGTTTCCCGACTTCTGGTGGCCCAAAAGGCCCGAAAATCAGCTGGCTGGTGTGTGCTGGAGCTGAGCTAGGGCAACATTCACATGCCCACAGATATAGCTCCATGTGCCATAGGTTCGACATCACAGATCTAGAGGATAGCCAGGCTGCAAGAAGTTTGGGCAAGAAGCCTGGCAGAAAGCATCCTTCATAGGTTTGCTGAGCAGCAGGATGGCACTGTAGGAAGAGACCTTGCTAGTCTAAAAGAGATTCTGTCAGCATCTGTCTTCTGGTGACCAGTTGATTTTTTCCGGAATGGCATTTGCAGGCTGGTTCTCCCTGATACTGGAGATGCTTTCTAAACTTTGCTCTTTCATTAATCAAGGGACCATCCCAGATAGCGTGGCTTGGCTTCTGCTACAGACATCTGACAAGGGACAGAGCTGGTCAGTTTTTGTTCTGGTTAACTTTTGGTTTGCAGCAAGAACAGGGCTTGGATGAGGGGGAACTTAACGCATTCTGATAAAAATTTGACCAAATGCGATGTTGACTGACCATGATTACCTTGGTTTAGTTTGATTGGTTGATTCATATGTTGCAGCCAATAACAAATAAAGTTATAACCAGAAGCTAGCATTGGTTTGTTAAAAGCAGATCTTGCCAAATCATTCTTATTTCATTCTTTGACAAAGTGACTAAATTAGTAGACCAGTAAAATGCTGTGGACATAGTATACTTAAATTTCAGTAAGGCATTTGACAAAGTAGACCACAACCTATTTCTTGGTAAGTTAGGAAAAAGTGGCATAGACAGCATCCCCACCAGATGGATTTGTAACTGGCTGACAAACTGTACTCAACAAGTAGTCCTTAATGGGTCTACGTCTACATGGAGGGAAGTAGGCAATGGAGTACCCCAAGGTTCCGTCTTAGGCCCAGGATTCTTCAATATCTTCATAAATGACTTAGATGAGGGAAAAGAAGGGGAACTCATCAAATTTGCAGATGACGCCAAGCTGGCAGGGATAGCCAACACCCCAGAAAAGCTCAGGATCCAAAAAGACCTTGACAGACTTGAACAATGGGCCCTATCCAACAAAATGAAATTTAACATGGAGAAAAGCAAGATTTTACATCTAAGCAGGAAAAACCAATGGTACAAGTACAGATTAGGCGAAATCTGGCTCAAAAACAGTAGCTGAGAGCAGGGTGGATTTGATTTAAATCGAGTTGATTTAAATCACAATTTAAATCATGATTTAAATCACTAGTAAAAAGGCTTGATTTAAATCAACTCGATTTAAATCATAATTGTTAAAGAGCAACTGTCATCTCTGCTACTCCTTTGACCCGCGGTTGACTCACCGATAGTCCCAGTGTTGCAGAATATGCAGCCTCATGCTACATAACTAAGCTCCATTCCATGCTGAATAAACTGAATTATTTGTGTATCTTAAATAGAAAACTATCTTACGATAGATTTTTACCCCAAAAGTTTTTTATTAAAATAAATTTGATAAAAATCAAAAAAATCCAATTTAAATCAAAAAAATCTGATTTTTTAAAAAAAATCATTGATTTTTATCCACCCTGGCTGAGAGGGACCTTGGAGTCCTAGTGGATGATTATTTAAACATGAGTTTGCAATGTGCAGCAGCCAAAAAAGCTAATATAAATCCTTAGTAAGGCCACACGTGGAATCCTGCATCTGGTTTTGGTCACCACATTACAAAAAATATGTTGAGACTTTGGAAAAAGTGCAAAGAAGAGCAACTAAGATGATTAAAGGCCTGGAGACTAAAACATGTAGAATGGTTGCAGGACTTGGGTTTGGCTAGTTTAGAGAAAAGAACGGGGGGGGGGGGAGTGACATGAAAGCAGTATTCCAGTATTTGAGAGGCTACCACAAAGAGGAGGGGGTCAATTTCTTTTCCAAAGCCCCAGAGGGCAGGACAAGAAACAATGGATGGAAACTGATCAAAGAGAGAAGCAACCTAGAACTAAGGAGAAATTGCCTAACAGCGAGGACAATTAACCAGTGGAACTTTAGAAATTGGGCTGCTTCATCACTGGAGATTTTTAAGAGACTGGACAGCCTATGGTTGAGGGAATGAGGCCGTCCAGCCTGGCTGAGCTCGGTGCAGATTTGAGAAAGGGAGGAAGTCCAGCACAATGGCAAGATTCTGTCAACAACCCTTGGAGTTGATTTCCTGCTCTGGTCCACTTTGGGCCAACGTGCCCTGAACCACTTCTCGCCATCCAGCTGCAGCCGCCCGCCAAGGCCTGCTGCAGGCAGAGTGAAGTCACAGGGAAGATTGGCAGGCTGGTCCTCCACTTTGGGCAGTTGGGCCGGCCAGACAAATGAACAAGGAGGAGCACGAGTACTGCTAGTCCTTGACTTACAGCAGTTCATTTAGTGACCGTTTTAAGTCACAACAGCCCTGAAAAAGAGACTTCGAACTGTTTTTCACGCAGGATTGTTGCAGCAAACCCGTGGTCATGTGATCGAAATTCAGACTCTTGGCAACTGATTCATGTCTATGATGATCACTGTCCTGCAATCATGATCACCTTTTGGGACCTGGCAAGCAGTAGGAAAACCAGGTTCATTTAACAACTGTGGCAAGAAAGGTGGTAAAGGGGAAAACTCAACAACAGAAATTTTGGGCTCAGTTGTCATAAGTCAAGGTCTACCTGTATAAGATGCACACATGCCAGCCATCAATTGCTAGCGAGTGAATTGCTGGGAGTGGTCCCATTCAGATGGTCTCTAACTGAAGGGCTGCTCGGCCTCAATCCTTGTGTGTCTGCCAAAGACAAAATGGAAGAAGCTGCCATTGCAAGCAGGGCAGGAAAGGAGCCGCCAAAGAATACCTAGCAGCTGGTTTCCAATGAGGAGGAAGCATGGTTTCTGGCTGGATTCGCACCTAACTCTTCTACCTTAGGTAGAACCAGTTTGGTATAATGGTGAAGGGACCATGCTAGAAACGGGCAGAACGTGAATTCCAGTCTCACCGTGGGCACAAAGCCAGTGAGTGATCTTGGGCCAGGCCCCCTCAGTCCTCCAAAGGAAGCATGGCGAACCATTTCCCAAAAAGCTTGCTAAGAAAACTGCAGAGATTCATCCAGGAGTCAAAAAACCAAAATCAAATCTCCGGATGACTCAGTGTGTTTTTAACCTCCCTCCCTCTGGGCTAAAGTGCGAGCACAGGAGTTCCGTCAATTCATCTGAGACGATTGATAACATGACAAAGTTTGGTGCCAGTGCAGTGGAAAATAAAGTGATGAAAGGGCTGCAGTCTAAATGCCACAAAACAGAACCCCCAGCACCCCTTGACGGATGGGGGCCTGCAATTCTGCTCCCCCTCACTCAACACTCTTTCTGCTATGAATGGAAAGGAAGTTGAACATCATGAAGGGGCCATGAGAACCTTGCAGGTTTTTCCCTGCAAAAGACAAATACAGTTGCCTTTCTGTTCTTTGAAGTGGCCGCCAGGTGGCGCTCTTCTGGTGTGTCCCTTGAGACTGTCCAAGGAAGAAGGTTGCTAACTCCTGAAGTTCCTCCAGGCTCCCACTTCCAAAGCCAGGAGCAGGGCCATCTTCCCCCCTTCTGAGTGCTGGACAGGCTTCAGCATCTCTTACTGGACTCCCAAGACTCCAAACGGCAACAGTTTGGATGGCTGGTCAAGGAAAAGGCCTGAAAAGCCTCGGGGTGGAGGGCAGTGATTCGCCACTCCCGGGCTGCGTCATCAGCTTCCCTGCTTGCTTGGGAATGGTTCAAGGTGCAAGATGGAAACGGCTGGCAGCCTCTCTCTAAGGGGCTCGTGTGGGTTAGCGGAAAGCTGATCGGGAGCCCAAGTGCAGCCCTGAAAAAGGCTTCTTGATTACTGAGCTACAAACAGATTTCTGAAAACAGTTCAGATTAGCATGGTACAGGGAGAACATTGTGGCTGTCTTCACACAATGTGCCCTAAGTCATTGGTACACAACTCAAGTCAACGGAGGCTGCCATGACAAGCCAGCCTGCTTTCTTGGTCAGCTCCACTGGAAGGGGGTGTTGGATGGAACCAAACAGATTCGTGGTGTGGAAGTCAAGAATTTCAATGCCGAGTCTCGGAGTGCTCCATCACTGGAGGCTTCTAAGGAAGGACTGGACAGCCACTTGTCTGGAATGGCATAAGGGGGTTGAACGCTGCCAAGGTCCCTTCCAACTCTGTTACTCTTATTCAGAGTCACTTGGTTGAGTTGGGTGGCTGTAGAAATTGAGTAAAATAAATTTTGGAGTTGTAAAAAACTAAAAGCAAATTTGTGAACACAATGTACTTTTTTGTTAATGTTAAATATATGTTAATTATAAGGGAATGTAAATTAGTAAAAATGGCATCCTATTGGCAGAGAATGCCAACCCATAACTTGTGAAGGGGAGGTTTCTGGTCCTATGATGGGAGCTAGAAATGTTGTTTAATCTCTTCTTGAAAACCTCCAGTGATGGAGCAACCACAACTTCTGGACGCAAGCCATTCCACTGATAACGGTTCTCACATTTGGACAGAGACTGCAAAAACAGCCAGAGGCTGTGGGGCCCAGGCCTTTCTCCTGCCAAGGCTGACTTGCCAGCTCCCAGGGATTTCTGGCCCTTCTAGGCTGCACCTGGATGCAGAGATCTTGCCAGCCCCCCCGCCTGGCCAGAGCCCTCCCTTGCTCCCAGGTGGGCTACTGGTTCCTCTTCTTGGGTAAAACACTCATCCTCCCCCAGTCACAGGCTGGATCTGCCCTCCCAAGTGATTCCCTTGGGAACCCCTGTGGAGCCCCTTGCCACCTTCTTGGGATCCACCAAGACCTGCTCAGCTGCTCCTCCCAGGGCACACTTCTTGGGGCTGCTATGGGAACAGGAAAAACTGCTGAAGCTGTTGCATGGCCAGCTGGAACAAGGTGGGGTGAGGGGACTGGCTGGACAGCAGAAGGCCCTCATTGTCCTCCACTCAGCATCTGGTGCTAGTCCTCCTGACCTCTGCCCGCTTCCTGGCGCCTTTTTCTCCCCTCCCTCCGGGCTTAGCAAGACGGGCGCTGGGCTTGCTTCCCTTTGTCAGAGAACCCCCTTCTTCAAAGGCCATCGAAGAAAGAGCCTTTTTGCTGCTTCCGACAGAGCAGAGGGAGGAAAGAGGCCGAGATTGTCCTTTCTGGTAAAATTAGGGAGGAAAGGGTGCCCTGGTGGGTCTTTGCTGGCCGGAAGAGCAGCTCTGCTCCAGGCCGTGGCCTGGAAGTGGTACCCACTGCCAATGGACAGAGCCCTGGGGTGGGAGGGAGGGTGCAAATGCCTGGGGGGTTCTCGGGATCCCTCCTACCAGCTATGCTCCTGGCAGGGCTGGAGAGCCAGGGTCCCCCTTGGTCAGCAAGCAGAGTGGCTGCCCGGTGCTCCCTTCGTCCAGTTTTGCCAGCTGTTTCTGAAGTGTCAACTTTCAGCAGTGGAATAGACAGTGTCAGATGAGCAAATAGAAAATGTTGAAAAAAAATCGACTTTGGGAGAAGCATCTCCATAACAAATGTCAGCCGCAGGACAGGGATCTCAGGAGTCCGAGCAGAACAGAGGAAGAGCCTCCAGGCTCTTGAGCACACATTTTTCTCCAGGGGTTGCTGCAGGTCTTGGTAGTGCTTTACAGCAAGGGTCTCCAACCTTGGCAACTTTACGCCTGGAAGACTTCAACTCCCAGAATTCCCCAGCCAGCTGCACCAAGGTTGGAGACCCCTGCTTTACAGCACTCTCTGGGCAGTTTACAAAGTCAGCATCTTGCCCCCAACAATCTGGCTCTTCATTTTACTGACCTCGGAAGGATAAAGTGAGTCAACCTTGAACCCCATCAGCCGCGGGCAACGCTTGCCTGCAATACTGCCCTTCAGCCACTGCGCCACCATGGGGATGTATGAGGTCCTTGCAAAAAAACTCTAGCTGATTATATATCTGAATATGGTTGACTGTATTCTTGCTCGGATTAACCCTTTTTCTGGTTCCCAGCCCAACGAAATGTTGGAAAGACACACTATAAAGAGGCTGGAGACCCCATTTGTCAGTCTGTTGCTGTCAGCAGGCAAACCTAAGCAGGAGGTGTGCCATATGGCACAGAACAGGAAAAAGGCTGGCAGGAGAAAGATGGTGCTTGAAAATGGGCTGATTCCATTGACCAGATCCAAGAAAGACCTGCACCACGGTAGCAGGTAGGCACTCCAATGTGCAGAAAGACGGGTCCCAGGCAGAGCTGGCATCAGCTTTGGGTCTCGAGACATTAGTCGAAGGTTCCTTTGGACTTCTGCTTGCAACTGTTCGCTGGCAGCCAAGTGGGCATCTCGGCAGATGCCACAAACAGGCCTATCTGAGGCCTTAAAGTCTGGGGCTGCATTAGGCTCCACATAACAGTTTGTGGGGTTTGCCACAGATTTAAAGCTATCATTAATTCCTGGGTTTATCTGTTCCTGTAATTATCCACAGTATGAGCCCTCAGGACTTCATTTCACAGCAGGACTTTCCCTGGTTTGCAGCCTGGTCTTCAGCTGTTCCTCAATGCCTGAACCTCCAGCAGCTGCCTCTCTCCTGAATCACCTGGACGTCCTGCATGTTCCAGTCAAAGCATCACCCAATGTTATCCTACCATCAACCTCCTTCCGGGCCTAGAGAAGTTGGAGTGCAAGTGGCAGATCCAGGCCAAATATCTGAGAGGCATTTCTCTAATTAGCTTCCCCTAATTGAAGAGTCACTGCCTTCCTCTGCCTGGCACAGCTGTGGGGTAGTCAGTCAGAGCCCCAAACGTCTGTGTCATGTTGGTCCAGAATCCGCTTTGGCCTTAAGCTAATTGGGCTACATGAAAACTCTTGCTCTGTAGTTTTTGTTTCAAATTGGAAATCATTTTGTCACAAGCACAAGTATTTTTAACTAGCTTCAGCAGCCCTTAAAGATAACCCCTGAATTAATTTCTTTAGTCTGGAAATAACTGGTTCCATAAGCTAAAACCTGGTTTTCTTCTTTCAACTGGACAATTTCATCTAAGGCTTTTTCTGGGTGACCCGGATGTGGCCCAGGGGCTTCTCAGCTTGTTCCAGCAGAGAAAAGTGCTGTCGTTTTCTTCCGCGCCCCCCCTCCCCATACACACACACCCTGCTGGCTTTCCTTTCACACACACACACACACACACACACACACACACACACACAACCGGCTGGTCCGAGGCAGCTGCAGGAGGCGGCCTTGTTCTAAGAGCTGGCTGGATTCCAGACTCTCTCACTCTGTTGCAGACTTGCTCCACTGGAGCAGCGGCTTCTCCTTGGCACGCCTTCCAGCTCCTGGCACTAAACCTGGAAGAAGAAGTCTCTAGAGATTCTCAGCAAAGGACACATGATCCTTGGCAGATCTACTTCAGGGGCCAAAAAGATTCAGCCCGGATGACTAGCTGAAGTTCTTCTTCCAGGTTGTCCCAAAGGTGCTTTTTCAGGAGGCAATTGGACTTGTTTTTTCTTTGAATAGTGTGGGAGTAGGAATGGATTTCCAGAGTGAAAAAAAATTGCAGACTACAGGAACCATTAGCACAACTCAGGTGACCCTGAGGACACAGACAAACCTCCAAGTGCTTCAAGGACCCTCTAAAAAGGATGCAAATGACCAGCTGTCTGCAAGGTGTATAAATCCTTCCATTCCCCACCATCCAGTCAGAGCTGAAGAAGCTTCTTAGATGAGAAATGAAACGTCTTCAAAGAAAAAACAAGAAAGTCCAGTTGCCTCCAGAAAAATCACCTTTGGGACAACCTGGAAGAAGAACTTCAGCTAGTCATCCGGGCTGAATCTTTTTGGCCCCTGAAGTGGATCTGCCAAGGATCATGTGTCCTTTGCTTTGGGATCCCTCCATTAGAGCTTAATAAAGGCAACAACGACCAGTTTTCTCATTCCTTGATTTCCTGCCCTTCAGCCATGGCACCGTGATTTGGGTCCCCGCCTTGACTGTCAGCCTATGATCACTGATAAGATGGGCATCAATCCACCTTGCCCAAAGTTTCCGTTGTTAAGTGAGTTTTGCACCATTTTTCAACCTTTCAACCTCACAGTTGTCAAATGACTCACTGCAAGTTGTTAAGTTAGTAGCATGGTTGTTAAGTGAACCTGGCTTCCCCATTGACTTTGCTTGTCAGGTCGCAAAAGGGGGTCATATGACCCAGGACACTGCGACCGTCATAAACACATGCCAGTTGCCAAGTGTCCACATTTTAATCATGGTTGTTAGTGTGAATGTCGTTTTTTTCAGTGCCATTGTAACTTTGGTCCCTAAACAAATGGTTGTCAGTCGAGGGTCAAACCCGATGCCCCATCTCAGGGGGAGTCTGAACTGATTTCCTCGGCACCAGTAATGGTGTGTCTTCAGTGGAGCCAGGCTTCAGGAAAATCCTCCTCCCAAATTCTAGCTTGGGCCATTCTGCCTTCTGGCTGGAGTTATGCAAAAGCAGGAAGGGTAAAGGGTAAACATTTTATGAAAATGACATTGTTTTATTGCATTTAAAACTGCCCAGGACTAGGGCCAATTTTGCCCCAGATTTAATGAGCAAAAAGGCTTTGCAGATTCCTGATGGGCTCATCATTTGCTGTCTTTTGTGGCTGTGTGTTTAGCAGTCATCCTGAGGATTTTTGTTGATGTTCTTGCCTCTTTGGATACAATCTCCACCTTCTCATGGTCTCTTTCACCTCCATCCTTCCAGTTATTGAGTGCATCTATAACAACAATGTTCATACTTGATCTGCCAGGAACTTTGCTGTGGAAATTTCCACTTCCATACGGATTGATCCTGCCTGCCAGCTGGAAAGAACAGTCTACCATTTATTTGCAGATGGGCACGGCCTGAGTGGCCTTTTTTATTAATTACATGAGCAGCTGGATGGATTTGTTCTTGTACCATCCAGAATTCTCTTAAGGAAAGACGTTAACAGGATGCAGATGATGTACAAAATATATTGCTGGAATGTCCAACGGTCAGCTCAAAGTCGAAGACAGAAGCTGCTCAGTGTGGACTTCAGCAGAGCCCTGGGCCTGTTTCAACCCTCCTTCTCCTCCTTCAGGGGGAAAGAAAGCTGGCCTTTGTCTTACGCTTGTAGGCCAGCTTCAGATTCAAGGATTGGGCAAAATTCCTTCCTTCCTCCACAGTTTCTCATCACAAGGACTTTCCTTTGCTTTGGGAGGTGGGGGTGGGTAATGGCATTTGGCGTCTGCAACTGGAGCCCTGAAGTGCAGGATTTCTAGGCAGATGTAGAAAGTTGCGTTTGCCCAATTGTCTTCTCACAATACAAATGTTTGAGGAACCACAGTATCATAGTGTTGGATGAAATATCCATCTGGTTCTGTTCCGAGGAGGAAGAAAGGCACTGGATAAAATGGAGGGTGGAGGCTGATTGGAAAGATGGTTTAATGATGAAGCAGAACCACCAAGCACATGGTTCTGGTGCATCTGACCACATGGAATTGAGAATGGGTGGTTTTTATATCTTCTCTTGGGCTTTGCACGTGAACTTCCTGTGCCTGTACAAGAACATGTATTCTATTGGCTGTTGTCATACTCCCATGGGATCATGTAGGAGTCATAGCTGGCTCTGTAGGTTGTCTGAGCTCCCAGGTTTGGTTGAGGTTTCTGAGGGTGTTGCAATGTCCTTAGGAGATTGTGCAGTGAAATGATCTCTGTGTTTTAGTGGGTTAATCCTATTATGTCCTGAAGGGTCATGTCTTAATCCCTTCACCCTGGAGCTGAAGGTCTTTTGTTTTGTAGATAGGCTGGCCCAGTCTTTCTTAATGGGCACCAAATATCTGCTGCGGGCAGGGAGCTGGGGCTCTGAGTTTCTGTCTCCCTTAAGATTTTTTCTTTTTCTTTTAGGGGAAATATTTTATCCTATCTTTTTAAAATATTCCTCAAGGTATTTTATTCTTCTAGGAAGGGGGGTGGCAGCTTCCCACAATAGAGTTGGAGGGGACTAAAAAGGTCACCTAGTTTAACCTTTTGTGTCACTGATGACCCGCCAGCTTCTGTAGAAAGGCCTCCTGCAAAGGATAATTCCACTTATGACATGAGAGCATGTTCTTCTGGCTAGCAGCTTGTACAGTCAAGCTCATGCCTAGCCAGAACCTGCTTCCTTCTACTATATTAGGAATAGTAATTTATTGATTGATGGCTCTTGTGGCCTTATCAATAAGATAAAATAAAATACAGTACATAGTCTAATTTTGAAAAAGAAAAGGAGGAATTAAAGTGATAAAATAAAAGTGTGTTGATACAGAGAGACAGTAATCAGATAAATGAATCTCCCTTTGCAGGGTACCTCAATTTGTTCAACGTGTAGGATGATTGCCTTAGTTATAAACTTAACAGTGCTATGTCCAGTATACACATTTGAGCCCAGGAGGAAATATGTCAATCTGAGGTTCAAATTTCACTGAGCTGTTCTTTCCAAAAGGGATGCTAAGTATTTAAGCCTTATGGGGGCATACAATTGACAGTCAAACGAAATATGGGAAATATTTTCAGTGGCTAGATATACATACAGGTTCTCTCAAAATGTGACACGGTGGAAGCATCCCTATTTGGCCATGAAGTCCAATAACTCAAATCTTGCTCTTGAATAGGCCCTTCTTAAAGAATGTATCGGATTCAATGACAAGTATTGTTCTAAATAAAAGAACACTTTTATTCTTGACCAACCAATTTAGAGATCTCTTTTCGGCTAAAAATTCCATGTCAGTTTGATATTGAAGACTCTTGGTTTAAAAATGTCTCTTGCCTGTGAGGCCAATTGAAAGCGGATGGATCATCTGCCTCTCAACTATGTGACAATTTTAGTTATTAGACTGCTATGTAAGGAATTAATACTTTTTTCTGCGGTGATCTCAAAGGCAGATGGGTTCTTAACCATTCTCAGGATACATCTTTAAAATGGCCTGTACCTGTTCAAGTGGGGCAGCTTTATTCAGCCCCCACAATTTCTGCCCACAGGATAGCACTGAGACTATTTCTGCCCTGAATACTTTCAATATAGGGATCAAGGTACCTGGGTAATTGTAGTTGTATAATCTTTTAATACTGACCTCGGCCCTTGCCAAGCTTCTTTTAAAATGATTTAACTTAAGGTGACCAGACGTCCCGCTTTTGGCGGGACAGTCCCGATTTTTAGCAATTTGTCCCGCGTCCCGCGGTGTTTCAAAAAAGTCCTGATTTTTCATTCTGCCTCCTGAGTCCCGCTGCCTCTTGAGCCCCAGCTGATGGCTAGAAGAAAAAAAAAACTGTTTAAACTCTTGCCCGGGGCTTCAAAGGGCCGCCCTACAGGCAATCAGTGTAAAGAGTTCCTGAAGCAGTTTTTTTTTCCCCCTAGCTAAGGTGCAGAAACGAAACCGAAACCAGGATCTTTGGTGCAACGTGACAAAATGAGGCAGAGAGAGATTTATTTTTATTTTTATTTTTCCTCCCCAAAAAAGGTAGATGAAAAACTGCAAACAATGGGAAATTTAGGAGGAGATTTCACAAAAGAAAAAAAAGCTGTATTTAACTAGGGAATTGTAATAATTGAGATACTATTAATTGTATATTGTGTTGAAAGCAGAAATGGTTAAGTTGTGGTTCAGAGGAATATATGGGGGAAATTATTTGGTTTATTATTATTGGTAAATATAATTAATTGATTTGTAAGAAATTGGATTGCATGGAAATAATTGGAATATTCATGTTCATATTGATTAATATACAAAAAAGATAGTTTTATAACTAATTGATTTATATTAAAATGTTGAATTTGTATTAAACAACTGTATTACATAATTACATAATTAAACAATGTGAGGATGGATATAAAAATAGATGACAATGGAAAGGGGCATAATATAGAATAGAAGGGAAAAATTGAATTTGATTAAGATTAGAGATGAGGATGAAGGGTAATATTGGTTTTTTTAAAAAATAGATGAGGAATAAATATGGCAAAAAGGAAATATAGAAATTGTAAATTTAATTGAAGTGACTAAACACTGTTTAAATTTGTGAACCAGCCAAATACTCTGTTCAAAGAAAATACATTGTATGTTTGTATGTGTGTTTCTAATTACTGCTATTTATTCATATTTGTTCTCTTTTATTCTTTAAAGTTTAACCATTCATTCTTTATCTTAATATCTTTATATTTGTTTGGGGTTGGCTTTCTTCCCTTTCCTCTTTTTTATTGTACAGCAATCTTTCTCCTCAAACCTACCACCTCTCTCTTTTCTTTCCTTCTTACTTTCTCTTCCCCCCTTCTTCTTCTCCTCCCTTCCTCTTCCTTTCTCCTTCTCCTCCTCTCTTCCTCCCCCTCTTACCCTCCCTCCTACTCTAATTTCCCTTCCCTTCCTTCATCCCTCTCTATTGCTGTATCCTTTTATGCATATGGACTACTCAGAGGGCTGAAAAAGTTATTTTTGACTGGTCCTCGCACTTTTGACCAGTCCTCGAACTTACAACTGTCTTCACATTTTACGTTTTTTGCCCTATCTTATCACCATGGTGAAGAGAAGCAGTTGTGAAATGAGTGACATGGTTGTTAAGGATGCTGCATGGGCATAAATGTGAGGATGGTCATAAGTTTGAGGACCAGTCAAAAGTGCGAGGACCTGTCAGAAATGACTTTTTTCAGCCCTCTGGTTAGTCCTTTTGTGCATATGGACTACTCAGAGGGCTGAAAAAGTTATTTTTGATTGGTCCTCGCACTTTTGTCCAGTCCTCAAACTTATGACTGTCCTCACATTTTACGTTTTTTGCCCAGTCTTATCACCATGGTGAAGAGAAGCAGTTGTGAAATGAGTGACATGGTTGTTAAGAATGCTGCATGGGCATAAATGTGAGGATGGTCATAAGTGTGAGGACCAGTCAAAAGTGTGAGGACGTGTCAGAAATGACTTTTTTCAGCCCTCTGAGTAGTCCCTATACACATAGTCATGGCCACCCGGTCACATGACCAGGTAGACACGGCCACCGTCACACGATCAGCTAGCCACGCCCACAAAATAAGCCACGCCCACAATGGTGTCCCTCTTTACCAATCTTAAAATCTGGTCACCTTAATTTAACTACAACCCAGTTTTGGTAAAACAACTCCTAACTAGGTAAAAAAATTAATTTATTCAATAGGCTCCCCATTTATCTGCCAGTTATATTTCATACCTTTTTTTTTTTTTTTTGCTAAATAGCATCAATTTAAATTTATTTTTGTTGATGTTTAAAGAATTAAGTAGGTATTTAGCTTCTGCAGCAGTCTTCCCAAGCCTTTTTGGAAATGGGCCATTAGAACTATGTCACTGTCATATAAAAGAATATAAATAAATTTATCATGGATCTTTGGCATATGAGTGTCTGTAGCATACAGGAATCCTGGTAAATAATTGATATAGAAATTAAAAAGCATGGGGGCTAAAATACAACCCTGTCTGACACTGTTATGAGTGGGGATACTCTTCCTTAGAGAGCCATTTACACCTGTGCAGACTTTCAAACAGGTGTTTGGGCAGAGGGTCTTGACCAAAAATAAGAGTCCAGGTCCCATATTTAAATTGGCCAATTTCATCCACAGAATGTTTCTATTTATAGAATCAAAAGCCGCCCTGAGATCTAAAAATGCGGTAATGGAAAGAAATCTCTTAGTGGAGGAACATGCCGGATTCAGAGCAGAGCCACAATAGGAAATTGTCTCATTTTATACCACCTCATAACAACACAATTAACAAATGGCAAGAACCGGCTTCCTTCCGGGTTCATGTTCACAAGGATGTAACAGAGCACAGGGGATAATTTCCCTCCCTCTTCTGTGCCTCTCAGATACTTGAAGTCTGTCATTATATGCTCACTTGACCATCTCCTCTCCTCTGTCTGCCCCCAGCCTCCCTTCAGGCTGAAGAGATTTACTGTAACTCTCCTGGTTGACCTTCTGGGCCCTCTTTCCACTCCCTCAGAAGCCGCCTTCTACTGTGGCAACCAAAACTGCACTCTGTGTGTGTGTGTGTACAAATTGCAAAAATACTTTGCTGTCTCTGAGTGATCAAAGAGCAAGAACAAGAGTTACGGACCAAACTGGTGACCTCCATGTCAGAAACCAAATTGGGAGCCACGTGGGTACCACCCTCTCTCCAAGTTGGTTGAGAGCTGCATTTGTGCATCTGGTCAGCTTGGCCAAGGCCATTTGCAGCAGCAGCTCACGAGAGGCTAAAAGCACCCAAGCCTTCCAACCACCAAATGGGAAACTGAGGCTGGCTGCCCAAGACTAAGAGGCAGTGAGAAATTCCCTCGGCTCTTGGGCAGGCGAGAGGGAGCCCCCAGGCCTCGGGTTGGCACATCTGGCCACCAATCACAGAGCCTGCCCATTCCTGGCAGGAGGGAGAAAAAGCCGCCGCCCTGACAGGGTCTGTTGTACAAGAGACCAGGCCCAAATCCCCTAAACTGTGTGTGTGGGGGGGTTCTGCCTGTCCCGGGGGGGGTCTGGAAAAAGGCCGCCAGGATTGATGGGGCCACAACTCCCCATCACTTTTGGACTTCCCTAGGCAGCTGAGGAAAGCAAGGGACCCGAGTCAGGCTGGGATTGAGTGGAGTGGCCTGCCCCAGCTCTCCAGGTGGCCCCTGAAGGACTGCCAGACTGACCCCTCAGCTGGCTGGCCTAAGCTGTCCTCACCAGCCCCTTCGTGCCCAGGCTGGCTCAAAAGGCCTCCGACTGGTCCTCGGCTCACCTTCTGAGGAGAAGGAGCTTCATCTTGGGAAATGCAGCCAGCTCGAGGACATGCAGAAGAAAAGGTAGCTTACACAAAGCGTCAGCACAAATGACTTTTATTGACAGCCTGTGAATGATGACCATTTGCATGTTTATGTGTGTTACATGAATCAGTTCTTCCAGTCTCCCCAATCGGCAGACAAGCTGCCAGATTCAGTGCAGAGAAAATGCTTCTCCTCAACCTGGCTACTCTCCCTAATGCACCAAATACCAACTGCAGCAGATCGATTGGCAGCCCCCAGGAGAGGGAGGCAGGAAGCGGCTGTAGGAGGCAGCCGTTCTCCATAGGCCCTCAGCCTTTAACAGGAGGCTCCCAGTGGATGTTTGGCGGTACAAGGAAGGGAGAGAGGGAGTGGGGAAACAGCCGGGCCTGGCTTGTCAAGGTCACTGCAACCTGGCCTCCTCCCTAAAGGCCAGCTGTAGCCAGGCACGGAAGGAAGGCAAGGTGATGGTTTGTGTGCAGATGGACAGATGGGCAGAGGAATGCAACACAGCCCGAGCACGTCTGGGTGGGGAAAGCTGCAGCCCAGGTGGTGGCTCAGAAATTCTTTTGGCAGCTGCAGCCTCGCTGACCTCCTCCCACAAAGGTCTCATCTTTGGCAGGAAGCCTGTCAGGGGTCCCCCCCCCACGTAGAATCTGCTGGGTGGGCGGTTCCTTCCATCTGCCACTGCTCAGGGACCTTCTCCCCTCCCCCAAAGAGGGGTGGTCAGAGTTTCATTGCTTCAAGTGAATTTGGTGGCCATTCAAGTCCCTGAACACGGGTCGATGGCTAACAGATCCAGGAAAAGGATCCTTTTTCTCTCATCACCCTGTTCCTGGTTTGCTGGCTGCCCTCAGGATGAACCTAAAGACCCCTCCTCGTGGAGAGCTACATCCAGCACCTCCCAAGGGTACAAGTCAGACTTAAGGAGCCCGCAGTGGGCCTGGCCTGGGGGCAAATCAAGGAGCGACTCCAGAGAACCAAGGAGCAGGAAGACGGGGGGAAGGCTGGAAGGGGCGGTCACCCAACCAGACCTTGGCTGAAGCCTCTGTTCAGCCTGAGCCCCGTCTCTAGGGGGTTCAAGCAGAAGTAAATATCAGTAGGAATAGAAATATTATTACAGTAGAAAGAAATACTCCATGCTTAGCTTTGTAACCAAAGAGGCTCTGGAAAAAAAATGTACAAAAATAGATCAAGGTTTTCAGGATGTCAGCCCCTCCCTCCACCTTTGGCCGATCGGCCACTGATGACGGCCACTGCTGGCCAAGACCAGCTGCTGCAAATGGCACGAGGGGGTCTCCCTGCCTCCAGCAGATCCAAACATGTCTCTGGAACACATGCAGATCTACAGATCCCAAACAGTGAAGCCTGCCCCTGGATCCCCGTGGATGGAGGATCTCAGAGCAAGAGCTACAGGATTTATCTCCAACAGCAACTTAGGAAAAAACTACGCCTTGCCGGCCGCCTCTCTTCTCCTTACTTAACCAGGCCAACAATCCCTCCAGCCAGAAGCGGCTCAGCCTTCAGCATCGGCACTGGGCTGCAGCCCCACAGGTGGGCCCCTGAACCTTCCCTGCCACGGGTCAGAGTCTGTGCAAGCCCCAGGGTGCCCCCCAGCCAGACGGCCTGGTTCCCAGGAGGGTGCAGAAGGAGAGGAGCCTTTTCCTGGCCCTGCCCCACAGCAGCCCTCTGGCTTCAGACCCACTCCTGCAGGGACCGCTTGCAGTAGAGCAGCATGTGGGGCCGGCCCTTCCGCTGCAGCTGCACAATGACATAGACCAGGCCCAGGACGCAGAGCAGCAGAAACAGCAGCACCACCGCCATGACGACGCTCACCGTCAGCGGGTAATCATTGATGTGCACCACAATGTCCACGTCCCCACCCCCCTCTCCCCCCCTCTCCTTCTCCACCACAGATTCCTCCTCTTCCTCTGGGCCTGGGTGGGGGACTGCAGCGCCTTCCTCCGTTTCCTTGTCCTGCCGGGGCTGGAAGGGGGGTCTTCCCATGTCAGGCCAGCGATGGCCGGGATCTGGCTCCACAGCCACCTCCTCCTGGCAGCCCATGAAGTCCTGCAGGATGGACTTGGGGTAGCCAGGCTCCGTTTTCAGCCGCTCGTTGTCAAACTTCCAGTACAACCTGCCCTTATAGAAATATGTGTAGGCTGGAAGACAGCAGGAGGGCAATTGGTCAGGAAGGCCCCCAAGCCCCCACCCCCACTGCAGCTGCAAGGCTCTTGGGGCTCTGTGGGGTGCACTACTCTGCACAAACAATCCCCTGGACTGAATGTATTTCGCAAAGCATGGCTGTTCAGGTCCACCCCGCCTTCTGGAAAGGCTGTTCTACCAGCGGCTTCATCAGCGCCTTTGCCCTTGAGAGGAAAGGCAGCAGGAGGAGGGGGAGGGGGCAGAGGGACAAGGCAGGGAGGCAAGCAGTGGTGCCGGGTCTGGAGGCCTCCATTGGCTGTGTTCACCAAGGTGCAGCCAAGACAGAAGGACCACCGCTTGCATTGGGCCAACATGTGACACCTGACTGCTATCAAACCGAGTTACTTTTCTCTGGCTTAAGGGTTCTGGACATGGAGATGAGTGCAATTCGCTCACAGACCCTGGAACTGCAGGAGATCTGAAGGAGGTCAGGTGGCACAAACCAGCCCAAATGGATGATAGTTCTAATAAAGCTGAGCCTAATTTATGTAGGGCGGGCATGAAGCAAATGCTCGTTTTTTCAAGAACGAATTGATGTTGCACCAATTACCTCCAATTCTTTGGTAATGCCCCTCCCTTGCCCAGCCTCCCACTCTGGACAAGCTGCTCCCCCCGGCCCCGGTCTGGCCCAGGGTGACCTTCCCATCTGCAGTCATTTGCCTCCCCCTCCCCCTGCCATTTTCCAGGCCGGCTTGTTCTACTTACCAGCATCGGGGCTGAGGAAGGCACCCCGGGGGGCAGCAGGGACCCCCGCCCAAACGCTGACCTTCCTTGGGTAGCCATGGCCCACGGAGCTCCCATCCTCGTTAAAGCGCCAGTACCTGCAGAGGAAAGGGGCCACCATGAAGGGAAGCCCACTGAGGAAGAGGAGGCCACTGTGCCACCCATGACCCACCTGTCTCCTCGGAAGAAGAACGTGTGTCCCGTGGGCTCCCACCACACGGCAGCATCCACTCTGTCGTGAGGAAGGCCCAGCCCGTAGCTGCTCAGGGGCTGCGGGTAGCCAGGTTCTAGGTTTGCCTCTCGGAAGAGCCAGTACTGACCGCCTGAAGGAAGGACAGGCAGGGAAATCAGGCCAGCCCAAGAGAGGGCATCTGCCCACCCCCACCCCCAGGGAGGTTTCTGTGGGGGGGGGGGAGCCCCCGCAGCCTCTGCAATGCGAAAGAGAACCCCAACCTCTCTGATGGACGGGGTGATGGTGGCGGCTGAAATGCCTCCTGTGGCCCCGGCCACTTTGTGCTGATAAAGAGACAGTTTACATGCCTTGCTCTTCCTCCTTTTTTCCATGGCGTCCTTTCTTTCTTAATCAGTTCTATCCTACGTAAGTGCTTTACTTTAAGAATACGTGTCATCCACCAAGTCCCAGCAGCAGTTAGCAAAGGGAGTCTGTTGCCTTGTATTAGGATTTCAGGTTCATTCCAGCTGTCTGTCTGTCACGGAGGCTACGACTGGGAGAAGTTCCCAGGTTCTCTCTGGCCTGCCAGCTCCCAGGCACCACCTAGACATTGGGACTTTCACCTTGGTCAGGTGTGGCCTGGCAAGCTTTGCCTCCTCCAAAAGAGTTTAGCATGGACAGCCAGAAGGGCCACGATTGAGGACACAGCCAAAGCCACCTCCAGCTTGTGCTACTGAAGGCAGGAGGCCGTCTAGTGCCCATGAACAAGGCGGGGCCCCTGCGCTATCTGGCCCCCGAGGGACCGTCTGATCAACGGCCCAGAAAGGCGGCTCTGAAGCTGGAATTGGGAGAAGAAGCCTCTGCCCATTTTTCTGACCAGGCCCGGCCAAACCTCTGCTTTCCCCTCCTGCCCCCGGCTGCAGCTCCTCACCTTTAAAGAAGGCAAATCGTCCGTCCTGCCTCTCGTAGGCAGCATCGATGTTCCCAGGAAGCCCCCTCCAAAAGTACCCGATGGGCATGGGGTAGTTGTCCAGCACCCGATTATGCCGGACCCTCCAGAACCAGCGGCCCTGAAAAGAAGCAAGCAACCACTGACTTGAGAAGGACACAATTGTGCATCCGTTGGGCTTTCTCCAGAGGAGAAAGACGTCTTGAGATGGCATTAAGAGACAAGAATTCTTAAAATAAAAAACAACGGAGAATGTAACCCTGGAAGCAGCAAAGCCCAGCCCTCCTTCCACCTCCTGCTCAGCCCAAACACCGGCGAGGGGGCCACTTTCCCCCTACAGCAGTGCAATCCGAGCAGGGCTGCCCCTCCTCCAGAACCAACGGCTCCATCCACCCCCATCCTGGTGAGCAGACAAAGGGCCAAAGACTCCAGTCACTCAAAACGCAAAGCAGAAAACCTGCACTCTGCAAAAGGGCCACAGAAATCCCAGCGGAGCAATTTGTTTTCCTAATGTGGCAGAAATCCTTTCCAACCTTGCCAGAGAGGCAAAAAAAGTACGGGGGGCCCAGAGCTATGGTGACAAACCCCTCCCCAAGAGACACCGGACCAGGGATCCTCCTGACCAGTGGCTCTCGGCCAACGGGGTCCTCTGGATCGGGGCCTTTCTGCAGGGAAGAGAAGGGCCCCCACACAGCCTGTCTTCATCCCAGCGATCTCAAATCTTTTCCAGCTGAAGCAGTTCCAGAGAATTCATTACTAGCAGATGTGATGATGGCCACAGATTTGATTGGCCTTCAAAAAGAGCTGGGCAGGTTTTTGATTGGTCAAGAATTGATGGACTTGAATCTCAATGTCACTGCTGAATGAATGTCCACCAGAAGAGGCGAGAGGGGTTACGTCTTTTCCTTGCAGGTACCCAAGGAAACTGGTTGGTGACTGTGAGGGACAAAGGCTGGGCCTCAGGCCTGACCAGCCTTCTTCAGCTGGCATTTGAGATGGCATCATTTGGGGCCAGGAACCAGGCAAGCAAATACCGGCTCCTGTGTGAGCCTGTCTGTGCTCTTGAGAAAGGGCCAGAACTTGGCTCTGCAGTGCCGAGGGGGCAATCTGTTCGCTGAAGCCCAGGCAAGCCCTCCATTTCAGGACAAACTGCCCAGTTGGCAGAACTGCCAGGATTCCCCACCACAGAAGTCACACACCCCCCGAAACCTTCATGAGAAGCAAAGCAAAGAGGAGCACCTTGAAGACAAACATCTCTCCACGCAGAACAGTCACTGTGTCAAAGTCGCCATCGCAGATGTTGGGCTCAAGCTGGTCAGGGGGGCCGGGCTGGGGGGGGCGGTTTGGCTTGTCTGGGGGCTTCTGGTCTGGCTTTCGGGGTACCACAGTCGGCAGGGATTTGGTGGGCTGCTGCCCTGGCATCCCTGGGGGGGGAAGGAAAGACCAGCACACAGATCACCGGGGGTGGGAGAGGGAGGCTTCCTCTGGGCTTTTGCTTTTAAATGTTGGCCTCTTTACGGTTAAATGTTGGCCTCTTTACGGTTTATGCTATGCTGAGAATGGCTCTCAGTATTCATATATTACTTGGAGGTTAACAAGGACTGGTAGTTTTTAAAATGATTTACATTTATTTACACTCATAATTAATGAAACATTGAGAAATTTAACCAACCTCTATGATGTACTGTATATGAAGTGTATATACATGTTTGCCTGCTTTGTTTTCTTTTTTCCTTTCTTTCTCCTTTTCTTAGAAATGCTTAATAAAAAGTGCAACATAACAAACTTTGCCCTCCGAAGGCCACAGGCAGCCTGGCCACTGAATGCCTAAGCCAAGCTTGCAAAGTTTCCTTTAAAGATTGCTAATAATAGAAAAAAAAAAAATTCTAGGATTTGAATGTTTTTGAAAACCTGAGGCTGAAACGGGTAGTTGAGCCCAGCTGCTTAGGGTGTTCTGGAGGCTTAGAAGGAATGCCAGGAAGGCCTAATGTAGCCCAAGAGGCAAAGGTTGCCCACAAAGAGAAATAAACTTTTGTTTACAGTCAACTCACTCTTCTTCCAGCAGGAACGTACCCAAATTATGCCCAGGGAGGAGCGCTGCCAGTGGAACAAACCAGTGGCTGCCATGGGATGCCCTTTGGCTGTTTTCAAATATAGACCAAATCTCAAATGGAGCACTTATCCACCACCAAAAGTAAATGTTGTCGCCCTCTGACCTCTCATTTCCCCCTCCAACGGAAGAGAGTCTCTGTAGCTCATGGTTGAACTGTGGAGCCCTTGGTGCTCTCGGAGCTTGGCAGTTGCCTTGCAGGCGTTTTTATTTATTTATTTATTTTATTAGTTCGATTTATATGCCGCCCTTCTCCGGAGACTCAGGGCGGCTTACAATGCGTTAAGCAATAGCCTTCATCCTTTTGTATATACCTGCTTAGTAGGGCTTTTGCCCCCCCCCCCCCAGCGGTGTTCTTTTTTTATACAAAGTCAGCTTATTGCCCCCACAATCCGGGTCCTCATTTTACCTACCTCGAAAGGATGGAAGGCTGAGTCAACCTTGAGCCTGGTGAGATTTGAACTTGCAGTAATTGCAGGCAGCTGGTGCTACTTAACAGCACTTTAGTCTGCTGCGCCACCAAGGCTCTTATTTTACCCCTCACCAGGCCAGATGCCAGGCAGTTCTCGAGATAGAATGGTAAATATCATGAAGACGGTTGCAAAGATCATCATCTCCACTTGGTCACTGCTGATCAGGAGATGAAGAAGGAAATAGCGTCCCACTCATGTAGCATCTTTAGATACCTGCCATGCAGCTTTTAATATTTATCCTGCATCCCTCTTTTTTTTAAGCCTGAACCCACAGATACACCCAGAATATCACTCGGTTGCCACTTACCATACAGCTGCTGGATGCCCCGAAGGTCATCTTCTGGCAACCTGAAGTTGTCTGTGTCCATCCACTGGTAGAAGGGAGCCATGATGGCACTGGGGTTGCTGGAGTGCTCCAGGCCTAAGGAATGGCCCAGCTCATGGAGGGCCACCAGGAAGAGATTGTTCCCTGTAGGTAACAGCAAAGCCTGAAGGCCTCCAAATTCTGCACCCCACTGACCCACACCTGCCCAGTTACAGGGGGCCCTTTGCACTTGAAGAGGAACATCCAGGGCGAACAAAGAACACCTGGGCCTCCAGTCAGAGGCCACCTGGGCCAGCAGCTGGCTTCAGGGAAGGAAGAGGAGCCCGCTGGTATAGATGGAAGAGATACGTTGTCAAGCAAAGAAGAAAATAGAAACCCAGGACGCTTCACCAGCTGAATCTAGACAGGTGTTCTCTTAAGACTGAATAAGTGGGAATCACTTGGGAAGTGCCATCTGGTTGGGCAGGCTGAGGCCCACACAGGTTTCCTATTCCCCTTTCTTCCTCCCGTCAGCCCTTCCAAGGTAGTCCAGAGTAAGAAAGCAAGGCCATCCAGGATTCTTTTACTGTAAAGCCATAGAAATAGAATTCTGCATGTCTGCATGGGCTTCTCCCTTCCCTCACGGAAACTAAGGAGGGAGTTGTCTGACTACTCAACCTAGTTTCTTGGAATGGGCTCAACCCCCACCTATCCCCGTTGCCTTAGTGGTGGCTCCTCCTGTCCTTCAAGGGAGGCCCCCCTCTCTCCCTTCTAACTTTCTCCTTACCCAACATGTCCCTGTTGTCCAGTGTCCAGGGCTCATCCAAGTCAAAATGAGCATCTCCTCCCATTCCAGGACCAGGGAAATAGGCATGTGCCAGAAAGCCCCCCGTGCCGTCAAAGGGGGAACTGTCCCCGTGGAACCCAGAGGCAAAGAGCACCATGATGTCTGCCTCTGCTCTCCTCTTCTGTCTGATTTCATTGTAGGGGACCTCCTGGAAGATCAGCGGGGTCACTTGGTCCCACACATGGATAGCCTGGCGAATGGCATTGTAGGAATGGAAGAACCCCAGTTTCTCCGTATAGTTCTGGATGCTGCCAAAAAAGAACAGGGGGGTGGGTGGGAAACCCAGAGAAATCTTACTGCCTTTGGTTAGGAAGTCCTCCAGCGAGCCTCCCCTCCTGAAAATGCCCCTCCAACTCTCAGTTCCCCATGCTTCAGTAGCTGGGCTGCAAGCCCCCCCCCGCTCCCCAAGCTTTCTGAAAGGGAGATGCAAGAGAACAGCAGTCACAACTGCAGCTTCCAGCAAAGGTGAAGAGTAGTCCTGTGGCAGAAGAGCGGCTGAGGACAGTGCTGAGCTCCAGAGAAGGCAGAGAGCGGAGAGTGCCTTGAATCACCACTTTTTATCCACAGGCCTCACCTTTGCTGCTTGGTTTTTCCGCCACTGAACCTCAGTACAGGTCTAATACATCACAGCTGCCACCTCTCTGACCAGGGTATGGGGGCATCTGATGAGGTGGGCCATTTCCCACGAAGGCCACAAAATCTGCTCAGCATTTAGAGTCTTAAGAGAATCTATAGGAAGAATGTTTCTTCCAGGGACTCCAGACACCGCTGCTATTCCAAGCATCTGGAAAATCAGCAGGGACCAAACCTGTGACTGTACAATCAACATAATTCAGGTGCACCTCGGACAATTCAAATTCAAAAGGCAAGAATAAATCTGTAGGTGAAGGTAAGATTCCTAATCTTCAAAGACCTTCCTTTGTTCTCCTGGCAACAAAGAAATGTCCCTGCTGGTCTTGGAAATTTTCAAGCAATGACCCCAACCAAGAATTGGCCTTCTGAAGTGCATGTTTGGCTCCTCTCCTCATCTCTGCCTCCAGCCCTTCCCCTCCGTCTTTGTAACCCTCTTTGACAAAATCATCTGAGCCTTGCAACCATCAGATCCTGGCATGGAGCAAATGTATGTGAACCTCTTCTCACTCAGCATTTAAAGAGCTGCAACTGAGCGGTGGTCTACAGCAGCCCCTGCCTCCCAGTAGCTCCGCTTCAGGCCTCAACAGCTGGACATACCTGAAAGTCAGGTGCATCTGGTTCCACCTCCGTCCAGTCAGTGCGTATCGCTTCCGTCGCATGTTAGCTTTGACCTGAGCCCCAATTTTGTCAGGGACTCCACACCGGGGACGCTTCATCCACCTACAAGTTACAATAATCAGGGAAGAGAAGACAAGCAGCAAAAAGGCAAATCCGAAGATCTTCCTCGCTGGACTTTTAAGCCTGCTGACATTTCTAGAAAGTAACAGGAGAACTGAAAGAACACAGAACAAAACCATCCTGAGGTTCACCTTTGACCTCAGGCCTCCCTCATTACTCTGGGCCTGCCCTTGGTCGTAATGGTCATTATACAGCAGGTGGCAGCCCAGCCATTCCCCACTTCTGCACTCTCCTGGGATTTGCCAGAGAAGTTTGGGGGAGCCAGGATCTCACTAGTGCAAATACACTGACGATATCTCTTCGAATGGTGACGAAACGTTTGCAACCAAATTGCCAAGCTTGGAGCTCAAACCAACAGCCTAATCTTGTAATCTCTGCATGCCCAAAGTGCCCAGGAGGGGTTGCTCTCTCTGGGAAACGCCTTCCTTGCCAGAAAACTGCCTCGATTGCAAGCAGCCCTTGAAGGGAAATGTCCTCGTTCCATTCAGCTGGGAGAAGTCGAGGGAATAGAGCCCTGCTTGGCCTTCCATAGAATCATAGGACTGAAAGGGGCCTTGGGGTCTTCTAGTCCAACGAGAAAGAGAAGAAGGCCTCACACTCGGTGGTTGCCTCACAGAGGGACAAGGGCAGCCTGGCTGTCTGAACAGGGACAGGAAAAGAGTTTCAAATCCTGTAATCCTGCTTGTTCTTGGCTGGACCATCTTAACTTATGTCCTCTCTTCAGAAACTTTGATAGAGATGTCGCACATTTTATAATAATTTGCAAAGTTCAGAAAACACTGGACATCTGTCCTATTTCTAGATGGCTGCCATGAGAACACGGACTATACTTTTATAGCCCTTCTGTAGAGATCTGGTAACCCACAGTCCAACTCAGGAAAATCAACAGCAGTTTTCCCATCATAAAAAGTTCGTGTCTGCAAGGTTTCTCAAAGACGTTTGAGGCTTGTACAAAGATCAGATATCTGAAAAAAATGAGCATGTGCTCCAATTGTACCATTACACATTTGTCCAAAACATCAGAAAATATTTTGATAAATCTGCAACAAAACTGGAGACGTTAACCAAACCATACAGCATTACGAGCCCTGGTGGCACAGTGGTGAGAATGCAGTAGTGCAGCCTACTTCTGCTGACTGCCGGCTGACTGCAATTTGGCAGTTCGAGTCTCACCAGGCTCAAGGTTGATTCAGCCTTCTGTCCTTCTGAAGTTAGTAAAAGGAGGAGCCAGATTGTTGGGGGCAAGAGGCTGACTCTGTAAACCGCTTAGAGAGGACTATAAAGCACTGTGAAGCGGTATATAAGTCTAAGGGCTATTGCTATTGCTGTATATATTTGATAAATCTGATAGGCAATTGAATATTTGTGTTCCTCCTTTCATTTTGATCAAATTGTTAGCCCCCTTGAAGTCCAAATTTCTGACTATGCATGTCCTTTAAAGATGGTCTATTGGGTCTAAGATAACAGGTGATGGTCCCTAACAATCATGAGTTCAAAACCTTAAAATTATGAACAAGCCTCAAAAAAGAGTTACCTTAAAAAAATGCTGGTGAGGATAAAGGACGAATGACTCTTGTTTACAAATTGTCCCCTGGAATGTTATCTGAAGTGACTAGCATGAGCTTTTTAGCCAGAATCCAGGCTGCAGGCTTCAAGATGACGATGGTCCCATTGTATGTCAGATGAAGAGGCAACTCGTTGCTTCACATCCTCTAAAGCTTCTGCCAACTGTGTAATTTTCAAATAAGGAAGGGGACCAAGAGAGCTGAGTAATGGTGGGAGAAGGGTGAGCCCGTGAAGCTTACAAATGGTGCAGTGACATTTTTGGGACAGAAAAGCCACCTTCCTTCTCTTCCAACCAGCCATCTAGGCTGGTGCAGCTCTTCCCAATGTCTCACCAACTTGGCTGGCCAGGAAACTTCATCAGAGCCAAATCCTTCTGGCCACAACTGGGGCAAGGAAGTGAACATCTGCTAGGAATTCAAGAGTTGTCTGCCTACCTCGACTCAAGCTGCCAGGCAAGATCTGCTGGTGTGCCCCTGCCCGCTTTGATATCCCAGGAAGGAGCCTGGCTTCAGGGAGGGGCAAAGCTCTTTCTTCCTTTGACCTTTTACCGCAGGTACTTCTTTCCACCGGCATCTCCACCCCCCCCACTCCCCCCCCCACTCCCGGGAGATCCGGGCTCTCTGGCAAATCCCAGGAAAGGGCAGAAGCGGGGGCGGCCGGGCGGGGCTGGGAGAGCTGCTCTTGCTGCTGCGGGGCCACAAAGCAACCAGTGGGCAGCAGGTGCCCGGAGGGCCCCCCAGGGTCAAGGGGAGCGGGGGGGGGCGGCAGCGGAGCCCACGGGCTCTTCGGGGGAAACTCCGCGGGGAAGCGCAGAGCCCAGAAGCCGCCCTGCCTGCCGGCCTCCTTCCGCCTCTTGGACCCGCGCAAGCAGCCCGAGGCTCCGACGGCCGGACGGCCCTCCGCTTTTCGGCCGCTCCGACGGGAAGGCAGGAGCGCAGCGCCCCCTCCCCTCCCCTCCCCCGGCTGAGCCCGACTTCCAGCCGCCCTGAGGGCGCGGGGGGCTTCCGAGCGGGGCCTTCGGGCCACCTGTCGCTCCATCCCGGGAGGCTTTACGGATCGAGGGACGCGGCTTCCCCGTTTCCCCCCGCCGGGCCTTTCCGCGCTTCCGAAGCCCCCCCACCCCCACCCCCAGCCGGGGAAGGCGGCGCGGGGCCGGCACTCACGCTCGCGTCTCCTGGTCCAGCAGGCCGGTGACGGGGATGCCGTAGAAGGCCTGCATCTCGGCCAGGGCGGCCGCCAGGCTCCGGGCGGCGCGGAGGGTGGAGGGCTGCCGGGGGGCGGCGGGCAGGTAGCCGTAGGAGCGCAGCCAGGCCTGCAAGGCAGCGAGAGTTGCGCCCGGGGCCGCCCACGGCAGCGGCAGGTGCGGCGGGCACGAAAGCCGCTGGAACCGCCGCCCCCGCCCGCCCCGACCCGCACCCACCTCGGCCTCCGCCTCGCTCTGCACCGGCGCCGCCGAGCCCCGCGGGACCAGCAGCGGCGGCAGCAGCAGCAGCAGGAGCGGCAGCAACCGGGCCCCGCCGCCCATGCTGGTGCTGGCTGGCTGGCTGGCTGGCCCGTCCCCGCCGCGGCCTTCCCGCGGCCGCCCCCCCCCCGCCCCCTGAGCCGCAGCCGCCAAGCACCGCCCGCTGCGCCCCTGGCCGGGCCGGGCTCTCGGCGGGCGCGGACGGGGCTGCCGCCTACCGGCCAGCCGGGGCGCAGCGGGCCGGAGCACCGGAGGCCCGCATTGATCGAGGTCCGCCGATGAAGCGCCTCTGGGAGGGACCCGCGTCCGAGGGGGTCGGCCCTCCTTTTGCCCCGCCAGCGCCGCAGCCGGTCAAACTGCAACTTGAACCCCAACCCTCAGCTCTCCTGCGAACCGGTGGCGGCTTTGGCAGCCCAAATACGGGACCGGGAGGCACTTCAAGAGGTCCTACTTAATTCAGCCTCAATGCAAAAACAAAACCTCAAAATACAGCTGAAGAGGACGGGACCACAACCCTTCTAAGCGCATTTGACACCAATGTTTGCCTTTCCTCATCTCAGCCTCCTAGTTTGCCCCTCATCTTGGGAAAGCCACCAGGATTTGACCAGCCTGTGCAATATGGACAACACTGAACCAGCCACGGATGAGCTGCAGATGCCCTGTGTAAGTGAGGCAAAATGCCATCCACCGAATTGTGACTGCGGGCCGAAAAACCAACTATCCAAGATATAGTGACAGAGTACCAAAATAAAGCCTATAATGGAGACAAATGAAGCAAAAATTGCATTTGTAATAAAAACGTACGTTTCATTTTTTATATTTCATATTTTGTATTTGTGTCTCTTGTATTTTTATTAAACATGTGATGTGAATGTTCCATATGACAGACAGACAGACAGACAGACAATCTAGTCTTTATTCATTAGTTACAAGAGAAATAATGTATTGGGCATTGAAAAAATTCTGCCTTAACATTCACATTTTGTCCTGGCTTAGTACACTTTCTCTAACAAAATATATTACTTATTTCAATTTATTATAGCCGTCCACCCCACAGAATATAGGAAGCTTACAAACAGAAAATAAAGTCAAAAACATAACATTCCCTGGGCAGGCCCGACTAAACCAATCAAATAATCAACCCAACGGGGGTCCCACCAACACATCGGAGCTCTTGAGGGCATTTGGGAACCACAGGGAAGGCGGTCCCAGGGGGATGGGGTGAGCAGAAAAGGCACACTTCCCATAAAATGACATTTAATAGAAGGGGCCCAAAGCCCACCAGGACATTGGCAATAACTGCTGTATCCCCAAAAGGCAGGAGCTCACAGGAGCTGAAGTTGGCGCTACTGGAGGGATCCCAATTAGGGAGGGCCAATAGAAACTAAGCCAAAAGCTTGCAACATTTCAGTTCTGTGATCTGCCCCATCACATTTCTCAGCCAGTATTTTGATTTACTGCATTCACAAGTTTCTTTCTTGGATCATGAGAATGCGGGAAACGAATCTCAAAATTACCTAGATCACGCTCTTCAGGGGAACAAGGTGAGTCTTTTTCCACAGTCCTGCCCGGTTCCTCTCCAGAAAGCAGGGAAATAAGCATGGATCGCATTGAGTTTACCTTTTCCAGTTCTTGTGAGTTAGGGATATCTGAATGCCGTTCAAGGCCACTGCTGCACTTTTGATGGACAAATGAAAGGTTCAGTTTGGATTTTGGCCTAGAGGAATTCAGTATTTTGTCAGTATGTGCCTGGGAGAGCTCATCTAACTCCAATGCTCCATTACACATTTCTTACTTTATCCCGTTTATGATTTTTTTGCCACAATTCCAACGGAACAATCAAAGCAGGTTCTGAGCAGTCACTTATCCAGGAAGCTTTGATGAACCCTTTCAGCAAAGTGTCTGAAACCGACAATGAAGAAAATTGGCTCTCCTTTTCTTCATTTCACCTGTGGTCCACTCTCAAAATGACCAGACGCCATGCCCAAGGCATCCTCCGACAGCCTCTCGCCCCGAGATCAGCCTTCTACAAAACAAAATCCTGCAGCTTGGAGAAACATCTCACTGGCTCCCATACTTTGTGTTTCTCCAGCAGCTGAGAACTGGAGTGGAACAAAGTAGGAGCTGGCCTGGCAGAGGCCTGAGGGCATTAACTGCCATGGCTCTGAAATGTGCTGTTGGATGGTCTACTGCTGCCATGGGTAGTTGAGCTCCCAATGGACTTCATGGGAATCCGGTGGCACCCCTGACCATCTTTGGAAAAGGGTTGATGGTTTCTACTGCAAATTGGTTGTTATTGTTCCTGGGCTTCTCTATCTCAGAGGGAACGAGAAGACCTTATTGCCAGATTTGCAACGGACTTCAGTCCCAGGAATTCGCAGCAAGTGGGTTGACTCCTCAAAGTCATCCACAATCTCCTGCAACAACAGGGAAGCAAAGTAAGACAAGCCTGGCAGAATTCATCAGCATCAACTTTTGCCTCCAGCTTGGCTCAGTCCTTCGCTTATCCACTGGTCCCTAACCTCATTCCAAGTTGCTTAAAGCCTACACAGCTGGATCCCTGCAAATAATAATAATAATAATAATAATTTTATTTCTATACCGCCCTTCTCCCGAAGGACTCAGGGCGGTGTACAGCCTATTTAAAAACACAAAAAACACGACAACAATTAAAATTTAAAATCATTAAATAATTAGGCTCCAATTAAAATCCCAGAAATTTAAAATACCCCAATTTAAAACATTATGTTAATAGCCCTGCCTGGCGGAACAACAGGGTCTTCAGAGCGCAGCGAAACACCCGGAGGTCGGAAATCTTTCGTATTTCGGGGGGCAATTCATTCCACAGGGCTGGAGCTCCCACAGAGAAGGCCCTCCCCCTGGGTGTCGCCAGCCGACATAACTTGGCTGATGGCACCCGGAGGAGACCCTCTCTGTGGGAGCGAACTGGTCGGTGGGAGGCTATTGGTGGCAGAAGTCGGTCTCGAAGGTACCCGGGTCCTATGCCATGGAGCGCTTTAAAGGTGGTAACCAACACCTTGAATCGCACCCGGAAGACCACTGGGAGCCAGTGCAGCTCGCGCAGGAGGGGTGTCACATGGGCACAACGGGTTGCACCCATAACCACCCGCGCGGCCGCATTCTGGACCAGTTGGAGCCTCCGAGTGCTCTTCAAGGGGAGCCCCATGTAGAGAGCATTACAAATGCCAGGAGCCCCCTTCATATGTGCCTTCATCCTAATTGCCTGCTCAGTCTTCCACTGCTAAAATAATTGTAAGGGCCAGGCTCTTGTAAATTCCCTCTGGAGAGGAAAGGCTGTTTGACTTGGGCATATCTGCAAGTTGAAAAGGTGCGTCAAGAAATGCAGAGATTGTTTAAGCCAATCAGTGCATGTCTCATGCTATCTCTGGTCACGATCTTCCGCTCTTTCCCTCACAGCCAGCTGGGTCTTTACACTCACTCCAGGCTTCATCAAAAAAGAAAGGTGAGAAAACCGGATCTTCTAACCTGGCTGGTAAAGAACTGGATCCAACATGGATCCACCTTGAACATGTTTGAAGTTTGAACCAAGTCCATTTCAAAATTGGGACACAGAATGACCTGTATAGTGACCCAACTGTCTCTCTGCTAATGTCAGCCACACACAATCAGACCTACAAATGTAGGGTTCAAGCTGACTACTTTGTTGAACTCTGCCTATAATACAAGAATCTCCCTATACTGCTTGCCTTCTCTTGGGAACAAACAGGGTGCGTGCGTGCGTGTTTGTGTGTGTGTCAGCCCTAGTTCTCTTGTGGCTGTGCAATCACTCAAGGCTAATTCCCCACTTGATCCCTCCTCCTTGCCTGGCAGCAAGTTTCCCAAAAGCGAAAGGCTTCCAAGGCTGGTTACCTGCATTTCCCGAATACACTGGCCTCCGAGGGCTTCCGACATATTCCCCACACACCAGGCGAGGCTCAGGTGGAACGAGGGATCCTATGAGCAACAACCAGTGGTCAAGATCAGAGAAAGGTCCACCAGCATAGCCAAGCACAGCATAGCGCACTGACTGCCAACATTTCAATTAGAATAAACTGGAGCTATATTCTGCGTTGCAAGATGGTTCAGAGTTCATAAAAGAACAGAAGTAAAAGAATCAAATATTGGTAACTGAATACTGACTACCCTAAGCAGAGTGGAGGGAAACAAGAAGACTGAAGCTGTTGGAAGTGCATTTAAATAGCTGCTTAATTGATTATTCAACAGTTACCATTCAGCTTCCTCCAGAGACTCATTCTAAAGCAGTAACTTCTTATTTTCCCTGAGATGGCTACAAGCCTCACCTTGTAAAAAGGCATTAGGTTAAATTCCTCCATTACTTCATCCACTTCTGAAACCAACTCCAACATCTGAGAATGTCCTGAAGAGACTTCTAAGCCAACAAAGGTCCTGCAAGAAGATTTTTAGAGAGTAACTTGCAGCAGTTGTTCCACTGTCAACATCTCGCGTGGATAGCAACTCGGTTCCCAAACACAAGAGAAGAGTGCATGGAAACAGGGCACCTGCAGAAAACAGAAAGGCTTTCTTGGAGATGTGCATGGCTTTTGGGCGATGCCAAACTGACAGCACAAAAGGTTTTAAAGTTCAGGGGAAACAGAAGCATAAAAGCAAAGGACCACTTTCCGGTAAGAAGGCAACTGTATTGAAGAAGCACCACCTGCGTTAGCTGAGGAGGATTTAATGGAGGAAATCTGCTGAGCAGGGATGCCCTGGACCTTGGTGGGGGCTGAAAGGAAGGAAGGGGAGGAGCGGCCAAATTTGGGGGGCTGGTGAAATTGTAGGAATTCCAGTAGGAACAAGGAATTGCAGTCCTTGTTAGGAAACCTCCACCCCTACCTGCTGAAGGGGGGGAGGGGGGGATTCATGTAGAACATTTCCAAGAGAGCTCCTTTCCCTCTGCCAGTCTCCACAGTCCTTATGCCATGGAAGCCAATGCCCCTCCTCTTCAGGATAGAGGCACATCCATTCAAACACCCCCAATTTGGAATCGTAACAGGGGCAGACAAAACCCCTGAACAGAGACTATCCTGGAGTTGGAAAAGCCACATTGGACTTGCTGAGACCACACCTGCCCATCCTGTCCTCCTTCTCATATCCAGAAATATTTTGCTAATGCAACTGAAGCAATCTTCCCACACTAATGGCCAGGTCCTTTTATTTCTAGCCCACAAGGCTCTCCACATCTGAGGGGGGAGATCAACAATCCTTCACCCACCTGGTTTTGGTCTCATTGGTATAAACCTTCATTTGATCAGCTCTGAAGATGAATCTGAAAAACAGCAGAGATTCCAACTAAGCTGGAAACGAAAGGCAGAAACAAGACGAAGCTACCTCTCTGCTTCTCCGGGACTTTCTGATGACACTTCCAAGCTTCGATACCCAATTCAATTATGCCAATTTAATCATTGTGCTATTTTTCCCTCCTTCATTGCATGCTGAGATTTGGGGACACTTGCCTAATTTATTTACTAGTTCAATTTCTATGGACGCTCATCTCAATGACTCTGGCAGCTTACAATTCTGAAAATATATTACGATTAAAGATAAAAAATTTTTTTAAAACAATAAAAATAGGAAACCAGTGAAAAACATTGAAAGTATCTAATTCAACATACACAAAGGCAAGATACTTGGCCAATTAGCAATACAGCCAGGAAACGGGGCCCTTGTGACATTCAGCGCCCCAGACTTGAGAAATAGACAGGTTTTTAGGGCCTTACAAAGGGCTAACGGAGTTGGGGCCAGTCTGATCTCCAAAGTTCAGAGTTAATGATGGGAATGGAAGCTTGCAGCAACATGTTGAGGCCCACAGAGCCTCTCTGGGACGGCCAACAGCATTTTGGCAGCCAGTCTGCTACGCAGTAGAAGGCAACTCATTAATGCCAGCCATGGCCTCCCATGGCAGCCATCTTGCAAGGCCCCCAGTACACGTTATCAGAAATGTCCCTGACCCCAAAGACTGCCACTTCCATGTGTGGGAAGTGCAGTCAAGGACTCCTGAAGGGCAGGTGCTTCTCAGGCATCATGAACTGTCAGCTGGGGGAGGAGGGGACCGGAGCTCTACCATAGTCAGCAGCTCTGCAATTTTCTTGCCTTCTTGTCACATCTGGTGAAAATTAGTGCCATGGCTTTCTACTGCCTTGGGGCATGAAATACAACTCTTTGTAGATATAACATAATTAAAAAACAAGCAAACAAAAACCTTCCCCTCAGAAAGACCAACACAAGACACAGGAAAAAGCAGCAGTTTATGGCCCCTTTGCAACATCATTGTTTTGCTCTGTTGTTGTTAGGACTGTCTCAGTCTAGCAAGATAAGTCAAATGTTGAAACGCTATAGTATGGAGCTATGAAAGCCAGCTAAAACTCCTATGGCTCAGGATTTTCAACATAGAGAAATCCAAAGTCCTGGATTTAGCAAGGAGATCTATCAATCTCTAATAGGAAGTCTATCATATATCAGCAATTGGTCGAGACCTGATATTTCATATAGCGTAAACCAATTAGCAAGATATAATGCAGAGTCAACAGATCGGCATTGGCAAGCCGCAAAGCGGATAATGAGATATTTAAAAATGACAATGCATCATGCATTATATTTGGAAGCTAACCGTGATCTTATACTGAGCGCATATGCTGATGCCAGTTTTGCTACTGATTTGACCACCAGAAAATCTACATCATGTATTGTGATGTTAGGAAACTGTCTAATTGGATGGAAATCAATACAGCAGAAACACATTAGTCTATCCACTATGGAAGCAGAATTCTCATGTTTGTCACTAGTGTGTACCGATCTGATATATTATAAACAACTAATGATGGACGTCGGCTTGAAGGTAGATTATCCAATTATAATTATAATAACCAAGCTGCCATAAAAATGGCGACCAATTTGGCGGTTAAGACAAGGTCTAAGTATACTGACATTTGTTATTTAAATGTTCGTCAGAGTATTCAAAGCAATATGGTCCAACTGGAATATTGTATGTCCGAAAACAATATTGCCAATAATTTCACCAAAGTGCAGGGTGTAATTAAACATAAGATGTGCTGTGAAAACTATGGCTTGAGAATATGAACCAGTATATATTGACCTATCCAAAGGGGAGTATGTTAGGATACGGTGCTTGCCTAACAGGTTGGCCAGGCAATATATAAACTAACATTGGGCCTGGTGGCTCAACAGACTGATAGCAGCTGTCTGCAATTACTGTAAGTTCGAATCTCACCAGGCTCAAGGTTGACTCAGCCTTCCATCCTTTCTAAGGTAGGTTAAATTGAGGACCCAGTTTGTGGGGGCAATAAGCTGACTTTGTATAAAATATAGAAAAGTATGAAGGCTATTGCTTAACACATTATAAGCCGCCCTGAGTCTCCGGAGAAGGGCGGCATATATAAATCAAATTTAAAAAAAAAACAAAAAACATGATGAATATGTATTCTATGACTTTAAGAAGTACTGCTGAGTCATTGTAATGCTGAGTCATTGTATCCTGATTGGATAAGCTCTGTAGTAACTGTATTTAAGGAGAGCTTGAATGTAATCATTGTGGACATACCACCATCGTGACCTGTTATCAGTGTGAACTTGCTACTATTTATTATCTACTGCTGTTTTGTAATTTCTACTTGATCTCTTACATGGTCTAATGTGATCATGGTTTATTTATTCTGTTTTTAATAACTATTTATATTGTTCCTGTTTGATCCTTTTACTACAAACTGGTAAGAAGAATTTTGTATTTCTGGACTGATTATGATTGGCTAAGACTTGGATTGATTAAAGACTATGAGATTGTTTTTCACTACTAAGTAAAAACTTTGATAAATCCGTTTATATGTATTGTATTCATTATTGCTCTTAGCACCGTTTCCATGTGCTCTACGCTCTGCTGGTTGTTAACACAACAATATCTTTAACGGTTGTGACTTTAGAATAGAGGCTCTCCATCTCGGCAAGAGTAAGATATGTGGACTTGCAGCTGGGGAATTCTGGGAGTTGAAGTCCATGCAGTTTAAAACTTGAGAAATTTGAGAAACACTCTGCAGAAGAAAAATGCCACTGCTTGCAGCCACAACATGTGTCCCCCTCCTGTGGGATTTTATGTATGCTGTCTCCTACCCCACAGGCATTTATCAATACCTGATGGGCTTCTGTTTCTGCTTTGCCCATATCTGCTCATCTGCTCGTCAGAAGCCAGATAACCTCCCCAAAACAGCCTGTAAGTCCTATGCTATCAGTCACGACAGAAATTCACTGCCAGCATGGACTATGGGCCTCACCTGTGGCAGGAAGCCAAGCGTTCTTTGAGGGATTGGACAAAAGAGTTGATCCAGTGATGGCGCAACACTACACCTTGAGAGAGGCTGATGTGGAATTCTTCCTGTCCCGTCAGCAGAGGCACATAAGCACGCCCACAGATTAGAAGGAGCTGCAGTAAATCCAGAAAGTCCTCCCCAGCTTTGCCTGTGGAAAAAGCAGAACAGGCGCTCTTAAACTATATGACCCCTTTTTCTGGTCTCAAATAATATTACCACTCCACCCCAACTCCCTCCCCCAAGTCTACTATTTTACACAAGCATCTCAACAGCAGGAATCCCAAACAGTTCGCAAACAAGCAATTACAGGTTGTGCCCTAATAATGCCCAGTTAAGAACCACTGCCTTAAAAATGCTTTTTGCCTTGGCCAAGGATGCCAGAAAGGCCCAAGGTGTACTTAGAATCCCAGGGTTGGGAGGACCTTTGCAAGATGACCGCCATGGGAGGGCATGGCCAGTGTGATTGAGTTGACCATTTACCATGCAGCAGACTAACTGCCAGACCTCCCAATCCACTCTCTGCCAGGTCTAGGAATCCTCAGATCCCTCCCAGATAAATGGCTGTCCAGCCCTACAACTTCAGGAGCTAGGCTACTCCACTACTTAATAGGTTTTACTGTCAGGAAATTCTTATTTTCAGTTTAGACCACTCCCTAAAAGGTCCCACCAATTGGGTCCAGTTTCACCCTCAAGAACTGTGCAAAATATATCCACCCCTGTCCATTGGAAGGTTGAAAGGGCTCTTCTCTTCTTTGGGCTCAAGAGCCCCGTCCCTTCAATTGCTCTCTGTAGGATCTCACTATATGGGGGGCTTTTCTCTGCCTGCTTTCCAGTCCCTTGGCATCCCTTCTGCCTTGGGGTGGTCAGAATCCCAGACAACGGTATTGAAAGTTCCTGAGAGATCACGGAGCAAGGATGGCTGCACTAGCCCTATCCTGCTCTCACCAGAGATCATCCACAATCAATGCTGTTTCTGTCCCATAACCAAGCCTGACTGGAAGCGGTCCAGACCCCCAGAAGCTGCCAAGCAGCCACTTTTTCTAACAGTTTCCCTAAAAAGGGAAGGTGGGAAATGGGACAACAGTGTCCAGGCAATTGGGATCAAGCAATGGTTTTTTGAGGAAGGGGACAACCAGGGACTCCTTAAAAGGCCCTCTTGCAGTGAGGAATTGCTCACTGCCTGAACCTACCAATCACCATCCTGGAGGCTTTCACCAATCAGCAGGGACGAGGATCTAATTGACAGATGGCTGCAATGTCCATGCTGAGGACCCTGTTCACTTCCTTGGTCAAACAGAATCGAACTGTCCCCAGATAAGTGAGCAAGACCTTTCACCAGGCATCCCACATGGACCTGCACCACACTCCAACTGGGAACCAATCTTTGTGCATTGAGTGTTCAACAAGTTCCTCTGGACAGCCATCCCCCCACCCCCACGCCCACCCTCCAATTCCCTCTGGAACTCATTTGAGTCCATCAATTGGCAGGATAGTCCACTCAAATGGTCTCCCTGTAGACAGGGATGGCATAACAGAATCTCAAGGACACCAGGTTGTGATCTGACTATGATGGGGTGGGGGGGGGGAATAATGTTAAATCCTCCACCAGTTCCTTCAATTTTGCAATGCATTTCTCCAATCAACAAAGTACTTATGGAAAAGAATGCACCAAACCGGGTACATTAAAAAAAACACACACACACATTGTCATTTTTTTTCCAGAAACCCAAAATTCTTTCATTGCTTTAGAAATGTTAGAAAAATTAGCTCTCTGGGCAGGTCAGAAGCAGAGAAAGCCTTGCTCCAGTGTTCCACTCTGCTCAAGACAGCCATAAAGATTCCCAAGGCCAGGGCCAGTCCTCCACTCCTCTTCCAGAGAAGGGGGAAACATCAAGAGAGACTTACATGGCATGTACACATGGGTTGCCCAGTTGCCTCGTTCATGAGGAAATGTCCGCAGGCGGCCTTCATGTTTACTGCAGTCATCCACCACCCTTTCCTTCTCTTCCTGATCCTTGAACATCCTCCGCACGCTGTCTGGCAAGGGGAGGGAGGGCACTGCAGCTCTGCAAAATGGATGGAGAGAGTTGGCAGCCGAAGCATTTTCTGCTCAAAGATCAGAAGACAAGCAGCCTTGGAACAGACTCTATCCCTGTCCAACAGCACCAGCACCACTTGTCCAGTTAGGGTAAGTGGAAAGGGTGGGGTTTTCCAGTTAGGGCAGGGCAAAGAGGTATTCTGGGACTAGGCCACAGAGGGAGGGACTCTCCCCACTGATATCAAGTGAAAAGATAGGCAAAACAGGTCAGAACTCTGGGCATGGAATATTGCAGCTTGTCTAATGAGAAATTTCTCCACCTTAAGGAAAAGGTGACTTGAGGGCTAGGCGTGTTTCACGGGGCTAAGAGAGCAGAACTGCCTTTTCCAGAACATACCAGTCTGGTATGAAATATGATATGATATTCAATAAATATTGAAATATGTTGGTTTTACTTATTGTGTTTATGGAGTTTATTGCACCAACCAAGTTGGTTTGAGTCAACAGGCGAGTCCAACGCATGCTGTGCTCTGCCACTTTCCGCCCCAGGAGGAAGAAGCCCCCCCCTCCCCCCGATACCAGATGCTGCCTCTGTGCTGCAACCCCAGGAGGCCTCGGAGCGCGGAAAGTCCTTGGGCTCTTCCTCCTCCTGGCACATTGCGACGTCGTTGCGGCTTCAGAGCCTCCGGGGGCTTCGGGCACTATTAGCGCGGCCCAGCCCGAGTCTGAGCAGGAGACCAGCGCGGCAGAGAGAGGCCCGGCCGCCCCTCTGCCCACAGCAGCCACCCCGGGAAGAGGCGACCCGCTGCCGCTGGAGCCTGGGCTGGCCGGCTCTGCCAAGGCAGCCGGGACGAACGCCGCGCAGGCGCAGCCGGCCCAGCCTCCGCTCCGGGGAAAGAGCTGCCGCCCTCGGGAGGGAGGGAGAGCGGAGGCGCCCAAGGCCTCACCGGCACCGCCTCAAGCTCACCTGCTGCCCGGAGGGGAGAAACCGCGGCCGCCCGCCGGGCCAGACCGGGCGTCCCCGCTGCTCTTTTCCCGGGCGGCGGCGGCGGCGGCCTCGCTCTCGTCCTCCGAGCCGGAGCTGCTGTAGTCCACCAACGCCGCCTTCATGGCCGGAAGAGGAAACCGAGAGGTCACGCCTGCGCAGAAATGACATTCCCCCCCATGAGGGTTTACGGCCTATAAAGTCGTCTCCGCAGGCCCGCTTCCGGTGGACCACTTCCGGTGAACGGAGCGCTGAGTGGCCACCTCCGTCTCGGGCGCTCCGGCTCCCTCACCAACCGGAGCGGGGGAGCGGGGGACGGAGGGCGGGCGGGCGGGCCAGGGCAAGCGGAGGCCTTTCTCTCCTTCCTGCGTAGGAGCCGGCGCCTGGCTCGTCTCCTCGCGGGGTGGCTTCGATGGCCTCGAGGGTTCCCCACCTGCTTCCCGGAGACCCAGGGGCGCCTTTATGGGGGAGGGGTCGGCAGAGCAGCGGGTGGGACGAGGGAATCTCCCTGGACGCCTCTCCTGCAAGCTCAGGCTGGCCGAGCTTCTCCGGGCATCGTGGATTTGCCCAGAACTAGAGACTGGCATTGAAGGAAAAGGAGTTATCCCAAGAGGGCGGAATTAAAAACGGAAGGCTAGGGAGATGACTCTGTAGTCGTCATAATAAAAGTTTCTTTCAACATGTAAAAAACAAGAATAAAGTCAAGGAAATGATTGGTTCACTAATAGAAGAGGGGAAGGAGATGACAAGCAACAGGGAGAAAGAGTTGCTTAATTCATTTTTTGCATTTGTCTTCATGCAAAAGGGAAAAATAGCCCAATGTACAAAAACAGTACTATAAAATATAGATATTAGGAATAAAACTCAAAATAGACAAAAAAATGGCAAGGGAACCCCTATACACTCTGTGAGAAGCCCCCCCCTAAAGGAATTAAATATTTGGGGGAACATTAAAAGAGGCAGAATATTATATTCCCCCAAAGGAAATAGAGAAAAGGCAGAAAGCACCCCCCAACAAGCCTCCAGCAAATGCCTGAAATCTTTAGAGATGGATATTTTGTGCCCATTAAGAAATCAGGGCCAATCTATTCATAAAGAAAACATCTTCAACTCCAGGTGATGGGATTAAGGACAGGACATGACCTTTAGGACATAATAGACCACTAATAAAATAATAAAAACAGACAAAGCAAATCTCAAAATTATAAAATACTGTAAACTATAAAAAATCCTTGCACTCATCAAGCTAATTTGTCAGCTGTCCCAGAAATGCAGGCTGTGGTTGGTTCTGCTCATCAATAAACAGTCCTCCTTTCCAATCAGCCTCCCATTTTATTTCCAGTGCCTTTCTCCCAGCTTGGAACCAGGCTTGATTTTTCTTCCAACAACTCTAAACGAGTTCAGATCACTAGGACCAGATGGATTACATCCCAGGGTTTTGAAGGAGGTGGCAGACATGAGCTCAGAACCACTGAACCATATTTTTCAAAGATCCTAGAGCACTGGAACTACCAGAGGGCTGGAAAAGAGCTGGTGTGGTTCCCATCTTCAAAAAAGAAAAAAATGGATCCGAGAAACCACAGACCAATCAGTCTGACATCAATATTTGGGAAGAGCCTGAAAAAGATATTCAAGCAACAGATCTGCAAACAACTAGAAGCAAGCCAAGTTATAATCAGAAGCCAACATGGGTCAAAAACAGATCATGCCAGACAGTGGTGGGTTCTAATCTGTTTTACCACCGGTTCGCATCGCGCATGCACTTTGCGCGCAATTGCGGCCAGATTTCACCGCTGGATAAAGCCCTGGGTTAAGTTTTTGTCGATGAAGGCACGTAACTCATTTAACTCCCTAGGGGTCATCAAGTAGAGTTTCGGTTTTGGTAGCTTGGCCCTGGGAACGATCTCAATAGCACAGTCCGGGGGGAGGGAAGCTCATCTGACCCCTTTTCACTAAACACATCCTTCAGGTCTCAATATTCTCTGAGGATGACCGGAAGGGGTTTCCCTTGCATTGCTGCTCCCATTTCCTGGCATAAGGCCTGCCTGATCAACTGCTCTCTCTATGTGGGGGCTTGTCCCCTGGAGGGAATTTCAATAGCCCCCTTCTCCAGTCCACACATGGGTTCCATTTTTTCAACCAGCCCAGCCCCAGTATGAAGGGTTTTTCCATCCCCAGGGCTACTATGAAGCTCAAAGCCTCTGAATGCCCCCCCCCCCATCTGGACTCCTAGGGATTTGGTGGCGAAAATGGCAGGAATGTCCCCTGTGACTGAGCTGGCAAAAAGGGATTAGTCCTTTTAGCTTTCACAGGCTTATTGTCAACTTCTCTACCGGGGCTGGGCTCACTAAGCATCTGGTACAGGCTTTTGGGGATGCCTTCTGTCCAGTCCCCAGGAGGTGTATATATATATACACTATATATATATATACTATATGGGCATGGTAACAGGCATGATCAGGCCACTTACCAAGGGGTCATTGGAGTTGACCCTCCGGTGCGGTCGGCGTTCCCTCCTCTCGTTTAAATGAGGGGATAGACTTCTCAACCTTCAAGCTCTTCAGTGCCATCTCCACGTAGGGTTGCTGTCTTATGGGTTTTCCTCCTGGCGTTTGGTCCCCTTTCTTGGCCGGGTGGTTAGCTTGGCATTCTGCTGCTCGGTGGCCCTATTTCCCACATTTGAAGCAGGTGGTGGAGTGCATTGGCTGGACTTGGGCTTTGGCAGTCTCTCTCTCTTCCTCTCTGGAGGTGACCTCTTCCACACTTTGCTGCCGTGGTATTTCTTTCGGGCTTTGGTTGATCTCTACTTCTTCAGCCCGCATGCACCAGTGATGGAGACAAGCTGGGGCCCCTCTCGCGGCGCAAGTGGTGTACAGATCATCATTTAGCGATCTTTGAAACAGCTCACCAGCTCACCAGTATGCCTTCTGGCCAGGCTAAGTCTCGAAACTACTACCGGCCAGTGCTCCGCAGTTTTTCTGCGGTCTCAGGCTTTGCAATCAGCTAGGGGTCTTCGAATCGCCATCTTAGAGCTGTCATAAATCAGTTGAAATTTCTCAACTTGGGCATTTGCATTGTGGAGGGTCACCATCCAACTGGCTGTGGCCCCTTCTACCGCCAGCATGACAATTGGCTCAGTGGTGGGTTTCACTTACCTTTGCTACCGGTTCGCTTGCGCAGAAGCTTCTGTGCATGCGCAGAGCATATTTGATGACGTCCGGGTGGGTGGGCAGAGCCTTCCGCTGCCGCTGCTACCGGTTTGCCCGAACTGGGGTGAGCCAGTAACAACTGACCACTGAATTGGCTCCTTTAGTAGGGATTTCATTGCCATACTCTTCAATGTAGATGAGAACGTGGGCCAGGATAAATCCCAGTTGTTGAGGGTCTCCATTAAACTTCACCCCAAGGGGGGGCTTCTTTTGGGAGCTGTGCCACCCCCCACTCTCGGGACATTCTCTTCCCCTGTGCCCCTCAGGTGTCCTCACCACCGCTGCTGCCCCTGCCAGTGTTTCAACTACCACCGTGGTGTCCAAATATGAGGCTTTCCCATCCCCATCCTCTGATTGGCCACTTCGGCCATCATCTTCCGACATTTGAGCCAAAGCCTCTTGCGCTTTTAAGATTCTGGAAGGCATCCATCATATACCGCATGGCTTGCTTCATGAGGAGGTCAGCATGGTCAGGCTCATCTCCTTCCTCCTCCTCCAGCACCTCCAGCTCCTCTTTCCATCCTTGCCAGCGACTACCTCGGATAAGGGAGGATGTCCTCCCTTCCCAGTTGTCCTTCTTTTCAACGCTTATGGATCACCTGGGCTTAGATGAGTCCCCCAGGCTCAAAGTTTCCCCCATTCATCGAGCAGAGTTCGCTCCTGGGTAAGCCTTAGCAGAGGCTTCACCCCAGCATTCAGCTTCCTCCTGGTCGCTGCCTTTAGCAGACATCATTTGCACGGTCCCCTCAGTAGGGCAGATGCCTCTCCGGGTTGACCATTTTGCAGACTCCGCCTAATGTAAGGCCCTGCCTCAGTTATCTTCTCAGGTACGCATGACTCTTGAAACAGATGGTATTTCAAAAGGAGCTTTTATTGAGAGAAGTGATTGCAGAGAAGTCAGGTGGAGTCTGAAGATTCCCACACAAAGCATTAAGCTAATTTCCCCTGTTCAACCCCCACCCAGAGCCCCATGTCCACCAGTAGCCAATACGATGCCGCAAAGGTGTTATGAGAATTCCAAGATGGGATAGTGATAACAGGTCATCCTCGGGACATCGCAGCCTTGAGTAACAGGCTGGAACCAGCTGAGAGGGAATCCATCCTGAAGGTCCGGTCCCCCTCTTTAATTCCCATGCAGTTACAGCTAAAGCCAAAACATTGAAAGCAATCAGCCCCAAGAAGCCTCCCCCCTCTCTTTTGGAATGGCTGCGTTCCGGCAGGGACCTGACAGTTCGTCTGTATTCTGTGGTCCTCACTTAATGACTGATCATTTAACAATTGTTCAACCCCACCCTACCCTGTTTCTTTTTTTAAAAAAAAAACTTTTTTTAAAAGGAAATGCCCATTCTGAAGAGTAGATTTGTTTAAGAACCATTCCTTTTGCTTAATGACTTTGGTGATTTGCTTTAAGTCATGTGGTAACCTCTTAATAACCACAGTGACTTACAATGGAAATTCTGGGCTCAACTGTGGTCATTAAGTGAGGATCATCTGAAAAGCTGGTTCTCATAGAACGCAGGACAAAATATGGTGGGCTTATTGTCAGATGTAAATGCCTTATTCTCTAATGTGTAAATAGTATATGAACGGGGTATCAGGGGTTAATTTATTCTTCACTTCTTAATGTATTCATAATTCACCACTCCCATATCTAGCTCCACCCATTGTATATATAAGGAGCTGTATGCATCCATTTTCCTTGCTTCTATCTGTGAATATTCAGTGAATATAGAATGCCTAATGTAAATAAAAGGAGAAATATTTAAACCTTTAACTCTTACTAAATTTATTGAGTCTGATCCTGAAAATATTGCAACAATCTGGTAGCAGAGGATGGTTAATTGACTCAATAAAAATTTAAAAATGTCTAAGAGAGATAGGCCCAACACCAGGGCATATAGCAAAGAAATGGAAACGGACCAAGAAATAATCGACGAATCCACAAACGCGATTTCGAGAGAATCCGAAGAATATACCACTGAAGACGAAGAAATAATAGATGAAAATGATGATCGGGAGGAAATAGAAATAGAAAACAACGAACTCAGGTCAGAGATATTAAAACTATTAAAGAGTCAGAAGAATGATGAAAGCCTCATCGCGAACCTCCAAGACATGCTGAAGAACAGCGGAGCAGCGAGAGAGAAGCACATCACTAATGAAAAACCAAAAGACCCAAAAATAGTGAGTGATATGACTGCAGAAAAAAATACTGTGAAGAAGAAAAACGGTGATCCCGCGCGAAATTTTGAATGGCAGCCATCTTGGTTTCAACAGACCTCCAGGGTGAGCGAAGCAGAGCCAATCAGAAAACTCAATTCAAAATTTCTGGCGCGAAAAACATTATCAGACAACGAAAACGAAAAAGAAGATTCAAACACCTCAGAAGAATCAGAATCGGAAAGTGAAGGTGATTCAACAAATAATCAGATAAAATCAGCAATGAAAACGCTTTTTGCTGCATTTGGGCCAAAACTAAAAATTACCAAAAAGTTAACTAAGAAGCGAGCGAGCAAGCCAGTGCCTCAAGACCTAACCGCTCCCATCCTGACTACAAGAGCGCCGACGCCCGAACCCAGAGAGCCCTGCCAATACCGCCCCACGCCACAGACCGAAGCAAGCACCAACGCTCTCAAAAGAAGAGGAAGAGCAGCCACCATCGTCAGGACTCCCAAGATCGAGCCAGAGACCGATTCGTCTGAGGAGGAGCAGAACGAGCGAGCCGCAACGACGAGAACCTCTCACGACGACTCCAGGGACGAAATGGACAACGCGCATGCGCAAGACTACGCAGACGGTCCGGGAAGACATGAATTGCTGAGAAGACCATGCAGGCTCGTTGCGAGCATCCCCACGCCGTTTTGTAACTTTCAGCATTTACGAGACCACGGACTACCTCAGGTTGTAAGTAATGGACCTAATAATGTCGGAAATTTACCCAGTGACTTCCCAAAGCTAAGGATAGATGGCATTAATTTACAAGAATGGTATCAGCAGCTCCAGGTTGTCTTTATGAAAGAAAACTTACTGTTTTTTATCACTAGTCCCCCAAAAAGACCTTGGACTCTAAAATTAGACTGTTTACATCATAGAGCATTTTTCTTATTAATTTCTAGTGTATCTCCTGCAATGTATCACAGCATTAAGCAAAATCTGACTGTTTCAGAAATTATTCAATGCATGTTCAATTTGTTTCACAGTGACAGTGTAGCTACTACCACAAGGATGTCTAAAGATTTCTTTTCATCTAGGATAAAACCAGGGGTTTCCATAAGTGAGCACTTAATATCTTTAAACAAAATAAGAGCTGAACTGCATTTAAGGGGGGAGGTGATTTCAGACCAAACAATGAAAAGTGTTATCATCAACTCACTTGACCCATCATGGGATAATTATATGTCACACTTAGACACAATCAATCTAGGATACTTATCCATAGAAAGTCTATCCAATAAGTTAATAGCAGAAGACAATTCAAGAAGGAATCGTTCTAACAATCACATAGAACACAAACCATATAGAAAAGTAGCTTTTCAAGAAAAATATAATGAGACTTTTAGATGTCACAACTGCGGATCCAGGGAACACAATAGAAGAGATTGCCCCAAAATTTCAAAAGAAAGATATAGGTCAGAATATAGAAACAAATACAATTATAGACAGTCTTCCATGGATAGACATAGATATAGAAGCCCACCAAATTACAAAGAGAATAGAGGGGGCAGAGATAATTCAAAGGATAGAAAATCTGGTTCACTGAATGGGTTAAATAAACAAAACAACATTAACATACAGCAGAATGAGAACAATAATTGGCTTATTGATTCTGGAGCAACTAATCACACCACTAATAACAAAAATATATTATCTTCATTTGTAGAAGATAAATTTGTAATAAAGGTAGCTAACCAAGAAAAGGTTCAAGTATTAGGTAGAGGGAATGTAACCTTACCTGGCCTAGGAAAAATAGAGGGGGTATTACTAATACCTGAAATACCTCATAACATACTAAGTGCCATAAAACTAAGCAGGGATTCTGATATTAACATTGTTTTTTCTAAAGGAAAAGCGACTTTGGAGAAAAATAAAATAGACATAGGCACTGTGATGATTAAAGGAGGCCTACCTTATCTAATAACAAAGGAAAAATGGTTACACAACATTGATTCAAATATGGAAGATTGTATTGAAGTAGATGATGAAAACATTAGCAACAGTGACAATGATGAATGTAAAATATCTCATGATCACAAAGATGCACATAATGAAAAAAAACCAAAAATAGGCAAGCCAATTCATGATGAGTGTGCTCACATCTTACATAGGAAGTTAGGACATGCCAGTTTTCCTGTAGTACAAAAAATGACTGAACACGCAGAAGGTGTTAAAATAAAAAATTGTGAAAACTATTTGGAATGCTCAGTATATAAATCTACAAAACTAAAAACTAGCCCCAGGCCAAGAAAATCTACTAGGTCAACCAACAAAATTTTTGATTTAGTACACATGGACTTAGTTGGTCCACTAACTCCATCAATCACTTATAGAAAACGTTACTTCTTGACCATAGTGGACGATTATAGTCGCTATGGATTTGTTTATACATTAAAACACAAAGATGAAACCTTTCAGAAATTTAAAGAATTTTATAAACGCATAGAAACACAACACAATATCAAAATAAAACAAATCATGACAGATAGGGGATGTGAATTCATGTCTAAAGAATTCTCCCAATGGTTGAAGGACAAAGGAATGTTACATTACACATCTAGTCCATTTTCTGCGTTTCAGAACGGAATTGCAGAGAGGAAGAACTCAACATTACAAACCATGATTAGATGCACATTGGAAGATGCTGGCTTAAGCAAACAATTCTGGTCAGAAGCCCTACATTATTCCAATTACACACAAAATAGAACTTGGTCCAGCATTGTAAATAAGACACCATACGAAGTAATGTACAATAGGAAACCAAAATTGGCACACATGCACATATTTGGAGTCACTGCAGACGTACACATACCTAAGCAATTAAGAAGAAAGGGAGAAAACGTGTCCAGAAGACTCAGATTTATGGGATACGAGACAGGCATTAAAGGGTACAGATTCATTGATAATAATAACAAATTTATAGTTTCCAGAACAGCTGTGTTCCATGAGCAGGCCAACTGGTCTAAAATACATCTTAATGAAATATTTCCAAGTAACAACAAAGATACAAAATCTCAAGAGAAAGGGACTATAGAAAAGCAAAACATCAACAAACATAGAAACAAAACCAAAACATGGACAAATAGCCAACACAAAATAAAGACAGATACACTAACAAAAAAGGAAGCAAGATATTTGCATGATAATAATAGTAAACCTGAAAAAACAATTAGAAACACCAGAAATCAGATGCCAAATAAATACAAAGATTACATAATGCATATGGATGGTGAGTCAACTACACCTAATACATATGAGGAAGTGTTAAAACTTCCTCGTAAAGAAAAAGAAAAATGGGAATTAGCAATGAAAAAAGAGATGGAACGTTTACAAGGATTAAATGTATTTACACCTGCAATTGCACCAAAAGATAAAACAATTATTGGTACTAGGTGAATATATAAAATTAAAAACTTAGAGGGAGGCAATACCCTATACAAAGCTAGACTAGTTGCACAAGGTTATGCACAGAAATATCCGGAGGACTATACTGACACATATTCACCCACAGTAAGAACTGAGAGTGTCAAAACAGCTCTAGTAGTAGCATCAGCACTCAATCTCGATGTATTCCAATATGACATACAGACTGCGTATCTACACGCAAAACTAGATAAGGAAATATATGTAAGAGCACCTCACAGTCAATACACAAACAAGAATGAGACTTGGTTGTTAAACAAGAGTTTATACGGGTTAAAACAATCTGGTAAACGATGGTATGATTGTTTAGTAAAAGTACTTAAAACTATGGACTTCAATGCTACCACCGCTGATAACTGTTTCTTTGTCAAAAAGGGTGATGATTACATAGAGTTTGTATTGATCTATGTGGATGACATTTTATACATAGGAAAACATAAAGAGAGAAGAGAAACCTTTGTAACTAAGCTAAATGAACATTTCTCATTGAAATCTTTAGGTAAAGTAAATAAGTATCTTGGTGTTCAAATTAATAAGACTAAAAGAGGATTCAAACTTACTCAGAGAGATAAGATCATAGAGCTCTTAAACAAATGCAATCTAAGTGATGCCAAACCTTGTGATACTCCTATGCAGACTGACTTTCTAAGAAATGCTGATGAATCATCCCCTGAATTCAAAGATTACACGTTTTATAGATCAGTCATAGGTTCATTTCTTTATATCTCCAATTGGACAAGACCTGATATCGCTTTACCCCTCAATTTATTATCCAGACATGTCAGCAAGCCAACAATATACCACTGGGAAGCTGTTAAAAGAATATTAAGATATCTGAAAAATACATTAGACTTTTGTTTAATGTTAGAACCTAACAATAATAGAGAACCAAAGCTCACATGTTACGCAGATGCGGATTGGGCTGGAGACACCTCATGTAGAAAAAGTACATCTGGTTATATATTCCTCTTAAATGACTGTCCAGTTTACTGGTACACTGGTAAACAAGAATTAGTGGCCACTTCAACGACAGAAGCAGAATATGTTTGTTTATCTAAAGCTGCGAATAACCTTGTATGGTTTAATGATTTAATTTCAGATGTTTGGAAAAAACCTGCTTTACCTTTTGTTATGCATGAAGACAATAAAGCAGCTATTGAAATATCTAGATCTGACGCCATTGGACAAAGGTCCAGACACATAGATATAAAATTTAACCATGTGAGACAATTATCTCAGGATGGATTTATTAAAGCAGTGCATTGTGAAACTTCAGAACAATTAGCTGACATATTGACAAAGCCTTTACCTTCTAAGCAGCATAAATACTTGACTTCTAAGTTATATGTTTTGTACTGTCCTGAATCTGAATGTAATTGGTGTAGCATAACGAATCGGCATTTAGAGGGGGATTTGTCAGATGTAAATGCCTTATTCTCTAATGTGTAAATAGTATATGAACGGGGTATCAGGGGTTAATTTATTCTTCACTTCTTAATGTATTCATAATTCACCACTCCCATATCTAGCTCCACCCATTGTATATATAAGGAGCTGTATGCACCCATTTTCCTTGCTTCTATCTGTGAATATTCAGTGAATATAGAATACCTAATGTAAATAAAAGGAGAAATATTTAAACCTTTAACTCTTACTAAATTTATTGAGTCTGATCCTGAAAATATTGCAACACTTATATTACAAGAAGGTAGTATCTGTTGTAGGTGAGGAAATACTTCCTAGCAATGAGATCAATTCAGCAATGGGTGAGATTGCCTCTCTGCAAATCTGATTGGCTGAAGGGCCCAGATGGCACCCTCTAGGAGTGGAGAAGCGGTTGGACAAAATTACAGGTTGTTACCACCTCTATGGCAAGGGTCTCACCAGTCACATTAGACCCCACAGGCAACCAACATGCAGGGCCATAATGCTTTAGTTTTAATCTAGCAGGTTTCATGAGCCCAGGCATTGGGCTTTATAAATCAGAGCTCAAGGCTTAGTACCCTGTAAAAGCCCCGTTAACGGAGCATTATTCAGATTATAACTTAGTTTGATGCATGAAGTCTAGATCTCCCCGTGTTCACTTTAAACTCCCAGAAACTTTGGGGAAAATAAATGAGTGTGTGGTTGTCAGGATTGCCCACTGGACTGTGCTCTTCAACCTTTATTATAAAGGTTGTACATGAGGGGACAAAAATCCCAGGTGACACAAAATTGGGGGGAGGGGGTTGCTAACCCCTCAGATTGGCCTATAAAAGGGTATTGATGTTTATTGGTTCTCACTTAATAAGGTGTCGTTCAAAAATGCACATTTGCACTTGGGCGAGACAACAACAGAAGCCTAGGCCCAAGGCTGGGCTTGGGGAGCAAGGGCCGCCTGGGTGCTGCCGCTACCCAAAGAGCCAGGCAATCCTGGCTAGTCCTGGCAGAAGCGCCGCGGCTTCCAAGAGAAGCCATTTGGCGGCCAGCTCCGCCTGTGGTGCCCAGCGCTCCTCCGCCCCTTTCCTTGGGACCCCGCCGCAGGGCAGCGGGAGGGTCCGCACGCGGCTGCCGCCAAGGCCGCAGGGAGGCCTTCCTTGCCAAGCGGCGCCCGCGGAGAGGCAGAGCGGGCGGACCCACCACCAGGGGCGCTCTTCCGCCCGCCCGCCCGCCCGCCCGCCGCAGTTTCCCCTCGCGTCCGACGCGGCTGCCCCTGCGGTCCGGCAGAGGGCAGCGCCGATTCCGCGGCTCTTCTCCGACGCCGCCCCTTCCTCCGGGCGCCTCCTCGACCGCCGGTGCCCCCCGCCTCTTCGCCCGCCCAGCCAGCCGGCCGGCCTCGCCCACCCATCCGCTACGCGAGCCCGGGGATCGTGGCGGCGCGCCGGGCCCAGGTAGGCAGGAGGGCGGCGCCGGGGGGCTTCGGGCGAGCCAGGCCGCTGCGGGGCGGAGCGAGAGGGCGCCGCGCTCTGTCTGCCGGGCCCGGGAAGCCCGCAGGCCTCTCCCGCCCGGCAGTCGGCGCCCTCGGCCTCCGGGGCTTCCGGCCGCCGCCCCACCGCTGCTCTCGGTCGCCCGCGGGGCTTCCCCAGAGGAGCCGGGAGCGCCGGGCGGCAGAGGAAGCGCGGCCCGGGAGCCCCGAGGGCGGCCTTGCGGGTCGCGGCGCGGAATGGAAGCCGGAGGGCCTGGCAGCCACGAGCCCTGGGCGGCTCCTCCGATCGGGCCCGTCTCCGTGCAGGGTTAAGGGTGCCGCTGCGCCTCCCCTCCAGCCCCCCCCCCCCCCGAAGGCAGAGCCGGCGGAGGAAAGGCGGCCCGAAGGCCTTCCCGTCCCCGCCTGTGGAGGAGCGGAAAGAGGCGGCCGCTCTGCGGAGCCGGGGGACGAGCGGCACTTTCGGGCCGAGGATCCGGGTCGGGTTTGTGCCGCCCCCGAAGAGCATCCCGGTCGGAACAAGCGCCAGGCTAGGCTGGCTGCACGTCTGCTGCTTGGCGGCCTTTGCGGGGACTTGGGGGTTTGTGCCCATCTTCGGCAGGACTTGCCTGGGGGACCCTCTGACTCTGCAGCCGGGCGGCCTGAGTGGAGAGAAGCCTCAGGATCAAGGAAGGGCAGCCCTTCTGTTCCCGAGTGCGGACTGCGGGTGGGGGATCCCCGAGAGCAGCTGTGGAGTGGAAAGCTGAGAAAGCCATGGGAACATTCTTAGGCAATCTGTCCCTTCCTTTGAAAGAAAGGGGACTGATCCTAAGGCTCCTTTGAGTTTTCTTCTGTTTCCATCAGTGGTCCTTGCAATGAGTATTTTTCTGATTGTAATGTAGCCCACCAGCAACTGAGCAGACTGTTCTTTCCAGGCTGGTGATCACAGATCCTAACTTCCGATCTTCCTAACTTCAAATAAAGAGCTTCCAGGCCTGCAGTAATAGGCACCGTGATTTCAGAATTCAGAAATTCTGTTTCAGAATTGAGTGAACTCCAGATAGCGGTGAAGAAAGCAAGATATTTCAATTCAGGGACTCTGGTGGGGGAGACAGATCTTGAACTATGGCCCTGGTTAGCAAAATTCTCTTGCTGATTCTGATCCTCAGTTTTCAATGCTGTGTTTCATGTGAAGGAACCTTGTTTTGGAGCTCTTGTACCCTGATCCCAACCTGAAATCCGCTTCTGCTGGAAAGGCAGTTGCAGGTGATTCTTACTAGCCTATTCTCTTTCTTTGCAGGTTCCTTCAGAGGCTTTCTGGAAGAAGGACAAGGGGCTGGGACCACAAGGTGACCACCGGGATGTCTGGCCTGCTTTGGTCTGATGTGTCTCAAAGGTAGCTGGCCCCTCCTCCGAGGATTCGCACGACCACTCTAGTGATCGTTCTCTAGGAATAGGTTTCCTTGATTGCTCTGCCTCAGTTATTGTGGAACCCCCCTCTTTTTCTCCCCAGCATGTCAGAAACCTGGTCACAGCAGCCGCCACCCCCCCAGCAGCCCCCGCATCACGGGGCCACGGCCACCCTTCCAGAGCACCCCATTCCGCCCAGTGCAGTGACCGAGAACCCTTTGGGCTGTGCCGTCTATGGTATCCTCCTGCAGCCGGAGCCCAGCGGGTTGCAGCACCCACCCATCTCTGCCAGCGGCGGTGGGGAGGCCTCTCCCAAATGTGGGGTTTGTGGGCACGACCTGTCTCACCTCTCCAACCCCCAGGAGCATCAATGCCTACAAGGTGGCCACGATCGTTCCTTCCAGTGCACTCAGTGCCTGAAGATTTTTCATCAGGCCACAGACCTCCTGGAGCACCAGTGCCTGCAGGTGGAACAGAAGCCCTTTGTCTGTGGCGTCTGCAAGATGGGCTTCTCCCTGCTCACCTCGCTGGCCCAACACCACAGTGTCCATAATGGCAACACGGCCGTCAAGTGCTCCATCTGTGAAAAGACCTACAAGGCAGCCGCAGCGGCAGTGGCAGCTCCCGAGGAACCTGCCCCACCTCAGCAGCCAGCGGCCCTGAACCGGCCCCCCGTGGAGAAGCCGTACAGCTGCTCCATCTGCCAGAAGCCCTTCAAGCACCTCTCGGAGCTGTCACGACATGAGCGGGTGCACACTGGGGAGAAGCCCTACAAATGCAGCCTGTGCGACAAGAGCTTCAGCCAGTCCTCGCACCTGGTGCACCACAAGCGTACCCACAGTGCTGAACGGCCCTACAAATGCACCGTGTGTGAGAAGGCCTTTAAGCACCGCTCCCACTTGGTGCGCCACATGTACGCCCACTCGGGCGAGGCCCACCTCTTCCGCTGCAATGTCTGCGAGTTGCACTTCAAAGAGTCCTCAGAGCTGCTGCAGCACCCCTGCACGCCCAGCGGTGAGCGGCCCTTCCGCTGTGCGGCTTGCCACAAGGCCTTCCGGCGGCCCTCGGACCTCCGGCAGCACGAGCGCACCCACAGCACGGAGCGTCCCTTTCAGTGCGACCTTTGCCAGATGAGCTTCAAGCAACAGTATGCGCTCATGCGTCACCGCCGCACTCACAAGGCTGTGGTCCCTGCCCCGTCTTCAGAGCAGGAAGCCGCCCCGCTGCCTTTCAAGTGCTCCCTGTGTGAGAAAGGCTTTGTGCAGCCAGCCCACCTGCTCTACCACCAACACGTCCACGGCATCGAGAACCTCTTCAAGTGCAACGCCTGCCAGAAAGGCTTCAGCCAGTCCTCTGAGTTGCTGCGCCACCGCTGTGTGCAGAGTGCCGAGCGGCCTTTCAAATGCACGGCCTGCAGCAAGGCCTACAAGCGTGCCTCCGCCTTGCAGAAGCACCAGCTGGCTTCCCACTGTGCCGAGAAGCCCCTCCGCTGCACCCTGTGTGAACGGCGCTTCTTCTCCTCCTCAGAGTTTGTGCAGCACCGTTGTGATCCTGCCCGCGAACGGCCCCTGAAGTGCCCGGACTGCCAGAAACGCTTCAAGTATGCCTCCGACCTGCAGCGCCACCGGCGTGTCCACACGGGAGAAAAGCCGTACAAGTGCCCCTCTTGCGAGAAGGCCTTCAAACAGAGGGAGCACCTGAACAAGCACCACGGGGTCCACACCCGAGAGCAGCACTACAAGTGCATGTGGTGTGGCGAGCGCTTCCTGGACCTGGGCTTGCTGCAGGAGCACAGCGCACAGCACACCTCCACAGAAGGCACTTACACGGTGGCTCCCTGCCTGCCCTGAGCAGCTCCTCTGCCAAGCACAGCTCCAGGGCCCTTCTGCAGCTGGTCCCTGCCTGCCAGAAGAGAGCCCTTCGATGGGCAAACCTGACAGAGTAAACTCAACCACAGGAGCGAAGGGGCCGTGCCATGCCAAGGCTGTGTCTAGCTTTGGAAAGACTGGGTCGTCAAGCCTGCCAAGCTCTGGCCTCTCCCTGCCGTGATTCCACTGTTTGCGAAGCGAAGGGCTGTCTCTGGAGTGAAGCCTCTGCTGTTTGTGAACGATGGAGCCGGACTTTGAGAGCGGCTGAGAAGAAGGGCTCGGGAGGCTGAAATGCCTCCTCTTACTCATTGCCATGGTTTCTCCATGCAGGTGCTTCAGCCGGCAGCCCTTAGGTGGTTGTTTTGGCTTCAGTAGTGTACAACCATCAGGACTGAATTTCCTCCACTCCAGCCATTGGAAATGCAGCAGGAAGGGCATGGAGAAAAACTCGATTTATCTATTTAAACGTATTATAAAGCTAGAGCAGACACCCCCCCCCTCCCGCCGCCTCCTTCTACCCCTTCCTTGTGTTATAAATAGATAGGCTTCTCTGTGTAACCTCTGAGAAATGTTCACATGCAAGACATGCAACTGAAGACCTTGGACAGAAAACATTAAAACTGCACTGATCTGTCCTGGAATTGTATCTTTTGGAACCCAAAAACCCAAGGGCAAAAAGGGTGCACTTGCTAGTCAGATAAACCAGATTTGAGATAGTTGAGCTTCTGCACATGCCACGCACCGGTGTGCGTGGAGCAGGTGTGTGTGTGTGTGTGCGCATATACATGTGTACAAGGCATGTAGAACCACTTACTGCATTAAATTAGAAGATCGCTGCAAACCGGCCGTGGGGTCAGTATAAAAAAAGCAAGTGATGCTATCTTTTTTTGGCGGTGGGGGAGAAGAGGGGGCTCTCTATCCCAGATCCCTTTGGGTGGATCATATTTGAAGGAGGAGCAGAATATAACCCGTTTGGGGTGGGGGAACTGAGCTGCTGACTTCTCCTTGTGGATCCTGGACCTTTTCATGGCAACCCAGCAGCGCAGAGGTAGCTTTTAGGGAATTTTCCTTTTGGGAAGTGCTTTTTTTAAAAGTCGTGATTAACTACCATGTAGCTCAGCTGGATGTCAGTTTTACAGTCTTCCAAAAGTGCTCACAGTGGAGTCTCCAATAATTTGAATTCATCAGTCTTGGAAAGGTGGGTCTTTCTTTGTGGGGGGGGGCGGGGGAGTTGGGGGGAAGGCTCCAGCCTCATTTGAAAGGCTTTGCCCAGAGCCCGCTAGGCAGGATATTGTGAGATGGAAGCAGGCCCCTCCCTTTCCAGAGAGCCAAGAAGACCTTCCCTTGGGCGGCTTTTCTTTCCGTCTTCTTCGTAGGTTTCCTTTCTGCAGGCTCCATTGTTTCTGTCCCTCCTCCCCCAAACTCTTCCTCTTCTGCCTATTTTCCACCTCTCCTGCTGAAGCCCATTTTGTCTGCTGCACCTCTCTTCTTGCTTGAGCTTTTTCTTGAGCTCAATTTTGAATCTTCTTGGGGACACCTGGATCCCCGTGTGAGAGTCAGGCCCAGGTCATCCAGGCTGATTTGGCCAAGGACAGTTCCTGGCCCCTCGTTCTTTGCTGCCTTTGCCCCCTGGACCGGAGAGGCTCATGTCTGATATAAAGCAGGGCTGATCTTTCAAGGGAAATGGCCGTCAGCTTGTGAGCCCTGCAGGCTGGAGGGTTAGTTTGGTCCCAGCAGATGGAATCCTCCTTTCTGGCAAGAGCATTCCATTTGGGGGAGGAAGCTGTATTTTCACTCCTAGCGTTCAGAAAGCAACAGGCAGTCTGGGTCTCAGTGAAGCAGCTGAAGTGGGAGCTGGAAATCCCAAGCAAAAAGGCCCATGGAGTTCTCTTCTTCGGAGATAGAGTTCCTGAGGAGACTTGCCTGCATGGACAGGCAAAATCAAGCATGGAGCCCAATCCAAGCCCAATCCACTGGGTTCCCTCTTGCAGGATGTCCTCTGGCACTTCAAGCAAGACTTCAGCGTTACGAGCCCCTGGTGATTCTGCTTAAATCCTTGCTTGGGACCTCTTAGTGTGCAGTGAAATACATATATATATATATGCACAGGAGTAGACCAGAATACATCAAGACTTGCATACCTATACCTACGAAAACACGTGTGTGTGTGTGTGCACACTGAGGTCTGAACCAAGGATTTAAGCAGAGGAACAACCAGGGGCTCCTAACGCTGAAGTGGTGTACAGCGAACCACAGAACATCCAATGAAAATTATCCCAAAATTACATGTTACAGAATGGAGTTTTGATGGGAAACAATCCACAGCCTTCCACTCAACAGAATTTAAGGCTGACCTCCGTCATGTGCCTAGCAAACGGGTTTTTGTGGTCAGCCAAATGCCCTTGGCTTGGCCTTCCATCTGGGGCACAGAGACAGGTTCTCCCCTGTTGTTGCCCTCCAGTGCAGAATCCCAGCACCATTTATGGAGGAGAAAGGGCGACATTCCTGCAGCTTCAGGGGAAGAGTTTGTACCCTGTCCTTTGCCAGGGGACTGTGACTGTGGCTGGGAGGGGCATTTTCCTTTTGAGAACACAGGAATCACCAAGAAAGAGATTTCTCAGTTCAACTCCTTACTATAAACATGGAGGTAACAAATCATCCCATAAAAATGAATTTTGCTTGCTTAGATTTATTTTCCATGGCTGCCCATCTCAAGTGAGTGAATGATGAACAAAATTTAAATCAATTAAAAGTAGTTTCAACCAAGAATATAAAAATTAAAACATGAGGTGTTAAACACTGCCGAATGACAGGCTCCTTTGTACAACTGGGTTCCATGTCCAGATACAAAACAAAAGTTCTTGGTGCTTTGCTTTTCTATTGTTAAAATATTCCTTGCTGGGTTCTAGACAGAATTTGGAAGGGAAATACATTTGTACTGTATCCAGAGCAGATTTCCCAATATATTCAATTTAAAAAAAATACTCTTTTGCCAAGAGCTCAGGACTCCCTCATTCAATTTATCTGTAGCAACATCCTTTAGGTCAGGTGTGAGAAACTGAATTTGCCCAAGATTGTATGCATAGGCTAGGCTGGGCTCCTGTGGACAAGTTCAGTGCAAATGTTAAGCACCAGAATGGGGAATAGGATGGGCAAAATGCCAGCACTTTTGAAAGCAGCATCTCAAGAACACCATACATTTAATAACACAGTTGTTGCAGAGCAAGGAGGCTTCTGTCAACAAGAAAGGTCTCTTTTTCTGGATTTTAATTCTATTGATCCCTTAAAGAGTTCAGGCAGCACATCTGTTTCTCCCCCCACCCTTTTTTCATTTTCACAGTTGGGGGGTAAGAATGTGTCTCACATGGGAGGGGGCTTGTCCCATACTGATGCCAAGACCAACATTTGGTTGCTTGCAGAAGGCACCTATGCCGTTAATGCAGACACAGAGGCATGTTGTTCCGGCAGTACCCGAAATGGTGCTTGTTCTAGGCCAGATAGAGGCAGTATGTCTATCAATACAATTCCTAGGTTGGATTATGCATAGCAGCCTCAGGTGGATATTTGTGCAATCAAGAAACAAACCAGGAATAGAATATCAAAAATCTGGTAGACCCCCGTTACCTTAGATGACACACTTAAAACAATTTGAAATACAAAGTCAGTGCCTGAAACGCTACTCTTCTGCAGGAAGCCATCTAACCATTAGTGGCTCTCCCCAGGATCTGCCTTGCCCCAGGGATGTGGGCACAACAATTGCCCCATTATTGAATGTCAGCTGCTGACTCCTAATGGGTTGTTGGAAGCCCAGTCAACCCAAGGACTCTTGAATGGTAATACTGCCGGGGTGGACAGTCGAGATTACACCAACTTTCCTACAACAATGGACGCATTCAAGGGTGGACCAATTTCTGCCAGAATTCTAACAAGACACATCGGAGAAATCGGGCAGGCTGTGTGGGGATACTGAGACAAGAGCCTCAAGTGCAGAGGGAGGTGGGGGCTGACTGGTGAGGCCAACAGCACCTTCATATCCAGGTTGTTGGTTAAAACTGTCACGTGGGGCTTTGAGAGCAGCTGGTATTGGCACAGCCGGGAGGAGCCAAAAGAGCTGCTGCTTTGGAGAAAACAGCTTTGTTTAGGGCACCTGCAGGACAGAGGAAATGCCCGGATGAGGCAAAGGGCTTCATACCATCCTTTGAGCCTTGCTGAAAGTTTTGGTTCAGGGGTGGAGTTGCTCTGCCCTGGCTTGTTCTGGTTCTCAAATGTAAGAGTGATGTTGCCCTCCAGATATGGCACTGCCAGCTCTACCAACATGGTCAGCAGCCACAGATACCAACTGCAAAAATACTCATGCTGGGAATTACTCTCCAGAGGCGGCTCATTGCAAAACAGACTAAACTGGGTTATGTGGAAACCGACATTCATTTGCACCTGCTGCTTGCCCTGGAATGTGGATACCTGACCATCTGGCAAGGACATGGATGCTTGGTGTCCTCCGCCTGCCTTTCCTTGCTCCCCTCCAGAGATGGGGTTCTCTCCTTCAGTTGGTACAAGCCATGCCAAGCAGGAGGGCTATCCAGGGGTGAAATCCAGCAGGTTCTGGAGAACTGGCAGTGGAAATTTTTAGCAGTTTGGAGAACTGGCAAATACCACCTCTGGCTGGCCCCAGAGTAGGGTGGGTATGGGGATTTTGCAGTATCCTTCCCCTGCAACACCCACCAAGCCAGGCCCACAGAACTGGTAGTAAAAAAAATGGGGATTTCACCACTGGGGCTATCCTTTTGATCAGCCAAGGCTTGGGTGGCACTGCCCTGAGCCTTGATATTTAGGGCCATTTCCTTTTGGGCTGGGGGAGAGCCTGGCTCCTCCCCACCCCGTGCTGTCCCTTCTCGGATCTTTTATGACTATGGGGTGGGGCACTAACAACTGAAGACTTCCCCCTTCTTCCCACAGGCCAAGAAAGGTAGCCAGGAGAGTGGTGAGTGGGGGAAAGAGTGTTGGTGCGAAGGAATGTATGTCTGACTCTGACCTGGGGACAGGAAGGAAAAAATTGGTCACTTGTGAGAAAGAAACTCAAACTAACCCTATCTTGGCTTAGCTTACTGTAAGATGGGGCAGGGAGAAACTTGGGCAGGCTTCCTAGGCAGATGTGCCTGGGACTCCCGCCACGTTTCTTGATCTTGCCCCCCTCCACTTCTGGGATGGGCAGAAGCCCTGATATGCTTCAGTCGGTCAGCGTCTCTTTCCATCAATTTCCGTTGGCTCCTGGGCTGGAAAGTAGCAGGTACCTTCAAAAGCAAAAAACTGGTGAATCTATTGGGAAAGTACCTGGAACAACCCGTTTTGCACCTATCTAGAAATGGATGGTTAGAACTGTAGTTTATCGGTCTTTAGTTGCAGATGGACTCAAGGTTCACCACTTCTGAGTACAGGCAGTTCTTGACTTACGACCCAATTGGGACCAGAATCTCTGTTGCTAAGTGAGGTGACTGTTAAATGAGTTGCACCCAATTTAACCTTTTTTGCTAGCATTGCTAAGTGAAACATTGCAGTTGTTAAGTGGATCATGAGGTTATTAAGTGAATTCCGCTTTTGACCTGGCTTGTCAAAAGCCAGTTGGGAGGGTCACAGATAGTCATCACATAACCCAGAATGCTACAGTCATCATAAATACATGCTAGTTGCCAAGTGTCTGGATTTTGATCACGTGGCCGTGGGGAGGCTGCAATGGTTGTAAGTGCAAGGACCAGTCATGAGCAACTATTTTCAGTGCCGTCATATCTTTGAACAGTCACTAAACGAATGCTTGTAAGATAAGGACCACCTGTAAACTGTTGAGGGTCTTGCTTGGATGCAGCCAATGGCCTCACCATTCTCACTGGGTCTGCATCTGCTGAGCAGGTTCCCATTCTTGGGTCACTCTGGAGAGCCGTCTTTGGGCCTTGGATGCGCAAACACACACACAGCTGGTTTGGCTTTGGGGCAGAAAAGCCAAACCAGCTGAGCTCCAGATGAGAACAAGGACTTCTCGGTCCCCAATTTTCCATGAGGTGAAAGAAAGATGCCGGCCTTTATAGGTTGGTCAGATCCTAGCTTGTTTCAGGAGGTGCTTTGATTCTGGGGATGCTTCTGGGGGGGCAGGGGAGCCTGGAGAAACTACCCGGAGGCCTTTCCTCTTTGTCTGCCTCCTTGAAACTTAAAGCACAAGGCCGAAAACATGATTTGCCTGCCTGGGAGATGCCTTCCTCGGCCACGTCTCCTCTTGAGGCAGCTAGTAGCTTTTATTGTTTCTGGATGTTCAAAAGCTGGGCAAAGGCTCATCCCAGGCCTCAGGCCTCCTCATGGACCGGCTCCTTAGCGCCAGGGCTCCAGATAGTGAGAGCGGCTGAAAGGAAGAAGGACACATGTTTGCTCCACGTCTGCTAGGGCTCCTTGAGGATCTTCCCCATGGATCCCTCTCCAGGCTGGAGACGGCATTGGTTACTCTGGGATCACTGCAGAAGAGATTTGCCCGAGTCCGAGAGAGGAATGACTGGGGAGCAGGAGCTTCTCCATGTGGGAACCATCGATTCTGAGATTCTCCCCGGCAGCCAGCCGCCTGGGAATGGCCTGGAAGATGAGATTTCTCCACAGCAGCCTAGCCTGCAACCCTGACATTTCTTGGACCCTCTTGCCGTCAGACGTTGTGGGTGCTCCATCACTGGAGGTTTTAAGAAGAGACTGGACAGTCACTTGTCTGAAATGGAATAGGGTCTCCTGCTTGAGCAGGGGGTTGGATTAGAAGACCTCCAAGGTCTCTTCCAGCCTGCTGGACCTTCTACTCTAGCATCTTCAAAAGAGCCGTTTGCAAAATTGCTACCTCATCCCACATAGTGTGATCCTATCTGGTTTCACATTGCAAATAGTTTTGCCCTCAGCTAACAAAATTCTTGCATCTCTCCAGCCACCTCCCTCCTCTAAGAGCCAATTCCACCTGGGGCTGCGAAGAGAGCAGAGGCCTCACCCCCCCATGCTACTTTTGGTTCCCCTGAAGAGTCAGGTACCTGTGGGCAGTTCCAAAGCTCCTGTAGGTGTTCCTGTAGCCAAAGAACAGAACATCACGTGAGTTGCTGGGAAGTCACAAGGGGGGGCAGGGTGATGAGCCCCAGGCAAGGGGCAGTGCAGGGGCGATACCTACACTGTGTTGTAAGGAAGAGGCTTTGGTCCGTATCGATCCAGGCTGGGATTCTGATTGAGGCAATACTGGCATGAAAAAAACGGAAGAAGATGCCTTATGTTAAAACTAAGGACGTCCATGCTTCTCCACCCTCCCCCTTTCTGTGAAGCCCCCACGTCTTCCTGCTGTCAGGCAGGGGCCCAGGCCCCCCTTGCACTTGCTCTTCATCTGCTGCAAGGGGGGGGCAGTTGTAGGGCTCTCCTGTGTGTGGGGGTCTTGCAGGGCAGCTGAGCAGGCGAGTTTGGCCATCAGCCTCAGGTTAGGACTTGGGCCACTCCCTTGTCAAACAACAGGGAGCCTTTTCAGCTGTGAGATCCTGGGGTTTCTCTGAGATTCTGGACACGCTGGAGCACCTGGACGTTGCAACAGACTCAGAAGGAATTTAACCATCATTGACGTGGTTTTGATTTCGCTTAGGACATGGTGCAAATTGTGCTGAGAACCAAGGACCCAGCTGTTCTTGGGCAGGTGTGTGTCTGTGTTTTCATTAAAAAATAACAACCCTTTTGTTTGCCTCCAAAGTCTGCCAAGTTGTGGTCTTGGCAATTCTTTGGCTAAAAAAGCTCTTTCCTGGCCAACAAAACAAACTGAGACTAGAGGAAATAATTGCACTGCTATCACCACCGTTCTTAAGGAGTTGAGGATCCAATAGTTGGATTGAAAACCAGAACTCCTTTTTCCAGAGTTCCCCCAAACCACCTTGTGATAACGCCTTAATTGCAATCAAGTTGGATTCTCCTGGCAGAGGTGCCCTCTGCTCTTTAAAAAGGGTCTTTTGAGCACCTCCCCCCAACAAGACTGCCTTCTTGCTTACCCTCCAGGTTTGAGTGACGTCTGGTTTTAAGTATCTGACGGCATAACAGCTGAAGCCAAGAACTGAGAAAGATGAAAAGAGGACAGGAGAGGAGTGGAAAAAAGAAAGGAAAGGAAAAAGACTAATATAAGGAGAATATTGTAGGTCAGGGTTGAAATGAGGAGTCCCTGCTACTCTCTGAGCTTGGTCGTTTTCTTGCAGACATTTCAAACTAACATCTGACTCAGGCAAGTAGCCGGAAAGGCCCCACTTGGTGGGGGAACCTGGGCTCAGCCTCTCTCTGCCAGGTGCCTGGCTTGGACAGCTGCTAGGGGCCCCTCCGCACCCAGCCACCCTTGCCCTGCCGCTCCTGAAGGAGAAGAGTTGGAGAGAAGCAGTGGGGGGGGGGCAAAGGGCCCCTTTGAGGCCGGTTCTTCCATCTGCCCCCAAAGGCGGCGTCCCCCCTTGAGCCCCCAGAGGGGCGGGGGCGAGCCTGCCCGGGAAAGAGCGTCGGACGGCCCTTGGCGCCCCGGAGCCCAGCGCGGACTGACCGCGGCGGAAGGTCCCGGGAAGCTCAGCCGAGCCTACCTTTGCCGCGGGGGCTGGGCAGCGCCAACTCGCCGGCGGCGGAGACGAAGCGGGACCAGTCCTGCATGGCGCGCGTGTAGCTGGGCCACTCCTCCTGGTTGGTGCTGGGCGGCAGCGGCGCCAGCTTCCCCGCGCGGTAACGGCCGGCCAGCGACTGGCGCAGCTCCGACATGCCCTGGCGAGAGGGGGGAAGCGGGGCGGCTGCAGCGGCGCTCGCGGGGGCCCCCTCCGTCCCTCCGCCGGCGCGGGGCTCCCCCCGGCAGGTGGCGGCCTCGGGCTGGTCGGCTGCCCTGGGAAAAGCGCGCAGGGCGCAACCCGCTCCGGCTGCCGCCGGGAGGGCCGAAGCGATCCCGAGCGGCCGGCCAGGCGGAGGGATGAAAACCGAAGCGCCAGGCGGGGAGCGGCGTTCCCCAGAACTCCTCGCGGGGGCGTCGGATCCCCCGGGCCCGTCGGTCGCTCGACTGAACTGCCGGCCGGGACCCCCGACCCGCCGGGCAGTGACTCACCAGGGAAGGGACGGGCCTGCTGGGCACTCCGGCCACGGTGAAGGTCGCCCTTTGGAAATCCCCTGCAGAACACACGGAGCAGAGACGTGGCGGGTTCGGGCGCTGGGAAGCACTACAGACCACCGGCTGCGTCCCAGGAGGGGCCCTTTTCGGCCTGGCAGATTTAGAGAAGAAATCCCCCCCCAAAAAAAACCACAGAGGAGGGGGACACAAACTAAACTTTTAAGATTTGCCCCTCCCCCCTTAGAAGCAGGTCACATCAGAACGTTTGGGGAGCCGTCCAGTTGATGTGCTGGAGCAAGAGCCCAAGTTCTGCCTGGGCTCTTGGAATGCCCGGCCCCGTTGCTAGGGTTCCGGTTGCATTGCACAACGAGGAGGAACTAAGGGGGCTGCATTCCTGCCCTGGCTCTGCTCCCAGACAGTTCAGCCGGGCTGCTACCTTTGGAGCAGGTGGTGCTGGTCCTGGAGTGCTGGTCAGTGAGCCTGTTGGCCACGGTGTCCATGTCCATGCGCCTCAGCGTTGGCAGGCAGGGGTGGTAGAGGTGCTCTTTCACTCCAGCTAACATGGTCTTCTTGGGCTCCAGTGGAATGAGAACTGCGGGTGCTGCATAGATGGGGCTGGCATCTGGGGGCCAGGGGATCAAGTCCAGAGTTTGGGCCATTGCTGCAAAAGAGCCAGCCAAAAGAGCTCTTTTGGCCAGCCCAAAAAAGAGGAGAGAAGAGTTACGTTTCCGATGTCCGTCAGGCCATTCCTTCTCCACTTGACTGCCACATCGCTTAGGAAGACCAAGGAACATTATCCTTGCCGAAGCAGCCCCATTCTCTGGAACCTCAGCCAGGCCCAGTGACCCACTCCACTTCCCCAGCTTCCCTGACAGAGCTGGGAATGTTGTTCCTCCAGGGAAGGCAGGATGCTGTCCCCGTAGCAGCTCTCATCAGCCTGGCAGGGCGCCAGTCCTCACTCCCTGCAACTTCAGTGATTGGCAGGCTGTGGAAGACTGTTTCCTGCTGTGAACACACTGAGCTCTAGCTGGCAATTCTCAGTTGGCTGCTCTGACCTCTCCCTCCTTATATCAGTGTAATAGCGCTGGGAGAAAGAGGAGGAGGAGGAGGAGCAGCTACTGCTGCACTGGGGAAAAGGTTACAAGGAGTAGTAATTTGTTTTTTTGCACCCTGGGGAGGTTTTGTGCAGGTATATCAAGTGGTAATCAAGGTTGCCTGCACCATTTAGCTGGTCCATGACCTGGAATAGTTGGTGTGGGTTGGGAATATGCAGTAGACACTACTCTGCTTTTAGTCACTGCATCCGGTCCTAATCAGTTTAAGCTGATGTCAGTTCTAATATCCATCACCAAATTGATATTGAAGTTGCGTGGGAAGATCCACATTCTCCCAACGTCACAGAAGAGTTCTAAAGGACCTTCTGCCTGTGAAGATAGGCAGATGGCTGAGGACAGAATGCCCTCTGCTCCTGTAGCACGTAACACAGGGCCAGGACCATCATGTGACTCGGGAGACCAGGGGTTCACTGCAGCTCCAGCCACCAAGACTTAATAGTAATAGCATTACTGTTACTCCGGCCACCAAGACATGCTGGAACTCCCATGGCTGTTGGCTTCGTTAGCTGAGAATCACTCTCATGCCTGGGGAGTATCAGGTGAAAAAGCTACTAGTGCTCAAGGTGCCTTCAGAGATAATGCTAAGCCATGATTTAAGATAGCCACATAAACCAAGACAAGAGCCTCAGCTTCTCTTTCCCCTCCCTTCTGCTGTGCACCAGAGATCATAAATAAGCCATAAGTATGGTTTGTTTCTGACTGGCTTGAGCTGATCCTAATTTAAGGGTTACAGCCGATCAAAACTTTCAAAGTTCTCTAGCTGGGAACAGGAGAATTGTGTACCAAATGAGACACAGAGGGACACATTTGCCCATCATACTTAACTATGGTTTGGCCTGGAGAAGATAACATTAAGACTATTAATAGTCTTCCACTAAGAAAATTTCCTTTCTCTATAACAACCTCCAAATTTGAACTCTTTATTTCTTGAGATTCTACATTTTCTGCTCTGAGATATACAACACAGTAGTGGCTTTATGACCAGTTCAGATATAACAGAAACCCAAATGAAAGTGCTCTAATAGGTCTTCTACTTCAGAATTCATCTAGGCAAGGCAAGAACTCAGGACTCCATTCGAGCCTGCTTACAAAACAAGGAGAGAATGTCCCAGGTAGCCCCATCCATTATCAAACAGCTCATGGCCCAATTCTTCTTCTTCATCGTCATCATCATCAACTGAGGCAACTATTCACTCTAGAAAGGACACACTTGCTATTCCATCTATAGGTTGTTGTAGAGAAAGGAAATTTCTCTGGGATAAGACAGAGTGGAGCTTCATTGGAAAACCTGGCCTCCTCCAGCAAGGCTGTCACAGTGCAAGTTTCCTGATCATTCCTGGTGCATCTGCATAACCAGCAAATATGTAGAAAACTCTTAAAAATATCACTGGTTATGGCAAACCTCCTTCCCAGGCTGAAGGAAATCAACAACTGGCAGATGACCTGAATGTGTTTTACTGCAAGTTTGAAAGGAAACTACAGCCAATTACTACCAACCTGCCTTCCATTGAGGACCTGTATATGGCACGAGTCAAAAAGAGGGCTGTGAAAATATTTACAGACCCCTCGCATCCTGGACATAAATTGTTTCAACTCCTACCCTCAAAATGACAGTTATAGAGCACTGCACACCAAAACAACTAGACACAAGAACAGTTTTTTCCCGAACGCCATCATTCTGCTAAACAAATAATTCCCTCAACACTATCAAACTATTCACCAAGTCTGCATTACTATTACTATTAGTCTTCTCATCATTCCTATCATCCATCTCCTCCCACTTAGGACTGTATGACTGTAACTTTGTTGCTTGTATCCTTACGATTTATATTGATATTGTTTCCTAGTATGATTTGATTGCTTATTTGTACCTTACGACTATCATTAAGTGTTGTACCTTATGATTCTTTTTTAAAAATAATCTTTATTAAATATTTACAATAAAATTAACACACAATAATGGTTGAAAAGCAATATAGGAAGCGAAACATAGAAACACCTAAACACAGGACTAAAACCAAACAACAAGCAAGACTAACCAAGAGTTAAGCTCACTCTCCAATTAATATTAACTAATACCATCCTAGCCAAACACTTCAATGCAATCAAGTTCTTTTTACTAACTTACAAAACAATTGGTCTGTTTTATCAAAATTATAAAGAGTTATAAAGCCTAGTAAATATCTAGTTAATCTAATTAGACGATCTTATCACCCTTCTCCTAAATTTAACCTTTTGAGCCAAACCAAACATCTGTTCCAACTTCTGTTATATACTGAATCTTTCTTGTCTTTTAAGATATACGTTAGCCTGTCCATCTTAGCACATTGGAGAATCTTGTTTATTATCAGATGGTCAGGGGGCGTGTCTGCATCTTTCCACAGTTGAGCAAATGCCATTCTCGTACCTTATGATTCTTGACGAACGTATCTTGTCTTTTTATGTACACTGAGAGCATGTGCACAAAAGACAAATTCCTTGTGTGTCCAATCACACTTGGCCAATAAAGAATTCTATTCTATTCTATTCTATTCTATTCTATTCTATTCTATTCTATTCTATTCTATTCTATTCTATTCTATTCCATTCCATTCCATTCCATTCCATTCCATTCCATTCCATTCCATTCTATTCTATTCTATTCTATTCTATTCTATTCTATTCTATTCTATTCTATTCTACTCATGTTCACCCTGGGCTGGCAACAACTAGTTAGAATGAAGCTGCAGAGCATCCCACAAAGTGTCACCTAGTGGTAGGTTGCTACCGGTTTGCCCTGGTTCAGGTGAACAGGTAGTGGCAGCGGCAGGAGGATCCGCCCGGACGTCATCAAATACAGTCTAGGGCACGCACGAGTGAACCAGTAGCAAAGGTAAGTGAAACCCACCCCTGGTGTCACCCACCAGATGTTGCCACTGGGTACCCTGAAGGATGAGAGAGCCATCTTCCCTCAACTGAGCCTCGCCCCAGCGGCTGGCTTGACTCTCTGGGATTCACTGTCCCCAGATATCTGGAGGAAGCTAGTCAGGGAAGGTGATAGAGCCATTTAGATTCTATGGAGAAGGAATTAAGTTTTCAGAGCCAGTTTGGTGCAGGGGTCAAGGCATCAGACTAGAAACCAGCAGGCCAGGAGTTTTACTCCTGCCTTGGGCACAAAGCTAACTGGGTGGCCTTGGGCCAGTCACTTTCTCTCAGCCCCAAGAAGGAGGCCCTTCCAAAAAACCTTGCCAGGGAAACTACAGGGACTTGCTGAAGTAGTCTCCAAAAGTCAATACTGATTCAAGGCACAGGCATCAAAAACAGTTTACAAATTATTCAAAGTTATGCCTCTGTCTCTATCTGTCTGTCTCTCTCCCTCTCTCTCTCTCATTAACAACATGTACAACAGAATAAAATAGTAATGGAAGGGCAATTAAAAACCAATAAAGCTAGCCCTATAGAAACACCAGACTTGGTCATCCCTGAGAAAAACTCTCCACTCTGGAGGTGCTCAATTGGTAGGGCAGCTTTGGGGCTCTTCAACACCTTTGCCCACAGAGGTTTTTGAAGCATCTCCATCTGGCTGAGCATCTGGGGGATCATTTATGACCCCCCCCCCAAGCTTTGACTTGCAACATTTGAGCATTTCATACAATCGCTGTGTTGGCCTGACAAAAGGGGATATTATGAAATATAAAGTATTAACTGCATTTCATTACTTGATTCATATCAGATTTGGGGTTTGTCCTGGCTCTGCTTTTTTTTTTTCTTTTTCAGTCATGGCCATGACACTCAAAGGCTGAAAATAATAATTTGCAAATATATGCTGATTAGAATCATAAGGCTGCTAGGGATGTGAAAATCTTCTGGTCCTACCCTCCACTCAAGGCAGGAGCCTTCTACTATCTCGGTCAAATGATTGTCCAGTCTATTTTTGAAAACCTCCAGTGATGGAGCACCCACAACTCTGGGGGGCAAGCAATGCCATTGATTAATTGTTCTCAGTGTCAGAAAATTTCAACTAACTTCTAGATTGGAAGAAACTCCCACCCATTACTTCCTGTCCAGCTTTTTGGTGCTTTGGAGATTAAGTCAATCTCTGTGACTACCCCTCAAGTATTAGAAGACAGTTTTCATGTCTCCGCTAATCCTCTTTGATAGGCTAGACATGCCTCACCATACAGAAACCTTATCATTTTAGTTGCTCTTTGCACACATTCCAGGGTCTCTCGACATCACAATAACCATCAAAAGCATCAGTACTTGGCCCATTCCTGTGATACAATACATTGCAGCAATTATTAACTGGGCAGTTTGAACCAAAAAACAAGAAAACTGATCAACTATTCATTATGCATTACATCCCTTTAGTGATATTGATGGATGCCCTGCAGAAATGGAGGCAGAGGTTTACTACAAGTCAAATAAACTGTCAAAGATGAAAGGCAGGCATTGGCGGATTCCATAAAAGATAGCCAAGGATAACAGGGATCCAAGTTTAAAATTGGAACTTGCGGAATGTGCAAGAAATACCTGAACGTTGAAATAATGTAATAAAAACATGAACAGAATGGTGGCAAGGAAAATAATTACACAACATGGTCAATTTCTACAAACAATGGAGGAGAAGGTGGAAGCAACCTGGCAATGATTTACAACTGGAACATTAAAAAAGGAATCTGAAAACTTGATTTTGGCTGCTCAAGAGTAAGCTATTTGAACTAATGCAATCAAAGCCAGAATTGAAAAATTGTTGCTTCAAAGTACAAACTGTGCAGAGGCAGAAGAAACAGTAGCTCACATACTTATCTCATGCAATAAATTGCACAGACTGATTATAATCAACAACATAACCCATATTGCCAAAATGATTCACTGGAACATCTGTTAAAAATTACCATGTGCCATAGTAAGAAAATCGAATTGAAAAAGTGGTCAAAAATGAGCAGGTTAGAATATTGTGGGATTTCTGGATACAGACTGTTAAAAGATCTGAAAATTTAAATTGAAAGTTTCTGGGATAATGTGGAAATTGGGATCGTAGAAAACACCCAGGAGCATAGAAGAGTCCAAAGGCAGATGCAAGAATAAATGTGATAAATGTATTTATTCATATAACAAAACATATTAACTATATACAAAGGCTGTCTTAATATCCATTAGGGTAGGGGGCACACAGCGTGTGTGACTACCCCTATCAAAGATCATGTCTCATGGAGAACAAACGTAAAAAGAGAGCAAGGTGGAAAGGTTAGAGGGGGTTTTATACTCAGTGTAAGCCCCTCCTCTCCACATAGGGGTGGGGGCACTTCCTGCCTCCACTAGTGTCTGTATGATATATGTGCCAATGGCTTGCAAATACTTGACAGTTCCCCTCCTTGCGAGCCAATGGCATGCAAACATACAAATGCAATGCACAACAGATTTTACCCTGTGAGACATAACTTTTTACACAGATCTTTGTGCCTATCTGCTGGTAGAGGTTTTGTGAAAATATCAGCTGTTTGATATTTGGTCTGACAATGTGATAAAGATATAAACCCCATCTCTACTAGTTGCCTAACATTTTGATAGCGGATATCGATATGTCTGGACCTTTTTCCCACCGCATAGGCTTTGGCAATGCCTATGGCCCCGGTGTTGTCTTCTATAATTTGGATGGGCAAAGTCGGTGGTGTCCAGATGCTAGAAATTAAGGCATCAAACCATATCAGATCGTTCCCTGCCTCTGATAAGCATGCATATTCGGCCTCAGCGGTGGAGCACGAAACAAATTTCTGTTGCCCCACATGCCAATGGATGGGTGCCTCATTTAATAGTACCAAGAAGCCCGAAGTACTCCTACGTGTCTTGGTATCTCCGGCCCAGTCCGCATCTGCGAAGCATTTTAATTGGGCCTTGTCTCTATTCTCAGGTTCCAAGCGAAGCACGTAATCTGCTGTGGTCTTGAGATACCTTAATAGCTTTTTAATGGCTAACCAGTGGAACTGGGTAGGATGTTCCACTTGTCTAGATAGCAGGTTTACGGCCAGGGCAATATCTGGACGGCTCCAGTTACTTATATATAGTAATGAGCCAATCACTGACCTAAATAGAGTATTATTTTGGAACTCTGGGCTATCCTTGTGTGCCAATCCATAATAGTCGGTCTGCATTGGGATAGCCGTTGGCTTGCTATCTTCCATTTTACATTTCACCAAGAGTTCCTCTATCTTTTCCTTTTGTGAGAGAGCAAAACCTTTTGGTGTAGTGATGATTTGTATGCCTAGGTACTTGTCCACATATCCTAAAGACTTTAGAGTGAACTTTTTTTTGTAGGGTCCTGGCAAATATAATACTTCCCCCCTTGTCAGGCCCTATATATAAAAGATCATCGACATACACTAGGACTTTCTCCAGCCCCCCTTTGGTATCCCTTGTGAAGGTACATTTATCAGCTGGAGATGGATGGAAACCCAGTGATTTGAGAGTTTTAGTCAGGCATTTGTACCACAGTCTGCCTGATTGTTTGAGGCCGTACAAACTTTTCTTCAGAAGCCAGGTGTGGCCTTCCTGCCGTTGAAATCCGGGGGCACCTCTGACGTAAATTTCTTGTTTTAGATGTGCGTGTAAGTAAGCAGTTTGCACATCAAATTGAAAAATGTGTTCCCCATGTGCTGCTGCGGTGATCAAAGCAGCCCTCACACTTTCCGCTCTCACGGTGGGGGAGTATGTTTCATCAAAGTCCTGCAAGTAGCGCTGTGCGTAGCCTTGTGCTACCAGCCGGGCCTTATAGAGGAGTTTGTTGTTGGGCATTGGCTTGACCTTGTAGACCCAACGGGTGCCAATTGCTTTCCTCTTTTTTGGGGACTTCCATGGGGATGAAGACTTTCAATTTTTTGAGACTGTCCATTTCCCGCTCCATTGCCACCCTCCACCTGCGCTGTTCTTCCTCGGGAAGCTGAAGGACATCTGAGTACGTTTTAGGGGCCATGGTAACGCTGTTGACCGAGGCAACACAGCCAATGTCCAACCTTTTGGGTGGCACCCCTTTATTGGAGCGTTTTGACCGTCTGGGAAATTGCCACTCACCATCATCATTGTCATCCGGAGCATCGGTGTCAGAATTGGAGCTGCCGGAAGTATCTTTCCAATCAAAATGGGGCGGGCCTCTGTCCCAGGCGCTGCGAAGATATGGTCGTTTAGGTGAGGCAGGAGGTGTGAAGTCACCCAGGGATTCCTTGTCTGAATCGTCAGAGTCAGGTAGGGATTCATCACCATCTGGATCTTCGCTGGTCAGTTGCTTGGAGTTTGTTGGTTCATCCTCTTCAGGTGGTGCTGCTTGTTCAGTGTCGCTTCTAATAGGGGAATAACCGGGTTCATTGGAATGAATTTTTGACCAATTTGACCCCTCCTCAAAGGAAGCTGATCTAGAGACAATGACAAGGTTATTTTTGTCTACAAACCTAGAGGCCTTGCTGCCGGTTGCATAACCTATAAATCTGAGCCTCCTTGATGCTTTGCCCCCCTTTCTTCTGAGGTGCTTGGGAATATGGACCCAGGCATAGGAACCAAAAATTCTCAAGTGTGAGAGACTAGGTTTCCTTCCATGGACCAGGAAGTATGGGGTTTGGTTAATGGCACTACTCCACGTCCTGTTGACTAGATAATTAGCCATTTTGACCGCTTCTGCCCAAAAAACTTGGCTCATGTCAGCATCTGCAAGTAGGCAGTTCATGACATTCTGCAGCACTCCATTTCTCCTTTCTGAAATACCATTCTCGGACGGAGTTCGAGGGGATGATTTAAAATGGAGGATACCTCTCTCCTTCATCCACTTTTCAAAAATCTTGGATGTAAACTCAGTCCCCCTATCACTCTGCACCTGAGCGATGCACACCTTGTGTTGCGTTTGGATCTGGTTGTAAAGATATTTGAAGTTGGTAAAGACTTCAGTTTTGTCCTTTAAAATAAATACATGGCCATAACGAGAGTAATCATCTACTACTGTTAAAAAATAACGCCCCCTACCAAGGGAGGGTCTAAAAGGACCAACCAAATCCATGTGTACCAGCTGATAAGGGTACCTTGCACGACGGGAAGAGACCTTAGGTATAGCAGCAGTTTTGGATTTTGCTGCCTTACAGATGGCACATTCCAAATAGGTATTACAATTCTTTATCTTAAGCCCATCAGAAAAATCTTGCATTTTCTTAATAACCGGGAAGCTGGCATGGCCGAGCCTGCGGTGTAATATATGAGCACAATCCAAATGTAAAGGTTTACCCATGCATACTTTGTCAACCTTATGTATCTTACCATTACAAGCTTTGGTCTGTTCAGTAATGAGAGTAGGCACTGGATTAATGGTCACCTTAGAGTTCCTCAGGATTGGCTGAGGAGTTGTGACCTTAATGGGCTCAGCCTTAATGGCTTTGGATGTCCTAGGAGCTGGTTTAAAAGCTTCATTGGTTTTAGGTCCAGGGTCCTTGAGTTTGGACAACCTGGGGGCTGGCACAGAAGCTTTCTGCTCTATCTGGGCGTTAGCTCCCTGAGCCCTCTTGTTAGATTTCTTGTGCCTTTTGACCTGTGCTTTTGGGGAAAAATAAGGCAAATTGTTGATTTTTACAATATCGCCAACAACACTCCCATTTTCGGAAACATAACCTCCACCCTTCTCAAAAACCAGTTTTACATTTTTATCCTCAGTCAATTTTAAGATGCTTAAAAGGTTGTTCTTGATTGAGGGAACATACAGTGCCCCTGTGACATCTCCTATACCAGGCACATTGATCACGCCTTCCCCAGTTACCTCTGCCTTGTCCCCAGTGGCAACTTTTACTGAGGATTTGAGTGGGTGTAAAACCTTAAATCGTTGCTTCGTGTTGGCTATATGCGTTGATGCACCTGAATCAAGAAGCCACAGCCCCTCAGCATCCTTTACCTGGGAGGTGTGATTGTCACTAGTGACACTACAGTATTGGTATCCTTTATGACCACCTCCCCCTCTTCCACGGCCTCTTTTATTTTTATTGTGCTTAAGTCCAGCCGTGTTGGCCCTAGAGCGAGGGCACTCCCTTTTAAAGTGACCTTGTATGCCACAGTCAAAGCAGGTGGGAAGGGTATTAATCCTTTCACTTGTGTCCTGGCGCCTCCTCTGAGGCCTAGGCCTGTGATATGCCTCCTTCATTTCTTGTTGTTCCTCATCTCTGCGCCTTAAATCTTCCTCAATAAAGCGGCCAGAAAAGTATTCTATATTTCTTTGTTCCCTAGAAACCCCTTCTAGAGAAATAATAAAGGGACTCCAGGATTTGTCTAGGGAGTTCAACATCACACTAATTAAAGTGGATTCAGAAACAGGCTCCCCCCTCTGTATAAGCTCATCCCTCATGGCTTTAAGCGTTGCCAAATGTTCCCCCATTTTGACACCAGGTCTGAGTTTGTAGTTGTGGAACATTCTTGACAATCTGCTGGTTGCAGCCATATTGTCACTATGGAACAAATTATATAGGGCAGTCCAAACTTCCTGAGCTGTGAGGCCATCTGAAAGACTGGCATACAGAGCTGTGTCTATAGAACTTAACAGGGTTGTGTAAGCTCTTTTATGCAGGAACTCAATTTCAGGGCTCCAAGGTAAAGGGGGTGGTCTTTTGATCATGTCCAGAGTATTTTCTCTTAAGAGAATTATCTGAATCTCTTTACACCATTTTTTAAAATTCTGACCACTTAAATGTAATTTTTCAAAATTATTTGGCAAAGTTACAAAATTATTGCCATTAAACTGCATGGGGAGTTGTTCAAATGGCTGAAAAGATCCTGATGTGAATGGCATTGGGATCCCTAAGCCTGGGATCGATTGCTTAGGTCTGGCTCCTTTTTGTAGTCCTTCTGTAGTTTGAAGCAACTGGGCACGTGCAGGAAATGGAGCATGCTCCAAAGCCTTTTCTTGTTGGAGCTCCGATCTCCCTCTCTGAGCTCTGAAGTCAGGTCTGGCTGGAGCCTCAGAATAGGCCGGGACATCAGCGATGTGGTGGGGAAGCCTTGGAGGAGTGGGAAGAAGGCCTGGAGATCTTTCTGGAGACTGGAGGCCCATCAGATGAGGTCCATGGGCTGGGTAGGCCTGGAAATGTCTCTGGATCTCCTCTTCTCCATCAGAGGAGCAGGATTGCAGCTCCGGGTCATCCCAGCAGGGCCGGAAAGGTGCGGAGGCCTCAGCCTGGGCCTCCCTGGAGCATTCAGTGAATGGTGAGCGCCTCTGCAGTGGGGGGTGGGAGGCTGCAGGTCCATCTGGGTTCCTCCGGGGGTGGGAGGTTGGATTTGGGGCCCTCCTTGAGTGGGCAGCTGGGTCTGGGGCCTCGGAGGGGCCAGTGGGTGGTTGCTCCATTAGTTGCAGGGCAGCGACCAGGGCCTCTATGGCCTCTTTGATGTTTGCCATGGCAGGCGGGGCCTGGCAAGGGCCTTGTGGGCTCGGAGTGGTCCTCTGGGCCGCTGGAAGGCTGAACTGACTGGCTGGCGTTGTAGGCCTGGGCTGTGGAGCTGGGGAGGGCCTGGCTCGTGGTTCTGGCAAAGTGCCCAGGGGAGCAGCCATCTTGGAGGAAGTTGCCTCCGGAAGTGGCCTGGCGGCCATTTTGTTTGGCGGGAAACTGGGTGGGGGGGCAGTCTCTCTGGCGGCAGGCGCCATCTTGGAGAGATCAGGCAGGGGAGTCCTTACCGGGATGGCAGGCATCTCTGGTGCTGCCTCCTCAGGCCTCTTTCTGGCTGCTGCCCTTGTCCTCAGGAGGGAGGCGAGCGCTGCTCTGCACTCCTCTTCTGACATCTCAGCCACTTGCCTGTCCAGGCTTTCAGCTGGTCCTTCTGCCCCCTCTTCGTCAGTGCTGAAGAAGCCTTCTCCAGCATCGCTTGGCTCGGCCCCTGGGATCTCTTGCTGCATCTGGGTGGCCTCTGGCTGCCAGGGTGTAGCAGGATGGAAACCCCCTTCAATGTTTTCCATCGTTGATTCAGTCTGGGGCTGCTGTGTTGAAGTTCTCCTCCGTTGAAGGCCTCTGGTCACAACAGGGGAGCTTCTCTCACAGGTTATTTTGGAGGGCATCTCGCCTTTTCAACAGCTCCTGGAGTGGAGTTCTGCTACCATTCCCTCTGCTACCATTCTGTGGAAATTGGGATCGTAGAAAACACCCAGGAGCATAGAAGAGTCCAAAGGCAGATGCAAGAATAAATGTGATAAATGTATTTATTCATATAACAAAACATATTAACTATATACAAAGGCTGTCTTAATATCCATTAGGGTAGGGGGCACACAGCGTGTGTGACTACCCCTATCAAAGATCATGTCTCATGGAGAACAAACGTAAAAAGAGAGCAAGGTGGAAAGGTTAGAGGGGGTTTTATACTCAGTGTAAGCCCCTCCTCTCCACATAGGGGTGGGGGCACTTCCTGCCTCCACTAGTGTCTGTATGATATATGTGCCAATGGCTTGCAAATACTTGACAGATAAACTAGCTGTGGTGGTCCCAGTGGTTATCGGCACATAAGGTGCCATACCAGAAAATCATAGACGGCACCTGGACAGTATGCACCTTGACAAAATATGCAACTGACAGGTGAAAGGCCATACTGCTTGGATCCATACATATACTATGCTGATACATTATGACATCCTAGGGTTCTTGGTAATAACCTGATGCATAGGAAGGCCAACGCTAGCTAAAGGACTGGCAGCTGTGACTTCACATTGTTGCGAGCTTTAGAATTCAAAGAGACAACCACCTACCACGTAACATCCCAGATTTAACAAATGTTGATAAGAAAGACAAAAAAGTCTGGATAGTGAACACAGCAGTGCCTGGGCAGAATAGAAAGAACTGGAGAAAATCACAAACTACAAAGTCCTGCAAATAGAATTAAAATGACTGTGGCAAAAGAAAGCAAAGGCAATAGCAATAGTGATAGATGCCCCGAGTGCAATCCCAAAACAACTGGAGTTACATTGACAAATTCACCATCAATCAATTGCAAAAGGCAGCTTTATTTGGAAGAGCTGCCTATCCCAGGTCCTTGACAAATACAATTTAAATGTATGACTGAGTTTGTGAGCAACCATAATAATAATAATAATAATAATAATAATAATAATAATAATAATAATAACAACAACAACAACAACAACAACAACAACAACAACCACCTTATTCAAAACAGCTTACATCCTCCGATGATACCTTAACAGTTCCTAGGTTCTTGGTTAGGATTCGAGCTGCTGAGCTATTAACCAGCCTCAAAGGCTGTGAATCTCACTAAAGATTAAATAATAATAATAATAATAATAATAATAATAATAATAATAATGCTATAATGTTTAGAGAATTGCTTCCAATATATTGTTACTATTATTAGACATTTAGAATTATCCTTCTCTACCCCAGTCTTCCTTTTTCCATTGGTAGGGAAGCTGCTTACCCAAATCTTTTGACAGTCGCTGCACAGCGTAAAGGCAGGCAGGAAGGACCAGGCAGGCCAGACAGTTAAAAAGAAGCAGAGGGGTGCTCCGGAGGCCCCGATGCCTTGGGGTGGCAATGCCAACCAAGCTCCTCTCCAAGTGTGGGCCCAACTTGTGGGGAAGAAGGAGAGTCCTGTGGTGTCCCTCAAGGCCTCACATGCTGGGTGCCAGGTCTACCTTCTGAGCCCTGCTCATTCACTCTCCATAGCAACTTCAGGGAGCCGAGAATTGTTGGTCAAGAGGCCAGGTCACTAGGCAACCCCAGCCTGGTCACTTAAGGCCCCTCAGCCCCTCCTAGGGCTCACAGGAAATTGAACTAAGCATTTCCACCCTCCACAGCATTCAACTGTCACATTCAGGTGTTTTCCAAAGTTTCCAAATTGTGTTGTTTATAACAACTATAAGCAACTAAAAGGAAAAAAAGAAAGTGAAGTTCTGGAAATAAGGAACATGAAGACAGGGTATCCATGGGAAGGGACTTTGGGTGGCTAAACAATGATTGATCTACATTATTCCAGTTTAGTCTAGTAGGGGCTAAAGCAAAAGGCTGGAAAGCGGGAAACCGTGAGTTCTAGTCCCACCTTAGCCATGAAAGCTGGATGACTTTGGGCCAGTCCCTCTCTCTCAGTCAACCAAACACAAGGGATTGTTGTTATGAGGAAAATAGGAGGAGGAAAGTGTGTTGGATATGTTCTTCATCTTGAGTTATCTGTGAAAATAATAAAGGTGGAATATAAATTAAATAAGAAGAAATGACACAAGACCAAGCCTTAAGAACAAATGCATACAAAGCCAGAATTGAGAAGACAGCAACAGACAACAAGTGCCGCCTCTGCAAGGAAGATGAAGAAAACACTGGACCACCTACCTTAATTAGCCGCTGCAAGAAGATCACACAGACTGACTACAAACAAGGGCATGATAAAGTAGCAACAATGCTGCACTGGAAGATCTGCAAGAAATATCATTTGCCTGCCAAGCAAGAACTAGTGGGACCATAAAATAGAGAAAGTAATAGAAAATGAAGAAGTTAAAGTGCACTGGGACTTCAAACAGAATTCAAACAGATGGGTACCTGTCACAAAACATGCCAGACTTAACAATTGTTGATAAGAAAGACAAAAAAGTCTGGATAGTGGATTTGGCAATATCTGGAGAGAGCAGAAGAGAAGGATACCTGGAGAAGATAACATAGTAGAAAGATCTGCAAATTGAAATGGAATGACTTTGGTAATGACCAGTAATCATAGGAGCCTTGGGTGCAATCCCAAAACAACTGGAGCACAATTTGAACACCTTCGGCATTGACAAATTCACCATCAGTGAATTGCAAAAGGCGGCTTTACTCAGAACAGCTCAAATCCTGTGACGATACCTCTGACACCATCAAACATCTACCTCTTCCTTTTTCGGGCCCTTGGGAAGGACTCGATAGGTGGATAAAAATGCCAAATCCAGTCTAAATTTCTGGCTGACTATGACAAACCATAATAATTTTAAAAAAGCAATAAAACTAATACAAAAGAAGGCTCAAATATTAAGCATACTTTGAAATGGTAAATATATTAAAAATAGAGTTAAAGTCTTATTAGCTTTTTAATAATGGTGATGTTAGCATTTTAGTATGACTGCCATGCTTCCTTTTGAAGTTCAGGAAACCTAATTTCTGTTTAGCCAAAGGCATTTCTTGTTTTTTAATACATAACATCTAGCCTTTTCAGCAATTAACACAATAGGCAGCATCTCCTGGAAGGCCTGGCATACACATGCAAAATATAAACTCAACTGAGAATGGGTAACCTAATCATAAATTTGCCACTTGTGGAATGTTATCTAGAGTCAACATTTTCTATTGTTTAATTCTCAGATTTAATGTATTTTATTATTTGATTTGTTGCTTTCTAATGCATCATATATATTAAATGTATGTATTTTTGTACCCTATATAAAAGTTGTGTATGTTATATATTATACCCTGTATAATCTACCCTCCTTCCCCATAAATATTCCTTACTTTGCCTGAATTTCTTGGTGGTTTGTATTTTTAGGTGAGAAAAAAAACTTATTTGCAAACGTAAAGGTGGCATTTCTCTGAAATTTTTGGCATACCATTGGCTCCTTCTGAATTTCTAGGCAACAACACAAGCTGGATATTCCAATGTAATCTAGGCAATTAATACTGGTGCCATGTACTTTTCAGAAAGATAAGCCAACTGGCTCAGCAATATCAAATACTAGTTCCAGAGATCCATCACAAACATGGACCTTCAGAGGGGCAATTTCATACCTTATTTATTTGTTTATAATTTAATAATCGCATTTGTAGTTTCCACTGGGACAATCCGGAGCCTAAATAACTGGGCCAACCCTTCCAATTAGCAGATAAACTGCTAAGAAGTAAGTCAACTGACTTTGCAGTCTACAAATGTAACCATACATTTGGTGTGTATGTATGTATGCATCCATCTCTCCCTGCTGGCCTTCTGGGTAGGTCTTGGAGAGGGCGGATAGGACTCCCCTGGCTGTGATGTCCTCTATTTGGATCTTGTAATTATTTTGCATTGCTTTGGTTCTAATTGACTGCACGTCCTTGTTTTTATGTTGTGCCTTACTCTGAGTTGGAAGCAATGCTAAGCCAGCTGCAATTTGCTGAGGGTGCAGAAGGCCTCGTTGCCTAGCGACCGAGGCAACATCCAAAATCCTTGGATTATCTGGGAGTGGTTCGGCAGGCTTCCCCTACAGAGGGAGGGGGGAGGGCTAATGCAAATTCAGGTGGCCCAAGAGTAATGGGAAGGGGCTTTGCCCTTAGCTGGCAGCATGGAGGCTCCCTGTCAGGGGCCCGGGGCCCTCGGGTTTCTTCTTGCAATGCTCCCTGCAATGCATGACCTGCTTCCCTCACCCGCAGATCGTGTCCTTCTACACAAGGCCGTTGTCTACACGTGTGTGTGTGGGGGGCTGAGGAGGTCAGGGATTGTAGTTCTCTGGGCTTTGAGCCCAAGCCTGCTGCCTTAATCCAATTTGCACTCTCTGTTCTGAGCTAATTGATCCCCTGACCGGCTGGCTTCCCAGATCACTTGTTTCGCTTCTTTCGAGGAGCATCAGGAGGAGGCAGGCGGCCATCTTACCTGCCTCACTTGGTCTCTTTCTTTGGGGTAGGAAAGGGGGCAGCCAGGCGCCTCCCCTCGGCTTTGCTGCAGGTAAGTTTGGCCCCGGCAGGAAGCGCTCCCAGAGCAGCCAGAGCCTGCCTGGAGCCCCTTCCCCGGTCCCTGGGGTTCATCCCCGACCCTCCCAGGAAGCGGGGAGCTTGAGCTTCCAAGCAGCCCCCCCACCACCTGCTGAAACATCAGCAGCCCCCAGAGCTGATTCCTCCAGAGCAAAGGGGCCAGCTTTAGGGGGCCGGCCAGCCCTTGTACCTGGGGAGAAGAGGGGGAAATGTTGCTGGGAATGGCACTTTTACAGTGAGAGGAGGGGGCTGGGGCCTTGCTCCCCAAGTGCAGGTGATGAGCTGGGGGGGGGAATGCTTTGGTGACCTGAAGAGGACCTCAGATCATTGTGCAGGGAAAGCAAATGGGAAGCGGCTTCTCTGCTTGAGGATATGGTGGTCTTTAGCCATTGTAACAGTTGAGCCTGTTTTTCTGACCCCCGCATCATCCCCCCCCCCGCATCTGTCAGTGTGCATGTGCGGTTTGTGCATGTATGTGTCTGTCTGTCTGTTCCTGCAATCCCCACCCCCCTCCTGTAGGCATCCCAGCAAATGCTCTCCAGCTGCTATCTGAATGCATTCAATGATGGAAGCTCACCTGGTTCTGCTATCAAAGGGCTTAGCTGAATAGATTTTGGTTGGAATCTGCCTCTCGGTGATTCCATGGCGAGTCCATTATTCGGTCAGTGCCATGGATGGCAGAGGAACTCTGGACCTTTTTCTCAGAGACTTTCTTTCCAGATGTTAAGCAAGGTTCCTTGTCATCTCCTCTCTTGGGATCTTTTAGTTCTGCTGTTGCCACCCAACTCCTCCCTTTTCCCCAGTTGGTGAAAGAGCCACTGGTAGCATGGAGGGTATGAAAATGGCAGCTGCGGCTGGATCTTTGGTTGTGGAAAAAGGAGTCCAGAACATTTTAGACCGGAGCTGGTCAAACTGGAACAAAACGCAGTTGGTTCTCCATCGACGGGTGTGGCCTCCTGATGGGCTCCAGAGAGCAACCCCCGCCCTCTGGCAGTTAACCCAGAAGTGCTTCCTTGAGGGCTTCCATCCCTGGCCAGAATGTTTCTGCTGCCAAAGCCTCAACCATCTCCCAGATGGGCCCTTGGCTCTCAGGGCTGTACACAGAACTTGAATTACTTAGCCACAACCCCAAGAGAGCTTTCCTGAGGACCTCACTGGGAATTGCTTTGCGCCACTGCCTGCAGCCGTCCACTTTAGGAACTGGGGCGATCTGGCTGGACCTGGAATGCGGTGTTTGCATCTGCTGGTTCTGCTTGGGGCTTGAGCTTCACTGGACCAGCAATTCCCTGGCCATCAGGAACCTTCTAGATCATTTTTAAATTGGGTTTTAAATGTTTTATATAAATTGGATGTCTTAAATTTGTTTTTTGAGCCCAAATTATTTAATTTATTTTTAATAGTTTCTAACTTTTGTATGTCCTTTGTATTTTTATCTTGGCTGTTCACCGCCCTGAGTCCTCTGGGAGTAGGGCGGTATACAAATATGATAAAATAAAATTAAATAAATAAATAAATAAATAAATAAATAATTTTTTCTGTTTTGGGGACAATTCAGAATGATCTGTGTGCAGCTTCACCAGAAGGTGCCATGCATAAAAAGCAAGTGGAGCTTCAATTGCTGTGTTGTGGCTGCCCACTTGACTTCTTGGACCATTCCTGCCATCACCCGGAGCCTCATGTCATGATTTTACAGTAATTGCCCTAGAAGTATGACAGCCACTCGCCACAGTGTGGCAATGCCTAAGGGGCAAAAGGCCCAACTGGCTCCAAGAACCCTCCAGAGGCAACTTTGAGGTCTACGGTAGGCAGATTCCAAGTGAGGCTGGGATAGATAATTGGAGCCAAATGATCTCTGGTGGGTGAAGCAGGGCTTGTCAGCCACTTAAACAAAGGCAGCCCAGGTGTCTTGACAGGGCCTCTGCAGGTCCTGATCCAAAAAGTGCAGGTGGATTTATTAAAAATGGTAGAGCATGGATCCATCACTGTGGCCACTGCACTTTTTGGACCATTCCATGAAGCCATCCCTGTCCTCCTAGGAGACTGTAAGAGGGATGCAGGGAGGCCTGGCATCGGTGGCCTCTCTGAACCAAGCCAACTGTTGGTCTCTCCTCCAACATGCCTCCCCCTGGGGTTTCTTTTCCAGGCGCATCTTGATCTCGGAGCTTCCCTCACTCATCCACTTTCTGAGTCTCCCCTGGGTCAACGCTGCCCCCTGCCCTTGATTCAGCCTTCTGTCAGTGCCAGGATGTTCGACTGGATTGAGAAGGTGGTACCCCAGCCTCCTGTGAAAATCCATGTTTCTGTGGTGGGAGAGAAAGATGCACCAGTGGAACAGAGTGCAGCTGTGGACGGACCAGAACTTGCCAAGAAGGTGAGTGGCTGCCTCGAAGTAGCACAGCACAAAACATCGTGCTGTGCTACTTGAGATTGCTAGGCCTCGCTGCCTTAGAAGAGTGAGGAAAATTCTCAGGGACGACTCTCACCCTGGTCATGGCTTCTTTACCCTCCTACCATTGGGAAGGAGATATAGAAGCATAGCCAGCTGCACAAACAGGCTAAAGAACAGTTTTTATCCATGGGCTGTCAGACTCCTGAATGCGAAATAACATCATAACTACGTAGTATGATGGACTTGAAGGGCCGGCGCAATGTGCAACATGTTCACACTGGTGTAATAGGACTGGGTGTTTTGTTAATACGATTTATTGGGTTAGGGATTTTCTGTTTCACTGTGAGTTGTATTGTGTTGGAGGTATGCACTGAGGGAGCTCCACCAATCTCATTGTACATATGTTGTGCAGTGACAAGAAAGGTTATTATTATTATTAGTTCTCTTACCTGCACAGAATGCCAGTGCCAGACGAGGGTGCACAAAACCCAGTCAGTTCTCCAATTTTTCCCAAGGAAAAGTGAACCTTTTGGGGACCGCTCACAGTGGGGGAATAACACTTGGGTCATTCTGTGTCGTGGTCCAAAGTTGCACTGGCCACTTGGCTGCTGGTGGCTAAACAGGCTGTGGCAGCGTGGCAGCATTCACCTAACATGCGTTAGTGAATGCGCCACATAGGGGCTTAATGGGATAGACTGCAGCATACATTATGGCAAAACAGCTGCTGGGATCCCGCGATGCATAGAACTGCCAGACTCTGTTTTTCTTTATTCGTTTTATTCTGAGACAGTTAGCCAGCAGATGCCCCCACTTGGTGTGGAGAGAACCTCAGTCAGTCTGCCCAGGAATGAAAACAGCTGAAGTTCAACAGACTTTAGGACAACCAAAGGAAACCGAGTCATATACGCACACACATTAACAGAGCAGACAATCCAGTGGTGCTTCCAGCACCTCAACTTTGCTTATTAGCACAAAGGGGCTTTGGAACTGGGAAAGAGGTTGGATGAAGATCGGAGCTGGATGGGACCTACTGATCAGGATCTCCGTCACTGGGTGTCCTCAAAGCCAGTCGGCACATTAAAGGCCTCCCTGGGTCTGCCACTCTTTCTTCAATTGTTCCTGAACCCGGATCAGCCTTTGTTGTTGCTTCAGCTTGTTTTTGTAACTAAAAAGTCACAAAATGCAGTCAATATAAGGAATAACCTTGAGGAACAGGAGGAAGAGAGAGCACTAAGATAGCAAAAGATTAAAAAAAAATGTGAGTCTGGGCCAGAATCATAACTGAAAAAATGTCTCATATGAGACCCCCTCTAGTTCTTATGAAGATAAGGGGTGGGGGGAGATTTGCAAGATGTTGTTACTGTGACCTTATAATAAAAATAGTCTTGGCATGTATGACTTTGGTTTCCTTGAAGGGCTGACCAGATTGGCCTCCCTCCCTCAAGGGCTGATGTTCTCAGGAAGCCCTGCAGAATTCACTCAGAACAATGTGACGAGGATGGAGTCAGGGCCTCCTGCTGGCTGTTCCATGTTCCACTGCTTGATGTTTCATGTAATTCATTCTTTTCTTAAAGCTGCCAAAAGGAGACTGCTGCAATCCAGCAGAAGGTAATTCAGCTCCCCATCAAAGCTTTGATGGGCAGGTGCCCAGGCTGTGCCCAGGCTGTGCCAGGTGCTGCCCCCAACATCCCAGGGCAGTCCTTGCCCCTCTGCCAGTCCTACAGGATGTGCTCTGCCCGGTCCCAGTGGGGAAGAGTCACACTTGATTCCTGGGATACTCCTTTCCCTCCTTTGGGTCTCCCCCTTCCCAGTTTGGGAGTAATATTTACTTATTCACAAGATGTCTGGTGGATGGCAGGATGCCCTTTCACCCTGATATTATTTCAGCATCTTTTAAAAAAAAGATTAGGCTTCTTATCTAAGGCAGCGCTTTGTGTGGAGAAAGGTTTGCAAGAGGCCTCCAGACTTCCTGCTGCTGTCTCAGTCACCCCAAAGATTCACCAGCTTTTCTTTTTCTTCACATAGCATCCATCCCAGAAGAAGGCCTGGGCACCATGGACCTGTGGCTGCTGAGGGAAAGGTACTGGCTGCTTCCTTTTCAGGGCAAAGGAGGCCACTCTTTTCCCCAGAGGCCTCTTGGACCACCTGCAGGGACAGTGTGGATTGCTGTCCAATGTGGGACAGTCTGCTCTGGGTGCAGAAAGGATCACTTTGCTGGCTGAAATCCGTTTTATAGGACAAAGAGGGGAAGAGGCCTGTGCCAGTCTTGCCTTCTGAGAGCCCAAATGTCAGAGTATTAGCAGGAAGGGCCGAGGTAAGAAGGGCCCAGGGTGGAATTCTGAGGGGGCTGGGATGCACAATCCCAATGGAGCTGCAGTTTTGCCTGTTATTGTAGAGCAGTTCTGGCCAAATGACCTCACTTGCCTGCTCCATTGTTCCGGTCCTTGGCGCTTCCACATCAGCTTCCTCCCGCTTCCTCCCAGGGCTGGCCAGGGGCTGCTCTTCTGGCTCTCCCAGAGGCTGCAGAAGATGATCCCACAGCTGCCGGAGAGCTCCCAGGTCCTGGAGGCCAGCATTGATATTCCAGAAGAGGTGAGGCAGGACACGCCGGTTTCTGTCTTTGAATTCCTCCCTGGAGGTTTAATTCCTGGCGGGAATCCTGGTGCTGGTGGTAACAAGGACTGTTTTTTGTCTGTGTTCAGACGGAAATCCAAAGCTTCCATGAAGAAGAGGAGGAATTAGGTAAATGTCAGCCACGTGTCTTTCTTGGAAGCAGCAGGTGGCCTAGAGCTCCTGGCTTCATTTCCATGCATGGGGTCATCAGGCGCCTTTCTCCTTTTCAGCCATTACGGTCCTTGAGTCAGAAGAAGAGTCTGAAGTGCAGTCCAGCAGTGACAGCAACACCCCAGATAACACGTAAGCGCCTCCGGGCTCCGAGCTTCCTCTGGGCTTAGATTAAAAAACCTTCCAAGTCGGACCTACCCGGTGCTCTTATTTCTGAGGCAAATGCAGTTCCATGGGCCCCTGGGAAGTCTTTGGTGGGCTGGAGCCCACCCACCCACATCTAACGTGGTAGCTGCAGGAGAGGGCAGAGGCGGGGTAGGGGTAGGGGTAGGGGTGGAGGGGCTGGGGTTGGATCACTTTTGTTGATTACAGCCCGAGGCCCTGAGTCCCTATGCCTGGGGGAGCTGCCTCAGTTCTTAATCAGGGCTCTTTTATCTTTCCAGCAATGGGGGGAAAGTATTTACTTGGCTGATGGAAGGATTTGAAAAATTAATGCCTCAGCCAGAGAACAGGAAAAAAGCCGAGGTGAGTGCAAGGGAGGCAAATGCATCATCTAATTTATCCGGCCAGGAAATCAAGAACTCTTGGGTACATTCAAGCAAAATCCATAGGGATAGAAAATCATATCTGTGTAAATGTATGTTCCTAAACCTTGATTATGATAATGTGCAATGAGAATTTTTGAGCTGGGTCAATTTCTCCACCTGGGTGTTTAAAGGCTTTGCAGACGTCGGTGAGTTCCAGCCCAGCCAAGACCCCAGTTCAGTCAAACTTTGAAGCATCAGGAGAAAGTTTTCACCAGGAAGCATCCTCCTGCTTCTGCCTGCTCCCAGTGGCTTTCCATGCGGTGTGTCTTGTCCTTTAGCCACACTTACACACACGGACAATCTAGGTCACAAATTAATTGTTGCCAAAGTGTATATTGTAGGGGGGCTTGGAGGGGAGCAGGACCCCTACACCTGTTCTGTTTGAATTTCCATGGCCAGCACTCCCTCTTTCTAATCACACAGAAACTTGAGCTCGTGCAATTTCTCTGCTTAAGAAGCTCAAGAACCTGCATTGAATATAACTGGCATCATTTTAATGTGTGTCACTGATGGATTTCAGAGCAATTGAGGTTTAGTTGTTGCACCTTTGCTATACACTCCTCAGAGCCCTTGGACCCCAGGTGTGTGGGGGCCATGATGGCTTTTTCGGTTCTTGGGGGACCTGAGACAGTCCTGTGATTTGGATGCTCGTTTTATTCTTCTGTCTTTCTGCACCAGGAAAGGATCCCAGGAAGAGCTGCTGAAGGTGAGTGCTTAACCCTCTGATATTGAAGGGGTGGGTGGGAGGCGGCCTTGATGATCCTTAAACCCTGATGGAACACAACATTGATTTATTTATCCCGGTTGGGATGGGGGTGAGTCCTGGCTTTATATATTTTCCATGGACTTCCCTGAATGGTGTCAGGAACAAGCCTCTCTTGCTGTTGGCCATTGAACCTGACAACTCACACTTCTCACAACTGCTAAGTAGAGAGCTATGAATCCAGCACCTGAATAATCAGAATCATGAAAAGATGGCACCAACAGGCAACCTGGCCTTGATCTCAGGAAATATTTGAGGTTTCAGAGTCAGAGAGGGTGTTGCAACTGAAAACTCAAATCTCACTCCTGGTAGTCTGGGAAAACGGAGAAAATCTGCCCTGTCCTGACCCTGGAAGCTCATTAACAATAGCAATAGCACTTAGATTTATATATCCCTTTGTAGTTCTTTTACAACCCTCTCTAAGCGGTTTTACAGAGTCAGCTTCTTGCCTCCAACAACCTGGGTCCTCATTTTATCCACCTCGGAAGGATGGAAGGCTGAGTCAACCTTGAGCCGGTGAGATTCGATCTGCTGAACTGCACCTAGCAGTCAGCTGAAGTAGCCTGCAATGCTGCACTCTAACCACTGTGCCACCTCAGCTCTTTGGTGCCAAGCACCTCGGAGCTTCTCTGTCCCTTAAGCCTCCTTTGAGCTGCACATTAGTCCTTAGAATCAGTTCTACTTTCAGGTTTCCTTGAGAAGGAAAGTCAGGCAAGGGTATTTCTTTTTCTATTTAGAAAAAATAATTATATTTTATTTTTATTATTTTATTTTATTATTTGTATTGATTTTACAACTGTCTTTTGTGTATTGCCTTTTTAACCAATGAAAGCCATGCTGAGTGTTTGCAATGGAATTTTAACACCAAAACATTCTGATGGCTTGGTGGTAGCACAGCCCCAACCTCAATTCCTCCTGTGTGTAAATCATCCTCAGCTGATTTAAAAGGGAGCGGTCGAGTGACGTCGCAGAGTGACCCTCTCCCAGGCAGTCCTCCCAGTTCCACTGGAGCAATGAATGGAACCTCTGACAAGCAGTCCTACCTCAGCCTTCCTCTCTTTCCACAGAGACCTGGAGGCAACGGGGCCCAAAGGTAGGGGGGCCTTCCAGAACACACACACTCCTGAGTCAGAAAGGGCCCAAGAGACCAGGTGGATACTCAGTGGGTCACAGCCTTGGTTTAACTGGGGTTTGGAGGAGTGAGGCTGCAGTGCGGTGGTTGGGGTACCTGGCGGGTAAGAAGCAACTTTTGGTGACTGCACCAAGAGAGCCCAGCCCATCCCCCATTTCCTTGGCATTTCCCAGAGTCTGATCATGGGCACAAAGCGGATGATGAAGAAAAAACAGAATAAATGAAAAAGATTCGTTAAGCTCTGGTAAGGACATAGGAGAAGCAAGAAGGAGGAAAGAACCCAGTTTTAAATAAGAAAATGCATTTATTTTTTCACTTCACATTTACATAAAGGATCACAAGTTTTGGAGCTAGAGAAAATAGATTTGTAAAAAGCCTTTGCTTTTTCCCTGAGTCCAGGGATGGTTTGACCAGGAAGGAGAAGACAGAGGAGCAGTCAAGAGCAGCTACGCTCCCCTGGGAGGACCAAGAGCCTGAGCACAATTCTTAGCAAGCACCCAATGATTTAGCGGAGGAGGGAGACAAGAGCTGGGAACTTGCCCTGCTGCCTCACACAGCCTCCTGTCAGGAAGGCGCCCTGGGGAGAAGTTGGATGTCCTTCTAATGAGACTCTTCTCCCTCCCCAACAGCCTGTTCAAGTGTTTCCTTCAGGGACTGGAGAAAGTGATGCCCCAGCCTGTCACTAAAGTAAAACAAGATGGGCAGGTAAGTAGGGAAATGTCCTCGGGTTACAGAGTTGGGACAATTGCAACCAGAGCCATCAGCTAGCTTAGCCTGTGTAGGCCAAGACAGAAGCTAGAAGATTGTTTAGCAGCAACTTAATGAGAGAGAATCCACTTCTCTAAGGAAGCAAGGAGCAAAAGGGATCCACTGGGCTCCCAGGTCCTTGAGCATCTCTGCCTGAGAAAAGAAACCATGGAGATGCCTCAGATTCCATGAGCCGTCAAGGAAATTGGTTGTTTCTTTTGGTCAGTGAGTCTTGCCAACAGGTTTCCCAAAGGCCTGGGAGAAATGATTGCTCGCTCTGCTGGTCTTGCTTTGCAGTGAGTTGACCTTGGGTCCCAGCAATGCCCTATCAAGCTTCAAGCAGAGGGAAAGGGGAGGGGAGAGGGAAAGGGGAAGGGGAAGGAAAGGAAAGGAAAGGAAAGGAAAGGAAAGGAAAGGAAAGGAAAGGAAAGGAAAGGAAAGGAAAGGAAAGGAAAGGAAAGGAAAGGATCTTTTCAAAAATCCAGAAGAAGAAGAAGAAGAAGAAGAAGGTCTTGCTGGGTGAATCTCACTTTCAGAAGGAGTTTAGCCAAGACCAGGGTTGGTGTTCACCCAGCATCCCATCAGCTCTTAGTCCAACATGTTGTTTACCTGCTTCATCTTCTTCTGGCTACTAGAAGGGAGGGGTGATTCCACAGGCTTCCATAGACTCGGGCATGGGGATTTTCCTGCCCCAGGGAAGAAAGCTGAATATTCTCTTGGCTTGAAGGTCCTTGTCTCTCAATGGGAGTGGGTGAAAAAGATGAGAGGGTGGTCACTAACTGCCTTCCCACTTGTTTTTCTCCACCCCCTCCAGCAAACGAAGAGCACAGTCCAGGGCCGAGAAGAAGAAAGTAAGTCCAGTGTTGGTTCCCTTTGATGCTGTTTTGTTAGGCAGCCATGGCTGGCCCCCGGTTCTTGTTCCTTCAAGACGCCTGGCAGCAGCACCATCCCATGGGGAGCCTACAATCTGTTCAAGAGAGGCCCTGTCAGCTGGTATCAGATAGGCAAGGGCAGTCCCTGGGAGAAAGGCTGTGGAGGCCCACAGCCCACAGCCCACAGCCCACAGCCGTGTCTGGTTTTGTGTGCTGCAGATGTCTCGGTAACCACTGTATGGACAACAGGACCTTGTTTGATGGAGGTGGTGGAAAGTGTAGTTCAATATAGCTGAAGGGTTTCAGTTAGATGCATCTGAATAAGGAATCCCTTGCAAGAATGGTTCCTTACCCTGGAAGATTTTTAAGGCCAGTGGAGCCAAGGTTCAGACAAGGGTTTAGGCAACACATTAAACCACAAGTGTGGCATTACATGAATTCATCCAGTGGGGCAAACCATGGCATGAAGTGTGAGCCTGGCCCTTAGTTTCCCCATCTTCTGATTTTCAATTCCATGCAAGGATGAACGTTCTCTTCTGAGAGATATCCAGCTCAAGCAGCAAGTCCCAACGTTTTCCATCTCCATTCAGAAAGGGAAGTTTGGGTGGGCAGGTGGGGATCCGTCTCAGGGATCCATGCAGAAGGGCAGTGATTTCCCACTTAGTATTGGGAGTTGGTCCTCTAAAAGCCGCTGTTGGGAGCAGCCAACTGCTTTTTTAAAAAACAAATTTATTTATTTATTTATTAAATTTATATACCGCCCTATTCCTGAGGGACTCAGGGCGGTGAACAGCGAACGATAAAAAATACATGTAATACAAATGTTAATTAAACAAAAACCAATTAAAATATACTAAACACTCTGGTCCTAGATAATTCAAGACATCCCAGTTTAAAATAAAATCGAAAGCAATATAAAGGGAAAGTTAGGCCGGGCCGGCCTGCTGAAACAGGAATGTTTTGAGGGCATGGCGGAAAGTGCGCAGATCCGGAATCTTCTGTATCTCTGGGGGGAGCTCGTTCCAGAGGGTGGGTGCCCCCACAGAAAAGGCTCTCCCCCTGGGGGCCGCCAGTCGACACTGTTTGGCTGACGGCACCCTGAGAAGCCCCTCTCTATGGGAGCGTACTGGGCGGTGAGAGGCTATTGGTGGCAGAAGGCGGTCTCGTAAGTACCCTGGTCCTGAGCCATGGACCGCTCTAAAGGTGGTAACTAAGACCTTGAAGCGCACCCGGAAGACCACAGGGAGCCAGTGCAGCTCGCGCAGGAGGGGAGCCACATGGGAGCGCCATGCTGCTCCCATAACTACCCGTGCGGCCGCATTCTGGACCAGCTGGAGCCTCCGGGTGCTCCTCAAGGGGAGCCCCATGTAGAGAGCATTACAGTAGTCCAGGCGTGAAGTGACGAGGGCATGAGTGACCGTATTTAACGAGTCCCGATCCAGAAAGGGACGCAACTGGCGAATCAGGCGAACCTGATAAAAAGACCTCCCGGCCACAGCCGTCAAGTGTTCTTTTAAAGACAGCCGTGAGTCCAGGAGGACGCCTAAATTGCGAACCCTCTCCGTGGGAGGCAATGACTCATCCCCAATAGTCAGTGATGGCACCAACTGACTATATCGGGACGTCGGAAACCACAGCCACTCAGTCTTGGATGGGTTGAGCCTGAGTCTGTTCCTCCCCATCCAGATCCGTACAGCCTCCAGGCACTGGGACATCACTTTAAGGGCATCATTGGGGTGGTCCGGGGTGGAGATGTATAGCTGAGTATCATCAGCATACTGATGATACTTCACCCCAAAACCACGGATGATCTCACCCAGCGGCTTCACATAAATGTTGAACAGAAGGGGTGAGAGAACCGACCCCTGTGGCACCCCACATACAAGGGGCCTCGGGGTCGACCTCTGCCCCCCTGTCAACACAGACTGCAACCGATCAGAGAGAAAGGAGGAGAACCACCGCAACACGGTGCCCCCCACCCCTAACCCTTCCAACTGGTGCAGCATGATACCATGGTCGATGGTATCAAAAGCTGCTGAGAGGTCTAATAGGACCAGGACAGAGGAGCAACCCCTGTCCCGGGTCCTCCAGAGATCATCTACCAATGCGACCAATGCCGTTTCCGTGCTGTATCCAGGCCTGAAGCCCGACTGGAAAGGGTCTAGATAAATTCAACAGCCATTGAGGCATTCCATTCATTTCTTTGGTTGCCCAGAAGAGGCCAGTGCTTTTTAGCTCCAGATCCCTTTGGCAACTGCAAGTGGAGCCGAGCCCACCTGAGGAGCACCCGCTCACTTATCTGTGAGGAAAGTGCCAGCCTTCTCGCCCTTCTTCCAGCCCAAGCAGTTCACGGTCATCTAACTTTCCTCCCTTCTCCTTTTGTTTCAGCAAGCAAAGGGGCTTAGCACCCCTGAAACAAATGGACACGGATGGTTTTCGAGATCTCTTTTCACGAACCAAGTGAAGCCAGCCTGACTTTTGGGGGTGCATATTGAGTCAGAATCATGAAAAACCAGAGTTCAGAGGGTTTCTTTTCCAAAATAAAATAAAGTAAACCTTATAGCAGATTTTGAATGTGAGATGCTTTTCTGGGTTACAGGTCTATGAAAAAAGCAACCTCTGGAGAGTTGGGGACTGTGGCCTTCGAGATCATTCTTCCTCTGAAGGTCTTCTTAGCTACGGGTCACATGCCCTGGTTAAAGCCACATTGAACATAGGGACAATTTAGGGACTTTGTGGCTCCATCTGATGGTCACTTAGGATTAGTGCCTCTCCTTGAAAGTTGAGGGTTGGTTGTGCCTCAAAAGTTTATAGCAAAAACTGCTAATTTGGGGGCTTACTTGGATAAAATTAGTTTTAATCAGCATTTCTTTTTCAAATCATATTATTGAATGTGTCCAGACTTGCAGTATACCAACAGCTGTGCCTCCATCTTTCCTGTGTCCCATCAGCTGTAGTTCTTCTGGAATTACTGAGGCTTCCATCCCACCTGTTGTCATGCCAATGTTGGCTGTGTTCACAACAACACTGTAGGCTCAGTTATCAAATTGATGCTTTTTGGGGAGCATTCACTCAATCCAGTAAAATCTAAATTAACTGAATGGAATGAAATTAAATGAAAATTAAATGAAATCACTGATAGTACCCCAAACTTAACATCAATTTTTCTGTACCCCAAAGTCAGCCAAAGGCAGATTCCATAGGACTCCTATCTTGCACCGCTCACTTCCCTACCTGGCATGGATCTGTCAATGTTTTTCTCTTTGGGGTTAAATGAGGGAAATCAATTAGTGTGATTAGACAATATAGGGAACCCCCAACCAACCAAGAGGTTAGCAGGAAATGGGACTCAGATAACTCCAACTCTCCTTCGTTAGGATAATGAAAAGATTCTATGGCCACAAAGCCTTATTTAAGAAGCCAGGATGTGCATTGTGGCTTACTGTCTGCACCTTCTCTATTGAAGCACTTCATCTGGTCATGGCCACCTGCAAGATGGAGCTTTCTGCTGTATCTTCTCCTGGAGGGCCAGAATATATAGATCTAGTTGAGCCTCCTTCTTATCCTAGTCTTCTGCCACAACCTTCAAACTCCAGGGGCATCCTGACATTTGCTTGGTCTTGCCAGGATAGGTTGCAAATCATTTCCAGGCCAGGCGAGAGCCTCTGCAGCAAGGCACAAGAGCACCTGATACAGCCTCAGAACCTGCCTGGCCCAGCCAACTATGGTGGGATCTCCCACCTCCTTAGACCCCTGGGCCTTGTGAGACCCTGAAAATCTTGGTTGAGACATCCCAGAAGTTGCTACACAAAGGCTATTTCAATTTGACAGGCAAAAAACCCCCTGTGCACTATGTTAACTATTTCACTTCAATTACATGTGGTTAGGATGCAAATTAGATGCAATCAGTTTGATGTTTGCTCTGGCAAACCCACCCACCCCCCGCCCCTAGGTTTTCGGCATGTAGTCCTCAACTTCTCACTCCCAGCCCAGACATGATCCTTTGCACGGCCCTGGGGGCAGAGAACGGAGAACCTTCTGGCCTTGTGAAAGTGGGTCTGTGCAAACATTTTGGGACCCTTCCCTCCTCTGTTCTTTTTCCAGGCTGCCCCACTGAGAACGAGGCCAGTGAGGCACCTCCCCTCGGGGGTTCATTGGGCTCCCCTCCTTGGGGAGAGAGAAGCATCACTCTTCTCTTTCTGCAGAGGTGGCATTCTGCTGGGGAGGTTGGGAGCGGGAGTGTAGGAACACATTACGAAGATTGCCTCAAATCAGCAAGAGCCTAGCAGTGCAGTTAAGGACTAACAAACTGAGCAAAACTGCAGAAGTTCCCACGAGTGGCAATCCCTTCAACAGAGGCAAATGTTAAGTGTTTCAAATTCCTGGAGAATAGCAGGGATTCTCTCTGCAGCATCTACCAAAGTCTCCAGTGACTCTGCTTGTTGTGAAGTCAAAACTTGTGTGTACTGCCTGCTTCGAATCCGCAAAGCAGGATCTGGCCAGAGCAGCCAGGGAACCAGGGAGAGCCAAGGGATGGACTTTCAGTTGGCATTCAGAGTCCTGGCTGTTTCTTCCACCGTTCCTGTTGCCATTTGAGACCTTCCTTGCTTGGCTGCTTGTGCTCTTTTTGCAGCCCCTGCTCTTCTTCACCTCTTCTGCTCCAAGACCCAATCAGGGCTGTTTCTAGAGCCCACCCTCAGTCAGGACTACATCTGCAGCAGGACTGGGTCATGTGTGAGTCATCTTGTTATGGAATGATGGGACCAAACAACATTCCTGGGTCAGCCAGAGACAGTTTTATTGCGCAGTTTCAGAACCAGATTTGTATCTGCAATTCTGGACCAAGAAGAGCTCTGATACAACTGCTTTTATACATCTGCAAGACAAAGGATTTTGCGAGCACAGCAGTTTTCCATATATGGTTAACATACTTTTGTTACATGATAATTGACACTTTCTAATTACTAAATTCTTTCATTATTTTCTAGTTCACAAGATTATTTTAGCTAAACATCCTTCCTCAATTCTGTGACTGCTGATGCATAGATTCATGGCTGCTTTTGGATAATGAGTAACTTTTTGTTTCAGATGGATGTCTTTGCATGTCTTTACATCCTTGACAGCTAGGCCCCTCAGAAGATATATATTACCAAGAATGGAATTTAGCTGACTTAGTGTAATCTCTAAACAAGCACATTTCTTTCTTATAATAATGTGAATAATGAGGGTCCTTCAGTGTTCATATAGCTGACGCTGTACTATTCCTACATCATTCACATTAATCTGCCTGCACTGGGAAGTCCTGTGGATTTAAAAAACAACCCCAACACTTTCCTGGACCTCATCTCCAAATCTGAGAAGAGTCTTCTCCCAAAAAAATCTATATCCTAATAAAATGGCTAACTTTTAAGTTGCCACAGGTTTCTCAATAGCTGGGATCACATGTCACTCAGTCCAAAGCCAATCAAATTTCACTCTTGTGGTATCAGATCAAGGGCCCTTCACCTGGCAGGCTTTAGCAGTGAGTGCCGGAACAAGATCACATGAAGTGTTAGTATCGGTTTATAAGGCCTTGGTAAGGCCACACTTGGAATACTGCATCCAGTTTTGGTCACAACAATATAAAAAAGATGTTGAGACTCTGGAAAGAGTACAGAGAAAAGCAACAAAGATGATTAGGGGGCTGGAAGCTAAAATGCACAAAGAATGGTTGCAGGAATTGGATAGGACTAGTTTAATGAAAAGAACGACTAGGGGCGACATGATAGCAATGTTGTGAGGGGCTCCTACAGAGATGAAGGGATGAACCTATTCTCCAAAGCGCCGGAAGGCAAAACAAGAAGCAATGGACAGAAACTAATCAAGGACAGAAGCAACCTAGAACTAAGGAGAAACTTCCTGACAATGAGAACAATTAATCAGTGGAATGGCTTATCTCCAGAAGTTGTGGGTGCTCCATCACTGGAGGTTTTTAAGAAGAGACTGGACAGCCACTTGTCTGGAGTGGGATAGGGTCTCCTGCTTGTGCAGATTAGGAGACCTCCAAGGTCCCTTCCAAATTTGTAATTCTGTTGGCTTTGTATGGCTCCATCCATTTTTCTTGGAGAGCTGACTGACCATTTGGGGGTTGGATACTACTTGCCAATTGATCGGATCTGGTTTCTCAGTGAACAACGCAGTCTGGTTCATCCTGGGCTCCTAACTGTGGATGGGGTTAATCTGTGCTCTTGGCCTGCCTGTGCCCTTTGTGCTGTCTTGTCTGCACAACATGCTACATCCTAAAATGACCCAGCTGAGCATGGGGTCTGAGTACCAAAACAACTACAGCCAATTATGGCCCTGGAAAAGGGCAATCCTGGAGCAACCAGAGACAGCAGTTTATGATCTTCGTGAAGATTTCCCATTTGGCACCAACTTGATGCTTGGCTGCTTGTGCGCCTGTGAAATAATCTCCAATTTAACTGCTTCCCAGGATTCTAGCTGGGCATTGCAGGAGCATCCAGCAGGGAGCATCTGCAGTTCTAGCCAGCCTTTGAGAGTTAGGAATGTTCCCTACTGATGAGCCTGCAACAATATCTTCCTTATGGCTCACCAGGTTTATTTAAATAGAATAGAATAGAATAGAATAGAATAGAATAGAATAGAATAGAATAGAATAGAATAGAATAGAATAGAATAGAATTTTCTTTTATTGGCCAAGTGTGATTGGACACACAAGGAATTTATCTTGGTGCATATGCTCTCGGAATACCTAAAAGAAAAGATACATTTGTCAAGAATCATATGGTACAACATTTAATGATAGGAAACAATATAAATTGTAAGGATACAAGCAACAAAGTTACAGTCATACAGTCCTAAGTGGGAGGAGATGGGCGGTGGGAACGATGGGAAGATTAAGTAAATCTACTAAGTCTAAGTAAGACTTAGTAAATAGTTTGACAGTGTTGAGGGAATTATTTGTTTAGCAGAGTGATGGCGTTTGGGAAAAAACTGTTCTTGTGTCTAGTTGTTCTGGTGTGCAGTGCTCTATAGCGTCGTTTTGAGGGTAGGAGTTGAAACCATTTATGTCCAGGATGTGAGGGGTCTGTAGATATTTTCACAGCCCTCTTTTTGACTCGTGCCGTACACAGGTCCTCAATGGAAGGCAGGTTGGTAGCCATTGTTTTTTCTGCAGTTCTAATGATCCTCTGAAGTCCGTGTCTGACTTGTTGGGTTGCAGAACCAAACCAGACAGTTATAGAGGTGCAGATGACAGACTCCATCATTCCTCTGTAGAACTGGATCAGCAGCTCCTTGGGCAGTTTGAGCTTCCTGAGTTGGTGCAGAAAGGTCTCTACTGTTGATGCTGTGTTGTCTAGTATTGTGAGAGGTGGAAGTATGGAAGGGTTTCTCCTAAAGTCTACCACCATTTCTACGGTTTTGAGTTTGTTCAGTTCCAGATTGTTCCGGTCGCACCACGATCGCACCACGCATCACCACATTGATGAAAAGATGAAGATGAAGTTGCTGTTTCAACATCTGGGCTCTTTGTTGATGCTTCTCTGGATGGAGGAGCACTACCTATGAAAGAGCAAGTTCCCTCTGCAGTGGAAATCAAGCTTCCCAGCAACTTTCTGGATACCAAATGGCCTCAATTACCCCAGCTTACTTTTACTTCTTTCTTTTTTCTAGACTGTAAACACATTTTCAAGCAAGCTCTCATACTCACTCAACATTTTTAGGTTCCATAAATAGCCAGAAGATCTCCACAAAGAACCTGTGGAGCCCTGGGATAAAAAGATGGTGCTATGCTCTCCAGAACATTATCTTTCCATTTATTTCCCCTTTTTAATTAAAAGAATCTACAACTAATTACATGAAGTAATGATTGGGAGCCTAGTCAAAGGAGGCTTCCACAGGTCCTGAATTGCCTGAATCTCAGATTCTGAATCTCAGTTGTACAAATTGGTCCTAATTTTTATTTAGTGCATTGTACATATAACCCACGAGTGAACTGGTAGCAACGGGTTTTGAAACGCGCCCCTGAAATAGCTCAGCCTTTGTCTGAGGCACACCAGTACACCAATGTTCTCAATCTTGCATCTTACCTCCTGCCACTCTATCAAAGGACCTCATGGTTGAAACAAAAAGTCCACTTCCTCCCAGAATAGTGTTTCAATTTACAAACATACTAATGTTATATCTGTCAGAGTACTTTACTGAGTTCCACCTGAGGTAAATGTCCCAACGGCAGAGACCCACTGATAGTGGTTTGCTTCCCCTCATCCTATTCTTACAACAACCCAATCCAGCCACAAAATAGGTCAAGATGGAGCCCCGATTATCCAGGAAGATTCATGAGGGAATGAAACTGGAAGCTGCTGTTGTCTTTCGAAGAAGCTGTGCTGTAGGCACGCAGGAGATTTGTTCCCAAGGAAAGACAGCCAGCTGAAACAGGCCAGGACCCTTAACCTTTTCTGTAACTGGGACCTGAAGTGAAGGCCCTTCGTGCCAGAGTCCCCTGCCAATTGCCAGTGTGGCAACTGAGAGAAAGTCGTGCAGCCATTCAGGTGACTTCTGAGTCTTGTGAGTCCAGATTCCATCTAGGTTGTTTAATGAGCAAGCGAAGAGTCTGAATCAGGCAGGGCTATTCAGTCTGGAGCCACAAGTATTCCACATTCCTTTCTGTGGAAACTGATGCCCCTTTCTTTCCTACAGTTATCTTAGAAACCATTTCTTCCCCTGCCCCTGTAAAGCCCAACTTCACTGCTTAGCCTTGCTTTCTCTTTTTCAGCCTGTACCTTTTCCATGGAGAGGGATGCAGAAGATGATGGTGAGATCCAGGTGGAAGTGAGATGTTGGTCCTACCTACCCGAGTATCATCTGGGCTCTCCCCCCAGCCCAGGGAGGAAGCGCTATGGAAGCCAGCAGGAAAGAAGGAGGTAGTCACTAAGGAATGGTCCTTCAGGACAGATGGGAGATGATGGGGGAGCTGTGGCCACAGAAACCAAGGCCTTACCTGGTGGGGGGCAGAGGGGTCTGGGGGCCTGGACAATGCCTGCCTAGCAAAGGCTGGATGGGATCCCAGATTCTCCAGAGCATTTTTCCTGAGCTGCGGACTCTTCTTGCTTCTTCCACTGCCCCTTCAAGGAAGGACTCAAACAGCAAGGGGCAGAGGTGGACGGTTCCTTTGGGAAAACCCATGTGGTTAATGCTGAGGGTGCTGGGCTAGGAGCAGGGAGAGCCAGGTTCTAGTCCTCAGTGCTCGAAGCTCCCTGGGCGACTTTGGGATAGGTCTCCCTCTCAGCCCAGGGTGGACCTGGGTGGTTCCAATCCAAGATCTGGCTCTTTTTTTGGCCCTCTCAGCCCAAGCCTCTTCCCCAGAGAGCTGTCATGGGTCAAATAGGGACAGGGGCATTATGTGTGCCCTTCAGCTCCTGTAGACAAAGGAGAGAGAATTGAAATAAAGAACCTGTGATGGAAAGAAGCCCTTGCCAGACTGAAGGTTTTGGCCATGGCAGAGTAGCAGATCTTGCTTTTCCTTTGAGTTTGTTTTTATTCCCATTTCCATGTTGGTCTTGTCTGAGTACCTGTGAGCCAAAGTCTCCTCTGCATTCAGAATTAGAGGTAAGAAGATCAGCCCTTCTTCTGGAGGTCACTTCATCCTTCCTCAAACAGATGTGAAAAAGAAATCCTTGGCTTCAAGCAATGTTAATGCCTCCCAGGAGCGCAAGCGAATCGTGTTTCTAAAAGAACAGCTTCAGGCATTTGTTGCAGTAATAGAAATTAAATACTTTCTAAACCTTTTGACTTCCCCCTAAAAAAGCAGAAAGTTGCAGTGTAGCTAAAAAACAGAAGTGCCAGAGGCCTCCCCTTGCATTGTTCCTGCATTCGTTTCTGAAGTCGCCAAAGCACCACATCAAAGGCAGCGCTCTGAAAGAACCTCTGTTAGCGTTTCCGAGGGCTTGCAGTGATGCACGGTGCTTAGTAACCATCCGAGTCGCCTGGTGACTCGTTTTCCTTCCTAGCAACTGCCCTGCTCCTGGAGACAGCAGGTCTTCAGTCCCCAAGCACTGCTGGGCTGCAGGCCGGGTGGACGGGGGCAGGTCCCACACAGCAAAACAAACACATCCCACGTAAGGAGGAAAAGGGACAGGCAGTTTAAACCAACAGCATCTAAAACAGTGGCAAAATTCTGGCTCTGAAGCTGTTGCGGATTATTGTAGCACCATCAGACAGGGAAGCCTTTTGGAAGGATGGAGCAAATCCCGAGGGTTGATGGAAGGGCGAGATGAAGTGCTCTGCCCTTGGAGGAATGTGATCCAAAGAGGTGAGTAGGTGCATCTTCAACTGCTGCTTCCTTGTTCTGGGCTCGGGTTTTTTCTGTGATGCTTCCCATTATAAATTCAACTGGGCTCATTTGATGTCAGGCTCATGAGTCAAAGGTACTTGCTTAAATCCAGATTCTGGAAAAGTAGTGAAGGATGGCCTTCAGTGGGGAAGAGGAGGCCATTTTTTAAAATTTCTTACAAACAACACACCTTTCACTTTCCAATTAATGAATTCTTCCTACCTTGTGATGGGGAAGCACAATTTCCATGTCTTGTGAGAAGGCCCGATATATAGAGATATAGATTGTCTGTTGTTTTGTTGAACGTCTTTGCCTAGAGATCTCCAGAAGGAATCTCCTTCCATAACCGTGAGATTTCACTCTGATAGGCAAGGTACCTGCTGGGACCCAGAGGAGAGAGGAGACCTCGGGACCCTCCTCCTCCTCTCACCCCATTTGCTTCCTTGTTACATCAGGATGTAACCCAAGAGGTTGGGGAGCATTTGGTGCATACTCAAACTTCCCATGTGCAACTGCAAAATGTGCCCCCCCCACCCTGGTTTATTCATCTGTTTGATTTATACCATGTCTTTGTGCTGTGCAGAGTGGGCAGCTCACCTGAATAGCCACTAGATTTGCAACTTCAGGAAGTTTAATAGCCAAGCAAATAACCTTCATGGCAGTGCCAGGAGTAAGCCCTGGCGATGATATTCAGGTAGTTCTGGGTTGTGGCACCCTCCATTTGAAGGTCTTGGCTAACATGAGCTGTGTGAATGCTGCAGTCAGATCCAGAGGACCTCGGATTGTAAGATTCCATTCTGACTTTCCATCTGATCCCGATGACTCGGTTTTTGTCCCAGGGAAGCTTCAAATAGTGGCACATTGGGACAACTGACTTCAGCAAAAGTTGAGGCAAGGAGAGACATTGCAAATCCCTTAATTCAGGTTGGTGTCTGTTTATGTATTTCTACGTTTATTCATTTATTTATCCTCTCAGTAATTTGATTCACAATAATAAAACTGCTCTTATTTTTAGGAAATATTTCTTAACTCTCAACTGAAATGAGCTTTCCTATAATTGAAATTATAGGAAACATTATATAAATACTACTACTACTATTAATATTCCAAATCATTGTTGGAGAACATTTTGTACATGGCCTTCAGAACCTTTTTTTTTTTTTTTGCTTTAATTTATATGCCGCCCTTCTCCGGAGACTCAGGGCGGCTTACAATGCGTTAAGCAATAGCCTTCATACTTTTTGTATATTTATACAAAGTCAGCTTATTGCCCCCACAATCTGGGTCCTCACTTTACCTACCTTTGAAAGGATGGAAAGCTGAGTCAACCTTGAGTCTGGTGAGATTTGAACTTGCAGTAATTGCAAGCAGCAGATGTTAATTACAGTGCTTTAGTCCACTGTACTACAGGCTCTTCCTTTGGCTTCAGACCGTTTGGGCTTGGGAAAGGTCGATGCCTTTCTAGCACTGAGGCCTGGGAGGATCTTCTGCTAATTTTGCTTTGTTCAAACAGAAGGGTCTCCACAAAACCATATTTAGTTCAAGTCTTACAGCCAATTGGATATAGAGTTCATACATCACATTAAGTCTGATTTAGAGCCTTGATAGTACAGTGGTTTAGTGCACCCTGTTATTAATACAGCTGCCTGCAATTTCTGCTGGTTCGAATCTCTCCAAGGCTCAAGGTTGACTCAGCCTTCCATCCTTTCTAAGGTAGGTGAAATGAGGACCCAGTTTGTGGGGGCAATAAGCTGACTTTGTATAAAATATACAAAAGAATGAAGGCTATTGCTTAACGCATTGTAAGCCGCCCTGAGTCTCCGGAGAAGGGCGGCATATAAATCAAATAAAAAATAATAAAAAAAAATTGTTGAATTGGTATAGAAGTAAGTCACAAGCCATGGTTTATAGCCAAGAGAGATAAGTTTGCAAAAACATGCTAAGGCTAAGCTAGACAAACCACATTCTTGTTTAGTGTAATGTGATAATTTAGCCAATTAAATATGTTGTTAAGAATTCTACCATTGTTTAATAAAGCTGTGTAGAAATCCAGTAGTGGATGCACATATTTGGTTGATTGGTGGACCAATTGAGAGCATAGTAATTCAATTATGTTTTATATGTTGATAAATAATTCAATGGAATAAAAGTTCCTTCCAAAATCTTTATGGTATATGTTAAAAAATCAGCACTCCTGCTATTTTGGGATGATGGGATGCTTTTCCATGTTAATGTTCTCTGTTCTCTGTTGTTTGTTTGTTTTCAGAGAAAGGAGGCAACAGCAGCTGCTGCCACCTTGGTGGCACCTGCAGGTTCTGTGCACTTCACCCAGGACGGTCTGCCCCCTCTCTGTGCAGGGCAGCCCCTCAGGCCCACAATTCCACCAGGTGAGTCACTGGGTTCTCTTCCAGGGAGTGCAAGGGCAGCATTTGGTGCACAGAAGCTAACAGGGTGCCTGCAGGGCTTGGTCAAAAAAGTGCAATTGGTGCACATAATAAGCAAGGGGGGAGACTGATCAGGCCAATGAAGCTGCCATCTTGACCTTTTTGATCACAACCTATGGAGAGGCCTAGAAACCAGGGTTAAACAACTATAAAAATGAATGGTTATCTCCAGATACTTCAGATTTGCTTACAAATTAAGACTGTTCCATGGCAATGTTTTCAATCCACTCATACCCCCCCACCCCATTATTTGGTCCCTGAGGACTACAGGGGGTGTCATAAACCAGTGACACCCTCAGAAATTCCACTGGCCAAAGTTCAGCATTCAGCCTCTGCCTTTTTTCTTGTTTTCTTTTGCACTGAGGGTTGGTGGTGGTTTGGAGGGGAGTTAAGGATGCATGCAAAGAGTTGTAGGCTAGTTTTAATGACAGATACTGCTCTGAAAAGGCTGATTTGATGCTGAATTTGGGCTCCTCAGTGCCTCAGACCAGAGTTAGGTGTGGGCATCAAGGCCCCACTCTCTTGGGGAGAGTTCCCACCGGCTGGGCCTTCTTTGGCTCCCAGGAGAGGCCGTCTTCCCCTCTTGGCCAGGAAAGGGCCTCCCTGCGGGTAGAGTGTCGCCCCTCCTCACTGGGTGGTTGTGTGTTTCTTCTTGCAGTTCCCAGCCCCACAGCCTCACCCTGAAGCACCTGGCTCCCTAGTGCCGCCATGTCCAGGCCAACTCGCGCTGTGGAGCTGGTTCGCCTGGTGCCCAAGAAGCCGCGCCGTCATCTGCATGCCTCCCTTTCCTGCTCAGCCGCCGTGGAAGAGTTGCCCAATGTCCCCAGCTACCACAGCTCTGCTCCTCCCTCCCACATCCCCGTCCTCATCCCTAGGAAACCGAAGGCTGGCCTGAGCAACCCCAGTTTTCAGAAGGAAGAAGCTTCCCGCTTGGGCATCGGGGGTAACGTAGCACCTGCCAAGACTTTAGTGCTTGCAGCTTTCCTGGCTGACCTTCCTGCACTTTGGGGTGTCTGCATCTTTGGGGCTTAGTTCCAAACAGGGTGTTATTTCTATAGGGAGCAATATATGTTGCCTCCAAAATGTAGAAGAAATGTGCACAATTTGGGGGGCAGGCATTCATTAAAAGGGATACAGGAATGAGAAAAGATTAATAAACCCATCCCTCAGGACTCCTGAAAATGGAGAGTGGGCAATGGGCCTTGTCACCCAGAAGGTTTGCAGCTCTGAGACAGAAGATAAGGAAAGACTGCTGAGAAAGCTGTTTGGCAATAATGTCAAAAATAAATAAAATAAACCAACCTAAACATTGCATCAATTTCAGAAAGGGACTCCAACCCTAGATTAAATCTATGTAAAGATTCAGATGTTATTTGCATTTAATAGTCATTTTAGCATTATCTGGAAATAAAACATTTTCAGGCCACCACGGGAGTTTGCAAAGCGTGGTCAAAAGCTCTCAAAATGGTGGCCAAGGCAACTAATGAAACTAATAAGAAAGAACTTCAATAAGAATTTGTGATACTACCATGTTTCCCCGAAAATAAGACCCTGTCTTATATTTTTTTGAACCCTGAAATAAGTGCTTGGACTTATTGCCATGCACTCAAAAGCCCAATTGGGCTTATTATCAGGGGATGTCTTATTTTGGGGGAACAGAGTAGTATGACAACAACAATAACAATAAGTTAGCCAATACTGAATCATAAATACATGGCGAAAGATTCTAGAGAAGCATCTTCTAACGGCAGATGGGATATCTTGCCTATGAAAATAATAACATCTGATTTCACTTCATTTCTTAACCCAACTCTTTCCATTTTCTGGCTGCCATAGAGGTTGAGTTATATAAACATTTTACAAACATTCTGATGCCTTCACAAGATGACTTGAATTTTCTTCAGAAAATAATCTAGGAACAAGGGCATAACTGAGCAAAGCAGAGGAAGCTGCCAGAGATTATTGATTGTAATCTACAGCCATGTTTTTGAGCATTTTGGAATTTGCTTGAGGCCATATTGTCAGTAACCTACATTTCTTTCCTGCCCAAGGACAACCAACCGGCAAATACCCTACGGTGAAGTTTCCAAAGGTGGATTCTGGCTCTTCCAGGCTGCCAAGACCTGCCTCCCAAGCTCGGCCATCAGCCCCAAAGAGCTTGCACACCCTCACTGTGCCACCTACGCCAAGGGCTCCCAAGAGGTATGAAGACTGTGTCTATGCAGAGTTTGGTATTCTGTGGGAACCTGGACCTCGGCCTGAATTACCCTTCTGTAACTACCTACCTTTACCATCCTACCAGATCACTAGATTATATATGTCCTCAACTCCTGTCAGGAGTTTCTGGAACTAATTCAGCAAAATCTGGCACCATTTCCTTAGAACTAGGAGATCCCAGCTAAACCTGGCAGAACTACCTGGATCCTTGTCATGGTAAAGCTAGATAATGTCAGACTTCCAACTCAGACTTAGCAAACAGGAGTCTCCAAATAATTAACCCTTAATTCTGTTGTAGATGAGACTAGTAGAAAAGTTTCAGACATGGCTACAGACCAGTTTGCAGCCTTATACTCAACCCAATCGCCCACTGCATTGCAAAGACACCAGTGGCAGAGTCTAGAGGTTTAGACTCTTGGTTTCTTCCAACTTAACAAATGCTCGACTGATCCCTGGATGATCATGGTCAGCTAATACATGTTTTCTTAATATATTTCATTTCACTTCCTCTCTCCCTAGTCCACAGGCCTCCAATTCTTCTGACCTTGGCAGGCAGGCTCAGCTTTTACAGATAGAAATCTTCTCTGTTTCATAGAATGAGTTGCTTGTCCTCAGTCACCACAAAGTGATTCTTCTTGTACCCAGAGCAGTTTAATTACTCTGCTTCTTTTTCCTGCCTTTCCCTTGATGTAAGCAGTCCTTTTGCCTTGTGCTTTTCAGCCTTGGAGCTGTTACACAACCATTCTGTCTGTCCTGGCAAAGATAATAATTGTACTTTGATGCCTCTTGCAAAATTATTCTTAGTTCCCTGTCTTATTCACAGCCCTGAATTTGTCCACTAGTCTCTAATGATTGAAGGCAAATATATGTGTCCCTAAATAATGTTGCAGGATCCAATCCAAGTTGGTCACCAGGACCAGAGCTTTCGGGCTCCTGCTGGAGCTCATCCACAGGGAACTTCTTTTTTTTTTTTTTTGAATTTTTAAAAATTATTTTTAACAACATAAACATAAAATACATCTTTTAAGAATGGAGCTTTGATCCGGTCGTGAATAGGTACAATCGCTTACCCCTCTTTGTCACGCTCTTTCCCAAATCTCCACCATTACATCTTTTAAAATAAAAACCAAAACAGAATTTTTTTCCACAATTATAATATCTTAATCTAAACATTTACCTTTCTATTGTATCACCACGAATCTTAATTTCCAAATAACACAATATTTAATTACAATTATTACCCTAAATTCAATCTATATACCCATAACCTAGGACCCATTACATTAAATCTTTAAATCCTAATCTCTTTTAACTTGCATCTATATTTCTTAAGTTTATCACACATTACACTCTTCATTTTACACAGAGTCATTTCACTATTACAATCTTATCATCTTCATTTTACTATTCATATCAACATATTCACCTTTATTTTTAATATTAATCCCAACATAATCATTTTATTATTACCATCAATTCCAGCTTAAGTCATATTTAACTATTTGTCTCTTGATCATCTTCTTTTGGCTGTTTTCCAGCATATTCATTTATTATTTGGCTGTTTCCCAGCATAATCATCTATTGTTTTGGCTGTTTCCCAGCATATTCATATTATTTGGCTGTTTCTCAGTATATTCATATTAACTGGCTGTTTCCCAGCATATTCATCTTTATTTTATTATCACACCCAATAAAAAAACACATCTCCATCTATTGTTTTGGCTGTTTTCCAGCATATTCATCTATTATTTGGCTGTTTCCAGCATATTCATTAAGCATATTCTTAATACTATTTATCTCTATGTATTTATTTATTTTATTAGTCCAATTTATATGCCGCCCTTCTCCATAGACTCAGGGCGGCTTACAATGCCTTATAACAATAGCCTGCATACTTTTTTGTATACATCTGCTTATTAGGGCTTTCACACCCCCCCAAGCGGTGTTGTTCTATACAAAGTTGGCTTATTGCCCCTCTACCTCGAAAGGATGGAAGGCTGAGTCAACCTTGAGCCTGGTGAGATTCGAACTTGCACTAATTGCAGGCAGCTGGCACCTAAGTGTAATCAAAATAGTGTAATCCCCTATTTTGTTTTACCTTCCATCTATACATTAGTTATCTATACATTAGTTATTCATATTTAATCATATTATCATTCTTAGCTTTGTCTGCAATTTAACATTGAGACTTAATTCTTACATCAGACACATTCCCATATAAATCAATAAAATTTGTTGGATTCTTCTCATATTCATATTCATTCTTATTTATCAATACTATCCATCTTTACTTTATTTTTCTATTTTAATCACAGTTTTATTTTCCATCCTTATACATCTATAAACATCTCCTTTTTATAATTAATATTCATAACATTACATTTTCATTTTTAATCAAACTATTTTTATATTTTTTTCCCAATCGTATATATTTTATTTCATTTCCTTGTCTAACAACATATATTCCATTTCAAATTCAGTGTTCCCAAATTTAATTCTCCATGTGTCATTTTAGTTCTTTTTGTTACTTCTATTCCATGCAAAGTATATCAACTTTCCTTCTTTTGTTCCTGCGCCATTTTCTTTTGTTCCTGCGCCAATTAGTAACAATTATAAAAGTTCCATTGTATTTCCCCTTTCTTTTCACCGAAGAAGCCGTCTGTAGACAAAGAAGAGACCTCCAGCACCAAAATCCCACGGCTATTATTTGTAATTTCAGAGTGTTCCAAAACAAACAGCAAGTTATAGTGTTTCTTTTTACAGCAGAAGGTGTATCTCTGCAATCCACACTTTCCCTTAGTCACTCCGGTATCCATTTTGTTGCAATTATGTAACAGTCCAATTTAACAGTCCAATTTAACTCTCTTCTTCTCTTGGGTTTTAAAAGTGTTGAATCCCTAACTTTTTCTTTTTTCAAAGTTCAATTCTAATTTGAGAATTTTTTCCAGTCTTTTCAGCATGCCTCAATGTTTAATTGTTCCACTTGAATCTATACCAGAATAAATTTCCTAGCGGGTCTTTCCCTCCTGAAGTTACTTTTCAAAATCTTCTATGCCCCTCAAATCCACAGTCACTGTTATAAGGCTAGGGGTCTTATAAGTAACAATCATTGCTCTAGCGTTGTTTCAAGCCTAGGTTGGTGTCACTCACCTGGCTTCAAAGAGCTTCGTTCTTTTCCTCTTTCCTCCTGCTCATCTCTTAGTTCGGTTTGTCCCAGCTTCGTGGCAGCCGCCATGGCTGCCGCCCCCCACCGCCGACTCATAGAGAGTTCCCTCCGACCTCCAAGGAACTTGCCTGTTCCTCTTGGTCATCCGAGGCACCTCTCTTCCTACCCAGTCCCTGCAGGACAGTTCTGGTCCGAAGACCCATTGGCAGAGGTTCGGCAGTCGGGTTTTTTGCAGGACTCCTCAGAGCCGACTATTTTCCTGGCTGTCTCGCCACAACGTCAAACCGGAAGTCCACAGGGAACTTCTTGATATCCAGGATGTGTGCACTGAGCTGTTCTATTTATGGCATTTATTGGTGTCTGGTTGTGTGTGGCTTTTAATTGTTGATTGGGATATTGATGAACGCTTATTAAATCATTGATTGTTGTTTCCTTGTGCTGTGCGCTCTTGATGCCTAAATCCTTGGTAAGCTGGTGGTGAATCAGCACTCTGTGGACTGACGAAGTGCTGATTTATCCCTAACTTACTATCCCCGACATATTTCCCTATGTATCCCTAATGTACTGAGGAGCCGAGGGCATAGCAGCACAAGGAAACAACAATCAAAGACTTAATAGCCAGCCATCATCGAGAGAGGGGGGGAGGGGGGGAGGGAGGGAGGGAGGGAGGGAGGGAGAGAGAGAGAGAGAGAGAAGTTCCCTGAGGATGGGCTCCAACAAGAGTCTGAAAGCTTGCAAGAACAAACCTCTGGTCCCGGTGACCGACTTAGATTGGGCCATGCAACTAGTCTCTAAAATCAGCTACATCCCCCCAAATTTCCTTTCTTCTTTCTGCATGAGTTGCCTTGTTGATGTATTTTTTTCATTACTTTATCAAATCTCAATGCTAGTTGGTCAATGCAATCAATGGATAAGAACAGCAGTCTGAACGAGTAATTTAGAGTATCTTTCTCCAGTTGGTCTATCAAAGCATCATTTGTTGGGCGGTATCTTAATCTTATTCCTTTGATTACTCAGATACTCTATAGCAATTACTGTGCTGTGCTTTGTTTTTCCAAATTCTTTCCCCACTTTAGGAGGAAATCCTCTTCCCAAGAAGTAAATGTGGAAGAGCTGAGACTGTCCCCAGTCAATGCCTGGCCAGACCAGTCCAGTCCACAGGAAGAACCCAACAGGTATAATCCCAAAGCATCCTACCTCAGACTTCTCCCAGGTTATTGCTGCAAGATTTGATTGAGACCTCATGAATGGCCTGTCACTTACCCATACATGACTGGGCTGGTAGTTGGATCAGACTTCAACCTTTTGCCAGGACAGCATCCCACTCTACCCTCCTAAGGATGGCATAGCCAGGGCTGCTGTAGTTGCCTATTAGTGACCTGACAGAGGATACAGAAAAACTGAAGCCTATTTAATTATAGAGAAAAGTAATGTTTTGGAAAAAAGAAAATCTACAAAGTCTAGAATACCATGGTACACTCTGGTACTGCACAAACCGTACTTTGGCCCTCTACATGCCTATGGGAAAAGTATGCAGAAATTTCAGAAAAATATATCCTTGAAGGCCTCAAACCCTCCATCATAGATAGGGATGTTGCTATGCAATGTTGGACACAGAAAACTAAAGGCTGCTGTAGAGAGTCAGCCTCTTGGTACATTGCATAGGACTAGATCTGTGATGGTGAACCTATGACACGCATGCCACAGGTAGCACACGGAGCCATATCTTTGGGCACGTGAACCGTTGCCCTAGCTCAGCTCCAGCGTGCATGTGCATGCCAGCCAGCTGATTTTTGGCTGGCCCTGCCCATGGCTCCTCTCCCAGGAGTCTCCACGCCGCCTGTTTTGGCTGCCAGGTAAGTACAGGCCTCACGTGGAGGATCTGGGAGGGCGTTTTCGGCCTCCGGGGGTTGGTGAAGGCCATTTTCACCCTCCCCACCCTCCAGGAAAACTTCTGGAACCTGGGGAGGGTGAAAAATGGGCCTACTGGGCCCACTGGAAGTCAGGAAATGGACCGTTTCCAGCCTCCAGAGGGCCTCCGGGGGGTGGGGAAGGCTGTTTTTGCCCTCCGGAGGCTTCAGGTAGGTCTGCTAGGCCCAAAATGGGGCGGGGGGGGGGGTCGTGTGTGCATGCATGGAGAAGCACAGGGGATGGGGCGCGGGGGGCATTGAATTATGGGTGTGGGCACATGCGTGTGCAACCCCTCCGCGCTCCCCCCCACTTTTGGCACGCAATGGCAAAAAGGTTAGCCATCAGTGGCCTAGATAGTTTCTAGGAAAGAGAGCCTAGCTTGCAGAGAATTGCATGGACTAACCAGGGTAAATCTGCGTTTTCGTGGTGCGTGGGGCCCCTAACTGGTCCTGACTCTCAGGTGGAGGCAATGCTGCACAAGGCATAACTACTACTCAGCCTGGACTAATCTTTCCTTCCTTACAGAAAGTGTTGCAGAAAGCCCAGCCTGACTAAAACTGACAGGTGTCAGAGGTCAATATTTGGGGGCCCATCCAGGGATGACCAGTGTGTGGGAACACTGGATGTAGCCTGACCCATTTTTATTTTTCTCACGACTTGCCTTGATAAGCAGTGCCTTCTCTCACTGCTCCTCAGTCAAAAGCATCTATGGGGCAGCTTTGAGGGGAGGAGCTGATGAATGAATGGTTGTGCCTCAAAAGGAGGCAGTGCACCAGATAAACAACGACAGACAAATTGATCAGATATTGCTTTAATTGGGTTGAACCTCCCAGCCTTGCAGAGCAGGCTTAGCGGCTGATTCAAAGGCAAGGACATCTGTAAAATTGCTTCTCCCCCCCTGCCCCCCCCAGGCCAGAGGGGGCAGCTTTACCAGAGATCTCACCCCCTTGCCCCATTTTTTCTACCAGCCAACCAGGAAGGGTCTCACAATGCAGGCAAACGAAAAACTTATTTTGGTTACTTTTCTAGCCAGCCTTTTTAACCTATCCAGCCTGTTGCGGGTCAAAAAGGGGCCAGCTGCTCTCTGAGCCACTGAATAAATCTTGAGAGCAAAGAATGGGGAGCTAAAGGGCCCTTCAGAGTCCCTGGGAAGACAGGACCCGATTCCCCCTCTCGGTTGCTTCACAGTTCACCCAGACGGGGCAGCTCAGCCGCCAGCCAGAGTAGTGCCGTCATCAACGATCGGCTGCAGGAGCTGGTGCGGCTCTTCAAGGACCGAACTGAGAAAGTCAAAGAGAAGCTGACAGACCCTGACGCCTCCTCCGAGGATGAGACCCCCGCAACCTGTGAGTGAGTCTGGGAGACAAGGGCTGGGACTCTTGTGTCCCAAGGGGCTGGTGAGAGAGCCTTGGCCTCCCAGCTGGTGTTTGCAAGGAGAATGTTCAGCTCACGGGGAATGCAGCCCTGGCCTTGGCATGTTGACATACTAGCAGGGGTGGGATTCTGCCGGTTCAGACCAGTTTGGGCGTACCGGTAGCTCCAATGATCAGCTGAGAGTGAACCGGTTCTCTCCAATGATCAGCTGGGCCCGCCCGCCTGCCCTCCTTTTTTGAAGCCCAGCTGATCGGTGCGGCAGCACAGATTGCCACACCTCAGCTGTTTTATTCACCAGAGCTGCAGTAGAAGGTGCTGTTTTCAAATGTACTGCACGCGCGGGGATTTGCCCGAAGCAAACCAGTTGTTACACTGGTTGAATCCCACCACTGCATACTAGACCCTTATTTTATGTTGTGATGCATGAGCCCAGCAGCCAGACTATCTCCTGCCCTCCCAAACTTTCTGCATCTGAATCTTCCTTCCAAGGGGAACACAATAATTTTACATTCTGTTTGTTGCTGTTTTTAAAGGGTGATATTATTTTACTAATGAAGGAAACGTGTTTCAGAACAGCTTCAGCATTCTTAAGGTTCCCCCACCCCTGCATTCTTAGGCACAAGATATTCCAGCCCTAACTGGAAAAAAGCAATCCTGGTTGATGGGGGTGGGGGGGTGGCTGCCAATCAGGATTTGGGGCCAGGTGCAAGCTGCACGATGGGTTGTCCATTCTTACTAGAGAGCGTGTTTCTGAACTGTCTCTCCATTTTGTTTCGATTTCACCAATTTGATTTATTCTCTCAGCTCCTTCCAAAGAGAAAGCCTCAGAGGAGAAAGGCAAAGAATCTGAGGAAGATGGAGAGGGGCGTTTCCACGAAGTCCTTTGCTGCAGGTTTAAGTATCACCCCTTCCTCTGCCACATGAGGAAAGTCCAGTTCCCCAGCAGTATTGACCCTTCCTCCAGTAAGTAACAGGGAGGGCTTTGGACTGAAAAGGCAACTGCACTCCGAGAGAGAAGGGAAGAATGAGCAGGAGGGACTTTGTGAAGGGAATTGTGAGAGAAAGAGTGGCAGAACCTGGGGGCAGAGTCAAAAGAGAAATCAGTCTAGAATCTCTACATAGCCACAAATAGACTAAGACAAACTCTCCTTGAATTCCATCAACCTGTATCTAGTACCAAAGTAGTGCTAATCACTAGCTGAGTAGATTCCTATGAATAGGCATGAGCAATAAATTAGTTTAATTGGGAACTTCATGGTCTTTCGTGCCTGTGAGGAATGCAGACCTGTTGGAAATCCCCAGGAAACTTGATGGTCCACTCAAGCAATTAGCTAATTCTTATCCCTCGAAATGCCAAATAATTTGTATGAACCCTTAAATACAACAAGGCACTTCAGGTCTTTCACAAGTGACATTTTTAATTATTGCAAATATAGTCCAAAAAGTGGAGATATTCATAACCCACCACAATCAGTGGTGAAATCTGAACTGGTTTGCCACTGGTTTGCTGGCCGTGCATGTGCAGTGTGCGCCAAATGCACAGCACGTACCAAATGCATACTGCGCATGTGCGCATGTGCAGTACGTGCCAAACGTGTCCTTCGCACAGAAAAAGGAGGCTTGGAAAGGTAAGTAGAACAGTGAGGGAGGGAACAGGTGTGCCCTGCGATTTAGATTAAATCGCACGGCACAGCTGATCATGGGAAATAGTTTTATCACTACCAGTTCGCCTGAACCAGTGCAAACCGATAGCATTTCACCACTGATCACAATAGTATTCTTGCAGTGTAGGTTAAATTAATTAAACTGCAAACTGATTGTGGACAACCATCCGTAAGCCTCTCTTAAGCTCCAAACACTCTTCCCTGAAGAAAGTTGGAAGCAAATGGTAGGGATTGTTGAGGGCTCCTCCTGAGAGCTCCACATCTCAGTAAGGTGTTTGACAAAATAGACCGCCACCTGCTTCTTCATAAGATAAACAAATGTGGGATAGAGACTATCACCATCAGATGGATTCACAATTGGCTGACTAATTGAATTGTAAGCCACCCAAAATTATCGATTGAGATGGGCATCCATAGAAAGTGAACAAATAAATACGTAAACTGCACTCAACATGTAGTTCTTAATGGAACCACATATACATGGAAGGAAGCATACAGGGGTACTCCAAGGTTTTGTCTTGGGCTCAGTACTCTTCAACACATTCATAAATTATCTAGATGAGGGGATAGAAGGAGAACTCATCAAATTTGCAGATGACATCAAGTATAAGCTGGGAATAGCTAACACTTTAGATCATAGAGTTAAGATTCAGAAGGATCTTGACAGACTTCAACACTGGGCCCTATCCCTAAAAATGCAGTTCATTGGTGAGAGAAGTCAGTCCTGCACTTAGGCAGGATATACCAAATGCATGGGTATAGAATAGGCAGTACCTAGCTCAAAAGTAGTAACTATGAGAGGGATCTAGGAGTCCCAGTAGACCCAGTGGTGGGTTGCTACCGGTTCGCCCCGGATCAGGCAAACTGGTAGAGGTGGTGGTGGGAGGCTCCGCCCACCTGCCTGGACATTTCTGCACATGCGCAGAAGCATCGTGTGTGAGCGTGCGCACGCCCACAAGCTAACCGGTAGCGACGGGATTTGAAACCCACTACTGATAGATCACCATTGAAGTATGAACCAGAAATGTGCTGCAGCTGCCAAAAAACCCAATGCAATCCTGGACTGCATCAACAAAGGGATAGCATCAAGACAACGAGAACTAATTGTACCGCTTTGTACTAGTGAATGCAGTATAACTAGGGATACTATGTACTGCGTAAAAATTGTATTTGGTCCCAGTGATAGAAAAATGATGCTGAGTCGCTAGAAAGGGTGCAGAGGAGACCAACAAAGTGATAAGGGATCTGGAGGTTAAATTGTATAATAACGGTTGGGGGAGCTAGGTATATCTAGCCTATCGAAGAGAAGGTTTCGGAAGAGGGGGATGATAACTGTCCGCCCTGAGTCTTCGGAGAGGAGCGGCATATAAATTTAATTAACTAAATTAAATTAAATTCCATACTTGAGGGGCAGTCACAGAGATGAGGGGGTTGACTTATTCTCTAAAGCATCAGAGGGCAGGACAAAAGGTATTGAATGGAAGCTTGTTAAAGAGAGATCCAAGCTAGAAGTAAGGAGAAATTTTCTGACAGTGAGAAGAATTAATCAATGGAATGGGAATTGCCTCCCAGAGTTGTGGGTGCTCCATCACTGGAGGTTTTCAAGTATAGACTAGACAACTGTTAGATTGGGTTGGTATAAAGTCTCCTGCCTTGAGCAGAGGCTTGGAGTAGAAGACCTCTGAGGTTCCTTCCAGTCTTCTGATTCTATCTTGGGTTCTATATTTGATGGGGAGGCCAAGATTATCATCTCCATCTTTATTACTTTTTGAAGCTGAGAAAGATGCTGGGACATGGCCTGCCAACACATTCATGCTGAACTGACTTTGAGAGGACTAGTTCCACCTCTTAGCCCACTTGCTTCACAGGCTATGTGGCGCACTGTGTGACAACTGTTGCCTTATCTCTGACCCTCTGATCTGCAAGTTGTTCTTCCCTCTTGCTCCTTGGGCAAGCAGAGTGCAAGGCTGGCTCTCCCACTGAGGAGTTTGAAATGGGAATTTGAGGGAAGCGCCATGAGAGTCCTGAGTATCTCCCGGGCTTTCCTCCTCTTCTAGATCTGATGTACGTGTTGTGGCTCTTGCTTGTGGTCATGGCGTGGAATTGGAACTGTTGGCTGATTCCGGTCCGCTGGGCTTTCCCATATCAATCACCCGAGAATGTCTATTACTGGATGGCTATTGATTACCTCTGTGATTTCATCTATTTTCTGGACATCGCCGTCTTTCAGGTCCGCCTGCAGTTTGTTCATCAAGGAGATATTATTGTAAGTGGCACACAGCAAACCCATCCATGCCTGAGTTCTGATTCTTGATTTGAGAGCTTGATACCCGAACCCATATTCATCCATAAATAAGCAGATCCGGGCTGCAAAAATCTCAGTGACCACTAAGCCTTTCCCAAGATGGAGCCAGGACATTTATTTTAGGTTTATAACACAAGGTGTCATCTGTAAAGGGGAGGTAATTACCCCAAGTGTAAACCATCTGCAAGGCTTAAGAAGCTTCAGAAGAGCAGCAATTCTTGTGCAGCAGATTTTGATACTGTGCCTGTTTCCATGCCAGGCACATAAATTCTGCTGGCTGTGCCTCAGTTTTCCTTCTGAGTTTTGGGTGGTACCCTTTTGCATTTTCTTTCATCTTCTAGACTGATAAGAGAGCCATGAGGAAGAATTACCTGAAGTCCTATCGCTTTAAGGTGTGTAGTGTTTTGTTTAGTTTACTCCTAATTAAAATGACCACCAGATCATCCGAGTGAAACAGCGTTCTCCATCATAAGATCCTTAAATAATGTTCTGGATGCTGAATTCTTTGTCATAGTATAGATATTATCTGCTTGGGTGGCTGTTGTAACAACGGCATAGAAAGTTTACCAATGTGATTCTCATTATATGCAGTAAAATTGTATATACTATACATATATAATTTGGGAATATCACTGTCACTGATATCTTTTGAATGATGGGGAGATGGATGAGTCTATCTTTTTCAAAATTAGTTTCTGTTAATTGCTCTCTTTGTAAAATGGTAAAATTTATTTAATTGCACTTGATCATTTTTAAAAAGTTTGCTCTAAAACGTTTATGTTATTATGCATATTTCCTCAGATATATACATTTTTGTTTGCAATTTTGTTTAACCTTTGCAAATGAATCACCGGGTCAAATGCCTCTGTCAGTGGGGTTCCAGAGAGCCACGTGCTTCCTGCCTTCTCTCTCTTTCAGATGGATGCCCTCTGCCTTCTCCCCCTGGATTTTCTGTACTTCAAGGTTGGCGTGCATCCTCTCCTGCGCTTGCCTCGCTGCCTAAAGGTGAACCCTCCTCCATCCTGATTTCGCATCTTTAGGGAAGGGCTGGAAAAGGAGGTGCTGGTTTAACCCTGGAGGTCAACAGAGAGCAGCTCCCAAGGGACCGGTCCCTCTCTGTGCTCCCCTCGAAGACTTCATCCATTGCTTCCTTGGGGAAAGTTTTTCCTTTCCTTCGTGAACTGTAGGCAGAATCTTCTCTGGAGCTTAATGGGGCTTTTATTTCTTTTTCACAGTACCTGGCCTTCTTTGAGTTTAACAATCGTCTTGAAGCCATTTTGAGCATGGCCTATGTTTACAGGTGAGGTTCTGTCCTTCTGGGCAGGGTGCAGTTCAGCAGCTTCTGCTGGCCCTTCTCTCACATGTCTGACTGATATGCAACCTTTCTAAAGGAAATAGCAACAACGAAATCTACACGATGGTTTTGTAGAATCAAACTAGACGTCCACTTTATTTCCAATGTTGTTATTTCCACATGGCAGCCAAAGAGCAGAGATTTCTATTTTAAAGGCCAGCATTCTTATTAATATTATGCCATACTGAGGTTAACTGAACTTAAAGCAGAACTCCTCAGACAGAATAAATAGGGCAGTTTGCGCATAAATAAGGCCACCTCTAGAAATAGCTTGGGAAGCTCGGCTGACATGGAGGCTGGAGGAGCCACTGGGAGACTGAATTGTACAGTCTGTGACCTGTTTGAGCATAAACACCAGACCAGTTTTAAAGCCTGAATATTTATACATGTACCTGAGCTTACCTGAGCCTTTAGCCTCTGCCTCGGAAGCCTTCTCCTTGATGTGGGGTGGGATGCACTGACTGAAGGAGTTGTGCAAAGGGAAACAAGAGGAGGTCGTCACTGGTTTTCCTGCACCTCTTTCTGAGCATTACACCCCCCATCCCCTCATAACATTGTGCGAGTGACTGTATGCACAGTAACTAAGGAAGGAAAGTGTCACACCTGCCACTCTGACCAAGGGGAGAAGGAGGAACCCCCTAAGCCCAGCAAGAGGGAAAAGGCACTGAACTCTCAGGAGCAACTTCCAGACTCCAAACAGCCCCCACCCCCATTTGTCTGCAGAGCAAAGTCAAGAAAGTCAAGATGGCAGCTGTGATATGCAGTTGAAGCAGTGCCTGTGTTTTGTGTGTGTGTGTGTGTGTGTGTGTGTGTTGCACAATTTACATAGCAGCCAGGCAGAGTTTTGAGTATATTGTTGTGGGGGGGGGGCAACTTGGCCCTTTGCCTGCCCTTTGCAGGCAATCTCACACTATCCTGGCTGGCTGAGAAGAGCCGGGCTGCACTTGGCACTGCAGATGCTCCCCTCCAGCCATACCTGATTCCCAGTGCACCTTCTGAGGTTCCTGCTTCTTGTATTCCCTCTGGGAGCAACGCAGGGCAAGCAATGCCCTCCTGGGCAGGAGGAGGGGAGAGGGGGGAATGGGGAAGCAGCAGCAGATGAGCAAAGCACAGGCAGCCTCTGCCTCTGCCGGGAGTTTAGCAGCCCCTCCTTAGCAGGGTTATTGTTTTGCAGAGTCGTAAGGATCACGGCCTACCTGCTCTTCAGCCTGCACCTGAACTCCTGCTTATACTACTGGGCCTCCTCCTTCCAGGGGATCGGCTCCACCCCCTGGGTCTACGACGGTAGAGGAAACAGGTAGGCACCATGGGCAGCCGGGCAGCCGTCTCTGGAGAAGGGGCAAGGAGGAAGACGTACACAACCTTTGAATATCTCCTGTGCTTTGTCTTTGGCAGTTACATCCGCTGTTATTACTGGGCTGTCAAGACGCTCATCACCATCGGGGGGCTGCCGGAGCCCCACAACCTCTTCGAGATTGTTTTTCAGCTTCTCAATTACTTCACGGGCGTCTTTGCTTTCTCAGTGATGATCGGCCAGGTGAGCTCTTACTTCACACCTTCTGTGGGTTACAAAAATTGCTGTCTTCCTTTCTCATTTGCTGCACACCACCATTTTTATGGAAGTGCCAATTTTCATTGTAAGTCATAGGTGTTGTAAGTTGATTTGGACCTGATTTTTTGACAATTTTTATGGCAGATGTTAAGCAAATCGGCATGGTTGTTGAGCAAATCCAGGTTTTCCAATGGGTGGGGTTTTTTGCCAGAAATTGGCAAAAATGGTTGCAAATTGCAATCACGTGTCCGCAGGACCTTGGTCATAAATGCAGGGCGATTGCGATCACCTGATTGGGAGTGGGGAATGCAACAGACTTAAGTGTAAGTACAGGTCATAAATCACATTTTTTGAGACCATTATAACTTTGAAGTATCATTAAATGAAGAGTGGCCCTTCAGATATTGTGTCCCAGCCTAGCAAAAACAAGGCAGATTCTCAGCCTGTCAGGTTTAGCTTTTCAGGTGTGTCTAATTCACCGCCCTGAGTCCTTTGGGAGTAGGGCGGTATACAAATTTAATAAAACTAAACTAAAACTAAACTAATGGATTCCATCTCAGCACCGGAGGCCTTTTGGACATCTGAATCTGTCATAATAAATGCCTAACTACTACATCTCCCTGACCACCCGGATCTTCAAGGGTTAACTAACCACATATCCCATAATCCCTGTAACCACTCCTTACCTCTTAGCCCCTCCTCCTGGGTACAAAAGGTCCAACCACATGTTCCACAGTTGATTCCAGATGTATACCTGAAAGAGAAAGGTACAAGGTCAGTGACCTCCAGTACCAACAGATCAACAATAAAACTACAGAAAAGAATTGGAGTCTGTCTTTGAGTTATTGGGCTAGATCCAGTTTCTAACAAAATGGTAGCAGAGGTCGGTTGCCCATAACTCCAGACAATGACTGAACCCAACACCTACCCTGAAGAAGCAAACAGAGCACAGACCAGAGCTCTTACCAAGAAGATGGCTGAGAAGCTTGCAACCAAAGCCACAGCCATGGAGGAGACAGAAGCTGGAAGCGAACAGGACTCCAGCCTGGACTCACAATCAGATGAAGAGGGGCCATCCAAGGAAATCACCGCCCCGGAAGAAGAAACAGCACAAAAAATGAATAAATTCAAACTCTCCATCCTGAAACTGATGGAGGGAAACAGCGACAAAGAAAACCTCATCGCGGACCTTCAAAGCCTCTTCGAGCAACAAGAAGCAGCGATTGAGGCCCCAAAGACCACCGAGAAAGAAAAGCCAGCAAAAAAGGGTAAGCCACCCCAACCCGATGATCCTGAGCCGGCAGAATCCATTTCCGCGCCCCCTTCCCGGCGGCCATCTTGGGACGAGCACCAGCCAATGGGAAGCCAGGATTTGAATCCCTTGGCGCGAAAATGCCCGAACCCCGAAACAGACGAGGGGGGCTCAGAAAGTGACTACGAAGAGCCCAGCTCTGAAAGCGACCACGAAGAGATCGCAATAACAAAAAGAAAAACGCCTACCGATCTCGAATTGCAAAAGGCAATCGAGACCATCACCGCTGCCCTAGGCTCCGCTTTCGAGCCTCCTGCGGCACTCAATAAACCAAAGAAAAATCCTGGAGGGCACAAGAAGGCCAGGACAACCAACAGAGACCAGGCAACCGAGTCACAGCCTACAAAAAACACCGCGCGCGCCAACAACCGGCACAAAAGACCGCCCACCTGCAGGAAAAATCAACCGCAGAACTCGAACTCACCACCCGCTACACCGGCAACGCGAGGCCCGAGGCAGAAGAGAAGAACCGGCTACTCACCAACGCCACGACACCCATCGGGCCAGTCCACGCGACCAGGGACCAGCGACCACGAGGGAGGATCAGCCGCCGCCGCCGCCATTACCGCCGAGCCGCTGGGTGCAGGGAATCCTCGACCTACGACCTCCGCTGCTGCCGCGCCGCCGACCCACGAAAGTCCTCGACTTGCGACCGCGTCGCCCCCTCACCTTCTGCCCTTCTTCGCCGGGGATCCGGCCATCCAGCAGTGGTGTCCACCTTCAGGAGGAATCTTCGGACCCACCGGGGGCGGGTCCAGCCTCCCACCGACAGGCCTAGGCCTAGGCCTGGGAGCTCCAGCAACAGGAACCTCACCCGATGGACTCCAGCGCGGAATGAGCTTCGCGCATGCCCAGTACCTGCCTGTAATAAGAGAAGCAAGTTACATAGATCCAAGCAAGTACAGAATGGCCACAGACATCCCAAAGCCTTATTGTGAGTTTAATCACAACTTGGACCACGGACAGCTCCCCCCAGTAAGTAACCTTACTAACATTTCTGGGGCAAATTATGCCAATTTGCCAAAACTGCAGTTAGATGGGGGTAATATTATAGAATGGAGCCAACAATTAAGGGTTGCTCTCATGAGAGAGAATGCACTGTTCCTAGCTAACAAACCTCCCCAAAAGCCCTGGTCACTGGAAATTGACTGCATTCATCACAGGGCATTTTGCATCATGTTAACCTCCATTCCATCTGCTATGTATCCATCTATTGAGGACAATCTAACTGTTTATGCTATTATGCAAAAACTATGTAACCTGTTTTATAGCCAAAGCAGAGCCACCACCACTAGACTATCTAGGGAGTTCCACTCCACCAAGCATAAGGCAGGGGTCCCCATGAGTGAGCACATCTTAAAGATGAATGCTGCAAGGACAGAACTCATGCAGAGGGGGGAAATCATCACTGAAGAGAGCATGATAAGCATAATCATAAACTCTCTTGATAGCAGCTGGGACATCTTTATGACCCAACTAAATAGCCTCAGCTTGCAATACCTCACACTAGGCTCACTGACCAGTCAGCTCGTTGCAGAGGACACTCTGAGGAGGGAACGCCAACTAGCCAAAGGGGACCCTAGACCCACAAAGAGGGTGGATTTCCAGGATAGGGCCAGGGATACCTCAGAATGTTATTCTTGTGGATCGAGGAACCACTTAAAGAAGGATTGCCCCAGGAACCATAGGGATAGGGGACAGCACGACAGTAGAGGGGGAAGGTCACCTGAACGCAGGTACCCAAAGGAAAGGGGGCGAGGGTGGTCACCCAACCCCAGGAAACACCACGAGCGCAGAGACCACTCCAGGGAGAGTAGCTCTGGCTCCATGTACGGGATCAGGCACGATGACCCAAATGACAAACATAAGATAGAGAGAAACTCATGGCTTCTAGATTCAGGGGCCACAAGTCACACTACCTGTAACCCAGAGCTGCTAGACTCACTCACAGAAATAGACTCAGAAATAAAGGTGGCAAACCAAAGCAAGGTCAGAGTAGTGGGGAAAGGAAACGTGCACATCACACAGGTAGGGGACTTAAAAGAAGTACTGTACATACCAGAGATTCCCCACAATGTGCTAGCCATCACAAGGCTAACACGAGACACAAATATAGAAATAAAATTTAAAGATGGAAAGGCACACTTGATCAAGCAAGGGAAAGAGATAGGAAAGGTAACCATACACGAGGGACTTCCCTACTTCACACCCAACGCAAGGGAGGAAGAAGGCATTGATACCAGCACAAACCACAGGGTAGATAAGTATCCAGAAACAGAGGGGGTGCAGCAAGAGGCAGGATGTAGCCATGAGAAGACAAACAAGTCTGTATCTATCGGCAAGCCATTACATGATAACTGCGCCCACCTCCTCCACAGGAGACTGGGACACATAAGCTTCCCCATTGTAAAGAAAATGACGGAATGTACCGAGGGTCTCAAAGTAAAGAACTGCGAAAACTACTTGGAGTGTTCAGTTTGTAAGCGTTCTAAGATCAAGGTTAAGGCCATCCCCAGGGGATCCAAACGAACCACGGAATACCCCTTCCAATTGGTGCATATGGACTTGGTAGGGCCAATGAAACCCTCTGTAGGACATAGGAAGCGATTCTTCCTCACGATTGTAGATGACTACACCAGATACGGGTACGTCTACTCCCTCAGATACAAAAATGAAGTATTCCAAAGGTTTAAAGAATTCCACAGGAGAGTAGATATGCAACACAACATGAGAATAAGGCAGATAATGACTGATAGGGGCTCAGAGTTCATGGCCAAAGAATTCACAAGGTGGCTGAGGGAGCAGGGCATAGCGCATTACACCTCTTCACCTTTCTCCCCATTCCAAAATGGAGTCTCAGAGAGAAAAAACGGGGTGTTGCAAACCATGATGAGGTGCGCCCTGGAGGATGCTGGGATGGGGCAGCATTTCTGGTCAGAGGCATTACACTACGCCAATTACACCCTGAATAGACTGTGGTCAAGCTCTATCAATAAGACGCCATACGAGATGCTATACAACAGAAAGCCCAACATTGCTCACTTACACATATTTGGCGCCCCAGCTGATGTCCACATTCCCAGGCAGCTAAGAAGAAAGGGGGAGAAATTATCAAAAAGGTTAAGGTTCGTGGGTTACGAACCGGGCACAAAGGGCTACAGATTTGTCGACAACAATAACCGTTTTGTGGTTTCCAGATCAGCCAGTTTCCACGAAAACGCAAACTGGTCGAGGGTACACTCCAATGACATCCCAACCAATAGGGTCACGTTCGAGCATGACCAAGGGGAAAGGGAGGTCAGAGAGGTCACAGGGCACAAAGCCAACCATCGCAAGGCAAGCGTCAAAGGTTGGAAAGAAGGGCACCCCTCACTGAAGATAGATGACCTGACGGACAATGAGGCAGACAACATGCAGGAAACCGAGCCAACCCCCAGCAGGCCAGTCAGAGGAACCAGAAACAAGCTACCAAAGAAGTTAGAGGACTACGTCATGACCATCCACGACACCCATTTCACGCCCAGCTCATATGAAGACATCCTCGGGCTCCCCCAGGAAGAAAAAGAAAAATGGATGTCTGCCATGGAGAAGGAGATGGAAAGCCTAAGGAATCTCCAGGTATACTCACCTGCCCAAGTTCCAAAGGACAAAAAACCAATAGGAACCAAATGGGTGTTCAGGGTTAAGACATTAGAGGACAACAAGGTCCTATACAAGGCAAGACTAGTCGCGCAGGGTTTCGCCCAAAGATACCCCGAAGACTATACAGACACCTACTCGCCAACCGTCAGGGCGGAAAGCGTCAAAAGCGCCCTGGTGGTGGCCACCATCCTGGGCTTGGAGGTCTTCCAGTTCGACGTACAAACAGCGTACTTACACGCCGAGCTGGATAAAGAAATATACGTCAAAGCGCCGCCTGGGTACAACAAAGGCGAGGACCAAACCTGGCTGCTGAACAAAAGCCTGTACGGGCTCAAGCAGTCAGGCAAAAGGTGGTATGACTGCCTGGCCAAGGCACTCAGATCCATGGGCTTCGAGGCCACCTCAGCCGACAAATGCTTCTTTACGAGGAGAGAAAACAACACATTCGAGGGTGTGCTCGTTTACGTGGACGACATCTTGTACATCAGCAAACACAAGGACAGATGTGACAAGTTCGCCACTGACCTGGGTAGCCACTTCTCCCTAAAGTCACTTGGAAAGATTGACAGATACCTAGGGGTCCAAGTGATGAAAACCAACAAGGGCTTCCGCCTCTCCCAGAGAGAAAAGATCATCGAGCTGCTGTCCAAATGCAACATGTCCGAAGCAAAACCCAGCGAGACCCCCATGCAGCCTGAGTTCCTGAAGACCATGTATGAGGAATCTGAACCTTTCACAGACAACAAATTGTATAGATCAACGATAGGGTCACTGCTGTACATATCCAACTGGACCAGGCCCGACATCGCCTTAGCCGTCAATCTACTGTCCAGGCATGTAAGCAAGCCCACGTTAACACACTGGAATGCCATAAAAAGACTACTCAGATACCTAAAATTCAGTGCGGATGCCCTACTCTGCCTAGAACCAGAAACATCCGAGAAACCAAAGCTAACCTGCTATGCTGACGCTGACTGGGCTGGGGACATAGGGTGCAGAAAAAGCACCTCTGGCTACGTGCTACTACTCAACAATTGCCCCATCCATTGGTACACTGGAAAGCAAAAACTGGTGGCCACATCAACTACGGAAGCAGAATTTGTCTGCCTATCAAAGGCCGCAAACAATTTAGTATGGTTCGATGACCTGCTCTGCGACATCTGGGCTGAACCCTCATATCCAATAGTTATCCACGAAGACAACAAAGCAGCAATAGAGATCTCTAGGGCCGATGCCATAGGTCAGCGTTCTAGGCACATTGACATTAAATACAAACACGTCAGGCAGTTTTCAGAGATAGGCTTCATTAGAGCAGTACACTGTGACACAGAGGAGCAAACAGCAGATATTCTCACTAAACCCCTACCACATAAACAACATGCTTACCTAATGTCAAAAATGCGTGTTTGCTTGTAATTCATGCCTGTACTTGTGTATTTCCTGTATGTATGCAAACATTGCCCCAGGTACCCAGTTAGGCATTTAGAGGGGGTTTTGTCATAATAAATGCCTAACTACTACATCTCCCTGACCACCCGGATCTTCAAGGGTTAACTAACCACATATCCCATAATCCCTGTAACCACTCCTTACCTCTTAGCCCCTCCTCCTGGGTACAAAAGGTCCAACCACATGTTCCACAGTTGATTCCAGATGTATACCTGAAAGAGAAAGGTACAAGGTCAGTGACCTCCAGTACCAACAGATCAACAATAAAACTACAGAAAAGAATTGGAGTCTGTCTTTGAGTTATTGGGCTAGATCCAGTTTCTAACAGAATCACCTGCCGTATTCCAGGGAATTTCATCAGATGAGTCATGACTGTGGGCAATGTGGAATAATGGCCTTCCATTTGCTCTGTTCTTTAAATCCTATACAGATGAGGGATGTTGTTGGTGCTGCCACAGCAGGACAATCGTACTATCGGAGCTGCATGGATAATACTGTAAAATATATGGCTTTGTACAGAATTCCCCGTTCAGTTCAGAACAGAATCAAAACTTGGTATGAATATACTTGGCATTCACAAGGCATGCTGGGTAAGTTCCTTACTTTCAGAGACAAAAGGATTTCTTTGGTCTTTCTCTATTGTGTAATTGCAATTATTGGTGTTTACAAATGGAGGTATTGGTAAGATGGTGGTTGTCATGGCAACCCTAAGTCCTGCCCATTTTTTATGTGCATCATAATGTTGCTGCCATCTTGCCTTTTTGATCCTCCCTGGCAAACTCTCCTTGCTGCAGACTAGATATAGCATGAAATGCATTCGAACCTCAAATCTGCGCATTCAAACCCTGAGAGCAGGAACTGGAGGGGAAAGCAGTCTTCTCCTTCCTCCCCAGTCTGGACCAACAGGCTTCCCAGCTGCTCTGATTGTCAGCTGAGGCAGGAAACCCCTGCCGGAGGTCCAGCGGACCTGCAGGAGTGGTTCTTGTCCTGAGAACCAGATTAGCAGAGTTGGAAGGGACCTTGGAGGTCATCTAGTCCAACCCCCAGCCCCAGCCCAAGCAGGAGACCCTACACCATTTCTGACAGAGGGCAGTTCAGTCTCTTCTTGAAAGCCTCCAGGGATGAAGCTCCCACAACTTCTGAAGGCAACTTCTGTTCCATGGGTCGACTGTTCTCATTGTCAGAGAATTCCTCATTTCTAGGCTGAATCTCTCCTTGGTCAGTTTCCATCCATTATTCCTTGTCTGGCCTCCGGGTGCTTTGGAAAATAGCCAGACCCCTTCCTCTCTGTGGCAGCCCCTCAAATATTGGAAGACTGCTACCCTGTCTCCCCCTGGTCCTTCTCTTCACTAGACTAACCATGTCTGGTTCCTACAACCGTTCATCGTATGTTTTAATCACTCCCCTATCCCAGTTTTTAAAAAACACGTTCCCCTTGCCTGTTCTGGAGATGGTTCTTCCTCTGTACGATTAGATCCACCATTTGAAGATGCCTTTTTATCCTCAGGTGATACAAGCTCTTGAGGAAGCTGTATGGCTTAGAAAAATGGGTTGACCATCTTTTGGCTATGAGCTGTTCGCTGCAGTGATTCTTGCAATCCCTGGCAGGATTCCTGTAATGGGATGCCACCCTCGATAATGGCGCAGAAGCTCCAGCAATGCAAAATTCTAGTCAATTTTCTAAATTGTGCCACTGAGACAAACAGCCTGGCCCTCATCTTTATTATTCACATGTGAAGGCTGTAGGCTCAGGGCTCAAACGATCCTCTGAGAATTCATTCTCCACTTTCCGTTTATCACCCGTGAAAGAGTCGCTGTTGCTGTTTGCTGAGAAGAGTCACAGAGACACTTTGGGGCACAGCTGAAAACATTTTATTTGCACAAGCTGGGGAAAATACTTCTTGTGCCTCCTGGCATTCCCTTTTCATCGTGTTTTGTGGAGGGGGTGCAATGGCTCAGTGGTTAAAGATGCTGAGCTTGTCAGCTGGAAAGCTGACAGCCTGGGTTTGAGACCTGAGAGTCAGACAAAGGGGTGAGCTCCTGTCACTCGCCCCACCTCCTGCCCATCTAGCAGTTCGAAAGCCTGCAAATGCGAGAAGAGTAACAGGTACCATTTTGGTGGGAAGGTAACAGTGTTTCACGCGCTTTTAGTCATGTTGGCCACATGACCATGGAAATGTCTTCGGCTAATGCTGGCTGTTTGGTTAAGAAAGTGAGATGAACACGATTGGACAGGGAAACTTTTACCTTATTGTAGTGCGCATCCAATATACTGTATGACATTCAATTCTTCTTGGGGTGAAAATGTTATTTAAAATAATAATTTAAGGCGATAACACAAGATGCCTTTAGAGGCAGGCCTTGCTTGGCCTCCTCTGCTCCCTAAACTGAGGGAGCATTTTGAACGGGGTGGGGGGGTGGGGGGAGTGGCTATCCAGCTTTTAGCTCCCTCTATCCAGTTGGCACTGTAATCTTGTTCTCTGCCCATCACATGAGAATTGGCTGAACTCACACCCCAGCCCCTTGCTGACCTTCTTCCAGGGTGGGGTCTTCTGGAGACAAAAAGAGCCGCCAACCCTTGAGAAGCTTCTGATCCCGGGAGGCTTGTCTTCCCATGCGAGCAAATGCAAGGCTGCTCAGGATGGGGAATTGAGGGATGGGGCTCATCACGGATACCCCAGCCCCATTCTCTCCCATCGGACCACGAGGCCAGAAGGCAAACTGTTCTCTCCCTCACTTGCAGATGAATCAGAGCTGCTCACGCAGCTGCCCGACAAGATGAAGCTGGACATCGCCATCGATGTAAACTACAGCATTGTGAGCAAAGTGCCGCTCTTCCAGGTACTGCCAGCTGACTTGAGGCTCCTCTTTCTTACCTGGCCAGAAGAGCAGAGTCCAAGCCTTCTTTCCTTCCTTTGGGACAGGGCTGTGATCGGCAAATGATTTTTGACATGCTGAAGAGGCTGCGATCTGTGGTGTACTTACCTAACGACTACGTGTGCAAAAAGGTAACCAGTGAGCAATGCTGCAGCACAATTCAGTCACGCTGGTAAGGCGTAAGAATTTATCCAGAAAAAGCATAACGTGGGGAGCAGGTGATGGAAGAAGAGAGGAGGTTCTTCCATCACCTGCTCCCCACGTTATGCTTTTTCTGGATAATGCCACTGAAGCCAATAGAAAGAGGGTTTTTAAGTGTGGGAATGTCAGTGGAGCTAGATGCTTGGTTGTGGTAGCCAAATCTAATTGGCCATCATCACAGCTGTTACACGATTCCTAGTTATTAGATGTCAGGGAAAGCAGCATTCAAGCCAGTAACTAAAATAATGGCAAAGCAGAAGTAGCAGAGCTAAAAAATACACACAGGTTTTGGAGGAAGAGCTTGTTTTTTTTAAAAGGGAATTCATTTCTTCCTTTTCCTCTGAAAATCAGAAGTCACAAATGAAAATAGGACAAAAAACATCAAATGGAGGATTATCTGCAAATATACAAATATGGGGCATTATTCATTTTCCTGGTCATTATTTGCCATTTAGTTGCTGACCCTAAATTCACAAGAATGAAGAGATAGCAAATTAGCTCCTTTCCTGTCTAAATGGGAGAGCCAGTTTTGGTGCCAGACAATATTTAACCCAGAAATTTTCCTCTCGGATTAGATAGGGTAATTTCTCCAGGGCCTACATTGGGAAGGATGGTGGCTCAGCCCTTTCCCTTTAAGACTGCACCATCTCTTTAAGTCTCCTTAAGCCTTAAATTGGTCTGATAACACCTCCCTTATTAAAACCTCTACCCCAGCCCACAGAAATACTGCATTTCCACTTTGCAACTGCAGATGCAACTTTCTAGGATGCAGAAGTTGTAATTTCAAGGCAACTCCTTGAATACCCCGGTTTAGGGCCAGGGTATTTACGAGACCGCCTTCTGCCACCAATAGCCTCCAACCGGCCAGTACGCTCGCACAGAGAGGGCCTCCTCAGGGTGCCGTCCGCCAGACAGTGTCGGCTGGTGATCTCCAGGGGGAGAGCCTTCCCTGTGGTGGCGCCCGCCCTCTGGAACAACCTCCCCCCAGAGATACGTACAATACTAGACCTCCGGACTTTTCATCGGGCCCTGAAAACTTATTTATTTCACCTAGCCAGGCTGGCTTGATCCCACAGTTTTTGGTTAAATTTAATTGATTTTAATTGGGTTGTTTTAAATTGTGGCCAAAAATATTTAATTATTTTTAAATAGTTTTTAAATTTTTTTTTTTTTAAATTTGATTTATATGCCGCCGTTCTCCGGAGACTCAGGGCGGCTTACAATGCGTTAAGCAATAGCCTTCATACTTTCGTATATTTTATACAAAGTCAGCTTATTGCCCCCACAAACTGGGTCCTCATTTCACCTACCTTAGAAAGGATGGAAAGCTGAGTCAACCTTGAGCCTTGGAGAGATTCGAACCAGCAGTAATTGCAGGCAGCTGTGTTAATAACAGGGTGCTTAGACCACTGTACCATCAAGGCTCTTTGTATGTTCTGTTTCATTCTGGCTGTTCACCGCCCTGTGTCCTGTTGGAGAAGGGCGGTATACAAATTAAAATTTAAAATAAATAAATAAATAAATAAATAAATAAATAACTCCGCTCAAAGTCACCCTGAATCACAAGATGGGTGGCAAAGGAAAGCAAAGGTAGCACCAATAGTCACAGGTGCCTTGGGTGCAATCCCAAAACAACTGGAGCACCACTTGAACACCATTGGGATTGACAAATTCACCATCAATTGCAAAAGACAACTTTACACAGAAGGGCTTACATCCTGCGACAGTATCTGGAACACCATCAAACGTCCACGTCTGTCTATCCCAGGTCTTTGGGAAGGAGAGATAAAATAGGGGGATAAAAACTGCCAAATACAGTCTGAACATCTGGATGACTGCGATGAACAATAATAATAATTTGTGCAAAATTTCCAAAAGAAAAAGTTATCCCAATTATTCTTCCTTAATGAAGTTCAGGGCACTAACCCTCAACTCTGCAGAGCAAAAGGAGCCAAGGGGGCAGAACCGCTCAGATTCATTTTTCCCCTCATTTTCCCTTAGGGGGAGATCGGCCGCGAGATGTACATCATTCAGGTGGGACAAGTCCAGGTGATTGGGGGACCGGATGGGAAAACGGTGCTCGTGACACTGAAAGCCGGCTCTGTGTTTGGAGAAATAAGGTCAGGCCCACCGCAGCAGGTGTTCCTCTTCCCTTCTCTGCTGCGTTTCTCTTCCGCCTTTTCTCTGAGGCTCAGGGAGCTTCTCCTCCAACGGCATTTCGTAGCAAGAGGCCTGTGAGGTGACAGGTGCAGCCGTCCTCTGACTCTCCCCTTCCAATTCCAGCACCTAAGCCACCAGGTGACTCTTCTTTAGGTATCTCATCTTGAGACATGGTTTATGTGAGCAACCCTTGACGGAGGCAATAACCAGGAACCCCGGATGCTGCTGCTCCCCATGGCTTTCCAGGCAAAAGGAGGGTTCTAGCCGCTGTGGGTCCCTCACCAGAGGAGCCTTGCTGTCTCCGGAGGCTCATCTCCTGGGGTGCAAGAGGGGCTCTTCCCAGGAAAGTGCACTTAATCCTGTATCTCCAGTATCAGACACATCCTTTCACTTAGCCTTTAATAGTTAATTTTAATGTTTGATTTTTAAACTTACAAGCTGCCTTGAGCATTTATACAAGTAGAGAAAGGCAGGTGATAAACCTAATCAAATAAATACTTGAATGAAGCTGCACTGACTCTCAAACAATCTTGCCTGGAGGAAATCAGTCTTGTAGCTGGAATTAATAGGGAGAAACTGAGGGAAATGAAATCTTGCCATGGCCATTCTTAGATATTGGGCAAAATAGCCTTTATTAGCCTGCTACCTGGATGACTTCCGAGAGTTAAAAGGTTTAGCCCTGGCTGAGAAGACCTCCGGCAGCAAAGACTCTAAGATCTTGGTTAAGCTGCTGAGTTCCATTCTCCCCACAAATCTAGGATGCTCTTTTCCCCACCTCCTGCTCAGGTTACCTTGAGGTTGTGTGGGCATTACGGCCTGGCACAGTGGTTATGTACTATCAGATTGAAGAAATGTTTGGATTACTGGATCTTACATTTGTTTAGTTGTTACTGAATGACAGTCTTGGAAGATTCGGTGGAGGCAGGTAGAATGAAGTTGCTGCCCCTTTCTGTGGAATAGGAGAGGAGAAATTGGCTGCTGAGTTTGTATTTTTGCTATTTCTATTAGTTTACTGGCTGTGGGAGGTGGAAATCGGCGTACCGCTAATGTTGTGGCACATGGATTTACAAACCTTTTCATTCTGGATAAGAAGGATTTGAATGAAATTCTGGTGCACTATCCTGAGTCCCAAAAGCTGCTGCGGAAGAAAGCCAGGTGAGATGTAGGATGATCAAAGGTTTATTTTAATTGATTAATCAGTTTGCTCTCCCGTCTACGGCATGCCAGTCAGTCCAATTCGGAGAGGCTCCTGCTACCTGATGTGCGATGGGGGCCATGTCTGCGGTCAGAATCAGTTGGTGGTGAAATATGCCCTCTCCTGCCTGGCCTGACCTGGCTTTGTGTGGTCTGGTCTCCTCTCCCCTCCTCAACTTTTCCCTTCCCTCCAGCCTTCCCCTCCTCTCTTCCCCTCTCCTCTAGGTGTTGGGTTGAGTTTTTCCCTGGAAATCTGTCATGAGGACCCTCTTGTCCTCCTGGGGTAACTTCCTTGCCCAAGAATACATGGCTCTGCCTAACACAGTTCAGATAATAGGCATTTGGCCCTTCAGGTTTTATTTTGTTCCCCAGGCCTGCCATGAAACAAGACAAATTTGGGGAGCGGGTTCTCTACTAGTCAGGGAAAGGACTAACAGATTAAGACAGGGAAGGGGTTCTATACATGAATGGCAGTGAATGAGTCATATTTAAGAGTTTGACAGCACTATGAGAGGCTACGATTCACTTCAGATGGTGCTTAAATTATTTTCTTCAATTATCCATGTTTTGATACCTTTGATGATTTCTCCAATTTTATGGAAATGACAAGGTTGCTCTTGATTGGAACAATTCTGTAGACTACCACAGCTTTCATATGAGGTTTGACTGTACAGCTCTTTGCCCCGAGAGTTTTAAGTGGGAAATAGATCTTCCTATGTTTTCTCGCTGCAGACACTGCACAACGTTTTTCATTAATTAAAGAATTAATTAAATGTGCCACACGTCTCACTATCCAAAGTGATTCTGGGGACTCACATGGGGCACTCATCATCTGGAAGGGCCTCCCATTTGTCACTTTAAAAGGAAACTCCAAAGAAGCATAAACACACATTTTAGAAGAGGAGCCTCTGAAGGAAGTTCAGAGAAGGGCCATGATATTCACACAGTCATTTTGTTGCATTCACACATGCAATTTATTCTCACAGATCTGGCCAATTTCCAATGCTATGCTTTTGTTCTGTTCTAGGCGAATGCTGAAGAACAACACCAAGCCCAAAGAAGAGAAGGGGCTCCCCATCATCCCTCCCAGAGCTGGGACCCCCAAGCTCTTGCAAGCTGCCCTGGTGGCTGCAGGGAGATTGGGGGGCAAGGGCAGACTGGCTCACCTCCGCTGGAAGCTGAAGGAGCTGAAGGCAATCCAGGTGTGCTTGAAACCCTCCAAGTGGCCTGGCGAGAGGGGAGCATTATGGAAATCTGCCTGGGAAGGGGTGGGCTGGAGCCATGTAGCCTTCTTCACCTTTGGCTTGGTCCACTAATGGATCTAATTGCTACAACTTTTAAATCATGGTTGTGGCTCAGCAAGCCAAACATTTATAAACCATGGCTCAAGCATATAACATGAACCCAGAAAATTGCAGCTTGTACAGTAAACCCTGGGAGACACCAAGATGGGGAAAATGGCTTATCGCACTTTGGAGGAAATCATAGCTGAACCTTGAATGGGTAGTTTCGTGAGATGAGAAGGAAGTTCCCATCATTTGGAGCTGGTGGGTACATATATTGGGCGTGCATGTCAAGTGCTTTTCACAAAACAGATGAGCATGGCCCGTCTCAAATAACCACTGACTGGGACGATGCTGATGATTTACCCTCTATCAGCCATTAAGGTGGATTCCACCATGTTTGCTCCTCTTGATTGTTTTGTGAGCAAATCTTTTGTGACAAAAAAAATCTTTTGTCAACTTTATCTTCTAGGAATACTTCTGCTGCTCAATGGACATTTTGCTCTGCAGCATTCCAGTTCCCGTGTCAATCTCATTTTAATTAAAGTAACCCAAAGCAAACTCAAGTCAGCTTAGCAGGGAACCAAGTGGGTGATATATCTCTGGGCATATTTATGCCCATGGACATCACTCTGGGGCCTGATCTAGAAGATTGAACTCTAGAACTAAGATGTTGCTTCCCCAGTTTTAAGGCAAGCATCTTTTTCCTATCAAGGCCTCTTATACGATTCCCAATCGGACTGACTTTTCTTTCAGGCTGCCAGTTCCACACCAGTTGTCCCCAAGTCACCAGCTAGCCATGCTTCACTAGCTGGTTCCCCCAAGCCCAACGACTGCGGAACAGAGACAAAGATCTGCAAGAGTCCCAACCATCCTGTTCGGATTTCCATGAGTCCAACCCCGACTGGGGATGAAGAGGTTCTCTCAGTGGAAGTCTTGGAAAAAGAGGAACCTAAGTAGAAGAACCAGATGAGCCTCCATATCTGTGCAAGTCCTTGCTGGTCGCATTTGCTTGGATTGTGCAGCCATTCAAAATAATCTCTAATGTTGTGTTATTAAGAACAAAGTGGGCTGGGGTGGAGTCTTGGCAATTAAGAGACCCCTATAATTTTTTACCCTTTATTTAGAGAACCAATTTGCTGTCATGGCTGAGGCATCAGGCTAGAAACAGGAGACTGTGAGTTCTAGTTTCACTTTAGGCACAAAGCCAGTTGGATGACCCTGGGCCAGTCACTCTGTCTCAGCCCTCGGAAGAAGGTAATGGCAAACCACTCCGGAAAAACCTTGGCAAGAAAACTGCAGGGACTTGTCCAGATAGTCTGTGAGAATTGGACATGACTGAAGGAGAAAAAAACTTTTTTACACACTGAGCTATTTAACTGTATCCTTAGAAGAATTTCAGCAAAAATCCAAGAGAAATTAGAGCAAGTGAAATCTCTATTAAGCAATATTGGCTTTTTACAGGTTCTAAATATACAGTAAATATATTTGATTTGTTTAAAACACCTTCTGTTGTGTGTCTTTTAATATATTGCACAGCAGTAAAATGCCAAAAAAAAGTATGTTAGAAAGAGTAGAAAACAGCATTGATAAGGACATCTACACACAGTAGCAGAAGATGCAGGCCATGTAGAAGTTAAGATGGATTATAGGCTACCAGTCATTTCCCCCACACAGTAGAAGGAAAAGGTTCATAATATTGACCTGTTTTCCCTTCAGTGACTCTTTGTGGTATTTGCTTACTGACATGAAGATGAAATGAAACAAGAATTGCAGCTGTAGAAATATTAATTTGAAAGAATCTCAATGGATGCATCACAAGCCCCGAATGTCTGTATCAGATCAATTGTTTAGTTTATTAGCTTCTCCAAATTTTTTCATTCAGTTTCTGGCTGCTGAAACCTCCCCAAAGGTCCCTCTGAGCAGCCCTCGCAAACTCCCCCACGCTCCCTCTGCCCCACGCCAGCGAGGCCGGGAGCCACCATCGCTCAGGGCCCCAGTCCCCCAACCGGGAACCGGAGCTCCACTTTCCCCCAAAGGCTGGCAAGCTTCGAGTCCGGCCTCGGGGCTGCTGCCTCGCACCAGGTTGCCTCTCCCCGCGTTGCTGTGGGTTTCCCCATGGAGACGGCTGACTCCCTCAGTCGGACTCAAGAGCGCAGCGCCAGTTCGCGCCCACTCCTCCCGGGGTAGCTCGGCTCGGCACTGCTCCTAAAGCCGGCAGCGGGTGCTCCAAGCACACGCCGCTCTGCTCAATGGGCCGGGCAGCGGTCCAGCCAGGGCCACCTTGGGGGAGAGCGCCGTGCGGCTGGGTCCTGGCGCTCCCTTCCTGGCTCCCTCGGAGCGCCGCGAGGAGGAAACCCGGGATCTGCCGGCCGTGCGGACGATTCCCACCTGCGGCGATTGCAGGCGCCGAGCCCGATGGCAGGAGGGGGCGGCCAGGGGGACGGGACGGCCGGGGCAGCCAGAACTCCAGCTCCTTCAGTCGCGGCCCTTTGGAACAGGCTCTCCAACCTTGGCAACCTTAAGACTTGTGGACTTTGAGAACTTGCCAAGGTTGGAGAGCCCAGCCCTGCCCTGCCCTGGAAAGGCCCGTCGTAAGGCAGGCAGGCAGGCCGGAGGGTTCTGCTAATCTCTCCCGAGCCTCCCCTCCCGCAAGGCGCATTTACAGCCTGGGGGCAGAGCTGCAGTCCTGCTTGCGACATGCAAGCCTCAGCCGCCTGCCAACCGGAGAAGGCGCCGCGGCCTCCTCGCGTGCTTCCCCGCGCCCCCTTCCGACTGGGCAAAAGGCCTCTGCTGGGATGGGTGAACGGGAGCGCCCCCTGCCGGCCACTGGGAGCCACAAACCATTTAATCTGATCGCCCCCCCCCCCCCAACCCTTTCACTAACTAACTCCTTCAAGGGGCTGAATTGCCAGGACCAGCTCATCTTTAACTGACTTGGGAAGCCCATTTCGGGAGAAGTAAAAGTTTCAGAAAAATAAACGTTTCTGCCCAATGTCGAATCGGGGACCTTTCGTACCTGAAATAAATCTAACCACTCTGCTCCTGGAAGAAGCATGTAGGAGAACCCAAAGCAGAAACCAGATAGCCGAATCTGGAAAAATAAAGAACTTTCATTTTAAAGCTGGATGCTATACCTGCATCCAAAGGAAGCTGGATGCCTTTAAGTGACATTAAGTTTTTCAAAACATCTGATAGCCAGCCCTTCAAGTGAAAGCGATGAGAGTAAAGCAGCCGAGAGCTCACAGATCATGGCCAGGATAGAGCTTCAGCGCCGCCTCCTCCTCTGCCCCCCCCCCAAAGAGAATGAAGTGGCTGAAATCTGGACCAGGATTTCTTAGGCCAGTTTCATGCCCAGGTGATCCGCACTGGTTGGTCTCTGGGAAGCCTTTTCCTTCTTTATCCTCACCTTTCCTTCACTGACTAATTACAGTATTTGGGCTGGGGGATCTTATTCTGATAAACAAAAGAAAGAACATGGAATCATAGAGTTGGAAGGGACCTTGGGGGTCTTCTAGTCCAAGACCCTGCTCAAGCAGGACACCCTATATCATTTCAGACAAACAGCTCTCCAAACTCCTCTCAAAAGACTCTAAGTCAGGGGTCCCCAAACTTGGCAGCTTTAAGACTTGTGGACTTCAACTCCCAGAATTCTCCATAGCTGGCTAGAGAATTCTGGGAGTTGAAGTCCACAGGTCTTAAAGCTGCCAAGTTTGAAGACCTCTGCTCTAAGTGATGGAGCACCCACAACTGCTATCATGTCTCCGGTAGTCCTTCTTTTTATTAGACTAGCCATACCCAATTCCTGTGACCATTCTTCCTAGGTTTTAGCTGCCAGTCCCCAATAATTCTCGTTGCTCTTCTCTGCACTCTTTTCAGAGTCTCAGCATCATTTTTATATTGTGGTGACCAGAACTGGATGCAGTATTCCAAGTGTGGTCTTACTAAGGCTTTATAAAGAGGTACTAGAACTTCATGTGATCTTGGATTCTATCCCTCTATTAATGCAGCCTAGGATTTGTCAGGAATAAATGCCTTGCCTCTGAACCAGAGCTGGAAGCAGGGGGGGCCGGGCAAGCCAACCCCCAAGGTCCACCCTAACCCAATAACCCCTCCTTACCTTAGCCACGCCCAAGGGGTACTTAAGGGTCAGCCATGCGGTCCAGCAGCAGTTCCAGCATTGTACCTGTAATGATAAGATGCCTTGTTAATAAACTATATCTGGATTGATGAATACTTGCCTGTGGAGTTATTGGGCGCGATCCTTGAGCACATTCTCAGGATTGCATTCGCATTTTGGGCTGCTGCTGCACGTTGGCTCATATTTAAACTATTGTTCACTAGGACTCCTAGATCCTTCTCACAGTTACTGGCATTAAGCCAAGTTTTATCTAGCCTGTACCTATACAGACTTTTTTTCTTGCCTAAATGTAAAAAAACTCACTTTTCACTATGTTGAATTTCATTTTGATAGGGTTCAGTGTTCAAGTCTGTCAAGATCTTTTTGGATCTTGAGCTTGTCTTTCAGGGTGTTGGCTATTCCTGCTAGCCTAGTGTCATCAGTAGATTTGATGAGTACCCTTATATTCCCTCATCTAGATCATTTATGACGCTATTGTCTTGGGCCTAAGATGGAACCTTGTGGTACCCCACTGCTTATTTCCCTCCATGTAGATGTAGTACCATTAAGAACTACGCGCTGAGTACAATTTGCCAGCCAATTAGAAACCCATCTGGTGGTGATGCTGTCTACCCCACATTTTTCTAGCTTGCCAAGAAGTAGGCTGTGGTCCCCTTTACTGAAATCAAAGTATACTAGGTCCACAGCATTTCATTGAGCCACTAATTTAATAACTTTCTTGAAGAATAAAATAATATTTGTTTGGCGGACATGGGTGAATTCTGCATTGGCTTTTGCAATAGCTAATGGAGTCAGACACCATGCAAGAATAAAATTTGCCTCAGATTTATCTAGTGCCATGCTGTGCTAAAGCAGTATGTTTGGATCTGAAAGGGATACAAAAAATAACATTTGTTTGGCATAATCTGTTTTTGATGAATTCATATTAGCTACTGGTTATAATTTTGTTTGCTTCAAGGTGTTTGCAAATTTGTTGGTTGATTATCTTTTGCAAGATCTTCCCAAGTATTGATGTTGATGTTGCTGATTTGTCTGTAATTTCCTGGATCTGATTTTTTCCCCTTTTTTTCAAGATGGAAGCCACGTCAGCTTTTTTTCAGACCTCAGGTAGTTTCCTGGTGCTCCAAGAACTATGAAATTGAAAGATTCTGGGATTACATCTGCCAGCTCCTTCAGAACTCTGGGATGTAATCTGTCAGGACACAGTGATTCGAATCTGTCTAGAGCTGACAGGTGTTCTGTTACCTTATTTTTGCTTATTTCAATTTGCATCCCTAACTTGTCATTTATGGATCTGTTTTTGTTAAGCTGGTTTGCATTTTCTTTTTGTGTGAAGATGACTGGGCTTCTGTTTCTAGTCTCATTCTCCCCCACCTGTCAGCATTTAAGATTTGGGGAAGGATGTCGGAAGTGTGTGATGATGGCTGAGCAAGGAAGGTGAAACTCAGTCAGGACAGGGAATCCGCACCACAGCTGGTCAAACCAGTCAGTCTGAGTCAAGAGAGGCCAAAGGATCAAAGGGATCAAAGTCAGCAGGTTCCAAGCAAGCACTTGGCAAGGAAAGTGTTCTTCTTTTCACTTTTTGTCTGTCTTCCTCACCAGTGGTAGAGAACTTCAGGTGACAAAGAACGACCAGGAATGCAGTCCTGTCTGGACAGCCATTGTCTAGAATGGGGTAGGGTCTCCTGCTTGAGCAGGATCCCTTCCAACCCTATTGTTCTTTCTCTATGTTCAGCAGGATAGACAGATGGGCAGACAGATTGGGATGAGCAGAAAGCTTTTGAAATAAGAGGGGGCGGGGTGTGAGTCTTGACAAGGGTCTCTGTAACACCTAAGGTGGACAAAGGTCAGAAATGTGACACAAACACGTCAGTCATGGTTTTTGCATCGCAACACACATTTTTCATTTTCATGCACATATGCCCCAGGCAACAATATTCTATTCAGGATTCAGTCATTAAATTACTTGTATAGGAACACTTTTAATCCACCTTTTTACTACATGGATCTCTAGTGAATCCACAGGCACTAATTTGAAATAGTCCAATTAACAATGAGGTACATCAAAATTAACCATCCGAACCCATTAAAATGAAACTTAAAGCAATAATGAAAATAAAACTTTAAATTAGTCCAAAGGTCAACAGAAAAGTTCTTGCACTTGGTACAACTTTCAGCAAAGGAAATCTTCCCCACCGCTGGGGTCCCAGAGGGGAGCGGCATGTCTGGCCTCCTTCGCTTTGCTTTGCCTTGTCTTCCTCCTCCTCTTCCAGGATCTGCTCCTCAAGACTATGTGTGGCTGTTGCCTTGTGAGAGGCAGGAGGGATCTCCATCACCCTTGCTGCATGTGGCTTCTCTGTTGCTCCTGCCCTGGCAATTTGAACGCAGGAATTCCCAAAGTAGCAGCCCCTGTACAGTTTGGAGCCAGATACTTTAGATCAGCGGTTCCCAACCTTTCTGGCTCAGTGAATCGGCTGAGGCAGCAGCGGTGTGTGTGTGAGAGAGATAGTTTTGGACGCTTTCACAAATGCAGCTTTGCACACACTCACCACTTCCACAGCCCATCAGGAGTCCCCAACTCCCAGGCTGCTCAGCTGGAGGTGAGCGGTGGGCAAGTGAGTGAAACTGAAACCATCTCCCCCTCCCCAGGTTCATGGAAAATTTGTCTTCCGCGAAACCAGTCGCTGGTGCCAAGAAGGTTGGGAACCACTGCTCTAGATGTATTTTTGGTTATGGCAGTAATGAGAGGCCTCTGTCTCAAGACTGCCTTTAAAGCAGAATAATTATTCCTCATTTCTCCTCCTTGGATAAAACCCTGATGACACCTGCAGCTATTTGCAAATGAGAGCCTGGGAAGTCATTGCTCCAAATGTCTGCGTCCAGGGCCCTCAGAGTAGTTTTAAGTTGGCTATGACCCTCTTGAACTGCTGAAAGCACCACCATCAATCAGAGTTCCAACAGCTGACAAAAGGAAAATGCAAAAATTAGTCCCAGCTGGAGCTTGTTTGCTTGTTTGTAAATTTGCTGATGTTGAAACAATGGGAAGAAGCCATCTTGGCACCATTCATCAGCTCGTACATAAAAGAATGGCAAAGTACCATATCTGAGTGATGCCACTGTGGCAGAATGTTTGTGGAGACAGGGGATGCCCACCAAGTGGAAATGACCCCTCACAGCTCCATGGAGAAAGAGTCCCTTCTAAACCTGTTATTCTATGCTCTGTGTTTACTCAGCAGAAAGAAATGTCTTCCTTTAATGCCACTGGCTTTTTTGCCTATACAATATGCCCAGCTAGATGGCAACACAAGGTTGGCCTTGGCTGATCTGGAAAAAGTCAGCAGCCTCAGGCCTGCTTCGTTGGATAGGATAAAATCCTGAGATTAGAGGTTAGGCTAAGAAGGAAACAAAGATCAAAAAACTCAACCCCTCATGCCGGAAGGCAAGGCAAACTTCTGCCTTATTTCCAAGAAAAATGCAAGCAGGGACATGTCCACAAACTATTGAGCTTGATTGGAAGGAGATGGCCCTGCAAGATAGCATAATGGTTCTGGGGTAGAGGAACTCCTGGATGGCCGTGGGATTTACTGCATAAAAGGGTTCAGCTATCCAGAAGACAGGTGTAAGTCCTATTGCAACTCTGATCTGGATGCCCTTGAATGAGCTGAGTGGCACCGGTTGTGGCCTTTGTCAAAGCTCAGCCCCACATTCTGCTCTGGCTGCTCTGAGATTAATGATCCAGCCGCTTATGTCCCTTGGATGCGAGTCAGGCTGGGAAAGTAACTGCTGCTTCAGCAGAGTTTCCTCAAAGGTGTCCTTTGGGGCGAGTGCTCTGGGGTCAGCGTTATGGGGGGAGCTCCTCCTCATATCTCCTTCTTCTGGCTTGGGCAACCTGAGCGAGTGGACAGGCCTGCAGATGGGCTCCTACTGAAGGAGAGAGACCTGCCTGAGACATTGGGACACAGAGGCTCCCATGGTCGATGGAGAAAAGCACCCTTGTCTTCTGAGGCCAAGAATGAAAGGAATGAAGAGGCAGAATTTACTTAGCTGCTGTAAAAGCTTTGCCTTCCTGAACCTTCTTCACAATCATAATAGCAAACATAATAAATAAATAAATAAATAAACGATGACTTAGGTCTCCCATGCTCTATTTTCCACAAACCCTCGGAAGCTGTGTTTCTTGACTGGAAAAATTAAGACCTTGAACTGTGAGTCTTCAAGCATGAAGTTTATTAAACTGGCCTTCCTGAATTTTAAAACAACCATCCTTCTTCAGAAACAAAAATATTGAAACACGATACAAGTTCTGACAGGGATTTGAATAAGCAATGTTCCCAGGGTCGGAGAGCAGCTGTCATTTGGGATGAATACAATCAATGTGTCTTTATAGCAAGCACAACATTGATTGCAACATATAGGAACCAGTGGGACTTTTGTGGATCCCCAGCTGAGGAGGGCCAGCCAGATCAGGAAAGGAATTTCTCAGATTATGGCAAGAGGCAACAACAACATAATAATCAGAGACAGTGGGAAATCCTGGGATGCAGGGAGAAAACAGAGCAGTTGATAGCCCTGGGGACTCTAGCTGGTAGAAAAGACCCTCTACTATCGCTAGACAGAAATATTTCAGCTCCAAAACCAAGAATGATACCTGGTGATTCTTCCAAGCTCTACTATTTGTATCTACCGTACAATCTGGGAACTAGTATTAGGGAGGGACTGACTTCAACCTCTTTCCCTCACACGTAACATCCATACTGAGTTACTCTTATTCCTTGGAAATGCACCCCTCCCTGCTGGGAATCCACCTCCTTATTAAATTCCATCACATTGTAAGAGTAAAAAGACTGAAATAACTGAATGTAAAAATTCTCATATTTCCACTAGCACATAACATTAAAAGACAGTTAGAAAAGAAGGACTAGAAGGTAACATGATAATTTTCCAATATTTGAGGGGCTGCCACAAAGAAGAGGGGGTCAAGCTATTTTCCAAAGCACTAGAAGGCAGGAACAAAGCAATGGATGGAAACTAATCAAGGAGAGAAGCAACCTAGGATTTTCCCGGCAGTGAGAACAATTAACCATTGGAATGGCTTCCCTTCAGAAGTTGTGGCTGCTCCATCACTGGAGGTTTTTAAGAAGAGATCGGACAGCCATTTGCCCAGAATAATATAGGATTTCCTGCTGGTGCAGAAGACCTCCAAGGTACCATCCAATTCTATTATTCTGTTACTGTGTTACTGCATCCAGTTCTGGTCACAATACAAGAAAGTGCACAGAAGAGCAACAAAGATGCTTAAGGGATTGGAGGCTAAAACAATGAACGGTGTGGGAACTGGGAATGTTTAACAAACAGGACTAGGGGTGACATGATAGCAATTGTCCAATATTTAAGGGACTGCCACAAAAAAGAGGGGTCACCCAGTGGTGAAATACAGCTGGTTCTATCCGGCTCGGGTGAAGCGGTAGCGCTGGTGGTGGGAGGCTCTGCCCACCCGCCCGGACATCATCACGTCACATTTTTGATGCTCTGCGCATGCACAGAGGTGTGGTGTGCAAACATGCTCTTCTATTTGCAAACTGGTAGCGAAGGTAAGTGGATTTTACTCCCCATGGGGTCAACCTATTTTCCAAAGCACCCGAGAGCAAGACAAGAAGTAACGGATAGAAATTTATCAAGGAGAGATCCAACCAGAATTAAGGAGAAATTTCCTATTCGTGATATAATTTAATCAGGCTTGCCTCCCAAATTTGTGGGTGCTCCATCATTTAAGAGATTAGACAGCCATTTGTCTGGAATCCTATTGGGGTTCCTGCTTGAGTAGTGGGGTAGACTAGAAGACTTCCAACTCTCTTATTCTGTAGTCTGTACACTCAGTGGCTGGATTCACACTTGACAAGTCTGGAGCCTGCAGTCACACAATGTGCTAGGCCGGGAGACTTTCAACATTGACATGATTTCCTGTGACTGAGCATATAGAAAGTGTGAAGCTTGTCGGTTTTGGGTCTGTGCTTCATGGGAACCGGGAAAGGGCTTGCTTTGTTGTCAAATGTGACTGTGAAACTCTCCTTGATGGCCTCTTCCCAGCAGCAGCTAAGGAATGACTTCACCGGCCAGTTGATAAACCAGAAGTGTCACATCTAACGCTCCAACCCCCGAAACCAGGTCACCTGGCATAGCTTTCCTCCTGCACATACTTTGAATACCTTAAACAACAAAAGAAGCTCCTAGTTTAGCGAGAAAGACATGACTCTTCTCTGATCCATGGTGTGCCTCATTTCTCGACCAGCTGGAAAGCTGGAGCCCTCTGACCTCCTTATTTCAGGCATTTTCTTAGAACTTCAAAGACCCTTCCAGAGCCCTTCTGGCCATATTCTGAGCAACCCAAACGGCGCCAAGAATGGCAGGCAGGGCAGGATCCAGCCAGAGCAGTGAGCTTCAGATGGGGCTGGACAAGAGTTCTTCATCCTCGTCTTGAGTGTTTGGGAAGGGGACCACCTAGAAGGAAAGGTGAGAGGCAGAAGACCTTGGGAAAAGACCAGGAGCTCCTGAGGGCCAATCAGAGTTGGACAACACCTTTTCCAACTAACTCCTTTTTGTGAGCTATAGAACTGTTACCACCACTTGTGCTCAGAAGAACAGGGCTGCTGTTATCTGTAGCTGCTCCAGTTTCTTAGGGGGGGTGTGTGTGTTGCTTTGCATCAAAATGGGCGGTTGCCCAGTCACCTAAAGCAGATCCCAGTTTGGGGTTCAGGGTGTGGTGTGAACCAGGTCACAGACTGAATCATAATCGAGTTCTTCACAGGCTTTGGTGCTGCCTGATGTTCAGTTCACTCAAGCCAGCAGGACGTCGGATCCCTTCCTGGCCTTCGGGGTCTCCGGGGGGCCCTGGAGCCCGGGGCTGCATCGACGGCGGGGGAGAGCAGCGGCCTGGCCCTCCCAAGGAGGTTGGCGCAGATGGCAGATGGCGGGAGGGGGGCGAAGGTGCAGCGTCAAAGGCAGCCGGGTGGATCCCGACCGGCTCCTTCCCTGCCCACTCGGGACGGCGGCGCAGTTCGGCCACGGCCATCGGGTCGGCTACTCCCCCGGCGGCCGTGGCGCCTCGTCCCGCGGCTCCCTCGGAGAAGCCCCCGGCGGTCCCGGACCCTCTCGGCCGGGGGTCTCCGGCTGGCCTAACTCCGCGGGGGGGGCCGGCCGGCGCGCGCGCCCAGGTGAGCTCCGTCCCTGGAGCCGCCGCGCCGCCTCCCCTCCCCTCCCCTCCCGGGCGCCGCTCCGGACGACCCCCGCCCCGCCCCGCCCCCGCTCGGCAACCGGCCCGGCGGCATTGCTGGCGTTCCAGGCGGGCCGCCCGGCATGAGCGGCGGTTTCGGGCCAGCCGGGCGGCCGCGCAGCCTCTGGGGCCGGCCAGGCGAAGGTGCGGCGGGCGAGCCGGAGCCTGGGAGCGGAGCGCGGCTTCCCCGGGCGGGCCGGCGGGCCTCGGCGGGGGCGTTGCGGAGAGGCACGTGGCGCGGCGCGTCCTTGGCAGCTGCTCGCCCTTCGCTGCCGGTGAGTCGCCGGGATCGGCTTCGGGGGAGCGGCTGCCGCCCGGCCCTCGCGCGCGGCTTCTCGGCAGGCCGGCTGGCCCTGCGGAGCCTTGGCGGGCTCGGCGTCGTCTCTGCGGCTCCCCGAGCGGGGGGGCGAGGCCCGGGTGCGGGGAGGGGAGGGGTCGCCCAGCCGCTGCCCAAGAGCCTCCCCGGGAAGCCGCCGCCCCCCCCCGCCGGCCTCTGCAGGGAGGGAGCCGGGTCTGGGCCGCTGCCCCGCGGGCGCTTTCGGCGTCTCGGCCGCCCCCTCGCGCCTGTCCGGGTCGTTACGGCGGCCGGGCTGCTGACAGGGGCCGGGGGAGCCTGCGGGCTCCTCTCCACGGCAGAGGCTGCCAGGACAGCCGGTTCCCCCGGGCAGCCGTGCCGGCCTTTGGGCCCCAAGAAGGGAAGCGGAGGGGCCTCCTTGTTTCCCGAGGAGAGAAGTGGCCCCAAAGGGGGAGGCCGCGGGCTGCGTCGCCAGCCTTTTCGCTAGAAGGAGAGGAGCGAGGGGGACCCGGTGGAGGCATCTGGTCACGGCCGATGTCGGCAACATGGACGGGGAAAGGTAGCCCCTTCTCTGGCAGCGAAGGAAGGGCCACCTTCCCATTCCCCAATGGGACTTCCGTCCTTTGGGTCTACGATCTGCGGTTGAATAACAAGAGTTGGAAGGGACCTTGGAGGTCTTCTAGTCCAACCCCCTGCTTAATCGGGAGACCCTATATACCTTTGCAGACAAAGGATCACGTGACTTCTTAATATCACTTTATAATGCCTTGGTAAACCCGCACTCGGATACGGCATCCAGTTTTGGTCACCGTGATACAAAAACGATGTTGAGACTCTAAAAAGAGTGCAGAGAAGAGCAACTGAGATGATTAGGTGGCTGGAGGTTAAAACGTATGAAGAACAGTTGCAGGAATTGGGTTTGTCTAGTCTAGTGAAAAGAAGGACCAGGGATAACCTGATAGCAATGTTCCAGTATTTGAGGGGTTGCCACAAAGAAGAGGGGGTCAACTTATTTTCCAGAAGGCAGAACAAGAAGCAATGGATGGAAACTAATCAAGGAGAGAACCAATCTAGGACTTGAGAACCATTAACCAGTGGAACCGCTTGCCTCCAGAAGTTGTGGGTGATTCATCACTGGAGGCTTTTAAGAAGAGACTGGACACCCATTTGTCTGAAATGGTGTAGGGTTTCCTGTTTGAGGAGTGGGTTGGATTAGAAGACCTTCAAGGTCCCTTGCAACTCTTTTATTCTGCAAGTTTGTTCCGCTGCGCTGAGAGACAAGATGAGCAAGAGTAGAACAACAAATGAAACAATCTTGTGGCCATTGCTCTGTGTGTGGGTACACATTCCAGTGTCAAGGCTAGGTTGGATCTTGAGTGCAGGAGGTTGGCTCTTCTTTGTCTCTCTGAGTTCACCTGGACGCTAACCTGGCTCTGACCTGGGATTTCAACTCCCAGAATTCCTCAGCCAGCTTTGCTGTAGGAGACCCGGCCAGACCTTTGCCAGTCTTGGGCCCCATTTGTCTGAGTCAAGAACCAAAGGCTTTTTGCTTGCATGTGATTTGGCCCACTCGATTGATGGTTAGGCCGCTTTCAGAGGGCAGAAATCTAGCACAGCTGCCAGACTGATTTCTCTTTGGTTGCTGCTAATGGTCTTCATTTTCTTGCAGAATTCTTGGGTTTCTGCCCAGGGGAGGATAAGGAAAAGGTTTTTTTCGACCAAGTTCTTGGAGCCCATTGGAGTATTTATTTGGAACATTCAGTCTTTCTTTGCTGATAAAATGCATGCAGCAAAAATTACTTCACTTACTTGTTGTGCCAGCTGCTTTTGCTGAGACTGCCAGTAAATGTGAAGGAATTCTCCCATCTTCCACAGACACAGCGATGGCCTCTGGGCAGGCACCATGGAGAGGAGGAGCAAAGGGCCGGGTAGCTGCTGGGGCTCTGGCAGGGCAGGGAGCCAGGTGCTGCATTTGGCAGGAGGAGGAAAACAAGAGGCCACTCAGTGATGAGAGAGGCTGTTTTTATCAAACATACCTCATGGCAGTGGGTACCTGGGGGTTGCCTTGAACAGCTGGAAGTTTAGGAGCTCCTCCCGGTCCAAACTACAGCAATTTAGTTACCAGGATGTATTTGCCAGGTAGCCCAAATCAAGACATTTAGAGAATGAGACTGGAGAAAGTAGTTGTGCTACCTTGAGGGGAAAAAACATATTTTTATTCCTAATTATGTATCTATTTGTTCCAAACATTTTATACCAGAAAGCTCAGAATCCAAGTAATAACAGAAATAGTTTTTGGCAAAGGATCTACAGAATTATTTCAGACAATGCCATAGTCAGTGTCTCCTGTGAGTCTCTGTGTTGTGTAGCTGGGTGGATCAGGGCTGCCTCTCTCTCCTGGAACCTCTCTCTTCCAGAAGAGCGGCTGTCTAACCCTCCCCCCATTTGAGGAATGCCAGATTTGTTTGCAGCCTGTAAATAACCTTTGTGCCCAGGTAGATTGCCCGTATATTGGCTCCGGATTTTATCTTCTAGTAGCTCTACCTCTTCAGTTCTCTGTTAATTGATTTCTTCCTTCCTTCCTTCCTTCCTTCCTTCCTTCCTTCCTTCCTTCCTTCCCTTTTTCCCTTTCCTTCCTGCCTTCCTTCCTTTTCAACTCTTTCCTTTCCCTCCCTCCCTCCCTGTCAAGCTCTAACTCTTGCCCTCTTCAGGAAGGCTTTTCTCCTCCAGAGTCCAGCCAGTTTCTCCAGGAACTTTCAAGTCACTTCCACCCACTGCAGGGAGACGGAACCAACCAAATGGTTCCGTCCCAGGCGCCTGATGGACCCTGAAAGGTTCCTGATGGAGCTGGGGCCATTTCCTGAGACTCTGGCTCACGACTCGACTGAGGACCTGGTGGTCGCCTGGGACAGGGCGGCTACTGGGGCCTTGGACCGCGTTGTGCCTTTGCGGCCTCTGACCCGATGCCGATCTCGTCTAGCTCCTTGGTTTTCCGAGGAGCTGAGAGAGATGAAGCGTTGGAAAAGATGCCTGGAGAGCGATTGGAGGACAAGCCGATCTGAATCTGACCGAACACAGGTTAGATCTTATATTAAGACCTACCTAGTGGCGATAAGAGCGGCGAAATCTAGCTACTTCTCCGCTCTTATTGCATCTGCAGAGAACCGCCCAGCTGCGCTGTTTAGGGTGACCCGCTCCCTACTTCAGGTGGGGGTACGGGAAGATCCCTTAAAGGGTCGAGCTGAGGATTTTGTACAATTCCTGCATGATAAAGTCGCTCAGATTCGGGAAGGCCTGGACTCCGATTGGGTAGATCCAGGAGAGGAGACGGGGGCAGGTCTTGAGAGCGTTATCTGGGAAGAGTTTGACTCTGTGGCTCCTGAGGACGTGGACAGGATTCTGGGCAAGCTTAACGCTGCTACATGTTTATTGGACCCGTGTCCCTCCTGGTTGGTACTGGCCTCCCGGGAGGTTACACGAGGCTGGCTCCAGGGGATTATAAATGCTTCTCTGAGTGAGGGTGTTTTTCCCGCCGCCTTGAAAGAGGCGGTTGTGAAGCCCCTCCTCAAGAAGCCTTCCCTGGACCCGGCTATATTATCAAATTATCGTCTAGTCTCCAATCTTCGCTTTGTTGCAAAGGTTGTTGAGAGTGTGGTGGCGCGACAACTACCCCGATACCTGGATGAAGTTGTCTATCTGGATCCGTTCCAGTCGGGCTTCAGGTCACGATACAGCATGGAAACGGCATTGGTCGCGTTGGTGGATGATCTCTGGAGGGCTCGGGACAGAGGTTGCTCCTCTATCCTGGTCCTATTAGATCTCTCAGCGGCTTTTGATACCATCGACCATGGTATCTTACTGCACCGGCTGGAGGGGTTAGGAATAGGGGGCACCGTGCTTCGGTGGTTCTCCTCCTTCCTCTCTGACCGTTCGCAGTTTGTGTTGGCAGGGGGGCAGAGGTCGACCTCGAGGCACCTTATTTGTGGGGTGCCGCAAGGGTCAGTCCTCTCACCCCTTCTGTTCAACATTTATGTAAAACCGCTAGGCGAGATCATCCGTGGTTTTGGGGTGAGTGTTCATCAGTATGCTGATGACACACAGCTATACATCTCCACCCCAGACCACCCCAATGATGCCCTTGCTGTGATGTCCCGTTGCCTGGAGGCCGTGCGGATCTGGATGGGGAGAAACAAGCTCAGACTCAACCCCTCCAAGACCGAGTGGCTGTGGCTTCCGGCGTCCCGGTATAGTCAGCTGGTACCATCACTGACAATAGGGGATGAGATCTTGCTCCCCACAGAGAGGGCCCGCAACTTGGGTGTCCTCCTGGATTCACGGTTATCTTTAGAAGATCATTTGACGGCCGTGGCTAGGGGTGCCTTTTATCAGGTTCGCCTGATCCGCCAGTTGCGTCCCTTTCTGGATCGGGACGCCTTGCGCACGGTCACTCATGCCCTAGTTACCTCCCGTATGGACTACTGTAATGCTCTCTACATGGGGCTCCCCTTGAAAAGCACCCGGAGGCTCCAACTGGTCCAGAATGTAGCTGCGCGGGTGATTATGGGCACAGCTCGTTACGCCCATGTAACACCTCTCCTACGCGAGCTGCACTGGCTCCCGGTGGTCTTCCGGGTGCGATTCAAGGTGTTAGTTATCACCTTTAAAGCGCTCCATGGCTTAGGACCTGGGTACCTACGAGACCGTCTTTTGCCACCAATAGCCTCCCACCGACCAGTTCGTTCTCACAGGGAGGGACTACTCAGGGTACCGTCAGTCAAATTATGTCGACTGGCGACTCCCAGGGGGAGGGCCTTCTCTGTGGGGGCTCCAACCCTTTGGAATGAACTGCCCCCAGAGATACGGACTATCCCTGATTTCCGTGCTTTCCGCCGTGCCCTCAAGACCCTGATGTTCCAACAGGCGGGGCTAAACATATGAACATGTGAATGATTTTTTAAATGTGATCTAATTCTGGGTTTTATTTAATTGACCAAACTAAGTAATAATTTTAATTAGCAATTTTATGATGTTTGTGTGTCTATATTTTTCTTGACTGTACACCGCCTTGAGTCCTACGGGAGAAAGGCTGTATAGAAAATAAATAAATAAATAAATAAATAAATAAATAAATAAATAAATAAATAAATAAATAAACTTTCCAAGTTCTGAAAGAGGACCCTCCCTCTGCCGGACCCCTCCTCTGATGAACTTACACCGGAGGCTCTGGCCCAGGGTTTCCTGGTGCAGCTCCTAGCAGGTTTTCTGGCTGTTTTACCAGGCTGTCCTGCTGTTCCCTTCCCTTGGTCCCGTTTGGGTTTGCCCTTTTTTTTTTTTAATTTGATTTATATGCTGCCCTTCTCCGGAGACTCAGGGCGGCTTACAATGCGTTAAGCAATAGCCTTCATCCTTTTGTATATTTATACAAAGTCAGCTTATTGCCCCCACAAACTGGGTCCTCAATTTACCCACCTTAGAAAGGATGGAAGGCTGAGTCAACCTTGAGCCTGGTGAGATTTGAACTTACACTAATTGCAGACAGCTGGTGTTAATCACAATGCTATCTGTCTGCTGAGCCACCAGGCCCTTGATGGTCCTCACCTCTTCCCGGGGCTCCTTTAAGGCCTAGGAGGAGAGGCCAGAGGGCCAGGGGCTTTGGGGCAACAGAGAGGGCTGTGGTTACAGGCTGCAGTTGCTGCAGTCTATTTTTAAGCTGCCACCAAGTGTTCTGTGTGTGGAGGTTCCTGTTCATTTGCTGTGGCTCTTTTTAAAAACCACCAGACTCCTTGTGGGGTAGCAGCAGGGAAGTCCCCCCCCCTTCCCAGGCACTTCACCTGCTTTCTAGTGAAGCCAACCTTAATCCGTTTGAGTTGGTTTTCAAAGGCTTGTTGACAGCTCCCTGGCTTGCCTTCCCTTCCTTTTGAGCCAGGGTTTCTGTGCTCCTCAGCTGATCCCACCAGCCATGGAAACAGCACTGGAACTGGCAGCAGCCAAGGAGCCTGCAGCATCTCTCCTCGTGGGCAGATTTTTTTGAATGGCCAGAGCTGGGATGAAGCAGGCTACAGCTCACAAAGGCCTCTGCTTTTACGTCATGGGATTTGTCGATAGGAAAAAGTGTGAATTGTTTACTACAACTGAAGCCCTGAATCGGCCTCAGTCAAAGCATTTGGGGGCTCATTTTGAGGAAAAGCAGTGCCGGGATAACTGGCGGGACCCACAGCTGGGTATTCCATCAGCAAGGCAGTCAAGTAAATGTGTGTGCATCAGGCTGACACAGATCGGCCACCATCCAGGGCTCCCTGCAGCCAAGTGGGGGCTGTATTGTCCAGTGGCGTATTCTGAGTACACAATAAGGTGCAGAATTGTGCAGAAAGCCTTGGGTGGGATCCAGCAGATCAACTTTCCTAGGTGGGATCTGTCGGCTCCTGTTGAAAGCCCCCCTTATTTCCAGGACCTCAGCAGGAGGCTTCCCCAGGCTCCCCTCCTTTAGAGCAGCTGGCCTCCCGAGGCACGGAGGGCTCCAGCTCTGGGTCTTTTGCAGGGCCTTTGAGGACCAATTTTGGGCAGAGCTGTTGGTGCTGGGAATCGCTCAGTAATATCATTTGTACTAAATGCAATCTTTATTCATTGTCATTGTGAACAGACTGGAGTCCCTTGCATTGAGTGTTAAATGAGTCCCACAGATACATCTTTCATTCTCCTCACCCATCAACCACACCCTTTGCTGCTCAGGTGTGACATTGACTTTTTGAATCTTTTTCTTGCCCTCTCGGGTCCATTCCGTTGCCAGATTTTGTCTTGTCATTACACAAACTCTGCTTTTTTCTGATCTTTCTTCAGTCCAACTCTTGCCTCTAAATGTGCCACAACCTCAGGATGCAAAGTTTGTTTGCCTCTCTTGAGCTGAAGTCCTTTAGTGCCTTCCTGGGCATTGCTGTGCCTTGCACAAACTTGCTCTGCCCAACATTGTGACACATCCTGGATGGCTCCTCCGTCTCTGTCGTCCTCAGCTCTGCAACATGTGAGTTGACTCTGCCTTTTTTACTAGGCTGCCATCCAAAACATCTCTTTTTGGCCTCCTGCCAAGTTCACCTTTGATGTAGACCAGCAATTCCTGGACTACAATGATAGATAACCCAAATATGCCAGATTATTTAGGCTTCTATTTCTCCCCTTCAGTTGTTTCTCTAACTTAAAGGATCCATGTGCAACGATTGTATTGTATAAATCATAACGCCAACCATGTGATAGCAGAAAGGTGAGAAATAGGGCAAGAATAATAGAATGGAACAATTAGAAAGGAGCTTCTCACCTTACCGGATTGTTATGGGAAAATAGGAAGCAGGAGGAGTGTTAGGTATGTTCACTGCTTTGAGTTATTTATAATTATTACTTATTAAAATGATTATTTATTTTGTTTTACTTATTTGGGAACTCAAAATCACCTCAGACAGGCAGGTATCCTTGTGTGACACTATCCACAGCTAGCTGAAGGAGCTTGGCACGCTTTTGCTGACTGACTGACTGATTTTATTAAAAGGCCTGTTTTCATGAGCTGCAGCTTCCTTCTTCAGGTGCAGCTCACCAAAGAAAATGTGTGAGTTATGACTGATTTTTTCCTAACTGCTCACTTCATAGTGAATCAGTGTGCCTTGAGTACGTGGTTCTACTCTTGAATTATTCTTGCTCTTCTAAGTATGTGATAAAGTATTTCTCTGTCTAACTGTTTTAGGCTGAAGGGTTAGGGATTTAGAACTGTGGGAAATCCCAAAGTGGAAGAGGCTGTGAGCCACTTTTAAATATTAATATGGTAAACGTAATATGGCTACACTGGGTTAGAGAACATTTATCTTTGATGAGATTTAATCAGAGCAACTAAGGGTAGTTTATTTTAAACTACTGCTAAGCAAACTTTAAGGAAAGAAGGATTTGCTCCTACATGACTTGAAGAGTCTTTTCTGAAATTGCAGTTTTGTGGTTGCTTGTTCATTTTCTGTAAGGCGCTGTGAGAAAGACCTTGAGAAGCTGGGCCAAGAGACGCTGCCCACGAAAGGGGCAGATAAGAGACAGCTGAGCCTGCAGCTGGACAATGGGCAGGCGAGAGGCTCCAGGGGGACGCTCCTTAAGTTCTCGGACTGCAAAAAGGACGGTGGGAGAAGTGTACTTTTACATTTCACATCTCACATTTAAGGCTCCCAAGATTCTGTTAATGTAGCCTTATAATAAAGCATCAATTAGATCATCTGGTGGTGTTTCTTGTCTGGTCTGGAAATCTGATCTTTGCTGCCAGTGATGCTTAGGGAGCTTTCCAGAAATGTAGCCTCGGCATTGTCATTTGGGGGGGAATCTGACCAGTTGCCATTCTGTGAGCAGGAGACAGCTGATGAGTTTTCCAGAACACAGTTGCAGCCCGATATTCACAATACCCTGCAGTTACATGCTTTAAAATTGCAATTTGTTCATTGGCTTTCATTAATTCAACGGAAGGTTGGAGGAATACTCAGATTTGAATATTTTATTTGTTTACGTCTCACATTTAAGGCTAGCAGTGGGAAAACCAGAGTTCTGGCCCTCTCTTAGGCACGGAAGCTGGCTGGGTGCCAGTCACTTTCTCTCCGCCCTAGGAAGAAGGTATTGGCAAGCTACTTGTGCAAAGATTGGCAAGCTTCTCCCCTGGGCCCCCCTGGAAAAACTGGTGTCGCATTGTCTGTCTTCTCATCCTCTGGAATGATGCCAATTTTAGGAACAGGTGGCCTATTTTGCTATGAGTTGAGTGGCTGTAGAAATTGAATAAATAGATAAATAAAAATCTCAGTCTGGAATCCTTTACAAAGTCTCAGGTAGAGGCCCTCAGGACTGGTGATTGATTCGTGTGTTGCGGCCTCTCAAGATGTCCCAGATTATCTTCCCTGGTTGCCTCTTTAGGTCTCCCAGAAAGTCACTGCTGGCCCAGTTAACTGCCTCTGCCCACCCCTCCCCAATAAAGGCAGGTGCCTTCGGTTTCTCTGCTGTCTCTGCCTTGAAGGCCTCTTTGCTCCTCTTCATTTCAGCTGCTTCTCTGCTTCAAGCAGATTTAAAGGAATTCTGCTGTTTGGAACTTCGGGCTTCCCCTTGATCTTTTTTGCCACCTACCATCATCCTTGCAGCAGGCCTTCCTGCTCTTTCTTTTTGGGCAACCCCGAACCACTGCACACTTTTCCTGGCAGTTTGGCCTCTGTTGACTCTTCCCACTTCCGGAATGCACCTTCCTCCTCAGCCTTTTCTGGCTTTGCTAGAAGGCCCTGCTGACCCCCTCCTTTCTTACATCCTGGAAAGCGCTGTATGGGCCTCAGTTCTTGTGGTTTTACTTAATCTCTTGGCACCTGCAAGAATTTGGCAATTGAAGGGATCCTAAATTGACAAATATCTGTTGGAACTGATTGGGAGGAAAACATCCTGTGAATTGAGGTGATGGTATTTTCCACTGATTAACAAGGAGCTGTTTAAACTGAAAAAAAATGAACTTCATTGCACTTCACTTTGCCTTGTTCTTTTAAAAAGTACTTTCAGAAAAGTGAACCTGTCTAAACAGCCATTCTTGGGGGTGGGTGGGGGGTATTAGCACCGTAGGAATGACTTCAGGTTGTTTGCAGAACATGGAAGTTCCTGTGATTGAGGAACGTGGCTCTCCTCCATCAGTTCTCAGCTGGTCATTCAGGGCCTTTCAGGAATTGGGTCCTGCTGAAGCTGGTACTGGGACCACCGAGCAGCCCATTTTATGGATGCCAAACAGTTGGGGCCACCTGAGCTGCTCTTGTCAGCTAGAGAGGCACCCTCCATCAGCCAGCTGTTTCCACCTTCAGCCACATTACCTGCCAGCCAGGAAGAAGGGTGAAAATTGGAGGAATTTGCCAAAGAACCAAATTGTTTCAAGGGCTGCAGAGCGTCCTGAGCCTTGTGAATGGCATCTGGGGAGATCCTGAGGTCAGTGGCCTCTAAGAAGGAAAAGCCACTGGGAGAAGGGCTGTGTGAGACATCACCGAGTATCTCTCGATAGGTGAATGTTGGATGGATGTTTCTTGGTTTATGAGCCCAGAATGACTTCCTTCCATAGGGAAGGCCTGCGGTGCAGCTGAACTGGCCTTCACCTCCCCTCCCCTCTCCTGGGATTTACAGTTTCCTATTGCTATAAAGTCTGTCCTGGTTTGTCAGAGCTGTTGGACATCCATGAATGGCCTTAAATAACCAGCTGGGCAGGAAATGCCTCTTGGTGCTACTCCTTGGCGTTGGCAGGAGGGAATGGCCAGCGGTGCCCTTCTCTCAGATCCCTGCTTCCCCCTAGCTGGGATGCCAAGGGGGGTTGCTGCAGGTGTTGAGAGGTTGCTTTTCAGAAAAACCTGGTGTGTGTGTGTGTGTGTTTCAAGCATTCTGTTCTTGAGGTGAACGGGAGGAAACAACAACTTGGCCCTGGCAGACTCCTCCAGGGTGCCTGCAGCCAAGAGAAACGCTCTGCCCACAACTCAGATGCTTGCATGTTGAACAGCTGACTGGGAAGAGACTCGGGGAGCCATTGCAAAGTCCGTGACTTGAAGCACAGGCTCACAACAATGCTTGAATTACTCTCCAGAATCAGGAACTTCTCCTTCCTGACTTGTGTAAGGCTCCAAGGGGAAAAAGCGCTTCATTTCCACAGCGTTTCTCTTGGCTGTGACAAAACGGTGAGTCAGAAGAGGTTCCACCTTCAGCTGAGGATTTCTGTTTTGCCAGCAGCTCCACAAAGGTGTGCAAAACCAGCTGACAGACGAAGATTGAGGGCCACCTTGGCAGCCACAGAAACGCTGGACCGGCAGCTGCAGCATCCCAGAGTGGAAAGCTGAAGACAGGAGGAACATGGAGAACACAGGTACTGAGATGTGACTAATGGATGTTCCCAAACCTTTCAAGTTGCTGCTGGAGGTTCTGGGGGAGGGGGGAATCGGAAGCCTGCTCTCTAGCATCTCCAGAGGGTTAAGACTAATTTGGCCTTTGGAGTCCTTTGCAGCAACTCAGGACTGGCGTGGCTTTTGGTGAAGAGAGGTTTTAGATGTGGGGAATATCTTGTTGCCCCGAGTTTCATGCATTGGAAGCATCCCTCCACTGGTTGAGATCCAGTGCTTTCCCAGCCCTCCAGTTTGTTGCTTATTGTTGCTTGTTTCAGCATCTTTTCTGCTTTTCCAGAATGTATTGAAAGCCCTCTTGGCTCTCCCGTCTCCCACTCTTCCACCTAGAGCAAAATTGGATGTGGGCTGTCCACGGGATTGGTAAAAAAAAAATGGTGGCTATGTGACCAGTGCTTGTTTTTTTACATGCAACACCGCTTTGGTCGCACTGTTGTGGTTGCCGTCTTGACTTTTTTCACCAAATTCTGCAGGTGTCCTGGATATACCGTAGCCCCAGGTGTTAATCCCCATTATAGCAATAGTGATAGCACTTAGACTTATATACCGCTTCGTAGTGCTTTTACAGCCCTTTCTAAGCAGTTTACAGAGTCAGCCTATTGCCACCAACAATCTGGGTCCTCATTTTGCCCACCTTGGAAGGATGGAAGGCTGAGTCAACCTTGAGCCTGGTGAGAATCGAACTGCTGGCAGTCAGCTGAAGTAGCCTGCAGTACTGCACTTTAACCATTGTGCCACCTCGGCTCTTTATCCACCCTGAACGTGGCCTTCAAGCTGCCTTGGCAAGACTGAATGGCCCCAGGGAGATTCTTAAGATCCCCTCCTGGAGGAGAGCCACCTTCGCCTACCACACCCTGCTGAGTTTGGTAAATAAAAAGGAAATAAATTGGGTTCGGTTTTCTCCTTGCAAACATGTCGTTACCAAAGTAGGCAACCTAGAAAAAGGGGCAGCACTTCAGTTGTGTGGTTTGGTTTTCTTAACCTCCCTCTGGAGTCCGTGAAGCCCGCAGAGACAGGCTGGAAGGGCAGCCGAAAGGAAGGCAGGCAAGCAGCCTTTGGATGGGCGCCATGGGGGATACTCCACAGGCAGGCATCCTCCCTGGCTTCCCACCGTCCCCCTCCCCAGGGCTCCCTGGGAAAGCAGGGCCAGTCATTCTGGCTCCTGGCTAGAGATGCCAGCCAGAGGGTCCCTCGCCCCTTCCTGCCCACAGCTCTGGCAGGATCCCTTTGCTGCTCTCAGCCCTGGTTTCCTGTGCCTTGGCTGGCCCCTCCGTCGGCTGTCAGAGTAGCATCGATGGGGTCTTCTTGCTCATTTGCCAGACAGGGAGGTCTGCAGGTTGCTTCTTGCTCTGCTGTTCAGAGCCAGCTTGGGCTTGTCGAGGTCTGTCCGGGGGAGGAGGAGGCAGCAGCCCCGAGTTGGTTCTGGCTTGCAGGCTGCGACAAGCCTCTTTTTTCCTACTCCGGGGCTTCACAGCCAGGTGAGCCAGTGAAGGAAGCCCTCGATGTGCAGAGACGTCTCCTGAAAGCAGGCTGGGGAAGCGTCGGAAGAAGCACCTCTAGTGAGCAGAGGGCCAGGGGAGACTTAGGGAGCCACGGCTCCGTCTGGCAGCAGGAACGGAGATCTGTAAGCGGCGGAGCTGCTCCAATCAGCTGGGCCTGGCATGATTTTCCCTTGGTGGAAGAGGTTGCTAGGAGATTTAAAGGAGGAGGACCAGGCTGGAAGCCCCTGCCTCATCTGGGGGGTCATTGGGGGGTCCTCGTGCAGCAAAACCCAGGATGGCTGCCGGTCTTCCTCAGGACTTTAAAGCTCCCCATGATACAAACCTTGCATGAGGGATTCTGTGCAGTTGCGTGGCTTGCGCAGGCGGCTTGCTGTGGGCCCGTGGCAGATGCACCTGCCGTTCTGCTGTTAGAGGGCTCGTTTTGCCCCCCCTCGCCCCCCCCATCAGCTGCCTCAGGCCGTGAAGAGCAGAGGAGAAATTGAAAGCCTCCCCAGCATTAAGGTTTGTGGGAAATACTGAGACGGCTCCTCTCAACAAGGGGCGGAAAGCCTGAGGGGGGGGGGAATCTGATTTTCAGCAAGCAGGTGACACCTGCTGCTTGACATGTGCCACGCTGTGCGGTTGTGAGTACCCTGCTCTTTTCCTTCTAGTAAAATCACCTGGGTGTGAGATTTATAAGGAGGACATGGATAATTGGAAGCAAGGCGCACAATTAAGTGGTGAGGAATGGGGAAGGACAGGATTTACATTCTGGGTGTTTTTAACAAGATGATGAGTACTTGCTTCTGAAAGAGTTTGTTTTAGTCAGTAGCAAGCCACTTACTGCTATTTTAGACGAGAATTTGGAAGAGTAGAAATCCATAATGCCATTTGGATCTATACGTTGCTTGGATAGTAGAATGAGTTCCCACGGTCCCAGATCCGGTGAACTGCTCAGGAGGTTCCTAGTTCTCTTCGGATGCTGCAGCTGTGTTAGGAGCCAGGAGGAGGGCTGGGGATCTCTTGTCCATCAGCTGCATGGAGTGTGTAGTGGAGAAGCAATGAATGACAAGCGAATTTTGCTGCTTATCGGTTTTCTGCTTGTATGGCTGTGATTGTATCTCAAGTTGTAGATACATAACTTTGGAATACAGATGGTTGTTAGCCTCAGTTGGAGGCTGAGGGTAAACTGAATTGTGTTTAGCATAAAAGTGGTGCTGATTCTATAATTATAAACATCTAAGATACATTAACATTTCAAATTTGACTTAAACAAATGCATTTGGAGGATAGTGCCAAAAATGATGGTCACTCCCAGCCGCCCTGCTCCTCATTGATGGCTTCCCAAGAACCTTTTCCCTCTCTGCCCCCCCCCCCCCCATGGCCCCTTTTCCTGGGCTCTCTGGGACTTAGTTCCCAACTCGCACTAGACGATTTCGTTGGAAGAGCAACGTCAGTTTCACCACTTCTGCAGCAGCAGATTTTTTGCAAATCGCAAATTTTAGAAGCTCAACTACTCTCTCTCTCTCTCTCTCTCTCCCTCTCCCTCTCCCTCTCCCTCTCCTTCCCGTTCAATTGACTTTTCTGCACTTCAACTGATTTTAATCCTGAACTTAACAAATGAGCAGAGTCACTTATAAGTTCAGGTTCCTTAAGTAATTCTAGTTGCCTTTCCTGCTGGCTGCAGAGAAGGCAGGGGGAAAAAACAGCTTTCTGTGGGGTTGGGACCTTTGGAGGAAAGTCTTGCAAAGAGGCTCCTTTGGTCAACCACAGCATCTTCCTGCAGAAAAGGACCCTGTTCCTTCTTTCCCCTCCCTCCTTCCTCAGTCTCTCTGTCAAGGCCAAGGTAGCCCAGGCTATTTGCAATGCAGTGAGCACAGGGGCACTGACATTATCCTGGCTCTGGCGCTTCCGAGAATCCGAGATAATCTTGGGGCTGTTTGAAGTGTCCCTTCAAGCCATGTTTTCCTGCAGGTTTAAGAGGCTGAGGAAACAAACTGTGAAATCCCTCCTCCCCCATTTCAAGGTAGTGTCTGGAGCGGATGGGGGTCCACAGAAGAACCGTTGTGCTGCGGAGCCAGGCTAAATACTGGGGTTGCAAGAAGCACATCCCATGTCGTGAATGGAAGAAGCCTCACCGAAACCTTTCCTGCTCTGCCAACTGGTTTTAGCACAGGGAACCCCTTCTGGGAGAACATTTCTGGGTTGCTCACCAGCTGGCTGTTTGTCAGGGAGGTTTTCCTATTTGTTGGCTATCGGCTGTTCTCATCTTATTTATCTCAAATTCCCACTAAGGCACTCTAGGCCAGGGGGCTGGATCAGGTCTGCGGGGTGCTTAGATCTGGCCCATGGGGCCGCCCTAGAAACAGCAAAGGACTGGCCTGCGGTGCCTCTGGCAGTGAAAACAGAGCTCCGGAGGATTGCATGCGGCCCTCCCAAGCTCTGTTTTCAGCTGCGATGGCCTCTTGCCGCCCTCTGCCAGAGAAAGCGTAGCTCGGGGGGGCCGCGCGCAACACCCCTCGGGAGCCCGCTTTTGCTGGCAGAGCAATCGGGCCACCAGAGATGCCCCTGACACGAGTGACATCTAGCCCCCAAGGTCAGACACCACCCTAATGTGGCCCTCACTGGAATTGGGTTTAAGACCCTGCTGTAGGGTCTTCTGTGTCTTAAAATCCAGAATTCTGCTTTAGTGTTCTTTTTCTCTCTCTCACTTTTGGGGACAGGAATGGCTGTGGGCTAGGAGGGCAGACACAAAGGCTTATCTCCACTTGTGTGGTTGTTGTGTGCATCCCGCTGCAAGTATTCCATTTGGGAGTTTGAGGAAGCCTTTCTGATGCTCCCTTTCTGTGTCTTTTGTGTTATTTTATGTCCCTCTCAGATCACGGTGCTGCGTTTGGAAACTTGTATTTTTGTACTCTTGATTAATCAGATGTCCTGTGTCCTTGTTTTGTGGTTTGATAACAGATTGAATTATTCAAGTTTCTCTCTAACACACTTGTGTTTACAAATTGGAGTAGCTACATTGATTGTGAGGTGAAAGACAAACAGGAATGTTGATCCAGCAATTGCTAAATTACGGCCAAAGGATAAGATTCAAATTCTGTTCACTTGAAGTCAACATTTAATTTTTTTTAATAAAATGATTTGATCTGATGAAGAAAACAAACGGAATTTCAGAGAAAGTCAGAAAAGCTTGAATCCGCCTCTGGCAGCATCCCAAACAAATACGTAAATGTAATATTTTTTTCAGTTCCCTTCACTTGTTCCAGGCAGGCTGGGCCTTCTTGGCTCAGGTGGGTCGGGCAGCTCACCCCCCCCCCATCTCCTGGCAGCAGCAAGAAAACCCCTCTCATCCTCTAAGAGGGGACTGTTGTTGCTGTGCCCCCTCCCCGGATCTTCTGTTGGGGCCCTTGCTTCAGTGAAGGCCGCTTTCTGCCTGCTGCCCTTCCTGATGTCACTTCTGGCCCTGAGGCTGCTGACCAGGCTGGCCGCTGCTCTGGAGGGCTCTGCTCAATTCCCTCTTTTCTGGCAGGAGGAAGAGTCTTTGGTGGGAAGCGGAGCAACTTTCCCGGTGGCCCCCATCGTCTACCGGTGGTGCAGAAGCTGGTGGAGTCCTGCGCTCAACTGCAGGAGGAGAAGCTGCAGCTGCAGCAACAGTTATTGCTGCTGCAGGAGAAAGTTGCCGTGCGAGAGAGCAGCCTCGTCCCTCAGGCTGCGCAGCTGCAGAACAAGGTACTTTCAGAGGAGAAATCCGGACGACTTTGGTGCCCTTTGCCGGCATCCCTGACCAGCCCTCCTTTCTCCCCACCTCCTCCCTCATATGCTTCCCCCATGGCTGGAGAGGACCGGAGGAGTCTTGCCTCCCACCTTTCTGCCCCATCCTAGTATCTCCTGCACCCTCCTCCTCTTCGCCTTCTCTGTGGCTCAACATCACTCGGATGGTTGTGTGAGTCTAACACCCAAAGGCTGTGTTTGTACAATATGCTTAATCATCATGACCAAAGGCAAAACACCTGCATTTGTGTAATATGTCGAGCTTGTTTCATTTTAACATGGCATATTATCCAAAACCACATTGAAAACAATGAATGAATGAATGAATGAATGAATGAATGAATGAATGAATAAATAAATAAATAAATAAATGCAACTAAGAAATGGGAGGGGGGAGTAAAAGAAAATCACGCCCAAAATGTGTAGTGAAAATTTGCATAGAGCTTTGGAACTTCTACACCATGTTTCTACATGTGCCTTCCTGATTCAGAGTGCTAAGTCAGTCTCTCTCCCTCTCCCTCTCTTTCCTTCTCCTTCCCTCCCTCCCTCTCTCTAAAACAATTCCAGCTTGCCAGCATGCCTACATGTTTAATTGGCACATAATTGTGTCCCTTTTGGTTAATCTGCAGCTCCAGACAGATAGGAACGTCCAGAGCACACGTAGGTTGAGTCTTATAGCCCAGAAAGGGAACTTGAGTTAGCTCAATTCCAGCCGTGGCTTGAAGAGAAATGGCCCTTTGGATCTGCAGCTGGCCTCGGTTGCAGGAAACGATCTTAAGTGCTTAGAAAATGCCAAACGGTGTGAAACTGCCTTCCCTGCAAAGGAGTTTCAGCTTTCCCCCCAATGCCTTTCCCAGGCCAGGCAAAGAAGATCTGTCATCTCCTGCTTTCAGCCTCACTGTTTGCATGAAACTTTCTCAGCACTTTGATACTCTCTGTGGGCTTGGCTTGTTCCTTATTGCGCAGGATCTTATGACTCTGCTACAGATGGAAAGATGTGGAAAGATTCCCCTTTACTCAGTTTCTGGTGAAACCCAGTTGTGTGTTCATCTGGGCTTCCCGTTCTTTTAATAAACACTGGAAGAGTTGCTCTCATGGCTGACCTCACAGTGCACGGCGCCCTTTGCCAGCTGGGTATTCAAGACGGGCATTTCCACGCTTCCGTCCGTCTTTCCTCTTGGCTCACCAAGGAATTGGCAGCTGCTGCTTAAGATGACTTTTGCAAGAGGCTGGCTGGCAGAATTCATGAGTCTGATGTTTGAGATAAGCCAGTAGAATTAAAAAACTGGAGCTGAGAGACCAGAGCCAAACTTCAAACAACTGAGCAACTTGTAAAGCAGAAGTTGGCAGGTGGAATTTAACTTAGCATTTCCATGTGTAATAAGTTAATAAAATAAATAAGCTCCTTGGGTAATAAATGAATGTTGTATTTCAGTCCCTCTTTTGTATTGGCAGACAGAAAGCCTGAAGGACAGACTCCCAAAGCCAGCTCAAGAGATGAATAGGCTTCATTCCACGCTGGTGAGTTGGGGGGCTTCTCTCTTGGTTCCAGTCAGGACTTCCAAGGTCAGCATCAGTCAAATTCCACTTATGTGTATGATGCAGCCTTAAATAAGGGAAGGAATCCCAGATGGTGTGTCCAGTAGTTTTCTCAAACTCGCTGCAGGGTTGGACTTTGGTACTAGTTTGACAACCCCAACAGTTGTCATTAGCTAACTGACCATTGCATTTGTGTGCCAAAGCTTCCAAAGAGCGATGTGTCTTATGGGAAGTGCAGCACACTGAATTGCTAACCTTGTGTTATTTCTGAAACTCACAAAACCTGGTTTGAAACAGCCACATCCTACTCAAATTTAGGCAGATGTGTCTGCGTCAGTGCCAGCCTTCTATCCTTGCGCTGGTCTTTCGAGGAACAGCTCCGCTCAGGCCTGCCGTTGGCATTGCTCCATGGCAGATAAGCCCACTTCCTCCCCTGCCTCACTGGCCCCCGGATCCTTCACAAGCCCTTCTTTGACAATGTCTTTCCCTTCTTGAGCCTTCAGGAGGTACTGGACTACAAATTCCATTGCCTACAACTGACAGGGCTTCGGGCATGTTGGCTGGGAGGGATAGGGATTGTGGGCACTTGGAGGGAGCTATGAACTGGTCTGGTCAGGAGGAAATATTTTTGTCAAGGTTTTATTTTTATTTTAAAAAGGAGGGCATGGCTAGAGCGGAGGAGTTGCCAGGAGGGGAGAAGTTGGTGCCAGCTTTGCTTTGAGGCTGGAGGACTCTGGCCTGCCTTCTCTGAGCCAGAAGAGCAGGGACTCTGCTTGAGAAGATGAGCACAGGAAACCAAAGCCTCTCCCTGCCGTGTGTATGTTAATACCTGATAATCAAAGCCATGTGGTGTACAATGCAACGTTCATTTGTACAAATTACGAGGGTGTTGTTCGGAAGGAAAAACAATAATTAACCCACCCACCCCACACACACACATACTTCTCATTGCTAGATCAATTGGGGTTTGTTTATGTTGTTGCCTTCATTTGGGTAGGCTCTCTGCCCAACGGAGGACACCCACAGGTGTTGTGTTGTGCAGTCTGACGCTACAGCCTTCCGCCTAATTTGCTGGGCTTGTTTATAGCGAGTCCATCTTCTGTTTGACTGTGACTCATTGGAGCCTTTCCTCCTCCTCCTCCTCCCTCTGCAGGCCTTTGCTCAGTCTCCTGATGTCTTCCAAAGATTGTCTGAGAAGAAGCTCCCTTCTACTCCGGCCCTTCTTTCTATTGAGCAGGGCCCAGGCTGAGCTCGCCTCCTCCTGTCATTATTTGCTATCTGCGTGCACACAAAGACAAGCAGTGCGTTTAGGACGGTTATAGGAATAATTTAATTCAGCTTTCCATAGTTTTAGATTGTAATGTTTTGCCCCCGGTAAATGCATTAGAAATAATAATAATAATAATAATAATAATAATAATAATAATAATAATAATAATAATAATAATAATAATTTTATTTCTATACTGCCCTTCTCCCGAAGGACTCAGGGCAGTGTACAGCCTATTTCAAAACACAGAACAAAACAACAATTAAAATTTAAAATCATTAAATAATTAGGCTCCAATTAAAATCCCAGAAATTTAAAATACCCCAATTTAAAACGTTATGTTAATAGCCCTGCCTGGCGGAACAGCAGGGTCTTCAGAGCGCAGCGAAACACCCGGAGGTCGGAAATCTTTCGTATTTCGGGGGGCAGTTCATTCCACAGGGCTGGGGCTCCCACAGAGAAGGCCCTCCCCCTGGGTGTCGCCAGCCGACATAACTTGGCTGATGGCACCCGGAGGAGACCCTCTCTGTGGGAGCGGACTGGTCGGTGGGAGGCTATTGGTGGCAGAAGTCGGTCTCGAAGGTACCCGGGTCCTATGCCATGGAGCGCTTTAAAGGTGGTAACCAACACCTTGAATCGCACCCGGAAGACCACTGGGAGACAGTGCAGCTCGCGCAGGAGGGGTGTCACGTGGGCGCAACGAGTTGCACCCATAACCACCCACGCGGCCGCATTCTGGACCAGTTGGAGCCTCCGAGTGCTCTTCAAGGGGAGCCCCATGTAGAGGCCATTACAATAGTCCAGCCGGGAGGTGACAAGGGTGTGAGTGACTGTGCGCAGGGTGTCCCGATCCAGAAAGGGCTGCAACTGGCGAATCAGGCGAACCTGATAAAAGGCCCCCCTGGCCACGGCCGTCATATGCTCTTCTAAAGACAGCCGTGCGTCCAGGAGGACACCCAGATTGCGAGCCCTCTTTGTGGGGGGCAAAGATTCACCCCCAATAGTCAGCGATGGCACCTGCTGACTATATCGGGGCGCCGGAAGCCACAGCCACTCGGTCTTGGAGGGGTTGAGTCTGAGCCTGTTCCTCCCCATCCAGGCCCGCACGGCCTCCAGGCAGCAGGACATCACATCAAGGGCATCGTTGGGGTGGTCTGGGATGGAGATGTACAGCTGAGTATCATCAGCGTACAGATGACACTTCACCCCAAAACCACGGATGATCTCACCCAGCGGCTTCACATAAATGTTGAACAGGAGGGGCGAGAGGACCGACCCTTGCGGCACTCCCCATGCGAGATGCCTCGAGGTCGACCTCTGTCCCCCTGCCAACACGAACTGCGAGCGGTCGGAGAGGAAGGAGGAGAACCACCGCAGAACGGTGCCCCCTATTCCTAACCCCCTCAACTGCTGCAGCATGATACCATGGTCGATGGTATCAAAAGCCGCTGAGAGGTCTAATAGGACTAGGACAGAGGAGCAACCCCTGTCCCGAGCCCTCCAGAGATCATCCACCAACGCGACCAATGCCATTTCTGTGCTGTACCCCTGCCTGAAGCCCGATTGGTACGGGTCCAGATAGATAGCTTCATCCAGGTGCCGGGGAAGTTGTCGTGTCACCACACTCTCAACAACCTTTGCCACAAAACGGAGGTTGGAGACTGGACGATAGTTGGCTAATTCAGCCGGGTCCAGGGAAGGCTTCTTGAGGAGGGGCCTCACTACCGCCTCTTTCAAGATGGCAGGAAAGGCACCCCCACTCAGAGAAGCACTTATAATCCCCTGGAGCCAGCCTCGTGTAACCTCCTGGGAGGCCAGCACCAACCAGGAGGGACACGGGTCCAATAAACACGTGGCGGCACTAATCTTACCCAGAACCCTGTCCACATCCTCGGGAGTCACAGGATCAAACTCCTCCCAGATAACATTCTCAAGACCTGCCCTCGTCTCCTCCCGTCGACTCATCCAGTCCAAGCCATCCCGAATCCGAGCGACTTTATCGTGCAGGAATTGCACAAAATCCTCAGCACGACCCTGCAAGGGATCTTCCCGCACTCCCCCCTGAAGAAGGGAGTGGGTCACCCTAAACAAGGCGGTTGGGCGGTTCTCTGCAGATGCGATAAGAGCGGAAAAATGGTTAGATTTTGCCGCTTTTATCGCCACTAGGTAGGTCTTGATATAAGACCTCACCTGTGTCCGGTCGGAATCAGAATGACTAGTCCTCCAAATGCTCTCTAGGCGTCTTTTCCGACGCTTCATCTCTCTCAGCTCCTCAGAGAACCAAGGAGCCAATTGAGATTGGCATCGGGTCAGAGGCCGCAAAGGCATGACGCGGTCCAAAGCTCCAGCGGCCGCCCTTTCCCAGGCGGCCACCAGCTCTTCAGTCGAGTCGTGTGTCAGAGTCTCAGGAAACGGCCCAAGCTCCGTCAGGAACCTTTCGGGGTCCATCAGGCGCCTGGGACGGAACCATCTAGTTGGTTCCGTCTCCCTGCGGCGGGGGAAGGCGGTAGGAAAGTCTAGTTGGAGGAGCGAATGATCTGTCCATGACAAGGGTTTAATATCTAGGTCCCTTCTACCAAGATCATTCAACCACTGACCAGAGACAAAAATCAAGTCCAGAGTGTGTCCCCCTATGTGAGTTGGGCCTTGAACTAACTGGGTCAGGTCCATGGCCGTCATGGAAGCCATGAACTCCCGAGCTGCCTCTGATGCCTCACCCGCGGATGGAAGGTTGAAATCCCCCATGACGATAAGTCTGGGGGTATCAACCGCCACCCCGGCAATGACGTCGAGTAGCTCGGGCAGGGTCGCTGCCACGTGGCAGGGAGCCAGGTACATAGTCAGCAAACCCATCTGCACCCCACGGCCCCACTTCACACAAAGGGACTCACATCCGGCTATTTGAGGAACAGTGGTCTCCCTCGGACAAAGACTTTCCCTAATAATCACCGCCACTCCCCCACCCCTCCCCTGAGCCCTTGGCTGATGAAATGCACGGAAACCTGGCGGGCACATCTCAACGAGGGGGACCCCCCCCTCCTGGCCCAACCAGGTCTCCGTAATACCTGCCAGGTCCGCACCCCCCTCCAAAATAAGATCACAAATGAGGGGGGCTTTATTAACCACCGACCTGGCATTACACAACATCAGCCACGGACCCTGGGCCTGAGACTCTACACAACCCAGGACACGAGTCACGCATTGGGGGCCGGAGTGCGCAATCACTCGTAAACAGCGTATGCGCACCCCCGACACTTGATATGACCCCCTGCGTCCATCATACCTGTCCCTCCCACTCATTATTTCAATTTCACAGCCCTTCCTGTCGTCCCCCTGCTCCCCGGTTAAATTTCCTTTCGCGACCCTCCTGCCGCAACTAATCGACCCATCATCCCGCTCAGTCGCTATCTGGACCCCCCCAGGTCCGCTTTTACAACCCCCTCCCTCCCTCCCGGGGCCCCTTAAAATTTTCTTTAAAAATTTAGCTAAAAAACCCCTCAACCCCCTCTTCGCTACATGCCATCTCTCGGGGTTCCAAAGCCCGTCATCAAGATAGGCCCTCGATAATGTGGAGGGCCAGGCCTGCGAGAAGGGGGAGTCTCGCAGCGCGAGGTCGGCTTTTTGGAGCATCAACCGAACCAAAGATGGGAAAGAAAGGCCAGTCCGGGAGTCTATCATAGTCCAAAGGGATAACTGAGCATAGGTCACAAAATGTCCATTTATAGAGCTGGACTCCACTGTCCTCTCACGACAGGGAGAAGGTCCAATGTTCTTTTTCTCCAACGGAGGCTAATAGCCAACCATCCTCTCATGATGGCCGGTCCCGTTACAAGAAGTTAACGGGAACAGTGTTCTATCCTCCCCGTTGGGATACAGAAAATCCCTCAGTTCTTACAAATGGTGCTCAGTCTCTCCTGCCAGCGAGGGCGTGAGTGGAACATGGTGGGGCGGGGGTCCAAAGTGTCCAGAGTGTAGCAGTTTGTAAACCCCTCCCCCCATAAAAAAGGGGGGGCGGGGAGGCGGGGAGAGGGAGGGAGGGAAGCAGTATCCCCAGAGGAGGGTAACATCTCTTCCTCTGCCGATCTATAAGTCCAGGCCTCCTCACCTCAGCTTCTCCTCTTCACTCTCAGCAGACTACCATTGCAGCATTCTGCGGCAGATGCCATCACCGGCGCCAGTGTCACCCCCCCCCCACCCCAGCACCATAACAGATGCATCTGGGGGGGGGCAACCAGCGCCGCCAACTGGCCTCCACCGCCAGCACCGCCTTGGCTCTGTTGCTTTGAGTGTGGGGGGGGGAGGGGAGGAGGGGGGGCATCGCCCCACAGCCGTTCGCACTACCGCCGGAGCTCCATCCCCCTCCAACCCCTCTTCTTGATGGAAGATAAAGACCGCAGTCAGATGACTCTCTGCGGCCACACCAAGCTGCTCCCACCATCGCTGCTACTGCCGTTACCGCTGCAGCCGCCGCCATCACTGCCATTGCCTTCTCGGTGCCCTCAGCTGTTTTTCGGCGCCCTCTACTGTTTTACGGCGCCCCTCATTGCCGCCATAACCTCGCGGGGCTCCAGGCAGTTCCGCAGCGCCCAGGGTGGTTCCACAGCGTCGCCGCTGCCGCTGCTATCAATTTTGCGGCGTTCCCCGGAGTCCTCGGCGTCCTCAGCACTCTCCAGGGCCTCTCCCAAACCACTAGCCCCTCGCTCCAACCACGATGTCACAGAGGGAGTAAAAATCCTCCCCAGGTTGGGCAGGAGCTCCCCTCGCTGGGGCTCGGGGTCGCAGATGGATTTAGCGACCCTACACCCCCCGAAAAGACCAAATAGCCCCCATCGTCAGACCGGGAGCTAACCCAACACCGCCATCTTCAAGCATGCGCAAAATGAATGCTGCATTCAAATAAGCAAAAGAACTCTGGACTGAATTACATCTAAATCTTCATCCGTGCACAGTATTGATAATTAAATCCAGTTAGATGTCTTGGACTTAGACTTGGAACCACTGAAGAGATGAAATGTGCTCTTAAGATTTCCAATATTTTTTTCAAGGATCTTTTCTCTTCTCTTCCGGTCTGGCCTTTTCTCCGGGAGGGAGCCTGGCCATTGAAAGAGGTGGGGGGGCTCCTTGGTGTTCTCTGAACTTGCTTGTTTTCTTGCAGACATTTCATGACCCAAACTAGGCAACATCATCATCCCTAGCACTGATGATGTTACCTAGTTTGGTTCATGAAACGCCTGCAAGAGCACCGAGGATCCCTCACGTCCCCTGTGCTACGAATATTCTCTTTTCTTAGCATTGAAAGCATGAACCTGACCTCTCTTCCTTGCCTGCCTCTTCACAGGGTGGGACGGACCTGGAGAAGCATAGAGACCTCTTGCTTGCAGAAAACGTGCACTTAAAGCAGGAGTTAAAGCTGTGTGAGGCCCAGCTGCAGGAGCTGAGGAAGCATGCGGTCAGATGCACCAACTGTGCACACAGCCAGGTGAGGCATTGCTCCTCCGGTTGGCCCTCCTGTAGGTGGGCCTGTTCCTTAGGGACCTTTTCCTTCCTCCCGCAGGAGAACGTCAAGTTGCAGGAGAAGCTGGCACAAGTGAAGCAGGAAGCGGAAGACGTGAAAGGACGCCTTTCGGAGTTGGACCTGGAGGTGGAGCAGAAGACCAACCGTCTGGCAGAGGTAGAGCTGCGGCTGAAGGACTCCTTGGCAGAGAGGGCCGAGGAGGAGGAGCGGCTGAGCCGGAGATTGCGGGACAGCCAGGAAGTGATAGCAAGCCTCAAGGCCCAGCCTCATCAGGTCAAGGTGAGGATGGCGTTGTGCAGCGCCCAGGGGACTGACAGGCCAGTTCTTCCTCTCTTCCCAGCTCTGGGGAGTTGGCTCAGTCTGGGCTGTTCTGCTTCCTGTAGTATGTCATCAAAACGATGGAAGTTGAATCCTCCAAGACCAAGCAGGCCCTCAGCGAAGCCCAATCACGGAACCAGTACTTACAGGACCAGGTTGGGATGCAGAGGCAGGTGCTGAAGGAGATGGAGCAGCAACTACAGAGCTCCCAGAAGGTGGCGGCTCAGCTCAGGGCCCAGGTAAGCCCTCCCAAGCACTAGGGAGAGAAAGAAGGTCGGAGGCAGAGGGGAAGAAGGAGGCAAGGCCTTCCAGGGGGACTCTTGCTCGGAGGACTGAGGTCAGCACTGGTGCTTCTTTCTCTTTGGCTTCTGGTCCCTCAGGGAAGGACCCGAGTCCAGGTTCTAAATGGTGCAGCTCCACTTCCTCTTTGTTGCTGCAACTTTAATCAGCCGGGCACCTCCTCTCTGTGGTTCCTTCCCTTCTCAAGCCTAAATCTGGTGGGCTCCCAAGTGCAGAGCGTCCTTGACCTACAAATATTCCTTCAGTGTCCATTCAAAGTTGTGCTGAATGAATGGTGGTTATGATCAGTCCTCAGAGTTCCCGCCATCCCAGCACCGCTTCCTGCCACATTGTGACTTGGGCACTTGGCAACCAGCTCAAAATTATAACTGTTTGCAGCACTCTGTGATCACATGATCACCGTTTGCAATCTTCCCTGCTGGTTTCCCCAAAACATCAGTGGGGAAGCCAGCAGTCACAAGCCACTGGGGTAAGTCTCCCCACCTGCGCATCCTTTCCACTCCTCTGCATTTGTACCACACTTGTGCCACACCAGCCACTTGCACACTTCCACGCTCCCTCCCTGACTTTCACCATACTCTTGCACATTCTCCAGGACCCTCACTGCAAACCACCTCACTCCCTCCCTCCCTGGCTGCAGCCACTTACCTGTCTGCTGGTCTGTGACTTGTAACTTCTTGCCAGCTTCCCCAGTAACAATCGACTGGGACTGCATGATGTTAAGTCATGTGATATCACACTTACTGAAGAAAATTAGTGCCGATTTCCATCGTAAATTGAGGACTTCCTATAGGGACAATTTTATCCCTGGATTCTAGTAGGAGGGCAGCTTTCCAGTGCTGCAGATGAAATAGCATTGCTTAGCTCATTGCCTTCCTCCTTAACAAAGATGATCAGGGGATCGCCATTTGCAGAGATGAGAATAGAGTTGAGAAAGGACACAGGAGGGGGTTGCCTCATCTGCCCTCCCTCTCTAAAGCCTGGTGAGGCAGAGCAATCGCCCAGTAAAAGCCCTGCTTGGAGTTGCCCCTCCTCCCTTCTCCTAAATGGCAGAAGAAGCTCCCCAAGTCCTGCTCAAGAAGACGGGGAGAAGCCTCAGAACTTCAAATGTCCATCCTCCTCCAGGTGACGATGTACGAATCCGAGCTAGAGCAGTCCCGGGAGCAGATGCTGGAGGAGATGCAGAACATGGAGGAGGACAAGAACCGAGCCATTGAGGAGGCTTTTGCTCAAGCACAACTAGAAATGAAAGCAGTTCATGAAAATCTGGCAGGTGCGTAGCTTGGACCTGGAGGCCCATCCTGCGCCGGCTTGGATTTGCTTTCCGAGCGGCAGCTGGGAGACTCTTTCAGCACCCCCCGAGTTACCCGATAGTGGTGTTAATGAAAAACGGAGATAGCCAATGAAAGTGAGCGTTTTCCAGGCCAACTTTGAAGTTCTTCCTTTTGCAGGTGTGCGGGCCAATCTGCTCACGCTCCAGCCGGCGCTTCGTACTCTCACTAGTGACTACAACAGCTTGAAGCGCCAGGTCAAAGAGTTCCCTCTTCTGCTGCAAGAGGCTTTGCAGAGCGCCAGGGCTGAGGTGAGCTCGTCCTCCTCTTCCTCCCTTTTTCACAGGGAGAGCAGCTCATGTTCCTAGGAAGCAGGAGGGGCCTGGGAAAGGCTGAGGGACATAGAAGCCCCTAATGCAGCTTGTCTTTCTCCCAAGATTGGCCAAGCCATTGAAGAAGTGAGCAGCACCAACCAGGAGCTGCTGAGAAAATACCGAAAGGAGCTGCAACTCCGCAAGAAATGTCACAACGAGCTGGTGCGATTGAAAGGTTTGCTCCTCCTCCTCCTCCTCCCTTGCATGCATTGTGTGCAAAGCAGGTACAGTAGGGGTGTTGGCAATGGGTCTTGAGTTGTTGGCCAAAGTTGCTGATTTGGGGTGGGGGACTTGCCTGACATAGTGGAGGCACATTTTGGGATCCAAGGACTTGATTGTACCTGATGAAGGGGCTGCCAAAGTGATTCCAGAGGTGAGAAGCCTCTCGCTTGACTGAGGGAAGCAGTCATTAAGGAAGATACTCGTGGGAATTCCCCAGGCAGGGAGAGTACCTGGAGGATTTCTTGGGTTGAGGATGGGAGTCAGGAAACCTCTCTTCCACTTGTTTAGCTCTGTTTTGAGTCCAGAATTGGAAGAGGTTTACAGTGAACCTTGGACATTGTAGCAGGGAGAAAGCAGAACTGCTCGATTCATTCTTTTCATCTGTCTTCATGAAAAGAAACAAAAATAATCTATCCTACTAAAAGCCCGGTACTCTTCTGTGGGAGACAGAATAGGAATGCAAGTCAAAATAGGCAAGAAAATGGTAAGGCAACACCTGTCCACTCTAGGTGTCTATGGAGGTTCTCGACCATTCAGGTAATGGCTGTGCCAAAGGTGCTTTTCCTAAAGGCAACTGGACTTCCTTACTTTTTTCCTTGAAAATGTTTCACTTCTCATCCAAGAAGCTACTTCAGTTCTAACATCTGGGTTAGAACTGCAGAAGCCGCTTGGATGAGAAGCAAAAACGTTTTCAAAGAAAAACCAAGAAAGATGCTTGGAAAAGAATCTTTGGGATAGTCCATTCTACAAGAGTTCAGATCACCAGGACTTGATGCATTACATCCCAGGGTTTTGAAGAAACTGGCAGATATGATCTCGGAACCACTGAACGTAATCTTCCAAGGATCCTAGAGCATCGGGGAACTAACAGAGGATTGGAAAAGGCTGATGCGTTCCAGTCTACAAAAAGTGGGAAAAAGTGGATGGAGGACCAATAGAGACCGATCAGCTTCACATCGATATTGGGAAGATCTGGGGGGAAATAACTAAGGACCACATTTGTGTCTTGTTGCCAAATGAAAAAGACACAAAAGCCAGCATGGGTTTGTCAAAAACAGATCAGGCCAGGGAAAACTTATTTTCAATAAACTCAATCAGTGGATAAGAAAAACGCTGTGACATGGTTTACCTAGACTTCAGTAAGGCATTTGACAAAACCTACTTTTTAGTAAGAGAAAAACATGGGAATCACTACAAATGGATTCATAGCTGGCTGACCAACCGCACTCAACGTGTAGTCCTCAATGGAACTACATCTACATGGAGGGAAGTATTCAGTGGGGTACCTCAAGGTTCTGTCTTAGGCCAGTATTCTTCAACATCTTCATAATTGATCTAGATGAGGGGACAGAACGGGAACTCATCAGATTTGTAGACAACATCAAGTTAGGGAAAACTAGCTAACACTTTAGATCAGGGGTATCAAACTTGCAATGTCACATGATGTATCATGACCATTTTTCCCTTTGCTAAACCAGGCGTGGGCGTGGCCAGCGTGTGATGCATTCGGCCTGTAGGTTTGACACCCCTGCTTTAGATGATAGACTCAGGATTCAGAAGAACCTTGGAAGAGTTGAGCATTGGGCCCTATCCCAACAAAATGCAGTTCAGTGACAAGAAAAGTAACCTCCTTCATAGGCAAGAAAAGCCAAATGCACAGGTATACAGTAGAAAAGGTGGCACCTGGATCAACAGTAGCAATTATGAGAGGGATCTTGGTATCCTAGTAGACAACCAGTTAAGTATGAGCCATCAATGTGCTGATACTGTCAAAAAGGATAATGCAGTCCTAGGTTGCTTTAGCAAAGGGCTAGTTTCAAGACCATATGAAGTGATGGTACCGCTTTATACAGCATTGGTGAGACCATACTTGGAATACTGCATCCAGTTCTGGTCACCATGATACAAAAAGATGTTGAGATACTAGAAAGAGTGCAGAAGAGGAACCACAACGATGATAAGGTGTCTGGGGGCTAAACCATATGATGAACAATTGAGGACTCTAGGTATGGCTAGTTTAATGAAGTGAAGGAGAAGGGGTGACATGACAGCAGTCTTCCAATATCTGAGAGGCTGTCACAAAGAAGAGGGGGTCCACTTCTTCTCCAAAGCACCTGAGGGCAGAACTAGACCTAATGGGTGAAAGATTATTAAAGAGAGATCCGACCTAGAATTAGGGAGAAATTTCCTGACAATGAGAACAATTAATCAGTGCCTCAGAAGTTGTGAGGGCTCCATCACTGGAGGTTTTCAAAAATTGGCTGGTCAGTCATTTGTCCAGAATGGTATAAGACATCCTGTCATGGGCAAGTGGGTTGGACTAGAAGATCTCCAAGGCCCTCTCCAACTCTATTGTTCTATGAACTTTTGGTTTTGTTCACTGCAGCAGCATAATTTGGGGACGGTGTTGGATTGTCTCTGTTACCGTTAAAACAGTCTCATTTCCTGTTAAAGGCAATATCCGAGTGTTTGGCCGTGTTAGGCCAATACAAGCAGAGGATGGTGAGGGGCCAGAAGTTGTGGGCGCAGTCACCTTTGACCCTGATGATGACGCCATCCTGCATCTGATGCACAAAGGGAAGCTGGTATCTTTTGAACTGGACAAAGTTTTCCGTCCAGAAGCAACACAAGAAGACGTAAGTGAGGATCTTCTGGGTTAGAGAATCAGGGGGGCCTGGAAAGAAACTCCTATTTGCAGAGTTCCTCAACTGTAAGAGCCAGTTGGTCTGGTGGTTAAAGCACCAAGCTAGAAATGAGGAGATGGTCAATTCTAGTCCGGCCTTGGGCACAAAAGCCAGTTATTCTCCTTCAGCTCAACCCAACTGACAGGGTTCTTGTTGAGGGGAAAATGGGAGAAGGAAGGAGTATTAGGTATGTTTGCCACCTTGAGTCATTTATAAAAAAAATAAAGGTGGGATAGAAATCTAGTAGATATAATAACGGGGGGTTTCTGTGCTCCTGTTATCTGACAGATCATTCCTGTAATATTTATTTATTTATTTATTTATTTATTTATTATATTTCTATACCGCCTTTCTCCCGTAGGACTCAAGGCGGTGTACAGTCAAGAAAAATATAGACACACAAACATCATAAAATTGCTAATTAAAATTATTACTTAGTTTGGTCAATTAAATAAAACCCAGAATTAGATCACATTTACAAAATCATTCACATGTTCGTATGTTTAGCCCCGCCTGTTGGAACATCAGGGTCTTGAGGGCACGGCGGAAAGCACGGAGATCAGGGATAGTCCGTATCTCCGGGGGCAGTTCATTCCAAAGGGTTGGAGCCCCCACAGAGAAGGCCCTCCCCCTGGGAGTCGCCAGTCGACATAATTTGACTGACGGTACCCTGAGTAGTCCCTCCCTGTGAGAACGAACTGGTCGGTGGGAGGCTATTGGTGGCAAAAGATGGTCTTGTAGGTACCCAGGTCCTAAGCCATGGAGCGCTTTAAAGGTGATAACTAACACCTTGAATCACACCCGGAAGACCACCGGGAGCCAGTGCAGCTCGCGTAGGAGAGGTGTTACATGGGTGTAACGAGCTGCGCCCATAATCACCCATGCAGCTACGTTCTGGACCAGTTGGAGACTCCCGGTGCTTTTCAAGGGGAGCCCCATGTAGAGAGCATTACAGTAGTCCATACGGGAGGTAACTAGGGCATGAGTGACCGTGCGCAAGGCGTCCCGATCCAGAAAGGGACGCAACTGGCGGATCAGGCGAACCTGATAAAAGGCACCCCCAGCCACGGCCGTCAAATGATCTTCTAAAGATAACCGTGAATCCAGGAGGACACCCAAATTGCGGGCCCTCTCTGTGGGGAGCAAGATCTCATCCCCTATTGTCAGTGATGGTACCAGCTGACTATACCGGGACGCCGGAAGCCACAGCCACTCGGTCTTGGAGGGGTTGAGTCTGAGCTTGTTTCTCCCCATCCAGATCCGCACGGCCTCCAGGCAATGGGACATCACAGCAAGGGCATCATTGGGGTTCTCTGGGGTGGAGATGTATAGCTGTGTGTCATCAGCATACTGATGAACACTCACCCCGAAACCACGGATGATCTCGCCTAGCGGTTTTACATAAATGTTGAACAGAAGGGGTGAGAGGACTGACCCTTGCGGCACCCCACAAATAAGGTGCCTCGAGGTCGACCTCTGCCCCCCTGCCAACACAAACTGCGAACGGTCAGAGAGGAAGGAGGAGAACCACCGAAGCACGGTGCCCCCTATTCCTAACCCCTCCAGCCGGTGCAGTAAGATACCATGGTCAATGGTATCAAAAGCCGCTGAGAGATCTAAAAGGACCAGGACAGAGGAGCAACCTCTGTCCCAAGCCCTCCAAAGATCATCCACCAATGCGACCAATGCCGTTTCAGTGCTGTATCGTGACCTGAAGCCCGACTGGAACGGATCCAGATAGACAACTTCATCCAGGTATCGGTGTAGTTGTCATGCCACCACACTCTCAACAACCTTCGCAACAAAGCGAAGATTGGAGACTGGACGATAATTTGATAATATAGCCGGGTCCAGGGAAGGCTTCTTGAGGAGGGGCTTCACAACCGCCTCTTTCAAGGCGGCGGGAAAGACACCCTCACTCAGAGAAGCATTTATAATCCCCTGGAGCCAGCCTCGTGTAACCTTCCGGGAGGCCAGTACCAACCAGGAGGGACACGGGTCCAATAAACATGTGGCAGCGTTAAGCTTGCCCAGAATCCTGTCCACGTCCTCAGGAGCCGCAGAGTCAAACTTCCCAGATAACGCTCTCAAGACCTGCCCCTGTCTCCTCCCCTGGATCTACCCAATCGGAGTCCAGGCCTTCCCGAATCTGAGCGACTTTATCATGCAGGAATTGTACAAAATCCTCAGCTCGACCCTTTAAGGGATCTTCCCGTACCCCCACCTGAAGTAGGGAGCGGGTCACCCTAAACAGCGCAGCTGGGCGGTTCTCTGCAGATGCAATAAGAGCGGAGAAGTAGCTAGACTTCGCCGCTCTTATCGCCACTAGGTAGGTCTTAATATAAGATCTCACCTGTGTTCGGTCAGATTCAGATCGGCTTGTCCTCCAATCGCTCTCCAGGCGTCTTTTCCGACGCTTCATCTCTCTCAGCTCCTCGGAAAACCAAGGAGCTAGACGAGATCGGCCTCGGGTCAGAGGCCGCAAAGGCACAACGCAGTCCAAGGCCCCAGTAGCCGCCCTGTCCCAGGCGACCACCAGGTCCTCAGTCGAGTTGTGAGCCAGAGTCTCAGGAAATGGCCCAAGCTCCATCAGGAACCTTTCAGGGTCCATCAGGCGCCTGGGACGGAACCATTTGGTTGGTTCCATCTCCCTGCGGTGGGTGGAAGTGACTTGAAAGTCCATGTGAAGGAGAGAATGATCAGACCATGACAAGGGCTTGATGTCTATATCCCCTATTCTTAGATCATTCAGAGACAAAAATCAAGTCCAGAGTGTGATTCCCCAAGTGGGTGGGGCCTTGAACTACCTGGGTCAGGTCCATGGCCGTCATGGAAGCCATGAACTCCCGAGCCATCTCCGACATCTCACCAGCGGATGGCAGGTTAAAATCCCCCATAACAATAAGTCTGGGGGTTTCCACCGCCACCCCGGCTATAATGTCGAGCAGCTCAGGCAGGACCGCTGTTACGTGGCAGGGAGCCAGGTACGCAATCAGTAGGCCCATCTGAATCCCCCGACCCCACTTCACAAGGAGGGACTCGCATCCGGCTATCTGAGGAACAGTGGCCTCCCTCGGGCAAAGACTTTCTCTAATGATTGCTGCCACTCCCCCACCCCTTCCCTGAGTCCTTGGCTGATGGAATGCACGGAAACCTGGCGGGCACATTTCCACAAGGGGAACTCCTCCCTCCTGGCCTAACCAGGTCTCCGTAATCCCTGCCAGGTCAGCACCCCCCTCTGAAATAAGATCATGAATGAGGGGGGCTTTATTTACCACTGACCTGGCATTACATAACATCAGCCAGGGTCTGAGACAACCCGGGAAACGAGCAGCGCTTTGGGGGTCGGAGTGGGCAATCGCTCGTAAACAACGAGTGCGCGCTCCCGAAACATAATATGGCCCCCTGCAGCCGTCATATCTGCCCCTCCCACTTACTATACTAATGCCCATCGCTTCATCCCCCTGCATCCTTGTCAGATTTCTGTCCCCATCCTCCCCACCGTGATCATCAGACCCATTACCCCGTTCAGTGGATTTATGGATCCCCCCAGATCCATTCCCACAATCCCTCCCAGAACCCCTTAAAATAGAACTTAAAGATTTATCTAAAAACCCCCAAAGCCGTCGGTTTTTTGCAAGCCACCTCTCAGGGTTCCAAAACCCGTCCTCAAGGGCGGCCCTTGATAACTGAGAGGGCCAGACATGCGAGAGGGGGGAATCTCGCAGTGCAAGGAGCTCCGCAGTTGAATACATCAAAGATAGGAGCGAGTTGAAGGAGATGAAGGATCATTTTCTTCTAAGAGTGTTAGAGATGGTTAAGACAGGTAATTTAAAATAAGGGAGGAAATAGATGTAAAAGGGAGACCAGTATGTTAGAAATGTCAATACATCGGAACATCATCGCCCTCTCACGACGATGGGAAGTCTTGTGGTTGTAGTAAGTCCATCCAAAGGAGGTGGGGGTAGAGGTCTCAAAGGGTCGTCCTCTCACAGCGACCAAAGCATTTGAAACAAACAAAGAGAAGGTGGTCTATCTCCCCATAATCCAAGACTCTCGATGTCTGTATCTCCTCCAGTCCTGATACCAGCGATGGCCGAGGATTAGATCAAAAAAGTAAGAGCCACTGGACAAAGAATTTAGGGTTAAATAATCAGGGTAATCTTGGGGGAATAGGTGGTAAATAAAGCTGCAGATCGATCTAAGATTGCAAGTTAACGCTGAGTGGTCGTAATAGACCTAGATCTGATAAAGGAGAGAGGGACAGTTGAGGGGGAGAGTAAGTCATCATCTCCAGTTTGTAATCCTCAGTCCCTATCCATCACCTTGCTCAGGCTACTTAGTTCAATTAGTTTAGTAAGTCCTCAGAGTTTCAAGAAAGAGGAGTGCAACAGATCCCTAGAGGTTGAAGGGATCCTAACATTTATAGCCTTTGCAGCATTGCCCTCTCCTCTATTAACAACGAGGGCTTCCTTGCAGCCTCCTGGTGTTGCCGTCGCTGCCATTAGCGCCATTCCCCTCGCCATTGTGGTAACCCCCCTTGCCGTAGACATCATCGCCGCTGTTGCTACATGCAGCGCCTATTAGCCCAGGCATCATCATCAACACCCTATCCGGAGTCGCTGTTGCCACCGTCTCGCCAACCATTTCATCAGCTGTATTAGACTCAGTGGTTGACCCGGTCGTGACAGCCAGGCTTTGATGTTGACATCCTCCCCACCGCCCTCAGTCTTTTTACCGACAAACAGCTGATCTTCGGGCTCGCCTCGGGTTTTATCCTTGGGCTCCATCCACAGCTCTATTGAGCCGAAAATACCTCAGCTTGCTGGGAGGGGGGTCTGTGGATGGTTAATTGACCCCCACACTCTTGAAAATGTCGAAACATCTCCCTCCTAGCCTCGGAGTTTCAGCTCTGAGCTGCCATTTTGTTTTGCAACTGTCAACGGAATTTATATATATCTCTTCTTTCTGCATCAAGAAGCTCTTAGTTAAAAGGACAGTTCATGCGAATGTGCCTCTGGGCCCCTTTTCAGCCGGGGGGCATTTCTGAAAAATGTCTTGTTTCCCAAAGGTCTTCCGAGAAGTTCAGGCGCTGATCACATCATGCATTGATGGTTACAACGTTTGTATTTTTGCCTATGGACAAACGGGGGCTGGCAAGACGTACACCATGGAGGTGAGCTGTTTTCCTTCCCTTCATGTCAGGCTTGCTGCAGACCAGCCAGGCCGGTTTCAGAGAGCCAGGAAAAACGCTACCGAGGGGAGCCGGGATGGAAACTATCGTGGCTGACCTGCCAAAATCCAGTTCCATCACGCTCCTTTCCTGGGACTTAATTTCTGTTCCCTGATCATCCTTGTTGCCTTCCTCTGAACTCCTTCTAGTTCATCTGAATCCTGATTTAAAAAATGCATCCAGAATTGGAGATGTTACCATTGATGGAATCCCATCAGTGCTGCATGATGGAACTTTTGCTACCTACAATTTGGAAAATCTGTTGATGCAAGCTAAAATTGCATGTCTTGCTGTTTTTTTGCAGTCACAGTACCCTGTTGACCCATCCTCAGTGTCTAAACTTTTAAGCCATTCTGTACCTGTACATTTAATTTTTGGGACCCTAAGTGAAGAAGTTTGCATTGTTCTCTCTTAGATTTTAGTCCCTTTTTCTCTAGTGTATCAAGAGAGACTTCAATTGGTTTTCTGTCTTCTAGAATATTAGCTGTCCCATCCAGTGTTGCCTGCAAATTCAGTAAATAGGCTCTCCTCGTCTTCACCCAAGTCATGAATGAAAAATGGAGAGTAGAGAAATTTGTCCTCTTGTATCATGTCATCCACTTGTCCCTCCTTCCAAGCCATTGAGCGGCTCTACTTGAGTGCACGTTTCAAATCAACTCCATATCCACGTAATTGCCAAGAGGTCTAGCCCAGAGTTCGCTGGCTTGTCAATCAGACGGCCCAGGGCTCTGTGTCCAGGGCGCCACTGAAATCCCAAATGTCTGCCACGAACCCACCAGTGAGCCTTCTGGGGTGTGTTGCTTATCTGCAGCTAATCGTGTTTGGGAAATAGATGGTAACAGTGATGAAGGCAATGTTGTGATCAACATCACAAAAGTGCATGTAGTGCACATAAAACTAAGGGGAAAATAATAATAATACCCAGAAAATACCCAGAAAAGCTAACGGGGTCGGTTGTTTCAGTGGTGAGAGAGAAATAGAAGAATGAGAGGTCCCTGAGGCTCTCTGAGCTTCATTGCATTCTTGCAGATGTTTCATTACTCAAACGAGGTAACATCATCAGCGTTCTGATGACAAGCACATTTAAGGCTTCGGAGACCTGAGTAGTTAGTTTCCAGTCATATTTCCCCATTCCAGTGGCAATGGGGCAGAAGAATTGATTGATCGATTGATTCATTCATTCATTCTATATAGACTCCTGTGATGGACTACTAGAATAAAGTGGCAGATGCCCAGGAAGGAGGGAGCACATTCCAAGGAGGGCCGGGGGCCCTTGCCGAGGCAAGAGACAGCCGGGGCTGAGGAAGAGATTTAGGGTAGCCACTCCTAGAATCTCTCAGGGTATCTCTATTGGGGTGACAGTAATAAGGGTTAAGTCTGGCAAGAGTCTGTCTATTGGTGTGAGTAAATAAAGACTTACATTTGGATTGTGTTACATCATTCTTGGACAGGGCCTGACACTGCTTATTTCACTTTCATGACTTTGGGTGGCTTGCAATCAAAACATAAGGAGTACCAAAAAACCCCAAAATAAAAGAACAATTTATTGTTGTTAGTTGCGAAGTCGTGTCCGACCCATCGTGACCCCATGGGCAACATTCCTCCAGGCCTTCCTGTCCTCCACCATCCTCTGGAGTCCATTTAAGCTCACGCCGACTGCTTCGGGGACTCCATCCAGCCACCTCGTTCTCTGCCGGCCCCTTCTTCTTTTGCCCTCAATCATTCCCAGCATTAGGCTCTTCTTCAGTGAGTCCTTCCTTCTCATTAAGTGGCCAAAGTATTTGAGTTTCATCTTCTTGTCATCTCTTGTTTGCCTTGATTCATGGATCTTACAAGGCCCTTCGCCATGACAGGGCAGTAATCCATGAAGAGGAAAGAACAATACACAATACAAAACGTTTAAAAGAATTAAAAACCATACACTGCAGTCACTGGGAAAGCACAACCATTCAAGAACAGCACAGCCATTTGAGGGGTTCCACACCATTTTCTGACCTCCAGGCCAGATGGCCAAGTCAGCTTTTCAGGTCCTTGGTAGAAAGCTCCAGGTCCTGAGGCAGCAGTTAAGTCTGAACACCAGCCTGAGGAGAAAGGGCAGCGCCATCGCATGTGTGATTATCACTGAGCTGGCAAGTGGATTCACTATCACAAAGAAGGAGAGTTTTAAACTCTTGGTTTAATGGACCACTTGCTCGGGATGTGAGGAAGAATGAAACCAATAATTTGCACAAAGCATTCACATTAATTTGGATGCAGTAAATTTTATCCATTATTTTGGGGTGATGCTTGGAAGAGAAGCCTGTCTAAAGTAAACTGAGGTCTGTCAAACCAAGATTAACCAAGATTAATATTTTGGAAAATATATCAAATAATTGACTTGGCCTTTTTTGAACTGTTCCAAGTTGAAAAGGCACTCAAATCAATTTCCAGGAAGGGTGGTGGCAAAAAGAATTGTATTAAGAAATTGGAATTTTTCCAAATGTCAAGGAATGGTTTTTGCAATGTGTGATCTCTGTGTTTTGAGAAAGGCAACATTTTCTACTAATCAGAATGGAACAATGTGTGTTACTATGGCAGAGATCCTGGGATACCTTGCAATGATTTCTTTCATTGTTGATCTTATGATAGCAAATTCATTGGTAAACCAGTGACCAGTAATGAAATACTGGAATGAAATGAAAATCTTAAAATATAAGATAGATTCTTGTTTTTTTCCTCTTAGTTTGTACTTTTAATTGCTTTCATTTTTTTTTCTTTAAGAAAATAAACATATTTTTTTAAAAAAATGAAAGGATGGGGGCTTGACCTCCACCAGATCCTCGACCTAACTTTCTTTCCGGGGTGCTCCCTCCCTCTAGGACTTGGAAAAGAGAGCAGGGATGGAGTTGGCAGGTCATGAGAATGCCAAGGTCCGTTTTTTTTTCAGGGTCTCCCTCAGGCTGCCCCTTGGGGTATCTCTAAAATGGCCACTTCCAGTTTCTTCTCTTGGAATTCCTTCACTTTTAACATCAACACGACTCATGTCTGCCTTTCTCATCAGGGCAGCCCGGAAAACCCCGGGATTAACCAGCGGGCTCTGCGGCTTCTCTTCTCCGAGGTTCAGTCCAAGGCCCCCGACTGGAATTACAGCATCACTGTCAGCGTGGCTGAAATCTATAACGAGGCTCTCAGGTAACAGCAGGAAACCAGCCTCTCCAGCAGGTGTGCCCTCCGTGGACATGGCTGGGAAGAGGGGCTTTGGTGGGTGGGAAGGGCAGCCCCTGCCTGCCTTGGATGGAGCAACAGTCACATTTTGCGGTGGTGGTGGGGGCCTTCGGAGTTGCACTTGGTGATCTTCCAAAGCAGCTCCCCCCACCCCCACCCCCAATCACCCAGCTCCCTCTCTCTCTCTCTCCCTCCCCCCCCCCCCTCTCTCTCAACGCAAGTGAACAAACCTGCCTCAGGCCAGAGCAGCCATACTTGGTTGTGGTTTGTCTGACTTTATTTGAGTTAGAAAGTAAAGTTTTTGGACTAAAATGAGAGCCTTATTTCTGGGTTTTCCAGCAAAATGGCAGCTTCCCCGAAGAGCTGAATGGGATTTGGGGCTGTGCACTTTAAAGGAGAGGCCAATTCTTCTCTTTCCTTTTGCCTCTTAACAATAGGAAGTTGCTTCCGTCTTTGCATTTTGGTCTTTTGATGCCTTTTCCTTCTCCTGGGGTGAAGGCATTCTGCATGACCGGCACTTCCACTGTCTCCCTTTCAGAGACCTGCTTGGAAAGGAGCCCCAGGAAAAGCTGGAGATCAGACTCTGTCCAGATGGCAGCGGGCAGCTTTATGTTCCAGGCTTGACTGAGTTCCCTGTCCACAGTGTGGAAGACATCAACCAGGTTAGTGGGGGCAGGAGGGGCTTCCTGGTGTGCCAGTCCCACCCAAGGGGTCTGGGAGGGAAGTCCGTTCTCTTCCTCAAGCAGTTCCTGAGATGGAGCTTTAGCTGGAGTTTGGGCAAGTCAGAGGGTTGAAGATGAGGTTTTCCCACTCAGCCTCTTTAAGCTGCCTGCACTTCCAGAATGCTCCAGCCAGTTTGCTTGGGATTTTAACAGCCACCAATTGTGTGTTTAACTCTTGAGTGGAGGGCTCCCCCATGAATTGGTGCTCGGGTAAGAACAGCTGAAAAGTGGCAGAGACATCCTGGGTGCTCAGTCCTTCTACCAGACACGGATGAGAAAAGGAGGATCAGAAACTGAGCATGGCAGATCCAGCTTATTCTCTCTTCCCCCCAAAGCTGCTCCCAACCAAGAAAACTAAATTCTCAGACCTTTAATCCTGCCAGTCAGATCCGTTGCAGGGAAAAGGTGTGACAGAATCTTGGGTGCTGCGTAGATGCTCTGTATCTGTTAGGGCAGGGCCTATGTTCTGACCCAGCTCCCCAAACACGACAAACCCCCTGACGTGAACCCAAAATATTCCTTTATTAGGAATGCCGGCAGCCCTGGCAAAAGGTTTCTCTCGCAAGCTAACAAGTCCGGCCGGAAGATGAATAGTTGCCTGCCAGATCTATTCATCTCCACCCCCTGCCTTTTAACCCCAGAGCCAGGGTGGGGCTTCGCTAGCAGCGGTGGCTCTTCCGTCCCAAGGACCGGCCAATGGATTTCCACTGCTCTCCTCTCCTCTGCCTTCTGTGCATCCGTGCATCAGGCACTGGACCCAGCTGTTCCTCCTCTTCCTCATCAGCCACCTCCAGACCTGGAGGCTGTTGACTCTCCATCTGAGGGCTGACGGACGGCCCAGGTTCCGTCTCTCTCTCTCTCTCTCTCTCTCTGCCCCTTCCATTCCCTCTTCCCCTTCGGAGCTCTCAGGTTGCCTTGAGGCTGACCCTAACTCCCACGCCTCCTCCTCTTCCTCTGAGTTGGCTGCTGGAGGGGCCGGCAGCCGACAGGCCACAACAGCCTCCTTCATGCCTCTGATCCTGTTTCTAACACCCCTTGATGGAGGGAAGAGGTGGTTATGCAGGATTTTGCCAGTGTCTTTTTTTTGCAAACGTTTCCAGGCTGAGGGAATTCCATTACGGTTCCTCCATTTTTCTCCAGGTCTTTGAATTTGGTCATATCAACCGAGCAACGGAGTGCACCTACCTGAACGAACACAGCTCCAGATCTCATGCCCTCCTCATGATCACAGTGAGGGGAACCGATTGCAGCACCGGAATAAAAACCACAGGTTGGTATAGATTCCTCCCCTGATTCAGAATGAATTGCTGAACCAGGAGAATATCCTGACCATTAGCCAGGGGGACTGATGGGAGACGAGCGGATCCTAGTTGGCGCTCCTGCAGTAGCTGGCTGGGTGCTGAGAAAAAGATGGGATTTGCACTCCCGGGTGGCAGCCCTTTTGCAGTCACAGAACAACGGACAATTGCATCTCCTTAGTTTTCTGTAATACTAACATTGTCACTGAAGATGTTTAAGAAGATACTGGACAGCCATCTGTCTGAAACGGCATAGGGTCTCCTGCTCAAGCAGGGGGATGGACTAGAAGACCTCCAAGGTCCCTTCCAACTCTGTTATTCTGTTATTCAGTATTTTCCTAGAAAGCTTCTATTCTTGAGAAGAACTCATACTCACTTGAATGTTACGTCAGCAAAAAGGTGTAAAGAGTTCTTTACATTTTTCTGTAACGTAGGCTCTTTGTGAAGGGTTTTCTCAATTTTTTAAATATTTCCATTTTGTATGCTTGGGGGGAGGATTGAGGAACTACATTACAAAATTCCAAAAAGTGCAGATGGAAAGGATAATTGCATTCTAGAACTTAACCATACTTTTTTAGATGTTCAAATTAGATTGTTTCACATGAACATGCAAATCACACGAATTTCATACCCTTCCCTGCCTCCACAGAAGCACGGAGGAATCGAGGAATCGCGGCTTATTCAGGCAACCTAAACCCTCAGTGAGGCAGTTTGGCCAATGCCAGGGGTGGCCTCTGTGAAATGCTCCAGGCATCTGTCTTCAGCGGGGGCTGTGCTTGAGCAAGCTGTAAAATTGATAAAGGTGTAAGCTCTTCTTATTGGAAGTTAGTGAGACACAATGCCATGGCATGCGAAATAACAATAGTTATTCAGAATAGAGGAAATATTGCCATTTTTATGCTGAATGAAAAGAGGAGCAGCTTGCTTTCAATTTGTGGGTGGCAGAGGAGTCGTTTTATCAAGCCAGAACATCAATCCATCTTGTGTGCCATGGTGGTGCAGTGGTTAGAATGCAGGGTAACTCGCTGCTCACTGCCAGGAGTTAGATTCTCACCAGCTCAAGGTTGATTCAGCCTTCCATTCTTCCAGAGTTGGTAAAATGAGGACCCCGATTCTCGGGGGCAACTGGCTGACTCTGTAAAACTGCTCAAAGAAGGCTGTAAAGTCTTAAGTGCTGTTGCTATTGTGTGATATTGTTAAGATTGATTTCAGTCAGTCCATTTGGTGGATGAGTGGACCTCTGCAGCAAGAAAGTCTGATCTGAAAGGTCCATTTCAAAAGGCTCAGTTGAAGCCTCTGATGAGAGCCGTCTGTTCCGCAGAGACAGAAGGGGAGGCAGACGGGTGAAAGAGGGCATTGCCACAGCCACACACACACACACACACACACACACACACACACACGCACACACACGTGCTTTAGCCTTGCTCATCACTTGGCCTGCCCCCTCCCCGCCCCTCCCCTCCCCAAAAGATTACAGCCTTTGATATCTTGGATGGATCTTGGTCCTCCATGGACCCCATAGCTAAAAGAAAGAAGCTTTGGGCAACAGCTTCAATGTCTGCATTCTTATCTCCAGGGAAGCTGAATTTAGTAGATCTGGCAGGATCTGAGCGTGTGGGTAGATCTGGTGCTGAAGGGAGCAGGTTGCGTGAAGCTCAATACATCAACAAGTCGCTTTCGGCTTTGGGAGACGTGATCTATGCGCTGCGTTCCCGCCAGTCCCATGTGCCATTTCGGAACTCCAAGCTGACCTACCTCCTCCAGGATTCTCTCAGTGGTGAAAGCAAGACCCTCATGATGGTCCAGGTGAGCGTTTCAGAGAAAGATGGACTTGGGTTTTTCATTTTTCAGGTGATCCAGGGACAAAATGCAGGGTCCTGATTTTGCATCAGATGCGCCCGCTACTTTGCTCTTTGTTTGACGGTTATGTTATGGCGTAGGAATCCTGTACCTCAATGGTTGACGTTGCTCTCCAGCTGACCCTTTTGGGATCATTCAAAAAATGCTTTTATAGCTTGGCTGGGTAACCTCCCCACTGTGCATGCCTGCCCTGCTCTTGACAATCACCCAATCCTCCTTTGAAAAAAGCAACTGGAGGCCCCTCCCAGAGTCCAGAGCCTGCCTTCCATTGTGCGCATCGGTTGGGCTCTGGGCCACAAAGCACACACGGGGACAGGACCACGTGCACACTAAAACTGGTTTTCTGAACTTGGATCTTTATTTATCTGAAGCAGCATTCCAAAAGTTGCTCCCAAAGTGAGATGGGAAGCATATAAATATAATAAATACGTAAAAGCTCAAAGTAACTCCCAAGTCTCCAAAAATATCTCAAGAAACCTTAAAAGGGATACCCCTCTGACCCCCACAATAATTAGTGGAGAATAAAATGTTGCTCCACCAAATTCTTCTCGGTGCACGTTCTTGCAGTTGCTACTCGGTGCACCACTCTGGCTGGCCAAAGGGGCTGATGGTGTCTGGTTACATGTTTGGAAAATATTCAGGGCTGGTTGTGGTTTACCACACTGACAGAATCCAAGCTGGGGGTGGCTCTAATGGATCCCAAAAATGAGATTGGCACTCTCTGTCCAGACACAGTGCAGAAGCGCCTTTGGTGGAGATTGGAGGTTGGAGAAAACCAGCCAAACCAGAAGGACGAGAAGGAGTAAATGTGTCCTTCCCTAATCAGACAAGTGATTTGGCCATTTCAGTAAATTCTTTCATCTTCCCACTCCATTCCTCTCTTGTGACTATTTCTGCAATTGTCCATCTTCGTGCATATTGTAGCCTCACTGCAGTTACAATTTATTTATTTATATTTAGATGTCACCCATCTTGTCTTCAGGGCGATGCTGGGAGTCCTTGGGCTAAAAACGTGATGAGAATTGGGATTTCTGTGGCTGAACGATGTGGTCCTAATGTGTGGTGTCATGTGACCACATCGCTTAGTGACAGCAATCCCTCCTTGCTGTCGCCAAGTGAAAATGGCAGGTTTTTATGTTAGCATTTCCTTGCAACTTCCTGCTGCCTTCCAACAACCAAGTTGGTGAGGGAGCTGGCAGGAAATTGTGTGGTCCAGGCCAGAGGGAGGGAGGGAGGGAGGGAGGGGTGCGCAGTGATCAGAGAGACATAGCAGCAGCAGCAGCAGCAGCAGGAGAACTCGGGGTGGGGTGGGGGAGGCTGCTGCCCAGTGGGAGAGGGGAAGGGTGTGAGGCTTGACAAGGGTGTGTGGGTGACAGGGAGGCACAGTGGGATCACGGGGTTGGGGTGGGGAGGTGAGGTGGCTTTATCTGGTGTGCGAATGGTGTGCTTGTAAGCTCCTGAAGGGGCCCAGGGCAAGCTCCTCCCAGAGCTTGGGAGGATGAGGGAGAAGGTTCCCAGCAGTTTCTGCAACTTCCCTGCTGGCTTCCCTTTCAAATTCTGTTGGGATTTGGTTTTCTTGTCTCACCTGTTTGCTTCCTGAGAAGCTCCTGAAGTGGGGTCCCTCGAGCAGCCAATCTTGGCCTAGAGACGGAGCCAAGACCCCAGGAAGGCCAGCTGCCCGGCCACAAGAGCTCCTCTGGCCGGCCCTTTGGGGGCACCTGGGGTGGCACAGACGCAGCCTTCTCTTCCGTACGGGTGACTTATGGGCTCTGGGCTGTGAGTGCCATTTCCTCCTCTCGTTTCACAGGTTTCTCCGGTTGAGAAGAATACAAGCGAGACACTTTGCTCCCTCAAGTTTGCTGAGAGAGTTCGCTCTGTGGAATTGGGCCCTGGCACTCGGAGGGCAGATACGGGCTCCTGGACCAGCCAGGAGCACTTAGAGGTACTGTGATTTCCTGCCTGCTGGGCTTCCTGGGGGCCCCTGGTGAAGCAGATCCCTTCCTTGAAAGATGCTGTCCCTAACCCTAACCTTCCATTTCCCTCAGAGTTCCTGAAGCATGGGGGTCCCCATGCAGATGGGTGCTTGGGTCCCCAAAGGGGGTCCAGCCATCCTGGTTTGCCTCCTTAGCCTTTTCCAGGAAGGTGAGGGGTTGCCTCGGTTCAGGCTGTTAAAGAGCTTGGCTCGCTATGTCCTGATTGTGCCAGGCGTAACAGCAAGGATAGGTTTTCGAAGGCAGCCTCCGTGCGCCTGGGTCCCGGTGGCAGGTGGACGAGGGCCCCAGCCTCACACATCCCCCAGGAGACACAGCAGGGAAACTGCAACCTGCCTGCTTCTGCCATTGGACCCTTGCAAAACTTGAAGCACGGTTCAAGGTGGGAGTGCAAGTTTCTGACTCCCCCCCTCCGCAAGCTCCAGGACTGAACAGGGCAGTTTTGAGGATTTGGGGTGATGCAAAATGGTCTAAGCCTAAAGCTGCAATTTTGTGCTCGATCCTCTTCTTCGTCAAGGTGGCCACAGCGCCAGTCCCGTCTGTTGGGGATCTGATGGCTCTAGGCTAGAGGGGGAAACAGCCTGCCACAGCCCCTCTGAGCTGAGGGTGAGCCCTGAATGGGGAGCACCCTCACATGGCCTTACAGCAGGGGAGGCCACAAGCAGCCCCTTGGCCAGGTGGCCACAGCAATCTCTTTTTGGCCCTGAACTCCCCAACTCTCGGGAGCAAAGCGGTTGAATTTTAGGGGTACATTTTTTGGGACAAAGACTGTAAAATAGGATTGGAAATGGGAGCAAATGAAATGCTCCTCTTAAAACTCTCCAGAGCTACAGCAAAAAGAAAAAAAAAGCCAGCATCTCTGTGCTCAGGGTTCTGGAAGGCTCTGTGCGGCCAGCTGGAGAATGGCCGAAAAAGGTTGCCCACTTGCATTTTCCCAACCTGCAAAGTTTCCTCAAAGCTGCCCTCCAAGACATGACAGGCTATAAGTCACTTAGGTGTCTGTCCCGTGTCCCTGGGTGCAACTGCCCTGAGGGAGGGAGCATGGAGCACTTGGTCCAGAGAGTTCCTGTTCTGCCTCGATGTGTCTGGTGGAGCCCAGTTGGCTCAGCATCTCATCTAGGCTGGTGGCTTCCGTGGCTTCCCGGCATGGACATTTCCTTTATGGCCACTCTCAGTTCCAGCCATGACTCACCACTGAGGGAGGGATGGCATCTTTCACCAAGTGGGATCTGAATCTGGTGTGGAAAGGAGTGGGGGGGGCGTCGGGGGGGAGATCTTGGTTGTATGATTGCTTTGGCAGACGGAGCCCCTGTCACATCATCTGAAGGAACCTTCCTGGTAACAGCCACAGTTCTGTTTTCCTGTGGCTGCTTGTCTCCAGGTGGAGCCCTCCGCCGCCCTTCAGCCCTGCATCCGAACCCAGCCTTCTCCTCGAACGGGGCGATCGAGCTCACTTCGGGCAAAGCCCCCGAGTGCAGGTAAGAGCCCTTTTGGTTGCAGAGCTGCTTGGCTTCCTCCAAAGAAGGAATCACTGGTTCCATCCTTCCCCAACAGTCAGGCTGGGCCGTGGGGATGGAGCTTCCTGGGCATCTGGCAGGAGTGCCCAGCAAGAGTCCTCCTGATGCCACCAAAGAATCCCCAAACCAGGTGGGCATCCTTTCTTGCCACAGGGATTTTTTTTTGTTTTTGTTTGTATCCTTGTTTGTTTGTATGCCTAGTTGGGAACACATGGCTGCAAATTACCCAACACTGCCCAACTGTGCTGAGGATGGGGGGGGGAGCTGCCCTCTCAGCATCTTTCCCAACACCCCCTTGGCAGAACAGCCCGAGGCTTTTTGAGGGCAGCGGTTGTAGCCCTCCCCCCCTTGTCAGAGTCGTTCGAGCCTGGAAGATGTGAGACATTCAAGGCAGAAGAGGGGAAGAGACGAGGTGCTTATGCCTGAGGGTACCATTGGGCTGAGAAATTTTGGAAGGGGATGGAGCCTCCCATCTGTCCCAAGGGGAAAAGCAGCAGAGTGCCCGATTCGGCCAAAGAGGAGCTGGGTTTGAGGATGCTTAAAAGGAGTTGATGGTCATAGCCGTGTTGTGTAGCAAAGCGCCTGACAAGTGTGATGGAACAGCAGACAATATAGAAGCCTCTCCTGTGGTCACGTTCATTGCCATATATCATCCATGTGGTCATGTGTGCATCTTCTTCACAAGCTTCACTAGAAACACGAGGCATCCGGTCAAATGTTTATCTGCTTATGTTGTTAGCCAGATACTTCAGGGAAGCTTAACAATCATCCACAATATCTTGGTGTTCCATTAATCAAAGCAGCTTTTGTATCCATTTACTGCTTTATGAGACAAACTTCAGTTATTCCATTTGATTTCAGCCTGGAATTAAGAGAAGCTCTGTTTGCCTCCAGGTGAGTTAAATACACGCCCGGATCACAAGATCTTACTCTGATTAAGAAGACGTTAAGTTCTGCTGTGGCCAAAATGAGAAGGAAAGCAGGATCGATGCTGCCTTTGGGTGTCAGTTGTTCCTTGTCTCTAGAATTAACATCAGACTGAGCCGGGGACAAGCATGAAATCCAAAAATTTCACTTTCCCCTTTATTGCATTTTATTCCCCTTGCATTTTATTCTTTGTAACCCAACTGAATATTGGAAGGAATTGTGTAATGCAGCCTGGACTTCTGTCTGCCAGCCTGCTTACGATCCAAAATCAGAATGGTGCAGGACCAACAGGTGTTACGTGTGGCTGAAGTTGGCAGAAAACAGACTTCAGAAATGGGCCAGATGGGGTTGGGACTGCAGAGGGCAGAAATTCCAAAAATTCTCCCCTGGCATCCTGGTGGGGCAGTGGAGGGGGGGGAGAGCAGAATTTTTGCAGTGTTCTCTTGTGAGCCCCCTCCTGGTCATGTTCCCTTGCCCACTTTGCGATGCCTGGCTTCTTGCCTCTCAGTCTGATTTAATTCTGCAGTCCCTCTTCTGGTTTACCTGCAAGGACAAACACTACAGAAGACAAGTACAGCAAAAATAAACTTAGGCTGGAAACCGACGTCCTTTGCATGTTAAAATAGACTAGATAGATACAAACAAATGCATTTTTGCTTTTTACAAAAGTAAAAAATGGGCAAATTTGTCCTGCTTTATTCCCTTGTGCTGAAATGCTTTTGCACCTGGCTCACTAAGTGGCTTTCTTCAGGTTTCTCCTCTGCTGGGTTGTGGAAGCACCTCCTGCTCCCCCCCCCCTCACAGCCCCTCTTGCCTCTTGGAGGCTCTCAGCTGCAGATGGAAAAACAGCTTCATTGTCTGAAATGCTTCCTGTGCAGCAATCACAGATGTGATATTGAAGGAATGATTTGTACTGAATGAGCCAAACTGACCTTAATTCTAGTAGGTTTTGGGACGTAGGGTTTGGCAGTTTTCAAATACCCAGAGTAATAAGAAATAAAGTGCAGATTTGATTTTGCTCAGAGGAGACAAAACAAATAGAACTACTTGACCCATTGACCTTAATGGGTATAGTCTAGGAATAATGAATGAAGCCTGCGTGAAATTCCCAAGTCTAAACGGAAGGCCTGCATCATTTAGATTGACTCTTCCTTCCGCGGAGGTTCTGCACAGGGAAAGTTTTGGGTGCCGCATGCAGGAGCTGGCTAGCCTGGGTGCCTGCAGCAAAATGGTTGGTGTGTTGGGCCTCTGTTCAGTGGGATTCTCTGCCAGAATTCATTTCTGTCTCTGTTTGTTTTAGGGAAACCAAGGCCAATTCCTCTCTGAAAACTGGTCGATGTCAGGAAAAGCTGTTTTCAAAGGGGACTTTGGGAAACCATGCCGGCTTTTCTAAATGTGCACCCTGGACTGGGACGACAGCACAGGGTTTGGATCGGTCATCCCCATCCACTGCTGGCAGTGGAGCCGGGTGCTTTGAACCATACAGACTTCAGGGAAGGGTCACTTCCTGATCAACAGATTTTTAACACATTTCTTTTAAAAGAGAGCAGAGGCGGTGAACACAGACTTTGCTTTTATGTACCCTTTCCCTTTCATTTTTATTTGAATAAAAATGTTGCACCCAGTCGGAATTCTTGGAAGTCCAGAAACTTATTGCTAATATTTTATTTTATTATTCTATGTCTGTCATCTCAATCTTACATGGTACCGAAGGACAATATGAAAACTATGATTGAAATACAGTCAGGCAGCGCTGAAGGAGTTCCGAGTTAGCCTTTCATCTCAGACACTATTAACTCTTGGCAGGGCCTAAAGATATGGGCAATCCCCAGGTTACGAGCGTTCCCTTAACGAACGTTCAAAGTTAACACCATCAGTGCCCCCTAGCGTTTCTGAACAATGCCCAAAACTACTATTCTTTTAGCACCACGGCAGTTGTTCGCCCTTACAAACAATCGCAAAGGCTCTGCAACATTCGGACTTTTAAAAAATCCTTCATAGAGTTAAGTGTTGGACAGGTTGCTGGGCTGATGGCAAATTCCATCTCCCCCCCTCAAATTTGCTCTCTACCCCACCCTACCATCTTTTTGGTTATCAAATTGATGTAATCGTGTTGGGTTCTTTTTCATTGTTTATGTTATTCTATTATTTTACTTCTGTTTATACTTCTTTCATTGCTTCCTTCTTATTGTTGTAAACCACCTAGATTAACCCCACAACGAGATAGGTGGCAAATTAGATTAAACACAAACTATTTGTTAAATTTGAGAATACAAATTAATGGATTTGCCTTCATTTCTTACATTCTACATTTTCTTAGTAAGAATGTCTCTTAGTAAGAATGTCTAGTAAGGTTACATCAATGAATAGCTTAAGAGCATGAAGCAATCTCCTCAAAGATACAGACTGGAAGAAAAGAATCAGAACAAAACAATGAATTTAATTTAGGCCCTCACCCATCTGGGTATTACTTTGGTTGCGATATATAAATAGCTGATGGCTAAAGATGATAATCGTATTACTCTTGACTAAACTGGTATCTCAAAATCCTCTCGCCATTTATGGGACACGTGATAAGACAGGGTGGAATCCTTGTAGTTTTAGCTGCTGCTTTGGTCAGGGTGAGGCATGTTGAGACATTCAGCAAAACAAACTGATCCTCAGCGATGAAGCAGTCCGGAGGAACAAAGCAAAGGAAAACTTTCCAACATTTCTTTAGAGATGGTTCGAATTGGTAGCCACCTCCTTTCCTCTTAAAAGACAGAAAGTGGTCCTCAGCATGATTTTTAAAATATAAATATTAAATCTACAAATGCAGGTTGAGATAGCTTGTGTGTCTGTGTGTGTTATATATTTATTTATTTTATTTATTTACGCAATTTATATGCCACCCTCTTCTCAGGGCGGCTTACAAGAAGGAAGAAAAATTACATAAAACAACAAATCAATTTAAAATTAGTTAAAATTAATTAAAAATTTAATTAAAATTATTAAAAATCACCCCAATGGATTCAGCCCATTTGGTGAAAGAGCCACGTCTTCAATTCACGGCGGAAGGAGAGGAGGTCAGGGGCTGTCCTGAGGCCGGTGGGTAGCCCATTCCAGTGGGTCAGTGCTCCCACACCGCTGGGAGCTGCCAGCCGACATTGTCTGGCTGATGGCACCCTGAGGAGGCCCGCTCAGAGCGCACCGGACGATGGGAGGATGGCAGGAGGTGATCCTGCAGATACCCCGGGCCTAAGCAATGTAGGGCTTTATAGGTGAGCATCACCACCTTGAAACGAACCTGAAGAACCACCGGTAGCCAGTGCAGCTCGCACAGGAGAGGTGTCACACGGGAGTATCAAGAAGCCCCTGTAACAACCCGCGCAGCCGCCTTCTGGACTAACTGTAGCCTTCGGGTGCATCCCAAGGGCAGCCCCATGTAGAGGGCATTACAGTAGTCCAACCGAAACGTAACAAGGGCATGAGTGACCGTGGCAAGGGCATCCCGATCTAGGAAAGGACGCAACTGGCGCACCAGGTGTACCTGTGCGAAGGTGCCCCTGGTCACGGCCGTCAAATGATCTTCTAAAGATAGCCGTGAGTCCAGGAGGACCCCCCGATTGCGGACTCTTTCTGAGGGAGTAAGAACCTCCCCTCCCATCACAAGTGACGGGGCCACTAGATCACGAGATGCCAGTATCCACAGCCACTCAGTCTTGGATGGGTTGAGTCTGAGTCTGTTTATTCCCATCCAGGCCCGAACTGCTTCCAGGTAGCGGGACATCACGGAAAGGGCATCCCCAGGGTGATCCGGGGTGGAAATATAAAGCTGAGTATCATCAGCATATTGATGGTACCTCACCCCGAAAGATCTCACCCAGCGGCTTCATATAGATGTTAAAGAGCAGGGGGGAGAGAACCGACCCAAGGCACCCCGGAGTGGATCTCTCTCCTCCCGCCCACACAAACTGCGAGCGGCCTGAGAAGTAGGAAGAGAACCACCGTAAAACGGTGCCTCCTACCCCCAACCCGAGTCGCTGCAGTAGGATACCATGGTCGATGGTATCAAAAGCCCCTGAGAGGTCAAGAAGGACCAGGATGGAGGAGCAACCCCCATCCCTGGCCCACCAGAGATCATTCACTAGGGTGACCAATGCCGTTTCTGTGCTGTAACCGAACCTGAAACCCGATTGGTACGGGTCTAGGAAGTCAGTTTCCTCCAGGAACTGCTGTGCCACCACGACTCAACAACCTTCGCTATAAAGCGAAGGTTGGAGACTGGATGATAATTATTAAGGGAGTCTGGATCAAGGGTGGGCTTCTTGAGGAGGGAACGAACCACCGCCTCTTTAAGAGTGGCGGGGAAGACCTCTTCCCTCAGAGAAGCGTGACAACCGCTTGAATCCAGCCTCCAGTCACCTCCCTGGCTGCAGAAACAAGCCAGGAGGGACAAGGGTCCAATAAACATATGGAGGCACCCAGTCGACTCATGATCCGGTCCACTTCATCTATCGAAACAGGCTCAAACCCAACCCAGATGTTACCATCAGGACAGGCCCGTCACCTCGCCAGACTCTGCCCAGTCAGAGTCCAGCCCAGTCCGAATCTGAGCGATTTTATCTTGCAGAAACTGTACAAAATCCTCAGCTCTGCCCTGCAAGGGGTCCTCCCTCGCTCCATGATTGAGAAGAGAGCGGGTCATATTGATGTTTTGCCGCTTCCATTGCCACAAGATAAGACCTAATATGGGTTCTTAACTGTGTTCGGTCAGCTTCAGATTGGATCTCCAACCGACCTCCAGGCATCTTCTCCGACGCTTCATTTCCCTGATATGGTCGTATGTGTGTGTGGGTGTATATACTCATCAGAGACACTTTCACAGGCCTTCAAATGTTGATCTATATTTTTGTATTTTTGCTGGAGAAAAAGTAAACATTTTAGAGGAAATTTAAATAGGATTCATATAAATGAGTCCCATTTAAATTTCCTCTAAAATGTTTACTTTTCCTCCAGCAAAAGAACAAAAATAAATATAGATCAACATTTGAAGCTTTTCCATGGAGGGATTTCAAGCTTTGCAGCTAAAAACTTCACTGCTATTTGGCCATGAGCTAAACCATCTGTTTTCAGTAAGACCAGCATCCATTATAAAGGAAGATGATTTATTCTGAATTGCAGAATGTAGACACACAAAGTTCTGGTTACAAACATTTAATAAAATTTGTCATAAGTTACAGTTGTATGACCAGCTGGCTCCAGCAATGCAGGGAAAGTCCATTCTGTTCCCCAGTACCGAGACACTTTCCACCGGGGAGAAAAAGCCAGCGATGGCTCCGTCTGTTACCAGAAAAACCTGGCTCAGGTTCTGCAGGCCAAAAGGCAAGAGGAAAGGTCCTGGTGCAGCCGTGTCATGGATACCAGCGACCCTAGGCCGGTCCCCCACAATTCAAGATGGCTGGAGAGCTGGACACGAGTCAGGAGTTTACCACCATTGTTGGCAGGCAGGAAAAGGATGCGAGGCAATGGAAGCCTTTCGGCCAGAAGGAGATCGGGCCGTCTGTCCTCAGCAATCCCTCCGAAGGCAGCTGCACAGGTGCAGGAAGGTCAGTGGTGCCACAGCAGGAAAGTCTGCTTTGAAAGGCACTGGACTGGGTGCAGTGCAGAAGAGTTGCCTCCTGGAAGGCCGCGAGAAGACAATCCAGAGCTGGAGGGCAAAGCAGCAGGCAAAGGCAGCCTGGCCACAGCGGTCACTCCAGGACGGCCATCAGGAGGTGCAGCTCCCGGAAGGCACTGCCGTGGCGACCACTGAGGCCAGACCGGTTCTTGATGAAAGCGCTGATGGTTTTCAGTTGTTTGTAGCACATGTGGCACTTCTGGAGCCTGGGTCAAGAAGAAAAGCAGCTGGCAAAAGGGGCTGTACCACTCTGGAAGGCTCAAATATTATTTTACTTATTTTTATAACGCACTCTCAGAGCAAAGAATTAGCAAAGCAATGGTATTTACATCATTAAATCAGGAAAAGTGTATGTGTCTGTATATACCCAGGGCCAGCAATGTCAGTTGAACCTACAGGTCCTGAAGACAATCCCCCCTTACCCCAAAGGCCCTGCTCTGACTAAACACTCAGGTCAACTGGCAAACAGAAGGCTAAAGGCCCAGAGGAGGCCCTGCCCACAGGAAGGCAGCCTTTAGGGTGCTCTGCTCCCTAAATAGTGCTTGAACTATTAGCTTGAATGAGGGAGCAAGGATTCACCAAAGGCGAAAGAACATGTGAGCAATTAAGCCATTTGAAACTGCCGGTCAAACGTGATAGCACTTCACATCCAACTGTCTGGAAATTCCTCTTATGAGTTGAGAGAACAAGGCACTCCATTGCCACTTCACACCAGGAATGCGAGGAAGAAACTAAAAACATTTCTGGCTTTGAACCTGGGAGATAAATTAGATTCTCAAGGGGCAAAACAATCCAGGGCTTTAGAAACTCACCTCATCCTCTCTTTAGATATGTCTTGGGAAACAAGCTCTGAAAGGATCTTGATTTGGGTGGGGGTGGGGCAGGAAGCAAATAAGAACTTGTCCCCATCAGAAGCCTCTAATCAACCTTGGTAGAACATCTTTGGACCCCATTAGGTAAAGTGGAACATGCAGGTGCATTTCTAGCCTAAATCTCTGGAATCCGCTATGTTATGAGAGGGGCAGGATTACTGAATCCCAAGCCTGATAGAAGAGAAGTGAAGGTATGTTACCTCTCTTCTCGGGAGATGTCCACTCCCACTGATGGGGGTGCGGCAAGGATGTCCGTAATCAGGGGCAGAAACCTTTGCAGAATTAACTTCAGGGACGCACAGCCTGTCTGAACGTAACTGGCACAAGAGAAAGAGGATTGAGGAGAAGAAAGTTTCAAAAGAAGCCCTTTCAGCGACTCCAGAGTATTGCCCAGTTCTTCCCTCAAGAGCTGTCCAGTGACTCAGCATCTTGACTGCAGGAGACCCTCTGCTGTCAAGGGCAGGGCCCAGAGCTTTTGACACAAAGCTCTTATGACACAAAGAGAACAAACAAGATGGAGCTTTCCTGAAAGGGTTTTTAACAAATAGTGATAACTGTGGACTCCTTGATGCTCCCTGAGCTGTCTGTATGCAGATGTTTCACTACCCAACTAGGTAACATCATCAGTGTGAGTGAGTGTGGAATTTGCTCTCTGATTATATAAAATAGCTTGTCCTGCCAGTATTGGAGTGTGTGTGGTTTTCTCCTTAGTAGATTAGTATAAATCCCTGCCTATATGAAGATGTGTTCTCTGGTCTTTTTGGTGCTCACTGAACTGTGGTGGTATGACAATTAGAATGCAATATTGCAGGCTAATTCAGCTCACTGCCAGCAGTTCGATCCTGACCGGCTCAATGTTGACTTAGCCTTCTGTCCTTCTGAGGTGGGTACAGTGAGGACCCAGATTGTTGGGGACAATAGTCTGTGTCAACTGCTTAGAGAGGGCTGTAAAGCACTGTGAAACGGTCTATAAGTCTAAGTGCTATGGTTATTTTGTTTCCTTCTTAGCATTTTTAATTGTGTCTTTTGAAGGAGGGTAAATCTGGTTTGTCTCTGTACTGATGACTGAATGCCACACTTCCCATGTTTTTGGATTTAGTTTGGTCTAAGATCTTACAGTTTCCCAGTCAAAACTTGGTAGTTATGAAGTAACCTGCACATTTGCATCCAGCATCAATCTGGAAAAAGGGCTCCTTGTTCTGGCTGAGTAGCTGCAAAAACTGCAGATTTTCAGAAAGCTTTTAACAAAATCTCTGATCAAAGGCTTACAGGAAAAAAAAATAAGGCCAGTTAAACACTCCTCAGAGGAACTGGTAAGCAATCAGGGCCTTCCATGACAGCTGGCATTAAGGCATCTGTGGCCTCCTTTGCAGCCTGCAGTTTCCAACTAATAAACCCAAACAAAGCTAATTCAACGTCCCTGGGAATTATCTGGCACTAGGCAAGAGGCAGAAGTAGCCACACTGGTGGGCAGCAAAGACCTCTCCGGAGGAAATGGAGAGCAACTGAAGGGCAGAAATTTGCAAAGGCAAAGCTGTGTGGCAGAAAAGAGGCAGTTAGAGGAATAGGCAGCCTGGCTCCTTTTGCAAGGAGAGGGACCGGCCCTTCCACTGTGAAGTAAAGCCTCCACATTTTATTTATGTGGATGATGTCAAACTCAAGGCCCCTGGGGTGCTTAGATCTGGCCCACAGGCTGGCCTGGAAACAGCAAAGAACTGCCTGTGGTGCCTCTGCCAGCGAAAACGGAGCTTGGGAGGGCTGCGCTCCACTTCCACTGGCAGAGGGTTGCAGGAAGCCTTCGCAGCCTCCTGAGCTCCATTTTCGCTGGCAGAGCACTTGGTCCGCCACAGGTGCTCCTGACACGAGTGATGTAGAGCTGGCCATGTCCCCCCAGCCCCTAATGTCACACACACAACCCTGATGCGGCCCTCAATGAAATCAAGTTTGACACCCCTGATGTAAAGCTTCACTGTGCTCAGTGCTGCCTCTCACCTTGGCCCTCCGAGCAGCCAGCCTGCCTTCCCACCGTTGCCTCAGGCACCTTAGTCTGGTTAAGGCACATCCCCGGGGTTCTGGCTTGACCTGAGGCAGCACTGCTACTTTAGCAACCATAACGCAGAACAAGGAGCTTTTACAAAGCTTGCAGCCCGAAGAAAGTTACCTTTCATATTTGCTTTGCAGCAGCTTTTCTATTTGTGGCAAGACCACCGTGCACAGATCCAGTTTCCAAAGCGATCTGGAAAAAGAAGAGAGGTTATCCTGGACTATGGCAGCCTTCACTTCTTGAGTCCTCAGGCAGAGACGGAGGCAAAGCCTTGACTGAAGCAGCCAAAGTCAGCAGAAGGTGAGGTGGGCTGCAGACTCTGTTCCCACCAGAGAACAATGAAAGGCTGCAGCGGCTTCCAGGTCAGCCCCAGAATAGCCTTCTCTGCCCTGACCCACCCAGGGGACCCGGTGCCCCTCCAGACAGGATAAAGAAGAATATTTGGATCCCCAGGAGTGCCTGTGGGATCCACAGCAGGTTACATGCCAAGGGAGCAATCGCACGTCTCACTACACCAGCTCGTTCTCTGGAACCTCCAGGATTTGCTGGCAGTGAATGAAAAGAACTTGGTGCCAGGCAGCCCAACCAACCAACGCTCTCCCTGCAGAAGAAAGGCAGACTGAGACTTACGCCTTTTGGTTCACAATGTTGAGAAGGTCAACCACCACCGAGAGGTCATTGATGGCCACAGCGGAGTCTACTGAAGTCTGAGGAGAAACCACAGTGGCAGAATAGGATTATGGCAAGGAACCGCAGTAGCTTGGTGGCAGGTGGGAACCGAGGGTAGTGGGACTCCAGAGGTTGAACCACAAGTCCCAGCATCCCCCACCCTCTAATGGATTTGCTTCTAGAGATTGACAGCATCTATTCGGTCAAATAGACGGTGAAGCTGCTCTCTGAGCTTGGCTCTTTTCTTGGAAACATTTCATTATCAAACTAGGCAACATAATAATAATAATAATAATAATAATTTTATTTCTATACCGCCCTTCTCCCGAAGGACTCAGGGCGGTGTACAGCCTATTTAAAAACACAAACAAAACAATGATATAAAATTTAAAATAATTAAATAAATGGCTCAAATTTAAAACCCCAATAAATTTAAATACCCCAATTTAAAACTATTGTATTGATAGTCCGGCCTGGCGGAACAACAGGGTCTTCAATGCGCAGCGAAACACCCGGAGGTCAGATATCTTACGAATTTCCGGGGGCAGTTCATTCCACAGGGCTGGGGCTCCCACAGAGAAGGCCCTCCCCCTGGGCGTCGCCAGCCGACATAACTTGGCTGACGGCACCCTGAGGAGACCCTCTCTGTGGGAACGAACTGGTCGGTGGGAGGCTATTGGTGGCAGAAGACGGTCTCGGAGGTACCCGGGTCCTATGCCATGGAGCGCTTTAAAGGTGGTAACCAACACCTTGAATCGCACCCGGAAGACCACCGGGAGCCAGTGCAGCTCGCGCAGGAGGGGTGTCACATGGGCATAACGGGTTGCGCCCATAACCACCCGCGCGGCCGCATTCTGGACCAGCTGGAGCTTCCGAGTGCTCTTCAAGGGGAGCCCCATGTAGAGAGCATTACAATAGTCCAACCGGGAAGTAACAAGGGCATGAGTGACCGTGCGCAGGGCGTCCCGATCCAGAAAGGGCTGCAACTGGCGAATCAGGCGAACCTGATAAAAGGCCCCCCTGGCCACGGCCGTCATATGCTCTTCTAAAGACAGCCGTGCATCCAGGAGGACACCCAGATTGCGAGCCCTCTCCGTGGGGGGCAAAGATTCACCCCCAATAGTCAGCGATGGCACCTGCTGACTATATCGGGGCGCCGGGAGCCACAGCCACTCGGTCTTGGAGGGGTTGAGTCTGAGCCTGTTCCTCCCCATCCAGGCCCGCACGGCCTCCAGGCAGCGGGACATCACATCAAGGGCATCAACACCGGGAGAGAATGGGATTTGCTCTCATCTTAAATAAATGAGAGTATTTTGTATATAAAATGAGAACAAACCCCCCCCTCTTCAAGCACTGGTGCTGTTATCTGACATCTGCAAGAAAACAACCAAGCTCAGAAAACACCAAGGACCCCACAGTTCAGCCCTGAGCTAAAAGATTCTCCTCTGTTGGAAAGGAAAGTTAGTCACTTGCATGACAATATTCAGCTCACCCGGGGGCAAATCCTGGGACTGAGGCAGGAAGGCCAAGCTGAGTCACTCCCACAAGCCCTTTTCCAAATTCATATGGACCAGCAGACAAAGACAATATTGATCAGAAGATCAAAAGATTTCCAAACTCCAGATGGCAAGAGGCTGAATGTCAACTTGCTTAGCATCAGTGATCACCTGTGCCCAGGTCATCTGGGGGTCAGGAAGTTCCAGAATATATGCAAGTTGAGTTTTTCTGGGACCAATCTCCCCATGTGGCAATATGCCAAGTACCTTTGTTCCAATCCTGGCACAACAGGTCAAAAGCAAAACTAGGACATACATCTTTGGTGAAAAGGCCCGACAAAACCAGAAATGGTAACCAAAAAATTATAGTCAGAGAAGAAACTGAAATGAAATCCTAAATTCTTTAGTGATTACAGAAGAAACAGGTGAAAATGCTCCTATGAAAGTAGCTCTCTACTGTGGCAACAGAAGAACTGAGGCACTCAGTGTGAGCAGGAAGGTATCTGCTTCCTACCAAAGGCACCACTTTGGTGGGAAGTTGGTGGGATCCCACACCAGGATCTTAGGTTTAGGCGGAACTCGGGGGTCTCAGATCCCCGAGAAGACGACATCCATAGAGAGGCACCTTCCTTTGAAGATGAGCATAACAAACACGAGAGATCAAAATTTTAGGGATCCTGAATTTGTGTTGTTTCTTGCAAGAATACAAATTAGGACTAGATTTTGCGGTGCTGAAATAAGATTCTGTTTGATCAACTAACCGTAATATAGACAGTTGTCTACATTATAGACAAGTACTATAACTACTTGTCAGTTATATCCCATTATTATCAAAACAGGTGTTATGTTACCAGCCCAATGGGGAAATGGGGAGGCTTAATGATGCTGGAACTGCTAGCCAGAAATGACCTGCACTCAGGTAAGCCTGACTCTGTGAGATGGAGTGAGCTCCTGTTGCTCGATCCCTAGCTCCTGCCCAGCCAGCAGTTTGAAAGCATGCAACACTGCGAGTAGACAAATGGGTATCACTTTGGTGGGACAAACCTAGCTGCCTTCGTGTGTGCGGAGAGTGGAAGCCGGCGTTGGACTTGGCCAGACGCAAGGCATCGTGACACAAGGCGAAGCGAGGCGAGACTGGCGGAGGAGCCCAGAAGGGCCAGCAAGCTGAGTGCCACTATCATAGTCAGCTGGTGTAAAGCTAGTTCATTCCCCACCATGCGCCAAGGACAGGTGCATAAGCAGTGAACAGAACGAACCAGCCATTTAGGCTATCAGGAGTGTGTCTAGCATGTGTAGATTTCCCTGACAGTGTATGCCATACACTAAATCAATAAATAATAATGGGGAAATTAACCCATCTAGTGATAGGATGCTGGAGTCCTGTACGAAGGTCAGAGCTTGGGACCCAGGTCAGAAAAGCCAAAACCAACCACCCAGCCTCAAACCCATCCTCCAAGCTTACCTTGATGTCCCCCGTGCTCCACACAGCTCTCACTGTGTCCAAATTCTTATGGCGACTGGTCAGCACCACACACATGGTCTCGTGGCCCTTCCGGATCTGAGACATGGCCTCCTCGTCTACAATCTCCGTCAGGCCCTGGTTCTTCATGGCCTGCAAGTACAGAGGCAAAAGGGAAGTAAAACCAAGCCAGGTGGGGGCAGATCGTGAATGCTTGCAAAGGACTTTCCACCCGAGCACTCACAACCGGAAGATGCATCTCGTTTGGGTTCTTCTTTGGAGGCAACAGGATTGTAGCTTAGGAACAAAGCAATTTATGAGGACTGTGCAAACTGACACAGAGAAATAAACCCTCCTGTCCTGTTACCTGAAAGATTTGGGGGCGGGGGGGGGGGGGGGCACAGAATAGGACAAATACTGCCCCCTGGTGGTCAATATAAATAAAAACACTACCCAGAAAATATACTGTTTTCATTGGGTGTTTTCTACCCATCCCTCACCCACTTTCAGAACAACAAAATAACAGAGTCTGGAAGGGACCTTGGAGGTCTTCTAGTCCAACCCCCTGCTCAGGCAGGAAACCCTCTACCATTTCAGACAAATGGCTGTCCAATCTCTTCTGGAAAACTCCAGTGTTAGAGCAGTCACAACTTCTGGAGGGAAGCTCTTCCCCTGATTAATCTTCCTCGCTATCAGAAAATTTCCCTTTATTTCTAGGTTGGCTCACGAGTTTCCATCCATTGCTTTCTAAATATTAATATGTTACTGTTACACTTATTTTACTCTTAATAGTTTACTGTTTACACCCTAAAGACTGTTCGGCCTTTGGTCAAATCGAAAACTGCTCCCTAACTTAGCTGCTGAGCTATTTCTTCTTTTTTTTGGCAAGCAAGAAACCTACCGGCAGGAAGTCAGAGGCCTTCAACCCAATAGGCTCATTCCTGGCAGCTGGAATCACCGAGGGCTCCACCCGCGTTATTGGGGTGGAAGCAGCTACAGGCTGCCTCTGAATAGGGTCTGTCTGCAGTAGGGAAGGGCAGGACAGGACAGTCACACAATTTTCCAGGGCAAAAAGATAGAAAAAGAGAGAAAGAAGGGAGAGAGGGGAAGGGGGGGGGGGAAAGAGAGAGAGAGAGAATGAGAATCATGGCTTACTTACTACACACCCCTACTTGCATCCAGACAACAGAAACTGGAAGGGGGGAGGGAAAGTATTGGAATGTAAGGCAGGGACAAAGCCTGGGATGCAACCCAATATCCCAAGGTCAAACACTGGGAAAACTCCAAGGTGCTCACAATGTTCCCAAGATAAAATGATAGTAGTAATTGATTGGTGGACAATGAACTGTGGGGAGGTCCAGGGGGAAAAGGGTTTTTTACCTATGCTGTTTTTAGAACTGGCGTTGCTATTTCTGTGCCAATGTGGAATTATCAGTAAAGTTAGACTCTTGGTAAAATAATGTCCCAGGAGTTTCTTTTGCTACATTTACCAATGGGATGGTTGACAGAGAGAGAGAGAGAAGGAGAGGGGGGGGAGGGAGACCTGCTGCCCCATTGCTCAAAAGCCTAATCAGGCCCTTGGCCAAAGAGGGCTGCAGGCACAAGCCTTTCCTCACGCTCACTCAGGACTGGCCAGCTCAAAGCCCGAAAAAAGCCACTTATTTGCCCCCCCACCCCAATGCAGGATGTTGACAGGGGCGGCCTCCACCCGCAAAGGAGCAGCCCTGATCTGGCAAACCGGGGGGCCAGGCACTTACCCTCTCCTGGCCTGGCAACGGGGACGCGACTTCTCCTGTTTGACCAGCCTGCGAGGCTTCTTTCACAGGGGCTGCCTCTAGAGGGAGAGGGGGAAAGGGTCTCTTGGGAGAGGGCAAAAAAGCCCCAACCAAACCAATGCTGCTGGGCAGAAGAGGGGCACGAGAGCTCTGGAGAAAAGCCCCAGGGCTTGGACTTTCTGAAGCTTACAAAGGTGGTGCATAAAAAGTCGCTTGACGAAAGTACATAAAATCACGCACTGCCTGATAACGGCAGGTGAGAAGTTTTCATTCGGCCCAATTCTTAGGTATTTCTTCACAGGAATTGTGTAGTTCAGTCCCACAAAACAGGACGATGGTCCCTGGGGATGAGTAGCTTCCGAGGGAGATGCCACTGACTCCTGGAGCAAAGTCCCAGAGAAAAGGTGGCCACCTAGGGCTGCAGTCAGGGAGGCCGGATACCACCCCCTGGACTGCTGCAGAAAGCAAGACAGGAGCATCTGGGTACATGCCCTGCTTGGGGACTTCCCTGAGACCCCCACTGCTCCCAGGCATCTCTGAAGGCCCAGCTACAAGGGGAAGTCTCTGCTCTCCTTTGCCCTGGGCTGAGCTGACTCCCCTTTGGCCACCTTGGGAGCAAAGAACCAAACTGTCCACTATATTCAATGCTCCCTCTATTATTTTCATTGACTGCAAGGAACACCAAAGGTTAAACTGCAGCCCCACCCAGTGTTCCCCTTTACCGCTTACAAATGCCCAAGAGACGTCAGGAAAGCCCCCCCCCCCCGGCGCTCTGAACTCACCATCTTCTGGAGGTGCAGGAAAAGGCTCGCTCTTGCTGGGGGGAGTTCGTGCTGTAGAGACAAAACCCCAACTTCTACTGGAACTTTTTTCTTTTTCATAAGGTTACAAAAGAAACGGCATTATTCTGGATTTCTGCAGCTTAACTTCTGCGCTGTCTAGTAACTCTTCCCGCCTTCAGGTCACCCGAAGGACTCCGGGCACAAGGAGCCTAGCAATACAAGCTCCAAATCACCGCTGTTTATACCTTCCAACAGTGCATTCAGGGGAAGTAAAACCCTTGCTAAAGATCCACCTGGAAACTCAGATACGATGATCTCTCTCACCACCTGAGTAACTGTGGGTCAAGCTCTTTTGTAGCAACCTGGAGACTCAAGATGGCCTCTTGGAAGCTTCTGGAGGGAAGAGTTGACAAAAGCAGCTGGAGCTTTATAGAACAGGCATTCTTAACAGCTTCATAAAGCTGAGGCTATACACACTGGAAAGCTTTATGCACAGATTTTGCCCAACATCAAGCCAAAGCAATCCAAGAACGTTAAGTCCAACTCACTGATGGAGTTCTTTGGCCGGAATATCTCTTTGTAATCCTCCAAGTTCTGGATCTCTGCAGTGGATTCCCTTTCTTCCTTGTCATCCTCGCTGCTTGGACTGCGCCTCTCACTCTCTGAGTTGTGTTTCATTCTGATGGATGCGAGACAGAGACAGGACCAGGAAGCTGAGCCTCCACCACCCAGGAGCCCCCCGTTCACCCGTCCTCCCGAAAAGCCTGCCCCTCCCTCACCTCTGGGGCTTGCTGCAGGTGGTGGCTGGCCTTTCATAGATTCGTCGTAGGGAGGAGCCCAGAGATGGGGGCGGACTCAGGGGTTTGTCATCTCTGATCAGCCCATGGAGCCCAGACCCACATTTTGTGATTCTGCTGAGGTCCACAACATAGGATGAGACGGTGCTTTGGGTAAAAGAAACGCCAATCTAACAGAAAGAATCCACATTCTTAGAATTTTAGGTGTTTTCAAGCACCATCTAGAAAAAGATTCTGTGCTGCATCAGGTTGGCTGCCCTTCCTCAAAGCCATCTGGAGAAGTAGGGCTATGGGTTTGCCAGGAGAGGGAAGGAAAGCTGCTTGGCAAGCAACAAGGTGTGTGTGTGTGTGTGTGTGTGGGGATCCCCACTGTTCCTGCCCCAGCCTCCTTGAAGCCCTTTGTAGGGAGCAGCACAACTGGAGCCAGAATCATCCAGAAAATCTGACTCTGACATTCCTTCACTCACCAACTGATTGTTACAGATAGATAAATCAGCCACTTTGCCCCAATTCACCAAGACCACTTCAAAGCAGCGCTCGGGCTCCCAGCCATACACTCGCAGGGCATCCTGGGTGCCGGCATATAAGCAGCAGCCGTCAGGGTTGAAAAGCACGCACCTGCAGGGGGTTGGGGGAGGAGGCAACAACAAGAGTGCCATTCCACCTGACACGGCCCCCAAATTTGAAGGAAAGCCTGAAATTGGCCAGCTGTAGCCCTGGATGGGTGGAAACCCCTGGACTAACAACTCACCCCCAGTCCTGCTGACAAACACCTGTTGCATCTTACCTAACAGGCGTGGCCTCTTCCTCAATGCAGCTCACTGTTTGGAACTTCTCCAAATCCCAGAATCTGACTGTCCTACAAGAAAACAAAAAAGCAAAGACGATGGAAGTGAAAGATCAGCTCTCTCCAATCCCACCTTCTTTGCTTCCAGCCACAACCAACCGCCAAGCTCCGACTTCCAGCTCCTTTTACATCTCATTTCTCTATTTCTGGGTTCTGAAGGAGAGCTGCCACTTGCTGAAATCCCTAAAGTGAGGAACACTGGCCCACCTCTCCTTGAACAGACCATCCGTCATCTAAAGGAGCAAGAAGTACCTCAGCCGGCCTCTAAGCCCCTGGGGGAAATGTGAAAGAGCATGAATATTTTTTGGGGGGGTGGGGCTTCAAATAGCTTTTGCCTAGTAAACTTCTGCACATGGCCCCTCCTATCAACATACTGGAGTAGGCTTCATTTTTTAATCCAGGCTAATATTTCCTAATCAAAGAACCTTTGAGGAAGATTATAAGGATCTCTGGCTTTTTAAAAAACATGACCCTATGTATGCACCTATGTATCTATGACCATCAGAACATAGGATACAGTATGTCCAAAAGTAAAACGCTGCTAGGAAATCAGGAAAACGTATCTGGAGTGAAACTTTTGGTTTTGAGTCAGAGAAAGAAGATAGCAGATATTGTCTAAGAAATGCAGGCTAACATTTCATGATACAAATGCTTTGAAAAATGTAAAATCAGCAAAAGAAACTGACTTGAATACACAGAAGTATATTTCTACAATTTAATCCTGTTTAATTGATAATCCAGGAAATAAAAATAATAAAAGGGTTGCACAACTCAGGAGGAAAGCCAATGAGTGGCAAAAGAGGGCAGAAGACAAGACTTCTAAGGCACACAACTCCGGCCTAAGACTCTGGAGAAGAGCAGCAGGCTAAAAAACATGGGAAGACAAGAACAATCACTTGGCATGCATTGTGGCTGACGGGGGAAGGACCCCCCTCTCTTCTACAGCAGGAAGAAGACACTTTGCTGGGTCTGAGTCAAGAAGCATCCAGGCAGCTGAATCCTTTAGGGCAGGGGTCCCAATGTCCGGGCTGGGGGCCTTGAGCCGTTCTGAACCAGGGCACAGAAGTGCTGGGCAGGTGCAGGTGCACTTCTCCACTTATGTGAGCAGTGGGCGAGCTCATGCGCTCCACTGTGTGCCAGTCGCTTGCGCAAATGGAGCTGCGTGTGCATTTGCCCACCGCTCACAAGGAAGCATGGCATCCCCCTTCCCCCTGCTGTTCTGCAAAGCTGGAAAAGTTGGGAAGCTCTGCTTTAGGGGACCACAACCCACCAGGAAAGATTTTACATACTGACAACTTAGCAGGCCAGTTAAGCATCAACACCTCTGTTTATGCCACGCAGTTATTGAATCCTGAGAGCTGAGAGAATCCTGAAGGATTCGACATTTGAGGGATTCTAAATTTTCGCAGTAGGGAAGGGAGGGAGGGAGGGAGGGAGGCAGCAAATGGAGAAATGCTGGGTTTGAGCACAAAGAGCATCTCCAGGACCAGGTACAACATCTCTCAGGAGCTTCATGGAGGCTTCAACACTATGGAAAACATGATGGGGACCTCAGAGGGCAAATCCTGACTTCCTTCTGAAGCACCAGCTTCCAGCTGGTGAAGAAAAGGCTTCCCTAAAAGCAGGAACATCTTCCACGCACAACGTCAACAACAATTCAAAGCCTACACGCCACACCATGAGTGCTTGTGACATATTCTAACAAACCCTCAGCAAATCTTCCACCTCAAGACAGCATCTCCAGCCCCAGCTGGAGCCAATTTTACCTGTCGGAGCTTCCCGAGGCCAAAAGGTACTCATTGGGGTGGAATTCAATGACGTTGACTGGTCCCGTGTGTCCCGTGAACTCAGACATGATCTTTCCAGCAGCCAGGTCCCACAACTAGGCAGGGAAAGAACCACAAAAGCTTTTCTTGCCAGGGTGCTCACAAATTTCACACCCATCAGCTAAGCTGTTTGATGGCCCAGGCTGCCATCGAGGGGGGGCGTGGGGGGGGCAGAGGAATCTACCTTCACTGTGTGGTCTTCAGAGGAAGATGCCAGCCACTTCCCGTCTGGACTGAAGCGGAGACACCGAACCGGTCCTGTGTGGCCCTGCAAAGGGAAAGGGTTTGCATCCAGCTTTTCCTTCAAGGCAACGTTCAAAATACCTGCTTCTCCCACCTTTAGACAACAGCCAATGAGAGGTTGGGCTGAGAGAGAAGTTCTTGCCTAAAGTCAGCCCCTAGGATGACACACCTGAGAAATTCCTGGGTCAGAGAAGACAGCAAAGGAGACGGAAGGAGGGGAGGGTCCACAAGAGACCCTTGACAACTCTCGTGTGCACAAATATCCCAGGGCCAGGTCTGCCAAAGGACGGCTTCCCTCGCCCTCTTCTGCCCCTTCCCCCGGCCTCTGGATTTCACGGTAGGCTCCACCGGGGGAACATCAGGAAAAACAAATTGCTTATAAGTGCAATTAAAACGGAATACTTTATCTTACAGGAAAATGGATTAGTAGTTTTCTCTTTATTAGAATACAAGTATATTGATCATAAAGCTTTTCAAATTGTCCCAGTAAATGTTATGCGTTGCACAAGTGGGTTTCAGGACATCAGGTGAAACAGAACCTATTTTTCTCCTTACCTTGTACCTGAAGACACAACTTTTTTTTCTTACATCCCAAAGCTGCAAGAAAGAAAAGATATTGTTTCTTTTGAAAAGAAGAAAACATTTAACTGTCCTAATCAATCAAGGCTTGTCTTAACATGAAGAAGTCCTGATTTCTGACTTGGGACTGAGTAACTGTTTCAGAGCACGGAGCGAATAGAATTTGAAAGGGATATTTGGCGCACTCTAAGACGCATCTCTCCCTTTTTCATGGAACTTCTTCTGCATTCCTCTTTTCCTCTTCCTTCTGAGTTTTGATAATGGTGCACAGATCTTTCTGTGGTTCTAGAAATGGCTGGGCTACCTCCATGTTGGGGGGAAAGTATTGTTTGTTCAGGGTTACCCAGAACAATATTCATGTCTTTCAGATCTCTGGGTACTTTTGAAAAGAGCAAATCTGCCAAGCAGCAAAACTCTTCCCCATCTTCATTTCATGAAGAAATGCAGACTACAATAGGATGACAAGAAATTGACCAAAATTCAGAAGTGGCAAAAAGACACATTCAAAAACAAGAACTCCAAGCAGCTACTCGAGTACACTGACTATTAATTCGTTTAATCTGCTTCTGCCTGTCACAACATTCATCACCATTCCACAAGACCATGGAGAGGGAGGGGGGGAGGGAGAGAGAGATGTATGTATGTATGTATTGGCCTTACCTTAATGTTGGTGTCCATGGACCCTGAAGCTACAAAGCCTCCATAAGGATGGAACTCCAGGCTGCAAATATTTGCTTTATGGCCCATTAACGTGCGGAGGACTGAAGAGGAAATTCAGGGAAAGAAAATTATGATTTAAAAAGACATTATTTTTCCAGTGATAAATGCATGCCAGACAGCATGGCTGGTGTAATTTTGTGTTATATTTAGTTAAGTTTTCTTTTTAAAATAATTTATTATAAAGTTAAATAAAAATGCGGCTTCTTTTAAAAGCGAATGGGTCAGATTAGGATCATTTTTCTATAGCAGAAGAAATCAATGGGGAAGGATATTAAACCTTTATAAACTTGTTACAGGAGGCCACATATTGTGTGCAAAACTGAACTGAACACACCAGACAAACAGGATCTACTTCCTATAATAGATGAATAATAAAAACTTACAGCTGCAACTTCTTAGTCAACCGACTAGTCAAACCTAGCAAGCAACAGTCAAGGGCTGAAATGATTTTACAGTAGTGGGAAAAATATGCCAGTTGCAGAAGCCATTTTCGTCCAGAAGGCTCCAGAGTCTGGTCTGTTCCATTAGTGTGGAGGTAAATCATAAGGAAACCAAGACCACTTCAGCTGGTGATTGCTGCGACTGACTTTCCAGATGCTTGTAAACAATGCCAACTTTTTCACTCAACAAGAGCAATGCCAATACTTCTGCCTAGACATCCTTTGCCTGAGCCCAGAAAAAGACCGGGGGGTGGGGGGGGAATTGCAGGGAAGCCAGCCTGGTGGGAAAAACCTTCCCCTGATCATCCTTTTAAGCGCTTGCTTCTACCTGCCCTGGCTCACCCCCGGCTGCTTCTTCCACAGGCCAGGGATTTCATAGGAGAGGAATTGTTGAAATCTCCCTGTGTGAGCCAGGTGATGCCTGCTGCTTTTGGGATGCAATTGGCTAACGTAGTAGAGTCATCTTTTTATTTCAAAACATAATGAAGTTCTGAGTTCTTGTATTAATCAATACCTTTTATGAGATCATTTTGGGACAGTTTTTTCCATTTGCTACCGTATTTTCCGGTGTATAAGACGACTGGGCGTATAAGACGACCCCTGAATTTTCCTGTTAAAATATAGGGTTTGGGCTATACTCACCGTATAAGACTACCCCTCTTCCAATGCACACCAAATAAAAATTAAAAAACATCAACTGGCTCACCCACAATGTAAAAGCAGCTGTGCTAGACCCAAAATGGCCCCTGCAACAAGCAGGAACCTCACACAGCCACAAAAAGCCCCCCCCCAAAAAAAACAACTTTCACACTTTACACACACACAACACAACTGGCTCACCCACAATGTAAAAGCAGCTGTGCTAGACCCAAAATGGCCCCTGCAACAAGCAGGAACCTCACACAGCCACAAAAAGCCCAAAAAAACAACTTTCACACTTTACACACACAAAATTCCACATACAGCTTTGTGAGATTTTGTGTGTTTGTGTAGTTAGAGTGAAACACTACAAAAACACACTAAATCTCAGAAAGCTGCACAAATATTATTTTATTTTATTTTATTTTATTTTATTTTAATTTTTATATGAAAACTAAATTTAAAACTACCTAAACTTTAAATGGCTAGGTCTAAAAAAGAACAACTAAAAAAAACCCCAATTAACTTTTTTTTTTTTAAAGCTCCCAAAGGGGAAAAAAACTTACCCAATAGAACAGGGGTCTCCAACCTTGGCAACTTTAAGACTTGTAGACTTCAACTCCCATAATTCCTCAGCCAGCTTTGTTTTGCTGGCTGAGGAATTCTGGGAGTTGAAGTCCACAACTCCCTGCCTGCTTGATTGCAGGCAGGGAGTTGCTTGCTGATGCAATGGATTCAGGCAAGCGAAGCAAGGCAAGCAGCTAAGGCAGTGGTTCTCAACCTTCCTAATGCCGCAACCCTTTAATACAGTTCCTCATGTTGTGGTGACCCCCAACCATAAAGTTATTCCTAAAACCATCAAAAATATTTGTTTTCCGATGGTCTTAGGCCAGGGGTCCCCAACCTTTTGGACCTCAGGGACCACCAACTTCATAATTTTAAATTTCGCGGTTCAGACAATAATGATTTTACCCAGCCAACAAAGCACACTGTACTTATATCCTTCCTCATCCATTTTCTTAAAAAAGAGGGGGAAAAACACTTTTATAAGGTTTTACTAAAAACAGTTTCCAATTACATAGTATTGGCATAAAGCCTGGTTAAAGCAAACATGCTTAGTCATAAAGACTTGAGGCAAGCCATTCTGCTTAAGGTTTAAATTGAACTTAAGTGCGTTATCCGGTATAATGCAGATTACTTCTGGCTGAAATACCATAAATTGGGCATCTTAACCATAAACCAGGGATATGAATTTTTTTTGTATGGGTGCTGAAGGCTATAGTAAGTACAACATGTTGGAGCCTGCAGTGCAATAGGGGACGAAAACATATAAAAGCTTTAAAAATACAGGTTGCTCAGCTGGTTGCTGAGCGGAGCTTCCCCCAGGCATCCAGGGGGATATTACCGACGCTCCGACTTCCCCAGACACGTGGGGCTCGCCATCACTGGGGGTCAACTGGGGAAGTTGGAGCATCGGTAATATCCCCCTGGATGCCTGGGACAGCGGGGGAAGCTCCGCTCAGCAACCAGCTGGTTCCAGCATTGAGTGGCATGCAGGCTTGACGAGATCGGCACAGCTTCCCGAATCTGAATTGCTGGCGCTGACTGATGATGCTACGGGAGCGCCGACAACATTGAGGGGAAGCTGTGCCGATCTCATCAAGCCTGCATGCCACTCAATGCTGGAACCAGCTGGTTGCTGAGCGGAGCTTCCCCCAGGTATCCAGGGGGATATTACCGACGCTCCGACTTCCCCAGCTGACCCCCAGTGATGGCGAGCCCCACGTGTCTGGGGAAGTCAGAGCGTCGGTAATATCCCCCTGGATGCCTGGGGGAAGCTCTGCGCAGAAACCAGCTGGTTCCAGCATTGAGTGGCATGCAGGCTTGACGAGATTGGCACAGCTTCCCCTCAATGCTCCCGTAGCGTCATCGGTCAGCGCCAGCAACTCAGATTCGGGTACCCGGCGTATAAGACGACCCCCGACTTTTGAGATGATTTTCCTGTGTTAAAAAGTCGTCTTATACGCCGGAAAATACGGTAATCCTTTTTAAAATAGTTCTTGCTATAGTTGCAATATTTGTATGATTACACATTTATATAGAGTTTTATAATTAGCCATGGCTTATAGATGAAACGTAGAGACAGAAAAGAGCCAATGTCCCAAGAAACGACCCTACAGGCCAGAATCCTTTCCACATTCTTTGGAACATCACATGCTCTTTTAAGAACACCACAGAATCGTGTTTTTCTAATGAAGCCTGGCTCTAGTTATTGGACTGATGCTAGCAAGGCATTTTCATGCTTTTTGAAAAGTGGTACCCTGCTGACATTACACATAAGCATATAACATGCCAAGGCATTTAATATGCTATAATTGCTGAATTGTGTGTCTATACTATAAATATTTATCAAATGAAATCCTAATCTATGTACTGTATAATTTCTCTCTGTTGCTTGAAGGAGAACCAGTTCTCTTAATAACAGGCACTTTTAACGAAGATTTAATTCTAAATAAGATCACCAATCAACTTCAATAAATGTCTATGTGCAATGGAAAACCTGAGGGCCACGTGCATTTTTGTTTTTCATGTTATGATTTCTTAAGGCAAAGCTACTGTGTGCCCAGAAAGGAAATCTGTGGCTCAAAACTCCTGATCATTCTCGGTGGCCCACCTGGGAGAATCCAGGGAGACCCAGTTCTCATACAGAACAGACCGAGATCAACTACAGACTTTTATCTGAAAAAGACTAAAGAAGTAACCCTCAGAGCAAAACATGGTTCTCTGGCTTCCTTTCTACAGGCCAGCTGGATGAGGGAAGGTGCCAGAACGTCTTTCAAACCTACTTTTGGCTGCTTCCAAGTCCCAGATACGAATGGAGCCTGACTGAGATCCTGCAACAATGAGCTCTTCATTTGTATTAATCTTCACGCTCTCCACAGGCGTTGTGTGACCGGTTAGACTCTGATCAAGATGAAAAAAACAAGAGTCAGCCAACTGAAGGGAGAGGTGCCAGCCACAATTAACTTGGTCATGAAATAAGGATCTGAGCAGTAGCAGCACATAAAGATTTTTTGTGATAGGCTTAATTTTGTCTTTTGGTGCAAGACAGGTCAAAATTATGCAAATATGTCAATTTGCTAGTCTTTGTCTTAGTAAACAATAAGTACCTTCTTGATTTAAAAGATGACTGCAAAATAAATTACTATTTTTTTCCTATTGACCAACTGCTATTTCTGCCTCTGAATTCTCTTCATAGAAAGACAGAATCTCTTTCTCAGCACTGTTAAAAAGAGTATCTACAGCTGTTCAGCTCCAGGGATATCTGTGGTAGCAAGGAGACAAATGTCAACCAATGGAAAATAGTTCCATTTCTTTGAGCCAGAAGGAAATATGGGGTTGGGTGCTGTGCTGACATATACAGTGGATGTAGAGAGTCTATACACCCTTTGCTAAAACCATGAACCAAAGCATACCTCCAAATCAACAAAAGAATGGCTTCCCAGAAGAAGAGCAAGATTTTGGAATGGCCCAGCCAGAGCCCGGATCTGAATCCAACTGAAAATCTGTGGGATGATCTGAAGAGGGCTGTGCACAGGAGATGCCCTTACAATTTGGAGGGCATCTCCTATGCAGATTTTGGGGTGCTTTTGTAAGGAAGAGTGGGCAAAGATCCCCAAGTGAAGCTGTGCCATGCTCACAGGTTCCTACACCAGAAGACTGAATGCTGTCATAAAATCAAAAGCTGCTTCAGCAAAGTATTAGTTTAAGGGTGTGCATTTTTATGCAACCACATTATTGTCAGTTTTTTAATTATTTTTCCACCTAAAAGATTTCAGTTTGTTTTTCAATTGAATTGTACAGTTTATGTTATCCTAAAGGTGGAAAAAATTGAAATGATTCATGTTGCTATTATTTTTTTACATCTCAAAAATCTGACATTTTAACAGCAGTATGTAGACTTTCTACATCTAGTGTAAGGAGTACACATTTGGGGTATTCATTGCTAAAATTAATCAGTAAATATTTAAAAGAAAATAAAAAGAAAAGCCTTGGTAATGTGCAATCACCACAGTTATGAAGTTTGCTCTGGAAATAAGATAATCTCCATTTGTGGAGTAATGTGAAACAATACAGTAGCAGTTACTTTCACAAACAGAGATTTATATATGACTTTATATCTAAACAATAAGCTACTTTTACAATGGTGACTGATTTAATCATGATGGCCCCCAACATGATTCCTATAGTTGTTTTTTTCCTTGTCACCCCAATTTCTGGATATTGATGCTCCGGAAAAGAGTGCCAACTTCTAGAAGCCATGTATTTTTTCTCTTAAGAGGACAAAGGCTACTGGGCCTTTTGGGGAGGAGGGAGATTTTTCACTGGCCTCCAGATCAGCCCAGAGGCCTTGGGAGATTTGTGCTGTAGAAGTGAGATTGGGAGCCCACCAATCTAGCCTCAACCTGAAGCTGAAATATCAGCAACCCACACTCACCCTGCACTGGCTGTGTTCAGATTCCCAGCTATAGAGAAGGCCTAGAAGCTGCAGCTTAACAACTTCACAGTCCCTCTGTTTGGGATGCAATATAACTTTCTTGGATGAAACATCAACCGGATTTGCAGTGTTTAGAGTAATGGTTTGCTAAGGAAGCCGCAGTGGCTGGCGTAATCGTCATCACAGCCTTTGTAGTATCAAAATTAAAAACTGTCAGTAATTTTCCTTAAGTAAATACTGGACTGCAAAATATCATTAGCCAGAAACATTCTGTCAGCATTCATTGCTACCCAAATATATTTCTAACGTTTGTGTAGAAGTATGTTGCTCGGTTTGCACTTAGGGCATGTTAATTTGGGAAAAGCGAAGGTCTGTTGAGAGCATCCTAAAGGAAAAAGTGCTGTTATGAGCAAGAAGCAGACGGCATTTTACCCAGCCTCTCCTGTAAGCAGCTTAGGGTAGTGCATGCCATCCCTTCCCATCGCTATATGGAGTCAGTTGGGCCAAACACTGGGAAAAAACTCCCTTATCACACTGTGCTGCAGGTTGAGCTGCCTACTGACTGGTTAAGGAAATTTGCCCAACCACAAGGCTAAAATGCTAGGGTGTGACCACGGAAAAGCACAACTCACACACTGCTGGAGATGGCTGTCTTTAGAGACACGCTAAGTCAGCAAAAGAAAGAGTTACTTAGTGGATGCCCCTCTCTTCTTCCAGCAAAGTGTTTGATTAAGTTGCCAAAAGACTGTCGAAGCAACCTGTAAAACCACCATATTGTGGTTTACCAGAAGTGTAACATACGTCTTTGGGAATTTTCCCTTTTCTGTTTTTAACCAAGTAAGAAGCTATGTTTTGTGTCTGTGTATGAAAGAGAGCCAGATCAGTGCAATGATAAATGTGTTGAACCAGAATCCAGGAGACTGTGAGTTCTAGTCTTGCTTTAGATATATAATATGTGTGTGTGTGTGTGTGTGTGTGTGTGTGTGTGTGTGTGTGTGTGTCTGTGTGTCTGTCTGTCTGTCTGTCTCATGGCTCAATCACTCTTAGCACTAGAAAGAAAGCCATAGCAAAGCTACTGCCAGAACTCTTGCCTAGGAAACGACATGGACTTTGTAGTTGCCAAGAGTCGAGAGTAGTTTGAAAACAAACACACACCCTCCTGTGAAATTGGGCAGCTCCACAAGTTACCTTCTTTCTTAACGAGTATTAAAATAAAAAGGGAGGATTCCTCATGTCTTTTTTTCCTAATAAAATTTAACTTTTATGAAATTGGCTCATCTCCCACTGGAGAACGAAACAAAATCTGAATCCTCTGGCCAGGAGGTTGCATTATAATTAGTTCGTTATCTCCATTTTAACTTTCTGGGGACTAAAGGCAGTACAGGTTGTTAGCAACTTCCTTCACACACAGCCTTTGGGGGTGGAGGGTGGGAGATATGTGGATGGAAGTGGGAACTTCCATGCCACTAAACAAGCGGGACCTGGCTGAGGTAAGTGCTGGAACTCCTTGAGGGCTTTTGGGAAAGTGGGGTTGAGACCTGCTTTTCACCTTACAGATTCAACCGTTCTGCTGTGGGGATGTAGTGCAAATCAAATAGCAGCCAATAATTATTTTGCCCAAGAACTTTCAATTAGGAAAACTGGTAGAAAAACACTGTTACTTGATGATAACCTATATTGCCCTGGATGGTAATCAAAACACGAGTTCTTTAGGATATTCCGTATTTTTTTTTTTTAATTTGATTTATATGCCGCCCTTCTCCGAAGACTCAGGGCGGCTTACAATGTGCTCAGCAATAGCCTTCATCCTTTTGTATATTTATACAAAGTCAGCTTATTGCTCCCACAACTGGGTCCTCAATTTACCTACCTTAGAAAGGATGGAAGGCTGAGTCAACCTTGAGCCTTGGCGAGATTCGAACCCTGCAGTAATTGCAGGCAGCTGGTCTTAATAACCAGCTTAATAACAGGGTGCCTTAAACCCGTGTACTACCAAGTACACGGGTTTTTCACACTATAAGACACACTTCCCCCCACCCAAAAGTGGGTGGAAATGCCTGTGCGTCCTATAGAGCAAATATTGCGGCCGGGGGTGGGTGGCTGGGTGGGGTGGGTTGGGTTTGGTGCGGCGGCGTCAAACACCAGGGAACGCTGGAGCCTTCTCTGCCGAGCAGCTGATTAGGGGTTGGATAGGCCTCCCAGAATACCAATGCTCAGCTGCTCTAGGCCTATCGCTGGCCATTCACTGCCACCAATTGCCACTGCCCGTTCGCTGCCACCTGATCACCACTGTCTATTGCCGCCGATTGGGCGACGGTGATGAACTCGGTGAAGAATGAGTGGTGGCGACAATCCCCGCCACCTAGAACAGCCTAGAACAGTTGATCACCACTGGGAGACCGAATCAACCGCCAATCAGCTGCTCGGCAGTAAAGGCTCCAGCATTCCCAAATGGAGGCAGCAGAGCCAGAGGAGGCAGGCTGTTTGCTGCAAGGATGCTAGCCAGATGAATACCGGATGGATGCTGGGAGGCAGAGGCAGATTTTTTTTTCTTGATTTCCTCCTCTAAAGCTAATGTGCATCTTATAGTCCAGGGCATCTTATAGTGCGAAAAATACGGTAACCGATGGTAGAGTACATGGCCATTCTGTTAAGCACCTCATTGTTGAAAAATAGTAAGTCATCAGCCAAGAAAAACAAAACATTAATATTGTTAGCCAAAAAGGGCAGCAGAATAATTACTTTCTTAGAGCAGTGACAAAAACCTGTGTATGGTCACTTTCTCTCCTCAAATAATGTAGCCCTGGGTTTGTCAAGTTTGTTTCTTCACTTCCCAATTCGGAATTCCACTGGGCCAGAATTAGGCAGCATAATATTCCAACAGCACAGCCCTTATGTATGTCTACTAAGTACATTTCTTTTCTCCTTTATACACTACACAGAATCTGGAAGATTAAACAATCAGCAGAAAAAGAAACTCTGGCAATATCAATATTATTATATGTAACCCTCCAACAAACTAAAGGGGCATCAGTGAGAATACAAGCCGGCTACATAGGATCATATCTTGTAATGCTGTTCTCAAACAGCGGCTTTTATTCAATACATTTGTGTGGAGATAGGAAAGAAAGAAAGCCCTTTAAAAATCACACATTTATAAAAAAAAATATTGCGGGAAAGAGACAGAACGTCCACTTTCGCAAAGCCATGATGTGGCTTCTCTGGCTTAGCAGGTGATTTGAATCCCACCAAATGCAGTCTAGTCAATAAAACATGGGTAGCCAGTCTCTGCTGCTAACCGGTCACAATCAGCCTGGGCCCACGTGTCAAGCCTCTTGTTCCAGAGCTCCCTGGGCCCTTTTCAACTGCCCAGCACAGCACCTAAAGCAGTGCTTCTCAACCTCGGCCACTTGAAGATGTGCGGACTTCAACTTCCAGAATCCTGGGAGTTGAAGCCTGCATATCTTCAAGGGGCTGAGGTTGAGAAACACTGACCTAAAGAGCCACAACTGACAACCCGGGAAGAAACAAGGGCTCCTCCCCTCTTTGGTTCCCGATGAAGAAAAGGAGGACCAGGGTGGAAAAGGACAAAGGCAGAGCTGCTTTGGACTCATATTTTTTTTTTAATTTGATTTATATGCCGCCCTTCTCTGGAGACTCAGGGCGGCTTACAAGTCAACCTTGAGCCTGGTGAGATTTGAATTTGCAGTAATTGCAGGCAGCAGATGTGCTTTAGTCTGCTGCGCTACCAGGGCTCTTGGATTATGGCGAAGGAGGGAAGCAAAGCTTACCATCACGCAGTTGGGCTTGTTCACTGACCAGACATTAACTCGGCAATCATCTCCGCCCGTTGCCAGGAGCCGGCCTGAACTTTTGCTCAGGACAAGCGAAGAGACGTTGCTGCTGTGGGCGATGATTTCCTCTGCATAAAAAAAGGGCGGTTATTGGCTTCTTCCGCTGGCTCGCTCGGCTCCATTCCTGCAGGGGCTTCTTCTGCCTCTGCTCTCAGGGAAAGGCCGCCAAGCATCACCCACACTGGGGCAATGGGACACAAGAGCCGCCGCCTCCTCCTCCTCCTGGGCTTCCTCCCGGAGCAGCCGCCAAGAGCCTCCTCCCCCGCCCCCTTCCTGCGAGGGCCGAGAAGGGGAGAAGCGGGGCAGCTCCACTCACGCAGCTTCCAGGCCGTCTTGGTGGCGACGGCTGCCGCCATGGCCGCCTCCCCGTCCTGACCGGGGCCTTGTCCGGCAGCGCGGGGGCTCAGCCGCCCAGGTCCCCGGCTCCGGCCCCCGAGAGAGCAGCTGCGGCAGCTTCGTCAGCGGGGAACCATCCGTGGCGGCGGCGGCGGCGTCTCCCTTCCAGGCGCTCTGCAGGCGGGAGGAGATCGGCTGAAAGGGAAGCCCAGCGCAGCCCCGGCCTCCCTCCCTCCCTCCCTCCCTCCGGGGATGCGGTGGGAGCCCAGAACCGCGCCGAGCCCACGGGGCTGCGGCCCGACTCCGCCCTCGGCTCGGGCCGCCTTGACGTCTGGTGGCGGGGAGTTCCGCCGCGCCGCCGGCCGAGGAATGGCGCGGCAACCCCCGGCGAGCTGAGACCGGGAAACCCTCCGCGGCCTCCGGCCCAGCCAGCCGCTTGAAGACCCACCTGGGGAGCGGCGGCGCTTCTGCGGGGAACGGCTCCGGGCGCCCTCAGCCCATCCCGCGCCCCGATTGGCCGCTGCCGGACAACCGACGCCCTGGCAACAGACCGCGCACGAAGCGACCCTCCCGGCCACGACTACCTGGCTCTGTCGTTGGCTTGCCGGCGTGCCAATCAAAGCGAGGGCCGCCTTTGCCGGAGACGTTGACCAATCGCTACGAGATTGGAGAGCGCGAGAAAGGCCTGCGATTCCCGTAGACTCAAGAAAAGTAGAGTCGCCAAGGCGCAGCGTCGGGCTTCTGCGGAGAACAAGGCTTTGTGCGAAAGAGGCGGGGCTGTAGACGGAAGCGCCTCAAGTGGGCGGGCCCTGACAGAGCAGGGCCCCGGAAGAAGCGCCGCCTGGGCCACGGGAGGATTGGGGGGGGGAGGGAGCGGGGGCTCGGGGCCTCGTCCCTCCCCAGGAGGCGCGGGAGAGGAGGAAGGCTGGGAAAGGGGCGTGGCATGATGCTGCCTGCAAAGAGTGGAAGAGGATGAGCTGGAAGGGAGACTCTTCTTAAAGAGCTGAATCTGATCGAACACTGGTAAGGTCGCATATTAAGGCCTACCTAGTGGCGATAAAGACGGCAAAGTTTAACTACTTTTCCGCCTCTATTGCGTCATCAGGGAATCGTCCGGCCGCCCTGTTCAGGGTAACCCACTCCCTGCTCCATCCGGGAGCGCAGGAGGATCCCTTGGAAGGCAGGGCGGAGGATTTCGGACAACACCTGTATGACAAAATCGCTCAGATCCGGGGGGATTTGGACTCTGACTGGGTAGATCCGGGCAGGGTGACGAGGAATAGTCTTGAGAATGTTACCTGGGAGGAGTTTGATGCTGTGACTCCCGATGATGTGGACAGGATTTTGGGGAGACTTAGTGCGGCCACATGTTTACTGGACCCGTGTCCCTCCTGGTTGGTACTGGCCTCCCAGGAGGTTACACGAGGCTGGCTCCAGGGTGTTATCAACGCTTCGCTGAGTGAGGGCCACTTCCCCGCTGCCTTGAAAGAGGCGGTGGTGAGGCCTCTCCTCAAAGCCGTCCCTGGATCCGGCAATATTGGCCAACTACCGTCCTGTCTCCAACCTTCGCTTCCTGGCGAAGGTTGTTGAGAGTGGTCGCGCGACAGTTTCCGCAATTCCTGGAGGAAACATCCTATCTAGATCCGTTCCAGTCGGGTTTCAGGCCCGGGCACAGCACGGAAACGGCATTGGTCGCGTTGGTTGATGATCTCTGGAGGGCTCGGGACAGGAGTTGCTCCTCTGTTCTGGTCCTGTTAGACCTCTCAGCGGCTTTTGATACCATCGACCATGGTATCATGCTGCACCGGCTGGAAGAGTTGGGGGTGGGAGGCACCGTGTTGCGGTGGTTCTCCTTTCTCTCCGACCGGTCGCAGTTTGTGTTAGCAGGGGGGCAGAGGTCGACCTCGAGGCCTCTCATCTGTGGAGTGCCGCAAGGGTCGGTCCTCTCGCCCCTTCTGTTCAACATTTATGTGAAGTCGCTGGGCAAGATCATCCGTGGCTTCGGGGTGAGATACCACCAGTACGCTGATGACACCCAGCTGTACATCTCCACCCCAGGCCACCCCAACGATGCCCTTGAAGTGATGTCCCAGTACCTGGAGGCTGTGCGGATCTGGATGGGGAGGAACAGGCTCAAGCTCAACCATTCCAAGACTGAGTGGCTGTGGCTCCCGGCATCCCGATATAGTCAGTTGACTCCATCACTGACTATTGGGGGCAAGTCTTTGGCCCCCACAGAAAGGGCTCGCAATCTGGGAGTCCTCCTGGATATGCAGCTGTCCTTGGAGGAACATCTGACGGCTGTAACCAGGAGGACCTTTTGTCAGGTTCGCCTGATTCGCCAGTTGCGGCCCTTTCTTGATTGGGATTCCCTGTGCACAGTCACTCACGCCCTCGTCACCTCTCGCCTTGACTACTGCAATGCTCTCTACATGGGGCTCCCCTTGAGGGGCACCCGGAGGCTCCAGCTGGTCCAGAACGCAGCAGCACAGGTAGTGATGGGAGCAGCATGGTGCTCCCATGTAACACCGCTCCTGCGCGAGCTGCACTGGCTCCCGGTGGTCTTCCGGGTGTGCTTCAAGGTTTTGGTTATCACCTTTAAAGCGCTCCATGGCATCGGGCCTAGCTATCTTCGAGACCGCCTGCTGCTACCGACGACCTCCCAGCGACCCGTGCGCTCCCACAGAGAGGGCCTCCTCAGGGTGCCATCAGCCAAACAATGTAGGCTGGTGACCGCCAGGGGGAGGGCCTTCTCTGTGGGGGCACCTACCCTCTGGAACCAGCTGCCCCCGGAGATAAGGAGAATCCAAGACCTCAGTGCCTTCCGCCGTGCCCTTAAAACCCACTTTTTCCAGCAAGCCGGGCTGGCTTAGGAAGAAATTTTTAAATGTTTAATTGGTTTGTGGTTTTTTTAAATTTTGGGCCAAATTTATATATATTTTAATTGTTTTTAATATTTGTATTTCATGTTTTTAATTCTGGCTGTGCACCGCCCTGAGTCCTCAGGGAGAAGGGCGGTATATAAATTGAAAATATATATATATATATATATATATATATATATATATATATATATATATATATATATATATATATATATAAATGCAAATATATATATATATATATATATGTAAATAAATGCATGCATGCCTCCAGGGATGGAGCGCCCACAACTTCTGGTGGCCAGCTGTTCCACTGGTTAATTGTCGTCCCTGTTAGGAAGCTGTTAATTCCAGGTTGCTTCTCTCCTCCATTCATTTCCATCCGTTATTTCTTGTCCTGCCTTCCGGTGCTTTGGAGAATAATTTGACCCCCTCCTCTTTATGGAAGCCCCTCAAATACTGGAAGACTGCTATCATGTCACCCCCTAATTCTTCTTTTTTCTAGACTGACCAAACCCAAATCCTGCAGCCGTTCTCCATATGGTTTAACCTCCAGGCCTTTGATCATCTTAGCTGCTCTTCTGTGAGCTTTTTCCAAAGTCTCAACCTCTTTTTTGTAGTATGGTGACCAAAATGGGTTCCAGGGGGTGAAAGTGGGGGTGATGTCCCCCCTTCCTTCTGGGCCCATTTTAACAGAAGGTGCCCAATAAACCCTGTGGGAAGCAGCTGGACAGCTAGGCTGCCCCTCTGGAGCTGCCTTCTCCAGCCAGGGGCACCTCCGGAGGAGCTGCCTCTGATTCCCTAATACCGAGAGGAAGGCTGGCATTCACAGGAACCTTTTCTTATGGCTCCATCTCCAACAAACGCTCCAGTGGCCCAAATTTTATTTACTGAATTTCTACTCTTCCCATCTTACTGAGGCAATGATTCTGAAAGCTGTTAAAAAACTGAAGTGCTGGACATTATGCTGAATAAAGTTTTTTTAAGTGACATTTTATGATTTTTATTTTTTCAATGTATGTTTGTTGTGAGTTGCCAAGAGTCCAGTTAATGGCAGCAGACAGGAAAACAAAAAGATGGGAATGCTTGTTTTATATGTTTAAATTTTTTATATGGTTTACTGGTATTTAATTTTTTATATGGTATATGGTATACTGATTTTATATGTTTTAATTTTTTATTTTATTGCATGCTACCCAGAATCACTTTGTGTGAGCCATATAAATTTGATAAATGCATAAATAAAGCCCAACAATTTAACTGATTTGTAGCATTAAACTTTAGGTGAAGACCTGAACTCTCTTAATTTCATTATCACAGGGGAGGCTTTTTTAAAAAACATTTTGGAGACCCACTCAACAATGTCAGCATGAATTGGAGTTGCAGAAGAAGCTAGAAACTAATGTGTACAGATAGTCTTGCTCACTGACTGTTTCAGAGGCTGTTCAAAGTTAACACAACTTAAAATTTTTGTCAAATTTAAATGACCTTTGGTCTCAAGAATTTTAAATGGTAATTGTTAAGCCTCTTAAAACTTTGTGACCAATCTTGCATTTAAGACCATGCCAGAATTCTAAGGCCATGTGATTTTCATTTGCATGTGCAAGCAAGGTTAATAGAAACAAAGAAATAAAATCATAAGTTGCAATTATATGATTTTCTGTGTTGCTTTATTTTTATTTATTTGCTAAATCTTTCCATTCCCCACCATCCAGTCAGAGCTGAAGAAGCTTCCTGGATGAGGCCACTGGAGGCTTTTCGGATGAGGAACAGCAATGGCACTTAGAATTATATGCCACTTTACAGGATTGTAAGATCTAAGCGGTTTACGGAGTCAGCCTTCTGCCCCCAGCAATCTGGGTCCTCCTTTTACTGACCTTGGAAGGATGGAAGGCTGAGCCAGCCTTGACCTGGTGAGATTTGAACTGCCAAATTGCAGGCAGCCAGCAGAAGTAGCCTGCAGTACTGCATTCTAACCACTGTGCCATCGCAGCTCAGGAAAACTTACAACCTGAAGTTTTAAGATCAATCCCCACGGGAAGGTCTTAGATAAAATAAAAAGTTGGAATTTTCTGTAGGGAAGGCATTCCACTGGTTGATTGCTCTACCAGTCACTTTATCTAAAATGATATAGGTTCGGTTCCTTTTCTTTGGAGCATCTTCTCTTCCCATTAGCAAACTTTTCCTTCATTCTAGGTTGCTTCTCCTTGGTTAGTTTCCATCCGTTGCTCTTGTGTTGGGAAACAGGCAGCCTCCCACCTTCTTCGCGGCAGCCCCTGAAATGCCGAACCTGTCCCGTCTCCCCTAAAGGCACCCAAACGCTCCGCGGTTCGGGAAAAAATTTACCCGGAAGCTAGGGAGCCCATCGGGGCGAACTTGTCTACACGATCGCTCGTCTCTAGGGCCCGTGGGGGCGGGGCCTCCCGCGCGAGAGCCAATGGTCGCGTAGCGGGGAGTCCCGGCAGGCCTTGCGGCGTGAAAGCGGGCTTTCCGGTCGCGCCATGTCGGTGGTCTTCGTCCCCGAGCGCCTGCGCGGCAAAGCCGAGGTGAACCAGGAGACGCTGCGACGGGTGAGCGGCGGCTGGCGGCGAAAGGAGCCTCCTGGGGCGGGGAGGAAACGGCCCCGGGTGGGCCGCGCTTCCTTCCTGCGAGCGTCTCCCGCCTGGGGCGGAGGTTCGGGGAGGCGCTGCTGCTCGGCGGAGAAGGAATGGCGAATGTGCCGATGGCGAGTCCGGCTTCAGCCCCGGCCGCGCGGCCTGCGGGGTGGATTCGAGGGTCCCGGGCTGAGGGAGCCCCGAGGGGCGTCTCCGGCCTGGCCGCTTAGGAAGCCTCGATGAAGAGTTGGAAGGGCCGCTTGTTGACGAGCAGAAGCACCCCACCCGCAGCAGCCGCTTCTGGGGCAGCTGGCAAAATGGGGCTGAGGGCGGGTGGGATTCCAGTGTGGTCCTGGAGGAGCTGATCTTGGCAACCTCTCCCTTGCCCGACCCAGCCTTTCTGAATGGATGACCAAGTCCACATGTCTGAAAGCCTCAGTTTCTGCTTGGGGCAGGTTTTTTCCTCCCTTAAGATTCCCCGCCCCCCAATTCCTTCTTTAGGGAAAACATCCTTTTTAATATCCCCCAAAATATTTCATTCTCTAGGAGGGTGGGTGGATGCAGACTTCCTACAGAAGGAGCTGCCTTTGTAGGTAACAGTGCCTCTTGTGACTTTCAGCTGCTGGAAGAAAACGATCAGCTGATCCGCTGCATTGTGGAGTATCAGAATAAAGGAAGAGCCGCAGAATGTCTGCAGTAAGGATTTTTATTCTGACAGAAGGACACAGGATTAAATCCCACTCATTTTTCATGCCTGGATCCATTGATGGCAGGTTGATCACCTTAACCCTTCCGGTGAAGAGTGGCATCCATGTCATGTACTCCAGATTATCCGCTGCTGCCCCTGAAGTGTGCTTCTTCCAATGGAAATATCTTTTGCATGAAAGTGTTGATAAGCTCAAAGGCCAGGTTTCTGTTAAATAATTAAATTGAATTGTTAAATTGTCCTGCGGTGAGTTGGCCCACAGTAAGTTGGCTGTGGCAAGTCGTCCCATTCCACTTAGCTGGATGAAAATAATCAAACTGGAATTGGACAACATGCAGTTAACAAAATACTATTTCAGGTGGAGGTTAGTAATTAACCCTAGACTGGCTTACAGTGTCCTGGAATTGGGAAATCAAAGTAGGTGATTAGATGCATAAATAAGCAGCTTAGTGTAAGGCATCAACTGCAATCCTATGAATACAGGATAGAGCTTGCTTTAGTGAGGAGGCCCCAGAAGTCTTTGGCAGCTGTTGAGAAGCCAGAATAGCAGTTCTGAAAATTCAACTGCCACTTTTGTTTTTCTTCCTACAGGCATCAGCACACATTGCACAGAAATCTTATTTATTTGGCTACTATTGCTGATGCATCTCCTTCCCCAAACGTAGAGAAGACGGTCATAGAGTGATACCATTCCCAGCACATCTGTATTTACAGAGAATGAATCATTTAAGGAAGAGATGGCCAGCTGCACCTGAAGAATCTCAGAACTGAGCTTCCTGTAAAAGAGGACATGCCTTGGCACGATCAGTAAATACTGTTTGATTTCTCTCCGTACGCAAAACGAAAATGCTATTGAAGTCAGTTACAGTAATATTTCACTACGGGAAGTCTTGGGGATCATAGTTTTCACAGGCAGAAGTTTTTTCATATTTTTTTGTTTTGTTTTATGCTAAGAATGCCAAGCTTTGATTGTAAACTATAATTTAATAAAAAAAACCTTGGAATTATCTTAAATCCTGATGTATTTGGCTATCTAATGTAAATGAGCTTTCAAGTGAAATGGATTGATGCAAACAGGGTAATGTGCTTTCAAAGTGGCTTTTTTGTTCTTTTTAGATCCATTAGCAGTCTTGAAATGTTCCCTGCTAATAAAACTAAGTAATTTTTCATTATATTGATTTTATGCATTTCTATAAAGTTGTAATGATTTTTTATATGTAATGCAATTCCACCACCTCTTTTGTTAAGTCTGTTTCTTTTGAACAGTTTATATCCTTCCAGCAGTACATTCCAGTCATGAGTTTCATCCCATCAAATTTCAGTAATGGTAATTGTATCAATACCTGCCCTTACATACTAGTACTTTTAAGATCACTCTGTTTGTTCCCCAAACCTTGAGTGTTAGTGTATAAGCATGAGTCCTTTATGGCTCACTCTGGATATGGTTCCTACATCTCTTGCTTTATATCCCCTTCCTCATCATTCCCTACCTTGTTTGGTTGGCTGTCTTGGGGTTTAAGTTTGGGATTAGGCACTAAAAATCCTAGAGATTGGTCACCCTCCCCCCTCAGGTTTAGTTTAAAGCCCTCTGGATAAGCTGAGCCAGTCGTCTTCCAAATACATTTTTCCCAGTTCTTTTGAGGGGCAGCCCATCCCTTGCCGGAAGCCCTTTATGTAGGTAATGCAGGCTGGTCTAAGAATCCAAAGTTCTCTTTGGCACCATCTCTTAAACTAGTGGTTTATTTCTAAAATCCTTTGTACCCTCATTGGATGTTGACTTTTTGTTGGAAGTATTGATGAAAACACCACTTGTGCTCCTAACTCCTTAACTTTCTTGCAGAGCTGCTCATAGTTTTTTGATATAGTAATCTGTGGGCTTGATTATTTTAGTAAGGCTCTCAGCAACATCTTTGAATTTTGCTCCAAGGAGACAACATACCTCCCTAGATGGATTGTCTGATCTACAGTCTGCCGATTCTGTTCTTCTGAGAAGTGAATCTCCTATCACCAACACACACCTTTTTTTCTTGGGAAAGTCTGGGCTGCTTTTCTTCCTGTCACAGCTGTTAATGTCCTCCTCCAGGTGTCTGCATGCTTTTTTCCAGGGGGAGGATATGAAATTGATTGCTCAGCTCCAGTGGGGCTTCCCTGGACTGGGCTACACTAGACAGCAGGGAATTTGCTCTAGGATGGTGGTTGTTTTCTTCTATGTTGCCATCGGTCTCTGTCTGTAAAGGTTCGTGTACAGGTTCATTTCTTCTGGTAGTAGTTTGTTCCTTATGTTCGATTTGGGGATAGTCATCTTGCTTTGGTTGGAGTTTCTCATTTTGTAGGTTGAGTCTTAGATTGGTTGGAGTTGCCGCTAGATCTTTTACTTCAAGAAATTCATTAAGCTTACATTTGGTATATGTGTAGTTCAGGTCATGAGTACATACATGGAACATATTTTGCAAATCACAACAGCATCAGACACATTTTCCATGACTATGTTTCCTTTCACAATTAGTTCATTTAAAAATTAAAAAAATTAGTTTTCAAAATGTTCAAAAATGTAGAAAAGAAAATTCCAAAAAATGTTGGAAAAAATGTTTTAATGTTCAGAATTAAAAAAAATATGTAAAAATTTATAAGAATTTTTTAAAACATTCTTGAAGTTCATCTAAAAATAATTTTCAAAATTCCCAAAAATTTAGAAGAAATAAAAAAACCCTAAAAATTTCTATTCTTAAATGTCTTTTAGAATAACAGGTGGAAGGGACCTTAGAGGTCTTCTAGTCCAACCTCCTGCTCAAGCAGGGGACCCTCTACCACTTCAGACAATGGTTGCCCAATTTCTTCTTAAAACCCTCCAGCACCCACAACTTCTGAAGGCCAGTCGTTCCACTGGTTAATTCTTCTCATTGTTAGGAAATTTCTCCTTAGTTCTCCTTTCAGTCTCTCCTGTGGCTAATGTTGAATTAGAACCTAAATGCAAGTGACCTTGCCCTCTAGTTATAGTTTGGAATCCACAAATGTATTAAAACTTGTTAAATCATTGTAAAGCTATTATAAATGTATTAAAAATTCCAAAATCATTTATTAAGGATTTCAATTAAATAAACGATTATTTAACTTCTTGAATTTGAGTTACCAGGGTGATAAGAAAAGTCAACCAAATCTGAAAGTTCAGCATATTATAGCACTGCAGTGCCTGACCATCCATTTTACCATAGTTGTGACATGCTGACTTTGGTAATCTGACAGCTTTTTAAAACACATCTTAGTATATTCAGATGAAACGTATGCTGCATATTCATATGCTCCAATAAATGGCTTGTATGTACATGTGTTAAGTGAATATATGTGGCAGAATCCACAGCCTAACAATGGGCAGGGCAAGGAGGAAAAAAATTATTCATTGAATTTAAGCCTATTGATCAAAGTGTATTACCTGTAAAATAAGGCACTCCCTTTATTAAATTAGCATATTCCCATCTGCATGTACCACTCATTCTTTCTCACACAGAAAACAAATATGCACACAACACTTACTCTTTCTAGCAGAAACAGCCAGAAAGAAGATGGGGGGGGGGGGTAAGATGGAGATGCTGCAAGGGAAAATAATAGCTCCAGTGGGAAGAGAACTAAAGAGAACAGAAGGAAGAAAACTGGATGGATCGAAAGAAAGAAAGCAAGGGAATGGTAAATGAAGAGAAGAGAAAGAGGCAAACAAGTAAGGTTCAAGCTAATTTTCAAGGACAGTTGCATTTTTCAGCAATGATTTTTGTAGCTTCCACCTATTTGCTTGTTTCCAATACTATAAGACAAATACTCCTCTCCACCCCACCTCACCCCAAATCGACCTCAGCGCTTTCTTTTATAAAGACAGTAGGTGGAACATACTGTACATATATTTCCCTGGTCAGCAAAATCAATCATCTTTGCAAGAGGAGAGCAGGTACCCTCAATTCATTGCTAAATCGTGTTTTATTTTCCTCCTGTGATTGGAATGACGTTTTGGGTAGAACTTTGGAGGGGTTGCAAAGAGGGGTGGGGGCTATTAGCTGAACAGGCTGGGTGCAGGACCTCTATATTAAGCAATGGGAACTAGAAACTGCAGCTTGCTGACAGAAGTCGTGGCAAGCATCCCGCTGTGCTAGACCCTGGAGTTTCAGCGGGACTGCAGAGCCACCTCCCTATCCACAGATGAACTGCATGACAGTGTGTCTTCTTCAGACTCGAAGGACTACAACATATATGTAGGAGGAGTATCTTCCTGCTCAGAGAAGCACTAATGGAAAAGGCCTGGGCTTGTGTTGCTTTTGGTGGGACACCTGCAGACAAGGCCCGAACACCACACAGGTATAGAACTCACTCGGGAACGGTCACAAGGTCACGGGCCTTGTGGGCAGCACTGGCACACTGGAGAGAAAATAAAGATGGGCTTTAAAGGGTCACAGCTTCTCTAAATGTCAACAGAAGCACAGCTGGTGTCCGTCTTGAATGCCATAGAAGGCGGAGTTGCCTTAAATGTGAGTGGGGAATCCTGAACGGATCCATGAAGGCCTGTCCAACCAGCCCAGGAAGCTCACCTTGCAGGAGGAAGTTTACTTGCTACTAAGACAGATTCAAACACGTGGGCAGAGCAGCCCTTTCAGGACCAAGCAATGGAGCCCAAAGTGCAGCTGGGGTCACTGGCTGAGGGCGATCAGTGGGAAAGGTAGGGTTTGTGGACAGTTGCATCATAATCAGCTGTGGTCTTCAGATGTATCAAATGCAGCATCTGGGTTAGCAGAGTGAATTGAGGCTAGGCACAGAAGACCCCCTGGGAACATCTGATGTCCAGAGAATCTATGGCTACCGCCATGAAGATATTGTTATTCAGGCAGCAGTTATAGCTTATAGTGGAAAAAGATCTACTGAAGGATTCTGAACTGTGTGATCTCTTGAAAAACATGTGGATAGGATAGGAGCTGGAAGGGACCTCTGAGGTCTTCTAGTCCAGCCCTTGCTCAATAGGAGAACCTACATTCTTCTACATCAGGGCTGTCAAACTCATGGCCTGCGGGCCGGATGTGTCATGCACTGGCCACGCCCACCCCCAGTTTAGCAAAGGGGGAAAAAGTTGTGATACGTCATATGATGCCGCGAGTTTGACATCCCTGTTCTACGTTTTTCCAGATCCACATCAGACCAGTTAAACCAAATCTTCCTTTGGAACTGAAAGAGCCCTAGATGTGTTCTGTCTAGAAGAACAGAAACTGACACCTCTTCCCAATTTCTCAGAGCTTCTCTTGCGACAAACTAATTCAAGTTTCTACATATTTGGTTTTCCAGCCCACTAAGATTTTATGGTATACTAGAAGCCTTGTGTGACCCATTGCCTAGGCAGCCATGATTAAGGGTCTCCCAATCCAGAAGACTAACTTTGGTGGTGATTAGAATGAGTAGGGATACTTCCAAGATAGGATTTCCTGTCTACAGCCTTAAATATCCACTATTCAAAGGACTCTTCCATGTGTAAGGCTCAATGGAATCATAGCTTGTTTTCCCACCATTATTGCTTTCTGGAAGGAAAATTGCACTCATTGTAAGAAGATTGTTATATTGGAAGGGAGCTTGGAGGTCTTTGAGTCCAACCCCTTGCTCAAGCAGGGTATGAGTGAACTCAATCCATGCATGATAAGGCCCTGGACATAAACCAAGATTATTCAGTTTAATTGACATGCAACTGTAATTATGCCAAGACTAGGTGAGAAGCATTGGATTCTGGATGTTATGCTTGTCTTTTTTAAAGTAGGAAGCATGGCTTTTTAATGAGGTCACCTAGAATTGGGTAGATTAAACTCTCTGGGTAGATTGATGTCTCTATACATTCTGGATGTCAATGCTGCCCCAAAAGGAGGGACAGGGAGAGGCAGCCCTGATTTTCATATCTCAAGAACTTCCAGTGGAATAGGCAAAAGAATGTATGTAAATTTGCCCAAGAAGCTTAATAGTTTCTAGGCTGAAGGTAATCTGAAAGGGATTTTGTATGTCCATAAGAAATATGGAGGACTCCGATACCGACTTATACTTTTATGAAATCTAGATCCCCCCAATCCACCTTGTTTTGAGGTACCATGGAAAAAAACCTTGTTAACAAATTGAGACTCTTGCCAGTGGAAGTGCCTCTATGCCCTTGGTGGCAAGGATATGACCAATGATTTGGAGCCTCCGGAAATATTTTTCTTTCTATTATCACCAGGGCACAGTTATAAATCAATTGTGATACAGGGCCTTGAATTCTATAATATGGCTATGGAAAACTGCCAAGCACTCAGGTATCTATGGTACTGTAGGTGTAGTAGGTCATTTAGGCAAATAGGAAAAAAAAGATCTTGAGAAGTCTTTGTTATTTGGGATCTGGATCGCTGCTGCTTTGATTGGTAGTTTGCTCTCCCCCAAGGGGCAGGGAATGGGCTGCTTTCTACTGGGAAGGCTTCAGTCACCAGATTCAATAATGGATTAATGGATAGCTAGGATTGAGTTCCTTCAGAAATGAGAATTTTATAAAAAATTCTAGTCAGCAATGAGAAACTTCATGGTATCCATGGAAACCCTTCAACATCTCTCCCTCCCCTACTATCTATCTAGAAGCAGAAAACCAGATCCCCCAGTGATAGTGTTAGCCATAGGAGCACCTGTTCTCTGGGCGTTCGATGCTCTTTCTCTAAAAAAAAACACATTCCCCCTTTGGTCCATGTGGGGGGCACCCTTCTTTTACAGGGCAAGGGATCAAGGATGATACCATTGCTCCTAAGGAATCTGCATTGGGCTTTCCAAGGAAGACCTCTAGGATGTGAGGAGAGAATGCTGCCTGGCAGATGGGGTGACTGGGCCTCCTGGATAGGTAGCTGCTTGAAGGCGAGCCCTCCAAATCAGTGGTCACCAACCGGTGGTCTGTGAGAAAATGTTGGTGGTCCACAGAAAAATTATTTGCATTTTTTTATACTGCACTAAGTACTATTTATCTTTTTTTAAAAAATCATTATTAGTGGTCCATGGGATTTAAAATTATGAATTTAGTGGTCCCTGAGGTCCGAAAGATTGGTGACCCCTGCTCCAAATTAGGGAGCCAGCCTTCTGAGATCTCTCTTGAAATATTCAAGATGGTTACAGGACCTACAAGCTTTTTAGAGGGCACCACAATCGATAAAACCAAAATATTTAACGAAAATGGGAAGGCTGGAGGCAGATTAGTAGGAAGCTCTTGCAGTGGCTAATGGAGCAGGCAGGTATCTGGCAGGCAGACCCCTACTCCCGCCTTGGGAAGGTCGAATCAATTGTATGTAGAATCCGTGCAGTAGGGGCTGCCTCCCAACCTCCAGTAGGCAGAAGTCTTTTACTCCCACCTTGGGCACCCCAAAATTGTTCCTGTCTGCTGGAATGAGGAGGAGCCCAGCTAACGATTCTCTCCAGCCACAGCAGGAGAATAACTTTCAACATAATTGTACTCGTTATCTTTTGGATATATCTTATTTTAACACAATATAATCTTATTATTAAAGGTATATCTTTAATAAAGCAAATAGGGTAGTTTTTACTTACAGGTGCTTCAACATTAAAAACAAAAGGTACAGTTCCAGTTCCAAAGCATTAGTTATTCACATAAGTACTGCATTAAAAGATAATCTGACTAAGCACCATGCCCCTTGCACTTGGCTGTGTGAAACCTTGCTTGCCAATACTTGGGAAAATTATAGGTGTTCAGAATAACTGGAAGCAGTGGATGATGCAGCACCTACCAGACAAAAAATGATTCACCTGCATTTCCACTATTTAACTTCAATTTTAGAAAATTGCCAATGTTTGCATTTGTCACTCAACTGCAACAGCAGCTTAAATGCTCTATAGGAAATTTCAACACAACATATATCTGTACTTGAAAGCCTTGTGGCATACAACTGCAATCAATTTTAGGTCCAATACAAGTTTTCAATTGTATACTTGAGGAGACTCAAAATCACTTTTAAATTCACCAACATTGTAGCAGAAAGTACAGAACATTAACAATGTACAGACAGAAGCCACACTGATTGTGCAAAGCACATGACTGTAAAGTTATGCACAGCAAACAGTTCTGTAAACATGGTAAGGATGGGATTTCAGGAAACAAGATGACAATATCATAAATACAGGCAACATTGGCATCCTTAACCAGCACAAAGAGTAACATTTTAGGCCCGCCAAACGGCGCACAAGCAGAGGGTGGAAGGGCTTTTATGCTATCCACCCCAACATTTAGTGTCTTTCTATATATGTATGTATGTATGTATGTATGTATGTATGTATGTATATATATATATATATATATATATATATATATATATATATATATATAAAAAAAATACATATATATATCATACATACATATATATATAATATAATATATATATATATATAATACATATGTATATATGTACACACACATATATATATACATACGTATACATATAAATGTGTGTGTATACATATACACATGTATGTGTATATATGTATATATATATGTGTATATATGTATATATGTATATATATATATATATATATAAATTTGGTATCTTTAATATACACATGTAAGTTTGTAGAAAATGGGAACTTAAATGTGCTTTTATCTTCATCAAAAACTATGTGTATTTATAACTAATAACCCATTTTACTTGTCAATGTATTAGAATGATATGAATTAAGAAAATATAAAAATAATATTAATACTGTCAAAAACCTTTATACCAGAAAATATTGTGGCTTATAATTACTCTTTCAAAGATGAAATATGAAAATTTAAATAGGTTTTATAAAGACTTCTCTCACTTCAATTAATATACAATGGGATCACTATACATATTTACCTTTTTCCCATTTGAAGCACCAGTCATTCCCCAGAACCACTTTGGTTGGAAGATATTTCTAATTCCACAGGTTCATTTATTTAATGGCACATATTGACTGTAAGTACTTTATTTTAATTCTTAGCACTACAAAAAATAGTGTTTTAAGTTCTCTCTCTTCTGAGCCAGCTCATGTTTTTACACACTAAGTCTAGCATTGAAATAAGACTTATATTTGCAAGTAGTCTTAACTATTCTTTCATATATTTAAGGAGCACTGTATGGATAATGCCTTTGGCCAAATGTAAGAGTATCAAATGTAGTATCATAAACCCACCCAAAGGACTTCATGGAGGTGGATGGTGCTCACTGCTTGGCCAAATCACTTTTCACAGACTTTGAGTGGTTCCAGCTGTTTTGCACAAACTAAATAACTGGAAAGAATTAGGTTTTCAGTTGTTGTTTGCCCCACTCCTGTTTCAAAGAGTTTGCAGCATATTGACAACTACTGCATTAAAAAAGCTATCACAGCCTGTGAAAGTCAGAGCGAAGACTTTATAATTTTGTCAATTAGAAATCTGAAGAAAATGAGCGTTGAGCAAAACTGCTAGATTGGCTTAAAAATACTCAAATCTGTTTTAGCAAGAAATGGTAACTATAAATCTATATGAAAAAATAGCTATAAAATACAGTGTTTTCTGTGGTAAGAGTGTCACCATTTGTTACCGGGGCATCTTTCATATGCTTTGAAAGGGTCACAGTTTAGGCTGTTGTGTAGACACCGTGTGCCAAGGGCTGCAAGGAACGACAGACTTCACTACCAAAGCTGTCACCCCTCCACCCCCCACCCAGCAGACAGAAACCAAGCAAGCCCGGATCATACCAAAGACTTTGGTCCTCGGCTGCTGCTTTTCCGGCCAGGAGGAAACGGGGCATCAGTACTGTGGCAGATAGGATGGCCGACGCTCGTGCTTGCCCGGAAAAGGTTTAAAGCCCTTGTGCCCCTGCTTGTGCTGAGCCAGGGGCAATGGTGGCGACTGCGGAGGCTGCTGGGTGTAGGCAAACGGGGAGGCCATCCCTGTGGGTGGAGGGCAGTCATTGGTGGCTGACCAAACGGGAGACGGTAGCATCTGCATGGGGTCGTTCCAGTGGCTGGCAGGGCTGCTTAGCTGATAGAAAGACATAGTTTGACCCGACTGCGTGTGCTGCCAAGGAGCCTTCGGGGGCCAAGTTTTCGTTTTATTGTCCTGCAAGAGCAAGGAGGACATCTGAGCTTCACACACTGTCCCCAAGCCAGGGAAAAATGACAAATACACACACACACCCCCAATCTTTTGGCTTTAACGGGATCTTAAATCAGCTCTTAACATAGCCTTTCACGTTATTGTTCATACAATTAACTGCTTAATGGCTCATTCAATCATTTTTGTAGTGTTCTGAAAAAAAAGTATGAACTACTAAAATAAAGCTGTCCCTCAGCAATCTTTGCCCCAGGTAACCCAATTCTGCCTTGTAAGATCTTTATATATTAGCCCTGCCGTCTCACTTTCTCTTGGACGGAGCACCGAACGGTTGGCTTTTGTAAAAGTGCCCCTGGGCTGCCTTTTAAGTGTCCGCATGGAAGGGGGGATTTCTGGGAAGGTTTTTCAAAGGAGACGTCTGCTCATGCCCATCCCTCGCCTTAGTTCCTGCCCTCCAACTGAGCATTCTCCCCTTCCTGAATTTAAGGCTATGGGAGAAAATGCACACAAGCTGCCATGAAGGTTTTCTAGTGGTATCAGCTCCTCACCCAAATGGTTTTCCTGCCAAACCCCAAACCTGGCTGTGGAAAAACAAAGAGGGGTAATCACTACAGTTCCCTGAAGAAACAACCTTATAAGCAACCTCATAATAATACATTTTGTTTATAAAATAAAAGTAAGCAACCTGAAATAAATTCCATTCACCCAAAGGGAATGGGGAGTCATCAGCCTTTAATCTAGGAAGTTGAAGAAAGCAGCTTAATCTGAGTCTCCATTTTTTTCAAGTTGCTGCTTTTGAAAACTGACCCGGGAGCCAACTCAATGCATGCCTTCTGCTCTCAGCCTCTTTAAGAGGCGCCATATTCAGTCCAAGACTTGCCTGGTTATGATCATCCACGGTGGAAAGGAGTGGCGGTGAAGGAAGTGTGCTTGTGTCTTGTTCTCCACTGCTGTGTTTTCTGAAAAATCAAAAAATCAAAATGTTGATTGATTGATTGATTTGATTTGTAAATTTGTTTGCCACCCATCTCTCTTCGAAGCGATTTACAAGCGATAAATGATTTACATGTATTCATTTCAATGAAGGGAAAATGTCATGATAGTTTAATGAAAAAAAATCTGTTTAATCTATGCAATCCTGTATTCAGTCATGGCACCCCCAAATATGCCAGACGAAGGGATCCCCACATTAACTGATTCCATTCAGTACACCAACCTACCTATCCACACACAGTACTCTGAGAATTCTACTTTAGCATTCCATCAATCAGCACCCCAGTATTCATCTGGAATAACTGGGAAGTTGTAATTGCTCCCCCTATCATATCTAAACTAGGAGCAATCTCGCTGGACCCAACCAAGAATTCATCTAGTTCAAGTATGTTTAATTAACCTGCTAGATATCTAAGCAAAGATTCAACTCTCCATCCAGGTCTTTGGGTTACCCTTGGGAGGCATCCATGCATCCAGCGATTGTGTGAACACATTTACTAGCTCTGACACAAGACCGGAGCCATTCCCAATTCATACCAGCTCCATTCTTTTGTTACCTGGACAGGTGAGACATTCCCACACAGACTCTTTTCATAATTACTTTACAACAATTATCTTGACTCCGCAAAAGCAGGGGCATCGCAACTGGTCCATGTATGTGTCATCAAACTATTTGAATTCTGCCTCTCAGCCCCTCATTTATGATGTAAATCTATATAGTAAGTTGAGATAGTACCACATGGAAATCAATTCAGGGGCAGTAAGAAAGGAGAGAGATCTGAATTTCAAAACAGAGCTGCTTCCTGCTAAGGCAAGGGAAAAAACTAAGGTTAAGACAGCCAGCTCTTCTGCAATGCAAACATTCCTTGTTTGACGTACCTTCTTTGCTTGACAGCAGCCACAATGTCAGGCCCTGAGAACATGGAAAACAAACTGTCTCCATTGGCTGAGGAGGTCTCATCACTGGAGCTGGCAGAGTCTCCCTGAGTCCCTGACCAGCTGCTGGTCATCTCCCTACAAAGAAACAGCAAGGCAGGGTTGAGAGGGACTGCCCAGGAAGCTGGGGAAAACGGGGTTCTTGCACTCCCTATTCAGAGTCAATCTTGATAGGGCAAGATCTCAAGGGACAATTTCAAATTCACTAGACTGCAAGGTAAAATACAGAATTGATCTTGTAGCTTAAGTTCCTATATTTGGAATTATTTTTAGCTAAGTATCCTGAGCTCTTAAAAAAAAAATAGAAGCGTTGCTTATCTATATGTACCATGTATTGAACCTAAGAGAAGTACAGCATGAACATTTAATCTAAAAAATAAAATGTATTGGATCAACAAAACAGCCTCACAACAATCCATTAAAACCAATTTTCTTAATTTCTATAATAGTTTGCACAATGCAGTGTACAAAGGAGAGTTTCCAAGGGCTCCTTACCCATCTGTGAAATATTCTGGGAAGGGCCAGGTCCTGTGGAGGTCATCAGGATGAGACCAGTTGCTACGTGCATTGCTGGGGCGACGAAAGTGTTGCGCCTGCCTTTTCTGTTGCATGGCCTGGCTGACCCCAGCCACATAGCGGGCAAACTCTGGATCTGAGCCAACTGGGCAGAAGAAAAGGAATCTCTGTCAGTCAGCTATTTCTTCCCCAATTATCCAGTCATTTCATTCTTTATGCTTAGCAAGCCACCCCTCGGTGTGTGTCTACATCCATGGGCACGCCTAAGAAAGCAGAACGTTTGTGGAATGCTGAATATTCAGCCCTTCACAGAAAAGTGCTTTCCTGGAAAGTTGTCTTTGTGTCAAGGAAGCCACGAGCAAAGCAGCAACACAGGCAATTGCCCGTGTAGTGGAAGCGGTGATGGCCTGATGCCCATGGACCCCGGAAGGAAAACTTTCTTTGATGATCAAAAAAGGAATACAAAGAAAACAATAATCATAAAAAGCTGCTGTTGGTTGCTTACAATAGCAGTTATGTTATCAAAAGCATAAACACAAATTAGCTCACCATGCTGAAAAACAATTAACAAAATAAAGCAATTCAGTTCAAAGGAAGAGAGAAAATTTTAGGTTAAACTCAAAATCGGGCTGCCCCTTCAGCAGATCAGATAGGTGAAGGCTAGCTCAGGATAATGACCTGGTACTCAGAAACATCTGGAGTTTGAAACGCTGTGAAATAACATACTGATTAGTTGAACTCACCTGCAGGGTCAAAAGGTAGAAATTCTCCCAGCACCCCAAAGATCCCATCACTTTGGTCACGGTTTGGCCATGTGTTGTTTCTAGGCCCTTGAGGTTTCTGCCCCAGCATCTCCGACATCATGTTATCCATGTAGCTGTTCACAAGGCCCAGGCTATAGAGGTCAGAGCTCAGATCGGAAAAGGCGTGGCTGCTCCACTGAGGCAGCGAGGACAGTCCTGGCCCAACAGGCTGGCCTGGGGGCTGGCTGGAACCCCCTGGCCACTTACTGGGCTGGCGCTGCTGCGACCCAATGGGCTGGCGCAAGGGCTGATAGTGTTGCTGCTGCTGCTGCTGCTGCTGCTGTTGCTGGGGTTTCTGGGGATGGGGCTGCTGGGGCAGCCCGGGCTGAAGATGGTGCAGTGGGGTGTGAGATGACGACTGTAGTGATGGCAGCTGCACAGCAGCTGCTTTCTGTTCTGCTGCAGCAGAAGAAGAGGCAACCGAGGTTCTTCTTCTCATCAGTGGAGAAGTCTGTTGGGACTTGCCCGTGTTGAAACCCGAAAGGAAATCAATGACCTCCTGCATTTCCTGGTCAGTGGGTAAATTCATGCCCTTGGCATCCTTACCATCTTCTACAATGCCTCCCTCCGGCCTTTCAAGGAGGCCGTTGACCCCATGGTGGTTTGAGCTCTGCATCAGCTGGGCAGGCTCAAGGACCCTCGGAAAGTTGCCAAGGTTCAAAATACTTTGCAGTCGCGCATCCGCATTACTTGGTAGTTTTGCTTTGTCCTCTGAGTTGTTAGCTATAAAATGGGTTTTAGAAGGTATATTAGGAATGGAGTAATTTCCACTGTTGTTTGAACTTGTACAAGAAGTTTTTTTGGTAAATCGTGATGTCAACTTTGAGAAAGTCTTCTGCAACCCCCCCGCTGCTTTACTGCCATTTCCAGATGGTAAGTCGGCATGACTTCCAAAGTCAGAGCTCTCACGTTGCAGTTGGATCTGGATGTAGGGCAACGCTTGTTCCCTGGGGAAATAAAAATTACCTTCTAGTTCAGATTCAAAAATGGCTTAGGAAATTAGATAAACATCCAATTCAGGAATGGATGATCTCGCCCAGCGGCTTCACATAAATGTCGAACAGGAGGGGTGAGAGGACCGACTCCTGCGGCACCCCACAAACAAGGCACCTCAGGGTCGACCTCTGCCCCCCTGCCAACTCCGACTGCGACCAGTCAGAGATAGGAGGAGAACCACCGTAAAACGGTGCCCCCCACCCCTAACCCCTCCAACTGGCGCAGCATGATACCATGGTCGATGGTATCAAAAGCCGCTGAGAGATCTAACAGGACCAGGATAGAGGAGCAGCCCCTATCCCGAGCCCTCCAGAGATCATCCACCAATGCGACCAATGCCGTTTCTGTGCTGTGCCCAGGCCTGAAGCTGGACTGGAGCGGATCTAGATAGACAGCTTCATCCAGGTACCGCAGAAGCTGTTGCGCCACCACACTCTCAACAACCTTCGCCACAAAGCGAAGGTTGGAGACTGGACGGTAATTAGCCAAAACAGCCGGATCCAGAGAGGGTTTCTTGAGGAGGGGCCTCACCACCGCCTCTTTCAAGGCGGAAGGCAAGACACCCTCACTCAGAGAAGCGTTAGTAATCCCCTGGAGCCAGCCTCGTGTAACCTCCCGGGTGGCCAGTACCAATCAGGAGGGACACGGGTCCAATAAACATGTCGCGTTCAGCCATCCCAGGATCCTGTCCACGTCCTCGGGAGCCACAGGGTCGAACTCCTCCCAAATGACATTCTCAAGATCTGCCTCTGTCATCTCGTCTGTACCTACCCAGTCAGAGACCAAGCCTTCCCGAATCTGATTTTATCATGCAGATACTGGACAAAATCCTCAGCCCGACCCTGCAAGGGATCCTCCCGCGCTCCCAGATGGAGAAGGGAGCAGGTCACCCTAAACAGGGCGGCTGGGCAGTTATCTCCAGATGCAATAAGAGCGGAAAAATAATTACATTTTGCCGCTTTTATCGCCACTAGGTAGGTCTTAATATGAGACTTCACCAGTGTTCGGTCAGATTCGGAGCGGCTGGCCCTCCAACCGCTCTCCAGGTGTAATAATATGGAAACCAGATGTGTCTGTGCCTCCTCTCTGTAATGTGCACCCCTGGATTTTGGATGTGGCATTAGCCAAGACTCCAGGGCAGGTATGGAGACTGATGGTTGTTTCCAAAGGCCTTTAGGTGTGCTGTCCCAGACATAGCTGGATGAGAGACTTACTAGGTGAGGTTGATCAATTGGGATTTCTGTTTGCTTATCTTTCTCCTTGCAGTATAGCAGTAACTGCCTGAGATCCACAACTCTATGGCTAGGTAGGCAGTGGAGTTCCCAAGGCTTTTATGATCCTGGGGAACTTCAAGCTGCCTTCTTTGAACCTGGTACCAAGGCTGGTTCAGGAGTTCATGGACACCATGGACAGGCTACAACTTATGCAGAGCCAAACCACAGGAGAGGTCACACATTAGATCTAGTCTTCCTCTCAGGGTAGTGGTGTTCTGATCTGGGTTTTGGGGGATCAGTCCCTTGCTATGGAGTGATCACATCCTCTTCTCTCTGGATTTCTCTGTGTCCACTCCCACCCACCCCCATTTTAAAGCAACATATTAAAGCAAATTTCTCAGAGGCATATAAATCTAAGATGTCCTTGAAATGGGAAGCTAAGATGTGTATGAAAAAAACCAACCCACCATGGTTTTCCTACCGTGTCAAATGCTGCTACCCAGAAATTCTGATTCATAGTGTAAGTGGCTTTAGCAACTAGATGAAGCTTCTCATAGTCATTTTCACCTGAACAAGGAGTGTCATGCAATGCTAATTCTGTACCAATTGCAGCCACAGTCAGGCCTACCAACCTTCCTTCTTTCCAGCGATTTAGGTCAAACACAGCAGTATAAAGTACATCTACCAGTCCTAACATTTTCTCTGGATCCAGACTTCTCTGCAGGAGGGACATGGTTGCAGGATCTTCTTTCAGGCACCTGATGCAGATAGAGAATCAGATATTTCCAGATTACTACTGTAATTACTAATTACATTAATTAGTATTACTAATTAATGATCAGATTACTAATGTTCTGATCATGACACAGGACAATCCTCTGACAAAGGTTAGGAAGGCTCTCAGTGTGAACTGAAGCTTCCAGAGATCATTCAAACCTTATTACCACTGTAATGACCAACTGCATGACAAAGTATGTACTTCCTTCAAATTACTGTATTAGGATAGTTTTGACGATGCTGTAAACCACACTGAAATTTTTAATAAAATTTCTTAACTTTTTCCACACACAATGCTGTTCTGGTTTCCTTAAGTAGCAAATTCTAATTACCAAGTTGATGGGACTTGAACCACAATTCTGGAGCCTTCCAAGCTGATTTGTGGTGCATAAGCTTCTTTGTTTTCATTCTGTGCTGTGTCTACAACCACCTAATTGCAAAGAAAAATAAGTAAGCAACCACTACTTTAAAAGTACTAGAATGTCCCTCTTCAAACTTAACAAATCATTTTGTTGCAGCCACCATGGCCCCTGGGGAGCTAAACACTGATCAAGTGCATATAAACATCAAACCAAGATATAGATATATGAATGGTATTTACAGTTGTGAGGAGGTACTGAAATGATAAACAGCTAAGGAAGTTCAGGATGTACTTAAAGAGGCCAGTGTTTCACTAAGCATTTTTCATCAGCTGATAATTTAATTTTCCTTTTCATGCTTTTTTGGAAAGGTGTAAACATTTGAACTCCAAGGGATCCATTTTAATCCTGCTTTCTCCTGTGAACTGCTAGACAAGATTGGAAAAAACAAATCCTGACCACCCTCTGGTCCTTTGCATGAAGGCTTTGTTCTCATTCCCTCAAATGCCTCAAACTGTCTGCACTCTGAGACAACAGATCTTAGTGGTCGAATATCCACTATCTGCTTCAGAGAAAACAAGCACACAACCAACCTATTCAACCGAACTTGACTCATCCTCGTCAATTAACCTTCCACACCCCCGGCCTGGGAAATGACTTCCAGCAGCCATTGTTCTTGCTGGACAGATGTTTCCTCCTCCACCACCACCCAAACAGGATCTTCACCAGCGCAGTCAACTAGAAGCAATGGAGTGGACTTCCTGAAATTGCTTCTCTGGCTCTGCAAAGCACCTAAAGGGATTTCTGTTCAACTCACCAGAAACAATGGGCCTTAAAGGAGATTGGCATTCAAGATTCACTCAATGACCCCACGTGACCCTGGGCATGCTGCATCAGTCATAAGTGTGAAAACTGGACATGTCACTTTTTTCAGTGCCGTCGTAACTATGAACATCACTAAATCGAGGGCTAACTATGTACCCACCTCTAATTTTTCCCCTGTGGGCAGAGGACGAAAGCAGCTGCCTGAAACTGGGATGAAAAATCATCTATTCAGGAATATAAATATTTTCCCATGTCAAATTCAAAAATAAGCTGCCCACTTGAACATCTCTTTTTCTCACAACTCAAGGAAAAACATGGTAAAGTAGATGAAACTTCGTCTTCCATACAGGGAAATATGTATAAACTTCTGCTCAGACCCATTTTGCTCTAGCTTTATATGTCCTCCCCAAAACAATGATCAGGAAGAAGGTGCTGGTTAATGATATTGTGATATCTGCTGAAAGCAAACTTAGTTCAAACTGAATTAGCTACATAGACAAGAGGTGTTATTGGCAATATTTGCAAAGATCAAAGAAAAAACTGAAGGGGAGAAATCAACAGGAAATCATAAGCTGATCATCTCAAGAGTGACAAAGCGGAAAAACAGGGAAGTTGAGAGGAGCAAAGTGAAGAAAACAAACTGGCTGAAACCCTGAATCCATCATTTTGCTGCAGGCCCAAATGCCGTAATTTAACGTTAGTCTTTCAGGACTAAATGACCAGCCTTCCCTTAACTCTGGCCACCTTCATACAGTTGTCAATCAACCGCTACTTACCAGCCCAGCTTGTCCAAACAACAACTGTACTGCCGTTTTACAGGCTCCCCGCCATGTAGAAGGACAAACTTGATTCAGGACTTCTGTCACAGGAGAGTCATCTCTTGGGGTCATTCCATTATGATAGCCAGCTTCTTTAATTAATTGTATCATAGTGTGCTGTCAATAAACACAAGGGGGAGGGGTTAAGCAAAAAACCAAGCAGGATAAATATTGCCCACTCCAACTCAATCTATTTTGCACTGCCGATATCTAGCATTCCTACTTATAGTACTGTTGTTCAAGTTATGATGGCCCAAGCCAAACTTCACCAGTTTCCCACAAACTTACTGCTTCCAGGCATTGCCACGCCCCCGTTCCAGCTCCAATTATTCGATGTGCACATGGGCAGGATCAAAAGGAAATGCCAATAGCATCCAGAAGCAGTACAAGAGAATGTTGGAAAGTGGTACTGAGTGGAGAGAAAAAAACAATGCATGAAACCATCCTGTTGAAGAGATTTGGGGATAGTTTAAAGAGAGACTGTTTGCTTTAATTTTTATTTTTGACATTAAATCCAACTTTCCATATCTGAAAAAAAGAGCCAAGCTATGAGATTTCAAGTGGAGCTCTGCTCGCTTCAGTTGAAATGCTCCCAATGATAGGAATCCCAGAGACCAAGAGGAATTGCAGAGAGAAGGATTTCTATCTATCTACCGTACTTTTCAGACTATAAGACGCTTCGAAGTATAAGATGCGCCTAGCTTTTGGGGAGGAAAAGAAGGGGGAAAAAGTCTGCCTCTGCCTTCCAGCAATTTACCTCCTTGCAGCAAACAGAAAACAACCTAGTCAGCTTCAGCACAGTCTGATTTAGCATAAGCAGCTGATTGGCGTTGATCGGCCTCCCAGAATACTGCCTATCAGCTGTTCCAGGCTGCGGGGATTGCTGCTGCTCATTGCCACCACTGTTGCCGCCTATCACTGCTGCCGCCCATCGCCACCTCTGCACATCCGTTTTCGGCGCATTCCAGGCGGCGGGGATCGTTGCCACCACCTATCCCCACCACTTGGAATGGGCCAAAAACAGGGCACGCTTAAGCCAAAAATGGGGCTCATGGAGGCAGCGATAGGCAGCAGCAGCAATGGGCAGCAACAAGTGGTGGCCATCCCTGCAGCCTGGAACAGCTGATAGGCGGTATTCCAGGAGGTCGATCCAACCGCCAATCAGCTGCTTGTGCTAAATCAGGCTGCGCTGAAGCTGACCAGGCTGTTTGCTGTTTGCTGCAAAGAGGTAAATTGCTGGGAGGCAGAGGCCGAAGGGTGGGGGCCGGCAGGTGGGCGGGACTTCAGCAACATTCGCTGTATAAGACGCACAGACATTTCCACCCACTATTTTGGGGGGGGGGAGTGCGTCTTATACACCGAAAAATACAGTAATTATATTATTAAATTAATCAAGAACAGACTCTCCTTATAAAGATATTTGCAAGTTTCAAGGCCATAACTGATTGACCAAATGGAGAATCATTGAAATATAAAAAGAATGTGAAAAGAAGCAACTTTTTTCACGTTTTAATGAAAAATGCTGGTTTTTTACATCTCTGATATACTATGCCAATTGATAGGAACAGAGAAAATATGCAGAGTTCAAGATAAGACTATGCTAACAGAATGAATCATAAGAGTAAAAGAGAAATCTATAGGAAATGTAAGAAGGGGAAGATGAATTCAAGGTCATTTCCATGGGTGTAGCTCCAGAACGTGGTGATGGAAAGAAGGCAGAGCTTCTTAATTCCTATTTTGAATCAAAGGAAATTGGAGTCCTAGCTGACCATTATTATGACATTGGAGAAAAAAGGTTGGGCAAGGGAAATACAAGAATGTAATCAATTTAAAGAAATTTAGGTCATGGGGCAGATGGACTTCATCCTAGGTTACTGGAGGCTACAAAAAATTGCTTTCATTATGTTTTAAGAACTCCAAAAAGAGGGCTGAGAAGAGCAACAAAGATGATTAAGGGACCGGAAGGTAAAGCGTATGATGAACAGCTGCAGGAACTGGGTATGTCTAATCTAGCAAAGAAAAGGACTAAGGGTGATGTGTCTTCTAATATTTGAGGGGCTAGATTTTTCTGTGTTTGTTTCTATCTTCAATGTCTTTACAGATGTTGTAATACTGCTTTTTTTCTCTTCTTTTTTTTTTTTTTTTTTTTTATTGAAAAAGTTTTCAAAATTGTCTCTTCTGACAGCACCCTCAAAGTCTAAAAAGATTTTCCATGTTGTGGACAGAAAGGTTATTGACCAGAAAATAAGCCCTATCATGATTTTTCAGGATGCTCATAAGCCCTACCTGAAAAATAACCCCGTTAAGATCGTCAGACAGATGCATTTAATACTGTATTTCCCCCAAAATAAGACCTAACCAGAAAATAAGCCCTAATGCATCTTTTGGAGCAAAAATTAATACAAGACCTGGTTTTATTTTCGGGGAAACACAATAGTTGGATGGTTTGTTTCCTTTGGGGGACCCTTCATAATTAGTCCTGTCCTGGACTGTTTCTGGGTGGAAGCCGGCTGTTGGCAGCATCTGTGCTGCTAGGTGTTTAGTTTACTTTATTGATTAGCCCACGGGTGTTAGTTTCTTCAGTCAGTAGGCATGGATCATGTCCAGACCAGGTATTGTTCGGCTGTTCATGATCTTGACCCTTTGCTTAGTTTATTTTTATTTTTAATTTATTTTTCACATTTTTGAACCACTTGTCAGCCCTGGAGGCTGACTTTTTCTTTGGATCTTCAGGGTTGCCACACTTGGTGCTGTGGGAAACTGGGAGGGGGGATTGTATGGAGTTGGAGAGATATCTAGCCAAAATAACATTCTTTTCTCTGGGAGCCAAGGACATTCAGCCTGCACCTGGGGTGGCATGACTGGGAGGCATCTCCAGTTGGGATGGTGCATTGATTGGACCATGTGATGAACATGTGGATGCAGTGGAAGGGACTTGGAGTTTCTTTTGGGTGGGGGAAACCAGGAAGCTTTCAGATTCAGGTTTTCCCAATGTGCCAATATGACATCTCTAATAAAATGGAACTTTGAGGAACTGCTAGCCTCAGAGTCTTCTTTCGTTGGGGGTGTTACTTGGAACCCTGACACTTGTTGGATGTCCGCTACTGTTACTGTGATGGTGACTGATTCGTGTTCTAGGAGATTGCTGTGATCTGCTCTCAGTTCCTGCAGTTGCTTTACACTAGTGTTACATATCTTCTCTTTCTCCAATATGTTCTTCCAGTTCAGTTGAGTTTCTGCTGTTGGTGGTTCTGGTGTTACTTTGTTATTGAACTGCAGTTAGGAGTTCACCTTGGATGATTCTTTGGAGAACTGGCCATTTATCTTCTTAGCTTCTGCTTCTCTAGTATATCTCCTTAACCTGGTAGCCAGTGCCGTAAACCTTTGTTCAGCATTCTCCAAGGCTTCAGATTATCAGGCCCTTGTATTTTTTCAGTAATCAAGTCTTATCTTTAATCTCCATAACCTTCTGTTCTATCAACTAATTTCTCTCTGAGATGTCTTCATCAAAATTTCTAACTTAATTTTCAGGGGAGGGGGGTCTTTTAAATTATGCAGCCAATCATCACCAGGATTACAGCAGCTGTAGTATATCATCGGGTTAAATTGTGATGGCAAGAAGGATTGGCATGAGGGCTCTTTTGATATCATCTCGCGTACTACCTAATGGCACTTCTCCACTGAGTCTTGGCTTCACATATTGAAAGTTGACTGCAAATTATCCATGATCTTATACCCCATATTAATGTTTGTACTCTGTAATGGAGGGGGTGGAAACGTTCCAGCTTCAGGTATTGGTTGCACATCCAGTTGTTTTTCCAATTCTTCTTGAGTCAGGAATGTAATATATAGTTAAATCTACCCCATGTTGTGAGAACAGTTTCCACTGTTGAAGCATTGGGTGTTTCAGTGGTGTAGATGTCAGGTTCCTGATGGAAACTGACATTCCAAGAGTCATGCTTTCCTGAGAAGATAGCTGAGGCAGGTCCTTACAGTAGGTTTTCTGTCCATCATATGTCTCTTCTGATCAGGACTACAGTTATAGTAACATTTCATCAATTCCAGGTTCTCTTCTTTCATCCATATTTGGTTTGTTTCAGTAGCTCGCTTATCTTCAGGTTGATGGTTTCCCAAATATGATGCTTGTTAATCTAGTTGACACCTGAGCCAGCATAACTCTTAATTTGTTTCATTCTCATACACAAAGTAGGGAGGTGAACATTAGGGGGTCTTTGCTCAAGAATCCCTACTGGTAAACTAGATACCATCTAGGATTTAACCCCAGTCTCCCACATCAAACGGCAGTGCTCTAACCACTATGGTATCCAACCACACACACATATGAACACAATTTTTATTAAGAACGTTGATTATAATAGTAAAATCTAATACAAACTAAAGTTAAGACAATAGAAAGGAGAAGTAAAAATGCAAGAAAAAAGTAAGAATACAATAAAGAAATATATAAAGAGGTGCCCTCCAATCGTCATCACAAGTGTAAACAACTTCAGTGACTCTTTCACTTCTTCTGAGGTTGCAAAATTTATCCCATATCCCATCTCTTACCTATAAAACACCATCTTTTCAGTTCTTATGTCAGCAAAAAGTCCCTAAAGGATTGCCAGAATTAACAACATACCTTGTTCACTGCCACCCCCACCTCCATCCCTGCCACCATGAGGAAAAACACAGCAGGAATTGGAAGGTTTGACCAAGACACAGAGGTTAAGTTCACATGAGATGTTAGGAAGAATTTCCTTGCAATTACAGGTAAAAATGTGCTGCCCAAATTGAGACAAGAAAGCAAACCATGATTGTCCCAAAGGTGCTTTTTCAATAGGCAATTGGACTTTCTGGTTTTTCTTTGAAGACGTTTTGCTTCTCATCCATAAATCCTTCCATTCCTCACCATCCAGTCAGAGCTGAAGAAGCTTCTTGGAAAGTCCAGTTGCCTCTTGAAAAAGCACCTTTGGGACAACCATGTCCTGGATGACTGAGAATCACCACAGACATTAAGCAAACCATGATCATACAAAGCGTTCTGAATGCAAGAAGAAACTGCCAGAGAAGTTCAGGATGGCATGACTCAAAGCAGAAAAGAGGCCCATGTAAAATGGCGGAGAGATTTTCTAAGTTGAACACAGAATCGGTTTTTGCACCTAATTCGACTTCACCTTCTCATGAATATACTTGTCCCAGTAACACAAATTTTCAAAGGCCTGCTCTCTACCTATGTGTTTTCAGCACAGAAAATTCTACTCCCAGCAGGAAAAGATTTGGCAATGCAAACTATTTCATTTAGAGACTTACCGTTTTCAGTTTTAAGTTATCTGCTGCAGATTCATTGAAGGATATTCCTTTCAGAAAATGGGCCCCTATCTGGATGGGAACTGTTGGCAGCTCACACTGAATAGGCTGAGAGGGAGTCTGTCTCCGTCCAGTCTGCTGAGCTTCAGCTTCACTGCAGCAGCCCTGAAGACACAAAAGAGCGAAGCAAAACATAACCATTTAATTGTTACCCACCGGTTTTGCCTCCCTTGACTAGATCCAGAGAAAGACGCTCTTACCTGCAAGCTTTCTTCAATTGCCTTTGGATTCAAGTGGAAACCAGCCTTCATTGCATATTCACAGTGACCCAAACTTTCCAAAGCAATCTTATATGCCTGATATATGTATAAAAAAAGCACCACATAAGAGATAAATATCAGAACAGCTTGTCCATAAATCACCCCTCTATTCAATCAGTCCTTAACATGGGCCTGTGGTTGTGCCCAGTCTAGATAGTAAAGAAAATAATCCCACCAGGGAAACTGACCTGCAAAGCACTGTCTGTTTTCAAGTTCAATTCTTTTAGCTGGTGCTCTGGAATGGCCACATTCTGAGAGCAGAAGAGTTGCTGGACCTCGATTCCAGCCAAACAGCCCTCGCGGCCTCCCTCTTTCTCTCGAAGCCGTGAAGTGGCCTTTAAAGAGGTGGCAGAAAAGGTGAAGGTGACAAAATGACAGAAGTAATTTTGAATTGTTCAGTGAAGTTAAATTTCATAATTTATATTTCATGTTGGGACATTAGCCAAAGTTTAGGAAAGAGACACTGCAACGTTGTTTTTGCAGACACAACTCTGATCGAAGATCACCTCATCATGATAGACACAGGGACTAACTATGCAAATATGTATCATTTTTGAAAACATTTTAGAAACAAAAATAGTACAAATTTTGAAAGAGGAAAGGAAAAGAAAGTAGTAAGTGAAAAAGAAAAAAAAAGAAAAGAAAAAAGTTATAAAGAAGTGGCTTCCTTCTTATCAGCAGTTAATTTATCTTGTACTCACTCTGTCTAAGGCTACAATCTAATTTCCCCCCCATAGTCTATCCTTTCTAAGCCTCAAATTTGTAAATCACCAGTTCATTCTTTTTCTTTTTTCAGCAAAAAGTCCACAAGGCATTTCCAATCACTAATGAATGTTATTGTCGTTTCTCTAAACAAACAAGTCAATTTTGCATCTCTAATAATTCTCGCATCTTCGCCAGCTATTTCTTTAAAACTTTCCAAACCCAGCCTGACTTTAGCCCTGTGTAGCAAATGGCCCCAGTAGAAGCTGGGTCTTCAAAGAAGGCAGGTAAGCAACAAAAGCAGGCAGCAAAGGGAGTGCCTTGGCTTCTGCCTTGGCCACAGCCACAAAAGGGTAGGGTGGAACTGGAAGGGAAAGGGGCTTTGCCTGGAGGGTGACCAGACGTCCCAACTTAGAGCTCATTCAGGGAGGAAACGTCTCAGATCAAACCTCTAGTCCAGGAGTGTCAAACTCACATCGTCATAGCATCGTTATCTGATGTATTGGACTTTCCCCCCCCCTTTGCTAAACTGGGTGTGGGCGTGGCCAGCTCATGATACATCCGCCCTGTGGCCCGGGAGTTTGACAGCCCTGCTCTAGTCTATATCCGTTTCCCAAGGACAAGATTCTTGAAATATAGATGATCAACAATAAAATATTGTTGGGCTCATCCACAAATGCCCACAAAAATGAAGGTGCTCTGGTGTTGTGGTGGTTAAAGTGCGGTATTGAAGGCAAGTTCTGCCCACAGCCTGGAGTTCGATCCTAATAGGGCTCAACTCAGCCTTCCATCCTTGCGAGGTCAATAAAATGAGGACCCAGATTGTTAGGGGCAACATGCAAATAATGCTTCTACAGTGTAAGCTGCCCAGAGAGGGCTGCAAAGCGCTATAGGGTGGTACATAAGCCTCAATGCTATTGCGTTGTTATTAATACAGCGTTCTAAGATTCTGCCCCTGGTGCAAAATTAGAAGTGTTAATTATCCTCATCAGCTATTTTATCCACTCAGTTGATAAAAGCAGAATTACTTTATCAACTGAGTGCATAAAGGGGCTAAACCTAGGCCCTTTTAAGTTCTATTGGCTGGGTCAAATTTCCTCTTGCATAGCCCACTAAACTCTTTAACCTAGTTAAGCATGTCTTCTGAATGTGACCATCGAAGAATTCCCTACAGATGGAAACCTAGCTATCGTAAAGGAAGCCAAGATCAATTCTGTGATAGGTGAAGGCAACAATTTTCCATATCCTGATTAAGGATAGAGGCCTGAATTTAGAACTCCTGACATCTCCACGCAGCAGCACAGTCCTACCTCTGTTGCTCCCTTCCATGACCGCACTGCTTCATCCAGTTCGGTTGTGGGGTTTGCGCTGGATGTCTCACTCATGCTCGAATTTTTTCTTTCCTGGGCTGCAGCCTCAATGAAGCATGACTGAGCCACTGGTTGGACTTTCTGCAAAGCCTGGGATAGAAACTGAAAATGAACCTGCATCACGGTCAAAAAGCAGCGTCCAAGTACCTGTTAAAAATAAAAATAAAAAAATAGACCACCATTAGGTTCAGGAACTCAAACTAGATCTTCACATGCAAAATGTTCAATTATCTCATTCTTGATTTTTTCCCCATCCTGGCATTTCCTAGTGGCCTTTATGCTTAATTAGGAGTTTAGTGATGGCTGCAGTGTCCCGGGGTCACGTGATCCCCTTTTGCGACCTTCTGACAAACAAAGTCAACGGGGAATCCAGATTCACTTTACAACTGTGTCACTAACTTAACAAATGCAATGATTCACTTAACAACTGTGGCAATAAGTCATTAAATGGGGCAAACTCACTTGACAAATGTTTCACTTAACAACATAAATTTTGGGCTCAATTGTCGCAACTCGAGGACTACCTATAGTTAGACATTTAACGAGAATATATTGATATTGTTTCCTGATTGCTTATTTGTAACCTATGACTATCATTAAGTGTTGTACCTTATGATTCTTGTTGAATGTATTTTTTCTTTTATGTACACTGAGAGAGTATGCACCAAGACAAATCCCTTGTGTGTCCAATCACACTTGGCCAATAAAAAAATTCTATTCTATTCTATTCTATTCTATTCTATTCTATTCTATTCTATTCTATTCTATTCTATTCTATTCTATTCTATTCTATTCTATTCTATTCTAGAAATAAGCACATGGAATATCATGGAATTTATTGTTGAATAAACATATATATGGTATATGAATGTGCTCTAACCTGGAATGTTAAACTGCAGTATATTATTGGTATTTTTTGTAGTTTGTCAATTTAAGCAAACATATACTATCAATTACGTTATTAAACACTCTAATCCAGGGGTGTCAAACTCAAGGCCTGCGACCTGGATGCGGCCTGTGGGGCGCTTAAATCTGACCCACGAGCCCGCCCTGGAAACAGTAAAGGACCGGCCTGCGGTGCCTCTGCCAGCGAAAACAGCCCTTGTCAGGCCATGCACGGCCTCCCTGAGCTCAGTTTTCGCTGGCAGAGGGCTGCAGGAAGCCGTCACAGCCAAAAACGAAGCCTGGATGAGTGCCATCAAGCTGGCCATGCCCACCCTGGCCACACACACACTACCCCGAGGTCAAACACAACCCTAATGAAATTGAATTTGACACCCCTGCTGTAATCCTTACTGTAAGCAAACAGGGAGAGCAAGGAAATGACTGTTATTGCTTTCATGTTCATCGCAAGAGAGTGGAGTTGGGGAAAATTGCTTTCATAACCTGCAGGGAATCTGCCATGTTTCTTTTCCTTCCCGAAAACAAGAACTGTCCTGCTGACTGCCGGCCCTCTGAGGTAGGCCATCACGGGAAACAGACCCCCCTACTACACTATTAGAAATGTAATTTACTGCTGCAGGATATAACAACAGGCTCTTGAAAGCCCCCCTTTTACACCTACAAGAATCATGATAGGGCAATCTTGATGTTCTTTCTCACTCTCGCCTCCCTTTTGGGGCCAAGCTGACATTTACATAACCACCCTTGGATTCATTCTTCATTCTTATTGCTTCTCTACACTCACTGATCCTCTAGAGAAGGCAAAGATAAACTGTCCAGCTTATTTGACAAGACAATGGATTCTTGATTTGGCACAGGAAGTTCTTGTGAGGGACCTGTATCACCAAATAGCCCCTGAAGTTAAAAGAAAGCTGAAGAGAAGTAGAGACAGAGGAATGTCCAAAAAAAAAAAAAAAAAAAAAACCACCCTCATCTCATTAATTATCTGGGTGCACTCTGCCTTGGGCAGATCTCACTTGGGGTACTGTGTTCAATTCTGTAATTTAAAAACTTTTAGTTAGCTTTCATGGCTAAGGCGGGACTTGAACTCATGATCTCTTGCATTCTAATCTGGGATCTTAACCATTGGCTCCCTCTCCAAAGGACGGAGGCTTACAAGAGAATGGTGGAAATGGCTCAGACAGATGCCTTCCTAAGTCTCTGAATTATATACAGGAGAAGGAGCTCCAGAACTTGCAAGATTCTGTTGTTTTTGTGCCCTGGCTTCAGTGAAGGGAGAAAATATCCATGAAATTGGCAGGCGAAGTGCAGGAATAATGTGAGTGAGGCTTGAAGAAGAGCTGGACAAGAAAACAATCTGGGAGAAATGGAGTTTCTGGAGCAAGGCCGGTGAAGATGTCAGGAAGGCTTGTCTGGAGATGGCTGCAAACAAGCAGAAGGGAAGCTGGGAAGCAGGAGAAAGCTTACGAGAGACTGAGAAGACATCATCTGAACTAGTTTGTAATCAAGGAACACACATTGTCTTGAAAGAGGGAACAGAGGAAAAGGCATAGGAAAAAATTAGCAGGAGCCAAGAGCAGGAATACATGTTCCATAAATGGCCAAGAGAGGAGATCATCTGAAAAATTCCCTCCTGGATTTCATTAGAGGACTTTCAGGTAGGAGACATACAGCAATCAAAGGAAACTCAGCTGCTGGAAACCCAACTCAACCAAGATTACAAGGTGCACAAAGGGGGTCTTTGCTCTCAGAATGAGGAAAAAGAAATAACAGGATCATTTTACCCAGATTAGTTTCTGATCTCTGATTAGTTTATTTACTCTGATTAGTTTCCTAGACCCATAAAAAAGCAGTTTAAGACTAAAAAGGAATCTTGGGGTTGAGCCTTCATGGAAACCTTTTGATGGGAAAGCCATGAATTGAAACCAATAAATGTGAGGTGCTTATCTGGGGAGAGCTGAAGACAGGAATCACAAAGTCCACTAATGCTAGGAACTGGCTTTCCTTGTGGATGCTGGTATCTCCACTTGAAATGGGTAATGAATCCATTCAAAAGCTACAAGCTCAAAACAACTTTCCAGCTCCCATTTTTCTGGGCAGCATAGTCAATCTTTCTGGCTCTTTTTGCTCAAATGCTGAGCAGACGGCAGACAGCACGTCACATATTCAAATATGCTTCCCGGACATTGGGAAAGGAAGAAGCCTGCCCTTTTGAAGCACGGTAGCACTCAAAAGTTTATGAACTCTTGAATTGTTAATATTTTTGCATAAATGTGACTCAAAATTTATCTGTTCGCCATACTGTGTAACAGTTCTCACTGTCAGGATATTCCTCCTTATTTCCAGGTTGCATCTTCCTCTAATGAGCTTCCACCTATTGTTTCTTCTCCTACCCTCAAGTGCTATGTAGAAGAAACACCCTCTTCCCTGTGACAGACCTTCAACTATTGGAAGCCTGCTATCATATACTCCCCTCAATCTTCTCTTTGTTGACCTAAACATACCCAGTTACTTTAATTGTTCTTCCTCGGACTTAGCTTTCAGATCAGATCAAAGATGATAAATCTTTGTTGCTCTTCTCTGCACTCGTTCTATGGCCTCAGCCTTTTTTGTGTATTGTGATGTCCAGAACTGGATGCAATATTCCAAATGTAGCCTCACCAGTGTGATATAGAGCAGCACTATTACTTTCCTTGATGTTGATACTCTCCCTCTGCTGATGCAGCCCAGGACAGCATGGGCTTTCCACACAGCTGGCTAATACTTGAATGGTGGTCCACTAGGGACACCTAGGTCCCTCTCACATTTGAAGGTTAAAAATCAGTATGGGCAGTGCTAGCATTACGTCCATTCATTCAGCAGCTATTCAAAATTACAATGGCACTAAAGAAGGGAGACTTATAAGTGGTCCATGAAGTTGCAACCATCACAACATCCCCACAATCATGTGATCACGGCTTGGGTGCCTGGCAACTAACTCTCTCTTACAGGAGGTGCAGAGTCCCGCTGTCACATGATCCCCATTGCAAACCTTTTCTGCCAGCCTCCCACAAGCAAACTCAATGGGGAAGCTGGGAGGAAGTAAGCGGTTGCTCCTGCTTCCACTGCTTTTTCGCTTGCCCAGGCTCCAGAACACCTGCCCAGAGCACCCCCCCCACCCCCCTGTAGTGCCCACCCCTCACTTACCCAGGACTCTTTTCTTTTCCCACTTAACAACCTGTTTGGTCCTGGGGTTACAATGGTACCGGGAGCTGTGGGGCTCCCACCATGCTGGTGCTCCTGTGGATTTAAAGACCTGGCTGTTCTCCCATGCTCTGGCCTAAGAGGATTGCAACCCCTTGTGGTACGAATTTGTCATAGGTTTTTGTGTGGCATCTTATTTAACGTTTTCTTCTTAGATTATATATATTTTATTTGTTCTTATACTGAAGCACCCAAAGTTAATCTGGAATTGGGCAGAACCTAAATCAAATCCATCAATCTGTGGAAAATTTATTGATCAACAGGTTTTTATTAGTCTTGAAATAAAATCCTTTTGAGACACTAAAAAGTTGTCAGGAGAACATTCTATAGCTCAGAAACGATTTCCTAGAATAAATATTCTTTTTCATAGACTCATACATTTGTAAGCAACTCACAAGTCATCTAGTCCTATTTTCAGTATTTGATTCGATTAGGGGGAAGGAGGACAGACAGCAACGGCTGTAAAGAGCTCCTCCAAAAGTAAATTAGGTTTTTCTTTTTATATATATAAAGTATTTGATTCCTATGCAAATTTAAATAAAATTCAAGTGTTCCAGTAAAGTTTCAGACGATTATCCTATTATAAAGTCTTATTAAATATGCAGAAATGATTTCAGTTACTTTTGCCATCTAATGTAAACCCCCACCCCAAAAAAAACCCAAAAAAAACCCCTTATATTTTATCCGTGATGCTATTGCCAATGGGATCTGGAAAAGAATTTTCTAGGAAAGTTATTTGACTGAAATGTATTTTTATCAAATTAACTGATGCCAGTATTTTGAAGATTCTATGATTAAAAAAAGAATGACAATCAAAAGCTTTTCACAGATCAAAGCATATATGGTCTTAACCTTTCCCCCTACCTCACTTATTTATTTATTTATTAACAAGAATTGGTCAGTAATGGTGGAACATAAATCTATTTGAGTAGAACTGGTAGTGGCTCACTCCTCCCTGTCCGTTTCATCCAGTCTCCTCTGACATTCCATTACAATTCAATCATTTCCTTTCTTCCTACAAAGTTTAAACCTAGCAGCTTAAGTATGCTGACCGACTTCTTTGTGAAGTTTCATTATTTTAAGTATTCAACAAGAAAATACCAGAAAAAAATTGCACCACTTTTAGGGGCTTTACAAAACCTCTTAAAGAAACAAAACCACTGGTTTTGAATCCAATTCATTTCACTTAAAATAATGTATTTAATATATTTGCTTTCATATTTACTTTGAAAATATCAGACTAAAGGGCATGTGATAATACAAAGAAGTTTGCAGTTCCATAATTTGGCCTAGTATGATAAATAAAAACAAGTTATGCAGTGGTGGGCTGCAACCAGTTTAACAACCGGTGTGCCTAACACAGAGTTCAAAATACTGGTTTTCCTTCAAAGTGTTGCAGATTGAGATACAAGAAAATGTGAGTGTTTTATGTTAAAAGATTGTCTATGTGCACAAACCATCATGACTTGAATAAAAGTGTCTTAGGTTTACCCAGAGATTGTAATAGTGGAAATAGTGGATGGCATTTTTCTCAATTACAACCCAGTGTGACCTTGGAGGAATGGACATATGGCAATTGCTAAGCATCTGAATGAGGATGGAACACAGGCCCATCAGGATACATGTGGACATGTGAGAAAGCTATGACATTTTGGATACAAATTCATATAACACGATTATTCTCTCTCTACTTAGTGAGAGAACAAAGAAAATCTTTTTTGAAAGATGGAAACCTTATATGATTTTTTTTTGTTGAATAAAAAATGAATTGTTGGATTTGAAGACTGAGAAAGATTCAGACTAAATCAGGAGGTATGGAGATGTGAAAAATATTTAAGTTGGAGGGGGAACAATAAGATTGTAATGATCTGTTCAAAAAAGGTTGGAGGTAATTTATTCATTTCTTAACTTTCATTTTTCTTTTCTGGCACTTCTTTTTTTCTTTTGATTAGTCTTTTATTATATGAAAATTCTTAAATACATTCACTATGGACAAGCCAGGTTGGCTATCTGTTGCAGTTTTGTTTAAGAACAGCTTCTAAGGAGCTTGCAAGAGATGATAGCCATGAAGCAAATGTATATTAAGGATGCAATTCTGAATGAGATTCCAAGTAGAAGTTAAAGGGTTAACGCAGGTTGGTCTATGAATAGCCCTAACTTGTCCTCTGCTTGCAGGTAGGAGGCACTGTTACAAGTTCCAAAGAGAACATTTCCAAAGCCTGCATCAAAAGTTTCAGTTAATTTGCACCTCATACTTCTCTCCAGGAACGGCAGTAGCTTAAAGGGACAAAATGATTTTTGGAAATTGCTTTAATTCTTCTGATTAGCATGCCAGTATCATTTAGCAATAGTCCACAACAAGGGCTTAGGAAAAGTTCAACTTTCATTTTGATGTAATGTGAGAGATACAATCGTAAGCACATACATCACCTTGGGCTTCTTGAATGAAAAGTAAAAAATAAATGAATAAAATAAAAGAATAAAATAAAATAAAATAATAAAATATAACAATAAAATAAAATAAAATAATAAAGCTGTCATAAGGCAGGTTAAAGGTAGAGAATAAGGGAAAATTCCATCTCGATTTCTACTCCACAGAAACATTTGAACAGCAATAATGTAGAATGTGAGATCATCTAATATGAGGCCAAATCAATGAGGAACACAAAGATACTATTTCTCATAACACTATATGCTATATAGGCCTGAAGGTTTTTAGGGTCCTTTCAAGGTAATAGCAAACTATTTTCTGTTCGTACACCAATATTCTGCACAGAATCACCAAACTACTGATAGTCCTTGCTTAACGACCATTTGAAATTATGATATATGATGGTGCTGAACAGAGACTTACAATACGTCTCCAAAGTTACGGCCATTGCAATGTTCTTGCACTCACATGATTGCAATCCAGGTGCTTGGCAAATCGTTTACACTTACGCTCTGCAATCATGTGATCCCTATTGCAATTTCCCTGCCAGCTTCCTTGGAAAGCCAATGAAGAAGCCAGCAGAGAAGTTTGCAAGCCATTGTCAATGCCAAGATGACTCCTCTGGTTCCTGGGGTTGGCTGAAAAAGGTGCGTTCCAAAATCAAGCAGGTTTTTGGCATGGAGCGTTAGCAGCAGGGGTGGGGGTGGAGCCAGGAGTCCTCTTGTTTCTGGGGGACAGCTGCAAACACCCCATGCTGCAAACACTTTATGCCAAAATATTGCTTGGATTTCAAGACGGACTTTTTCAGCCAGCCTCTTTAAGAGCAAAAGGGCTTCCTACCAGATTGATTTCATCCCACATGGGAGAAATCCCTCCACCAAGCAGCTCTTTCACTCTCAAAGAGGCTGGCTGGAAAAGTCTGTACCAGAGGACTGGAAAAGAGTTGGCTGGGTTCCAGTTTTCAAAACAGGAAAAAGAAAAATGGATCCAGGAAATTACAAACTGATCAGCATGACATCAAGACCTGGGAAGATCCTGGAAGAGACAATCAAGCAACAGATCTGCAAACACTTAGAAGCAAGCAAAGCTATTACTAGAAGACAACATGGGTTTGTTAAAAACAGATCATATCAGACAATCCTTACTGCATTCAAAGTGAGTGTGGCAGATAGTACTCGAGGTACAATAGGCTATTTAACAAATGTCTGAAGCTACAACATCCTCCCCAAAAGCTATATATGAACCCATTTCAAAGTTACAACCCCTGCAGCATCCTCGCAGTCATTCACCCTTATGACCAACCGCAGAGATGCTACAGCACACTCACTCACGTATTTCCCCCCCATCCTGGCTTGCCAGGTCCCCAAAGGGGTGGCCTGCTTTGCCACCCCACTGGGTTCCATGCACTCCTCTCCACCCCCAATCACCATTCGCTCACTTAGTTTTTGAAGATATCCAGAGCTTCGGAAGTCAGAGTAGGGAAGGTGGCTCCCTTGCTGGGTCATTGCTGGGCCACGTGACACAATTGAGAAGAAATCCTTCTGCTTTTGCTCCCCTCACAATCTTGTCCTTCCCAGTGCCAGCCACGCTAGCGTCAAGGTTCCAAGTAATATATCCATAACAAACAGACCTCTGAGGCAGGTAGATTCCTCAAAGAACAGGTTTATTGGATCTATCATATTGGCACAGGCTGATGAAAGCTGACTCGAAAGGTTCCCGCAGTTTTCACCTAATTAAAAGTTTTCCCTTTTTCCCAAACAAACAGTCACATGGTCCAATCAGAGTGCTGTCCAGTTGCTTGGTCATCACTCCTCCTCTCTTCAGCCACCTGTTGGAATGTCCTTGGTTAACAAGGGAAAGTATTTCGTTCTGGCTACAAACCCCCAGCTATCTCTATTTCCTCCTCCCTAACCCTCATCTCCCTTGTGGCAACACTGAAGCTTCAAAGATGGCATCAGTCAGGCCAACTTCAGAGTTGACAGCTAGCTTTACACACAATCCAGAAGAAACGCTGCTGCTTTTGCTCCCCTCGCAATCCATTCCTCCCCAACTCCAGTTCTTCCCCTTTTGCAAGGGGAGCGAAAGCAGCAGTGTCTCTTCTCCTGGATTGTGCCATGTAGCCCAGCAACAGAGTGGCCTTCCCTACTCCAACTTCCTGGGCTCAAAAGGAAGCGTGTGATTGTGACAGGGTGGGGTATGGAGGAGGCCCGTAGGGCTTTGGGGAACCCAAGGGACAGGAAGCAGAACATGGGATATCTCAGAAGGTGGGGTGCACCTCTGCCTGCACTAGGCCTCCCCAACCCAAGTCACTTGATGCTCTACCCAATGACCCATTCATTCATTTAACCAATGCATTGGGGAAAGCAGGGATTGGTAGGTCATTAATTATGCATGTCATTTAACATATAATTTGACTTCCAATAGTAATAGGCAGGCTCCATTGTTGTAAGTCAAGAACCCCCCCCCCGCCCCCGTCTTCTGTTATTCTGTTAAATTGTACCGGAAAGCCTGCTAAATCATCCTCAAGAGATGCTCTCCAGCCTTGTCTTAAAAACTTCCCAAAACGGGCAAAGCCTCTGTATGTAAACTGTTGGACAGATTTTACCATCAGAGTTTTAACCTAAACTCCTAAGTTATTTTATGTATACAGTAAAATACATGCTGCTTGTTAGCCTCACTGTAAACACCATAGAAGCTTAACAGCTCTGAAGACTGGGAATAATACTTTCTTACACATAAACTCAGACAGGAAGACACAGAAGAACAATCAAGGCTATCTATAATAAAGGGTGACATATTCCAATGTAACTTCATCCATATATACTTACATATCCCAAATTATAAATTTTGTGAGTATATTTAGCATTATGCTAAAAGAAAAATGCACTTCTGACTGTGTACTCCCTAATGCTTAGATGGCAAAACATGTGGTATCAGCAACAGCCACAATTCAATAAAAATAAAGTGACACCTGTCACTTTTACTTAATACAGAAATGCCTGAGGCAAACTGTTGGGATGGATATAGAGAATAAGAATGCAGAAAATTTAGCTAACAGTACCAGTTGCACAGGAGAGTTTTGCAAATTTAGAACATGAAATATTTTTACCAGGGGTATCTCTTACAAAAACATAGAGGACATAAAGCAACACGTAGCTTAAGACAATGTGAAGAAAGCTATTGACAATATAAAGACAGACATCACTAAGCTGGAGTGGATTAATCTTGCTGTTTAGCAAGCATTTATGCAAGAAAAAATTCATTCATTCATTCATTCATTCATTCATTCATTCATTCATTCATTCATTCATTTATTTATTATATTTCTATACCGCCTTTCTCCCGTAGGACTCAAGGCGGTGTACAGTCAAGAAAAATATAGACACACAAACATCATAAAATTGCTAATTAAAATTATTACTTAGTTTGGTCAATTAAATAAAACCCAGAATTAGATAAAATGATTAAATAAAAAATGATTCTGACCAGGCCAGAATAAGATGATAGTATCAACATCAAGCTCAGGGTCCAAGCAACTCATCACTAACCCAATTCTTGTAAGGTAATTTGGTAAAGTAAGATGGAATATAAAATTGTACCACACATTTTGGCTGTATTTGTACTTGCTAATAAAAGATCTATTTGATTTATTAGTGAGTGAGAGTGAGAGAGATAGCAAACTGTGTGCTGTGGACTCTACTACCATAAGACTGAAAAAAATTGGTTGAACAACTATTTCAAACAAATCAATGATTAGCACCTGTGTTAACCTAGTGAGACGGGTCAGGCAGAAGCTCTGTGATATTTATAAATTATAAATATTTGAGCAGCACAGTCAAAAATATGATTTTCAAATTTGCAGATGATACGTATTAAGCTTGGGGATCGTATACACGTACAATCTATTAAGGACTACATGTTGAGTGCAGTTGGTCAGCTAGTTATGAATCCAATCTGGTGGTGATGCTGTCTATACCACATTTTTCTAGCTTACCAAAAAGTAGGCTGTGGTCTAGGAAACTATTGAGAAGCTGAAAAAAAATAGGCTATAACCAATAAAATGATTAGAATAAGAGAAATACACATGATCTTCATTTGGATGTGAAAACAAATCAAAGGCCTAAGTATGGGATGAAAGGGTGTGTTGTCAGGCTCTTGATACATAACTAAAATGGAATGTGCAGTCTTTTCCCAAGACAAATGGACTGAGGATCACGGACATTCAGGGCCTGACTCACATGGGGGGGAAGAGGTCACACATTGTGTCTGTTTTTGTCTTGAGGCTGTGGTGTTGTGATCTGGAGTTTAGGAATGTTAGTCTGAATTCACTGTCATGACTGCTCCTAATTAAAGAGAGGTGTCCCTATTTGATCAGCCCACTCCAAGACTGATTGGGATTGACCCTATGCGGTAGGGTCACTTGGATCCTATGGAGTTTCAGAGGAAGCCTGGGATTTTTTCCAAAGCTTTTGCAGAGTTCAGATGAGGCTCTTGCTGCAGCTTAGAATGAGCATGCCACAGGAGCCTTGGACCAGACTGCATCCCCATAGACTCTCAACAGCCACACATTTTCTAAAGCATCATGGTTTTACCAAGGAACTCCAAATGACAAGCGCCGGGTAAATCACAAGATTCAGGCAGTTCAAATGAGTATAAAGTTTTATTACAAGCTTAAGCTCTCTACAAAAACCTGAGCTATTAACAGTCAAGGTCAAATGAGCAGGAATTAAGGTGGCATTCATGGTGGGCTGGACTTAGATCTCTTGCCGGAGCGCAGGGTCTCATGACTTATGATGTATTTGACCCCTCCCTCGGGCTCAGCCTGATCATCTCCTACAGAAGAGCAACCAAGATGACTAGGGGACTGGAAGCTAAAGCATATGATGAACGGTTGCCATAATTGGGAATGTCTGTCTGATGTAGAGAAGAACTAAGTGTGACATGATAGCAGTCTTCTAATATTTGAATGACTGTCACAGAAAGCGGGGGGGGGGGGGGTAATTATTCTCCAAAGTATCTGAGGGCAGGACAAGAAGTAATAGATGGAAATTTATCAAGGAGAGATCCATTTTAGAACCAAGGAGAAATTACCTGGAATAATGCAACCAATTTTGGTCACCATACTACAAAAAAGATGTTGAGACTTCAGAGAAGAGCAGCTAAGATGATCGAAGGCCTGGAAACTAAACCATATTAAGAATGGCTGCAGGTTTTGGGTCTGGCTAGTCTAAAGAAAAGAATTAGGGGCGACATGATAGCAGTATTCCAGTATTTGAGGAGCTGCCACAAAGAAGAGAGGGTTGAATTATTCTCCAAAGCACCAGAGGGCAGGACAAGAAATAATGGTTGGAAACTAACCAAAGAGAGAAGCAATCTCGAATTAAGGAGAAACTTCCTAACAGTGAGGAAAATTAACCAGTGGAACAGCTGGCCTCCAGAAATCGTGGGCACTCCATCACTGGAGGTTTTTAAGGAGAGACTGGACAGTTACTTGTCTGAGATTGCATAGGTTCTTTGCTTGAGCAGGGGCCTGGGCTAGAAGACCTCCAAGGTCCCTTCCATCTCTATTCTATTCTATTTTATTCCTGTCAGTGAAAACTATCATTGGTGTGGCTTGTCTCCAGAAGTTGTGGGTACTCCACCACAGAAGTTTTAAGAACAGATTAGACCCCCATTTGTCTGGGATCAAGTAGGGTCTTCTGCTTATGTGGGGGTGGGGGTGGGGGTGGGTGAGGCAGTTAATAGAAGACCTCCCAGGTCCCTCTGTTATTCTGTATTCTGAGCCATTTTTAAAAGCTACTCAGCAAGCCTAAAATGCTAAAAAAATATGGCACCATCCAAAATTAGCTGAATCTCTCTCTCCACAAACAGAGGAGCAATCCAGAGGATCTTCCATCTTTTCAGGACTGTGCTTTACCATATGTATTAGCAATTCAAGAGAGCTAATTATTATTCCAAACAGAAGGTGTGTATGGGTGGCTCTTATTCAATATACACGGATTGCTGCTGGAAGAGACAATCAAACTCTATCACACTGCAAAACAAGTATTTTACCATCTTTTAAATTCATAAAGTGGAGCCATGACAATTGGAAACTTCATAAGGAATTCAGGAATCCACTGCATGTCATAAACCTTACCGATGGGCCTTATTTCTGAACACTGTACAAAACCTCAAAAAAGAGTCAACGGGTTCAAAACGTAATCTTAGATCACTGTCATCTTGTAAGAGGCAATGTTTAGAAGCAGCATACTCAAACATACGGATTCAGTTATTACTTTAAACATCCAAACTCTACACTATAATGCAATTGTTTTTTGAACTGTCACTGCAGTAACAGATGGATATGTTGGTGAATTTTTGCATTTTATTTCCCAAGTGATCCATAGATTCCAGGGAAATTAAAAACAACAATTGCATTCATTCTTATAATGTCAGTATCAAAGTAAAGCTAATTTACCATTTATCCATAATCCCATGAAGGTTTCTTTTGTCATACATTTATTAGCGGTACTTTAATTACTTGGGAAGGTATGTGTTATGACAGCATCACTCCACTTGTTAAACATTTTATAATACAACCGCTCTTTTTCCAAAGAAAATACCAGGTGCAGTAGCTCAGATGTTTCTCTAATTTCTATTGGATATGTCTACCCTGACTGCAACCCTAAAACCTCTCAGCAGATCTTGCCTAAAGAAAGGAAGCAACTTACCTCAATGTCCTGTAGGCTGAACTCCTTCTGATCTTTAAAGTTGGCTGCTCCAGCACTAAGTTCCATAAGCATTTTTGCAATTTCTGGTTTTATTGCTGCTGTGAGTCGACTTGCTGCCTCCATGACATGTTCCTGCACGTCCTTCAGTTGCATAGCTGCCTTAGAATAGTGCGAGTTCCGGAATACACTGCTGAAAAGGTCTGTGAGGAAAGTGCTTGCACGACAAAATACATTGAGTGCATCTAGGTATTTGGAGATTCCCTGCTGGAGGTCTGCGACTGGGGTCGCGTGACTGCAGCTGCCAGCAGCAGCCAGGGAAACCAGAGGAGAGGTTGGAGCTGAAGATGCTAAGGAGGCGCCCAGAGTCTTGCCCAGTTCTGGCACTTGATACTGCTGGTGTTGCTGCCCTTTTTGCTTGGACCCGCCAAGCAAAAAGCGCCGCTTATAGTCCATTTTACTTTCTTGTGCACTGCAGCAATACATAAGGAAGTACTTGGCCAAGGGTTTTTTGAATTAATTCATTCTCATGAGTTGCTCTCTTGGAAAGCCATCTATGTGTAGCAATAGCAGAGGAGCATGCACATAATTTTCAGAAAAGGCATTTGGAAAAAAAATCTAGGTACTAGGTGTCAGTAGTGAAAATGGCAGCTGTTTTGCTGACTCGTACAATTCGCTGTTCAAATGCAGCACTGCTGCAATTACAAATTATAATCATAAAAGCAAGTGGTGGTAACTAAAAGTACTATTTTCTCCTTAAGCATCCTACAGGGGGCACCCAAAATGTTGTTGCAATGTACAAGACACAAAAGCCATTTGCTGTAGTTTTCCTGTCAGTGCATTTCTGACACCTGGTGTTAATATTGTTTTAAATTGAAAGCTCATGTTTAAAAAGTAGTACCATTGTTATATTTTTCTTCAGTTAGTATTAGGAAAGGAAAAGCAAAATCACTGCTCAACAGTGATGAGTAATGCAGACTATGACTGTTCTTGAAGGATCACTGAGTCTTAACATCAGCAGACAAAATAACTTCTTGATTTGACAGAGCCCGTCAGTCAAATCCCATCTTAATACTGAAAAAAAGCATATATTTTTCTAGAGTCTTTGCTACTACACTTTATTCATAACATATGTTTTCTTTTCTTTTTATTGCAAGCCTTTCCACTTTTGCTTCTTGGTGCTGAGGTAGTTTCCTTTTAATATTACTAAGTGGTGCTTTCAGGGTTCATTTTTCTTGATTGTAGAGTATATAGGACGCAGAAATGTAAGGCCTCTAGGTCATTTCCTGGCAAGGGAAAATTGCAAAAAGTTTATTGTTTAGTAATATGTTCTATTATAAAAAGTTAACTCCTACCTGTCTGACAATAATCTGGATAGTAGATTATCACATAAACACTTATGTATCTTATTTGTAAACTGAACTGAAATACGATAAATATATTCAAGATATCACAAGTCTTTTGTCATTTACAGTCCAATCTAAAGTTCAGACATTTAACACTTCCTCTAGTTATACTACTGATCTTGCAAAATGCCTTGAGAGAAGTCAGATGATATTTGAATGTGACCGATTTTAAGAAAATGTCTTGCTGAAGATTACTTAGAAATACTGTAAAACCCCCAGCGTTGCCACTTCTCAGCTTAGATCACCAGTTTTAACTGAAATTAATACTGGAGATCCTCCAGATGGATAAAAAAAATCTATTTTTCCCTAGTTAGAAAAGCAAATCTTCCCTCCTCAGATGTCATAGGTCACATTGGGAGTAGCTGGCAAGCTGCTTGATCACTCCTCTCCTCCCTTAACTGCCATCTGTTGGGATGACCTTGGTTCCAACAAGAAAACTTTTTGTTTTGACTTTTAGCAAGCATATCTATTTCCCCCCCTCCCTTCCCCTTTCAGAGTTTGTGGCAACTATGAGACAGCACAAGATAGCTTCAGCCAGGTTCGCTTCAGAGTTGACAACATATCTGCGAACATCTAGAAACAAATAGTTATAACTAAAAGCCAGCATGGATTTGTTAAAAACAGATCATGCCAAACCAATGCCAAACCAATTTTATTTTATTCTTTGACAAAGTGACTAAATTAGTAGACCAGCGAAATACTGTGTATACTTAGACTTCAGTAAGGCATTCGACAAAGCAGACCACAAGCTACTTCTTGGTAAGCTAGAAAAATGTGGGATAGACAACATCACCACCAGATGGATTTGTAACTGCTGACAAACAATACTCAATGAGTCATCCTTAACTACGTGGAGGTGTAGGAAGTTAGCACCCACCCCTTTCTTCCAACAGATGGAAGTAAACAGTGGGGTACCACAAGGTTCCGTCTTCAGCCCAAGACTTTTCAATATCTTCATAAATGACTTAGATGAGGGAATAGAAGGGGAACTCATCAAATTTGCAGATGACACCAAGCTGACAGAGATAGCCAACACCCCAGAAGACAAGCTCAGGATCCAGAAAGATTTTGACAGACCTGAACCATGGGCCCTATCCAACAAAATGAAATTTAATGTGGAGAAAAGCAAGGTTTTACACTTAGGCAGGAAAAACCAAAGGCACAAGGTGAAACCTGGCTCAAAAACAGTAACTGTGAGAGGGATCTTGGAGCTTTAGTGGATGTTCACTTAAATATGAGCCAGTAGTGTGCGGCAGCAGCCAAAAAAGCTAATACAATTCTTGGTTGTATAAGTAGAGGCATAGAATCAAAATCAGTATCAGTACCACTTTATAAAACCCTTAGTAAGGCCGCACCTGGAATACTGCATCAAGTTTTAGTCACATTACAAAAAACATGTTGAAACTTTGGAAAAAGTCCAAAGAACAACAACAAAGATGATTAAAGGCCTGGAGACTAAAACATATTGTTAGAAGAAATATCCTTCTGGGTTCAGCTCCAAGTGGGGGAAAAAGACACTGGAAACATGGAGACTGCTTGGCAAGACGGTTTAATGGTGGACAGGATCACATGGCTTGAGTTCCTGAACAGAAAAGGGCAGAGATGGTGTGAGTCCCCAGGTTTTATGCCCTCTCTGGCTTTGAACTTCCTGGGGCCCAGAAAGAGTATCCTGATTGGTTGTCAGACTCCCAGGGGGTGGGGGGGTCTTAGGTAGCCTTGCTGGCTGATGTAATCTTCCCAGGTGCCATGTGGTGAGTTTCTGTCCTAGATGGGTCCCATTTCGTTAGTTTCTGTTTGCTATTGTGTTGCAGATTATGGCCCATTAACAAAGGTGTATGTGGGGGTGGCAGGAAGCTGCTTTGTCTTTAAAACATGTTTCTCCATTTCTCATCCAGGGAAATATAATATTCTGCCTTTTTAATATTTCCTAAAATATTTCATTCTTCCAGGAAAGGGGTGGGTGCTAACTTCCTACAATATGAAGAATGATTGCAGGATTTCGGTTTGGCTAGTTTAGAGAAAGAGAAGGACTGGGGGTACATGATAACAGTATTCCAGTATTTGAGAAGTTACCACGAAGAGGAGGAGGTCAACTTATTTTTCAAAGCACTAGAAGGCAGGACAAGAAACAATGGATGGAAACTAATCAAGGAGAGAAGCAATCTGGAATTAAGGAGAAACTTCCTGAGGACAATTAACCAGTGGAACAGCTTACCATCAGCAGTTGCAGGTGCTTCATCCCTGGAGATTTTTAAGAAAAGACTGGACAGCAGGGTGGATAAAAATCAGTGATTTTTTTAAAAAAATCAAAAAAATCGGATTTTTTTTATTTAAATCAGAATTTTTTTATTTTTATCGAATTTATTTTAATAAAAAACTTTTGGGGTAAAAATCGATCGTAAGATAGTTTTCTATTTAAGATACATAATTCAGTTTATTCAGCATGAAATGGAGCTTAGTTATGTAGCATGAGGCTGTATATTCTGCAACACTGGGACTATCGGTGAGTCAACCGCGGGTCAAAGGAGTAGCAGAGATGACAGTTGCTCTTTAAAACTTATGATTTAAATCGAGTTGATTTAAATCAAGCCTTTTTACTAGTGATTTAAATCATGATTTAAATTGTGATTTAAATCAACTCGATTTAAATCAAATCCACCCTGCTGGACAGTCACTTGTCTGAAATGGTATAGGGCCATGATGGCGAACCTATGCCACACGTGGCACGCGGAGCCATATCAGTGGGCACGCGAGCATTGCCCTAGCTCAGTTCCGGCAGTAGGGCCTTTGGGGGGTGGGAGGCCCGTTTTTCACAACCTTCCTCACCCCCCAGAGGCCCTCCAGAGTACAGAAACGGCACGTTTCCCGACCCAATTATGGGTGTGGGCATGCGTGCGCATGACACCACCCCGCACTCCCCCCGCTTTTGGCACACGACAGCAAAAAGGTTAGCCATCACTGGCCTATAATTTGGCTTTCTGCCCTATATGAGCGACCTAAACGGGCGGCCGTTTAATTTAATTTATTTTTAATTATTTTAACTTTTATATTGTATGTTATTTTAATTCTTGGATGTTCACTGCCCTGAGTCCCTTCGGGGAGAAGGGCGGGATATAAATTTAATAAATAAATAAATAAATAAATAAATAAATAAATAAATAAATAAATAAATATACATATATTTCTCATGAGGACAGTGAGATGTTCGGGAATTCTGACTGCTTTCACAGGTGGCACACGGAGCCATATCAGTGGGCACGTGAGCATTGCCCTAGCTCAGTTCCAGCAGTAGGGCCTCGGGGGGGCTTTTTCACTCTCCCCAGGCTCCAGAGGCTTTCTAGGAGCCTGGGGAGGGCAAAAACAACCTTCACCACCCCCCGGAGGCCCTCCAGAGACCAGAAACGGCATGTTTCCTGACTTCCAGTCCCACCCCCCAAGAAAGCCTCTGGAGCCTGGGGAGGGTGAGAAACGGACCTACTGGGATCACTGTGCCATTGCGTGGCAAAAGCAGGGGAGCATGGGTGAGTTGCACGCGCATGTGTGGGGCACATTGAATTATGGGTTTGGGCATGCGTGCGTGTGACACACACCGCCCGCACTCCCCCCACTTTTGGCACGTGACAGCAAAAAGGTTAGCCGTCACTGGTCTATAATTTGGCTTTCTGACCTACACATATATTTCTCATGAGGACAGTGAGATGTTCTGGAATTCTGACTGCTTTTCACAGTTTGATGTAATCAACATAATCAAAGGCCTTTCTGTAATCAATGGGGTTATTTTTGATAATCATGAATGTTCCTCTTAACATGACTCAGGATCTGGCCCTTATGAAAACAAGGATGTCTACTCTTGTCCATTTATTTTGGTAAATTTCCTTGGCAAAGGAAACAAAAATGACATATTTTTTTCCCCAAAATTCTCCTTTCTCCATCCTTTTTTTTGGTCATGTCTGTAAGATCCGAGACAGGATACCTCTGTTGAGCATGAAAAAAGAAGGGAGTTGAAGTTTCCTGGTAGGTATTTTTTTCCAGCATTTTTACTAAATAATTAAGAAATATTGAGGTTTTTCCTGCTTTGACAGGATTAATTAAGCTTGCCTATAGAGGGATGTGTGTGGGAAAAAATCTCATTGCTTTCTGAAAACTTCCAACTCCTTGCACTGCATGTTACAAAGGAGACTATTTATAATTAATATCAGTGATAATGAACAAGGTAGGCCTGTTCCGTATCCATCTTGAATTTATGTCTGGCAATCTTATAGAGCAGTGATGACTAACCTTTTCTAGACCAAGTGCCCAAAGCAAACCCCCAAAATGCAATGTGCGCGTGGCGCCGCACATGTACCCCAGCCCCTGCCCTTGTGGCCTCTTGCATGTGCGCCAGACCCCACACATGTGCATGTGCTCCCGCAGGTGCCGCACACCCCCGTGCATGCATGCACACCCCTGTGCATGCACCCTGTCACCACACGTGTGGCAGAGATCCGAAGACCAGCTCACTGGCAGGAGGCATGCGCACATGTGCAGCGGAGCTGAACTGGGGTGACGGCTCATGTGTCATCAGAGAAGGTACTGCATGCCACTTCTGGCACGCGTGTCATAGGTTCGCCATCACGGTTATAGACAAAACATGGCAAAGGAGACCAACAAAACTGTATACACTTTCCATGTTTGGTCAACCTATATATATTGAACATACTGCATATCAAGAAAAGGTGGACTGGAAGAAAATAAGTGTAGTTTTAGAACTGGAGGAAGAAACTTCAATAAGCTGCATTGGCTGATGGCACCACAAAGGATCTATAAATCCTAATACTAAAAGCCAGAGAACACAGTGAAAAGATAGGACTAAAGTGCCATCACTTCTGGATACCTATAAAGATCAGAACTTTACAAGCCATGATATTTCCTGTACCACTCAATGGAAATGAAGGTTGTATTCTGAAGAAGCAAGATACTAAGAGTTTGCCTTTGAACTTTGGTTTTGTAGAAGATTCTGAGAATATCACGGAGAGCCAAGAAAACAAACAAGGCTCAAATTGTCTTACTTTGGACTCATTAACTCACTGTATGACTAGGAAACAAAAAGACCTTTATGCAGTGGTGGGATTCAATTTTTTTAACAACCGGTTCTGTGGCCGTGGCTTAGTTGGGGGTGTGGCTTGGTGGTCATGTGACTGGGTGGGCATGGTTAGCTGGTCATGTGACCGGGGGGCGTGGCTAGCTGGTCATGTGACCGGGTGGGCGTGGTTATCTGCATAGGGACTACACAGAGGGCTGAAAAAAGTCATTTCTGACTGGTCCTCGCACTTTTGACCTGTCCTCGTACTTATGACCATCCTCACATTTATGTCCGTTGCGGCATTCTTAACAACCGTGTCACTCATTTCACAACTGCTTCTCTTCATCATGGTGACAAGATAGGGCAAAAACGTAAAATGTGGGGACAGTCGTAAGTTCGAGGACTGGTCAAAAGTGCGAGGACCAGTCAAAAATAACTTTTTCAGCCCTCTGAGTAGTCCATATGCATAAAAGGACTACCCAGAGGGCTGAAAAAAGTTATTTCTGACAGGTCCTCGCACTTTTGACCGGTCTTCGCACTTATGACTGGTCATCATTTATGCCCATTATAGCATTCTTAACAACCGTATCACTCATTTCACAACTGCTTCTCTTCACCATGGTGACAAGATAGGGCAAAAACATAAAATGTGAGGACAGTTGTAAGTTCGAGGACTGGTCAAAAGTGCGAGGACCAGTCAGGAATAACTTTTTCAGCCCTCTGAGTAGTCCATATGCATAAAAGGATACAGCAATAGAGAGGAATGAAGGAAGGGAAGGGAAATTAGAGTAGGAGGGAGGGTAAAAGAGGGAGGAAGAGAGGAGGAGAAGGAGAAGAGGAAGAGGAAGTAGGGAGGAGAAGAAGAGGGGGGGGAAAGAGACAGTAAGAAGGAAAGAAGAGAGAGAGGTGGTAGGTTTGAGGAGAAAGATTGCTGTACAATAAAAAAGATGAAAGGGGAGAAAGCCAACCCCAAACAAATATAAAGATATTAAGATAAAGAATGAATTGTTAAACTTTAAAGAATAAAAGAGAACAAATAAGAATAAATAGCAATAATTAGAAACACACATACAAACATACAATGTATTTTCTTTGAACAGAGTATTTGGCCAGTTCCCAAATTTAAACAGTGTTTAGTCATTTCAATTAAATTTACAATTTCTATATTTCCTTTTTGTCATATTTATTCCTCATCTATTTTTTAAAAAAACTAATATTACCCTTCATCCTCATCTCTAATCTTAATCAAATTCAATTTTTCCTGTCTATTCTATATTATATCCCTTCCCATTGTCATCTATTTTTATATCCATCCTCACATTGGTTAATTATGTAATATTACAGTTGTTTAATACAAATTCAACATTTTAATATAAATCAATTAGTTATATAACCATCTTTTTTGTATATTAATCAATATGAACATGAATATTCCAATTATTTCCATGCAATCCAATTTCTTACAAATCAATTAATTATATTTACCAATAATAATAAACCAAATAATTTCCCCCATATATTCCTCCAAACCACAACTTAACCATTTCTGCTTTCAACACAATATACAATTAATAGTTTCTCAATTATTACAATTCCCTAGTTAAATAGAGCTTTTTTTCTTTTGTGTTTTAAAATCTTGAACTCGCCTCTTTTGCCCTAAATTTCCCATTGTTTGCAGTTTTGCACCTACCTTTTTTGGTGAGGAAAAAGAAAAAGAAATCTCTCTCTGCCTCATTTTGTCACGTTGCAGCAAAGACCCTGCTTTACTTTCAGTTTTGCTTTTATTTATTTATTTATTTATTTAATTAAATTTCTATACCGCCCTTCTCCAATAGGACTCAGGGCGGTGCACAGCCTAAGTAAAAACAAAGCATACAAAATTTAAAAACAGTATTAAAATAATTAAATATTTTGGCCGTAATTAAAACAACCCAATTTAAAATCAATTTAAAATTTAGCTCAAGCCAGCCCAGCTAGTTGAAATAAATAAGTTTTCAGGGCCCGACAAAAAATCCGGAGGTCTGTTATTATCCGTAACTCTGGGGGAAGGTTGTTCCAGAGGGTGGGCGCCGTCACAGAGAAGGCTCTCCCCCTGGGGGTCGCCAGCCGACATTGTCTGGCGGATGGCACCCTGAGGAGGCCCACTCTGTGCGAGCGTACTGGCCGGTGGGAGGCTATTGGTGGCAGAAGGCGGTCTCGTAAATACCCCGGCCCTAAGCCATGGAGCGCTTTAAAGGTGGTCACCAACACCTTGAAGCGCACCCGGAAGACCACCGGGAGCCACTGCAGCTCGCGCAGGAGAGGTGTCACATGGGAGCGCCTCGTCGCCCCCATAATCCCCCGCGTGGCCGCGTTCTGGACCAGCTGGAGCCTCCGGGTGCACTCCAGGGGGAGCCCCATGTAGAGAGCATTGCAGTAGTCCAGGCGGGAAGTGACTAGTGCCTGAGTGACTGTGCGTAGAGAGTCCCGATTTAGAAAGTGGCGCAACTGGCGTATCAGGCGAACCTGATAAAAAGCCCCCCTGGCCACGGCCGTCAAATGATCTTCTAGAGACAGCCGTGCGTCCAGGAGGACGCCCAAGTTGCGAGCCCTCTCCGTGGGGGCGAGTAATTCGCCCCCAATAGCCAGCGATGGCGTCAGCTGGCTATATCGGGACGCTGGAAGCCACAGCCACTTGGTCTTGGAGGGGTTGAGTCGGAGCCTGTTTCTCCCCATCCAGACCCGCACAGCCTCCAGGCACTGGGACATCACTTCAAGGGCATCGTTGGGGTGGCCTGGGGTGGAGATGTACAGCTGGGTGTCATCAGCGTACTGATGGAACTCCACCCCGAAGCCACGGATGATCTCACCCAGCGGCTTTACATAAATGTTGAACAGAAGGGGCGAGAGGACCGACCCTTGCGGCACCCCACAAGCAAGGTGCCTCGGGGTCGACCGCTGCCCCCCTGTCAACACAGATTGCGACCGGTCAGAGAGGTAGGAGGAGAACCACCGCAGAACGGTGCCCCCCACCCCCAACCCCGCCAACCGGTGCAACATGATACCATGGTCGATGGTATCAAAAGCCGCTGAGAGGTCTAACAGGACCAGGATAGAGGAGCAACCCCTATCCCGAGCCCTCCAGAGATCATCCACCAACGCGACCAATGCCGTTTCCGTGCTGTGCCCAGGCCGGAAGCCGGACTGGAGCGGGTCTAGATAGACAGTTTCATCCAGGTACCGGGGAAGCTGTTGCGCTACCACACTCTCAACAACCTTCGCAACGAAGCGAAGGTTGGAGACTGGACGATAGTTAGCCAAAACAGCCGGCTCCAGAGAGGGCTTCTTGAGGAGGGGCCTCACAACCGCTTCTTTCAAAGCGGCCGGCAGGACCCCCTCGCCCAAAGAAGCGTTAACAATCTTCTGGAGCCAGCCTCGTGTCACCTCCCGGGAAGCCAGTACCAACCAGGAGGGACACGGGTCCAATAAACATGTGGTCGTGTTCAGCCGTCCCAGGACCCTGTCCATGTCCTCGGGAGCCACAGGATTGAACTCCCCCCAGATAACACTCTCAAGACCTGCCTCAGTCATCCCATCCGGACATACCCAGTCAGAGGCCAGCCCTTCCCGAATCTGAGCAATTTTGTCATACAGATACTGCACAAAGTCCTCAGCTCGGCCCTGCAAGGGGTCATCCCGCACTTCCAGGTGGAGGAGGGAGCGGGTCACCCTAAACAGGGCGGCCGGGCGATTATCTGATGACGCGATAAGAGCGGCAAAATAGCTAGATTTTGCCGTTTTTATCAGCACTAGGTAGGTCTTAATATGAGACCTCACCAGTGTTCGGTCGGATTCGGAGCGGCTGGTCCTCTCCAGGCGTCTTTTCCGGCGCTTCATCTCCCTAAGCTCCTCGGAGAACCAAGGAGCTAGGTGAGTTCGGTGCCGGGTCAGAGGCCGCAAAGGCACGACACGGTCCAAGGCCCCGGCAACCGCACTATCCCAGGCGGCCACCAGATCCTCAGCCGAGTCATGAGCCAGAGTCTCAGGAAATGGCCCAAGCTCCATCTGGAACCTATCAGGGTCCATCAGGCGCCTGGGGCGGAACCACCTGGTCGGTCCCGCCTCCCTGCGGCGGGGTGCAGCGGTTAGAAAGTCCAGTCGAAGGAGCGAGTGGTCAGACCATGACAAGGGTTCGATGACTATATCCCCTGTATCAAGGCCACTCGACCACTGACCAGAGACAAAAACTAAGTCCAGAGTGTGTCCACCCCTGTGAGTGGGGTCATAAATTAACTGAGTAAGGTCCATGGCCGTCATGGGAGCCATGAACTCCCGAGCCACCTCAGACGTTTCGCCGACAGATGGCAGGTTGAAATCCCCCATGACTAAAAGTCTGGGGGTACCAACCGCCACCTCAGCTATGACGTTGAGCAGCTCGAGCAGGGCCGTTGCCACGCGGCAGGGAGCCAGGTACGTGATCAACAAGCCCATCTGTACTCCACGACCCCACCTCACAAAAAGAGACTCACATCCGGCTATCTGTGGAACAGTGGTCTCCCTCGGATCAAGACTTTCCTTTATAATAACCGCCACCCCCCACACCCCTGCCCTGAGCTCTCGGCTGATGGAATGCTCGGAAACCTGGTGGGCACATATCCACAAGGGGAATGGACATTGACTTACCTGAATGTCCTTTTTCGGAACGCTGCGTATACACTCCAGCATTGGGAAAATCCTCTTATCTGACAGCAACTGAGAGAACTTTTTTTACTTATCTACCCACTCTGTGCTCTCTCCACGCCCCCTTTTGCACCCGAATCCCCAGTCTTGAACGAAGACACCATAGGTGAACTACAACAAAATTTATTAACACAAAACCACCACAAACCAACATACAAAGAAAGGGAGGGAAATGGAGTGTATACGCAGCGTTCCGAAAAAGGACATTCAGGTAAGTCAATGTCCATTTTCCAGAACGCTGCTACTACACTCCAGCATTGGGACATACCCAAGCCTAACTTCCAGGGTCGGGCAAAACACTATCCAACTCAGAGGACCCAGACACCACTGCTTGCAAAACTCGTCGCCCAAAAGACGCCTCAGCCGAAGCGTAGGCATCAATTCGATAATGTCTAATGAAAGGCGACAAGGAAGTCCAAGTAGCCGCCCTACAGATGTCCAACACAGAAGCCTGGGTAGCCCAGGCTGCTGAAGTAGCCGCACTCCGCGTAGAATGAGGCAGAATGTTCCCAGGAACAGGACGACGCTGATTCTCATAAGCCGCAGCAATACAGGCCTTAATCCAACGACCAATCGTGGTCGACGACACTTTCTGACCCATGGATGCAGGATGGAACGAAACAAATAGGGCTTCCGTCTTCCGAAACTCGGCCGTCCTACGCATGTAACGTCTCAACGCCCTGCGCACATCCAGAGTGTGCCAGAGAACCTCCCGATGATGTCTCGGCGACGGGCAGAAATCCGGAAGCACTAATTCCTGCGCCCGGTGAAACCACGAGTTAACCTTGGGCAAAAAAGCAGGATCCATCCTCAGGACCACAGTGTTAGCATGAAAAATGCACAAATCTTTCCTGACGGATAAGGCAGCAAGCTCAGAAATGCGTCTAGCCGACGTGATCGCCAGGAGAAATGCAACTTTGAACGACAGAAACTTAAGTGAAGTGGAACCCAGCGGCTCAAACGGAGACAAAGTGAGAGCCTGCAAAACTAAAGATAAATCCCAAGTGGGATAACGATGAACCGTAGGCGGTCTCAGGTTCGTAGCTCCATGAAGGAACCCCTTCACCCACGGATGATGAGCCAAGGAAGTGTACGGTGGACAGGATAACACAGTGGCCAGGGCCGCCACCTGGCGCCTGAGAGTGGCGGGAGACAAACCCCGATCCAAACCCGCCTGTAGAAAAATGAGGACATCCTGAACCGTTGCAGACGTAGGATCCACATGAGCAGTCGCACACCAACGGCAAAAGGCTCTCCACGTGGCTTCGTAGATCCTCGTCGTGGACGGTCGACGGGCCGACTGAATCGTACCAATCACCGTATCCGGCAAACGGCCTTTCTTCAAGAGGACGCGCTCAAATGCCAGACGGCCAACTGCAGCCATTGGGGCTCGGGATGACGAATGGCTCCCTGACACAGCACGATCCGATGTGGAGGAATCACCCACGGGTCTGTCACCGAAAACTCCACAAGATCTGCGAACCATGGCCTGCGGGGCCAATGTGGAGCCACCAGTAATATCTCCGCCCTCTCCACTATCATCTTGCGAACCACCTGCTGAATCAGAGTGACGGGTGGGAAGGCATATAGTAGACCCGCTGGCCAACGACACCGCAGAGCGTTTGTGTCCTCTGCCGCTGGAGTCGGATACCGAGTGATGAACCGGGAAAGTTGGGCGTTGGTCGGACTGGCGAACAAGTCTACCAGAGGCCGTCCGAAGCGAAGAGAAATCTCCTGAAATAGACTGGGAAGCAGCTGCCACTCGGCCTGGTCTATCACTTCCCTGCTGAGCCAATCCGCTCGTGTGTTGGCTTCCCCGGAAATGTGGTCTGCGAGGATGGACTCCAGATTCCTCTCCGCCCAGTTGAACAGACGTGTCGACTCGAGCATCAGCGTCTGTGACTTCGTCCCCCCTTCCCGGTTTATGTGCGCTTTGGCAGATGTATTGTCCGTGAGAATCAGGACATGACGACCCCAAACCAGCGACCGGAAATGCAGAAGGGCGAGATGAATGGCTCGAAGTTCCAATAGGTTGATGCTCTGTGCACGTTCCTCTGGAGACCATTGTCCTTGGCCCACCTGGGCACCCAGGTGGGCTCCCCAGCCATGGAGGCTGGCATCGGTGGTGATCACGACCCGGTCTAGTTCCAGAAAACTGCAACCTTGCAGGATGGCCGACGACTTCCACCAACACAGTGACATTCTGACCCGCGGAGGCACGAACACCGTCCTTGTGGAGTTGGAACTGCCTGTTCTCTGGAATGGAAGAAGAAGCCATTGCAGTGGACGAGAATGTCTGCGTGCCCACGGAACAACGCGGAAACACGAGACCATCTTCCCCAACAAACGTGACAGCGTCAATAGAGGAGCCTTCCTCCGGGTCAGCACTTGGCCCACAAGCGATTTGATGTTTTTCGCCCTCTCTGAAGACAGGAAAACCTGACCCTTCTCGGAGTCTATCAGGGTCCCGAGGTGTAGAATCGCGGTCGTGGGAACGAGCTGGCTCTTGTCCAAGTTGATGGAGAATCCGTGCTCTCGGAACGCTGAAAGCACCCTGTCTCTGTCTTGCGCCGCTTGTGCCCTGGACGAGGACAGGATCAGAATGTCGTCCAGGTAACATAACACCCTCACCGGAACGGTACTGAGATACGCGGCCACTACCGCCACCAGTTTGGTGAAAGTCCTGGGAGCCGAGGAAAGACCGAACGGCATCGCACAATACTGGTAATGCCTGCCCGCATACTCGAATCGCAGAAACTGTCGATGCGAAGGAAGCACTGGAACATGCAGGTAAGCCTCTCGCAAATCCACCGACTGCATCAGGTCCCCTTGGCGAATAGAAGCCAGAATGGACCGAAGAGAATGCATCTTGAAACGACGGTAACGTACCGCCCGATTCAACTCCTTGAGGTTGAGAATGCCTCTGACCCCTCCCGAACTTTTGGGAACCAAAAATAGTATCGAATAGAAGCCGGTCCCCTGCTGGTCCAACGGAACCGGTTCTATCGCGCGGATCTCCAGCAGGTGTGCTATCTCTTCCACCATCAGGCTGCGAGAGTCTGTGGACAGGGAAACTGGGCACCGGATGAACCGTCGTGGGGGCCGATCCGTGAATTCGATTGCGAGGCCCTCCGAAATTGTACGACGCACCCACTCGTCCGGAGTGGACCGGGCCCACCGATGACAAAAGGCCCGGAGACGTCCTCCCACTGGTCCCGGAGTCGGTGAGTCATTTGCCCCTTCTGAAGGGCCTAGAAGTGGATCCGCGATAGGGGCGCTTGGAGGAGGACTGTGATCTGCCACGCTCTCTGAAACGTTGTCTGTCGGAGAAGCGGTCTGGAGCCTGGAACGACTGCCGGTAAGTCGAGGGGCCTCCCTGCCCCGAGTAGGAACGAAATGGCTGACGTTGCGTGTAAGGAGTGTAACGCCTGTCTTGTCTGCGAAGGGACGAGGGCATAATTTTGCGTTTGTCTTTGTCCTCCACAAGAATCGGCTCCAATGCCGTGCCAAACAAGTTCGGAGCTTTATACGGGGCCGCCGCCAACTTCCACTTGGTTTTCACATCGGCTTTCCACGGCCGTAGCCAGAAAAGGCGTCGCGATGTGACAGAAGTCGCTAACGCCCGCGATGCAAACTTGACAGAGTTCAACGAAGCATCCGCCGAATACTCTGTGGCTGCAATAATCTTGTTAATATCGTGGCGCAAGCGGGTATCCTCTGGAGGGAGCCGTTCCTGAAGTTGGCGTAACCAGATCAAAGAGGCCCTATTGAAGAACGAAGTAGCCGTGGCAGTTCTAACAGTCCAGGCCACGGCTTGATGAGACCTACAAAAGGCCAATTCGGTGCGCCTGTCCTCCGATTTGAGCCCCTCCAGCGGATCGGATGAGACCATCGAATGCGAAGTGAGAGACGCCACCGGTGCATCCACAGTGGGCACGTCCAACATGGCTTCAAGTTCGGGCGCCGCACAGAACAGCTTCTTATCTAAATTGCTTGGTGCAGTGGACGACCCTGGTTGGGCCCAAAGCGCTTGCAAAACATCCGCGAACAGTTGAGGGCACGGAATAAAGTCCTTCTCCTGCTTGACTTGCTTAAACAGGGCATCATGAGGACCGGTCTCAGACGGGGTAGTCGCGGGTTGTGCTCCCACCGAACCCAGATTAGTAGTCAAACGAGCCTTGTGAAGGAGGGACTTAAATAGTGAGGGACGAAACAAGCCCGTGAAGGCTGGAGTGTCAGGTACCAGACCTTCATCCTCAGAGAATTCGAGGTCATCGGGGCCCTCCTCGTCATGGCCCGAGCCCTCAGACGAAACAGACTCACGAGGCGAGGGGGAACGAGCCCTGCGAGAGCTTGAAGAGGCCAACGTGCCTGAAGTCCCCGCCGCCGATGTCTGGGCCGCTGTCTGCGCTCCGGCCGCCATAATAGAAGCCAACGCTGTTGACAACATCGTCTGGAAGTCAAACTGAGACGGAGGCGGAGGATTGTCCACTTCTCGGAGTCCCGCTGCTGTAGGCGTGAAAGTGGCCGAAGGTTGGCGCCGAGGGGGCGGAAAGGCCTCTAAACCCGCTGAGGAAACATCAGGCATCGACTGGGACACGCCCTTCTGCCAAGCCAAGGAACCGGATTGGACCGTTCTCCGCTCCGAAAGGTCAGGAACAGGAACAGCCTGGTGGGCGGATCCCGTATCACCACGGACCAAAGAAGCTGACGCCTGCTTGGCCTTCTCACATCTCTTTTCCAAAGCCTTATGACGCCTGAGAGCATCCTTCTCAGCGGCAGAGGAGGTCTTAGAGTGGCGGGACTTGTGACCGCCAGACTCAGAGCGTTTGCCCGATTGTTTCTTGCGGGACTTAGATCTGACAGGGCTGACCTCCTGATCACTGTCTGAGGAGAACGAACAGTCCGCCATGGTGAGAGTGCCCCAAGCTGAATAGTAATTATTAATCAATTGATAGACAGATGGATTTGTAATAATAATAAATAATGAATCAATAATGATTGATTGACAGATATCAGTTTGCCTGATTAATTGATAAATTGATTGGATGAATACTTGTTTGATTAATTAATTGGTTGATTGAATGACTGGTTGCTTTGATTACTTAATTAATAAATATCAGCTTGATTGATTAATTATTTGAATGATTGGAGGAAAGCTTGCTTAATTAATTAATTGATTGATGATTTAAAAGTCTGGTTACCGCTCTGGGCAAGCACTATGCCCCAACAAGCAGTGTTGGCACTCCTGCCACGCCAAGAACCAGGGCACCCCTGTCTCTGCCCAGGTGTGTGGGAAAGCCTTGCACAATGGCTGCAAATGGGGTGAGCTATAAACTGGCAACGCTCCCCCCCCCTTTTTCCTCCTCCGAGTCAATGCCCAGGGCGGGACAGAGACTCAGCCAGTCAGACCTCAGAGAAAAGGCTGCGGCCCTCTAATTAGGGTCCGCGCTGCCACGAGGTGATTCCCAAAATGGCGGCCGCCCTAATGGCTCAAAATGGCGGCCGCAAGTTGGTGGCGTAGTTATAAAATGGCGGGCCGCCCGAGCTTTGAAGGATGGCGGAGCGCTTTCCCCCTGGCGCCGCTCACACGCGGACGCCAATCAGGGATGGAGACCGGAGCGGCTTTTTACGGCGGGAGGGTAGCGAGCTCCGACAGCCACGCCACACACCCCCCTCAGCGATCGCTTACGGCCGAAGCTCCGAGGCCGAAAACACCGCCAGTCACAGCGCCGCCCGCAGAAGCCTGACGGGACGGCCGCTGGATGAGTCACGCCACTACACACAGCGAGCCGTAGCCGCTCCTGCAAATACCTCCGTTCCGGCTCGCTGTTCCACACGGGAGTCGGGGAGCGATCCAGTCAGCCCCGACCTCCCCGGCAATAGAATAACCTTACCGGATCCGCCCCTCAGGGACAGAAGCCGGCAGCAGCAGGCGCAGAAGCGCGAAAGTCGGCACGACCCAGCTCCCTGGGCACGAAACCGACGAGCAGCTGATAGACTCACAGGAACTCAGAGAAACCTAAACTTAACCGAAAAAAAGGAGAAATAAAAAAAGGGGGCTAATCAAAAATAACCAAAAGGCCTAACGCAACACTCAGAGCACAGAGAAAATCCTCCCAGTGTGTCAGCAACTGAGAGAAAGACTGAGGATTCGGGTGCAAAAGGGGGCGTGGAGAGAGCACAGAGTGGGTAGATAAGTAAAAAAAGTTCTCTCAGTTGCTGTCAGATAAGAGGATTTTCCCAATGCTGGAGTGTAGTAGCAGCGTTCTGGAAAACCCCCCCCCTCATGGCCCAACCAATTTTGCAGCATAGCTAGGCTAGGGGAAAAAAAATCTGCTCCAGCACTCTTTGCAGATAGCAACAGAACCCTGGCAAAACAGCTGAGAGCAAATCAGCTGAGAGTCGGAGGCCGATCTAATCAACTTGTGCTAATTAACCGATGCTGAAGCTGAAGGGGCTGTTTTTTCTTGCTGTTTGCTTTCAAGGAGGTAAGTGCTGCGAGGCACAGGCCAAAGGGTGGGGGCCACCCTTTGCCACTTAGACCCCCCTGCCGCCCCCCTTGCCTCTTACCGCCCTCTAAGGCATTCCACCGCCCCCCAAGGGGCGGTACCGCCCACTTTGGCAATCACTGGCTTAACTACTTAACTACTGGTTCTACCGAAGTAGAATCCCACCACTGGGTCTACCCATTTATTTTTGCAGGCGTCGGTCTACTTATTTGTTTTCTTTTAACACTGATCAGCTATAGGGCGGCCCTTTGAAGCCCTGCGGCAGTTGCGAGGCCAATAAAATTATAAAAAAACACTGAGCCATTTGTTAAATTGCTGGTTCGCCCACCCCTCGCCCAGTGGTGCGGAGGGGGCGGGGCAAGGGGCGGGCGAGCCAGCAATTTAACAAACGGTTCGGCTGAACCGCCTAGAACCGGCAGAATCCCACCACTGCCTTTACGGCCTGTAATCATTCAATCAATCAGTGTGAATTCATGAAGACAAATGAAATTGCACATTAACAGATACAATGAAATGATGCAACAGATACAATGAGTGATGCAAATAAACGTAAGAACCATGAGCAAATGCCAATAGAGAACTGATTGATGCAACTGAATCGCTCAACATTTCAACTGATGGGATCAAGGAGCCTTCTTTGCTGTGACCCCCATCCTCTGAAATCTCTTGCCTCCTGAGGTGAGATCCGCTTCAACCCTTCCTTCTTCAAGGAAGAGCCTTAAAATTTGGCTCTGCCAATTGGCTTGGGGCCCCAAAAGGAGCATCCTCTGCTGTAGATGGCTGAGTGAGAGACAAAGGTCCACCCCAGTACCGTCTGTGCAGTTGGTTTTAACCTTTTACTTATTAAATTTATACTTTTATATGTATATTTTATACTATTATAAGCCACCCAGAATCACTCGAAACAATAAGACAAACATATCAATTGAATGAATAAATAAACGTACAACCACTGCTTCTGCATGAACAACAAACCCAAACCTTCCTGAGCCACAATGCATCACTTCCTTGGAAGCATCTTTTGATAAAGAAGAACTTGGAAGAAGAAGAAACGTGTTATGTATATGTATGAATAGAATAGAATAGAATAGAATAGAATAGAATAGAATAGAATAGAATAGAATAGAATAGAATAGAATAGAATAGAATAGAATAGAATAGAATAGAATATAGACAATAGAACAGGAGCTGGAAGGGACCTTACAGGTCTTCTAATCCAGCCCCCTGCTCATGCAGGAGAACCTACAGTACATCAGTCTTGTTTCAGAGTCAAAGAACATGTGACATGGGAAAAACAAGAATGGATTTCCTCCTATTTTTCTTCCCTTAGATCACAGCATTCTTTGCTTATGCTAAATTAGAACAGCAGACTTCCCAAATGAACTTCCTGTGTTGCTTCAGTACCACCAGGACAGGAATAAAGGGTAACAACCATTGCTGCTTTTTCTTCAAAAAAGGAAGCATTAAATACCCTTCTCCAGCACTGCTGTTTAATCAAAATGAGAGATTATCTACTATTCTATTGTCTTAAATTCAGGCTACTTTTTGCTTTGAAGCTCCCTTCTTCTTTCTACGGATTTTGACATCCCTGCTCCCAAGAACCACTCTATAAATCTTTAGATCAGCTCCTAAAATATGATCTACTTATGAAATATAATTTGGCATTAAAATATATTTTATAACATATATTTTAGTATTTTAAGAGCTCTGAAATTAGTTACAAATTAGTTGGAATTAAGAGCTACTGAAATGAACTGTATTTTTGTCCTCTTATATGTACAATATGTGCATTGTTTCAGAGCTACAACTGGCATTTCAGTCTTCTTGTACGGCCCTTCATAAAAGCAACCAAAGTTTCTCAACTTATATCCTTCATACTTGTTGAATTATTTATGGTGATGACCAAGGATAATGAGGGGGGAAAAAGTCCATAGGCAAACCATGAGCTTTTTTTCTTGCATCCAATTGTGCCCAATTCTCAAAGACTGTCTGGACTGCGGTTTTTTTGGAAAGTTTTTCAGAAGTGGTTTGCCATCTCCGCCTTCCTAGAGGTGGGAGAAAGTGATTGGCCCAAGGTCATCTAGCTGAACATTTCCTTTTGATCTGTGGAAGAGCAAACGGCTTACTCTCTTGAAATGTCTTCCTCACCAATCTCTCCACTTTGCCAGAAAGGCAAAGGAGAAATTGTCTACAGAAATCACTTGCTTCTCCAACCCCCTGCAGAACAAACAGATTGGAGAAGATTTCAAGAGAGTACTGTAAGCTGTTTGCATAATGTGTCCCAGCCCTCAGCCCCAGGCACGGTTGCATTGCTTTCGATGTGCAAGGGGGAAAAAAAGAAACCCACAGGTCAGGCACAAGACAACACAAACTGATTGCAATGGCAATAAAATGATTGAGGAGCACTGTGAAGGTCATAAATGGACCATAAGGTTATTTTTTCATTGGACCATTGTAACTTTGAACAGTCGCTAAACAACCGGATGGTAAGCAAGACCCTCTGTACCTTGAAGTTACTTACCACCAAGTTAGAGTCTAAAGCTAGGATCTAACATTGGTTTCCAATTATTACTGGCTTGTTTGGGAGCAGAATGCCTGAAGCCCTTGCTAGAATGCAACATTAAAGTTTTTATCCCTGGAAAGTTTCTAGTCATTGTAGCTGCACCCACTGACAGAAGAAGCCAAGTGAGAACAAATCAGCCACTGTACATAGGCCCACCATTCTGAATAAGAAATGAGAATTCTTTTCAAATTTAAGTTATCATTTTGCAGGAATATGGTAATTGTGCTAAAGGACTTTTCTGTGTAAATGAACAAGCAACATATACATTTCTCAAAACTTAGCTTATCATTTTGGAATACTGGTAACTCAAAACAATTTCAATCTTAATTTTCAGACTTATTAACAAACCCACTATATTATTTTAATGTGCATTTAAAGATCCACTAAAACATTTTAAATCCACCCTGACATTTAGTTAAATGTCTGAGAGAAAAAGCAAACTGCACATGAATGATCCAAAAAGCTACTACAAAGAGTTAATACTACTCACCAACTTTAACTACTGAAGCCATCGCATCCCCCAATCATGATCAAATTTCTTCCTTTTTCATGATACAAGTTTTGCATTGCTTAATAAAATGAACTAGCACTTTGTTCTAATATATTTTCATTTATTTACCATTTCTGCAATCCTCAACATATTTGATGACTGTTAAGTATCTTCACTATTGAACTCCATAAATTTAACCTCGAACAAGTTTATTAATAATTGGATTGAGTTAAATGTTGAGTTTGCTCAACATTTCTTACCACACAAGAACATAGCCTGAGCTCATCTTACTTCTGGTCCACAATATAAAGTAAGAAAACTAGAAACTAACAAAATAACACTTACTTTATCTTATTAAGTTAACTGAATTTATATCCTTTGAAAGGAACAGGCAAAAAATGAGTTAATTCCCATTGATTAAAACTAATTTATTTTATTATGCAATAAAATAAAATCACTTAAGTAGAAGATAAATATTTTACTCGCTCAGATTTTAAAGGAAAAATCCTTTTATCTTGATCATAAATTTCCTTAGTTACATCAGTTTTCACTACAAAATGTGACATACTTTTACCATAAAATCAGAAATTAATCACTAGCAGTTTGGCTAGATTAATCAGATTATATTTTCAGCTACAAATACAAGGCAAACATCATGATTTAATTAGGTCAAGATATTTTTAAAGTCACAAAACCAAGCAACAAATTAATTGCAAAGCAACACAAGTCAAATTATTAGGTTGCACAAGAAATAACATGTCAGAAAGAACTGATCCCAAGTGTGCCATTTTGCTCAGGTTTAATGTACCAAAGAACTAAAATTATGGCAACAGATAATAAGTGCCACCTCTACAAGGAAATGGAAAAAAACAAAAAACAAAAAACAAAATACAAAGACCTGCAAACAGAAACCGAACAACCTTGGCAAAAGAAAGTAAAGGTAGCACCAATAGTAATAGCTGCCTTGGGTGCAATCCCAAAACAATTGGAGCACCACTTGAACACCATTAGGATTGATAAATCCACTATCAGTCAATTGCAAAAGGCAACTCAAAACAACTTACATCCTGCAACGATATCTGTAAAAGCTTTAAGTCAAGTTAAACTCCCAGAATTCCTCATCCAGCATGCCAATCCACACTACTTAAAGTGCTTGAGGATAAGAAAAGTGGCTTAGACAAACAACAAAGCCAAAATAAGAGTTGGCTACAGAGCTGTGTGAACCCAATTTTGTCTTATGAGACATTGTGTCTCATATGAAACATTACATCTTGTGACCTAAATGCCCTGTCTTAATATGTTAAGAGACAGGTCTAGAGTCATTCCACACATAAATCCTTATATTTCCATCTTTGTGTCCTTTCCTAAGCTTTATCTATCAATGCTAGCAAAATTATAAAGATAAATCATTTGTGAACCAAATATGTTTGAAAATCTCAATAACCAAAATAAATATCTTTTATTTCAAGATAATTATTTCAAAAAACTGAAAATCAAATTGCAATTAGTTTTGGTTTCAGAATCTGAACACTGGATGGTAACTCTCAAACTACTTGAAGATCCACTCCTTATTAATTCATAGTTAAATCAAAGCTGTGTTAGTCAAAACATTCTTCAAACATAAATAGAATAGAATATTCTTTATTGGCCAGACACACAAGGAATTTGTCTCTGGTGCATAAGCTCTCAGTGTACATACAACCAACAAAGTGATAATCATAAGAAAGGAGTAGGTAATAGAAAGATGAGAAGGAAGGATAATAGTAATACAGTCCTACTACGTGGTTAGATATCCTTAGGCATAAAACAGTGTTGTGGGAATTATGTATTTAGCAGAGTGATGGCATGGAGAAAAACTGTCTTTCTTGTCTGGTTATATTGGCATGCAATGTCCTACAGAGGCGTCCTGAGGGAAGAAATTAAAACAGTTTATATCTAGGGGTCTGTAGATGTTTTCTCAGCTCTCTTTCTGGCTTGTGTAATATAGTATAGCTAAGGAGCTTTAAAAATTCTGAAAAGACAGCCATAAATTTGCAAAGGCACAAAATATAGTAAACTTATTCTTAACACTTACTGAACAATATTTCTAAAAATAATGATGCCAGGTATGCACAAACTGCTAAAGCCCCTTGTGTTAAGACAGGAAAGCCACTGCTCTATTCTGTCATGCTATCTTAAAAGTTAATTATCATAGGCAATGGAGCACAGCTCACAGGTTCAATAGACTATTATTTCCCAACTGTGTTGGAGCATAATCACTCTGTTTCTAAATATGGTTGGCCAATGGCCATGAAATAAGGGAATTATAGTCCAACATGCATGGAGCATAAAGGAAAGATATAGTAATTCTACTTTAACTATTAAGCTTCTATAATTTGCTCTATTTTCAATGGGAAAGATGATTTTTTTTCTAACTGTAAAATTAACCAAATTTACTTTCCATCTGACAGGAAATACTGAAATTGTCAGACCTGGCTTCTGGAACATTCATGTCATACAGTATTCACGTAGCAATTGGTCTTCCCATATTCCTTTTGCAGAAAGACATAAACACTTAAAATCAGAGAGATTCCAAATAGTTCTGTTTGAAGTTAAACTACAATTCCTCCATTGTTACTATTTTTTCAAATAAAGAGTTCATAATGGGAAATATACATGCAAAAGGAATCTATGGATGAATATTAAGGCTATGGAATTTTGAGGAAAACAAAGTAATGGCACTTGCTTTTAACGCACTCACTAAAAAACAAGCTGTTTGTCTTAATGATCACCAATTTCAGTTGTGCTCCATTTGACCACACACATTCTTTCACCCTGCAGCTTGGAATTATTTCCTGTAACATTCTCAAAAATAGGGGGAGAAGCATCCATCTGAAATTATGCAGGAAAGAAAAAGAGGGTATGGAATACCCACAACAGGTAAGAACACTAAATGTTGCTATGCATAGCTATGCAACTGTGCTATACATATTCCCCTTCATAAACCATAGCACAAGCCTTCATGAGATGCATCTCTCACAGCATTAAAGAATAACAGCTCACTGCCCTTCCAGATCCCAGTCTTAAAGAAGAGGAGGAAGTAAGCTGCAGTGTCCAAATGACAATTTCATCTGTACCCTACTGCTACCTACTAAATCTACTATCTTGACCATTAATCCACTACATCAGGGTGAGATTTCTCAGTTTGAACATACTTTTACAATTTTTCAGCAGAGTCTATATCTATCTCTAATTTTAAACACAATCTGCTAAAAGAGAGAAATTTCATTTTATTTCCATCATTTAACTAGTAACTTGTGGACTGCAGTAAGATCTGAAATTACTGAAAACTTAACCAACCTAGCAGTTTAAGGACTAAAAAAACAATGGGGAAAGTATTGCTTATTGCAAACCATAATATGGTTCAGTCCTATGCTGTCTTAGCTCAGTGTGTGAATCCAGTTTATAAACTCTGGCTTTAATGGCTTGACATCATGTACAGACCAGGTAACTGAGTTCATACATTATGCTAAACTATTCTCGCTTGAGCCACTGTTTCCTGAATAAAGCACAAGGAGCTGGATTTATGCCCAAAGCCAAAAATCAATAAATTACATAATGGTTTTACACTTGTGGATCCAGCAATTTTGGCAATTCAATGAATTTAAAGTAAACCATGAAATGTGGTCAATAGCTAGCTGAAATGTAATGCAATGAAAATTATTTTATATAAATTATCCTACTTTGGACACATTTTATGAAGACCTAGCTCTCTGAAGAATGTTGGAAAAGGAAAAAGAAAAGAGGATGACCAGCAACATATTTGGCTTCACTTAGTTTTAATTTCAGAAAACTAGTATTAAGTATGCATTGAGTACTGTTAACTTTCACTAATAACTGATTTGTGTTAACAAGTTTCATTCTCAGTTAAGCTGGCTGATGTGTACAATTAAATCACATTAAGATTAGAAAAATTCACATTTTTATGTCATTGCATACATGTAGTCTCTTTTGTACATACTTATATGATAGTCATCTGAAGTACTGCACTAATTTCATAAATAAAAGGCAAAGCTTTCATAATTTTCATAAATGTTGACCTCTCAATAATTACCAAACAATAATCAATTAAACTAAGCTATAATATGGTTGGCTTGATTTTGGCTTTTAGCATTTCGAATGGCAAATTGGACAAACGCTGTTTAAACAGACTGTTGTGAATCAGGCCAACATGTCTCCATGATGATAATTTATGTAAGAAATTATAATTCCAAGTTCACAGCTAGCTAATGATATGAGCTAGCAACGTGCTGCAGCTGCCAAAACAGCCAATGTAGTCCTAAACTGCATTAACAGAAGGATAAAATCAAGACCACATGAAGTGTTAATACCACTTTATAATGCCTTGGTAAGATACCGTAATACTTGGGATGCTGCATCCAGTTTTGATCTCCATGATGTAAAAAAGATGTTGAGTCTCTATACAGAGGACAGAGAAGAACGACAGAGATGATTAGGAGACTGGAGACTAAAACATACGAAGAAAGCTTGCAGGATTTGGGTATGTCTAGTAATGTCTAAAGAAAAGAAGGACCAGGGATAACCTGACAGCAATGTTCCAATATTTGAGGGGTTGCCACAAAGAAGAGGGGGTCAACTTATTTACTAGAAGGCAGAACAAGAATCAATGGATGGAAACTAATAAACTAATCTAATCAAGGAGAGAAGCACCCTACAACTAAGGAGAATTTTTCTGACAATTAGAACAATTAATCAGCGCAACAACTTGCCTCCAGACTTTGTGGGTGCTCCAATACTGGAAGTTTTTAAGAAGAGACTAGACAAACATTTGCCTGCAATGGTATACCCTGCCTGACCAGGGTTTGGGCTAGAAGACCTCAAAGGTCCCTTCCAACTGTTATTCTGTATTCTAATACCGGTTTGGTTTAGCTAGTTTCAACTTAGTATGTTCTATGAACCTAAGCACTGTGATTTTTAAAACCAAGGTTTATGAATTTTTCTGATTGTGAATCCAATATTTTGATCTGAAGTTTGTTTTTTATATTAATAAGGAATAATTATCCATTTAACATTTCTGGATAGGCAATAACCACAAAATTTATAACATGTACCAGACTTCATCTCTATAACAGTATTTTTCCCCTGTGCAGAATCAACAGAAAATGCCTATCTGAAACACGTGTCTCCAAACACCAATATCTGAAAGTGAAATATAATTCTGTGCACGAATACTACCAAGTACTTTTTGCATTAAAAGGAAGATACAGAGCCCTTGCTATAGTGGTAGGTCAGCGGAATAACTGCAATTTAGGATTGGACCTGCAAGTTTACACTTTTGCTTTAACCTTATTATGCATCAATAAGATTCATTTTCATAAATCTGTTTAAGACTTGAAAATGTACAATAGATACAGTAGGAACCAGAATACAATATCGTCTACATGAGTTCTCCTAGAATTATTGATCCCTGTTTTTTGATGCATGCATATGCAAGTTCACACATTATACTAAGTTTTGTTCCTAGTTAATAAGACTTTGAATAGATGCTGAGTTCAAATATTGCATCAAATGTAACATGGTTTTAACTTAGTTCTGCTTATATTCACAAATTACACTAACTAAAACAATGTAATATCTTTAAATATAGATGTCAGCAGCCATAATTTATATTTTCAAAGAAGATTCTTGCATCTACAGCATTTGCACATTTTAATAAGACATAAGCCATGATTCACAAATCATAATTGAGAGGACTTTACATTGACTAAATGATTTGTTGACTTTTGCTTAGCTTGTGGCAACCTAACAACTGTAGTCTATAAAACACAGCTTGTATCTTAACACAATAGGCAAGCCAGCTAACTGTGGTTTATTAATAAATCATGCTTAATATGTGAGTTGACTATGAGACAGCTATATTTATTCAAACCAGCAACACTAAGTAGTAGACAAAGGATTATATAATTTACTATGAAAACACCTTGTGGGACATCTATGCCCAAAAACAAGCTGTTTACAAAGATGGCTGCGAAGAAAACTGCAATACTCTTGCCTGTTGGGTTATTTGTTTCTCTCTTCCTTTTAATCAGGACAATTCTTAACATCTGTGAATCCAGAAGAGCAAGGTAACATCCGTCCCATCTCCTGGAGCCACAAAACTTCATCAAGAATTTCTGAGAGGCTGACTGCATATCTCAACAGTAGTTTCATAAAGGCAAGCACACACTGTGGCTCATTTAGAGAAGAAAACTTTACTATAAATGGTACTCAGTTCTTGGAAGTTTTGCCATGCTACACTACAGGTTTAATGCCTTTATTAAGTTCTCTTAAAGCTTCTGCTATACCATCATTTTCATAACTTTTCAATAATATAGGAAAAACATAGATGGCTCATATACTGTGCTTAACTATATTCTTTGACTAACCCATAATTAGTTGGATCCACAGTTATATTATTTCACAAACTATAGTGTACAAGTCCTAATTGGTGGATCACATTACAGACTCAGCAGTGGTCAAACAGGCCATATTACAGATGAATACAATGTGTGAATCCAACCAGTCACTTATCCAAATCCATTCACTAACGGCACAATTGGGATCTCAATCCGCCTATCAACTTCATGTCATACCAGAGTGACCGAACAATGACTTTCCTTAATTAGCAACTTCTACTGCGGCTCCCAAAAACTTGAAGTCAGCATTTCCATCTGCAACACTGGCATATATGCCATTTCAGCATCACAGGATTAAATTTATTAAGGCTGCATAGGTAAAACAATCATCTCAGCAATATAAAGACTGAACAGCACTGCTAGAAAAATAAAGAGCAGTCTTACATACATATAAAGTGCAATATACTTGCAATTGCAGGAAAATGAAGCACAAATTGACATAATGTAAAAAATATACCATGGAATTTGGAAAAATTATGTTTAAAGTAGAAACCAAACACGGAATCTAACACAAATACTGCTAGAACAGCAGTTCAGGTAGTCCTTAACTTACGACCACAATTGAGCCCAAATTTCTGTTGTTAAGTGAAGCATTTGTTAAATGAATTTTGCTCCATTTTCTTATTGTCAAGTGAACTGCTGCAGTTTGGTAAGTTAGTATTTGTATTTTTGTATTTGTATTTATTGAATTTGTATACCGCCCTACTCCCGAAGGACTCAGGGCGGTGAACAGCCATAAAAATAAAACATGGAAATACAAAATTTAAAATAGAGATAAAACAAATTAAATAAATTTGGCTGAACCATATTTAAAACCCCAATAATTTAAAACCAAATTTAAAATTCCCATTTAAAAGCGGAGAAGTTTAGGTCAGGCCGGCTTGCTGGAATAGGAACGTCTTAAGCGTGCGACGGAAGGTACGCAGATCCGGAATCCTCCGTATCTCGGGGGGGAGCTCGTTCCAGATAGTAGGTGCCCCCACAGAGAAGGCTCTCCCCCTGGGGGCCGCCAGTCGACATTGTTTGGCCGACGGCACCCGGAGGAGCCCCTCTCTATGGGAGCGTACTGGTCGGTGGGAGGCTATTGGTGGTAGCAGGCGGTCCCGTAGATAACCAGGTCCTAAGCCATGGAGCGCTCTAAAGGTGATAACCAAAACCTTGAAGCGCACTCGGAAGACCACCGGGAGCCAGTGCAGCTCGCGCAGGAGGGGCGTTACATGGGAGCGCCACGTCGCTCCCATCACCACCCGCGCAGCTGCACTCTGCGCCAGTTGGAGCCTCCGAGTGCTCCTCAAGGGGAGCCCCATGTAGAGAGCGTTACAGTAGTCCAGACGGGAGGTGACGAGGGCATGAGTGACCGTGCGTAACGAGTCCCGACCCAGAAAGGGACGCAACTGGTGGATCAGGCGAACCTGATGAAAAATCCTCCCGGTCACGGCCGTCAAGTGCTCTTCTAAAGACAGCCGTGAATCCAGGAGGACACCCAAGTTGCGAGCCCTCTCCGTGGGGGCCAATGCTTCGCCCCCAATAGTCAGCGATGGCACCAGCTGACTATATCGGGACGTCGGAAACCACAGCCACTCGGTCTTGGATGGGTTGAGTCTGAGCCTGTTTCTCCCCATCCAGATCCGTACGGCCTCCAGGCACAGCTGTTAAGTGAATCCGGCTTCCCCATTGACTTTGCTTGTCAGAAGGTCGCAAAAGGTGAGCACATGACCTCGGGACACTGCAACTGTCAAATATACACGTCAGAATTTTGATCATATGACCATGGGGATGCTGAAATGGTCGTAAGTGTGAAAAACAGTCATGTCACTTTTTTCAGTGACATTGTAATTTTGAATTGACACTAGATGAACTGTTGTAAGTCGAGGACTACCTGTACTTCGGAGCATTTTATTCATACAGTACATTTTATCTCATCATTCCTATAGTACTTGAAGATACCAAATATTATATAAAACTCCTTTTCTCGGTTCTCCTTACAACACTGTGAGATAAGTTGCATTCAAAGACAGACCAGTTTCATAGTTTGTACTAACTCATGCCTTTTCTTTATAAACTGCACTTTTGGTGATATATAAAAACAACCTGAAAGTTACAAGTGTTTGAATTCTGAATTCAAACAAACACATTTAAAGGATATAAGATTCAATAACAACGTAAGTAAAAATGGCAAGTTTTAACATTCCATAGCTCATTTCTTGAATAAATAAACTTCAAATAAACAGCCTGTGTGAAACAACTGAACTCTAAATTAAAGATGTTCCTGCTCAATCTTTTGCATAATGGTAAATTTCTATTATTTTTGCTTTTTTTTTTTCTCTGAACCCACTCCTGTGAACCTACGAAATTAGCTAAACTGAGATAATTCATGGACTGGTTGATAAGGACTCTCGAGTCTAGTCCATGCAAAATATAGCACAATAAATGTGTTACTGTACTCTTTAAAGAATCACAACTCTAAAAATTTTGCTGTAGCAGACTAATCTATGTACAAATAACCCAAATACATTATCCAAAAATATGAGAACTATTCCAAACAATTTTATAGGTGTGTCTTTTTTATTTATAGCATTCAAAATAATGAAATAAAGCTACTGCACTAGCTCAGCATGCTTTCATATTCAACACTTTTGTTTACTGGGCCTTCATGTGTATTTTAATACTGTTATTGCATTAAAGCAAGATATTATACCTGAAGCAGTTTAATATTACTGTGCACAATTAGAAACTCTATACACGGGTAACCTTGTAACTTAATGGCAAAATTATCACACCAAGGAGTAACCTAAGAATAACAATTTTACAATAGAGGGGATCACGCTTTGCTTATTATAAATCTTTCCTGAAAATTCAATCCTTTTAAGAAGGTTCAATAGCAAAAAAGACGAAGCTCCTGCCTTTTCAGATGCTGGCTTATTCTGTCTGGGTTTTTTTTACTATGGGATGAAATATTTAAGCTTTGGAAATGACACATTACATTCTGGATTCTCAAAGGATGCTGGAGATGGCAGCTGATGAACTTTCCAAGGCATGGCAAGATCCACCCCCAAAAACGAGGCACTTTCGGATTCTTCCCCAGGTTCAAAACCAACGGAATCCGGTCCTTCGTTCAACACGAGCCCCGCTTTAAAAGGGGGCCGTTCCCTACTCAGAGCCAGCCGGGCAGCCTAAAATGGCCCCAGGCCGCCTTTCAGCCCCGCACTACGACCGGCCCCGGGAGACCTTCCTTCCCTATGCCGCCGCTGCTGCTGCTGCGAAGGCAACCGGCCCAGGCCGTCCGCGGGGACTTAGGGCGGCCCACTCCAGCCGAGGCCACCGGGCTGCGACTCGCCTCCGGCCCCGTCCTTCCGGGGCAGCCGGGGATTCCGGGCCCGGCCGAGGGTCCCGAGCCGCGAGGGGAGAGCAGGGGGCCCGCCGGCGCAGGCGCACTCGCCGCCCTCCGGGCAGGGCCCTCCCTTCTCCCCCCTCCCTCCGCGGGCCCAAGCCTCGACCCTCCCGGCCGCGGGGTTGGGCGGCGGCCCGGCTGGAGGGCCCTCAGGCGCGGCGCCCCTTCCCAGCGCGGACGCCCTCCTGAGGGAGCCCAGGCCCTGGCTCACCTGCCACCGCGCTGAAGGCCGGCGGCGCTCTGCCCGTCAGGCGGGCTCGGCCGGTTGCTGGCTGCGCTCCGGAGCGGCGGTCTGGCGGTCGGGTGGTTGGGCGGCGGCGGCGGCGGCGGCCCGGAAACGGAGGAGCGGCGGCGACGGCAGCGGCGGCTCTCAGCCGGACGCCGAGGGGAGGGGTCTGCGCGGGGCGGGGCTTCTGCCGGACTGACAGGCGGAGGGGCGGGGCGGCCGGAAACGGTTGAGCGCCCGGAGCGGCTCTTTTCGCCAAGCGGCGCCCTCGGAGCCCGCTAGCCTCGGGGCGCCGGACGCAGGTTCCCGGGGCCTCGCTTCGGTTATGGGCCGCCTTGGGCCCAGGCGGGGCTCTGGCTCGTCCCCCGGGCAGGGGAGCTGGGGCCCTGGGCCGGGACAGGATTGGGAGGCCCAGCCGAGAGGACGGTTCCGGCTCTTCTTTATTATCCAGCACCGAGAGGGGATCCCAGACGTCGCGTTTATTAGGATGCCTCTTCTGCTCCTTTACTTCCCATGTTGGTAATGGATAAAAAAACACCAAACCCTTTCAAGGCTTCTATTTCAGAAAGCATTCTTCATTTACAGCATTTTTGCAGGGCCGCCTAAAAGGTTCGCACACTACAGCTAGTCCTCGACTTAGAACAGTTCGTTTAGTGACCATTTGGAGATACAGTGGCATTGACAAAAGTGACACAGGACCGTTTTTTCACACTTAGGTTGCAGCATCCCCAGGGTCACATGAGGAAAATTGTCAACTGATTGGTATTTATGGCAGTTGCAGTATCCTAGGGTCATTTGTGACCACCATTTGCAATCTTCTGTCAAGCAAAGACAATGGGGAAACCAGGTTCACTTAACAACCATATTACAAACTTAAGAACTATAGTGATCCCCTTAAAACTACAGTAAGAAAAGTCATAAAATGGGGCAAAACTTAACAAATATCTCACTTAGCAACATAAATGTTGGGCTCAATTGTGGTTGCAAGTAGTGACCTTTAGGTCTGCTATGGCCCTTTGAGATACAAATGGCTCACATTATCCTACCTGGGACACATTAAGTCTTTGGAAAGGCTCTAATGCTGGGAAAGATAGAAGGGGAAAGAAAAGAAGCAGCAAGGTGGATGGACTCGACTACATTAGTGATAAGTGCATCACAGGAGAACTGAGAATGCAAGTTAGGAACAACTTTCATGGGGAAAAAAAATTATGCTGTTGCTAGGAGTTGATAACAACTTGATGCACACAATTGATCCTGCTTCAGGTGCGGCTGCTGGATCAAAGCTGCAGGTACCATGGAGTTGGTACATCCTCTGTCCAAGCAAAGCTACTCCTGATCCATCTGTAGCCCCTACTTTGCAGCCCATCTGTGAAGAAAGCAAATGTCTTCCTGCCCTCTCCTTGGATTGTCCTGGTTGCTACTAATTAATTATTTTTAGCATCATCAACAACGGGTCAGGCACAGGGTATGGTCAGAAAAAGTCAGGATCTTGGCTGTGATAGTGCAGTGCATGTGATAATGGGTGGAGCTTCTCTTGCGACATGAGAGCCCCATCTTGACTTTTTGGAACAAGCCCTGTGGAGATTCCTGAACCATGTTACAGTAGGAAGGCTGCCCTTCCAGCAATGAGGGAGGTGCAAGAATTATGCTGCAGGTCAACAATTTGTGGCAAAATATTCTGTATGGGCTTTGTTTTGCCAGCACCATTAAACCTGACAGAAAGCTAATGTGGACTTCTCTTCTGCAACAGCAAGAATCTCTGAGATGAACCTTTTAAGTAGAGATAAAAGCCAGTTCTGAGCTATAACTGCATATAATGTCTTCTTTTCCCCCATCAGTAGCAAAGCTTTTAGCCCTACCTCTCTGAGGCTAGATACTGAGGTGCCATAGAGCCACCACTGAGTTTGCTTGCCCTAGAGATAGAAAAATGGTCTCCTGCTTGAGCAGGGGGTTGGATTAGAAGACCTCCAAGATCCCTTCCAACTCTTATTCTACTCTGTAAAATAACAGGATTTTGAAACACCTCCTTTACCCTTCTCATAATGTGGCTGCCCCAACAGGGCTTTGTCTGGCAGTGTTGTTGCCTTGCTCAGTTAATGCCAGGTTCTTCCAGATGGTTTTCCTGAGCCCCTTCCCCTCCCATACGGTATGTCCCAAAAGACTGGTGGTCCAGTGAATCATTTTTATACTTGCTGTCCTATTAAAAATAGTCCAAATTACTGCAGCCAGCCATAATCAAAACTACTGCAGATGACAAAATATTTCAAAGCATTTAGCGTGCGCACACACACAATCCGAAGTCCTATTGCAAAGTTATTAGAAAATTTGTTAAATATGTACATATTAGGTTTCTTTTGGGGAATCTTACTCTCCTGAAATGTAGCATGATACTGTAGTTTCCATTCTGCCCCTCCAACAGAGTTGGAAGGGACCTTTGAGGTCTTCTAGCCCAACCCCCTGCTCAGGCAGGAAACTCTATACCATTTCAGACAAATGGTTGTCCAATCTCTTCTTTAAAACTTCCAGGGTTGAAGCACCCACAACTTCCAGAGGCAAGTCATTCCACTGATTAATTGTTCTAATTGTCAGGAAAATTATCCTTAGTTCTAGGTTGCTTCTCTCCTTGATTAGATTAGTTGATTAGTTTTCATCCATTGCTTCTAGTCCTGCTTTCAGGTGCTTTTTTTTTTTTTTTTTAATTTGATTTATATGCCGCCCTTCTCCGAAGACTCAGGGCGGCTTACAATGTGCTCAGCAATATTCTCAGCTTTGGAGAATAGCTTGACTCCCTCTTCTTTGTGGCAACCCGAGATATTGGAATACTGCTATCATGTCACCCCTAGTCCTTCTTTTCATTAAACTAGACATACCCAATTCCAGCAACCGTTCTTTATGTTTTAGCTGCCAGTGCCCTAATTAGCTTTGTTGCTGTTCTCTGTCCTTTTTCTAGTCTCAACATCTTTTACATCATGGCAACCAAAACTGGATGCAGTATTCCAAGTGTGGTTTTACCAAGGCATTATAGAGTGGTATTAACATTTCATGTGATCTTGATTCTATTCCTCTGTTTATGCAGCCCAGAACAGCTGCTTTTTTGGCAGCTGCTGCACACTACATGCTCTCTACATGGGGCTCCCCTTGAGGAGCACCCAGAGGCTCCAACTGGCGCAGAGTGCGGCTGCGTGGATGGTAATGGGAGCGACATGGCGTTCCCATGTAACACCTCTCCTGCGCGAGCTGCACTGGCTCCCGGTAGTCTTCTGGGTGCGCTTCAAGGTTTTGGTTACTACCTTTAAAGCGCTCCATGGCTTAGGACCTGGTTATCTACGGGACCGCCTACTACCACCAATAGCCTCCCATCGGCCAGTACGCTCTCATAGAGAGGGACTCCTCCGGGTGCCGTCAGCCAAACCGTGTCGACTGGCGGCCCCTAGGGGGAGAGCCTTCTCTGTGGGGGCACCTACCGTCTGGAATGAGCTCCCCCCGGAGATACGGAGGATCCCGGATCTGTGCACATTCCGCCGCGCTGTGAAGACCTTTTTATTCCACCAGGCAGGCTTGGCCTAATCTCTTCCCTCTTTTTAATATGTGAATTTTAATCTGTTTTTAAATTATTGGGGTGTTTTAATCTGTCTGGACCAAAATGATTTAATTTGATTTTATCTGGTTTTTAAATTTTTTGTATCTATGTATTTTATTGTTTGGCTGTTCACCGCCCTGAGTCCTTCGGGAGTAGGGCGGTATACAAATCAAATATTTTTGCTGGCATACAGCAAAAAGAGGGTTATGGGGTTTTTTAGGGAAATTTCTTAATAAGATTTTAAGGGATTCTGGGAGGGGGGTAGATTACGTGGGTTCGGGGGAAGACCCGCGGGGGAGGGTATCTGGGCCAGCCGTAGGGCATGGCATGGGAGGTGTGAACTCTGGGGTCAAGGAGATGATTAGATCTTACGATACAGATGCCCATAACATCGATACTGTAGGTGGGAGGGGCAGATATGGCGGGAGCAGGGGGCCACATCATCCTACGGGAGTGCGTCCTCGCTGTTTACAAGCGGTGGCGCGCTCCGACCCTCAAAGCTCTTCTCGTTCCCCAGGTTGTAGGGAACCTCGGGCCCCAGGCCTTCGGCTGATGCTGTGCAATGCCAGGTCCGTGGTAAATAAAGCCCCCCTCATTTGTGATCTTATTCAGGAGGGGGGTGCGGACCTGGCGGGTATTACGGAGACCTGGTTGGGCCAGGAAGGGGGAGCCCCCCTTGTTGATATGTGCCCACCAGGTTTCCGTGCTTTCCATCAGCCAAGGTCTCAGGGGAGGGGTGGAGGGGTGGCGGTTATTAACGAGGGTCTTGGACCAAGGGAGGCCACTGTTCCTCAGACGGTTGGATGTGAGTCCCTTCTTGTGAAGTGGGGTCATAGGGTGCAGTTGGGCTTGCTAGTCACGTACCTGGCTCCCTGCCATGTGGCAGCAGCCCTGCCTGAGCTGCTTGATGTTATAGCCGCGGTGGCTGTTGACACCCCCAGGCTTATGGTCATGGGGGATTTTAACCTGTCATCAGTTGGCGAGACATCTGAGGTGGCTCGGGAGTTCATGGCTTCCATGACGGCTATGGACCTGACCCAGTTAATTTATGGCTCTACTCACATGGGGGGACACACACTGGACCTTGTTTTTGTCTCTGGACAGTGGTTGAGTGATCTCGAGATAGGGGATATAGTGATTGAACCCTTGTCATGGTCAGATCACTCCCTCCTTCGCCTGGACCTTCGAACCGCCACACCCCGCCGCAGGGAGGCGGAACCGACCAGGTGGTTCCGCCCCAGGCGCCTGATGGATCCTGAGAGATTCCAGATGGAGCTTGGGCCATTTCCTGAGGTTCTAGCACACGACTCGGCTGAGGACTTAGTGGCCGCCTGGGATAGGGCGGCGGCTGATGCTTTAGACCGAGTCGTGCCTTTGCAGCCTCTGACCCGGCGCCGGTCTCACCTGGCTCCTTGGTATACTGAGGAGCTGAGGGAGATGAAGCGCCAGAAAAGACGCCTAGAGAGCAGTTGGAGGGCTAGTCGTTCTGAATCCAACCGAACACTGGTAAGATCTCATATTAAGAATTACCTAGTGGCGATAAGAGTAGAGAAGAGTAACTACTTTTCTACTCTTATTGCGTCATCAGATAATCGCCCAGCCGCCCTGTTTAGGGTGACCCGCTCTCTGCTCCATCAAGAGACGCGGGAAGACCCCTTGGAGGGTAGAGCTGAGGATTTTGTACAATATCTGTATAACAAAATTGCTCAGATTCGTGAACAGCTAGACTCTGACTGGATTGATCCAGAGGAGATGACAGGGGCAGGTCCTGAGAATATTATTTGGGAAGAGTTTGATCCTGTGACTCCCGAAAGCGTGGACAGGATACTGAACAGACTAAAGGCGACCACATGTTTATTGGACCCGTGTCCATCCTGGTTGGTACTGGCCTCCCGGGAGGTGACACGAGGCTGGCTCCAGGAGATTATAAATGCTTCTTTGAGTGAGGGTGTCTTTCCCACCGTCTTGAAAGAAGCGGTGGTGAGGCCCCTCCTCAAGAAGCCCTCCCTGGATCCAGCTGTATTAGCAAATTATCGTCCTGTCTCCAACCTTCGCTTTGTTGCAAAGGTTGTTGAGAGTGTGGTTGCACGACAACTGCCTCAGTACCTGGATGAATCGAATTATCTAGATCCGTTCCAGTCGGGATTCAGGCCCGGGTACAGCACAGAGACAGCATTGGTCGCATTGGTTGATGATCTCTGGAGGGCTCGAGACAGGGGTTGCTCCTCAGTCCTTGTCCTATTAGACCTCTCAGCGGCTTTTGATACCATCGATCATGATATCATGCTGCACCGGTTGGAAGGGTTGGGGGTGGGGGGCACTGTTCTACAGTGGTTCTCCTCCTTTCTCTCTGACCGGTCGCAGTCTGTGTTGACAGGGGGGCAGAGGTCGACCCCGAGGCCCCTTATATGTGGGGTGCCACAAGGATCGGTCCTCTCGCCCCTTCTATTCAACATTTATGTGAAGCCGCTGGGTGAGATCATCCGTGGTTTTGGGGTGAAGTACCATCAGTACGCTGATGACACCCAGCTGTACATCTCCACCCCAGACCACCCCAATGATGCCCTCGAGGTGATGTCCCGGTGCCTGGAGGCCGTACGGATCTGGATGGGGAGGAACAAACTCAGACTCAACCCATCCAAGACCGAGTGGCTGTGGTTTCCGTCGTCCCGATATAGTCAGTTGGCGCCATTTCTGACTATTGGGGGTGAGTCGTTGGCCCCCACAGATGGGGTTCGCAACTTGGGCATCCTCCTGGACTCACGGCTGTCTTTTGAAGAGCATATGACGGCCGTAGCCAGGAGGACTTTTTATCAGGTTCGCCTGATTCGCCAGTTGCATCCCTTTCTGGATCGGGACTCGTTACGCACGGTCACTCACGCCCTTGTCACCTCACGCCTGAATTATTGTAATGCTCTCTACATGGGGCTCCCCTTGAGAAGCACCCGAAGGCTCCAACTGGTCCAGAATGTGGCCGCGCGGGTGGTAATGGGAGCAATGTGGCGCTCTCATGTAACCCCCCTCCTGCGCGAGCTGCACTGGCTCCCTGTGGTCTTCCGGGTGCGCTTCAAGGTTTTGGTTACTATCTTTAGAGCACTCCATGGCTCAGGACCAGGGTACTTACGAGACCGCCTCCTGCCACCAATAGCCTCTCACCGACCAGTTCGCTCCCATAGAGAGGGACTCCTCAGGGTGCCGTCGGCCAAACAATGTCGACTGACGGCCCCCAGGGGGAGAGCCTTTTCTGTGGGGGCACCTACCATCTGGAACGGGCTTCCCCCGGAGTTACGAAACATCCAAGACTTACGCATTTTCTGCCGAGCCCTGAAAACATTTCTATTCCAACAAGCTGGTCTGGCCTAACTCTCCCTTTTTAATTGGCTTTTAAACTGTCTTTTAAATTGGGTTTTAAACCTCTTTAGATAAATTTGGATGTTTTTTAATCTTTGAGCCTAAATTACTTAATCTGTTTCTTAATAGTTTTTAACTTCTATATGTATTTGTATTTATTATGGCTGTTCACCGCCCTGAGTCCTTCGGGAGTAGGGCGGTATACAAATATGAAAAATAAATAAATAAATAAATAAAATAAACTAACTAAACTAAACTAAACTAAACTAAACTAACACTGCTGGCTCATATTTAAATGACTGTCCACTAGGACTCCAAGATCCCTGTCACAATTACTATTGAGCCGGGCACCACCTATCCTATACCTGTACATTTGGTTTTTCTTGCCTAAATGTAGAATATTATCTTTTCCCCATTGAATTTCATTTTGTTAGATAACACCCAATGTTCAAATATGTCAAGATCAGGAGTGAAATGCTCCCGGTTCAGATGGTAGCAATGGAGGCGGGTGGTTCGGAGAACCAGTAGCAAAAATCCCTGCCCCCGCCCCCATGTCCAGCTGAGCACACAATCAGAACACATCAGAACAAAACAGAGATAAAGAGATAAAGGTAATATGAAACAGACAGTATGAATGCAACTACAGAGTATCAAATGAGACTCAAATAAATGTCAAATGAGCATTAAGGATACAAAGTCAAAACTGGAAAAAAAAGTGTCGGAGCGGAAAGTTTCCCTTTTACTTTTTCTCTTGTAACTGTGACCTGGTAAAACAATATATCTACGTTTGTGAGGCAAGGGAAAAAATCATGAGCTAAGTATAAGATGCAAAAGAAAGAAGAGGGTTGGGTTTACCTGTTCTGAAAGTGTATTTTGCAGCTTGCTGTTTGGTTTCAACGAAAGAGTGGGTATTACTGAGAAATAAAAGATGTTTAGTCTTAGTAAGTCATGATCTGAGATTTGGGTGACATGGCTATTTATAATACAACGAAGTCAAAGTAAATGTAGATTTCAAAAATAATTATGTTAAATGTGCCATATTGAAAAGGAATAGATACAAATCAGGCTGTGCCCAAAGCACCCTTATGAATTTCAGTACAAGAAGCATTTTATACACAATAGGCAAAGATATTAACATATCATGAAATGCCAAAATAAAGAGAACACCGATGACCGAGGGGCATTGCTGCCAATGGTTTTATTACTTATCAGAAAAATTTAAAGTAGGCAAAAAATTATGTGAAAACAAAAATTCTATAAAACAATGAAAAAATTCATTGTTTAGGTATTGAACAATGTAAGAATTTGAAATGGAATTGTGTACAAATGATGAATGTGTAATTGCTAAAATGTATAAGCTTTTATTGAAATTTAAAAAGAAAAAAGGTCAAAGAATGTACAATTAAATTGGCTACAATCTTGATTAAAAAGGTAATTTGATTATAATGTACAAATAGAACAATGAGAGAATATGAGATTGAAAGTATGGAAATTTATGTTATAGTCTGAAAGGGATTTATTGATTTAGTGTATGGCATACACTGTCAGGGAAATCTACACATGCTAGACACACAATGCGGCCCTCCTGATAGCCTAAATGGCTGGTTCGTTCTGTTCACTGCTTATGCACCTATCCCTGGTGCATGGTGGGGAATGAACTAGCTTTACACCAGCTGACTATGATAGTGGCACTCAGCTTGCTGGCTCTTCCAGGCTCTTCCACCAGTCTCGCCCCGCTTCACCTTGTGTCACACTGCCTTGTGTCCGGCCAAGTCCAGCGCCGGCTTCCGTTCTCCGCACACGAACGCAGCTAGGTTTCAGTTTTTCCCACCAGTGGTACCCATTCATCTACTTGCAATGTTGCATGCTTTCAAACTGCTGGCTGGGCAGGAGGTAAATTGCTAAATTGACTTGATTGGAGAAAAAAACATTTACATGCATTGGTGACTGGAAACCCATTGTAGACATTTTGCATAAAAAAGGGGAAAATAACATGATTTATGGTTTTGATGATTGGACGGATATAGAAAGAAGAGTATAATGATTTAACTTTAAATAGAGAGTGTCTATGGAGATTCTCAGTCATCCAGGTCCTGGTTGTCCCAAAGATGCTTTTTTCAAGAGGCAACTCGACTTTCTCGTTTTTCCCTGAAGACATTTTGCTTCTCATCCAAGAAGCTTCTTCAGCTCTGACTGGATTTCTGACTTTTTAGATAGAGAGGTTAAAATATAATTGTACTTATAACTGCTGTGAAGAATTTTGGAAGCTACTTTGTATCTTTCTTTTCTACTTTTCTTCTACTTTTTCTTTTCTTGCAGTTTCTGTTTCCCCTTTATTTTATTTTCTTCCTTCCTTCCTGCCTTTCCCTCCTAATTCCTTATTTTTTCCTTACTTTGTATTAGTTTTATAGTTTTTAAAAAGTCTGCCCAATATAAGCAGACTGAGGTGTGATGTATGTATATACAGCAGTATTAAGTGACTCTTAAGTGCAGATTAACAACACATTTTTCTAACAAACTGCATTCATTAAACTTGAAACTAAAAGAGTAACCAGCTTGTTGTAACTGCGAAATAACCTATGCTGCTTGTTACTTTGAACCACCAAAGGGCTAATTGTTGTACAGGACATAGAATCAAACCTTTTATCAGTGGATTTACTTTATCCATAAACTGTTTTAGTCTGAGGTGAAGAGAGAGAAAAAGCAGCTGCTGTACAAACTCCTGAAAGTGGGAGAGCCTGTGTGCTGCTCTGCACTGCCATCTGCTGTAGATGTCAAGTACAGTATTAGAAACCAATTCAATTCTTGGACTGCTTCATACACATAATCCCAAATTAGGAGCCCGCCACTGGCATCTAACAAATTGTACTATGTAAAAGACAGAAGATTTTGTGAACTGTAACTCACTTCTTCAAGAGCCAGCCTGGTTTAGTGGATATGGTATTAGGCTAGAAACGGGGAGACTTCGGATGACTCTGGGCCAGTCCCTCTCTCTCAGCCCCAGAAGGCAATGGCAAATCCCTTCCAAAAAACCATGCCAAGAAAACAGCAGGGGCTTGTCCAATGCAAGTCAGGAATCAACACTGACTTGAAGGCACCCCCCTCCCAAAAAAAGCTCACCTGATGTAAACTAAGGAGAAATTTCCTGACAGAACAATTAATCAGTGGCAGGGCTTGCCTTCAGAAGTTGTGGGTGCTCCATCACTGGAGGCTTTCAAGAAAACATAGGGCAACCATTTGTCTAGAATTTTATAGAATTTCAGTTATAAATTGTTGTTTCATGTATTGAGGCACCACATGACCTGACTCAGAGTTGTGATCTGATTTTGTAATGGTTAAGTAAATGTGACAATCATTAAGCAAACCCATTTTCCCCAGTGGGTATTTCTTGCAGGAAACCAAAGTAAACAAGAGAAACCAGCAAAAAAACACCATAAATTGTGCTCATGTGGCACTACAAATGGCTGTCAATGTGAGCCAGTTGCCAAGCAATCAGGTCATATGGTGTATATGTGTCTGCATGCAGAGCCATAACTTTGAAAATGGGTCATAAGTAGCTTTTGGGGGGGGTCAGTCATGACTTCAAATGGTCATTAACACACTCAGGTACAATGGACACAATAGAACTGGAAGCGTTGTGGCGAAACTGGCTGGAAAATATTGAGCTCCGATGAGCCTCACGAAAATCCAGCCAGACAAACCGCTGTCGGGGAGTCTTCGGACTGAAACCGTCCTGGAGGGATGGCAAAGAAGGAGAGGCACCCTGGATGACCAAGAGGAACAGGCAAGTTCCTCAAAGGGTCGGAGGCAGCTCTCTGAATCGGCAACGGTGGTGGTCATTGAAACGACTGCTCTGAAGCTGGGGTAACCGGACTAAGATTTGTGCAGGAGCGATGATTGAATGGAGTATGGTTACCAGGTGAGCGATTGGCCAACTCACAGGTAAAAAGAAATGTTTTAAAAAGCTTAAAAGGTCTAATTAGAAGCGGCTAATTGGCACTTGGGAATTTTAATTGGAGGAAGAAGAACAAAAAGGAAGTAAAAGGACTAAAGCCCCCCAAAAAGGAAAAAAACCTTCTACCTGGATTTAAAATTGAATTTGGAGAAAATAAAAACAATAAAAGGAAAAGAAATTGAAGAGAAAGTATTTTCCATGTGGATTTAAACCTGCTACTTTGTTGTTTTGGGATTTGTGGATTGGAGAGAGACAGCTGCTGGTGGAAAGAAAGCACTACAATTGCTTTGAAAATTAAAGGACTAAAGGTTTTTGATTACTGTGAGATATTTTAAGGCATATTTGTTTACTTTTAAACAGCTGGGTCTTGACTTTGAAAGGAGGTGAAAAAGAATAAAGCCTTAAAGTGGAATGGACTAGATAAATATTTGAACTGGATAATACTTGGAAATAAAAAAAAAGAGACTACATGGACTTGAATCTTAATTAAACGTAAAGTAAAAAAAATTTGAATTGACAATATGGAGCACTGGGAATACGAGGAACTAATGGAGATGTTTAAAAATGTGCGTGAAGCATTTAAGGGTAATAAAGAAGCAGAAGCCTGGTTAGAATACACAAAAAAGAAAAAAAAAGAATAAAAATGAGAAGCAAGAATACAATGTTGAAGGGAAAATAAAGATAAAAAGATAGATAATTACACTGCGATTGATAATGGCAAAAAATAATGGTTAGGGGGGAATATCCCCCCCCAAAAGAAGGGAAGAGATGGAAATGGGAAAAGCTGGGTAAAAACAGAAGGAGAATTATGGGGGTAACAGTTTTAATAGTTAGAGAAAGGATTCAGGCGAAAAGATACAATAAATATAAAAAGAAAAAGAAGACGACAAGAGAATGGGATAAGGGGAAAAATATTAAGAAGTAGAATCTTGGAGAGACCAAAAGAAAATGGTTAAAAGGGGAAGAATAATGGAGAGAAGGGAAATAAAGCATTTATTAGTTGAATCAAGGGAATTGTGTTAAACAAGATGAAGTATATTGTTAATTGTAAAATGGATCAGCAGATGTAATATGAAATGTAATTTGGTTTAACTATGGAAATAACTGAAATTAAGATATAAAATTGATGAATAAGAAAGTAGGAAGTAAGGAAAATAAGAGGTGGAAGGCTAAGTTAAAAGGTTTCAATGTAAAAATGGAATAAGATGAAATATATTGTTAACTATCAAAAAGGTGATGGGGATTGCGAGAAACATATTTAATAAATGGAGAAAAAATCGGGGTTGCCCGGATACCATTTTGGAAAATATTGAATTGAAAATGAATACAACAATGGAGAGAGGATGGAAAGAGGAGTAAAGGGATAGAAGGAGGGGAAAAGGGAGGAAGGAGAGAGAGGAATAGAAGAAAGGGAAAAGGAGAGGAAGAAAGGGAGGGGAAATAAGAGTAGGAGAGAAGGTTAGAAAGGGAGGAAGGGAGGAGGAGTGGGGTGTAGTGACCACACACACACAAAGGTTGAGGATGTATGTGAGGGGTAACTTTATTGTCTTACATAGTGACATTATATAGTTTGTTACTTTCAAGTTACAGTGTACTTGGTAGCATCTCATTGGCTACAGAATCTTCCAGGTAACTAGAGTCATTGGTTAACCATTACTGCTTTGCTTAAGCACTTATAATGTTATCTAGGGTTAACACACATCCCACTTCCTTTCCTCCTGTTCCTCTTGTTTATAGAGTTAGGGTCTTAATGCCATTTCCTGGCGCCTACATGTGAATAACCTTCCTTATCTGAGGTTTGCCATCCAAGATAAGGAAACAGTCCTACACATAGCAGACTACATGTCCTCTCTTTTTATTTAATTTTGAGGGAACAAATGTTTTTGTATATATCGCATTTGATGAGGAGGCAGAAAAAGAGGAACAGGACGAAACATAGAATTGATGAGGGAATACACTGAATGAAACAACAGCAAGCAACTAACATGACAATAAGCATAAAAAAATAACTGCTTAAGCCAGGTCAACCAGTCAAAAGAAAAGGAATTAGCATGAACATTATTCTGAAAATATGATTGGAGTTTAGCAAGTTCATCTTCAATGGTTCTGTTCAAAGAGTGAAAATGAACAGCACATCCATGACGGCCAACAAGTTTACAAAAATCTCTTTGTTGTGCTAACAAATAGTCAATAGCAAAACGTTGTTGGAGCACATCCTGATTCAGGTCCTCAATTTCATGTTGGAGATCACGAACAATAGCAGCAGTGGCATTAATTGATTTCTCCAGGCGACATGTTAAACCCAGGATAGAATGTCTATTTTCTTGAGCTATTATTCCAGGGTAAGCCCCTAAGGTGATCACCCCAGTAATAGCTCCAGCCACAGCACAGCCAAAGGTATTGAGAGAGGACAGTTGTGTATCAATGATAACTTCATCATTACATGTAGGACCTAATAGAGAACGTCATTGTCGTGAAGAAGAAGAGAGAGCACCAATCTGCACAGGTAGGGAAAAGTAGCCAATAGCAGCACACTGATAGTTCTGAGGGTGTACATTGGTTGCATATTTGTCAAAAAAGAACCACATAGAAGCGTTAAAAATAGGAAAATTATCAGGATACATTTCAGGCACAATATTAGGTCCATACAAAGAAGAATTAAAAGTTCCCCAAAGCCAATAATAGTCAGTACAATAACTATAATTCCCTACTTTCAATAAAATATGTCAAGCCTTAGCATAATCATTCCAATTGTTAAGCCAAGTATGGCGAGCATAACAGCAAAAACATAAGCCTGTAGTATATTGATTAGTATGAAGATAACACCAACGAACAGAATTAAGTTTAGGATTAAGTTGAGTGTTGAGTATTATTCAAAGCAGTAACAACTAAGAGAAGACGAGAATACAAAAAAGAATTGTGACAGAATTAGCTGTAATAATAGCAAAAACAGCAACTAGATTTTCAGGAGTTTGAGGTAGATCAGCTTGACTCAATTGTTGTTGAGCTTGGTATGTTGTAGCCTTCACTTGCTCCCATGTGATTGGCGAAGGTTGTTACTCAGGATTAGGAGCAAGACGATACTTGACTAGCGGTCTTGTCAGTGGTTCTATTGCATGAAAATGAACATTAACAGGAACATCTGAAAAAGAATCTACAAGAGTTAAATAATTCCAAGTAAATTGGCAGAGGTACCCCTAGGGTTGACCCCACTGGGGAACGGAATAGCTGACTATTGACAGGAGGGACACGCTCATACAATATTCTGAGCCTGTGCCAAAGGAAAATGAAACTGTTTTGCCAAAGATTTTGCATTTTGATGAAAATATGAATGACTTTTCCATGGAGTAACAGATAACATATGCTGCTCCGTTGTCTGCAACAGCATTTCCTTCTGATAACATACCGGGGAAAGACTGATGACTCCTAATATGTACAATATAAATTTGATTCTTTCTAATTTGCAAAACTTGCTGTAGTGTCAAAAAGAGAGACAGAAGATCATCATCCAAAGATAGTGTAACATATGCACTAGGGAAATTAAAAATCAGTGACACACATACTGAAAATCAGAGATCAAATTAAAATCTGTTGAGAAAAAATGTGGAAAGCTAAAATAACAACAGACAATTCTGAACATTGAGAGAAAACTTTCCAGAATTCCTCATGAGGATCTTTGTAAGCAATCACTCCTCTCGTTCCTCCCCCATCAGAAAAACAAAGAGCTTGCAATAGTAGAGAAGGAAAACAACAGATGAATCATTAAGCAAATAAACCTAGGATCTGTAGACAGATGATATGAAATACAGCGTACATAGTCAATTAAAGCACAATAAAGAAATAAATTATTCCGAAAATAAAAGTTAAAGTCAGATTTTAAGATAGAAAGAAAGATACTTATTAAGTCAGTTCCATTTCTTCGACAGGCTTAAGTACGCCCCAAGGTTATAATTTCAGCAATAGCTTAAATAAAAGTGTTGGAATGAAAAAGAAGCCTTTCTCTTTAAGGAATGAAAAAGAAGCCTTTCCCTTTAAGGATTGCTAGGAGGCAAAGCTTTCCCTTCTTGAATTCAAAACTCCCCGGCTGGGAGATTGCTTCAAAATGATTGGAGGTCAGCTGCTTGAGACTGCAACATCAAATCTCTCCCCCACAGATTTACATGAATGGGGAGAATAACAGGCTTTAATTGAGCTGTGTGTTTGCCATTTGGTGCTGCGTCGCTTGAGATTAGAATCAATTTATTGTTTATAGGAAGACAGACAAGAAATAAATCAAGCACAGTGTTTCGAGGCTAGCCTGTTTAAACTGTAAGAGTAACCCTTTTTTATATCCTAAAACATCTTTTGATTTTCTATGTGACCCTTTAAAGTCTTTTGAAATTCTTAATAAATAATTGTTTTATAGTCTACTCTCTGTTTTTCCTAGCCCTTTGTAGTTGTTCATTCCCTATAATTATTCAGCTTGCTATTTCTGTGTTTTTCTCCTTTCCTCATGTGTTAAAAATTCTAGTTACTTTAACTTGATTTCTTTTCCTTCTTTGGTGTTTGCTTTTCTTTCCTGTGTCCCATATCTGCTTTAAATGTTGCTGGCCCCTGTAAATTTTTTCCTTCCTTTGTTGTGGAAAATAAGGTGGCTTCAGCTTCTTAATGGCCCATTGATAAAAATTTGGGCTGAAACTCTGCCTAAGTTTCTGCTTTTCTCATATCTTTCAACAAGAGTAAAACATTTTTTTTAATGGTAATGAGGCAAATAAAGCCATTCAATACAATATACTTTTTGTTGTTCTAAAACTCCCAATATTTTTATGTAGTTTACTAGGAGGAAATATTAAGAAATAACTGACAATCTCTATGAGAGATTCAATCCACAAATTAGATACTCAAGATGTTATTAATTTTCTCAACTGTAGCACATACTACAGATGAAACTATAATTAAATCTCCTGGCTTTTTTCTTTTTAGTCAATAATTCAAATAATGGATTAAGTAAATGCGTAGGTAACAAAAAATATGAGCCAATCCAATTAATAGTACCCAGCAATTGTTTCAAATTTACTAAAGAAATAACTTTTGCTAACTTTAAATGAGGAAAAGCTGGAGCAGAAAGAAAACTGCAACAGTTTATGTCCTAAGTACAGATAAGAAACATGCAGCTGTATTTATTCTGGTGCAATTTACAATCCATAGACACATAAACCATTTTATATTTCAGAAAGCCAATTAAGTTATATTTTTTAGTTCCAATTAAAATATCATCCATACGATGATATACCAAATAAGATGGAAATTTCTCACGAAATGCTGGCACAAAGTAGGAGAATTAAGCATGCCCTGTGGTAAAACACACCAATGATATCGTTTAGTTGGCATGCTATTATGAAAAACATCACACGGGGACAGTAGAGAGTCACTTAAGGAGAAGAGCCATCATCCAAAATCAATTTTGTATTTAAAAAAGAAAGGAGGTCCCGACCCCAAATATTAGTATGAATATCAAAGGGCAAAAGGAAGTAATAGAGAGGATTAAGCAATAGAGGATTGATCAGGAAGAATTTGAAGAAGGTTCACCCAAGCCTGAATTAAAAGAGTTCCAATGTAATCAGAATCAATAACACCAGTTATAAAAAGCACCCCTTTTTATGAGAAGGTAGTTGGAGGAAGCACAGTTTGCGCAGGAATTGAAGCAAATTTTTCTTTATCCTGTGGTTGAAATGGAATAGTAAAGAAACAATCTTTTAAATCAACCACCAACAATTGATAAAAATTAGGAATTAAATTAGGATTAGGAAGACCACATTGCAAAGGACCCACTAAACCAGAGGGAAAAGAGCCCTTAAATTGAGAAGGAATAAATTTAACTTCCAAAGGAAATTTAAAATCCACAGATTCCTGAGTTATTAAATCAAGCCCAGCATTGAATGCTGCCGCGCGGGTGGTTATGGGCACAACTCGTTGTGCCCATGTGACACCCCTCCTGCGCGAGCTGCACTGGCTCCCAGTGGTCTTCCGGGTGCGATTCAAGGTGTTAGTTACCACCTTTAAAGCACTCCATGGCATAGGACCCGGGTACCTCCGAGACCGTCTCCTGCCACCAATAGCCTCCCACCGACCAGTCCGTTCCCACAGGGAGGGTCTCCTCAGGGTGCCGTCAACCAAGTTAAGTTGACTGGCGGCGCCCAGGGGGAGGGCCTTCTCTGTGGGAGCCCCATCCCTGTGGAACGAACTGCCCCCGGAAATTCGTAAGATCTCCGACCTCCGGGCGTTTCGCTGCTCACTGAAGACCCTATTATTCCACCAGGCCGGACTAACAACACAATAGCTTTTAAATTGGGATATTTAAATTTATTGGGGTTTTAAATCTGAGCCACTTTATTTAATTATTTTAAATTTTATATTGTTGTTTTGTTTGTGTTTTTAAACAGGCTGTACACCGCCCTGAGTCCTTCGGGAGAAGGGCGGTATAGAAATAAAATTATTATTATTATTATTATTATTACCTGCTATGGCTGGAACTGCGGAAGAGAGACTAGGGAAGGAGACATGGCTACGGGGAAGGCACTCTTTTTTCCCCTCTACCAAGCCTCTGGCAAAATTACCACTAATACCATAATCAGTGACAGCCTTTTCTCTTAAAATTTGATAAGGCAGTCCTTCCCATTCTGCAATCTGCTGTCCTGCCAATTGACCCTGGCCCTGATGATATTGTACAGGACATACAGACAACAATTCTGCAAGTTCTTCCCCAGGCATGGAGGAATCCTGTTTACAGGATTTCACCATTTTCTGAAAAGAAGACTGAACAGCAGAGTTAGAAGGTTTAGCAATCTGACCTATGTCAGTAAGAGCTGAAAGAGGCAGAATCACATATTCTGGAGAGGAAGGAGGACAGACAACAGCATTGGAATAACTTGGAGGTGAAGGAGTTAAAAAAGACAGTTCAGCAATTCCAAATTTTTTCACTGCATATCTACATAAATGCCATACCTGCAAAATCTCTACCTTAGCTCTTGGTTCAGTATGTAAAACTTTCCCAATTTTTTCCCAATCAGATAATCTTAAAGATCCCTTTTCTGGGTACCATAAACACTTATTTGCAATCTCCTGGACCAGCCTTAAGAGACTGCATTGTGGCACATCAATGTGATTTTTCTTAAGTAAATAGCTTAATTCTTCCACATGCTTTCTTTGTTCCTCAGAAAGCGAGGAGCCCATTACTTACAGAAACCTTTAGAAGGTTGGAGAAGCCACAAAGGCTGACGGTGCACCAGTCCTTGCCGGACAGAGTAAGGGTCCCTGTTCCTCAGGCGCCACTTGTAGTGACCACACACACACAAAGGTTGAGGATGTATGTGAGGGGTAACTTTATTGTCTTACATAGTGACATTATATCTTTATTCAAATTTATCTTTATTCAAATTTCTATACCGCCCTTCTCCTTTCGGACTCAGGGCGGTGAACAGCCAAAAAATAAAATATTTTATATACAAAAGTTAAAATAAAATTTAAAATAATTAAATAAATTTGGCCCATTAATTTAAAACATTCCAATTAAAACCATATCAAAATTATTTAAAACCAATCATAAAATCAGGACAGCCCGGCTAACTGAAAAAAAAAAAGGTTTTGAGAGCCCGACGAAAAGTCCGGAGGTCTGGGATCACGTGTATCTCTGGGGGTAGATTGTTCCAGAGGGTGGGTGCTACCACAGAGAAGGCTCTCCCCCTCCCCCAGCCGACATTGCCTGGCCGACGGCACCCTGAGGAGGCCCTCTCTGTGGGAGTGAACTGGCCGGTGGGAGGCAATTGGTGGCAGGAGGCGGTCCTGTAGATACCCCGGCCCTAAACCATGGAGCGCTTTAAAGGTGATCACCAACACCTTGAAGTGCACCCGGAAGTCCACCGGGAGCCAATGTAGCTCGCGCAGGAGAGGAGTCATTATATAGTTTGTTACTTTCAAGTTACAGTGTACTTGGCAGCATCTCATTGGCTACAGAATCTTCCAGGTAACTAGAGTCTTTGGTTAACCATTACTGCTTTGCTTAAGCACTTATAATGTTATCTAGGGTTAACACACATCCCACTTCCTTTCCTCCTGTTCCTCTTGTTTATAGAGTTAGGGTCTTAATGCCATTTCCTGGCGCCTACATGTGAATAACCTTCCTTATCTGAGGTTTGCCATCCAAGATAAGGAAACAGTCCTACACATAGCAGACTACAGGCTCCTACAGTGGGGGAAAGGAAGGGGAAGTAGAGAAGGGAAAGGAGAGGAGGAAAGAAGAAAGTAGAAAAGGAGGAAGGGAAGGGAAGGGAAAGCGAGAAGGAGAAGTGTTGTAAAATAAGAGATGGAATGGTAGAAGGGCAACACTGAGTATACTCAAACTTACTAGGATGAAGAATGAACTAATATGAAAGTTAAAAGAGAGTATATATGATTAACAATGGATAAAATGAAATTAGGATTTGAGGGCGGATGGTGATACTGTTTATATAATAAGTATAGAAGTATTAAGACAAAATAAAAAAGTAGGCAATTTCTGCCAGTTACTTTGGCAGAAACTGAAATTATGTAAAGTGTATTTGGATATGATAAATTATATAAGATATGATTTGGCCAATACTCTGTTCATAAAATGTGTGAAAGAAAAAAAAAACCAATAAAATTTGTTTAAAAAAAAAGGTACAGTGAAATCATCAATATGTTTCCCTTATATTCCATTTCATTGTACACATGTTGTGCATTGACAATAAAGCTTTGATTTGATTTGACTCATTGCCTCCTAACATATATTCCCCAATTTCCCTCCCACTTTTCCCTCCTTGGCTTAGTACCCAGGCGACCCGAAGCGCCTAAAGTCTCTCTTCAAACTTGGCAGCTTTGAGACTTGTGGGCTTCAACTTCCACAAGTCTCAAAGCTGCCAGATCTGAAGGCCTCTGGTTTAAAGTGACCATCACCTCCCCTCTGCCCTTATTTGCAGAGGTCCTGGGTCTCCGGTCCTCGTTCCTAGAGGGGGTCTCCAGAGTAACCCCCTTATCGGCCAATTCTGATCAGGGCCGCTTTCCAGCCTAGCAGAGACCTTCCTTCTTACCTACAGCTCTCAAGCTTCAGCCTCCTCCCTCCGCGAGATGAGAGGGCCCTGGGGGGTATTTTCCTCACAGGCCACCAGCTCTCCTGACCGTTACTGAGTTAGCAGGTGGCAGCAGCTGCCGCCTCGGTTTCCCACAGAGTCACCCAAAACTCGCCAGCTCTTCTTCTCCTCAAGCTTTAATCGAGTCAGCCGCCATCGGGATTCACACGACACGCGAAGGCGAGCCGGGCGCGTCTCTTCAGACGAAAGGGCGACCCGGACTGGCCCGGAGGCCTGAGGTGACCCACGGGAGCCGCCCCCTCCTCCTCCTCGCGCAGCAGCGGCAACGGCAGCGCCGCCCCCGGACGGGCGGGGCGGGAGAGGGGGCGGAGCTCCCGGCCTCGGCCAAAAGCGCCCGCGTGCCCCCCCTCCTCCTCCCCCTGTATTAGCAGCAACGGCAGCACCACCCCCGGAGAGGCGGGGCGAGGGGCGGGGCGATGCGGGGGCGGAACTCCCGGCCTCGGCCAAAAGCGCCCGCGCGCCCCCTCCTTCTCCTCCCGCTCTATTAGCAGCAACGGCAGCGCCGCCCCCGGAGGGGCGGGGCAAGAGAGGGGGCGGAGCTCCCGGCCTCGGCCAAAAGCGCCCGCGCGCCCCCTCCTCCTCCTCCTCCCGCTCTATTAGCAGCAACGGCAGCGCCGCCCCCGGAGGGGCGGGGCGATGCGGGGGCGGAGCTCCCGGCCTCGGCCAAAAGCGCCCACGTGCCCCCTCCTTCTCCTCCTCCTCCTCTCCCTGTATTAACAGCAAAGGCAGCGCCGCCCCCAGAAGGGCGGGGCAAGGGGCGGGGCGAGAGAGGGGGCGGAGCTCCCGGCCTCGGCCAAAAGCGCCCGCGCGCCCCTTCCGGCCCCCCCCCTCCTGTTCCTCCCGCCGGGCTCCCCGACGCAGCATGGCGCTCTCGGCCGATCCCTGCTTCCAGAGGCTGGCCGAATGGCAGCGGGCCCACGCCGGGCAGCTGGTGCTGCGGAAGCTCTTCCAGGAAGACCCCGAGCGCTTCCACAAGCTCAGGTGGGCTCCCTCCCCTCCCTCCCTCCCTCCCTCCCGCCGGCCTCCTTCCCCGCCACCGGCGCCCCCCAGGCCGAGCCGGACCCTCCGCAAAGCGGGGCAGCTTCGGGGAAAGGTCGGCCGGGGGTAAAGGGTTCGGGCGGCGGCCTAGAGGTCCGGGGCGCGGAGGGCCGAGCCGGCCGCAAAGGCTCCGCAGCTCCCGGGCGGCTTCGGCAGGGCGGGCGGGGGGCCGGGGGCGCTTTTGCCTGGAAGGGGCCTGAGCGGTCGGGGGGGGAGGGGGGGAGGGGAGGCTGCTGGGGCCTGGAGGGAAGAAGGAAGCCCGGGGGGGGTCTCCCTCCCTCTCTCCCTCTCTCTGCCGGGGCGGTGAGTCGGCAGTTGTGGCGGCCCTCCCTTGGCCCCCTCCACGCCCGGAGGGAGGTGGGGGCAGCTGCCCTTTGTGGGCCCTGAGAGCGTGGCTGAAGCTGCGGCTGGGTCGGCAGCGGGACCATCGCCAAGAAGGCCGTCGCTGCCTTTGCGGCCTCTGGGCGCCCCGGTTGACGTCGGTGCCCCCGGGGGTCTCCGTGGATTCGCACAAACCCAGCGCGCTTCCAAGAACGGGGCGAAGCTGGAAATTCCCGCCTTGGCCTCCGAGCAGCTCCCAGCTGTAGCCGAAGCCGGACTGTTGCTTTCCTCTTTGGGGGCTCAGTTGTCATGAAATTAGCGGCAGGCGGCTTATTGCTTCCCCAAAACCCATGTTCCTCTGCCTTCCCCTTCAAAGGACAATAAGCTTGCTACTGAACTAGTGTTGGTGGTTTTCGGTAGAATTTCCCCACAATTCCGGTACCGAAGTTGCAAAATGACTTTCAAAATTTTAAGAGAATCAGGAAGTAGCTCTAAAAATGGTTTTCTGCCCTGGAGAGATTTCTTCTGCCTTCTCTCTCCAGAGGGTCAGTTTGGGGTAGTCTTAAGGCACCTGGCTACTCACCTACAATCCTGGTCCTTTTGGCACAAAGCCACCTGGGTGACCTTGAAAGCTGCCAGAAAAGCAGGCAAGGGCAAGCCGCTTTCAAAACCCTTGTGCCAGAAACATGCCCGGAAGGAACACTTGCCCACAGAAAATATCCACCCATCCAGAAAATCTGGATTCTCATGTCTTGTTTGAACTATATTTTTTATGGTTATATTTTTGTGGAAGGTTTTGCCTCCTTGAGTAACAGGCACAGTAGTCTTGGTAAAGTATGAATAAAGTATTTTCTAAAATGCCCCTTCTTTGGTCCAGTCCAGTCTTCTTTGACAGATCTGTTACATTTATGGAAATAGCTGCAAAATAAAATTAGGAAATGAGTATCCACTTTTTATAAGCTCTCCAATTCATTTGATTTCCTAATGAAAGATGGCTCCTTGGAAATGCATTAGAACTTTTGATACAATAAATAACATTTTTTCCTCACTATTTTTCTTTACTTTCCTCACTTTTTTATATCTGTTGCAAAGACCAGTAACTTTTCAACATAATTAGCTACACTTTTATTACGTACGTGTAAAAAAACAACAAACAATAGAAACTATAAGAGTAAAGAGAGAATAGAGATAAAAGTGTGAAAAAGGTATTTAAAAAGAAAAGAAAACACAAATATACAAAGAATGGCTTCTGACTTCTTCCAGGGATAGAAAGGAAAATAGTAATTCTTTCCCCCTTTTTAAATTTTAACAATCAACAGATCCATATGTCAAAATTTGATTTATCTCTTGCAAAAAGGCCACAAAGGGATTTTTTATTTTTTTATTATCAAATTTATATACCGCGCTTCTCCTGAAGGACTCAGGGCGGTGTACAGCCAAAGTAAAAACATAAATACAAACATTAAAACCAATTTAAGAAGATATATATATGTTTGGCCCCAAAATTAAAAGAACAATAACAAAGCTATTAAAAACATTTTAAAAAGTGTTAAGCCAGCCCGGCTTGCTGAAAAAGAAAGGTCTTCAGGGCACGGCGGAAGGCACCGAGGTCTTGAATTCTTCATATCTCTGGGGGCAGTTGATTCCAGAGGGCAGGTGCCCCCACAGAGAAGGCTCTCCCCCTGGGGGCCACCAGTCTACATTGTTTGGCCGATGGCACCCTGAGGAGGCCCTCTCTGTGGGAGCGCACAGGTCAGTGGGAGGCCATTGGTGGCAGCACGCGGTCTCGATATCCAGGTCCTATGACATGGAGCGCTGAATTTCCCTTGAATTATAGATGAATTTCTTCAGTGATTTTTCTCTCATGAAAACTGTTGCTAGTTCTGTTTTTATTAACCATTTATGGATGTCATAGGATCTTTCCAAAGCTGAGCAAATAAAGGTTGTGTTTCTATTCTTACATAACAACAAAACACCATGAGACCTTTCCACTATTTTATCCATATAAAGGTAAAGTTTCCCCTCGCACATACGTGTTAGTTGTTCCCAACTCTAGGGGGCGGTGCTCATCCATTACAAAGCCAAAGACCCAGCGCTGTCCCAAGACATCTCCGTGATCATGTGGCTGGCATGATTAAACACCAAAGGCGCACGGAATGCTGTTCCCTTCCCACCAAAGGTGGTCCCTATTTTTCTACTTGCATTTTTTACGTGCTTTCGTACTGCTAGGTTGGCAGAAGCTGGGACAAGTAACAGGAGCTTACCCTGTTACGAGGCACTAGGGATTCGAACCACTGAACTGCCGACCTTTTGATTGACAAGCACAGCATCTTAGCCACTGAGCCACCACGTTCCTTATGCATAAACCCTAACAAAAAAGTTTCCAGTCTATACTGTACACTAATTTTCAAAATTTTTGAATTGCATAGGAGTGAGCGGCTTGAAGTCCAGCTAGACCTTGGAAGGAGAATGACGAGGAGCTGTGCAAGGACAATAACTGTGGGGTGCTCACCTTGGTATCAAAGGCACAGGATTCCCAGTGAATTCTGTTCCTGTTTGATCTTCTATGGAGACATTTTCTTATCTTTCTTCAAGTGAAGGCAAACATTCTTCAGTTTTAGAAGAATTTTTGAACTTGAAGAAAGACAAGTTGCCCCTGATTTTTCAGATTTTTCATGTCATACATTACATGCTTGTTTTTCTCTGAGCACTTGGTTACTTGGAGATTGCATGGGAAAATGAGCACGAGGAGAGAGAGCATGCAGTGGAGGGGGGGGTAAACTTTCACAGACTGAGAGGAATAACCTCTGGGGTTTGGTTAACTCTGGGACTCCTTCGTATTCCTCGCCATTTCTGTGATTTCAGGTCCCATTCTGTTTTGCCTGGAATAGAAAATCATACCTGTCCTATAACCGAGAATATTTGTAGCTCTGGGTTGAAATGAGGGGTCATTGGAGCTCTCTGAGCTTGTTTTCTTGCAAACATTTCATTACCTGAACTAGATAACATCAGTGCTAGTAAGGAGTGCAGTTTGCACTGATGATGTTACCTGCTTTAGGTATCTATCATTTGTCTGCTGCCTCTTCTTATGCTCCTATTTGGATTAGAGGATTATTAGGATTTTCCTTCGTTACATATCTTCCTTTCTTAGATAAGTGGTAGGATATTCGTTTATGTAATGGAGTTGCTTGCTCTCTTGCAGTGTGACCCTGAAGACAGAGCATGGGGACATCTTGGTGGACTATTCGAAGAATCTTGTTACAGAAGAAGTTATGAAGTTGCTGGTGGAACTGGTAATTTAATCCGCTATGTCTACAATAATGTTTTATAACTTTTGGTCACATTTATGTATCATCTGCATTGCATGTGCTTTTTACAATGAACCATAAGTAAATAACAATCTCCACAAAAGCCAGCTCATTTTATAGATAATCTGAAATGAAACTCCTCCAAATACAAACATTAATGAATTGGTAGAGTGTGATGTTTACATATTTCTAGGCTCTGGCATGTTGGGCTTTAGCTACTCCTCTTTATAAAGCCCTGCATATACCACTTGCCTCCACTAACCCACTTGCCCAGAACACAGGAGGTATTTTTGGGCTTTGACCTGACTTTCCTAACAATATTTACTTTTCCCTTTCCTAGACATGTACAAAAAGTGGTTCTCTGTCAGGGAAGTTGGATTTCTGCCATGTGCAAGGGGTGAATTCAGTACCCTCCTTTTGACTAGGAGTCTGTGATATGCTGAGTCCTAATTTAAGGAAAACAAGCAGAAAAGGACTCTGGCATTAATGCACCACCCTCCTGATAACCAGCAATGGTAATGGGTTGGACTTGCACCTCAGATACCCAGGTTCCAGCCCACCTTCCACTGTGGAAAACGCATGGGGTGACTTTGGGCCTGTTTTTCAGCCTAGCCCATCTGGCAGGGATGCTGTTAAGAGAGTAGATGAGAAAGAGGATAGCTATATAGGGCTCCCTTGAGTTCCCAGACAAAAGGTCAGCTCAGCTACCTAGAGATCGTTGACTATGTGTGGGAAATGGATCAGCTATTTATCTGATTTGTGCTGGAGGATTTGGAAAGCCTATTATTTCCTACATTAAATAGTTCCTTTGACTTTCAGGCCAAATCAAGAGGTGTTGAAAAAGCTAGAGAGCAAATGTTCACGGGAGAAAAAATCAACTTCACTGAGGTATGAGCTGTTCTTATCCGTGATCTGAAGGTTTTTCATGCTTGTGAAACCTTAAGGCTTCGGGCTAGAAGGGTGTGCCATGATCTGGTTGCTTTTATCAGTCCATCCGATCAACGGATTTCAACTCTTTTTAAGGATTAATAGCTGTAAACAACTGGATTAGAACAATTTAGGGTTCTTAAGTAGTACAGAAAAATAATTTGACAGGCCAGTCTGGCCAGGGCTGGGTGCTTATCTATGAAACGCGATCTCCTTGGGAGGGGGAGGAAGCTGGTGTCTAGCATCACTGGATATTTTTATCCAAGACCCAAGATATAAATACAAATGTGTGAAAAAGTGGAAGATAACTCTCCTCAAACTGAAGAGCATAGGCCATATTTAGGGTGTTTGGAGATGCATCCAGCAGCTATACAGAGAAAATGTCCTGCCCTGGCTGCTGGCAACTGCTCTGTCCCAAGCCCCTTTCCTTCGGATCCAGAGGAGAAGTAGGGCATTCGTACAGCAGACCCAGGGACAATGTGGGACTTGGCTACCCAAGGGAAACTGCAGCCTGCTGTGCCTACTGGAGGTAGAGGAAAGAATGCAGAAGCCGCACCTCCTGCCTCCCCTGCCTTGTTTTGCACATCCCGTGAGCCTCTAAAATCTGGGGATGGAGACATGCCTCCCCATGGCATTCAGGTGGTATAATAGGTCCTTCTTTTTCTTCCACTCCAGTCTGGAAGGAGTAGGATAAGGCCTCAGGTCAAGAAGCACAACCTCCCAGGGGCCAAGGGGCATTTTCTTCCCCCCCAAATGCAGAGACCACAAATAATGCAGTGGTCACATCAGCAGAGGAAATAACAGTTATGATCTGGTTTTGGAGGCTTGAGATTAAGAGTAAATAGGTTTATTACACACACATTATGAGGACTTGATACAACTATTTTTATTATTTTTATTTATTAAATTCCTATGCCACCCATCTCCCTTACAAGCGGACTGGGCAGCTTATCAATTATATCCAAAATGCTTACATAAAGTCTGCCAACTGGTTTTGGCAATGTCATCTGAGCAGAATTGTGTAGTTTTGATAGTCAGAAGTTCTGAAAAGATGCACACGAAATGCCTTGACCACTTGTTATGAAACACTTTGCTTCTGCAAAGCCAAATGACCCGGTGCTCTTTGGGAGGCCGCCTGGTAGCTTAAAATACATCTTGGAGGAATTACATGAGCAAAGCAAGTTTCTCGGTAGTGGCAGAGGAATCCACTGAAGTTCCTCTTCTCTAACTCTCAGCTTATGTTCGTTACTTGGTTGTGTAATAGCTGCACAAAAGTAAAACCAATATTTAAACAGTTTCTGAAGAATCTCCAGTAACCGAGGCTTCTTCCAACCGGGAGCCTCCAGATTTGGGGACCAGAATGTGCAGTGATGGGATATGCTAGACATTGGGCTCAGATAATTGATGGCTTGCTGGTGAAAATAAAAGTTGCCGGCTGACTTGTAAGGACAAGCTGCCTACTGATCTCTTAGCCTACGCATTAAGATGAGAGAATTATGTTAGCAGAATCTTAGTAAAATGCTTTTTACTAAGTTTTCTAAAATGTTTGTGTTTGATTTGGAAAAACCTATTAAGACTTTATAGAGAAAAGCAATCAACCTTCATGCAGCCATAGTTCTCCAAGCTAGTTTAGGGGGCTGCAAGCATCCGATTGTCTGGAGAAATTCTAGCTAAGTCTAGCAGTTGGCATTCCCTCCTGCTCCTCTGGCTGTCACAATTTCCAGACACTGAGATAGCACCAGTCATGCCTGTGCAGTGCCTGGTTACTTACACGTGATCTTGTAAGACCATCAAGAGAAGGCTTGCTCCAGGCCCCTGTCACTGCAACAGGCAAAAGGGATACGGGCTTCCTCGGTGGTGGTTAGGATCCTGTGCAGCCTGTCTGTGATTGCTCCCCCAGCGCTTGGTATCCCAGGAAGCTATGACAGGCTCTGACCTGAGCAATTTTGAGTCACATTACATTTATAGTCTTTAATTGATCGGTTCTTGTATGTTTGTGTTGTGAACTGCTGAAAATCAAGTAATTGGGGTAGTATAAAATATTGTAAATAAACGAAGTAGGGTGCCTGCCTTTAGAGAAAACAGGCAAGCAGCCCCCTCTGGAGAGGTCACCAGTCAAGAATCAAGAAATGCTGTAGGAGGAACCAGGCCAAAGAGGCTTCAAGTCTTTCCTAAGGGGATTGTGGGAATGGCGAGGTGAGAGGAAGAGGGATTAGTCTTTGCTTACATTGGTTTTTAGATCAACGGTTATTCTGGATGAATGCCCAGCAGAGTGGCATTTGTGCTGGAGGTCTCTGTTGGGTAGCCGAGGGGGCTGAACTTCCTTTCACTCTCCTTTCCTTGCTTCCTGGTGCAGAACCGAGCTGTGCTTCACATTGCTCTCCGGAATCGCTCAAATACTCCAATCTTAGTTGAAGGCAAAGATGTTGTTCCAGAAGTAAACCAAGTATTGGAGAAGATGAAGAATTTCTGTCAGGTATAAAGCATTTCCTGTCACTAACCAAGGACTGTCTCTATTACACATACTGGTAGTATACTGCTAGAACATATCCCTGTATTACATATATAGGTACTCCTTGACTTATGGCCACAATTGGGACTGGAATTTCAGGCACTAGGTAAAATGGTAAAGTGAGACGTCATGTGGCCATTTTGCTTAACAACCACAATCCCAGCTGCCACCATTGTTAAGCGAGAATTGCTGGTTAAGCAGACGGAGTCCCAGGTAAAGCCTTGGAGGCTCAGCGCAGGCCACACACAGGTTGGTGGGCACTGCAATGTGGCCTGAGCACAAGGCGGCCAGGGAAAGAGGCTGCATCTACCCTGCTTAGCACACCAAAAAGGTGCCACACCCAGGGAAGCATCAAATGCCCAGAAAGTTCCACTAGCTGCCTCTCCCGCCCAGAAGTCCTGCCCAGATGCCCATGCTGCACTGCACTCAACCTTCACTGTTCACTTGGTCCTGCCGTTGACGAGCCTTGTCCATCATGGCCTTCTGAAGGCAGCTGCTGGCCAGGCCAGGCCTTCTCCACAAGGCCACTCACACCATTCTCTAAGAGCCCATGGCTGCCTTCCAAGCCTTTAGAAGGCTTCCGAACCTTCTGAGAAGGCTTCCCAGGATTTGAAGAAGGCCACACACAGCTTCTGGAAGGCTGGAACAGCCAACAGCTGCCTAGCAAAGGGCCACTCTGGGCATGCTTCATCAGCAGCGGGAGCAAGAAGATGGAGGGGTCAGCTAGGACGGCAGGGGCTAGGACAGCATAGGAGGTTACGGAGCACAGGGGGCCAAAGCAGCATAGATGGAGGGAATTGAAGTGCCCCTGGGGTCATAAGTGTGGGTGGGTTGCCGGGCCTGAATTGTGATCACATGGGGGGATGCATGTGCTGCAACAGCTGTAGCTTTGGGCACAGATCATTAGTCTAGTTCAGCATCATTGTAACTTTGAACAGTCCCCAAACAGATAGTCATTGAGTATTAAGAGCCATGATGGCGCAGTGGTTAGAGTGCAGTATTGCAGGCTACTTCTGCTGCCTGCCGCCTGCCTGTAGTTTGGCAGATCAACTCTCACCAGGCTCAAGGTTGACTCAGCCTTCCATCCTTCTGAGGTGGGTAAAATGAGGACGTAGATTGTTGGGGGCAAGAGGCTGACTCTGTAAACTGCTTAGAGAGGGCTGGAAAGTGGTAGATAAGTCTAAGTGATTGCTATTAGCTGTAACCCTCATAAAATGCAGTGTGATGGACCTACAGTTTGGGTCTAAAGAGCAAGGTAGCCTTGTTCGTTGTGGAATTACAGTATAGCGGCATACATTGGGGAAGGCCAGGGGTTGGGCTGGGAAGGGAGAATTGAGTCATGAAGAGAAAGGCCCATGGAAAAATTTCTAGCATAATTTAATTTAATTTAATTTAATTTCCAATTTATATACCGCCCTTCTCCCTGAGGACTCAGGGCTGTGTACAGCCAAGATAAAAAACATAGAATACAAATATTAAAACATTTAAAATATATATAAATTTTTGGCCCGAAGTTAAGAATCACAAACTAATTAAAATAATTTAAAAATTTGTTCTAAGCCAACCCGGCTTGCTGAAAAAGATAGGTTTTCAGGGAACGACGGAAGGCATTGAGGTCATGGATTCTTCTTATCTCCGGGGGCAACTGATTCCAGAGGGTGGGAGCTCCCACAGAGAAGGCCCTCCCCCTGGGGGCCACCAGCCTACATTGTTTGGCTGATGGCACCCTGAGGAGGCCCTCTCTGTGGGAGCGCACGGGTCGATGGGAGGTCGTCGGTAGCAGCAGGCGGTCTCGAAGATAGCTAGGCCCTATGCCATGGAGCGCTTTAAAGGTGATAACCAACACCTTGAAGCGCACCCGGAAGACCACTGGGAGCCAGTGCAGCTCGCGCAGGAGCGGTGTTACATGGGAGCGCCATGTTGCTCCCGTCACTACCCGCGCTGCTGCATTCTGGACCAGCTGGAGCCTCCAGGTGCTCTTCAAGGGGAGCCCCATGTAGAGAGCGTTGCAGTAGTCAAGGCGAGAGGTGACGAGGGCATGAGTGACTGTGCACAAGGAATCCCGATCAAGAAAGGGCCGCAACTGGCGAATCAGGCGAACCTGATAAAAGGTCCCCCTGGTAACAGCCGTTAGATGTTCCTCCAAAGACAGCCGCCTATCCAGGAGGACTCCCAGATTGCGAGCCCTTTCAGTGGGGGCCAAAGACTCGCCCCCAATAGTCAGCGATGGAGTCAACTGGCTATATCGGGATGCCGGGAGCCACAGCCACTCAGTCTTGGAAGGGTTGAGCCTGAGCCTGTTCCTCCCCATCCAGCTCCGCACAGCCTCCAGGCACTGGGACATCACTTCAAGGGCATCGTTGGGGTGGCCTGGGGTGGAGATGTACAGCTGGGTGTCATCAGCGTACTGGTGGTATCTCACCCCAAAAAGCAGAATAAAAAAAATAGGCTAAATCACAGATTGAAGATTTGGAGTCAAATTAGGACCACAGAATTGTAAAAACTACCTTGCAGGTTTACTCAAATGAGCAGATTGGGCTTCCCCATTATCACAATATTAAGGCATTCATTCAAAAGGTACAGCATTTTTTAAAGCAAAGTTTTAAAACCTGGTGGTCCTCCCTGTGCCCAAGAGGCAAACCATACTTTCTGAACGGGCTGTTGTCTCCTTTCTTACAGAAAGTCCGTAGCGGTGACTGGAAAGGCTATACTGGAAAAGCCATCAAGGATGTGGTCAACATTGGCATTGGTGGTTCTGACTTGGTGAGTGAGTCTCTGCCGTGTCTGCCTGGACAGGACTGGCGAGTTCCGGAGTAGAGCATGTTCAAGGCTTGTCTTCTTCATCTAGGGGCCCCTCATGGTGACCGAAGCGCTGAAGCCTTATTCCAAGGGAGGCCCTCGAGTTTGGTTTGTGTCCAACATTGATGGCACTCACATGGCCAAAACTCTTGCGGAACTGAATCCCGAGACGGTGCTCTTCATCATTGCCTCCAAGGTATGTCCTGCTCTGGGGAAGGGGACTCCCCCCCCCCCATTCTTTCAGCAGTCTCTGCCTTTCTTGGCAATCTGGAAAGTGAGCTTTGCTGAAGCAGCTCAGGGTCATTAATGTGGTGGAAAAGATTCAAAGTGTTGGTGAGCCCTAGGCATTAATTTTTTCATCCATACGAAGACTAAGGTGGGATTAGCAACTGGCTTGTTTCCTGTTTTATTCTCCAGGGGAGGCAGCTCAGTCATTGAAGGACCAGCCAGCCAGGGCCGGTCCCTCTGTTGAGGGTTATGAGGATGAGGCATCTTGTTTATCTTTGCTTCACCTTTAGTTCAAATGATAGCAAAACTATGTATATAGCCACTGCAATGTTTTGTGAAGTGTGATGGATGCAAAGTGTAATTTGTGCACTGCCTCATTCCTTGTAATCCCTTCTAAAAACAATAGAACTCCAAGCCAGTACAAATCAATGCCGGTCTGAATCTTTAACGATTCTGCTTCAATCTGTTTAACATTTGCACATTTTTAGTTCTTTTGACTTAATTCAACACTTTAACTGTATTAATTACAAACATACTTGTTCATTACTCGGAGAAGGAAACAATCCATTTGGAACCCTTCATGCAATTGGGGTAAAAGCCACCAGAGCCCCAAGGCATATCTGTGGAGAAATGTGTGTAGTCCCATTTTCTAACAGCTGATTTTAAAACTTGGAATTATTGGTGATTGCCTCCCCCCCCCCATGCCCTATTTAAGCAGGCAACTTGGCTATTGTTTATGAGTTTCGGGCAATCTGCTTCTTAGCCAAATTTGGCCTATATCATCTGCTTCTTTAGCAACTGCAATTCCTTAAGATCAAGTTTTCTTCTGCAGCTGTGTCTGTCTTACTCTCATTCTGCCATGTTGTTGTTGGATACAGAAAATTGATTTTAAGGGCATGCACTGATCAGATTTTTTAAAAAAATTACTGCTGAACTTGTGAATGATCACCAAATGAAGTAGCCACTAAATGAGAAATGACTGTATTTTATGACATAATTATGCAGCTGATTAGGAAACAATCTTCTCCACTGGATCTGCTTATCCAACCATTCATATGTAACCTTGAGGATTAACATTACCTCCTCTCCCAAAATAGTTTCATTGTTTTTTTAAAAAAGCAAACTTTAAAAAAATGCCACTCATACCTTTACATATCTATCTAGTTTTTCATTTCTGTAACTGACAGAACCTAGATGAAATATCCAAAATGCTACCATCCTGTCAATGAGTGTTATGGTTTATGCAGAGCACAGAATTTAGCATTTCTTTCTGTAGAACCTGGGTGGTCTTCCTTATAGTAATGAAGAGCTCAAAAAGGAACTTATTTGGCCTGTTCACAAAGATGCTTCATCTGTTAGTGCTAACCTGGTTAAAAATTAAGCAGTTCTCCATTCTCCCTCTGCAGCCAATCAGGTTACCAAGATTTTAAACATTGGTCTCATTGCACAGCTGATTCTGTCACAAGAAGCCTGAAGGGCCTTTTGAAGGAACCTTCTCCCTGGCTTTGCTGCACCAGGCACTGAGTTGCTAGATGACCTGATCAGGTGTTTCACCCTTTCTTCTCTCTTGGTTCCTAGACTTTTACCACTCAAGAAACAATCACAAATGCTGAAACTGCCAAAGAATGGTTCCTTCAAGCTGCTAAAGATGTAAGTAAAGGTTTATTTTATTTTATTATTTTATTTTATGATTTATGTGCTACCCATCTAGCTGTCCAGAGTGACTCTGGGTGGCTTTGTTTTTTTCCAATATATCCCATCCCAGTCTTCTGGGTGAGTAAAAAAAAGATAAAATATATAACTCAAAATGAGAAAAGAGAAATGCCAGCAGGATGAGAGGGGTCTGTCCTTCCAGAGAAAGGGGTGTGTCCCCTGAGAAGGTTGTTGATTGCTCTACAGCCAGGGAGAAGTTGGGATCTCAAGTGACTGTTTCTGGGTATTCAGTTTACCTGGGAGCATCCCATAATTTGCCTGGCTTTGTCTTTGAATGGTTTAAAGATAGGGAACAAGATAGGACCACCACTGCAAAACCTCTGTCTGGTGCCATGCAAACAGTTTTTATGTGAAAAGGTGTGTGGATATGTATAGGCCTTTTTTTTTTAATCTTTGGAGAAGTCTATCTTTAGAAGCACAATTTTTGAATTCTGAATTTGAATTTTTCAAGGGTTTCATTTTGTTGGTACTTTGGCATCCTACCTGAATGTCTACATTCAAAGTCAAATCAGCCTGCCCCTCCCCTTTGCCTCTCAAGCCAAAGTTCCTGATCTAACATTGAGTGCAGATGCAGAAGAGACGGGCATCCATTTCCTCCCTAGCCCACCTTTAACTCTGGTTGCTAAAGCTGCATCCGAGCCATGGACTCCCAGCTCTGCTTTAGGAGGGAGCCACTATTCGTCCCAGTGAGATTAAACTTGGCAAAGAAGGCAGTTTTGCTTGGGGTGAAGCACCCATTCCTGAAAGGTTTCACCCAAGCTGTTCTATGAAAGGCCTTGCAGCATTGAGGGGTCTGTTGTGCCGCAAGAGAACCTGAGGCCACTTTGGGGACTTGGGTGCTTTTCCTTGGACTTTGGCCAGAGGGAGAGAGGCCTTTTCAGAGACGGTCTATGAATAGGTTTCCTTGGGTTATTCCTTCTATTCTCCAGGAGCTTCTCTACTATCTGGATCGTATCAGGCTCTCTTTGGCAGGGCTAGTTAGCTGATAGAATCCTGAACAAAAGACCATTTTTTTAAGGGCAGGGGATCCAGTGAGGACCCATTACTGAGTTTCTGGGATGGGACTATAGCCTAGAGCAGGGGTGTCAAACTCAAGGCCTGGGAGCCACATCTGGCCCGTGGGGTACTTAGATCTGGCCTGCAGGGCCACCCTGGAAACAGCTCGGGAGCCCATTTTCCCTGGCAGAGCACTTGGGCCACCACAGGCACCCCCGACAGGAGTGATGTCGAGCTGGCCATGCCCACCCCGGCCCCCTGAGGTTAAACACAACCCTGATGTGGCCCTCAATGAAATAGAGTTTGACACCCCTGGCCTGGAGTGACCCAGGAGGACTCTTAAGTGATGCTGTCCAACTGAAGGCATAGAAGATGCTTCCGAATTGCATTCAGAACGGGAGCAGTATTATTGCGGTGTCCCTGATGTTCCCCAGTGACAGCCTAAAGACACACACACACATACACACACTTTCCAGCCATGAGATTGCAGCCTTCCAGGTCTCCAACTGGCTGTGTTCCAAAGTGGATAATGCATGCTGGGAACTGGGGAAGCCCAGCAGGTGGGTTGGCTGGCAACCTGTGGCTGTGTCCAGCTTTCTGGAATCCCAGGAAAGGGGGGAAGGATTCTTGATTCCCACAACAATCTGTAAATTACCAAAGGATCCATATATAGGAGCCGCAGAACAGTTGGGTGGCATCTCATCTAGGCTTATTCAGGACCTTTGCTTCCCTGCCTTTATCCTTGACTGAGTCAGTTCTAGTCCCTTGCCCTCCCTCTCTCGTGTTAGGCTGCCTGCTCGCCATGGGCCTTCCTGCTCCCTAGAGACTTTGGGTTGTTTCAGTCCTTATTTCCCAGTGAGAGTGGAGCACACACTGCACTAAACCTGCATCTCTAATCCCCACACATATCATATTAATCCTCCTAATTCATCTGACTTAGCTCAATGATCAATTTCTTAGGACCTCAGTTGCCTTCCTGGTATCCAAAGCATAAAACTCATAAAACATATGTTTAAAAACTTGTAATGTTGCTCTAATTGGTTTATTTGGTTTATTTAAAGCCTTCTGCTGTGGCCAAGCACTTTGCTGCCCTCTCTACCAATGGGGTGAGTACATCACATTTTAAAAATCTGTAGTTTCAAGGCAGTATTTCACTAACAAGACATTTGGGGTTGACAACCCTAAATCCCCGTTGATGGATCAAATTAAAGTGGGAGGCTTTTCTAAAAATGTCCAACGAATGCCTGGCCTTGGGGGTGGGGGTGGGGGTGGGGTCTGGGAAATCCAACCTTACAAACCTCCATGTGTGCTTTCTCTTCTCTTGGAATTTCAGCCTAAAGTCAAAGACTTCGGAATTGACACTGCAAACATGTTTGAGTTCTGGGATGTAAGTAATCTGTGCAGGGTCACTTTAGTTACTTGGACAGTGTTTCCCTCTCACCTCCAGCATCCTTTTGTAGAGTATGTTTTGCCCCCTCCACGGGCGTGCGGTGGCATCCTTGTATTAAACACACGTCCTGAAATACCAGGATTCAGTTGAAATATTGGTGTCAGAAAGCTTCTCTTACCACCTCGCAGATCTTTTCAAATCATTTTGGAATATAAATCAGCTTCCCCCCAATGGATCCCGTCCTCTGGCAGCAGCGCTCCAAGAACTCAGTCTCAGACTTTGTGGCTGTGGCCTCCGTTGCAGGAGCAGCAATGGATGCGGGCAGAAGAGCCAAGAGGGGCAGATGGGATTTGCCGTGGCAGCAGCGGTGCCAGGGCAGGGCAGCAGCAGTTGCAGAAGCATGGAGCCTCCTGCTCCTCAGCTGTCCTGCCGGGGGCTGATCAGTGGCCAGGCCAGGGGGTTCTTGCCCCCATTTTGGCTTAAACAGCTGCTGGGTAAAAAGAGCTTTAATTGCTTTCAGGTCAATCCAAAGATGCTATTATAAGCCATGACATTTGCCTGTGAAAGCTTGTCACATTTTGACAAGCTTTTAAAGGTCACATTTTGTTGGAAACTTCAACCCTGAATTTCCCAACTGATTGGAGCAAAACGGCTTTGGCCATAAAGTTTGGGAAGCTCCGGGGTATGTGGTAGAAGTGCAGTCTTGATTGTAGGGCTAATCATTTAAGTTGGGCGCCTTGACCATCTCATGTGCAAAGCCCTAGGAAGTTTGCTCTGAGTAATCTGCCTTTTGGAGGAAGGCAATGTTTATTTTCCTGCTTGTTAATCTTAGTAACATATCAAGTGTCCCACCTGACTGTTTTCTTCTCACGTATAGAACGTGGCTGAACTTGGGTGCCAAAAATGCCCCCCTTCCCTCCCTCCCCCCTTCTCCCTGCGGATTCAGAAGTATTCTGCCCTTCCCCATCTGGCCATTCGTCATTTGGCCGAGCATTTGTGCAGATTCGAATGAGCCCTTGGCAGAATTATCCGCCACCAGGAGAGGGCAGTAGCAGCAGCAGGAATGGTGGCCACAGGGTGCTTCTTCATGCCTGATGAGAAGGGCTCTTCTAGACTTTGTGTGTCCCCCCCCCCCGCCCCCCAGCTTCCATTTTCACTCCTATGCCACAGATAAATGTAATCTCTGTTTCTCCTCCCACCCTTTCCTTTCGCAGTGGGTTGGTGGACGTTACTCGCTGTGGTCGGCCATTGGCCTCTCCATTGCTCTGCATATTGGTATGTATCTGCTTCCCTGGGAACTGAATGTTCCACGGAGGGTGATTAAAGTTAGTTTAGCTGAATAACCGATTGGATCGTTCTTAAATCAGTGTCTCCCAAGGAAAGAAATGCTTTTAAAACATCTTAGAAGGTTGTAGTATTCTATCAACCTTTTGTGCTTCCATGCTTAACTGAGTAATTTATTTGGCCAAGTTTGATTAGAAACACCAGGAATTAGTTGCCTGTACAGAAGCGCTCAATGCACATGCAAAGCAGCATAATAATGAGGAGGGGGGAGGGGGGGAGGAGGAAATGAATGGTACTAATAGCAATAGAGTTGCCTTAGATACATGGAAATTTTGAACTTATTACACCTGGATATTCTGACTTCGCAAAAAACCACCTTACTTGGAACTGCCTATATAGCCAGATGCTACCTTAAGAGCTCTTGGGTCCTTGGGTAGGACTTGGACTGTTAAATTTTTACCAGTCCCAGACTCTGAATCCAATTGAAGATTAACCATAATAATCATAGTAATAATCCCCCAGTGAGACAATACCTTGACTTCCAATACCATGCATTGGAAGCTTTGCCAGACGTTTGGGTTTGAATGCAGCAAAAATTACTGGGAACACCAAATTCACAAAGTTCTTGAAAATGAGCAAGTCAAGATCCTGTGGGGCTTTTGGATCGAAGCAGACAGACATCTGGCCCACAGCATGCTTGTGGAAAAGAAAAAACCTGGTTCTTTGATATTACAATACCAGGTGATGCACCAATTGAGAGAAACAGCTAGAAAAAAATAACAAAATATTGTGATTTGCACATTCAAGGTATTCAGACATGTGATCCCTATACAACAGGGGTGTCAAACTCAAGACCTGGGGTTGGATCTGGCCCGCGGGATATTTAGATCTGGCCCGCGGTGCTGCCTTGGAAACAGCGAAGGACCGGCCTGCGGTGCTTCTGGCAGAGAAAACGGGCTCCTGAGCTCTGTTTTCGCTGGCAGCGGGTTGCAGGAGGCCGTGGCAGCCAAAAACAGAGCTCGGGAGCCCGTTTTCTCTGGCAGAGCCCTCAGGCTACCACAGGCACCCTGGACAGGAGTGACGTCAGCTGGCCACGCCCACCCCGGCCCCCTGAGGTCAAACACAACCCTGATTCGGCCCTCAATGAAATCGAGTTTGACACCCCTGCTATACAAGGTTCCTGCCTGGTTAGGCAGATGGTCTGGAGGAAGTGGACAAAGAGCCTTCTTCTCAGGCAGAGAGAGGCTCTTTAAGCCACATGGATATTGACTCCAAAACATCTTGAGAGCAATTATTTGGGCAGCAGCACGTAGGATTAAGCCTTGGACTTTAAAGCCTAGATTCTTTAAATAATACATAAATAATAATACAACAATTTTATTTAGGTTTTGACAATTTTGAGAAACTGCTTGCTGGAGCCCATTGGATGGTAAGTCCCTGCCTCGTCTCAGCAGCTGATCTAGAGTTGGGGGAAGTGGGTGATAGATGTGGGCTATCTGGGTCCTTCCCAAAGTGTAACAAGCAAATGGCTGCCCATGATGCCCTGCCCTGGCAGGACAGGATTGTGAGCTATTGGGCCTAGGTTAGAATTTCCACTGGTTAAAATAGCCTTAGCTTTTTTTTTTTTTTTTAAAATATTGTTTTCCTAGCAGTTGATATGAATTGGGAAGCCCTAAAAATCTCAGTATTCCATTAGAGTTTTGTACTGGGTCTTCTAGGGGTCCAGCTTGTCCTATTAATCCACTTCTGGTTTTATACTACTTGCCCAAAAGGACAATCACTTCCGCTCAGCTCCCCTGGAGAAGAATGTCCCCGTGCTGCTGGCGATGTTGGGGGTCTGGTACATCAACTGTTACGGCACAGAAACACATGCGCTTCTGCCCTATGACCAGTACATGCACCGCTTCGCTGCTTACTTTCAGCAGGTGAGATGATGGCTCCTTTGGGTTCTCTAGGAGAAGGGGTTCTCACAGGGGAGGTGGGGGGTGTTGAGGGCCATGCTTCTTTGAGGGCGGTCCTGGGCTACTTTAAGCCTTGGGGGGCAGTCTCGTTGCATGCATTCATGGGGTGCCTGTGTTCCTAAGCAATACCTGACTCTCCTTACATGCTTCCAGTGGCCTTGCGCCATTGGCCTTGTCCCAGCTTCCCTGTCCTTTCAAAGGCCTAAGGAAGCCTGGCGGTTCTTCTGCTCTTCTTGATTAGGGGGATATGGAATCGAATGGGAAGTACATCACAAGGAAGGGCACCCGTGTGAACTATAATACTGGACCAATCGTGTGGGGCGAACCTGGAACCAATGGACAGCATGCCTTCTATCAGCTGATTCATCAAGGTATGGAGAAGGGGTGGGGTTTTTAGCCATCTTAGCCAATCAAAGAAGGTTGGACTCCGATCTCTCTGCTGCTGTAGAAAAGCCCCACTTTGATGTGAGTTCCTCGGGATCAAACGACTGTACTTTTGATCAAGTTAGTTTGTGGGAGCGTTGAGTGAGTATAGGCTAACATTTAGAATACAAAGCTGTATGGCTTAACTGCACAGAACTTGTCCGCAAGGTTTATGATGGCCAATCTAGTTGTGTGATCTTCCCTGTACAGCAATCATGGTAGGATCTGACTCTGGCCCTCCAGATCGTGTTGAGGTCCAGCTGGCCTCACCAGCAGACTGCATGACCGTGACCAGAGATGGGCTAAGATGACCTGTAGCCCAGCAGTAGTTCCGTATCCTGTTCTGTCCCCGTACCACACATGCACCCCCACGGACGGCCCGGAGTTAATAAGCCACACGACAGAACTCTTTGAAGATAAAGCTGGCAGCAACCCAGTGGCTAGCTGCCAATTCAGACTTTACTCACACAAAACAAAGATTAGACTGCAAGCATTCCGATAAAGCAGGCAGAGTTTCAACAATACAAGGATTAATCCATATGCAGTCCAATAAAGCAGGCAAAGTCCAGTAATGCAGAGATCATGGATTATTTCTAGTTTTTGCTCGTCACAAACTGAACCAGCCACCACACCCACATCACTGTGGGGTGTGGTCCAGTGACTCAGCTAATCTCTGGCACGCCTTCCCCTCTGCTGCGCACGCTTCTCCCTGTGCCACTGTCGAGGATCCAGCCAGCACTTATCTCCTTCGTCGCTGTCCACCTGTGGCTGCGGGGACATGCTTGGCTCTGGACCTATCTCTTGGCCTTCGGTGTCCTCTGGAGGCATTGCCAGAGAGGAGGGTCCTGGAGAGGGAGGCCTTGCGAACTCCTCTCCCTCACTCTCAGAGTTTGCATCTGTCAATAGCCCAGGCTCTGGCAACAGAGTCACAACATATCCCTGCTATTATAAAATGACTTTTTCCTCTTTTTGCAGGTACTCGCATGATCCCTTGTGACTTTCTGATTCCAGCCCAGACCCAGCATCCAATCAGAAATGGCCTGCATCACAAGGTAAGCCCACTTTTCCTTTTCCTTAACTTCCTAGCCGCCTTGTGCTAATCTTTGTCCAAGGTCCATCGTGGTTCATGCGAGCAACCTTCCTGCCTCCAATAATTAGAAAGGGGCAGATGATGAGTCCCTTCTTTTATACAGGGATAACTTCCACCACTCTCAAAATATTGTGTTGGCTCTGTGTTTTCTTCTGTTGTTTTGAGAAATTATAATATGTAACGTTGCTGCCATTGTAAGATGTATATTCTACACTGCTGCCACAAGACTACTGCAGTCATTTCTCTGTTTTAGTCACGATTATTTCCCCAGGAAATGATGCAAATGTTGAGAAAGGGGAATGGGTGACTTATTTGTGGACCCATTTCAAAGAGAGTCTGGCTGCTGGAAAGGCAAAACACAAGGCAGGATGTGGATCCATGGAATAACAAAGACCCTGTTGTGACCCAACAGAGCTAATGGGGTCATCTTAACTTGTATCAGGTCCCCCTCCGTCTGTCCTGGCATTTTAGAATTTTAGCCAGAGAAAGAGATTTCTTTAACTGGCAAAGCTGAGAAACTGAAGCCAGACTATCCCATGTGAAAATGTGCCCTTTGCCCCCAAAGAAAAGTCTTCCTCAGTCACCCCAAAAGAAAAGACACACATCTCTACATCTCTGCCATATTTAAATGTCTCCATCTTTTCTAGTGAGTCCATTTCTCCTGTTTTCAGGGAAAAGTATAGGAGAGCTCAGTGTAGGGAGTTGCATGTAAATTTGATGCTTTCCTAATTTCCTTAGGAAGTCAGGGCAGATTTAGGTTTGGCCTTTTGACATTTGCCTTGTTGTCCTGGAATGCCCGGCAGGCATCTTTTCACCTCCATGGTGTTCAGGTGGTGATCCTACAGACCTGGTAGCTGCTCTTCAGCAGAAGAGAAGCTGTTTGTCCCAGCCAGCTGTTCGGTAGGTCAGGTGCCCAACTTGCCATTCTAACCTCTGGCTTTTTCCTGCTAGATTCTTCTGGCCAACTTTCTCGCTCAAACAGAGGCATTAATGAAAGGGAAGACAACAGAGGAGGCTCGCCAGGAGTTACAGGCCGCTGGACTGAGTGGAGAGACTCTGGAGAAGCTGCTTCCACATAAGGTACTTGGAGTTCAGGTTTCCTCCAGATCTCAGTGGGAGTCCCTTCCTTTTGCTCACTGATTTGATCAATTAATGATGGATTGGATGGTCTCAAAGGGGGAGGGATCAAGACTTGTGCCCTAGATTCCATACATTGATTTAGCCTGCTGCTGTTAATTAGGAGGATGAGCCCTTTAATCCACCTGGGATTTGTGAGCTGTGTCAAGCTTGAGCTTTCTTCAGAGGGACATGAGGCATTATGGGTATCTGTTCCAAAGAGGTTGCAACTACGAGCTGCTCTCTATGAGGAAGGTGATAACATTGGGGATGCCTAGGAACGTGATTTATGTTTATGAAGCCAATCCTAAACTTTCTTGACTTCAGGATATGAAAAATTGGTGGTGTCTGGTGTTTTGGGGATGGAACAGAGAATTCTTGTGTGTATATAATGTTTTACCACTAGCAGATGTGTGAAAATGGAAACATAACCTCTGTCTCTTTCTTTAAAGGTCTTCGAAGGAAACCGCCCAACCAATTCCATTGTCTTTACTAAACTTACTCCATTCATTCTTGGAGCCTTAATTGGTAAGTTTTTCCTCTTCCATATTTTTGTTTCTTGACTTAAATGCGGCGAGGAGGGGGTTGTGCGGTTTTTTGGGGAAATTTTTAGATAAGGTTTTAAAGGTTTCTGGGAGGGGGGTGGGTTTGGTGGGTTTGGGGGAGAACCTGTCGGGGAGGAGGCCAGAGCCGGCTGAAGAGCACGGCACTAGAGATGCAGGAACCGGGGTCAAGGAGGGGGTTAGAGCTTGTGTTATGGATGGTCATTACATCAGTACGGTGGGTGGGAGGGGCAGATATGGCGGGAGCAGGGGGCCACATCAGGTTGTGGGAGCGCGCGCCCGCTGGCTCCAAGCGGTGGTGTGCTCCGGCCTCCAATGCTCCTCTCGTTCCCCAGGTTGCACAGACCCTCAGGCCCTGGGCCTTCGGCTGATGCTGTGCAACGCCCGGTCCGTGGTAAATAAAGCCCCCCTCATTTGTGATCTTGTTCAGGAGGGGGGAGTGGACCTGGCGGGTATTACGGAGACCTGGTTGGACCAGGAGGGGGGGGGTCCCCCTCGTTGAGATGTGCCCACCCGGTTTCCGCGCATTCCATCAGCCGAGGACACGGGAGGGGCGGGGGGGGTGGCGGTTGTCATTAGAGAAGGTCTTGGTCCGAGGAAGGTCACTGTTCCTCAGACGGCTGGTTGTGAGTCCCTCCTTGTGAAGTGGGGTCATGGGGTGCAGATGGGTGTGCTGGTTACGTACCTGGCTCCCTGCCACGTGACGGCAGCCCTGCCCGAGCTGCTCAACGTTATAGCCGCGGTGGCGATTGACACCCCCAGGCTTATGGTCATGGGGGATTTTAACCTGCCATCCGTCGGTGAGGCGTCTGAGGTGGCTCGGGAGTTCATGGCTTCCATGACGGCCATGGACCTGACCCAACTAATTCATGGCCCTACGCACACCGGGGGAAACACACTGGACTTGGTTTTTGTCTCTGGTCAGTGGTTGAGTGATCTTGAGATAGGGGATATAGTGATCAAGCCCTTGTCATGGTCAGATCACTCCCTCCTTCGCTTTGACCTTCGAACCGCCGCACCCCGCCGCAGGGAGGTGGAACCATTGAGGTGGTACCGCCCCAGGCGCCTGATGGATCCTGATAGGTTCCAGACGGAGCTTGGGCCATTTCCTGAGGCTCTGGCACACGGCTCGACTGAGGAGCTGGTGGCCGCCTGGGATAGGGCGGCCGCTGGAGCTTTGGATCGGGTTGTGCCTTTGCGGCCTCTGACCCGGCATCGATCTCGCCTGGCTCCTTGGTTCACCGAGGAGCTGAGGGAGATGAAGCGCCGGAAAAGACGCCTGGAGAGTGGTTGGAGGGCCAGCCATTCTGAATCTGACCGAACACTGGTAAGGTCTCATATTAAGACCTACCTGGTGGCGATAAAAGTGGCGAAGTATAACTATTTTGCCACTCTTATTGCGTCATCAGATAATCGCCCGGCCGCCCTGTTTAGGGTGACCCGCTCCCTGCTCCACCAGGAAGCGCGGGCGGACCCCTTGGAGGGTAGAGCCGAGGATTTTGTACAGTATCTGTATGACAAAATCACTCAGATTCGGGAACATCTGGACTCTGACTGGGTAGATTCAGCGGGGAGGACAGAGGCAGGTCTTGTGAGTATTATCTGGGAAGAGTTTGATTCTGTGATGCCCGAAGACATGGACAGGATACTGGACAGACTGAGCGCAGCCACATGTTTACTGGACCCGTGTCCCTCCTGGTTGGTGCTGGCCTCTCGGGAGGTTACACGAGGCTGGCTCCAGGGGATTATAAATGCTTCCTTGAGTGAGGGTGTCTTCCCTGCCGCCTTGAAAGAGGCGGTGGTGAGGCCTCTCCTCAAGAAACCTTCCCTGGACCCGGCAGTGTTGGCAAATTATCGTCCAGTCTCCAACCTTCGCTTCGTTGCGAAGGTTGTTGAGAGTGTGGTAGTGCGACAGCTCCCCCAGTACCTGGATGAATCGTCGTATCTGGATCCGTTCCAGTCGGGCTTCAGGCCTGGGTACAGCACGGAAACGGCATTGGTCACGTTGGTTGATGATCTCTGGAGGGCTCGGGACAGAGGCTGTTCCTCTGTCCTGGTCCTATTAGACCTCTCAGCGGCTTTTGATACCATCGACCATGGTATCATGCTGCATCGGCTAGAGGAGTTAGGGGTGGGGGGCACCGTTCTACGGTGGTTCTCCTCCTTTCTCTCTGACCGGTCGCAGTCTGTGTTGATAGGGGGGCAGAGGTCGACCCCGAGGCCCCTTGTATGTGGGGTGCCACAAGGGTCGGTCCTCTCGCCCCTTCTGTTCAACATTTATGTGAAGCCGCTGGGTGAGATCATCCGTGGTTTCGGGGTGAAGTACCACCAGTACGCTGATGATACTCAGCTGTACATCTCCACCCCGGACCACCCCAATTATGCCCTTGAAGTGATGTCCCGGTGCCTGGAGGCCGTGCGGATCTGGATGGGGAGAAACAGACTCAGGCTCAACCCATCCAAGACCGAGTGGCTGTGGTTTCCGACATCCCGATATAGTCAGTTGGTGCCATTGCTGACTATTGGGGGCGAGTCACTGGCCCCCACGGAGAGGGTTCGCAACTTGGGTGTCCTCCTGGACTCACGGCTGTCTTTAGAAGAGCACATGATGGCCGTGGCCAGGGGGACTTTTTATCAGGTCCGCCTGATTCGCCAGTTGCATCCCTTTCTGGATCGGGACTCGTTAAATACGGTCACTCATGCTCTCGTTACTTCCCGCTTGGACTACTGCAATGCTCTCTACATGGGGCTCCCCTTGAGGAGCACCCGGAGGCTCCAGCTGGTCCAGAATGCGGCCGCGTGGGTGGTTATGGGAGTGACGTGGCGCTCCCATGTGACTCCCCTCCTGCGCGAGCTGCACTGGCTCCCGGTGGTCTTCCGGGTGCGCTTCAAGGTTTTGGTTACCACCTTTAGAGCGCTCCATGGCATCGGACCGGGGTATCTACGAGACCGCCTTCTGCTACCAATAGCCTCTCACCGCCCAGTACGCTCCCATAGAGAGGGGCTCCTCAGGGTGCCGTCGGCCAAACAGTGTCGACTGGCGGCCCCCAGGGGGAGAGCCTTCCCTGTGGGGGCACCTACCATCTGGAACGAGCTCCCCCCAGAGATACGGAAGATCCCGGACCTGCGCACGTTTCGCCGTGCTCTCAAAACTTTTCTATTTCAGCAAGCTGGCCTGGCCTAACTCCCCATCTTTTAAATTTTTTAAATTTTTAAATTTGTGATTTTATAAATTGGGTGTTTTAATCTGTGTTTCGGCCGAAATATTTAATAATTTTAAGGGACTTTTTTAATATTTGGATTATCTGTATTTTATCTTGGCTGTTCACCGCCCTGAGTCCTTCGGGAGTAGGGCGGTATAGAAATTTGATTAATAAAATAAATAAATAATAAATATATTGTCTCAAAAGACTTATTATTAACACTGCTCTCATTGAAAACAATCTTTTTCCAGCAATGTATGAACACAAGATCTTTGTCCAAGGAATTGTATGGGATATTAATAGCTATGATCAGTGGGGGTAAGTGTCCTACCATATACCAATTATTAATGGTGTTTGTCTCCACTCACTAAGATTGTATCCATTGCTTTCCTGGGCGTTAGAAACTCCTTACGTAGTCAGTTCAATTTGTTTGGCTGCCCATCTCAAGCAAGTGATTCTGGGCTATTCATGTACTGCGTTCCTTACAAGGCAAAATGAATTTACTGGTAAGCTTCCTGGTTTGGAGAAAAAGACTTGAATCTGGCCCCATTTCACAGGGTCTTTACTGGAGACCAAATGGGCCTCCTGTCAGGGTTCTGACCAGGACCCTAATTGGAAGGCTCCACAAGTTGACACCTTCACTGCAACACAAATGGCCATAGCCATAAAACTTCTTTTTGGTACATTTTCTCTCAGTTTAGGGTTTAGCTTACTGAATGACCGAGTCAACTTCTAAGGCTTGGATTCAAATCTTTTCTCAACATTTAAGAAGTTAGTTGGGTAACTTTTTACCATTTAATGTTTGTGTAGTAGTGGACATGGTTTTTGTGCTGTAAACATTTGTGACAGTGTGCTAAGCCATAAATTGTGATTGGATTCCCACAACAAAACATGTTTCAGTGTGGTTTTGACATCAGGCAGTGTTTCAGCCCAGCTATCCCCTCCTATATTGCAAGGGGATTTTGGAACAATTGGGGATGGTGAGAATAGGAATTTGGTGCCTGTTTTAAAACTTTCACTCTGGAGTCTGAATTTTCCCCTTCTCTTCCTTTCATAAGTGTTGAGCTTGGAAAACAACTGGCCAAGAAAATTGAGCCTGAACTGGCAACTGATGCGCCGGTCACCTCCCACGATGCCTCAACTAACGGGTTGATCGCCTTCATCAAGAAGAACCGAGCCTGACCGCAACAGGCTGCGTGGCTGATGCCCAGATCACTGTTGTAGCTGCTGCTTTGTTAGCCACTTCCCAGGCCAGACTTCTCAACAATTCTGGCCTCATTGTTCTTAATGGTTAGCTTTGTTGTATTGGAAGCAGTGTTTGCAAAGGAATCCTTAAAAATCTAGAAACTTGACCTAGTGACTGCTTCATGGCAACTGTGATGTGTAGAGCACTGTATCCCTTCTGTGTCAGTCCCCGTGCCTGGTCCTGTTGTGGAGACGGGAGCAGCCTGTAGAAGGTGGTGAAACCTTTTCCGTGTTGTCTTGTGAAGACCCAGTCTTACATGCACAGAAATAAACCAGAATTAATCATCACATTTCTCTTTCTGTTCTTCCTTATTTGGACTGTAAATTGTCTTGGTCTGTATACGGAGGGACTCAAGCATCCTGAGACCCTGCAAAGTTAGATTTTTCATCCTCAGAAAAAAACGCTTTAAGCTACCTCGAGACTTCCAGTCCAGAGATCCGTGGTGGTCTCCCTATTGAACACTCTGATGAATGTCTCCTATTAAGTCCATTTTGACATCAGAAGTCATCACAAGGGGGAAAATTGCTGTCAGTTGAGGTTTGTAACACAAATCCACAAATATTCAGAGGTTTCTTGGAAAGGGGACATGTTGAGGGATTGTAGACCCCCCCCCTGAGCCCTCTCCCCTTTGTTCTCTCTTCTCTGGTTCTGCCCTTTGAGAAAAGGTTGAGAATGTCTAATGGTCTTCAGGCCAGGTTGGGGGCATCAAATTCCATCTCTCAATTTCCAAAGAGCCACTTCATCCAAAAAGAATGATTCTCTCTCTCTCTCACACACACACACACACCGCCCCCCAGAGATACACATAAGATACACAGTAGCACTTACACTCTGCACTCAGCACTCCATAGTGCTTTACAGCCCTCTCTAGCGGTTTACAGAGTTGTCCTCATTTTACTGACCTTGGAAGGATGGAAGGCTGAGTCAACCTTCATCAGGATCGAACTCCTGGCAGTTGTCAAGAGTTAGTCTGCAGTACTGCATTCAAACCATTGCACCAATAAACTAGTAAATAAACTAGGTCTTGGTGGATTGCCACAGCTTTCATGCAGTCAGAGATCCAATCCAGGAGGGGACCTGGATGAATCCTCCCTCCAGCATTCAACCTCTCCGTGTTGACCACAACTGCAGATTCTGCTTAATGTCAAACCTGTCCCAGTCTGATCTAGGGAAGTAAAACTCTCGACTCCATTTGGTTGAAGTGAAAAGCACTTTTATTAAGAGACACTGATTGCAGTAAAGTCAAGCAAATCTACATTTCCCATGCACCAATACAAAACTAAACCCCTGGTTCCCCTTAAACCCCCCCCCCCCAAATAGTCTGTCCATGTGTAGCCGATCTGGCACCACCAAGATGTTTTGGGAAACACTGAGGTGTTTGTGCTAGTGAAATTCCACTCAGGGTAAACGGCCTTGAAGATGTCAGTGCGCCAACACGAACTGGATTCCAAAGCGTGCTGTTCTTTCTCAGCTGTCAATTCCCCTGTCCCAATTTCCCATCATAAAGGTACACAGCTTTATTGCCCATTTGTTCCTCCCTTTCTTCCCCGATTGGTGGCAGAATGCCAGCAAGGTGCCAAGCATATGACAAGGAATTTATCTCCAGTACAGAAGCACTCGGTGTACATACAAAGCAACAGAATCCTCATCACCACCCTATAAAAGGGGAGACTAAAGACTAAAGAAGATAAGCAGGATAAAGAATAATAGTACAGCCAGACTAGATGAGTAAATATATACAGACATTAGACATCACTGTAAGAATTAGGTGATCAGCAGAGGGATGGCACAAGGGAAGAAAGCTGTCCCTGGGTCTGGTTGTTTGGCATGCAATGCCCCTACAGCGCCATCTCAAGGGAAGGAGTTGAAACCGTTCATGTGTGGGATGTGAGGGGTATGCAGATATCTTCTCAGCTCTCTTTCTGACCTGTACAACAAAGTTCTTAGGAAGGCAGGGTGGTTGCAATTTTATTTTTTATTTTTTTTGCAGTCCTATCTGTTCGAGTCTGTATCTTTTTTTTTTTGGTTGCTGTATGAACAGGCACTGTGAGTTGAATCAGTTTAGAGTGAAGAATTTCTGGAATGATAATACTGACTACTGTGGTGGAGTCCACAAAAAGGATTGATTTATTTATTTATTTATTTATTTATTTATTTATTTATTTATTTATTTATTTATTTATTTATTTTATTAGATTTATATACCGCCCTATTCCCAAAGGACTCAGGGCGGTGAACAGACAAAAAGATAAAACACACAGATTATAAAATTTAAAACAGTATAAAAACTTATTAAACAATTTGGCCCAAGACAAATTAAAACATCCCCATATTTAAAAACAGATTTAAAATTACTCATATACCATTTAAAAGGGAAAGTTAAGCCAGGCCAGCCTGTTGGAATAAAAAGGTCTTGAGGGCGCGGTGGAAGGTGCGTAAATCCGGGATCCTCCGTATCTCCGGGGGGAGCTCATTCCAGATAACAGGTGCCCCCACAGAGAAGGCTCTCCCCCTGGGGGCCGCCAGCCAACACTGGCCGATGGCACCTTGAGGAGCCCCTCTCTGTGAGAGCGTATTGGCCGGTGAGAGGCTATTGGTGGCAGCAGGCGGTCCTGTAAGTATCCAGGTCCTAAGCCATGGAGCGCTCTAAAGGTGGTAACCAAAACCTTGAAACTTGTGCATAGGTTGTCAGGGATTCAAGATATAGTGCCAAGTCAAATTGACAGCATCATTTGCCGAACTGTTTGCTTGGAAGGCAAACTGCAAGGGGTCTGAATAGCAGATCTGTGATGACTTTCAGGTAGGCCAGCACCAACCTCTCAAAGGTTTTCATAACCACAGATGTCAGAGCAATTGGCCTGTAATAATTCAGCTCCCTGAGGGAGGATTTTTAAGAAACTGGGTTGATTAGTAGAGTGCTTGAAGCAAGAAGGGACATAACACGTCTCCAGTAATTTATTTTTAAAAACTGTGTGAAGATGGGGGCCAGTTGTTCAGCACAGACCTTCAAGCAAGGAGAAGTCATTCTGTCTGGACCTGGTGCTTTTCATCTTTTAGTCTATGAAATAGACCTCACACATCTTTTTCTAAGATCACCAGAGATGGAGGGCCCAGGGGGATGGAGATGTGTCACGAGTGTTTCCAGGATTGCTGTGGCTATCTGCCTACTCACAAACAGTATGGTTTTTAATCAAGCCATCTGCTGTTGGCAATTACCTGCAAGCCTTCCCCGCCCTGGATAATTGCAGGTTAACTCCCTATATAAGCAAGGACCTTTCGCTTGCTACTCGGGCCTAGTCTTCTAGGCCTAAAAGCACAGCTCCTGCAGGAAGCTTGGTGCCATGCCGCAGATGGGAGAAGAATGCAGATAAGGACTCCAGATGTTACAGAGAGACTCCCACGGATGCTCGCCTTTTGCTGTTTTATAGCACGCAAGCTATCATCGGGACTGCTGTTGCTGGATCTTCTTCCTCCCACAAGCTTCAAGCAATGTTTGCTGTTTGAACTGATTTTATTTCAGGTGACTTTCAGCTGTGAAGCTCGTGCTGCTCCCACCATGATGGCCTTGATGATGTATTGACGCCGAAGCTGCTTACCTTCATGCTAGCTTTATTCTTTTGTGAACTGTTTCGGTATTGTGGAGAGGGATCTAGGGAGATAGCCTTGCTTCACATACCCAGATAAGACTTTGTTTTTAATGTGTTTTCTTAAAGACATAGTGCTTTTTAAATGTTTTAAAGTAAATTATATTTTTACACAAGACGCCTCTGTCAGAATCATTTCAGTCTCAGTGTGTTTACTCATGAGCTGGTTCACGGTCCGGGGTACCCCTCAACCCCATTTCGTCACAAGATGGGTGTAGGAAAATTAGCTACTGTTAGTGTATCTGAGATGGGGTAGGTAGCAGTAGAAGACGAAGAGATCGGAGTCTTCTCTTCTCAGACCTACTGTCAGCCTCTGACTTTCTACTTTGGCTGCCATAAGAAACGGGGGAGGGAAGAGCGTGGGGGGAGGGAAGCAAGCTGGTGGATTTTGAAGAAACGAAACCTAAGCACCGAAGTGGCTATCGGGTCAACCGTCATCGCGTTCCTGATTGATGACGATGCCAAACGTGTGTCCACCTGACCTCTGGGAAACCTTTGGATTGGGTGATTGATGATGGACAGTGGGAGGGGATGCTTTCTATATGCAACTTTCACGCCTATTGCTTTAGTTTCAGCTTTCCTTGATTGCGTTCATTTCATTTTCCAGTAAAAGTACATTAGTCTATAAAATATAGAGTTTGGCTCATTCTTTCCTGGACTTTGAAGGAAGCAAGCCTGACATTAAGCTGAAACTCACTTCAGTCATCCCGGATAACCACCGAGGGGACTGTGATCCAGATCATGTCAGATCAGGGAACTGAAGAAACGCAAATGGGAGCATCAGGCTCAGTGATGCCTCCATTTCAAACAGAAGAAGAAATTGCCGAATGGTTGAGAAGACTCCGGCTCCCAGAGGAGACTGAGGAAACCAGATGGTCGAAAGGAGTAGGAAGGCTGCCGGACTGGGGAGGGACCCCCCCAGGGTGTAACCAGCTCCAGACCACGTAAGGGGGAGGCAGTGTGGCTGCAGGAAGAAAAGGAAAAACTCATGCTGGCACAGGCAGCGCAACTCCTCCGTGATGTTGAAGAAAGCCGGAAAAACCGTGAGTTTTATGGGTTCCCTGTGGGAGGAGACGGCCCCAGAGGGAAGTTGGAAGAAACAGCTTGTGGGGGAGAAGATGAGGAAGCTGAGGAAAGAACATCTCAGACTTCGGAGGCTCGAGTGAGGGATGCAACAGGTCAGGGACCCCCAGCCTTGCAGGCTCCTCCCCGCAGACGTAAAAAACCAAAAATTCTCCCCCTAACCGGGAAATATGATGGGAATCCGAAGACCTTGGATTATTTTTTGACTCAAGTATGGAACCACATGCAAGATTGGGGGGAAGACTATTTGTCAGATGCTGCTCGAGTGAGATGCGTCACGAGCATATTAGAGGGAGCCGCAGCTGAATGGATGGTGGTCCTCCACAATAATGACTCCCCTTTGCTAAGAAACTACAACCAATTCATGGGAGCTCTTAGGAGGCATTTTGAAGACCACCTAGCTGAACGGAAAGCGAGACTTAGAATGAAAAGCATCCAGCAAGGCCGGAGATCAGTGGCAAAATACATCCAAGAATTCCACGAGCTGGCACCCTACATGACAGGGTGGTCAGAAGCGGCTCTCCTGGAGAGTTTAAAAGATGGGCTGAATGAAGAGATATACAAGGATTGTAGAGGCCGGGGGGTTCCCGAAGATTTGCAGAGTTGGTATATAGCAGCTGAGGATGTGGAGATCGAGCTGGCCCGAAGCCGACTCAGAGGGGGGCGTGCTGGAGACCCGTCATCTTCCTTTTACCATAAGGGAGCACCTAAGATGGCCAAAAGGAAGGCGGATTTCAAACCAAAGTCAAAGCCTTTCACCTGTTTCAAATGTGGGAAGGACATTGGGCTGCCGAATGTTTCTCCAAACCAGTACCTAAGACCACCGGTTTGGGGCCAAGGAAGGCCGACAAAACACCCGCAAAAACCCACGGCACCGCCCTGAAAGGAGAAGTCATTGAGTTCGCTCCCCGAATCGAGGGTGAGTTGGGAACTCCGACCACCGACGATGACAGCGGGACGGACTCCGACTCTGACTCTGATGATCTGGTGAGTCACACCGAGGACCCCATGCTCATCCCCGTAGAAATAAGCGTGCCATCCACAGGGACACAAGCGCAGATATTAGCCCTACTAGACTCTGGGTGCACCAGGTGCATAATCAGCCCGAAAGTGGTGGAAAAGATGGGCCTGAGATTAAAAACACTAAAAAGGCCTATTGCGTTCTGTCAGTTGGACGGATCTATTGCAGGAGGGGGCCCAGCCAGTTTTGTGACTGAACTCATTGAAATGCAGCTGGGGGATCATGTAGAAAATCTCAGATTCATTGTGGCCCCTGGCATGGAACGACCCCTCATACTTGGACTGCCTTGGCTCCGTAGATGGAACCCACAAGTTAATTGGAAAACCGGGATCTTGTGTATTTGCACCGGAAAACCGAGATTAGAGAGGGAACCCCCCCCCCAGAAGATAGTTCAGGACCCGAAACTGTGGAAATGGCAGTAGGCCACATTGAAGGAAAGGAGAAGATTCCAAAAGAATATTGGGATCTCCGTGAAGTTTTTAGTGAAAAGGCCTCGGATGTACTGCCACCCCACAGGGCTGCGGACTGTACCATTGAAATACACCCCGGTGTAAAACTTCCTAAGCCAAAAATCTACCCCATGACCCCTCGAGAATTAGGGGAATTGCGAAACTTTATTGATAAAAATCTAGAATGGGGGTTTATTAAACCTGCCAAACCAAAGGTGGTGGCACTGGTGTTTTTCCGAGAAAAGAAGGATGGTTCCTTTCGCTTGGTAGTTGATTACAGGAACCTAAATGCGATTTGTGTAGAGAACGTTTAGCCCCCTACCACTCATGAAGGACATGCTATCTCACTTAGGAAAGGGAAAAATCTTCACCAAACTTGACTTACGGGAAGCTTACTACCGAGTGAGAATTAAAAAGGGAGATGAGTGGAAAACAGCATTTAGCTGTCCACTTGGATGTTTCCAGTTTAAAGTACTCCCATTTGGACTACAGGGAGCCCCTGCGGTATTCATGCAATTGATTAACGAAGTACTGCATGAGCACCTGTTTAAGGGGGTTCTGGTCTACTTGGACGACATTCTCATCTACTCAGAGAACATGGACGATCATGTAAAATTGGTGCGAACAGTTCTGAAAAAACTCAGGTTTGCTGAACTATATGCCAAACTTTCTAAGTACGAGTTCCATCAAAGTAAAATTGACTATCTTGGATATCGCATATCACATGAGAGGATAGAGATGGATCCTGGGAAGGTTCGGGCCGTATTGGAATGGGCCACCCCACGCACCCGCAAACAGTTACAAAGTTTCCTGGGTTTTGCGAATTTTTATAGACAGTTTATCCCCTCATTTGCCAAAATAGCTCTGCCTCTAACAAATCTTCTGAAAACTAAGGGTGAGGCAAAACCAAGGCCCTCACGACCTCTTGAATGGACTATGGACTGTCAAGCAGCTTTTGAAAAATTGAAATGACTGTTTGCTGCTGAGCCGGTCCTCAAACATCCAGACATGGAAGAGCCTTTTGTAGTACAAGCAGACACGAGCGACGTGGCTGTGGGAGCAGTACTTTTGCAAAAGAACACAGAAGGGGAATTACAACCCTGTGCTTACACGTCCCGTAAATTATCAGAAACTGAGAGGAGATGGGCCATATGGGAAAAAGAAGCTTTTGCGGTGCGATGGGCATTGTTAACGTGGAGACAATTTCTGGAAGGAGCAAAGCACCCGTTTGAAGTTTGGACTGATCACAAAAATCTGGAGGCGTTGAAAACACCACGTAAACTGTCACCTAAGCAAGCTCGTTGGGCCCAGCATTTCAACCGTTTTAATTTTACCCTACGCTACATTCCTGGTGGAAAGAATTTAATGGCGGATGCTCTCTCCAGAATGCCTCAATACAACAGTACCAAGAAAGAAGTGGTTCAACCCATCATCCCTTCCACACAACTGGCAGCGCCCATGACTACCAGAGCTCAGGCGAGGGCCGATCCAGCTTTTTCGGATGACCTGCTACAGAAATTACAAGAAGCCTTAAAAACTGACGAATGGTTTAAAACCCATTCAAATGAATGTACTCTCCGTGATGGTCTAGCTTGGATTGGGGCTAAATTGTATGTTCCCGAGAATTTAAGACTAACAGTATTACAATATGCTCATGATGCCAAGGCAGCCAGACACTTTGGATTTGTTAAAACTCTACATCTTGTTAAAAGACAGTTTTGGTGGCCTGCCCTCAAAAAGGACATAGAAGCATATGTGGCTAGTTGTCCGGTGTGTGCCTCTGGGCTAAAAGACCTCTGGGGAAGCCACCTGGGTTGCTGCAGAGTGTGGCAAGACCGGATGCCCCTTGGAAGGAAATATCCATGGATTTTATCGTGGACTTACCAGAAAGTGAAGGGTGAACAGTCATTTGGGCAGTAATGGATTTGTTTTCCAAACAAGTACATTTCATCCCCTGTTCTAAAATCCCTTCTGCAAAAACTCTTGCAAAACTATTTATTCGTCATATTTTCTCTGGAGGGGCCAAATGTCAGCCTCCGACTTTCTGCTTTGGCTGCCATAAGAAACGGGGGAGGGAAGAGCGTGGGGGGAGGGAAGCAAGCTGCTGGATTTTGAAGAAACGAAACCTAAGCACCGAAGTGGCTATCGGGTCAACCGTCATCGCGTTCCTGATTGATGACGATGCCAAACGTGTGTCCACCTGACCTCTGGGAGACTTTTGGATTGGGTGATTGATGATGGACAGTGGGAGGGGATGCTTTCTATATGCAACTTTCACGCCTATTGCTTTAGTTTCAGCTTTCCTTGATTGCGTTCATTTCATTTTCCAGTAAAAGTACATTACTCTATAAAATATGGAGTTTGGCTCATTCTTTCCTGGACTTTGAAGGAAGCAAGCCTGACACCTACAGTAGAACCCATTCAGGTGGCCTGAATAAGGGAGTGAGGTCTGCTGTAGCCAACGATGTTCTTCAGGCTTCTCCAGTTGCAGGTTCATTAGCAAAGGGCTGGGTTATTTTAGGATCTGCTTCAACCTGCTTACATCTGCTTGTCCCATCAGATGCAGCATGAGGAATGCAGCCTGTCAGGGAATGACATTTGGTGGGCCCAGGCAAGTGAGACCTCTCTCTCGTGGTGCCCGCCTTGTGGAAATGCCCACCGCCACATCCCAGTGAGTTAATGTTTATCCCTACTTATTTTCAGAAAGGCCCTCACAACTTGGCTATGTCATCAGGCCTTGTGGGACAGACTATGTCTCTGGGGTGAGATCACAAGTCTCTCTATTGCTCTTAGGTGTTTTTATGTTTTTTTTGCATTTCTAATGTGCTTTTGACATATTGTTTTACATTTTTTGTTGTATGCTGCCCAGAGTAACTTCTTGTGAGATGGACAACGTATTAAACAGACACTGAAAACAACCTGCCTCCATACAAGAGTAATCATAAAAACTAAAGCCAGAAATATTGTCACAAATGGCAAGAACAACAGTTCTTCGGAAGTACCTATGTGTCTGTTTTGCAGAGACCTCTAAGCGATTCTGGAACAGCTGGCCTTCAGCTTGTTGTGGGTGCTCCATCACTGGAGGCTTTTAAGAAGAGACTGGACAGTCACTTCAGATGGTATAGGAAGTGCTGCTTGAGCAGGGGATTGGACTAGAAGACCTCCAAGGTCCATTCCAGCTCTATTCTAGTCTAAAACATTCTAAGCACCTGAAGGGAGGACACGAAACAATGGATGGAAACTAATCCAGGTGAGAAGCAACCTGGAATTAAGGAGAAACTTCCTAACAGTGAGGACAATTAACCAGTGGAACAGCGTGCCACCAGAAGTTGTGGTGCTTCATCATTGGAGGTTTTTGAGACTGTAACACAGGGGTCCCCAACCCCTGGGCTGCGAACCACTACTGGGCCTTGAGCTGTTCAGAACCGGGCAGCGGAAGTGGCAGGTGAGCGCACATGTGCTCATCCCCACTTGTGTGAGCTGCAGGTAAGGATGTGCTCCATTTGCATGAGCAGAGGTGCACGTGCCCACTTGTGCAATTTGAGCACACACACTTGCCCACCACTCGTGTGGAACCATCCCCTCCCCCCCACCGGTCCACAAAGCCAGAAAGTTTGGGGAACTCTGCTGTAACATAGATGGTGACATAAGAACTAAACTGCTTTAACACTACAAGTTATTAGTGCTAAAGAACTTATTCAGAAAGGAGTGGAATTAATTTTGTATCTTAAATATCTCCCCTAGAGGTTTTCTCTCTCTTCAGCCTCCACTATCACATCCAATTGAGATTTGCAAAATGCCTTCCAATCTCCCCATGAAGCAGCTGTTTCAAGTTCATAATGGATGGGCCGATCCTTCCCCTCTGGTTTACTTTTCTAGAATTGCTTGGAATTTCTGGGCTAAAATGACTATAAACAAATATGTAGGTTTAATCAAAGAAACATAAAATATTTATTAGGAAATTTTATATGGCTACCCAACTAATTCCCAGTGACAGTAAATAAGTCTCAAGAATGATGTATGATGTCATGTAACAGGTAAGTTGTCCTTATGTCAATTTTTTTCTATGTTAATACACTATAAAATCAAGAGGTAACTACAAAATGTCTTTATTGAAAAAAAGCAGATTATAACATCTAAGGTTAAATGAAATTCTGACTTTTAATATTAAAATAACTTAGGATAATAGTAAGTAGTTTTTTTAGATAAATAAATCTATATTTTCCAACATTTATTCTTCAACAATCATAGAAACCATGTGGTAACACAAAAACTCTGACAAGTTTATGAACTAGAAGTCTGACGTTTTAGAAAGATATATACAAACATGGTTAAACTAATATGTTTGCAGATGTAAACTAGACACATAATATACAAATTGGCCATTTTTTTATTTCCTACAAAAGAAAAATTAACATTGGTCCAAGTTCTTGGAAATAAAACCTATATTCTTTTAAAGAAAATGCAAATATTTCTCAAGAAACAAACTTAATTTAAGTCAAATCATATATTCTAGTTATGGCATTAGTTGAATCACAAGAGTTTAATGGGGGCTAACTCAATGGAACTCTCCCATCAATTTTTTAATTTCTAAATGATAAGACCTCCACCCGTTTTGAAACAAATATTTCCCATCCTTAAATCTCTTCATCTCCTTTGGAATCTTAAGTTATGGGGCAGGAGGGTCTTCCAAATATTTACTTTGTTTTCATTAAGTGCATCAATCTTGGGTTCCTCGCTCATGCACATATGTATCAGTGGAAAGAAGGAAGGAAGGTCTCCCATAAATATTTTGGCACAAATGTTAAAAGCACTTCGTCCCTGTGGCGCCAAACTCTCTGTAGAGGTGGCACTGAACTCCCAGTGTTTGTCTGCAGCTTCCACCATCTGGCGTCTCTTGGTGCGGCACCCCTTGTCCTTGGGCACCAGGTGGAGAAACTCCTGCCAAGGAGAAAGGCTGGCAGGCAGCTTCCCTTGGCAGGACTGGTGGGGGAGGGCCATCTCTCCCTCCCTCCCTCCCCATGCTTTCAGCAAGAGAGGCCAGTGGGCAAAGCAACCAGGCTGCTGTGGAGCAGGGCCAACCCAGCCCTCGACGGGCCCTGGGTTCCACAGTTCAGCCACTATTGATGGGAGGTAGCATGTTTCACATTTTTTGCAGTATCTTTTTTTTTTTTTTTTTTGCTATATGACACTTTCTAGCTGCTTTCTCCTTAAAGGCCATATTTTTAAAATGAAAAAAAAAAAAACGCATTGAAAAAAAAAGAACTTTTCAGCTGTGATTGTATTTCGGCAATGGAGGAAAAACAAAAATTAAAACAGCAAAATGTTTACAAAGGAAATCACCAGGTTGACAAATCTAAGTATCTAAGTATCTAAGAAGTAATGCCCCCAAATATTTTAAACAAATGACATAGCCTGGTATGTCTGAAAAATAATAGGCTGTGTACATATTTTAGCTGTTATGGTATTTGCGGAAGATTAAGGCAGTAGCAGGAATGGACAAGTTTGACACTAAAATAATCAAGATGCCATAAACAGCAGAGGAATGAGAGGTACTTTCCAGAAGGAACCAGAAAGCAAGAGGAACGAGGTGGAACCTTTGCAGTAAAATCAAAGGACTTTCTGGAAACTTCAAAACATGAAAAGGCCAACGGGACCATCAGGAACAGCCTTAAAAGGGATAGTCTGATGGGATGGGGAGGGGAGGAGAGCGCCCCATCGTGCTCCCATTTGGAAGGAACTGCTTACATTCCTTTTGCACTGACTCACCTGATTCTTCCCTCTTCCCAGCCCTTCAGACTTGGGAAACGGTCCTGCTGCAGCAAACTGGACTATTTGAATAGTCGGGGGGGGGGGGGGGAGGAGTCAGCCTGACTGCTCTTCCACGAGGGGCCTTTTTTGCACTTTTCAAACAGATTTAGCTATATATTTCCATCCGGTTCCCAAAGTGGACTTTCACTGAAGTTGCTGGAGCACCAACAGCTTTCAGTCTACAAAGGGCTGATCCAGGTGGTTTTATCAGAAGGAGCGAGTGGAAACGGTTTCAAGGTCAATGTATGCAAGGAATTAATACAAAACGGCTGAACCTGAAGAGTAAACTGATGTAGTCAGTTTTAATTACATTAATGGCACCTCCTTGTCTCAAATAATCGAAATGTAACTTATTTTTTTAATAGAAAAAGTAAACATTTTCCATATGGAACACAGATTTTCCCAGAGTTGGAAATGTGCTTTAAAAGTCTAGCCAAAATAGAAGTGTAAGACTGCTAACACTTAACACATTATGTCTTATATGTTTTAATTTTTGCTAATTAAAAAAAATCCTCTATGCTCCAAATTAGGTATTTCCCTGCTATACATCTGAGCCAATTTCTTTACATCCAAACACCTAGATAAAAAGACTTTCCTGAGACTTTTAAAAACTGTTTTGTGACCTATCTAAAAATGCTTTGTATGGTCAAGAGGCCATGGGAATTATTATGCAAGTGCTGTGGATTCAAGTATAATTAACTTGGCCTTTAAAGCTGGGTTATAACCAAGTTGTAAAAAAGAATAATAGGGAAGCAACTGTTTTAAAAATACCTCTAGAAGAAGTATGTTTGCAAGTCATAGCACAGAGCTGCCATCCCTTAAACTGAAAGGAATGAAATGTTGTACATTTGCAAGAGTCAGGATCTCTTCAGGTGAGGACAATGGGGTGGAAAGAGTCAAGACAATGGCCACCACCATGCAGCTGAAACCAGTATCTTCATCTGTTGAATCCTTCCTGCAGACACTCCAAGCTGAAGTTATTAACCGAAGTCCGTTTCAAAAGAGTGATTTTGAGAAGTGCCAAGTGAAGTTTGACATGTACGGAAGATCCTTCTTGACAAGAGATCCCGTTTCTTTGCCTGCAGTCACCTGGTGGATCCAGCACAAGAATCCGCTTTCCTTGTCCTGAGGAAGAGAGAGCGACTAGCAGGGCTTCTGCAGGGAGCCCCAGTGCACCTGGGCCTTGGCAGGTTCTGCTGTTGTTTGAGCAGAATCGTTTCCTGGACTCCAGGCTGCCTCTGAACTTTGGGATGCTGGGAAAGTTCCCTTCAAAAATAAGTGGTGGCAGGTGCAAAGCAATGGATGGGACAGAAACTCAATTTGGCTGAATTCAAATCTGAATTAAAGTTAATGAATATGTTGTATATAAATTTTTCCCATTCTGACACATTCACACGTTCTGCAACGGAAGAGTGCTAAGAAAAAACTGTGGACTGGGAATGGAGCAGCTTTTTCCTGTTTTCCCCATCTGCAGCCCTGCTTTCAGCAAGGCTCCTCTGCAGACCGTTGCTGCCTGTCGGATCCCAGAAAGCTATGAGGTAACCGGTCTTCCCAGAGAGCCTGCAGCTTTCCCCTTAGCTGTGTGTTCTGCCCCACCTGGAAACACATCCTTGCCAAGCACCTGAGAACCGTGCCTGACACAGCCTGAAATAGGAATGCTCTCTGTCCTTTCATGCCTGGGCTTCCAGCTCATGGTGTCTTGTGTACTCAACAAAACCCAACAAAAGGCCAAGCTGGAACGCCCACAGGTATCCCCTACAAAGTGGTTCCTTTTTTAAATCACATTCAATTTGGCCATCACTCTTTTGATGCATGCAACAACCACTGTGCCTCTGAAATTGTGAGAACCACAAGGTCAGGGTGCAAGAAGACCTAAAACATGGCGAAAGTCTTTTGGTCTCTTTCCTGTTGGAAAGCTAGTTTCTTCTGGGAGCTCAAACAATCAACCATAAAAATAGCAACAAGCCAGTATTAATGGGTGGCCAGTCATCCCAATAGCTCTGACATCATGCCCTTTTCCCATCCAATCCACGGGGTGCACAACTTTTCAAGTACCAGCATCATGGAAATTGTACCCAGAGGCAACCCAAGAGGTGCCCCTTCCTTTCCAATCTTAGAAGCAATAAATAATGGCGGCTGCTTTGTCTTTCTAGAGAGTCTTTTGTTGAGCCCTTTTCCCAGCAGGGGTATTCCTCCTGGCCTTGAGCAGATGGGAAGCGGAAGCCTCAGAGCTCCGTGATATGCATGGGGTACCCAGAGGGAGAGTGTACTGACACTTTAGTGCTCAAGCGCCTGATATGACAGGTGTGGCAGAGCAGGTGTCTCTCCAGTGGATAGCATCGGCGGCCCTCCTCGTCATTCAGCTGGAGTCCACAATCCTAAGAAAAAGAAGATTCCCCCATCCGTTAGTGGCCAGTGGACTTAAGATACCTGAAGTAAGCTTCAGGGAGACATGATGAGTACAGATGTCTATTATGGAGATTCTCAAGTCATTTGGGTCATGGTTGGTCTTTAGGCAAATTAGGAAATAAAAGCAAAACATACCAGGAATATGCTTCCACCAACCCTTTTGAATAGATTTCTTTTCCCAGGGGGAGGACTTGTCCTAAACCGCTCCCTCCCTTCAACTGGGCTGCCTCAGCAGCTCTTAAGGCTTACCTCGCAGTGGTAACACTCCACATGGTAATCCTTGTCCATTGACACCACCCGGATGGTCTCCTCGGAACCCTAGTTTGGAGAGACAGCGAAAGAGGGTGAAAATTGGGGAGGTGTCCATCGTTGGCTTTCAAGGAAAATAAAGGTACTTTGAAACCTCCCTCTGTAACAATATAAATCCCTCCTTGTTATATAAGTGCCACAATGAAACCTCTTCCATTTCCCGAAAAAAATGATTTCCTTCCTTGCAAAATTAAGTGGAGAAATTATGGTTCCTGAAGATAGCAGGAGCACCTAGACTTATATACCGCTTCACAAGGCTTTACAGCCCTCTCTAAGCGGTTTAGAGTCAGCCTATTGCCCCCAATACTCTGGGTCCTCATTTTGCCGACCTCGGAAGGATGGAAGGCTGAGTCAACCTTGAGCCGGTGAGACTCAAACTGCAGCAGGCAGTCAGCAGAAGTAGCCTGCAGTACTGCACTCTAACCACTGTGCCACCACGGCTCATATACTTTCTGTGCAAAATTTGGGCTTGGTCCTATTTCTATGATAAGAAAGGCAGGAGCCCACATCAGCGGAGTAGAGAAAAGAAACACTTTAGGAATCTCATATGGATCAGACATTGAGAACTGCTGAGACTGCCCACTCAAGAGGGCAGATGGATCCCTTTGGAGGGCTTCAGCAGGTGCCAACACAGCCGACTGGGTCAATGTATGATGGAAACCAAGCTAGTGAGCTTCCCTGTGCCTGAGGAGGCGAAGTGCCTGCAGTGAATTGCTCAGTTTAATGGGCATGGGAAGGCTTTCCAGCAGATTGTACGCAAGAAGCTGTTGCCTCTGGATATATATACCATATGAGCATTATGGGTATATATGAAAGAGTGAGATAGATAGATAGATAGATAGATAGATAGATAGATAGATAGGCAGACAGACAGACAGACAGACGACAGAGGTATATATAGAGAGAGAGAGAAGAAAAGGAGAAGCAAGCAGTCAAAGATCAAAATGATTTAATTCCTAGGATTGGAGCAATGTGAGAACTCAGCTGCGCAGACAAAAAGTTGTGTTTGTAGCCAGCACAGAATGGCTGTGCTGAGGCCAAAGTATTAATCAAATGACAAAAAAGAACATACCTGGACTGGCAAAATAGGCTGGTTACAGGAAGCACACTTGGGTGCAAAAACCCTAGATTTGGGGAGGGGGGAAGAAAGAGGAAAATAAGTTATATTTTTCTTGAGAAGCGAAGAGAGAGAATGGCAGGCAGCATTTTAACAATTGAGAGCAAACAATGATAGCTAATCCCAACTCCATCCCATGAGTGTGTTGCATTATTTTAAGCCACAATGGTATGAAATCTAAATTCAGCTATGGATTTAAGAATATCCCTCCTTCTAGTCAAAGCAGGACAGCAAAACAAAATGATGATCCAATTAACCTCAGACAATCCCCTCAACTGAATGGCTGCCATCTAGTGAGACCTATTAGTCCCCATGTGCCATCACTTTAGTAGGCAGGGTTTAATTCTGATGGAAATGTTTCAAAGAAAAAAGAAAACAGCCGTGATCTCCTTTCAATATAGCCACGGTTCCTGTTACATTTTTCAATGCAACATACAGAAATGTTGACCACTAGATTGCCTGGCTGCCAGTCCTTAAGTGGACTTGATCCTGGATCCTGTCTCCTTTAGCAGCAGTCAACCCTTCCTCATGATCTGAGCCGGGGGTCCCCCTTTTCCTTTTGCCCTGCAGAGCTCTGCATTCTCACGTGTGGTAGTCTTTGACACAGTAAATATTGTTCTCCATATCCACAGTGAAGGGTATGCCATCCAGACATTCATTGCACACCACACAGCGGAAACAGCCAGGATGGTAGGACTTCCCGAGAGCTTGCAAAATCTGAAAAAGAATCACAGGTCACAAATTATGCAAAGCCTCTTCCTGCTTTTGATCATTTATTTCATGCATGAAGAGACAGCGAATGCCGGGCTTGGGGAAATCATTTGGATGACTAGGAATGACCGCTGGAGTAACTGGCACTCTTGAGAAGCCACAATATAGTTGTCGCTTGCCATTCCTGCATGCTTTTTTAAAATTCCTAGCCTAGACAGCAGTGCTGAGTTTCCTAGACATCTACAATCTAATCCAAGGACTAATCAGTAGGGATGACTGTTTCTCCCTCTACTCTGCTCTTCTGCAAATTTTAGAACCAAGTCTGGAATTGCAACCAGCCTTCCTTAGAAGTTTTAGGCCTCAACCCTGTTTTGTTTGTGGCAACATCTCCAAAAGACAAAAAAGAGATTCACCCAACATTACCTTTAGCAAGACCAACTCTTTTGATTGGCAGATGGACTATAATTATCCCTTGAACTTTTTAAGACTGTTCTTGGTTTGTATTGCATGCTAACTAAAGGAATTAGCACCAAGAGATTCAACCCTATCTTTTCTTATTGTCATGCTTTCATTCAGATACTGGTAACATTCTCCCACCTGTATTAACTAACGCAGTTGGAGGTACATTCTCCCACAGAATCTTGAGAAAAAAGATTCTTTCAAATCCAAGCATAATTAAAATAGAAGTGAACAAAGAAAACAGACTCTGAAACCCAGATAGTTGGGGAGGTGTGTCATCTCAAGCGACCCTAAGGGAGAAACAGAGATTGGGAGAGGCAATGCAATGCTATTGAATGCCCTGGGACTACCTTCAGCACATAAGAACCCTCTGCTGTGAAAAGTCCAGCACCAGGTCCATGGCCTTGATTGTCAACCAAAATCAGTTTTTTGTCCCCTCAGTGGAATTGTTGCGAGATAGCTGGTATGGTTATATTTCTTCTGAAGATCTAACAAGATTACTGATGCCTAAACCAGCAGCAGCACTGCAGATTAGCAATTTCCACTGCTATTATTTCATCATCTGAAGAGCAGACTGCAAGAGCAATGTTTTGTGGATCACTGATGCCTTCTAGCCATTTATGAACTGTGATACATTTGGTAGCAGCTGAAGAGGCAGCAAGAGAAAAGATTTAATCAGATCCTGACCAGAGCAGCTCCTCTGGTTGGGCTTGCAGGCTAGAATATGGAATTGAACTGTTTCGTTTAACAAGAGTCATGAAGAAGGCCAGACAAGGAATTATGGATGGAAACTGAACAAGGAGAGAATCAATCTGGAAACAAGGAGACATTTTCTGACAGCGAGCACCATCAACCAATGGAACAGAAGTTGCCTTCAAAAGTTGTGGGAGCTTCATCACTGGAGGCTTTCAAGAAGAGACTGGACTGGCATCTGTCAGAAAGGGTGTAAGGTCTCCTGCTTGGGCCCTGGGGGGTTGGACGAGAGCTACAAGGTCCCTTCCAACTCCAAAATCTGTTAATTTTAATCTGTTAAATCCACAAAGGGGAACCTTAACTGCCGCATAATCATCTGAAAGATTTGTGAAACGAAAGTTTCAACTTATGCAGGGATGACTGATGTGAATAAATGTTTATGAAAATTCAATCAGGTATCCTTTAGTTCAGGGGTCTCCCAATTTGGCAGCTTAAAAGACTTGTGGACTTCACCTCCCAGAATTCCCCAACTACCATGAAGCCCACAAATCTCTATGTTGCCAAATTGGGAGCTTTAGGTCAGTGATGATAAACCTGTGACACACATCAACAGTAATATACCATTATATTTTGGGTGGCATAACTGCATTCATCAACACCTGACAATAACTATTCTTGAAAGCATGCCCTGCGATTTTCCTAGGCTGCAGAGGCCATGTGAGAATGGGGTGTCCTCTCCCATGGCCTCTGAAAATTGTGTGAGGAAGCATGGTTCCACATGGTTTTGGGAGGCTCCAGAGGCCACGAAAGATCATTCTCCAAAGCTGCTTCAAGAACGAAGGCATGTGCACCCAGTAGCCTCATGGAGGCTGCAGGGGCCTGACCAACGAAAGAGACTCTTGCCTGAAGGTAAGTGGCACAAGGCTGGTCCTGGGGAATTCTGGACTGCAGGGCAATGACCGGATGGGCCATGGGGAATGGTGTGAAGTGGCCTTTTTGAACCGCTCTAGCGCTGGAGTTGAGGCTGAAGTTTTACTTGAGCAAGAAAACAAGCTGTACTTTTTCTGGTTGAGTATGAAATACCATGATCTTTAAAAAAAAATAAAATAATTTATTGTACTCAAATATTATGAATAGGGAAAAAAGAAAGGTAACTGGTCTATGATTGACCTTTGGTCAACATTTTTCTAAAATCACAGTTGGAATGATGGAAAAACACCTGCTGAGTGAGAGGGAGCAAACATCCACTTCTGTGTTTCCAATTGTTCAAATATTGGAAATCAATAATTCTGACTGTTCTAGAATCCGTCTTTATTGCAGTTACATCTGGAAGGACAGAACTAAACAGGGATCCCACAGCAGAGGGAACAGAATGAGGAATTAAACTAATGAAATAACATGGAATAAATGCTGGAAGGAATGCTTTAGAGATTTTTATGGGAATTACACTGTTACGAATAGAACTAAAGCTCTAAATCTTAATATCAATGGAATTGTGCCATATCTGAATTTTGAGTTTATATCTAAATTTCTCTTATGTTACAGTATTCTCTGAATATATTTGTTCACTATTTGTTACTTTTTCTTCTTCTTACTACTTCTAATTATGATAACAAAGTTTAATAGGCTTGTTTTGACTAGAAATTGGGCATAAAACCTGTACTCTAAATTCTCTGGGATTTGCAATCTATCATTAATTAAACTGGCTCCTTTCCAACTATTATAATGACCATTATAATCTCTGGGACCAATTTTAAACTTGTTTTTATTAGGATTATACCTCTTCTTTATGATAATACATAATTTGTAAGAATTAATAAAAGCAAAAACGAAAAAAAACTCTGTGAAGGCTGCAGCTGTGCCTAGCGATTGGAAAAGAATGAATGCAAAAACCACAGAGAAATGAATTTATTAAAGGCATCTGGGAAAATGTTGGCAGAATTCTGACCAAAAGTTTATTGTGAACAAAAACTGCCCGGGGGCTTTTATTGGCTGCCAACTGGGGGCATGGAGATTTCTTCAGAGCAATACCAATGGAGTCAAGCAGGGGGAGAAATGGGGGCTCCAGTGAGGGGGCAAGAGGCAGCTGTGGGGGCAGCTCCAGGGTCAAACGTGGAAAGCAGCATCAAGGCTGTGTGTGTGTGTGTGTGTGTGAGAGAGAGAGAGAGAGAGAGAGGGAGGGAGGGAGGGAGGGAGGGAAAAAACGGATTCCTGGGAAAGTCCAAAGTCAGGAGCTGATCAGGCGGGCTTTGCCAACCTCCATTTCTCCCTGCTCTCTGCCATGAATGAATGAATCTTGGCAGGAGGCTGTCTGGAAGCCAGATCGGGGGTAGGGGTGAGTGGATAGGAGGAAGAGGAAATGCCCAGCCTGCAAAAAGTGGACTGGAGCTAATAGTTTGCACAGCAGGTTCAGTGAAACTGATTGTGGATTGCTCTGATGAAAGGGAGCAATGATGGAGACCAAATTCCAGAAAGCAATTCTTCCTTTCCTTCCAATTCTCTTCCAGATCTCGGACTTTGCTGCGTGTAATAAAACTTTTATAAATTCTGAATTCGAAAGGGCTCTTGCCTTCAGCCCAGGCTTTGCCCCACCCCAAGCCCCTGACCTCCTCGATGGCTGAGAGGCTTCCTGGGCGGGGCAGCAGGCTAGGCTGGCTCTTCCAGGAGCTGCAGGGAGAGGGGCAGCGGGAGGAGGGCTCTGGAGCCCCTCAAAGGGACAGAGAGGCCAAGGGGGTGTGGGGGGGTGTGTGGGGGGCAGAGACCAAAGACAAGTTTGGGTGAAGGAGGAGGTAAGTTTTATCCTCAACATTTTTGAATCAAGTATTAATTCAAGTCAGAGTTTTTTCTCCTTTTCTCTGACTGTCAAATGGAAGAGAGAAGGATCTTTTCCTTGCTAGAGATTGAAAGCCACAGAAGTTCACGGGTGTCACTGTGGGCCAGTTGCACACAACCTACTCCACAGGGCTGTTGTGGGTGAAAAAGGGTAGGAAGGAATGCTACCCTTTGAGCTCCTGAATGAAAGGCAGGAGGGAAACCTAATAAATGACCAAATACAGCACTTGCTTCACAGTGCTTTGCAGCCCTCTCTAAGCGGTTTACAAATGTCAGCATCTTGCCCCCAACAATTTTGGTCCTTGTTTTACTGACTCAAAAGGATGGAAGGCTGAGCCAACCTTGAACCGGTCAGGATTGAACTACTGGCAATCAGCAGAATGAGCCTGCAATACCGCATTCTAACCACTGCGCCACCAGCACTCTTCTAATATAATCTGCAAACAATGAAAAGTGAGGAATAGCCGTGGAGAAAATGGCTGCTCTGTGAGGGTCCTTTACTGTCCATGACTAGACATACCACTTAGCCTGTCTGGACACAATGCTTTACTGCAGCACACACCGTCCCCACTAGAGGCTGTAGCACTTCACCCTTCTAGAACTTGCAAGGTGGTCATCTAAACAGGCCTTTGATGCTCAGTCCTTTAATGCTTGGTTCAAGCAAAAAATTATAATCTACAAAGCAGAATGAAACCTTCGCCTCCTTCCAAAAGTCCTTACGTTACTTGCAACGAGCTGCTGCTTCAGTGTGTTCTTCCTCTTCCAGCTGCTTACCAAGCTCTGGCAAAGATCCCCCCCCCCCCCAAAAAAAAAAGTACTGCTCACTGCAGCTTGGGGTCCCAGCAGTTGATTTGCCCCCTTGAAAGAGCTGCCGGTCTTCAAACGTCGCCTCCACTTCCTCCAAATCTGTCTTAGCGTTTTGCTTTTGTAAGCAAAGGTCCTGGATAGGCGAGGTTGCCTCTGGTCCTTGAACAGCCCCCAATTATTCTAGCTGCAATGTTGGCTTGAAGGCTTGTGAGTAAAATTGTGAGTGTATAAATGCTTCAAGGAAAGCGGAAGGGAGGGGGGAGAGCTACGTTTCACCATCACTCCCTCCCATGCTCCTGAAGGAAGCCCGAGTTCCCCAGAGAGCTGGCCAGAGAAGGGCAGAACGCTCAAGTGGGCATCCTCCAGGAGAGGCACGAGGAAGCCCTCGAGAGGCAGAAGCTGGACCTCAAACCGAAGCCTTGCTTGAGAGTGGAATGGGCGCTGGAGGCAGAGGGGAGGGGGAGGGGGTTGCAGACCTGAAGGGAGAGGAGGCAATCGGACTCGGGCAACTTTGCAGAGACACCCCAGGGATGCATCATTCCTAAAGGGGTCGAGGACAATTCGCCCCAGTCAACTCGCTGCAGGACAAGAGTTACATAATATTGAAGAAACAGTGGAATAGAATCATGAAAGAAAGGATGCAAAAGGAAGGACAGAATGAAATGTGAATGAGAAAAATTAAAATATTTTTAAAAATTATTTAAAATAATTAAACTGAATTGTTGAATTGTCCCACAGCAAGTTGGCTGTGGTTGCGTTGTCCCATTTGTTTTCTAAAGAGGCCCACCTGGCCTGATCTTTCAGTACTTGCTGAAGCGCAATCCGTCTGGCTAACAGAATAAGAGAGTTGGAAGGGATCTTGGAGGTCTTCTAGTCCAGCCCCCTGCTCAAGCATACGCCATTCCAGACTGTCCGCTCTCTTCTTGAAACCCTCCAGTGATAAGAGCATCCACAATTTTTGCAGATTAAGTTAGAGAACAGATTATCTGTGAAGCCAAATGTTTGGGAAGAAGCCCCATTCTCTCCAGGAGTCAGGAAGGACTGTCCGAAAAGCAACTGCTCTGCTAGAAGGTTCCGTCTTCTTTACAAATGAGACAAATGGCTTTCAACGCTATCTGGAATACCTTCCCGCCATCTCTTGAAGAAACAAAAACTGGTGCAACATTTTTAAAGGAGAAGCAAAAATATTTGTATTAATATATTGCCAGCAGAATTTCCCTTGGTGGCAAACTTTCTTTGTCCATGAAAAAAAAAATCGGTTCATTTTATGATTTTATGCAGTACCGTGAGGCAAATCTCCCCCGGGGGAGAGGGAGGGGGAGGCTCAGCCCCATCCAGCACTCGGGCACTGTGGGGGCTCAAAGGCAGCCTGCAAGGAAGAGAACTGCCATCCTTCAGGACCACCTGGAGTGTGTCTTGGGGCCACAGAGAGGAGCCCTGTGGGGAGCTCAGGGTGGTGGAGGAGTTTTCTAAGACACAACACCTGTGACTGGTTGGGTTCATGCAAGAGACCAATTTGTTTTCTGGCTGCACACAACAGACTGAAATGGAAAGTGAATCGGCCAAATTCTTAGAACATTACACTACAAAACATTAATGATTAAAAATAATCAAGCTTAGCAGGTTGTACAAATGCAGCTGCCGGCACCTTTCTGAACCTGTTCAGCGTAAAAGACAAACCTGGCCTCCATTGTGATGGTGTTGTGCGTGTGCGCGTGTGCGTGCCTGGGGGAGAAGAAGAAGGCTGCAGCCCGAGCGACCCAGCGGCCACCCTTTTTCTGACGCCAGGACTCTTACCATTTCCATGATGAGATGGCCACAAATGAAGCACTTGTCTGCTGTCTGCTGAAACCCCGAATACTGTTCATAAAACAAAGGGGAGGCGGGGAGAGACAGTTACAAGGCTTTCCCTTTCCGTCCTGTTAAGTCACAAACACATTTTCTTTTCGGCAATCAAGCAAATATTCATGATTAACTACTAAACTGAAAATGAGACTTTCCCAACCTTTTCACAATAGCACTGGAGAGGAGAGATTTTTGATCCAAGCATTTCAATTTGCATGGCAAGCTTGCACTGAAATCTTTTTCACCTAGTTAAAATGAAACTATTACTCAGAAGATACCTGTGATATTTAACACTGAAAACTCACTTCAACATAGGCAAAACCCCAAGCAATGGTGAGAACAGCAATTGTGAATCCGGTTTTGCACCTAAACATCTTTTTCAATTTCATGAGTACAAATTTCGATTTGCCACATCAGACAAAAGAAAACCAACAGCTCTACTTTGTTACAATCGAGGGTGGAACTGTTGAATCTCTGTTCTGGTGGCTGGACAGGGAGGGTATTATTTCTTAAATCTTTTCCAAATGGTTATTATTTAGACATAATAGAATCGAATGATGATTCTACTAAAATTCTCCTCTCCTCCATCCTCAATTCTATGAAGTCGTATCCATTTAAATTAGAGATTGCACGTAATTTACATTTTAAAAACTAAATATGCAAGATAATATTAAATTGCTCATTTATCTGGGTGATTTTTCTGATATTGCTTTCAAAAATAGTTCCTCATCTATTGTGCCATAGTGTCACTAAGACAGGAGAAGACATGGCATGAAAGAATGGCAAAGGCATCATACGTAGATTAAGTGTAATTACCTAATAAAAATATTTTTTATCTCAAAATTAAAAGCAAATAGATCTAATGTGGAGGCAGTGATTAATAAGCACATCAATATAGGTTGGAAATAGATCATCTTACGTGACCCAGGAATTCCTGGGTGCAACTGGCAAATGTGAGGAGCAACAGGAAACATTAGGAAATCTAAAAGCAGGAAGAATGACTTAGTCAGTGTGACTTAATCCTCTAGGATGAAACTCAGGGATGAAATGCAAGGATTATTGGGTGTAGAATTTATTAAAAATATATACCTGGCAAAGGCATGTTAGGCGAATGTAGCCAAAATATGTCTGCATGCGTGTGTGGGAAGAGAAAGGACAAAAATAGCCTGAATGAAGAAGGAATTAAATTTCATGTGAAAAAAGGGAACACGTGAGCTGAGATGCAGGAATCTGAACATGAGGTTCCTGCAAGAACACATGGAAAGGGAAGGAGCAAAAATACTGTTGTGGGGATGTGGTACAGACCAAGACAGGCAGAAGGTCTAGATAATACTCTACTAGGTCAAATCACCTGGACAACTCTTGGAGAACCAACTCAGCCAAGATGGCAAATAAAACCCTCAAAATTTTCATTCAAGCATGATTGAAGAGGTAAAAGCTGTGGGGACCTTGACAGAAAGTGACTCATGTTTTCTTGGGATGCAAGATCCAACAGAAAGAAAACCTGCTACACAGTTGCATATGCAGACCAGGTTCAAGAAGAAAGTTTAAGCAACCTTATAACAGAGGGGATGCCATGGATTGAAATCCTCATATTTAAGGGAGCCTAGGAGGGATGGAGAGTTCTTAAAATATGTTTCTGATAAATAATTGTATCCCATGCCAATGAAGAACAAGGGAGCAGCTTTAGAAGCCATTCTGGGTGGAAGGAGCTTTTACTCAGGTTCAAGGGATAGAAAACGAGTGTAACCACCAAGGAGGAGTAGCTGCACATAACTTATATTTGCAGAACGAGTATGAGAAACCATAAAAAAGCTTATGCTTGTAAGTGAAACCCAATGATGCAAAAGTTGGTAGGAGAGTGACAAGTGATGGGAAGAGGGCAGAACTTCTCAGCAATTACTCTGCTTTAATCTTGTCTCCAAAGGAAAACCATCATCTGGCAAAAAAGGAGTGAAAACCCAAGGTAAATAAAAAGATGGTTAGGAGTCCCTGGCCAACATTAATGCATTTATGCCTTTAGAATCAGATCAAGAAGATTGGAGAAGAACAGTTCCTGTCTTGAAAAAAATTGGGAAAAAGAGGACTAAAGTCACTTCAGACTAGTCAGTTGATATAAACTATTAGATTATTCAGTATTTCATTTGTGAGAAAAGAATGCATTACTTGGCAGAACACAACATAGGTTTATCAAACATAAATCATGACAAGCCAACCTCATCTCTTTTTTCTGTAAAGAGTGACCTGTTTAGCTGACCACAGGAATGTGGTATGTATAATGTACCTTGACTTGAGAAAAACATCTGACAAAGTCTTCTGGGTGAGATTCCAGTACAGAAGGCTGCAAAATGTGGGCTGGACTATGTTACCAGCGGATGGATTCAATGGTTGAATAATTGTACAAAAAGAGAATGAGTGATCTGGATAGGCCTGCCAAGGGCTGTACCACAGGACCCTGTTCTAGGCCCTATTTTGTTCAAGATATTTATAAATATGTTTGATGAGGGGTGAGAAAATATGATTATCAAATCAGAAGAAAGCAGAAGCACAGGGTAACAATCATGACTATCAGAAAAATGGGCAGAAATTGGCCAGAAGAATTTTTTAAAATGAGAAGTAGAGTTGGATAGGAAAAAACTTACAACAAATGTCAAAAATAATAAATTTCTTTCAATATATAAAAAAAACAAGAAAAAAGTCAAGGAAACAATTGGTTCACATATGAGAGAAGATATCAAGGAAGTAATGGATAGCACAGAGAAAGCACTAAGATGAGATGGTAATCGGTTAGGTCTCTCTCTGCCTCCTTTTCTATAAAATGGGATCACCAAAGCTAGGCTATAATCGCCAGGAACCTTGGCATGATTATCGATACAGGTGAATAGGGAAGCCCGCACCAATCTAGATTATTTTGCATCATCTCTGCTGAAATAAAATTGTATTCTGGAGGTTTGTTTGGTTTCAGGTGTTCAATCAATTTGGTAATTTCAGAGCCTGACACAGGGGGCCAGGAGAGCAGGAGATGGGCTTCAGATTCTAATTTCCCTTTTGGGTGTGGCAGTTCCTCCTGTGTGAACAGCCATCTGAACCTTCAATGGGAATATAGGGTGAGATAGTCAGTAAGGGGAAGCAGATCAAAGAGCTACCGTATTTTTCGGAGTATAAGATGCACCTTTTTACCCCCCCCCAAAGGGGGTGGAAATTTAGGTGCGTCTTATACACCGAATGTAGCCCTGCCCACCCACTGCTGCCCATCCTCTGGCCTGTGCCTCGCAGCAGTTACCTTCTTGCAAGCAAACAGCAAGAAAAAACAGCCCCATCCAGCTTCAGCTTAGGTTAATTAGCACAAGTTGATTAGATCGGCCTCCCGACTCTCAGCTGATTTGCTCTCAGCTGTTTTGCGCAGAGCTCTCTTGCTTGCTACAGAGTGCTGGAGCAGATTTTTTTTCCCTAGCTATGCTGAAAAAATGAAACTGAAAGTAAAGCAGGCTCTTTCCTGCAACGTGACAAAATGAGGCAGAGATATTTCTTTTTCTTTTTCCTCACCAAAAAAGGTAGGTGCAAACAATGGGAAATTTAGGGCAAAAGAGGAGAGTTCAAGATTTTAAAACACAAAAGAAAAAAAGCTCTATTTAACTAGGGAATTGTAATAATTGAGATACTATTAATTGTATATTGTGTTGAAAGCAGAAATGGTTAAGTTGTGGTTTGGAGGAATATATGGGGAAAATTATTTGGTTTATTATTATTGGTAAATATAATTAATTGATTTGTAAGAAATTGGATTGCATGGAAATAATTGGAATATTCATGTTCATATTGATTAATATACAAAAAAGATAGTTATAATTGATTTATATAAAAATGTTTAATTTGTATTAAACAATTGTAATATTAAATAATTAACCAATGTGAGGATGGATATAAAAATAGATGACAATGGGAAGGGGTATAATATAGAATAGAAGGGAAAAATTGAGTTTGATTAAGATTAGAGATGAGAATGAAGGGTAATATTGGTTTTTTTAAAAAAATAGATGAGGAATATATATGGCAAAAAGGAAATATAGAAATTGTAAATTTAATTGAAATGACTAAACACTGTTTAAATTTGTGAACCAGCCAAATACTCTGTTCAAAGAAAATACATTGTATGTTTGTATGTGTGTTTGTCTAAAAAATAAAAAACTTTAAAAAAACAACAACCAAAAAAAGTAGGTGCGTCTTATACTCCGAAAAATACGGTATATATATTTCCAGAATAGAGCTGAATTCTTGGAATGAGTAGCAGATTAATTGGTCCCTGTCTCTTCTTTAGCTGTATTAGCTGTTTATACTTCCTCTTAAGCAGCAGCAGGTCGTGAGTAGGAGGGAGAATCCTTTTTATATTCCTTGAAACAGGCAATTGTTTCTTAGCTGTGTGGCAATCACTGCCGAACCAGGGTTGGTTGAATGAGCTCTGATTCTTATTCATGCTAGATCAGAGGTAGGGAACTATGGCCCTTTTATGACTTAGGGACATGGCCGGCTCAGGAATTCTGGGAGTCATCAAAGGGCCATAGTTCCCCAACCCTATGCTAGATGGATAGGTAGAGAGAATGAGGATGGCAAGGTCTGTTCAAGGAACCTGCTATCCACAATAGCTGTATGTAATTGAAGCACTTCATTGGTAGAAAGCATTTGAGTCCATTTCTCCTTTGTCTGACCTATCAATTTTGTTTGCATTTGTCCCCTAGGAATACCCTTAGATGGGACAGGGTAGGAATTCAAAAAGGGAGTGACAAAGGGCATCAAAAGCAACATAGCGCTTAGGCATAGTGAACACCCTCAGGATGTGGTTGTCAATGTGAAATCGAAGAACTGAGGAAGATAAGTCAATCTTGAAGGCCCACTGCAAGAACTCTGCCAGGGGGTCATTAACATTTGTTTTCCAAATGTCATAGCTTTAAAAATGACTGCATAATCTATATTGGCAACTATTGGTGTAAAAACCAGAAAATCTGCTCTAGTCCCGCACAACTCATGTCACCTTCCCAGGGTGGACCAAATTGTTCTAAATTTATGGAAATTTCTCCTAAATCTTTTGTCCGGGTCAACAATGATTTACAGTATGTTTCCCTTTTCTAACATGTATTCAAAGGCCAGCAGGGAGAGCAGATTGTTCCCAACTAAAAATAGCAGGCCCTATTTTCTTCGGCTTTAAGAATGCTGCGATTTATCATCGAAAGGGAGGAAGACTATCTGGCTGGGAATATTTATGTGAGTAAAAGGCAGGCAAAAGGATCATCCTAAATGAATGCCAGCCTTATCCAACTGGTAAGTTAAACAGTCCCAATGGTAAGGGTTTGTGCAGCAGTACCAATGGCTGGGTTCTTTGCAAAATCAGAACTCAGATTAGGCGCACAACCGTGCAACACAACACAAAAGGACTTCTTTCCCTGTTGCCCCCATGATCTCTTTTTTTCTTAAGGCACCCTCTTAAGAAGCTGGGCGGCCAATTATCTAACTAGTGTCCCATAAAGGAACTGAGCTAGTGGCTTAGCCTAAAAGAGTTGAAGTGTGGCTGGAACCTAATTTTCTCCCTTGGACCAGAAAAGGGTGTCATCGGCAGTTCTTGGTCCAGTAGCAGCAGCATATTTGCAATGGGCTGATGGTATGCATGACTATTCCTAAATACATAAAAGCTAATCATTTGTTTTATTTTATGGCCATTAATGCACCATAAACAAGTTTCGGCCTTTTGATAAAAGCTATAATCTTCAGATTATCTTCAGATTTCCAGATGGTCATTGCTGCAGAATTGGACCAAAGTTCTCAGAGTTTTTTTGAGGCCTATTAATGTCTGAAGAAAACTACAGCTTCATCAGTGTGGAGTAGAAGGGCAATGCTGCCATCCTCAAGTTTAGAGGATGGAACTTTGGGCCATGTAGACATCTCACCATGCTGTTGACCTAAACACTGAAGGGGGGGGGAATAAATTCCTGTCCCCTCCCCCCTTTGTGTTGCAACTGGCTTCGAGAGAACCCTTGCATACTGCACCTGACCTTAAGAATCATATGGATGTCTCGGGCATGAATTAAATCGAGAAGCTTACAATTCATTGATGGATTGATGAGGCTTCCAGCTTCTCCCATAATCTGGTCCTGGATACTAGACCAAAAGACGCCTTAAGATCTATAAAGGTGGCATATAATGATACCACATTATTAAGTTAAATATTTTTTGATAAATTGCTGATAAGGAACTTAATTTCAGACACAGACATTAGGAGCCACTCGGGTGAGTCCTCCAACTTTTGTATGAATTCTTATTGCAAGAATTCTAATCCGAACTACCTCCCAAGATAAAGTGTCCTCCTGTGGAAACTGCTCTCACTGAACTGTAGGACCTGACCATTGCCACATACTTTGGTGTACTACACACACACACACACACACACACACACACACACCCTATTGAAGCCTATACTCTCAGGACTTCCTCCACAGGAGGCCTGCTGACCAACCAGAGAGTGAACCATCAAGGCCTTACTCTCCTTTCAAAGCATTCAGTCCATGGAGACTGGCTTGGCAGTTCCCAACTCTTTGGCCACCAGACAACCTTCTAATGCTCCCAAATTTTCTAACATCTTCTAGAAGCTCTGCTGCAAACTCCATGAGAGAACATGCCACTCTTCTATCTTTCAACATCACGACAGTCTTTGGTTCTGTTGGAATTGGAAACAGCCCAAGATGTCCTACTACTTTCTCATTCCTACTGGAATTTGGATCTAGATTGTGACAAAATATTATGTCACATCTTGGAAATATATGGCTTCTCGTGTTCATTTTGAAGTATATTTTCTTTCTTTTGATTACATGTCCTACAAGGACATGTAAAAGAGTTGGGAAGTCCTGAAAAAAGGAAACTGGGAAGGGACATAATAGTATTCTTCAAATACCTGAAAAGATGTCACCATAAAAAAACCCAAAATTATACATTTATGTTACAACAAGACAGATTATGATAGAATGTTACATGACATGCAAGCATGTTTAAATTTAGTTTTCTACATGGAGCAGAGAATTACTGTATTCTGGACCCTACCTCATCTCCTAACTCAGGATTATTTTAAGTAGGTAATGCAACCTAATTGCTATTTCCATGAAATGGCCATTTGCCTGTCCCCAAATAGCTGCCTCCAGTGGAGGTTCTTCAGCCTAAGTTGCTCCATCTAGGGAGATGGTCTAACAATTGGGTAAACAAACCCCACAATCATATAACTACTTCCATGGCATATTTTGTGCCTGTTATGGTTACTTCCGACATTTGATTTTAGGATTTCAGGATTTATCCAAATAACTGATCTTCCATTAGTTCACTGTCAATATTTATCTCTTGCTCCAAGATAGTCTTACTTATTTATTGCAAGATATGCTTACTTATTTGCATTCCACCTTTCCTGTTTTTACAAATAACTCAACACGACCAAGATATCCAACACACCTTCCTCCTTGTATTTTCCCCACAACCACCACCTTGTGAGGTGGTTGGACTGAGCAAGAGAGACTAGCCCAAAGTCACCCAGCTGGCTTTCATGCCTAAGGCAGGACTAGAACTCACAATCTCCTAGTGATTGACCCAAGTCACCCAGCTGCCTTTCATGACTAACTCAACAAGCTTTTTAGAGCCCTGCAAGAGCTCCTTTTAGTCATGAGACTATAGTGCAGATTGCGCACACAACAACTGTTGTGAAGTATCAGCATGCAGGGGTGATTGAAAATGTTAGGATGGTGGCCATGACTATGCTATGTTCTCTGCAGCCAAAACCCTGTGACCCATGTGAAAAGAAACAAGGTGCTATCATACGGGACATGGCTATCTTGACTTTACACACTGCCATACATAGGAAACTGCCATCCAGCCATCTACCATCTAGATGGAAAAGACTGAGGAGGGAACAGTTCATCCCACAATTAGTTCACAAAGGCAATATAATTATGCAAATAAACAGAATTGTGATGGAAAACCAGCCTGAAATCTTGTGGATGCTATCTAAGATTCCTTTCCATCTCCAATCTGTCAAAAATGGTTCTGTAATTTATACTTAAAATAAGGAGAAATCCGTGCAAAAATTCACATAGTGGCAGGTATAAGGCTAGTACACTGGATTTTACCAGCACCTTTCTGGTACTTATGCCCTACAGCTGCTCCTCAGAGAGGAGCATAATCAAGGTAACATGAAAAAAAGGGATTTATTGCTACTATCAGTACCCAACTTCCTAAAAATTTAACCAATTATTCACAATTTGTCTTTGATTTTGCAATTCACACAAATGAAATTGAGCGTCATTTAATGTATAGCTGCCTGTGAGTTTTGTACACACTTACATTAATTTCCTACAAGACTCAGAGATGCCTAAAATCTTACTTACTAGGAAGTCTTCTTCACAGTAGACCTTTCCATTAACATTGTAGAAGGCTTTCCCCCGTAATCTTCTCCCTGTTAAAAATATTGCACTGTCAGACCTTTAATATTTTGGGGATATTACAAAAGGGGGTTAATAAAAATACAATGGATAAGAACAGAGGGCTCCAGGAGTATCTGCTCAAACTACAGTTTTGGGTATAAAAGCAATTTTTCACATAACAGAATGGGGAAAGTGCCATATGTAATATATATGCAGTCATATAAATTTTTGTAATTCAGGAAGTTTTAAGTTTAATTAGAAGTTAATGAAAACAATTTGATTTTGTAGCTTTCTGGGACTCAGCCAAGATGTTCATCAGCTTTCAAAAGCTTGTACTACTATAATGCTTTAGAGCAGGGGTGTCAAACTTAAGGCCCGGGGGCTGGATCTGGCCTGCGGGGTGCTTAGATCTGGCCCACAGGGCTGCCCTGAAATCAGTGAAGGACCGGCCTGTAGTGCCTCTGTCAGCAAAAATGGGAGCTCAGGAGGGCTGCCCATGGCCCACCCGAACTCCATTTTTGCTGACAGAGGGTTGCAGGAGGCCATCACAGCCAGAAACGGAGCTTGGGAGCCCGTTTTCACTGGCAGAGCGCTCAGGCCACCACAGGCACCCCAACACTAGTGATGTCGAGCTGGCCACACCCTCCCTGGCCACCCCCCCCACATCAAACACAACCCTGATGAGGCCTTCAATGAAATAGAGTTTGACACCCCTGCACTAAACCATCCTGAGCTCCCTAATTAATACAGTACCAGTGTCAAGTGGGAGAAGTTTTCGAACCCTATACACGATACATGACTTACGTTTGACACAGAATTTGATTAACTTGACAGTTCACATATGCTGGAGGGGCTGAAGTTGCAAAGGACTCAAAGAATTCAGCCCAGGCAAGCTGCCAGTCACAGATTTTATTACAGCTGAGGTTCTTTAAAATAATTTGGACTGGTGGACTCTGGTATTAGCTTTTCTGTTTACATATATCTATCATACCGTGATGATTCCCAAAGACTGAGGCCTGGCCTGGCCTTAACAGTTCCTATTTACAAGGAAGATAATCAGAATCTTCCAACTGACCCATGTCCCATCAGTCTACTGAGCATGACCAGCAAAATATATGCCAGAAACCTATCCCTAATGTTTTAGGATTGGTTACTCATAGATAATTAGTCAAGGAACAAGTTGGATTTAAAACTATTGCTCTGTTTTTGATCACGTTATTCTGCAACACTTGGTAGAGAAATACTCTTCAAAATACAGCTGTGAAGCTTTATGCAGCATTCACAGATTTTACAGTGGCCCATGACCTAAACTTCCACTCTAATCTTAAAACTCCAAAATCCCAACATAGACAGAAGAGCACGTGAGGTACTAATGCCACTCTATAAAGCCTTAGTAAGACCACATCTAGAATCCTGCATCCAGTTTTGGTCACCACACTATAAAAAGATGTTGAGACTCTAGAAAAAGTGCAGAGAAGAGCAACCAGGATGATGAGGGGACTGGAGGCTAAAACATACAATGAATGGTTGCAGGAACTGGGCAGGGCTAGTCTAGGGAAGAGAAGGACCAGGGGAGACATGATAGCCATCTTCCAATATTTGAGGGGCTGCCACAGAGAGGAGGGGGTCAAGCTATTTTCCAAAGCACCTGAAGGCCAGACAAGGAATCATGGATGGAAGCTGTGAAGACCTTTTTATTCCATCAGGCGGGCTTGGCCTAATCTCTTCCCTTTTTTAAATATATAAATTTTAATCTGTTTTTAAATTATTGGGGTGTTTTAATCTGTCTGGGCCAAAATGATTTAATTTGATTTTATCTGGTTTTTAAATTTTTTGTATCTATGTATTTTATTGTTGGCTGTTCACCGCCCTGAGTCCTTCGGGAGTAGGGCGGTATACAAATAAACTAAACTAAACTAAACTAAACTAAACTAAACTAAACTAAACTAAACTAAACTAAACTAAACTGATCAAGGAGAGATTCAACCTGGAAATAATGAGAAATTTTCTGACAGTGAGAACAATCAACCCATGGAACAGAAGTTGCCTTCAGAAGTTGTGGGAGCTTCACCACTGGAAGCTTTAAAGAAGAGACAGGACAGGATTTGTCAGAAATGGAGTAGGGTCTCCTGTTTGGGCGGGGGGTTGGACTAGATGACCTACAAGATCTCCTCCAACTCTGTTAACATTCTGTTATTCACCTGTCCACAAATTCTATGACAACTCAACTCTAAAAATCAGATGCAACTATTCTCAGGATCACTATTCCAAGAAAATCCCTGTTGACAGAGTTCAGTAGGGATACATTCATTATTGAAGGATTATATTAATTATTTAGTCCATTCACACCATTCTCCCGACCTGGGAAACCAGGACAGAGCATTCTGGGCCCTGGATGAAGACTGTAATGCAGAAGCCCTAGAAATTAAGTACAGCACAATAAAATGAACTGTTCACAAAATACCTTAAATACACCCAGGAATTAAATACTCCAACTGAGCAGATCAAGTCATCCAAATATCTCAGCACTGTATTTCAAGCCACAACCAAATGTAGGCTGCATATGAAATATGTCATTCAAAAAGCCCAGAGACCTGACACAGTTCTTGAAACGTTTGTTTATACTCAATGTTCCTGCTGCACTTTTAATGCATTCAGCCCAAGTCTGGGTGCAATTACTGTTTGGGGTTCAGATAGGTGCATACCATTCTTTTCCCCTTTGGACTAAGTTCCTCAAGATTTTATTTCAAGTTTCCTATTATGTCTCAAACATGATCCAATGTCAAAGATAAGCTTCCGTTAGCAAAACTGAATCCATTGCCTGGCTATATATATTTTCACATATTGGACTAAGCTACTTTTCTCCCCGGCATGTCTAACCTCACTTTTTGACAAATTTATTTTCTCTTGGGTCAAGGCAATACACAAAAAATGGGGCCTTCTGAGTTTTATCCCTAGCTCAGGTGAATCAAATGTACCCACCATTTTATATTGGGACTTGCCATGAGCTGCTAATTCCATACCTAATTAAATATCCTGATCAGTATTACCTAAAACTTTCAGATTCAAATTATTTCAGTTCTTTAAATGTACCCAAATTTTATCAAGTTATATGTAGAATGTCCAGCACTTTAACTAATCTGTTTACCGAATAGGTGAAATAACGCTATGTACTTTATGAATGTAAGGTGTCCTACGGACAGGTCACTGATCACAATAAAGGTCCTTGCTTTCAATGCTGAGCTCCTACCATCAACAGTGCTTGAGAAGAGACGCTAAATTGGGGAAGATTACTGTAAAGGAACATTCTAGAAGTCAAACTAGGAAGTTTCTACTTGCAGACGATCTTCCTAGGACATGCAGCCCTCTGTGGGCAGTGAGAAGTAAAAAAAAAAACATACTTCGTGACAACAAACCTTATGACTTTGTGCTGAGGTCATCATAAGACCTAGGCCCCCCACTGAGCCGAACAAGAAGCCGTAAGAGGACAAAACAGGCCTTGCTTTCAAAGTTATCCTCCGTTTTGATCTCTCTCCTGCAGGGTCTGCTCCATGTAAATGGTCTATTCCTTCTACTTCCCCTGGGGAATGGGACTTTGATAGTAGTCCTTGACTTATGACTAACTGTTTGAAGTTATAGCGGTGCTGAACGAAGAGACTTATATAACCAGTCCAAAGCCTTATAATCAAAATTGAGGTGTTTGGAAGTCCATCTGCATTTATGACTTCAGGGGCACTTCAATTCCTGCCCCCCCCCCCCATGTCCTTTAGGGCCCATGGACTCCACGATCCTTGATCCCCTCTGCCCTCTTCCTGCTCCCACTTCTGAGCAAGCCTGCCCACCCACCGGGCCCTTTGTGAAATAGCTTCATTCCCCAGGTTGTGCACAGCGGTTTCCTTGTGAGACCTGGGGAAAATGGCCTCCCAAGGGCGGTGGCTTCATACTGCTGTGGTTTCCTGTTACAGCACTGGTGCTTCCTGCGACGGCAGCTTTGTGCAGTGCTTCTGGCTGCAGCCTCTCGCAGCCCCTGAGCTGCGTCTTCTGGTGCTGTCTGCAAGGCAGGCATTTTGAGGGGGGCCAAAAGGGAGAGATGGGGGAAGAGGCGAAAGAGAGGCCAGTGGGGGAGTTGAAGAGAAAGCAGCCTCTTATCTTACCAAGGTTGCTTGCGTTGGTTGGGGGTGGGGAGTACTTGCTAACCCATGTGCAATTCTTGGATAATGACGGCAACAGTGAGTGCCAGGATTATGCAAGGTCACACTTTATGGCTGCATTGCTTAGCCATGGAAATTCCAGTCGCTTATAACATGTGGGGATCGCTTGATCCCCAAAGTTGCAAAGATGCCGTGTGCTACTTTTTCCAACTCATCCATGCGCTGTTACTAACCCTCGCCCAGCCATTACCCTGGACCCACGATTCCCTTTGGAAAAAGTCAGGGAGCTTCTGGAGCCCTTTCAACCCAACATCTTTAGCCCACCCTGCAGAAAGAAGGGCGGGAATTGAGGATTAATATTTTATATTTTTCTGAAATGACATTAAAGCTTTAATTTTATATCCAATAATTACCAATCCACCTCCCCCTTCTTTCTGTTGTTATCTTCTGCTCTGCCTTCTCCTGCCAAGAATCATAGAAGCTACTGGAATTTGGACTACATCGAAGAATATTTTTAGAGTTTGGGGAGGGAGGGAAGGAGGAGGCAAATGGCTGCTCAGGCCTTCTTTTACCCAGACTTAAAAAGCCCCCCCCTCTCTCTGCCCCCTCCCCCCCCACGCTACCATGCCCTTAAGCGGAGCTGGCTTGTAGGGACTTGTTTAGGATCTACACCCAGATGGAAGCTTGAAGCAAGCAAGCGCTTGCCTGCAGACAAAGTGAAGGAGGGGAGGTGGAGGAGGATAACCTGTTTTCTCATATACAAAATGAGATGGGTCTACTTTACATGGGTGATTGTGAAAAAACCCCCACAGTTCCATTCTGTATACACATCAACAAAAAACAATTCAAACAATTTCATCAAATGCGTGGCTAAGCAGATGGAATTCAAATTTCTCAAGAAGGGGGCTGAATCATCCTCCAATTCTCTTTTCTCACCTTCTTAGTTCTAATTTTTTAAAAATGTATTTTCCTGGGATTAAAGCCTATTTGTGTTTCACTATAAAAGTTTTCCACGCAAGTTTTATTACAGAAGCCACTGCAACTTGCAGAACAGTGGGGCCATAATGAGATGCTCTCATAACTACCCACACTGCTGCATTCTGGACCAACTGAAGCTTCCAGATAAATTTCCAGAGTATCCCCATGTTTTGCAATGATCCCATCAGGTGTCCAAGGCACGTGTGACAATGAGCAGGGCCTCCTGGTCCAGGAATGGAAGAAACTGGTAAATAAGGTACAGTTGTCCTAAGGCACCCCCGGGCAAATGCTGTGCCCTTGCAGTTCTACCAGAAGCTACAAGCCCAGGAAAAACCTCAGATTGTGCACCACATCTGAATGAAGGAGTGTCATCCCATCTAGAACAGATGACAGAAACCCTTCAGCTCCCGGATCTGGGAAACCCCAAACCCATAATCCCTTAGTCCTGGCCGGATTGAACCGCAAACTCTTCTTCCCTAGCCAGACTCACAACCGCCAGATGTTGGGAAAGAAGCTCAAGAGAGCCAGGGACAGGCACGTTTAACTGGGTATCATCTCATATTGAGGATACCCCACGCCAAACAATAGCTGAAGTCTCCTAGTAGCTTCATGTAGATATTGAAAAGGAGCAGAGAGAAGAGGGTTCTCAGGCTCCTTACGAAGCAAGGCCTTCACCTCTCCATCACACAACAGGGGCCCCATCTTCCCAACGGCCTCCAACTCCCTCAGGTAGTGCAAAAGGACACTACAGTTGATGGTACTGAAGGCTGCTGAGACATCTAGGATATGCTTTTCGTTTTGCTCCTGGGATCATACTTTATCAAAGTATTTGTAGTTCTAATTAAATTTTCATTTTCAGAAAATAAAGTGGAGGTTTTCAGAGGCTGGGGATGGTATAACACATCCTGTAGTATGCAGTGGGTTGGATTATATAAATTCTTAGGCCCCTTTCAGCTTTTATGATTCTATGAACTTACCTGACAGTGCATCCAAACTAACTCGGGCATATGGTCTGGATGTCTTATGATTTGTTAAGGATTGGCAGTCATCAGCTGGCTTAATGGTCTAGCACGTCTTAAAGATTTACATTACTTTGGTGCCACGCCAATCACACACTGCCATCCCACGTCAAGAATCCACCCATCTACCGTACCCACCCCCAATATTTGTTTTGCTTCAGCACATCTCATTTTCTGCATTTCCTCACTAGAGAAAACACTGGCAGCACATTCTTCTCTGATACAGGTTGGCTGAAAGTTATTGATCAACCACCAAGCTAAAGATTAATTTCAACTGGTAGTTTAAAATGGCATTCCTGTGCCTGCCCTGGTGGTTCCTAACTGTAATTCTAACTTGGTAGTTTGCTTACAGACATTTTACCTACCTGACTAGGTAACCTCATCAGTGGGAGTGAGGTGGGATTTGCTCCCTATTTACATACAGTAGCTTGCCCTGTTAGTGTTGGGGGGAGGCGGGATTTTCTCTTTAGTAGTTCCTTGATTAGGATATTGTACCTATCTCACCACACATAGATAGACTAAACCATAGTTTCAACTGGGAAACTGTAAACATCCTAGACTAAGGTTGTTATATATTGAGTCTAGTTGCCGGGTGTTCTGATTGGTCGTTCGCAGCCTCGGTTTTCATTGGTTGTTAGTTGACAGCTCGGCGTTATAAAAAGGAGCTGCTTAGCGCGGGATGTTGATTCTGTTGTATTTTGTTACGGTTAAATAAAGGTTGTGTATTGGATTCAGACTCCGTCCTGTCAGCCGGTCTCTTAGGATGAAATAGTGGCGACGAGGATGGGATCACGGTAGGAACCCTGCTGGGCTGGGTTATAAGGGTTCCCGTGACTAAAAAATTCTCGCCGACGGGCACAGCTGTAGCGGATCAGGAAGCACTGAGGGGAAGAAATGGCGTCGCCTCAGAGCTTTGCTCCTTTCAACGCAGCCACGGAGACTTGGGAAGCGTTTATAACACGTTTTGAGTGTTTCCTGATTGCCAATAACTACCGTGAGTTATCAAGTGAAAGGAAACGAGCATACTTCTTGAGTTTATGCGGGCCAGAGATGTTTGAGACTGCAATGACTCTCATGGCCCCGCTATCTGTTCATGAGGGGACTTGGGAGGACTTTATATCTAAGTTGAAAAAGCATTACGCCCCCGCACCGTCCCGAATAGCGTGCCGCCAGCATTTTTATCACAGGGACCAAGCGGAGGGTGAGTCAATAAGTCAGTATATTGCAGCATTACGTAAAGCGGCGCGGCATTGCCAGTTCGTCGATTTAGATGATTACCTACTGGATAGATTAGTCAGCGGGGTGCGTGACGAGAACCTCAAACGACGTTTAATAGCCAAGTCGGAGCTCTCGTTCCAAGAAGCCGTAGATGAAGCCTGCACTGCAGAACTGGCCACCCTGTCGCTAGTAAAAGTAACGCTGAGTCAGTTCATTATAACGAAACGGAGTATAGCGATGAGGACTGCCCTGTGGAGGATAGTGACGTGGATCGCATCAAGGAGTCTCAGCGCTCTATGAGACAGGCTAGACAAGCACTAGGAGACTGCCGAAGTTGTGGGGGCAGTCATATGAGAGCAACCTGCCGTTTCAAGGATGCTACGTGTCACAGGTGTGGGCACCAAGGACATATTGCTCGTGTATGCCACTCTCAGAAGTTGAAGGAAAAGACACCCCCCCCAACAAGGGCCTTCCCGGGAGCCTCGAAGAAGGGAGGGGGGCCAGAGGACAAACACTGGTTGGGGACGTGAGCCTGGAGGGGTTAATGGGGTGTATCCCGCCCCGTGCGCTGCCGGCCGGCCGAAAATTGACGTGTCCGTCTCCATTGAAGGCCGTCCGTGTCTGATGGAGGTGGACACTGGTTCGGCCAATTACATTGTCTCCTGGAGTATGCTTAAGCGGTTAGCGCCACACATGTCTAAACGCCGCCTGGACCCCTGTCATCTACAACTCCGAGACTATCAGGGCAATCCCATTGCCATTTTGGGGTGTGGACAATTCCGGATCCAATTTAAGTCCTTTTCTGGCCGCTTGCCGTTAGTGGTCGTGGAAGCCCCACTACCAAGTTTATTAGGGTTGAATTGGTTCCAGGCTCTGGGGCTTACAATTCAGGGGATAAATGCAATCCACTCATCTGAATTGGATTCACTGATTCAAGAATTCCCGGCGGTGTTCGAAGGCAGCCTGGGTTGTTATAAAAGACCCCCCGTTTCATTTAGCCTGGATCCTAGCGTGCCCCCTCGCCGGCTAAAACCACGCAGGGTTCCTTTTGCCTTGAGGGAGAGAGTTGACACTGAACTGGATAAATTAATCTCTCAGGGTGTGTTAGAACCTGTTGAATTTGCCAATTGGGAGACGCCTATTGTCACACCTGTTAAAGCGGACGGTTCAATCCGCATTTGTGCTGACTATCGGGCAACTCTAAATAAGGCCCTCCTGGGTCACGCTTATCCTGTACCTATCGTGCAACATCTGCTGCACTCCTTGGACCAGGGGTCCGTCTTTGCAAAACTGGACCTGGCCCAAGCGTATCAGCAATTACAGGTGGACGATCAGACTGCTGATGTGCAGACAATTGTGACCCACCGGGGGGCGTTCAGGTGTCGCCGGTTGCAGTTTGGGGTTAGTGTCGCCCCGGGGATTTTCCACAGCATGATGGAACGTATGCTTCATGGAATCCCCGGGGTCATTCCTTACTTAGATGATGTCCTCGTCGCAACTACCTCGACATCACAGTTGATGGATCGGTTGAGGCAAGTCCTTCGGAAGTTTGACGCTGTGGGACTCAAGGTCAAAAAAGATAAATGTCAAGTTGCTGTACGCCAGGTAGAATTCCTAGGGTTCCAAGTAGATGGTTCGGGAATTCATCCGACAGCTGCAAAGACCGCTGCTATTATGGATGCGCCAACCCCCAAATGTAAGGCTGACCTTCAATCCTTCCTGAGGTTGCTTAACTTTTGTTCGGTTTTTATTCCCCATAAAGCATCGGTGGCCGAACCCTTACACCACTTATTGCACCGGACTGAGACTTGGCGTTGGGGTGCCAGGGAGGAGGCTGCTTTCCTGGCCGTGAAACGCCTCCTAATCTCCAATTCCGTTCTCACGCAATTTTCCACCCACCTCCCCGTTACCTTGGCTTGTGATGCTTCTCCATATGGGGTGGGGGCGGTGTTAAGCCATGTCTTGCCCTCGGGCCGCGAGCTCCCAGTTGTATACTTTTCTAAGACCTTGGCTCCTGCAGAGCGTAATTACTCGCAACTGGATAAAGAGGCTCTCGCTCTGGTGGCCGGGATCAAGCGATTCCACCATTACCTGTACGGCCGCCCTTTTGTTTTATATACTGATCACAAGCCTTTGTTAGGTATATTGGCTGGTGATCGCCAAGCCCCCCAAATTCTGTCTCCCCGAATGACTCGTTACTCTGTTTTTTTAGCCGCTGACTCCTATAAACTAGTGCACCGTCCGGGCAAGGATTTGGCTCATGTGGACGCAATGAGCCGCTGCCCCGTTCCGGACCTTCTGGCAGACCCAGTTCCAGTCTCCTCTGTTTTCTTGCTGGCTGACTCTCCCCTGTTGGTCACCGCATTGGACGTCACACGATTCTCCGCAAAGGACGCTATCCTGACTAAAGTGATGGACTGGATGGCCAGGGGTTGGCCTCAGGGACCGTTTGCTCCGGAATTTCAACTGTATGCCACGCGGCGCCTCAAATTGTCCACCCAAGCTGGTTGCCTCCTCTGGGGCCACTGGGTGGTTATTCTGCCGCCACTTCGCCATTCATTGTTAAAACAATTGCATAGGGGTCACCCGGGGGTGGTGCGTATGAAGGCTTTGGGCCGATGTTACATGTGGTGGCCGTTGATGGATCGGGACATCTCCGATTGGGTCTCCACCTGCACTCAGTGTCAGGTTAACCTGCCGTTGCCGGCCAAGGACCTGCCAGGGACGTGGGAAGCTCCTGGGCCCCCCTGGTCACAGTTGCATATAGACCTGGCTGGCCCGCTACAGGGCCAGTCATTCCTGGTACTGGTGGATGCATATTCTAAGTGGGTGGAGGTAATACCCATGCGCTCCACTACGGCGGGGGCCATCATTAACGCTTTGCGCAATCTTTTCATTACCCATGGGCTGCCTGATGTTATTGTTTCAGATAATGGTCCTCAATTTACGGCTGCCGAATTTGAGGGGTTCCTGACACATCGGGGAATCCGTCATTGTTTAATCTCGCCATTCCATCCGTCTAGTAACGGATGTGCTGAACGCGCAGTGAGATCTGCGAAGGAGGCCCTCAAGAAGATTGGGCACGGTACTTGGCGGGAAAGGGTAGAGGAGTTCTTAATTGCCCAGAATACCACACCGTGCCAACTCACTAATAGAAGCCCCGCCGAGCTGTTAATGGGACGGAAGCTTCGCACAACATTAGACAGGTTACACCCCTCTTATGGGCATTCCAAGCCATTAGATTCTCAGAGACAATACCGTCAGTTTAGCATAGGGGACTGGGTATATGCCAGGAATTATGGGGGATTGCCGTTGTGGCTAGCAGGGACGGTAGTAGGATTAGCGGGGCCGTGTTCTTACCACATAGAGATCGAACAAGGAAGAATTTGGAAGCGCCACAAGGATCAATTGCAGGCACGGAAACAATTGTCAGACAATAGGGGACGAGAGGAGGAGCCAGACACACAGGAAGATAGGCAGGAATGGGGTGGCGCGGAGAATCACCAGCTAGATAAAACACACACACCAGGTAATGAAGGGTCAGAGGGCTTACCATCACCAGTTAGAGGTGACCGGGCCAGGGAGGTTGGGTGCGACAATAGGCCACTGAAGGAGGACGCTCGATTCCAGAAGGAAAGTTCAAATTCACCGCCAGGGGAAGGGGTGGAGATCCGGCGTTCCGGACGAATCCGTAGAAGACCGGCCTATTTAAGTGATTACGCATGCGCCTGACGTGGCGCACGCTCATCTTGGTGGGAAGGGGTGTTATATATTGAGTCTAGTTGCCGGGTGTTCTGATTGGTCGTTCGCAGCCTCGGTTTTCATTGGTTGTTAGTTGACAGCTCGGCGTTATAAAAGGAGCTGCTTAGCGCGGGATGTTGATTCTGTTGTATTTTGTTACGGTTAAATAAAGGTTGTGTATTGGATTCAGACTCCGTCCTGTCAGCCGGTCTCTTAGGATGAAATAAAGGTAAACCCCGAAAAGCGGGAAGCAGAAAGCATGGCATTCAGACAAACCAGTCCTCTATAGATATAGACAAACTACATTTACACTCCTTCAAAAGAGGCAATAAAAAAGCTAAGAAGAAAACAAAAATACCAGAACTCATTCTCTCCAGCAGCAGCTAACATCCAGATAAGCAGGGATTCATATCAAGCAAACGATCAAGCAGAAAACAATATCCTAACTAAGGAACCACCAAGGAGGAACACCCCACTAACATTGACAGGGCAAGCTGCTGTAATATAAACAGGAGCAACCCCCCCCCCCTCAGCAGCAGTGATGTTATATCTGCAATCCAGCCACCAAGCTCAGCGAGCACCACGGACTCCACAGCTCAACCTTGAGCTACAGATACTCTCTTCTATTATAATCCTAAAGCTTCGTTGGAGATACTTTTAGGAACTTGCATAATCGATGGCAGAAAAGAAGAACACCCTCTTTGCCACTGTTTCATTGTTACCATATTACTTTAGTTTTAGGTGTGTTTTTTTTAGTTTACTTTATTGATTAGCCATTGGGCCATACCAAAGTGCAGAGTTCCAGACACAAATTATTACTAAAATCCAATAAAAACAATTTAAAATGGAATTGGAATAAAATACAATTTAAAATGAAATTGGAATAAAATACAAAAAGGTAATACATAGATAAATAAAATTATATTTCGGTGTCACCCCTACAATCTATTCCAATCAATCCCAACTGAACCATTTTGCTCAAGTACTGTGCTGTGTTAAATGTTATTTTCAGATTCTGGCCGCACATAAGTTAAGTTATTTTGATATGGGGATCCCAATGGGTCATTCCTTTAGTATACAGAGCAAGGTAGCTGTCTCTCACCCTCTTATACAGGCCACAATCAAATATGTGAGCCAGGCCTTCTACCTCTGCCACTCCGCAAATGCAGAGATGTCCATTATAAGGTTTTACTCTGGTAGTCTTTTTTCACGTCCGTAATTGCGTTGAAGTCACCTATTATGCAGATGTTTTCGTATTCTAATTCTTTTACTTTATCATGTATAGAATTATAGAATTCATTTTGGTTATTATTTGGTGCATAAATTGAAATCAATAATATTGTTTTTTGTTTTGTCTGAATTTCAAGATCCTTCCATCCTCATCTGTGTGTATTTGTTTTGTTTTCAAATGTTTTTTGATATAAACTGCTATTCCTCGCTTTTTTGTTCTGCTAATGAAGTATATAGATTTCCTAGTCTTGGATTCTCTAGCATCTTTCTGTGTTGTTTCTTAATGTGTACTTCCTGCAAATTTATGATATCCATCTCCAATCTTTGTAACTTTGTAAATGTTTGCATTCTTTTGGCTGGTGTATTTAAACCGTTTATGTTCATTGAAATTATTATTTCTTGCTCTATCTTCGTTCTTATTTGTTCGTTGTCCTTAGTCTTCTTGTATTTCTTGTTACTATTTGTGTTTTTTCCCCTCGCTCCCTCTCTCTCTATTCATTCTCTTTCCGATCTTCTCTTTTCCTCTTGTTCTCCTTCAGTTTCTTCGGTAACATATTCTTCCTGGCTTTTACTCTCCAATTCCTCTCTGCTTTCTTGATCTTCCTCCAAGGCAAAATGATGTTCAAAAAATTCCTGGGCTTTTTCCAAGGTATCTATCTTAAATTTCTTCTCTTGTCAAGAGATTAGGATTTCCTCCGGTATCAGCCATCGAAACATGACTTTATATTTGTTTAATTGTGATGTGAGAAAGCTGTAATTTTTTCTCTGATCTCTTACTCGTCTTGGAATTTGTTTGAGTGTTATTATCTCCTTTCCTTTATACAATATTGCCTCATCTCTCATTTTTTTAATAGATTTCTTCCTTTATTGGCAATTTGTGCCTACATGCATAATTTGTGTGCACTCTATAGACCTCATCAATGTCCCTTCATATATCCTCCTTATCTCTTTGTGTTGTTTCTGCCAGGATTTCTGCCATTATCTCTCCTAAATCTTCATCCTTATTTTCCGTAATATTCTGGAACCTAAGATAAAATGATGCCTTCTCCATTTCCAGATGCACAATCGATTCTTCTAGTTCCCTACTGGTTGACATCTGTTTTTGTTCCAATGTCTCTATTTTCTTATCTGTTTGTTCCATTTTTGATTCTACTTTTTGGATCCTTTGCTCACTCCTAGAGATGTTCTGTTCGATTTTTTCTATTTTATCGTCCATTTTTTAAATATTGTCTTTTATTTCTCCCACATCAGATTTAAGGTCCTCATGATTTCTTTTTGTTTCCTCGTGATTATTCGCAATGAATTCTTATGTCTTGTTCATTGCCTCCTGGATCATTGCCAACACTGACTGAATATTTTGTATACTGGAAATGGAGCCTGTCTTTTCTTTATCTGCTCCCAGCAAGCTTTCTAGCAACCTTTGCTGTGCTGGGGATGCTGTAAGAGATGCCTGATTTGAGGTTGTTTTCTTATTTATTTTGGTTATCGTTGTTATGCCTGTGCTATTCATTTTTATTATTTGCTGCAAGTTCTTCCAAATTTTCATACAATGACTTACTTTTAATATCCTTAAATTTGTTACCTATAAGGGTCACTTAAATAGTTTTTAAATTTAACCTAAATAGTGCAATTCTTTAGATGTCAATCTATATTTATAATATTATGACTATAGCTGTATAAATACGTTTATCACTATACAAGGCTATATATTTTACTATATATATATACTATGTCCCTCTATGTACTTATTTAGGCCCTATAAATTTTAACACATATATACATTTATGAAAGAGAAGAAAAATGAGGAAAATGAGGGAATTTTTTTTTAAAACTCTAAAAATTCATTAATTTGTTAACAGTATAGTTAGTGCTATATATGTAATCAAATATGAAGATAGGTAGATATAATTAGCAGTTACTTAAGGTTAATATTCCACATCAATAATCCATCTTATCTCAATCATTAACCACTAATTACCAATTAATAATCAACAATTACTAATAATTAATTCTAATTAGAATAGTCACATATCATTAATCACTTGGTCTATGTATATATACTTTGATGTTCTTCTTCCATGCAGTCCTCTCTCACTCTTGCATCATTCTCTGCTCAGTCCTCTGTTCAGTCTTTTTTTCTCTTCTTTGTCTGCCGCTTAGCCTCCACTTCAACTCTCTTCAAATATAGTTTTTACTGTCACTCTCCAAAAATGTCCAAATATCCAATTTCAACAATTTTAGATAAAAAGTTCCAAGTTTGTTGTTTTTGTTATTTTCCAACTCTGCTCCGTCTATATTTCCGTTAGAACCGCCACTTCTCCAATCACCACTCCAGTTCCGCCACTCGTTATCTCTTTTCCAATCTTTAAAGCCTTCCATCAATCTCACAGTCCTGGTCCAAAGCACCATCTTCTAGAAAATCTGTTATTTTATAGTCAACACCCCTCTCAAGCCTTGAAATATATCAGTTGGAGTTTTCTTCCTCCTCTCACCCGTTCTCTCGCCTTTCGCGCAGTCACTACCTGTCAAAGTTCCTTCTTCCGCTCCTCTCCCTTTTCGTCGCCACGTTTATCTGGCTGCAAATCGGCCACTGATTTTGGAGCCTCGAACTCTCTGCTCTTCCCTTCCACGATATAGCTATACCTCACTTCTTTTTTTTTAAGTCTCTTCACGTACTGTTGCGATCTGTTGATTTAATTTTTGCTTCCTACTCCTCGGCTGTCAGCGCTTTGGGCCAGCCAAAATGGCTGGTTTTTTCCCCACCGGAATTAAGACGTTTCTCCTGAATCTTTGGGACAATTGCCTTTTCCCCCCCGAGGTCCTTGAAGATTTCTCTTTTTTCTATCAATCTCTCTGGGATCAATAGTGCCTAATTTGGCTTCCTGGCTGGGAATATTGGAGCTATAAGAACGGAGCCCTGTTCTCTCGCTCCATGCACACTGACGTCACCGCCGGAAGTCTTGGCAGGTATAACTTCAAATAGCTGTCTATTTGAAAAGTATGTTTGTTTTTGCTCAGCCATTCCAAGTTATCCACCTTACCAAGGATAGCTATCTCATTTTGTGCTTCTATATCCTTAATTCTTTGGGCAGCTGAGAACCACATTGTTATTGCCTCAAATAATTGTAAGGAAGTTGGAATATAGTGTCCACCTTGAGAAAAATAAAAGGACAATATGGCTGTGGCACATCCTCTAAACCACTTGAAACGCTTAGTAAAGCAGCTACTCAATTTAGACCTCTTACTAAGGCCATAATTTTCAACTTTCAAACTAATTTAGGAGGATGGAATTTACTTTTGCTAAGATATTCTACATCTGAGTTTCCATAAAAATGGCAGAGGATAGCTGCAGACTCAGTTACCCGAATGCAATATCGGCAAGCTCATTTCTCCTGTTGTCCACCATTTTAGCCAGCCAGTGCCAAGCAAGCAGGGCCAGCCTAACAGCTGGAATGGAAAAAGAGTGGGAAATGGAAGAAGCCTTGCAAAGTCCTGTACTCCACAGACCCCTTTGGGAGATTCTTTGCCTGGGGTTGAATCCTACAATGGCTCTGCTCTAAGAATTAAATTATTCCAGAAAGAAAGTTCCTGCTCCTGAGCTTTCTTAGAGTCTCCATCTCAAGAGTGTTTTCCAGATGAAGGGCTTTCTTCCTCCTGCTGTGGTTTTACCTGGCTACAACCTCTGGCATAGCAATGTGGCCTGACCAGTTTTCGGGAATTAATGGATGTGGTTCTCCATTTCACACCTGCCAGTCTAGGTGAAGAACTATAGAGCAGCTCATTTTGCCTTTACAGGCAAAAGCCCCATTTGCAAGACCAACAGTATTGTAGGGCAATTAAAACAAAAATCCATCCACAAGGCTATTTAAACCAAAATGCTTTAGTGGGAAACAACCTGCAAAAATCTGTAATTAACAGATAGGGGACTGAGATACAGGAAGTCCTTGACTTACAACCATTCATCTACTGACCATTCGAAGTTAACAATGGCACTGAAAAAAGTGACTTATGAACCATTTTCACACTTACGACTGTTGCAGCATCCCCAGGATCACATGATCAAAATTCAGATGCTTCGGAACTTATGACTTTATTTATGATGTTTGCAATTTCCTTGGGTCATGGGATCCCGTTGCAACTTTCTGATGAGCCAAGTCAATGGAGAAGCCAGATTCACTTAACAACCATGTTACTGTAGTGATTCACAATTGCAGTGATTCACTTAACAACTGTGGCAAGAAAGATCGTAAAATGGGGCAACAGTCACTTAACAACTGTCTCACTTAGCAACAGACATTTTGTGGTTGTGCTCAGTTGTGGCTGTAAGGACAACCTGTATTTAAGTTATGTGTGTGAACTGGTGGAAAGGGAGGAAACATGTGGTAGCTGGGCCACCAAAAGACTCCAAATCTCATCAAGTAACCATTTCTTCCACTCCACTCTATTTTTCCTAATTAGTGGAGGCTGGAAAGGCTGTTCCAGGACAGGAAGCATGTCAACTGGGGACTTAGCAGATAGGAAAGCTGGGTTTATAATTCATCCCAGCCAGCAAATCCCACTTGTAAATTATAATATCTGAAAAGCGTCAGATTGAGAAGGGGGAAGGGCTATATAGAAGTAAATAAATTAAAAATCCCTCGGTAAGAGAACTACATGGATGAAATAAAGGCAACCAGAAAAACTGAGAAGATAGCAAGAGCAGGCTGGATTAGACTACCATAAAATGAATTCAACAGCTTCATACCACAATGTGAAAGAAACTCTAACAGCCCATTCTAGACCAGGGTGGATAAAAATCGATGATTTAAAAAAATAATTAAAAATTGGATTTTTAAAAATTTAAATGGCATTTTGTTTATTTTTTTCAAATTTATTTTAATAAAATGCTTTTGGAGTAAAAATCTATCTAAAGATAGTTTTCTATTTAAGATACATTAATAATTTAGTTTATTCAGCATGAAATGGAGTTTAGTTATGTTAGGAGATTGGGAGCCCATTTTCACTGGCAGAGGCACCGCGGACCAGTCCTTCGCTGCTTCCCGGGCAGCCCCGCGGGCCAGATCTAAGCGCCCCATGGGCCACATCCGGCCCATGGACCCTGAGTTTGACACTCCTGTTTTATGCTAAGATTGTTGCAGCGGCACCCCGGTGAGAACCCTTCCACTCCTTCTTCAAATGGAACTGAAGATGCATCGGATACTAGGCTAGAACAAGCTAAAAAGGCCTTTTATGGTGAAGGGAAAGACAATCCTGAGGAGAAAGTACACACACACTCTCACAATTTCTGCACTACAGTAGAGTGCATTCCAGTCGTTCAGCAGGTCAAGAGACCCCAAAATACTTTAGAAGTCTCAGGCCTCCGAGTAATAAAATTCCTGCTTAATCAAGGCAGAACCTGGAGGCAAAAGTTGCTATTTAAAACAAAATGAAGCCAGTGCATTTCTCCTTTCTTTCTTTCTTTCTTTCTTTCAATCAATCAATCAATCAATCAATCAATCAATCAATCAATCAGATCTGCAAAAGGAAGAATTCAATGTTTGCAGCAGATCTTTTCAAAAATCATTCCACATCTCCAAGACACAGTAAAAGATCCCAGCACTGTGTTTTTGAGGGGCCGCATGTGTCTTGTTACTACAAGTATTAGGATGCAAATCTCATATCGCACAAGCTTTTGGCTGGCCAATAAACACAAACCTGGCCTGCCATGTCTGCGCAGAACAAAAGGCTTGCTGCTAAACTAGCAGGAGCGCTACATAAACAAGGAGCATTCTTGGAGGCTGAGGTCACTGACTTGCTCAGTTATATTTCACCCCCGTCTGCAATTTGACAATTTAAGCATGGGAGAGGCAGTCCTGTTCCCCCCCCCACACACCTTGCAGCATGCACATACATGTACATCCTGAAGAATGCAAGTTGTTCTTTGAAAAGGTTTACAAAAGAAAGCTCTATCCCATGTATGCTGACCTCAGTAAAGATTATTTTATTGTTAAAGAACTCTTTAAAAAAAATTAAAAAATCCTCTTTAAGACTGAAGTAATACACACGTGTGTAAATATGAGAGGGGGTGGTTACACTGATTACATTTTATATTTAATTCCTATATTTATTATTCATTCTCCAAAGTTAGTATTTTGAACATCTCTTAAAAGGTGCATTGCTTTATTCAACAGCATCAATCACTGCCAATATTAATATCGAGGTCCCATAAAATTGGTGCACGTGCAACTTCTTGAAAATTTCAACTTTAATTTTTATTAGAGCGAGTTTTAGCTCATGCACCTCCGCTGATATGTTTGGAAATGTGTGGGGAATGACCATGGGAATCTCAAACAGGACTAGATTGCTCAGGTCACCTACTTGGGGCATGTGTCTGCCTGAACAGCAGAACTCCCCCTTAGGCAAAATTCCAAGTTATGGAGGGTCATCCCAGGAGCTACTTTTCTGCACCCCTGAATGCCTTTAGCAGCTCTACCAGTTCTTGAAAGACAAAAGGAAGCCCATTCACCACTACCAGGAATAGGACTGCACAAAAAGGGACCCTACTGGGCATTTTCCAGAAGGAAGATAGTCTCCGAAATCTAAACATCTGCACAGAGTTTGGGATGCCCTTTAAGTGGACTGCCCCATCCTCCTCCTGCAGATTCTAAAATGCCTCTCAGCACAGAGAACAGCGATGGAGGCCTGCTGATACCCTAAGCTAGCTGAACTACGGCCAAACTACAGAGGGCAAAAACCTGTCCAAGAATCCTGTAGAACAGCAGTGTCAAACTCAAGACCCACAGGGTGCTTAGATCTGGCCCACGGGGCTGCCCTGGAAACAGCAAAGGATGCAGCCCTCTCAAGCTCAGTTTTCACTGGCAGAGGGCTGCAGGATACTGTTGTGGCTGAAAATGGGGCCCAGGCTGTGTTTTCACTGGCAGAGGGCTAGCAAAAGAAACAAACAAACAAAAAAAGGAGAAATGTTTTTCCTTTTGCATTTGAGCATGCAAGAAGGGACAGGAAAGGAGAAAGGGAGAGAGGAAAGATGGGAAGAGAGCAAGGAAGGAAAAAGAAGAGAAGGAAGGATGGAAGGATGGAAGGAAGGAAGGAAGGAAGGAAGGAAGGAAGGAAGATTATAATGAGAGGGAGGGTCTGAGAGAAGTCCTGCCTTAGTACTTGGCCACCACAGTTGCCCCCGACATGAGTGATGTTGAGCTGGCTACGCCCACCCCTGCCACGCCCCCTGCCCCCCCCCAAGGTCAAACACAACCCTGATGAAATTGAGTTGACACCCCTGCTGTAGAAGCTTTAATTATATAGGAACTGCACATGAATTCATTGTATGGATTCATTCCCACTCACCAAACTACATTATATAGGAACCCTATCTGCCAGTTTTTCATCTGGGCAGTTTTCAAATCTACAAGTATGAACTCTTCTGCCAAGTGCATCTGAAATGTTTCTCAGCTCCACAAAAGGGACTGCGTCCTCTCTATGAGTCAAGTATCAAGTTGAGAACCTGACCTAAAAATTCTGCGATGCCAGAGGACGTACGTGGAACTGTCCTTGAAAGTACACAGTTTGAGAGGAAGAGGCAACCTTTTGGCTACCATTGCATCATGGGTTACACCATGACTCCTTGCTGTGAATCCTGAGAGAAAAGTTGCCAAAGTTGTTCCTCTTGGTTTGATCCTCTTCCCTAATCTAGTATATCCTTCAAACCAGCTTGACAAAATGGCTACAAGGAGAACTGGAGAAGCACACATCAATCAAGGACAAAACTGGAGAAGCTACAACCAGCTAACGTCCATCATGTTATGGATGATGGATGCAGGTCCATTTTGTGACATTTAAGAATGGAGAAAAATCAAACACGAAGCCCATGTGAGGGGCAATGACAGCCTTCTTTCGATGATTTCCAAGGACAATTTTCTTTGGATAGCATCATATGGAAAACCTTCCATTTCACAGGAGGAATTTACTGTTTGAGCAGGCTTAATGCCAAGCTACTCTGATCAGACAGACGGGGCATTTGTGTCCCACATTGTTTTGGTTCCCACAGCTGCTGGAGATAATTTTTTTTTAGCATCCAAAGAATGTTAAAATTATAAGTTCTGGGCAGTGGGAAGAAATGTGGGGGAAGGGAGTAGAAGGGCATTCTTTTAAAAAGTTGCTTGTATACAGATCATTGCAAAAAATAAGCATTCTGCATGGAATGCAGAGGAAGACTGGCCAAAGACTACATAGCACTAAAATGTTCTCTTACCAAGCAATCCACATTTTTCAACAAGAAACCCAAATGTATCAATAGAAGAAAATATTTGTAGCTCAGGGTTCAACAACATCTACGCACCATTTAAAGGACACAGTCAAAAAGTGAAAAAGAAAACAAACCAACCAACAAAAAACACCTCAAGGCATCTCCTCACCAGCAACTAACACTCAGAGAAGCAGAGAGTAATATCAGGATTAATACCAGAAAAAAAAATCAAGCAGTAAACCACAACCTAATCAAGAGGCTCCCAGGAACACCCTCATCAACGCTGGCAGGGCAAGCCACTTGGTTATAAACAGAGGGGCAACCCCACTCCCTTCCAGCGCTGGTGATGTTGCCTAGTGGCGAAATGAAACATCTGCAGGGAAACCACTCAGCTCAGAGAGCACGATGGATCCCACAAATCCAAATATTATTGATTATATTAATTTTAAAATATATGAGCAGTCTTTTGTTGTATGTTTTGGTTTTTGCCAATCCTAGTGAGGAAAAAGCAGGTATGTGGGATGCCCAAAGCCTCATCAGTAACGCCCGAGATTTCAGACACCTCTCTTGCCTCCTGGGTTGCATAGAGATGGATAGGTGAGAAGGAGAGCAACGTCCAATTCCTTAAATGCTGTCCCCATCCCCACAGCTGGAAGCCTCCAATGATGCAGCCTTCCATGACCCCAGGAGGCAGGCGGTCCCACTACTGGATACAGCTTAGAAAATTCCTCCTTATTTTGAGTTTGGATCTCTTGCTCTCCATTCTTGCCTGACTTTGGGGAGTTATGGGAAATCCACCCCTTCTTCCCTGTGACAGCCTTCAAAGATTGGAAAACTGCTATCATGTCTCCCTTCGGCCTTCTTTTCTTCAGGCCAAACATATGAAGTTCCTTTAATTTGTCACTCTCCTCTGTATTCTTTCCAGTTCAAGCCAATGAGGAAGTCAGCAGGGAAGGTTGGAGGTTGCATCTGTGAGCTGCTCCTACTATTTTTCCCCCCAAGGAGCCCTACTACCGAGTACGAGATCCCAGATTCTGTAGCATGCTCTGCCCACCTGCAGCACCCCTGCCAGTCAGTGTTCCCTTGGACACATGCACAGAGTCATTACTGGAACTCCTTATTCCCTGCCTGAGGTCTCCACTGGCCCACACCCACAAACCAACTCCCACGTGTATCTGCCATGCACACTCCTCCATACCCCTTGCTCGCCTCTTCACTCTTGATAACCTCCATGGTCCTGGAGTTTCAACAGCAACCAGGTCACTAAGCAATGCAATTGTGTTGCACTTTATTATAGCCATACTGCTTAGCTATGGAAATTCTGATCCCCGAAGCCAAAGCAATAGCAACAGCATTTATATACCGCTTCACAGTGCTTTACAGCTCTCTCTAAGCGGTTTACAGAGTCAGCATATCGCCCCCAACAATCTGGGTCCTCATTTTATCCACCTCGGAAGGAGGGAAGGCTGAGTCAACCTTGAGCCTGGTGGGATTTCAACTGCCAAACTGCAGGCAGCCAGCAGTCAGCAGAAGTAGCCTGCAGTACTGCATTCTAACCACTGCACCACCACGGCTCTATACATGGCTTGCTTGCCATATTATTCTTTCAATAATCCCAAAAGTCAGTTTAGGCTAGGAGACAATAGTTTTCCCAAGGTTACCTACTGAGCTTCCCAATTAAGCATGTTTTAATCCCAGATGTTTCCATCCCTAGACCAACACTTTAATAACATTAGATCCGAAGTAGGAAGTAAGCAGGTGTTTCCAATGTGCTTTCTGTCAAATGTTTACTGATTGGATTTCCCTTTCTTCCAAGGAAAACATATACCATTCTTAGCACTTTCTTATTCTGTTTCAGAAATATTCTGTCTTTGTTGCAGCGTGTCTTTACAAATGATTTGCAATCATTATGTGTTGATTTTTAAATACTTCTTTACTTGAAATGTGCTTTTAATCCAATGGGACATTCTGATGTCTTATAATCTGTCACAATCATGAGATTAGAAATCACGCAACCAACCCTCAAGAGACGCTGCTCCAGTGACCACAAAAGCTGCTGCTTCTGCTCCCCAAAAGTCCCCAAGAACATCTGGGTCTTTCAAGGAAATTGGGGGAAAGGACAATTGGGGGAAAGTCAATCCCAAGAAGCTTCCAGGCTGGCAGATCAGCTGAGAGAAGCAAGTCCATCTGAAGGTCTCTTCTTATCTTCCTTCTGAGTCTGTGTGACAGTCACTATACAGGTGGTCCTCCACTTACAACGGTTCACTTTGTGACCGTTCAAAATTACAACAGCACTGAAAAAAATGACATGACCATTTTTCACACTTATGACCATTGCAGCATCCCCATGGTCACGTGATCGAACTTTCGATCCTTATCCTGGGGTCATGTGATCTTTTTGTGACCTTCTGGCAAGCAAAGTCAATGGGGAATCCAGATTCACTTAACAACACTGTTACTAACTTAATGAAGGCAATGATTCACTTAACAACCAGGGCAAGTCATAAAGTGGGGCAAAACTCACTTAAGAAATGTCTCATTAAGCAACATAAATTGTGGATGTAAGTCGAGGACTACCTGTACAGTAATAGGCCACATTGTTCCTAAGTAGCATCCTCCAATTCCACCAATACAAAAAGGCCTCTAAGGAAAATCTCCAGGGTGAAAGAAACAGGTGGGGAGGACCCTTCCCCCCTTCAGATACTTTCCCTCCATCCATACTCTTGAAAGCTCTCCCTGGTGTTCTCTTTAAGCTTCATAAGGCAGCCCTGAAAAAGGACTGAAATAGTTTTAAATCTCTGTTTTATATCCTATTAAGCAAGTGCCCAGTCCTAACCAATGCCAAGATGACTAAGCAGGTATTATTATTACCTCATGGTGTAAGCTCTCTTCCTTAGTACTTCTCTAACACAGGCACGCACAAGTACAAAATGCGAAATATTGTGATACATATTTTGCCACTTGTCTCGCCACAGTCACACTATCGTTCCTTTCCATTTCTGGCCCAATCACAACTTTTGCACACCACTCCCATTTGCACACCTTCTAAATGACCTCACTCTTCATTCATTCTCAGGATAGACTTTCTGCACGGATCACAACTTACACTGAACAATCGGTGCTGGCAGGGTTCACTTTTACCAGAGGCCCCGAGACATATGAATGGTGTAGGTGTTGTCCGAGTATAAATGTGGAACTTACCACAAGAGCAGCATGTAAAGCAGTTGGTATGGTAAAGGTTCCCCATGGCCTGGCAAGCTTGGCTGGCCCCATATACCCCCTTTCCACACTTGATACAAATACCTTTGGAGAAAAAAAAAAAAACAGAAGGCATGTTAGATCTTGTTAATGGTCTGCAGATACCCCTCCCCACTAGAAATCTGCAGGTCTCTTATTTATAGGACAACATGACATTCCAACAGAAGAATGTGGGGTACAAATGCCTCTAACCCCTGTGGTACACTTCTAATTTCTTCAGCCTTTTCCTCTTCCCATCCTTTTCTCTCCATCTTTTCCTGCTCTGTTGGAGGCAGCGAGTGGGTATTAACATGCTCATACTTACGTGCTTCTGTGCATGAGTGACCATGCTTGTTAAACTCAAATGGGAATCAGTTATTGTTGCCAAGGAGTAGCTTATTTCAGAAGCAAGTAATTTTCTTGCCAGCTATTGCTTTTATTTATTTTTTTCTTGGCATTGGGAGGACATTGGGAGTGGCTTCATATGGGAACTCCATGCCACCCTTTCACTGGAGTTGGCTGTCCTAAGTTGACAAGGAAGCTGGACATTGGACAGGAATTTCTTCTGATTAGCTTTTTTCTATTTACTTTTCCTTTGGGGGGCATCTTAAATTTGGGGTTCTCTCCTTTTGGATAAATACAGTATTGCTTCTTCGTATCTGCTCAGAACAGAATTTGCATATCAATGACACTGAGGGAGATACCCAGAGATTTTGTCTTATGCACATGTGGTTTGTTAGGCTATCTTGGCTGATCTCAAAAGCTCGGTAGGCGCACATCTATAGGATATGGATGGGAGGACACCAGGAAATCTTACAGCTGTAACCTACTGAAAAATCAGAAGATGGTACTACATTATTTATGGATTTATTTCATCTGTCTGGAAATAGGCAAAATCTACGTTCTAGTATTACCAGAGGTAGAGAGGATAATCCGTTAGTTCTCTTCCTAATTTTCTTGCCACATATACATTAGAATGTAATCTCTCATATTGCAAAACTGGGATTAGAAAGAAAGTCCTTTTAGCTATAAAGAGAAGAACGGAATGACCAAATTGGAAGGACAACAGAGGTCACGTAATCCATCCTCTACTCTCTGCTCAAACAAGATTCACTGGAAGGATCTTTGGCAGATGATTGCCTAATGGTCCTGACCTTTCTGAAGACCTCCAGCAAAGGAGAACTCACATCATCACATGGCAGCAAATGGATTAAAACGTTGGTATTAAATTACCTAGTTTTTACATTCAGAAGGAAGATTTTAAAATTCTGGGCAAACAACTTCCCAAAATGAAAATACCATTTTTGATTTATAGACAATCACCAAGGAAATATTACCTTGCGTTTGGACTGGGGCTCATTCTTACAGAATAAGCACTGATCCCTCGTTTCAGTTCAACCCCTTGTCCCTAATTGGTGTCTTAATAATGCTAACAATTCTTCCAGGGTCTTTGGGCAGCTTTTCGCTCCTCCAACTTTCAGAATCTAGCACAACACTGACTAACTGACTTTGTTAACGTTTCAGAACAATAGAAACTGTTTCCCTGAGTTTCAGCCCAAACATCCTTAATGAAACATCTTGTTTTCTGCAAACTCATTCATAAAACATGGCCAGCTCTTGCCACCCCCCAACCTCCCTTCAATCGATTCATGCATAATCCTCTCCTGGGAAACAGCATTGTACCAGAGAGCCCGTTGTGTTTTATCTGCCTCCTCAACCTTTCAACTATTAGCAAGTTCCTGATGACTGCAATGCATTCAATTGAAAAATGGAATCACCGAACAACTGCCAGGTTAAAAAAGCGTTTTCTAGAACATTCAGCATGTAAGTCATCAATATAACTGAAATTATTCCTGATGTAGTTTATGCAAAATATGTATGCCTTGGACGAATAGATGCCCTCATGAATGCACAAAAGCTAAGAAAAGATTTTGCAACTGTTGACATTCCATTGTCAATTGCATGAAGATGTCCATTTTTTTATTTATATATAAAGATAATATATAATATATAAATATAATATAAATACATTTAGCTACCCACAGCCACTTTCTAGTGTGATATGGGCAACACATAAATATGCAGAAACTGGTATATCACTTTAAGCACAAAAAAAAAAAAAAAAAAAACACCCTAGTGCAAAATTTAAAGAATGAAAACCATGATAAAAACATCCACAAGAAATTATCTAATAAAAAGCAAGCAGGGACAACAAATAACACTTTCAAGTTAAATGGATGCTACTTGAGAGTAAGGAATAAAATGAAATGAACAAAGATCATCAGACAGGGGCCAACAGGCAGCTGCAGGTACCCCTCGGATTATGACGATTTGTTCAGCAATAGTTCAAAGCCACGATGGCGCTGAACAAAGTGACTTGCATTGCAGCACTCCCCCAAGTCATCTGATCAAAATCTGGGCACTTGGCAGCCCACTCGCACTTATGACCTTCAACTCCCCCAGGAGATGGTGAAGGCCAGCTAGAGCTCTGGGCGACAGGGCCTTGGAGTGTGTGTGGGAGGGGGGTCTCTATGGCGGCTACATCTTCACATTACACTGCAGCTCAGAGCCACAGGGCCGAGAGAGAGCAGAGGGGCTTTTGAAGGCTGCCCTCGTTTTAAAAGTAACAGGTCAGAAAAAGAGCTGCCTCTCAAGAAAGATGGGAGGTGGAAAGAGATTAGAGTCTAAGTCTCTTAAGAAAGGTGGGTGAACAATATTTTTAGCTGTTTTTCTTAAAATACTGGGAATCGGACATGTTTGCTGTCAGGAGGAATTCCCAGCTGTGTATCCAGATTTTTCTTTTTTCTACCCTGCCTCCAAGGCTGGCCACCCCTGCAGGCCAACAGCTGGGGAAGTGGAAACCGGGTGGTGAGGCCGGATTGAAACACTTGGGCTGGGAGGGAATCCTGGAACAAGCAAATGCCAACATCTGTCCAAGCCACTTAAGCACAAATTGGACGTATATGTTCCCTCCCCCATCTGTATCCAAGGAGGAAAAACAGACACAGATACCACCTTTACTGTACAATATCTAGATGGAATTATGTGGAAATAAAAACTTGTGTCACTTGATTTCAGTTCCAGGATGTAACATTCACCCTAGAAATTATGTAAGAGAAGAAGCTCTGATTTAGGAGCCAAAAGGTGGAGCTCGACCTGCTTCCTCGAAAGCACCACGGAGGGCCTTCCTTCTCCAGCACATAAAATACATTGAACAGGGGCTGCTTTGGGAAGTTGGGACGGCCCAGTTACCGACGGAGTTGCCAAAGATTCTGCACTGCTGCTCCAGGTTTGAAGACGCCAACTTCTGGGTGCTCATGTCATGCATTTTTCAGCACCCATGAGCTACAGGGAATCTAGTGGGGCAGCTGATTCAGGAGGGGACGATGGATACAGACTTTCCCCCACAAATCACAGGCAAAATTAGCTGAGAGGGTGGCTTTATGGCCAAATTTTGGCAGTATGATCAAGGGTGAGTAAGGGAGACTCTCTTTTTCAATGTATTATTGTTACATTAACATTTCATTCTTTTAAGTAAATGTTACCGTATGCCCCTTGGTAAACTTTGCTCTTTAGTGAAGAGCTTTACTTTAATGAAAAAACAAAAGTATCCTCTATCTTTGGCCCCATGCACCAAGTTTATATAAAAAAAAGAGCTGACTTAAAAAAAAAGATGGTTACAAACGAAGCTTTTTTTTTTTTTTTAAATGATGTATATATGAAATAGGGGAAGATCTACTGCTTGGAAAAACTGATAGGATAGAAACAAATAACGGGAGAATTAGAAATGGGCAAATATTGCTCCTACTGTATTTTCCAAAAAAGGGACAAGAGATAAATATGTGTCTGTCAGCCTAAAGCTGACACCGAGCAAAACCATGAAATAATTAAGCAGGTGATTTCAGGGAAGAAATGCAATACACTCTGACTTGAAAAAACTCCACTGACAAGTCCTTGCAGGGCTGTAGGACCACTACACAGGTACATCAAATGTTCTGCATCAAGCCAGAGATATGAGTGGAAAAGGGCCAAGACCAGAGAAGTCATTCTTCCTGGAATATGCATCCAGCAATGGATTGTAGGAAGGACACCGACAGACGCATCCAGATGTGGGAAACGAAGATGGTGGGAGCCAGTCACCAGACAAGATAGCAAGAGACTGTGTGAGTTCAAGTCCCACTTTAGCCATGAAAGGGTGACCTTGGTTCAGTCACTCTCTCTCTGCTCGACTTGCCTCACAGGGACTCAGCCAATGTGTGTGGGAAAGGGGGGCTGCCCAAGTTCTAGGAGGGACCGAGGGATGGGAGAAAACCTGTCAGTTACATCCCTGCACCTTTACCACTGGAGACCCACAGAAGAACCTTTGCTCAAGGTCATTGGTGCCAAATGAATTGGTCCTTAGGATGAACCCTGCAAACCTGCCTTATTGCGAAGGTTGTTGAGAGTGTGGTTGCGCAACAGCTCCTGCAGTACCTGGATGAAACTGTCTATCTAGACCCGTGCCAGTCCGGCTTCAGGCCTGGGTACAGCACGGAAACGGCATTGGTCGATGATCTCTGGAGGGCTCGGGACAGGGGTTGCTCCTCTGTTCTGGTCCTATTAGATCTCTCAGCAGCTTTTGATACCATCGACCATGGTATCATGCTGCACCGGCTGGAGGGATTGGGGGTGGGAGGCACCGTGTTGCGGTGGTTCTCCTCTTATCTCTCCGACCGGTTGCAGTCTGTGTTGGCAGGGGGGCAGAGGTCGACCTCGAGGCGCCTTGTTTGTGGGGTGCCACAAGGGTCGGTCCTCTCACCACTCCTGTTCAACATTTATGTGAAGCCACTGGGTGAGATCATCCGTGGATTTGGGATGCGATGCCATCTGTACGCTGATGACACTCAGCTGTACATCTTCACCCCAAACCACCCCAACGATGCCCTTGAAGTGATGTCCTAGTGTCTGGAGGCCGTGCGGGTCTGGAGGTGGAGGAACAGGCTTCGACTCAACCCTTCCAAGACCGAGTGGCTGTGGATGCCAGCATCCCGATATAGCCAGCTGGCGCCATCGCTGGCTATTGGGGGCGAGTCATTGACCCCCACAGAGGGGGCTCGCAACTTGGGCGTCCTCCTGGACACACGGCTGTCTTTAGAAGAGCACATGACGGCCGTGGCCAGGGGGGCTTTTTATCAGGTTCGCCTGATACGCCAGTTGCGCCCCTTTCTGAGTCGGGATTCCTTATGCACAGTCACTCATGCTCTTGTCACTTCTCGCCTGGACTACACCAACGCTCTCTACATGGGGCTCCCCTTGAGGAGCACCCGGAGGCTCCAAATGGTCCAGAATGCGGCCGCACGAGTGATTACGGGAGTGACATAGCGCTCCCATATAACACCTCTCCTGCGCGAGCTGCACTGGCTCCCGGTGGTCTTCCGGGTGTGCTTCAAGGTGTTGGTTCTCACCTTTAAAGTGCTCCATTGCTTACGGCCAGGGTATTTACGAGACCACCTTCTGCTACTGATAACCTCCCACCGGCCAATACGTTCTCACAGAGAGGGCCTCCTCAGGGTGCCGTCGGTCAAGCAATGTCGGCTGGCGGCCCCAGGGGGAAAGGCTTCTCTGTGGGAGCTCCCGCCCTCTGGAACGAGCTACCTCCCGGAATACGGCTGATTCCGGATATCCGCACTTTCCGTAAGGCCCTGAAGATGTTTTTATTTCAGCAAGCCAGCCTGGCCTGAATAGGTTTTATGGGTTAGTTTTAACTGTATAGATAGGGGTTTTAAATTGGGAGGCCGTTTAATTTAATTTATTTTTAATTATCTTAACTTTTATATTGTATGTTATTTTAATTCTCGGCTGTTCACCGCCCTGAGTCCCTTCGGAGAGAAGGGCGGGATATAAATTAAATAAATAAATAAATAAATAAATAAATAAATAAATAAATAAATAAACAAATAAATAAACAAACAAACAAACTCTTGCAGAAACCAGGTCAAAGAAGTTCCCTAATTCCACGAGAAACAAATGCCGATTCTTGTAATAAAATAAGAAAGCACCACTTGCAAATTTGCACGTGTACATTTAGCACGTTTGCTTTTATTTTAGGAATGGAATTAAGGAACTCTTGGCAAGGGGCAAGAAGGAATACTCATTACATGAGACCAGAGAACAAGAACAAAGAGTAGCATTTGCCGAGTCACTGGAAGAAAACACAGCTGCATTGTTTGCCAAAGTTATGTACTGAAAATAAAATTTGGCCTATGGACAATTCTAGTACTTTGGGAGAACATTTGTGTACAGCAGATCGTGGTCATTTCCCTCCACTAAACAGATGCTATTTCACTTGGGAAAATTGTTCAAAGAGGCACTGGAGTATCTGAAGAATGAAAAAACGCTACAGCCCCCTTTTTGGGACAAGCCTATTAAAAAGACCAACAAAAAGTGATTCGGTCAGCCTCAGTGCCCTGCCCATCCCACTCTTCACATAGAGTGTTGCTGTGCTATGCAAATCCGGCACCCACTCCTAGCAGCACCTGCTCAGATGCTTCTAGAAAGGGCATAAGATAAAGACTCCTTTTGTCTCTGTTTAGCACCTACCTCTGTGCTTTCCAATGCAGAGAACTTTTGCAATCAAGTACAGTTATTGTAAATGTCTTTGGAGATTCTCAGTCATCCAGGTCATTTGGTACAGTTATTGTATCTGCCCACTACGAATTTAGAACACAGAAGCCACCCAAGCTGTCATCTGTAACTTCACAATGGCAGTGAATTTTATCAGTTAATTATGAGATCCATAAAGACATAGTTTATCAAGATGATCCCATGGTGACTCTAAACACTGAGTTTCTCCTAAGTGAGCACCATCCAGAAGTCCTGCCTTTCCAATCCCCACAATTGGATGTGATGTGCCGGTGCCTGGAGGCTGTGAGGGTCTGGATGGGAGTCAACAGGCTCAGACTTAACCCAGGCAAGACCGAGTGGCTGTGGGTATTGCCTCCTAAAGACTATGTTGATTGTCCATCCTTGGTTCGGGGGGGGGGGGGGGGAGAAATTGTCCCCCTCAGAACGGGCTCGCAATTTGGGTGTCCTCCTAGACTCACAGCTAAGATTAGAGCAACATCTGACAGCTGTGGCTAGGGGGACCTTTGCACAGGTTCGCCTGGTGCACCAATTGCGACCCTACTTGGATCGGGAGGCTCTCCCCACAGTCACTCATGCCCTTGTCACCTCATGGTTAGATTATTGCAACCCGCTCTACATGGGGCTACCCTTGGAAAGTGTTCGGAGACTACAGTTGGTCCAGAATGCAGCCGCGCAAGCTGTCGTGGGTGCACCTAGGTACACCCACATTACACCAATTCTCCACGAGCTGCACTGGCTCCCTATTGGTCTCTGGTCACAATTCAAGGTGTTGGTTATTACCTTTAAAGCCCTACATGGCTCAGGGCCAGGGTATCTTCGAGACCGCCTTCTGCCGCATAGCTCCCAGCGACCGGTAAGATCCCACAGAGTTGGTCTCCTCAGGGTCCTGTCAGCTAAACAATGCCGGCTGGCGGGCCCGCGAGGGAGGGCCTTCTCTATGGCTGCCCCAGCTCTCTGGAACCAGTTACCCCCTGAGGTCCGGACCATCCCCACCCTATTGGCCTTCCGAAAAGCGGTGAAGACCTGGCTCTTCCGGCAAGCCTGGGGCCGTTGATCTTGCTGTTGTGATCTGGCGAGATCCGGCCATGAATGGTGTGAATGGGTTTTAATTATTTTTAATGGTTTAACTTTTAATGTTTTATATATGGTTTTTAAATGCATTGTAAGCCGCCTTGAGTCTTTGGAGAAAGGCAGCATACAAGTTGAACAAATAAAAAAAATAAATTTTGAGCAAGCAGGGAGTTGTAGTCTCCAAACATCTAGAGAACACATAGTTAATACCATGTTTACATACATTTCAGTCATTTCCTGTTTCTAGTGAATACTTTTCTCCCCCCCCACCCCTCCCCCCAGTTAAGAGATTAGGTCTCTTCTCCACTGATAGAAAAAAGTAACCCAGGCATTTCTTCTGCAGTGACAGAATTCTCCCAGTCTGGGTCTATAACAACATCTAGCAAAATACCCTTATTCAGAATTGATAACAAAATTACTTAATCTTTGTATTTTACTATACAAAGAGCTTCAACATACATTAAAGCTCTTCACATATTTAGCTGCAGTTCTTACAAGAACTTTGTGTTGTGTTGTGTTGTATTATTACCGGTAATAACAACAACAATAATAATTTCAGTGACTTTCCTAAAACCACCCAGCAAATTAACAGTAAGACAAGACAAGTCTTCAACTATTGTAGCCCTTTTTCTTAGCCAGATACGACCACTATGACAGCTCACTTAGATTTACTCCTACAGTCCTAAGCAGCTAGAATTTCATAGGATCAACCAGCAGGGGACAAGATCCCTTACGCTCTTCTAGAGGAATGCACTAGCTGTAACCAGCCTGAACTCAGTGTGAAAATTCTGTCTGGGTAAAAAAAGGAACTCACAAACGGGTAATTCAGTTTCCGAAATTAGTGCAATCTTACACTGCTCACTTAATGAACATTAATGAACATTTATTTTAGGAAGTCTTCATTTGGAAAAAAATCTTCAAACATAGCAGCAGATCTGATAACCTAACTTCCAAGAATCACATTATTGGAAGGGACAGCAGAGCCTCAAGCAAATCAAAACTTACAATATCAGCTATTTATTTCTAGGAAGCTTCACCCAAAGTTGAACCGAAGTTATTTCATGCAATTTCTTCCTTCTGGTTCTAGTCCTTCTCTGGAGCAACCACAAGACATTTCTACATGGCCATGTTTCAAAAAGCAGGCTTGCATGTCTAATCTTACTGTTCTACAGACTAAATTTTTTAGCCCTTTCTGTCATTTCCAGATGCTTCCCCATCTTTAAATCATCACGCAATGGACACATTCTAACTTATAATATCCTTCTTAAAATGTGGCACTCAGATGCAGCATTCCGTGTCTCTCAGGGTCTATCATAAAAATGCACCGGGAACTATCATATGAGGTTTATGCATGTATGGCACATCTCTAAGGCTGCTTGGCAGGTGCATAAAATTGAAAGCAATTCTTTCCAAGTATGAGTTACAGAGTCAATTCTGCAAAATTTATGAAGAAGAAAGACACAGGGTTAGAGAATTCCAATAACTGAAAGTGGAAGCTTTCTTTTGTAGCAGCTTTGATTTTTTTTTTAAACTAATATTCAGGTATCTGTTTCAAAGATGCTCTTTTGTTTCCTTGCAGACAATCCAAATGTTTAAAAAATTACAAATAAATAATCAGATGGAGAATATCTCAAGGCACAAAAAAGCCCACAGTAGCTTTAGACTGGTTGCTAAATGAAATCACAAGGGCTGGGTTAGTCTTGGAATTCCTCCCACCACCCATTTTCCAAGGGTCATCCCACTGAATGTGCTGCTGACTGAATATTCTAAAACAAATTTTCAAAAAGGGGAATGAAGTTTTAGAAGGATGAGAAACAAATTGAACTGGAGAATCCACAATGCTCTCTGAGCTTGGTTATTTGCTTGCAGACGTTTCAGTACCAGACTAGCTAACATCATCAATGCACCAATTATGTTATCTAGTTGAATAATGAAACAATGCAAGCAAACAACCAAGCTCAGAGAGCACCAAAAATTCCACAGTTCAGCCTTGAGCTATAGATTGAAAATGAACTGGTCTAAATATGACAGGTTTTAACAGATCCACAGACAATAGTGGAGAAGCTCTTGCCAAGAGAAGGACGTGGCCCATAAAGTAAGGGTACAGAATAGAAATATTCAATAACCCCTGGCAACTAAAAACAAAAACATTAAAACTAGTGGAAAGGGTGGAACATACATGGAAACTCACAAATAACTAGCAACTTCAAACTTATTAGTTAAGTTAGAGAATGGTTTGAAAATAACAGTATAAAATGCAGGCTTCGATTAACAAAAACAACATCTAATGCAGATGTACAGAATTGAGGTGCAAAGTGCGTGTATACATACATACATACATACATACATACATAGATGGTGTGTTTATACATACATACATGTGAAATGGATTCCAGCAATGAAAAAGCCCAATTTAATTATGTAGGATTATGACAAATCCTAGGGCGTAAAAGCTCCACTATATTCTCCTTTAGTCTCTGCCTCAATTACCATCCAGACAGGTACAAGAAAAAGAGAGAGAGTGCATGAAAATGATAAAAAGACTGGGAACTAAGTCCTAAACATATAAACCAAGCAAACTGACTGTATTTAGCCTTGAGAAAATCTGAAAGGGGGAGACAAACAATAAGTCTTCCCATATCTAAAATACTGTACAGAAGTCAACACTTGCTCTCCATCAATCCCAAGGGAAGACACAGAATAGGAATGAATTTACAAGGAGGTAGCTTTCAGTTGGATTATATTCCTGTACAACCTTAAAAAAAGTTTAACAAGAATAAAAACAAAGAGGGGAGGGACTCCCTTCACTGGATGCATTCAAATAGCACCCGAACAACAAGCTGGCCAAATAGTGGACTTGACGGCCTCTTCCAGGTTCCGCTAGTGGGAACCCAGATTACTAGAACTCTAAATATGAGAATGTGGGGCCAATACAGAAGAACTGGCAAGCAGACCTTTCTTTTTCCAGTGTCGGTATCTCTCGGGGCCTTATGGTAGCTCTCCCATATTCTGCACTCATAGCTGACTTACAAGAGTACTATAAGGAATCAGATAACCTTGACATGGGTGGACCTTATCTGTTACCAAAATGACAAGGGGAAACACAGGGTTTAAGTCCAAAACAAGAAGGCATAGACCAGTGATGGCTAACCTTTTTGCCATCGTGTGCCAAAAGCGAGGGGGGGGGAGTGTGGGGGGTTGAGCCACCCATAATTCAATGTACCCCACCCCCCTGTGCATGCACGCACGACCCCCCTGCGCTCCCACCGCTTTTGGCCCGGTAGGCCTGTTTTTTGCCCTCCCCAGGCTCCAGAGGCTTTTTAGGAGCCTGGGGAGGGCGAAAACAGCCTCCCCCACCCCCGGAGGCCAGAAACGGCCCGTTTCCCGATTTCTGGTGGGCCCAAAAGGCCTGAAAATCAGCTGGCTGGCATACGCATGCATTCTGGAGCTGAGCTAGGACAATGCTCGCGTGCCCGCAGATGTGGCACGCGTGCCATAGGTTCGCCATCACGGGCATAGGCAAAAGACACAGACAGATATTTCCCTAATTAACATGAGTCTCAGACAGGGTGGGGCGGAGAGAGAGTAAAGACTTGCAAGATTCTGTTACTATGTCCAAAATTAAGAAAAATAGTTTTAGCCTTGGAATGAAGTTGATTTCTTGGTCTATATCAGTGTTTTTCCAACTTGGCAATTTCCAACTTCTAGAATTTCTAAGCCAGCAAGGGTACACAAAGAGGCACACTGCAAATTGGGGACAGTGTGAGAGGGGAGCTGTGTGGGTAAGGGAGGGTACTTGAGAGTCAGAGCGATGCAGGTCGGGGAGAGTGCAAGGTCGGTGGGAAGTGCAGCAAGGATTGGGGGGGGGGAAGGTTGTGTGTGTGTGTGTGTGTGAGTGTGAGTGAGTGCTAGTAGCCAGCCGAAACACAGAGGGATTGGAGGAGGGCGCATGGCTGGTGGAGACTTATTTCAACAACTTGCAAACTTCCCTGCTATTGGTTCTCTGGGGAAGTCAATAGGGAAGGCTGCAAATGATGATCGTATGATCACAGCACTTGGCAACCGATTGCTCTTAGATGTGACCACAGGGTACTGGAAGAGCCAAAACTCATCATTTGTTCAGGGTAGTTGTAATTTGGAACACTGTTGACCAAATAGTCATAGGTCAAGGTCTACCTGCATAAGGAATGCCTTTGTTGACATTTGAGATATCACTTTAGAAGCAGGAATGTCGGACACTGCTGTGTTGTTGACAAATTGTGGTTGTATTACGGGAAGCAAGCAGAATCCAGTCACAAAAACAAATATATGAAAGACTATGTGGGAGAGGAAGGGAAGACTCAAGAGAGTCATGGTAAGAAGCTGATGAGAACCTCAAACAGAGAGGAGTGAAAGCTTAAAGAGCACAAGGTAGCCTATGAAAAAAGTGTGAATGTGGTGGAAGCTTAAAGAGGGTTGTTTCATAGAAACAAAGGTACAAAGAGTTACAAGGTAATGGAATTGGCATATACTGGCTTTAGTTATAATTTCCTTTCTTCTTAGGCTTATGTTTTCATGTTCTATGCTTTCCCTGAAAGGAAAAATATAACACATATATTTGTGTTATTTCAATCATTATACTAAGGTTCTAAACTGTAGGCTGGGATTCTGAGCATCACAAGAAAAGTGTAGAATCATGTTTTTAAAAACTGCTCAGGCTTTACAGAGACTGCGCTGTTAAAACTCATTCCAGATTTTGCCTGTGTGATTTTTTAAAAAATTCCATTCAATCCTGTCAGATTCTTGCAGACTACTGGCCAAGATCATGCAGTTTTCTTGCCAAGATTTTTCAGAAGCGATTTGCCGTTGTCACCTTCCTAGGGCTGAGAGAAAGTGACTGGCCTAAGGCTGCCCAGCTGGCTTTATACCTAATGAGGGACTAGAACTCACTCTCTTCTGGGTTCTAGCCTGCTGTCTAAACCATTACACCAAACTGTCTCTGCATGTGCAATAAGTACAGAGATTGAAAATTCCCAGAAACAGAACGAAAAAGTTAAAAAGGCTCTCAGAGAACCTCAAATCAGGGATCCCCAAACTCTTTAGTTCATTGACCTTTCCATGAAATATTCTGAGGTAGCTTATTCCATTCTTGAATGGCTATGCCTGATCCACTTTTTGTAAGATGTAGCTGAATTTTCTAGTTCTAAAACAATTCTGAAGAATTCTGCTGCAAAATTCTACACGGCAGCCCTTTAGACAGCCTAAGGCAGGAGTGGGCAATTCATTTTCCCAAGGGGCCATATATGAAACTGGGACTGTTGTGGAGGGTCGAACCAATATTGCTACTCCCTGCCCTGGCGGCCCCCACAGGAACAGCCAAAGGGCCGGAGGTGGCCTGCAGGCCGTAGGATGGCCGTACTCCAAAGTCATTATGATACCCCCCCCTCCACACGATTTTATCTTCCTCAGGCTAATGATACCAAATACCCTCAACTGTTCTCTTTCTTCTTCCCTATTATTGGTTGCTGTCTTCTATGTCCAGTTTGTCCTACAATATTGGACCTGGAATTAGGCCTAATATGCTACATGTAATTTGAGCATGACTTCTGCTTTTGACAGTCTACTTCTGCTGATGACTCTAAGTCATTACACGCAACTCTCCAAACTTGCACCCCCCCGCCCCCCAGTCTTTTCTTACAAAGATTCGACCTCAGGGAGAGGATCACTCTCATTTCACCTCAGAAACATGCTAAACTTCATCAACTCGGAAGCAGATATGGTACAGACTCTTTCTGGGTCATGGAGTTCCATTTCACCACGAAAACAGACAATAGTTTCCTGTCACGGAGAAGGGGAAACTCCAAAAACTAGAATGGAACTCCTGGAAGAGGCACAAGAAAATTAAAAAGGAAAACTGCCAGCCTTCTTCCACTTAAAAGATGAGAAATCTCTAGCCTTCCTTCTCCTAAGTGCCATTAAGTGTGTAGCTACTACAAGGATACCCTACGCTGCCTTGGCAGTACAGATAGCCACATCCAAAACCTGCCTGGATTCCTCGGGGCGTTTTCGGCATTCAAACAGGGCATTAGGTGGGCTTTAGCTTCCAGGATTCTCTCTACTGGCCATTCCTGATGGCTAGCAATGATGGCTGCCCCATTGAGAGATTGGCAGATCAGCCAAAACTCCAGCCAGATGGTACAAAGGGGCCAGCTGGCCTGTCAGTTTGCCACGTCTACCTCTAGCTGGCCAGATGTTGCAGGAAACTTGCAAGGTCCAGAAAAGGACGGCCTCAGGCCTTCTTGGTAATGCAGCTGCCCTTCTGGTCCTCATGGTGGCCTGGAGTTGGAAGGGGCCATGGGGACCACTCGGCTCCAAACTTGGGGTTTCAACTTTAGGCAGCCCCTCTTGGCTCAAAAGCTCATTTCTGGCTGAGTGACTCCTCCAGGGAGGGCATCCCGGGGGAGGCGGCACCCCTCCCTCTCCTTGCCCTCTGGACAGAGCACCTAATCCAGGCAGCTCCACCTGCGTGGGGGCTCTCCTCCCTAGGAAGGGATCAAGCGAGCCACTTGGGGGGCTGAAAAGGCTTCCTTCTGACCTCATTGGTGCTTGGAAAAGAATCTGGCCGTAGCAGCAGCAGATTGCAAGTCACAAAATGTCGGGAGTGCACAAAGAAGAGCCTTTCAAGCAGCCTGCCAGGGGCCAAGGGAGCCTTTGGCTGCTCTTTACCCGGCCCCCCTGAAGAGGCTGGGAGGACGGGAAGCCGGGGCCTTTGGGCACCTGAGCCGTCCGTGGCAGGCCCAGGGAGCCCCGCCTGAGGAGGGGGCTTCCCCACGAGGACTCACCGAAGTACTCCTTCCGCACGTGCAGCTCCAGCTCCTTCTCCAGCTCCAGCGTCAGCGCCTCCAGCCGCCGCTCCACCTGGCTGGGGCCGCTCTCCCGGGCCGGCGTGACCTGGCAGGGCAGCCGCAGCTTGGCGGGCTCGGCGTCGGCCGCGGGGGGCCCGTCCTCGGGCAGCAGCGAGGCCCGCGGCGAGGGAGCCGGCAGCTCCGGGTAGGCGCCCATCGAGCCGCGGGAGCTGCGCGAGCTGTGGCTGGAGAGGCTGGAGCGCGGGCTGGCCAGGGAGGCGGCGCCGGCCGAGCCCGACGGCGCCAGGGGCCGGCCGGCCGCGGCCTCCAGCTCGGCCGAGGAGCGCGGGCTGGCGTGCCGCTGGTCGTAGCCCAGGCTGATGCCGCTGGTGCGGGCGCTGCTGGGCTTGCTGCCGTCGGAGGAGCCGGCCAGGCTGGCGCGCGGGCTGGAGGGCTTGCTGGCGTCGCTGGCCGTGCTGGCGTAGCTGGAGCGCGGGCTGAGCGGAGCCTCGGCGGCCGAAAGGCTTCCGCGCGGGCTGGCCAGGGCGCCGCCGCCGCTCCCCGGCGCCGGCCCGCAGCACGTCGAGGCCGCCTTGCCGCGCGGGAAGCCCTCGGCCGAGTAGCGCTTGTAGCAGGGCAGCGCCACCTCGGAGCGCGGGGCCTCCTCGCCGGGCGGGGCGCGCTGGGGCGGGCAGGCGGGCTCCCCCGACGGGTAGGGCGGCGGGGGCCCGTTCAGCGGCTGCTCCCGGCGCCGGCGCCGCCCGACGCCCTCCTGGGGCAGCGCCGGCTCCGCCATGGGCTCGCCCGGCTCCACGCGCTCCGGCCGGCTGCTCAGCGCCGCGGCCGCCCCGCGTCTCGGCGCCAGGAGCCGCCGCCAGGCATCCCGGCCTCGGCCGGCCACGCGCGGGGGAGGCGCCGCGGGAAGGTCCGCCTCGCGCCCGGCCGCTCCGCTCGCCGCCCCTGCGCTGCGCTGCCCCGTCCGGGCCGGCGCTCTCCGGACGGCGCCTCCTTTGTGCGGGCGGCGGCGGCGGAGGAACTTCTTTGTGTGGGGCAGGAATGCGCGGAGGAGCCCGACGGCGCTGCGTCCCTCTGGAATGCGCTTCGCTCCGGAGCCAGACAATGGCTTGAACCGGGCGAGGGCGGGGCCAGGGAGACGCCCCCCCCGCCCCCTCCTGCCTTCCTCCGCGGGCGAGCCCCCCCGGACCCCCTGCAGCTTCTGCCCCCCCCGCCCCCGCCCCCGCCATGCGCCTGCCCGCCTTGGACCTTCGGGGTCTGGATCGACGGCACGAGGGAAGGTCGCGCTGCGAGTCCCGGCCTCGGCTTGTGCCAGCGCAGTCCGTCCTCGCTTTATAGGCCGGGAGGAGCGGCGACTGGAAGTCCGAGCCCCAGGAACTCCTTTGGGGGGTGGGCTCATTCAGCCAAGCAGGGCAGCAGCTGAGCGCTTCCTGCGACCCTCCTCCGCGGTTCGGGATGGCCCAGATGAGAGACACCCCCCACCCCCGCTTTCCGCATCTTGGTGGGTGAAGGCAAAGTTTCCCGTTGGCTGCCTTCTGCCGATCCAGAATGCGGGCTCGCTCAGCGGCCGAAGGAACTCCCTGCCACATAATACACGCGGGTAGATGCATAATTTAATATTGATTTGTTTATTTCGTCATGTTTATGTAGTGTATATTGGAGGTGGAGACCCTTTGAGGCTTCTAGGCCACCAAATTTCATTTTAATGTATGCCGATTAGTGTATATTCAAAGTGACAATAAAGTTATTCTAAGTTTGAAGTTCTAGGTCTTGCCCAGGAAAAAGAGCCAGACCTCACCTCAGGTGTTTCTGTCACCTGGAAGCCAGCTTGTGAGCAGAGGTGGCCAAATGACAGGCCGGAGGAAGACCCTGAGGACCAGCCCTGGGCTTGGGGGGGGGGCTGTTCTCTTACCAGGAGTCCTGCAAGGAGGTTGCTGCAACTCTCAGAAGGCTCCCATCCCCTGGGGAGAGGAGCAAGCAAGCAGAGCTGGTGCAGCCCTCCCATAACAGGTGACCAGTCTGGGCACCCTTTCTGTTCAGGGGTGCCTGTGTCTGTGTTTGTGTGTTCTGCATCATCCTTGCTTTAGATTTCAAGGAAATGCAGATTGCTACAGGCGCTCTGGAACTCCCAAGACCCTCATCAGTCCCCTAATCCCCATGCCTGTTGCATCAAGAGGTTCTGCAGTGGAAAGAACTTTGTCTCTCTCAATTATGCATTATTTTTCTCTCGCTATGTGTGTATGTGTGTTTGTGTTACAATGGCCCTGAGCAGAGTGAAAAACGTTCTCCCTGCAATTCTGGTTTCAGTGTGCTTTGGGGACAGAAGAGCAGAAAATGGAAACTGCAGGCTGCCCCTGAAATGCTCCGATGTAGCAGGATGCATATTAGACGCAAATACAAAGAACCAGGCTGTAGCAGCTAGAGAGCAGGGCAGGATCTACCAAGTTCTGCAGAAATGCTCCAGGGAGCGACAGGATCCTGGAGGGCCCAAGGGGTGCAGCCCCATAGCAGGGCCTGTTGAATGGGAGTTAAAGCACATGCCGTGGTTGAACGTGTGGGTGGACTGCTGGCTGGCCAGATTTTGATCCTGTGACTGCAGGGGGCGCTGCAGCAACCACAACTTCAAGGAACAGTTCAACTTTGTCATAATGTCCAACAATTGTGGAAGGAATGGCTGTTAAACTAGGGTTACCTGTAGCATGTCTGGTTCCTATTGAAATATTGAAAGGTTCCTAAAAAAAATTATTTTGCCAAAATAATAATTAAAGTGATTTGGGTGGGACAAGAACCTGGTGGGCAGCAGAAGTAGTATCTGGGTACAAGGGGAAGGCCAACCCATACAATCAGCTAAATGTTGGCTAAGCATGTAGAGTGATTCGGTCTCAGTGAACTTTTTACCTCCAAATGTAGATAATCCTTGATTTATGACCTTCCGATCTCTTAACAACCATTCAAAGTTAAGTCAGACTCAAAAAAGTTTCTCATGACCAGTCCTTGAAGTTAATGACCTCACCATTCTCCTGGTCATGCGATTGGATTTTGGGTGGCTTGGCAACCAGTTCACCTTTACGACCGGTTGAATTGTCTCAGTCACATGACATTTTTTGCTGCTTTCCAGCAAAATGAATGGCATAAAATACCCATTGGATAAGATGGATTTGGACTTACAAGCCATGTGATTAGTGACTTAACAACCATTGTAAAAAGAGTCATAAATTGGAGTCTGGTCACGTGATGACTCAACAACCAAAATTCTGGGCTCAATTGTGGTCGTAAATTGAGACCTATCCATGTAGGAGGGAAAAAGTCAGCAGTGAAATCTGGCCGGATCTATCCAGCTTGCGCGAATCGGTAGGGCCAGCAGCGGGAGTCTCCACCCACCCACTGAGACGTCATTACGTCCCATTTTTGACCCTCTGCGCATGCACAGAAGAGGTACACGCACACTCACATTTCTGAACTGGTAGCAAAGGTAAGTGCATTTCACTGCTGGAAAAAGTATCCCGATTTTCATAAACTATAAAGATTGAAGACCTTGGAGATCATGTGTTCTAATATTTGAGGTGCTGAAGAAAGGGTCAAGCTATTTTCCAAAGCACCTGAAGGCCAGATAAGGAATAATGGATGGAAGCTGAACGAAAGATTCGACCTAGAAATAAGGAGCAGCTTTCTGACAGTGAGATCAACCCATGGAACAGAAGTTGCCTTTGGAAGTTGTGGGAACTTCATCACTTGAAGCTTTCAATAAGAGGCTGGACTGCCATTTGTCAGAAATGGTATAGGGTCTCCTGCTTGGGCAGGGGTTGGACTAGATGACCTACAAGGTCCCGTCCAACTCTGTTATCATCTCCCAGTGTCTTTCACTTGCACAACAATCTCTACTTCAGCATCCATGATAGATCCTACTCCTGACTGTGCTCACCTTCTGAGGAAGTCTGTTCTTTCTTGCAGTTGTTGTTAGGAAATTCTTCCTGGTTACAGGTAGTGTCGGCTCCACATCGTGTCCTGCCATTCTGTTGGAAGGGGGCTCTCAGGGCACAATGGCCTTGGAACCAGGCAGGAACCGGCTGGAATGGAGACTGCTCCGTCTCTGAAGACAATCGGAGGGGGTGGGGGGAAGGGGAGGATGACTTGCTGGCATTTTTTGCATGCTTTTGCTGTAACTGCTTGGGAATTAGGGAGAGGGATTGCCTTCAGAGACGGAGCAGTCTCCGTCCCAGCCGATTTGTTGACCCAAATCTAAAAAAATATTTTAAAATTTTGTTTTACTGACCTTTCATTGATAACTTGCATACCATTTTCGTTGCCCACCAGCCTTAATACAATTTAGATTCTTGCCATTCTTTCAATAGTTGAATGTTGATACAGCCAAGCACCAGCTGCATAAGCAGCCAGAAGATTCAGCCATGATTGACATGCCATAAATACCTAAGATTAGATAGATGGGGCCATCCCCTGGGATTCAAGGCTTTCAGAGACATTGATGTAAGGATGGCAGGTAAAGAAACGGAGTTCACATTCTGTCGTTCTGAAATAAGATTGCTCTTTCCTTATTTAATCCACCCAACAAGCCTGTTAAAAACCAAATCTTTTAACAAAAATACTGAGAATGGAGGTTAATAAAGTCCTCAGCTCTCTGCAGATTAAACTCCACATGTGCATTCATGAAGTGCAGCTTCTTCAGTCACATCAGGTAACCATGTGTAGGCCAGATTCTGCCCTCATCCCCAAGGACTGCGATGAAAGTAGGCTACCCTTTCTGTAAATGCAGTAAAAACTAGATCCTGGGTCTTGAAGACAACATGATGAACTTGGCTTTTATACAGATCACTGAGGAAAAAGAATACTTCCTTGTTTAAAGCTGTTTCTTGCAAGAATCCCAAATCTACTTTCAGGTCTATGTTGTGGATTCCTTTGGAGTTGATCAAGATGCTCAACAATGAAGGTTATAGCATTTTAGTTCCATTGCAATTTTCATTTATTGATTGATTGCTCCTTCTGCTATTAAGGTAAGCATCTCAATCCAACTAACAACACTTTGAAACCGTATGTATGTATGTATGTATGTATGTATGTATGTATGTATGTATGTATAAATAATAAAGTATTTTTCTATCGAAGCACCTGGTCTACCCCAATGCTCCAATCCAGGAGCCCTCAAGCAGTCACATTCACGACAAACCATTTTATATCAAGTTTATATTTGCTGATAAAGAAATAAAAGGGAGTTGATTTAAACGCTCTCATGGCAAATAAAGATTTTTTTCCAACAATCAGTGACAAATTTTTTTATTTAAAAAACCCCTCCCTTTTCAATGCCAACAAAGAATATTTTTCAAAAGCCCTGCAGTATGTTTGTGGATGTTTAAGATCAAAGTTAGTACAGTATTATGAAATCACTTTACAAATCCTCAGGTCAGCACACAGGTGGTCTGTGCAAACAGATGTAGTTTACAGCTAATGTATTTACTTGGTCCATTAGATGGCTGGTAGAGTAGCAGTTAAGTTTTACATAACATCCTATATAAATAATCTGAAACTCTAACACTACACCAACATCCATTTTTCACACAGCAGGCACTACCAGCTGAGGGAGTAAATTGTTTTACAGTAATTTACATAGTGTCCAATGACTACTTGAAACACAGCTCACCTTCATTTTCAAATTTAGCTCTGGAGGTGTGACAAATTGCAAGAACTAGGCTAAGAAATGTTTTTTTAAGCCAGAATTGAAATGTTCTGAAAATTTACCAATTGATAACTTTTCACTATGGTTTCTTTGTTTTCCTTTATCAATTCAGCTTTCAAACATTATAGAGCTTAATTTTTGTGACTGTGCTTGAGTGGATAAGATAATCCAGTATATTTCAAATAGCATACTGGGGAAGATCTAAATGTGACAGAATGACAATGGCAGAGATTCTGCAAATCGGGCTGATACAGCTATTCACACCTCCCTTCCATTGGCCTTTTGGCACACCCTCTGGCATGGCAGCCCTCAGTCCAGAGCTATCACATCATCCTGTTTGTCATCTGGCAGTTCGGATCGCACTCTTTTTGCACCAGTGTATTCTTTGTCATCAAGCTTCCTCTTGCGGTTCTTAGTTTCTGTGTCATCGGCATTGTTTGATGGACCTTCTTCAGTCTCAACAATCAGAACATCATCATCATCATCATCATCATGAGCTGGAAAAGAAAGGAGCACCATACAGCAAACTGGCTTTTACAGTTCTTTAAAATGCACATTTACCGGAAAAATCTGCATTTTTATTTCTATCAGTATTTTCTGCTGTCCGAGAACAATCTTTTATGACTATGTCACAACCTGACATTTGCAGTGAAGGATGTGAATGGCTAAACCACTTTAATTCCTAAAATGTCTGGTCAAGGAGAGAGGAAGACATATGGTTGTGGGGACAAGACCAACCTAGTAGGAAAGAAATTGGTGTAATCCTTATTCAGAGGATTAAGTAAAATCTGTGTTTTACAGAATATTAAAAAATGTACAAAACAATTAGTTCTCTGCAAATAGCTTACATTTCAACATGCAACATGACTGCCAAAACTTCCAAAATGACCAAAATACATCAGCAATATTGTTTTTTCTTACCTGTAGATGTTGAGGGCTGTGCTCCGTCATCACTTCCATTGGTGATATTTTTGGTGGATGGTTCCGATTTGGGACCAATGATCTCATCGCCAACCACCTCAAATTCCAAATCTTTTGCAAGGTCTTCGCTGCTCAAAAAGATACAGACAACAATAAGCTTCTATATGGGCATGGCTGCATGGTTAATGAGAAGTGTTTCTGAACCTCCTCTAGGTTCCTGCAATTGGCCAAGAAAAGCCACAGATTTGATCTCTGTACCAGCAAGATCTCTGTCATTCTTTTCGCAGGAATTCTGATTTCAACAATATCTCATAAAGTTGGATTTGACCTTCCTCACCTGTGTAGCACATTGATCAGTAGGGTATAATCCTGCAGAAAGTCATCTGCTTGCAGCCGAGTGCCGTTTCGAATCCCAAATTCTGACAATGTCTTGTGGTTATTTGCTGTAAGCAAGAAAGGAAATCAGAAAAAGGAGACATGCAATGTTTTATGAAAGCAATCTACAAAATTGTTATAATAATCAAACACTTAAGGCTGGTAAAACATTGAATTATAGTCAGTTCTTTGCCTGACTGAAAAAAAAAGAGACATGCATGTACCATATTTGAGAAAGGAGTATGGACAAAAGGTGTAAAGGTTTTATGGAAGCACCGAAGTCAGTGTTTTCAGAATTATTTCTTCCTTGACAGCCCAAAGAGTTGCTTTAACAGTGACTAAAAATACATTCTTACTCAACCCCATGTCTAACTGCAAGCATGCCATCTTCCAGCCCAATATGCATTCCTCTTTATAGTTCAGCTCAGGAGAGCTCTTTCCCTTAGACTTCTTTCTCTTCCACTTCCATATTTGTCCAGGTGAGTCAGTGTCCAATCCTCATTTATCTCTTTCCATTTCCCCAATCATAAGTACCCTTTTCCTTGCATCTCACACTTCTAGCAAGTACACAAGGAAAATAAATTTGATGCTCAAAGAAACCACTGAAAAAAAGGAACATCCATGTTTTCATTTGTGTTCATGAATTTTTCCTGCTTTAAAAGTGGCTGAAGAAGGGCAATCTTTCCCCCCACCATTGTTCTCTTTTGCTTCTTGGAAAGGAGAATAAGGGATGATGATCCAGCTAAGCAGCAGATTTTTCCTTGAGTTAGTTCAGTTGCAAAGATGGTGAATTGAGAAGAGAATGTTTGTTAAATTAATTATAACCAGAATACAGTGTAATGTGCGTCTCAGAAAAAAAACAAGGGATTTTTTGTGGTGGGATTGGAGTTTGGACTGAATAATACTGATGAAATGTAATATATAGAAAATTGAGAAGTGTTTTTTCCTTTAGTGTTTTTTTTTTTTATATTCACCATCCAGTTTTAGCTTTAATTTCATACCTTCAGTTTCTCCTTCTTCTGAAGAGATGAGAATAGTTCCCTTTCCATCTTCTATTTGGACGTCAGGCGCTACCATATTAAATTTCTCTTTAACTATCTGTAGATAAAAATATACTTTCAGATGCTAAGATTCTTTCTCCCTTTCTCTCTAAATTAAAAACAAGAATGTTAAAAATCAGTCTTGGGGCACAGATTCTGGGGAGGAGCATTCTATCAATACTGTTCAAGTAGGAATTGAATGGGAAAAGCGCAGCTGACTTACCTTGTCTTGCAGTGTTAGAACAGTGACTTTGTGGACATTAAGTTTCACTGTCACTTCTGGTTTACTCGCACAAACATAGCAGTTAGGATTGGGTGGGTCCAGAGCACATGGAACAAGCAACTTCTTTTTGGGGTTAGGTTGTTTATTCAGGAAAATCTTAAGAGGAGAAGAGAAAACAAATCATGTATTCAGGAAGGCCAAGAAAGAAAGAAAAGTACTTAGCTGCACCACACTTACCGCTCTGCACTGCTCAATTTTTCCTGAGAGGATTTTTAGACCCTCCAGCACTATCAGACCAGCTATGATGGCGTTGGTGGTAGCTATAGCAGGGATAATGTTTCCTGCCATTGCTGAAAAGGAAACAAAAATAGGATGCTTTTCCTGTACGTGGAAACAGCACAGCAAATATTTTAAAAAGCTCAGGGAAACCAGAACTTACATTTAATATCAAATTTGCTCTTCATGTTCATACTAAAGATATGCATCCTGAGGTTTGCAGCAGAAGCGACAAAATCCATTGCGGAAGGCTCATCCTGTAATCAAGATTCTATCTTCAGTTAACAAGAAAGTATCTATAGCTCCATCATGAAATATAAACTATATGGGTCATTTTTTCCAGTTTCATATATTTTCAAAACCTTTCTCACACATATTTATCCAGTAAAGAACATTTTGATCCATTTATCAGCCTTCAAGTCAGCCTTGGACTCTCCGTCATTCGTTTCATCTTAAATAGCGTTTTCTGGCTCTGTTCAACAGTATACAATGCTACTTCTAAGGAAGCAGGCTGGTTTACTCCTCTGCATTCAACAGACTCTCAAACATTTGCTGAACTAACCTTATCCCATGCAAGCTCAGCTCCATCACCTTTTTCTGCCAGTTGAACTCTCAGGGTCTCTATGCTCTTAGCGAACAAATGGGCATTGCTCTTTACATCTAAAACCTGCTGGTCCTTGAGGCCCAAAGGAGACTCATTCTGTTGATTAGATGTGCTGTTGTCTTCAGATGGAAAAGGAGAAAAGAAAAACTGATCAAATTATTCTATAAAACATTCACATCAAACGTATTATTTGTACATTAAGACAACGAGGCTTCCATTCACTCTACTATTACAAACACAAATGCATGTCTGAAGCAAATAAACAGCAGCAGTTTCCAGAGTTTCCAAGATGTGTTCTGTTGGAAATGAGCTGCCACTTTCAACAGAGATTAAGTTTAGTGGATAGGCACAATATTCACCTAAACAGTATCTCAAAATATTGGGCTTGTCTTTGATTCTTGGAAGCAGTCTGGACTTTGGTTACTGCTTCCCCTACACAAGGCAGGGGTGAAATGCTCCCGGTTCGGACCGGATCACCCGATCCGGTAGCAATGGTGGCGGGTGGTTCGGAGAACTGGTAGCAAAAATCCCTGCCCACCCCATGCCCAGCTGAGCCGCGCGATCATCAGAGGTTTTTTAAAAAAACTTTAAAAAGCATTTTTTCTACCAATTCAGCCAAAAAAATGCTTTTAAAAGTTTTTAAAAAAAGCCTCTGATGATCACGCGGCTCAGCTGGGATTGTCAGAGGCTTTTAAAAGCATTTTTTCTACAACCTCTTTGGCCGAAGAGGTTGTAGAAAAAATCCTTTTAAAAGTATAAAAAAAAAAGTTGGCCATGCCCACCCAGTCACATTACCCTTCCCCCCCCACCAAGCCATGCCCCCAGAACTGGCAGTAACAAATTTTCCATCTCACCACTGATACAAGGGATCTCCTTCTGCCTTGACTACTTTGGTCTAGTTTGGTTAGTGGTTAAGGCGTCAAGCTAGAAAGTGAATTCAAGTCCCACCTTGGCCATGAAAGCCAGTTGGGTAACTTTGGGCCCCTCATTCTCTCTAGTCCAACTCACCTCATAGGATTGTTGTTGTTGTGGGGAAAATAGGCAGAGAAAGGTGTATTGGGTTGAATTATTTGTAAAAATAATAAAGGTGGTATACAAATAAATAAATGTTTAAATTCCTGATGAGAAGAAGTGGTGGCAGCTCAGGTTGGAGCATCTGAATTGGGGACAGAAGCCTGGAAAGCACAGGGATCTTGGGGCAGGGGTGCTGGGTGGCACTGGTGGAAGGTTGAGCTGAAACAATAGCTATTCTTTGGCCACAGCCTGGTTCCTGCCGTGATCCACACTCCTTTGCTGACAGAGAAAAATGGGCCCTCAAACAGTTGAAGGACAACAGTTCCAATGCTGAGAAGGCAACCAAAAGTGATCTTTAGAACGGCCTGGTTTGAAACCCCTCTGCTCTGAAAAGTTCGTTAACTTGAGGCAGGATATCTAAAAACACAAACATCCTCAACATTTTCACACCAGCACTTGTGAAATGCAATAAACTCGAGGAAGTCCTTCAATCAATGGCTTTTGATAACTTTGGGGGAAGATTATTGAGAAGGTGGTCAGTCTGATGAGAACCCTGGAGGAAATGAATCATCTAGATCTGTTCCAGTCCAGTTTCAGGTTGGGATTTAGTGTTTAGTCAGCTTGGGTCACACTTCAATTATAGATGACCTGGGGTGAAATCAGGATGCAGGTGGTGTATTTACCCTTGTGCTTTTTGATTTCTCAGTGGCTTCTGAAACCATCAATCGTGCCTTTGAGGAAGTGTGCAAGCTTAGTGAAGCATGCAAACCAGAGTTTGCATGAATGAGAGTGCATCTTTCTACTTCTGCCCTGGCCACTTTCTACAGAGGCACCGTTGGGAGCATTTTAACAAACTGCATCACTGTTTGGTTTGATGTTAGCAAAGCCTCAGATACAAAGTCTATACGGAGAGTGCTAAGGACAGCTGAGATTATAGGAAGCTCATTTCCCATTATTGAGGATGCTGCTTATAAGTGCTACGTGCTTAGAGCTCAAAGCATTGTTAGAAACCCCACACGCCCACTTCATGGTCTGTTTCTGTTGCTCCCCTCTGGAAGGTGGCTTTGAAGTATTTATAGCAGGACTGCTAGATTCTGTAACAGCTTTGTCCCTAATGCCATCTATATTGTAAATTTGCAGGATTCTTTTTTCCCACCATGTGTATGTATACATTTAAACTAGACGGTGATGTTTTTCTGTGTCATGTGCGCGCGCGTATATGTATGATGGTTATCTTTTGAGAGCTGAATGCAATGAAATTTCGTTTTAATATATGTTTATTAGAATCTATTCTATTCTATTCTATTCTATTCTATTCTATTCTATTCTATTCTATTCTATTCTATTCTATTCTTTTCATTTTATTTCTATTTCTATTTCTATTCTTCTGAGCCAGTTCCAGTCAACACTGGTTGAGGGGATGACTCCCTAGGCCCCCACTTTGCCCATGGCAAATTAAACAGTGCTGTTGATGACCTGTCTCAAGATCTGGAGGCTGTAGGAGTTTGGGTGGGGAACAGAAAGGCTTCAGCTCAACCTCGACAAGACCAAGTTACTTTGTTTTGGGGCCTGTCAGTTATAGGCCTAGGACATTTTGGTCTGGATGGGGTGGCACTACTGCAAATAGACCCAGTGTCCAATCTGAGGGTCCTTTTGACCTTATGACTCCGGCTTGAGGAGAGTGTGTTGCTAGGAAGGCTTTTGTGCAACTGCATAAGCAGTTCTTTCTGTCCTTCAAGGCTGTTCCCTATGCCCTCTACAAGAGGGTATTCACTTTGATCACTGGCCAACAATAGCAGCTTGCAATCAGAGCATTTAACATTCTTAAATATTACTCCCATGTCTATCTATGCTCCCATGTTATTATGTAATATACTGAAAGAGATGTAGATACTGCAGGTCTACCCTGAGTCATTCATGCCATGGTCACCTCCCAAATGGACTACTTTAATGCATTCCAGATGGGGCTGCTCTTGAAGAGCACCCAGAAGCTGCATTTGGCGCAAAATGCAATGGCTTAGGCAGTTATGTATAACCCTAGAACCGTACATGTCATCCCTCTGCTTCACAATCTGCCTCGGTTGCTTGTCTTCTTCCAAATTCAATTCAAAGTGCTGGTTTTGACCTGTAAAGCCCTACGTAACATGAAGCCAGATTATTTGAGGGACTGCCACTTCCTGGTTATGTCTACTGTACCATCAAGTCCAGCAGAAGGCCACTATGGTGGATTGTGCCTGCCAAGGAGCTTCATCTGGCAGAACCCAAGAGAAGAGCCTTTTCCGTTGTGGCATCTTTCCTGTGGAACATCATTCCTGAGGCGAGATTGGCTCCAACCTGACCTTATGGAAGCTCTTAAAATCTGGTTTTGTCATTCAGCTAAGGATTCAATCAAAATATGGAGCCTGCAAGATGTTTTAGAATGCACAAAACTTAATTGCTTGTAAGTTATGGAAGGTACTTTCCCATATTTTATTTTTATTTATAGTTTTTAACCCGTTTAGTTGTATTTTGATGGTTTTGTTTTTGTGAAATTGTGTGTGCTAGCCAGTCACGTATATGAGATGGGCGGCTGTGGACGTTAAATAAACAAATAAAAATGATTGTATTTTCTTTTTTGATGTTTTTTATTTGTTACCACTCAAAGTTCTTTGAGAGCTGGATGGCATAAAAATTTAAAGAGCAACTTGTCAAATTTAAATTGGCATGATCATATCCTTCAAACAAATATTTTGGGATCAGCACTAAATAAATGATGTAAATAGACATATCAGTTCTGCTGGAGGCCAGTATTGAAATACTGTTTGGCTGATTCAGTTATTTTCAACTCTTAATCTAAAAATGCTTACCTTGATTTTGTATTTCATTCCAGTCCAGAGGAATAGGAGGCTTCCTTTTTCTCCAGAGTTTATCCATTGTTAAAAGATACCTGATATCATCTTTGAAAAGCTAGAAAACCAGATTTGGAAAGGAAGCTTAATATTAAGTGATGCTCTTGTTTGCTAGAAATATTAACAGCTCTCTGGTTAGAGCTGATTGGGAATATTAGCAACAGAGCTGTTTCAAAGATACGCTGAATCTTGACATTTGCTGATAATAGTAAATTTCTGGAATATCTGAAATTGCTGAGTGCAATTTTGTGTAAATTTGATAAAGAGAGCAAAATTAGTAAACATGCTGTATTCTATTTGCGAACACTAAAGTTAACATAAACTGAAGTAGCCCATAAAAAAAATATAATAAAGGTCATGTCAATCCCCAGCTTATCTCACTGCACTCCTCAGGTATAGAGTACGGCCCCCAGACCCAAAATGGTCCCACCTGATACAAACATTTGTCCACATAATCCCTCCTTGCTATTTTAGCAGCTTTCCCTTCTCAAATGTACAGTCTGTCGCTATGAAAAACAGCCCTCTCTCTAAAACAACATGGAGAGTGTGAATGCAGCTGGGAGCCTTTGGAGTTTTAGCATTCCTATACCAGCACAGGAGGAAGAGGACGGTGAGGGAGCAAGGCACATACAGCTTCATGTGTGTGTGCCCACTACTTGTGCAAATGGAGCTGCGAGTGCATGCCTGCCACTTGTGCAGCCTGACTCCAAACAGGACATGGCCCTGGGGTTGGGGACCCCTGTTCTACAGTATGGAAACAGCCTCCTGTCTCTTAAATGTCCCTGATTTAAGAGCTTAAATGCAGCTGATCAAAACTGGCAATGCCCCACAGCAACCACGCTGGGCTATATAGATTCACCAGGTATAGAGGACAGGGGATATATTGTACTCGTCTTCACCTTTCAAAAGAATACATCACTAACACTGAAGTGTTTTACAATTTTAAATTTTTAAAAATGTAGAACTTTTTAAAATTAAAAACTGATGACTACCGTGGTACCATGTTTCATTTAATTTCATCACTACCTCCTAGTATACAAATAGGCCCCATGGAAATAAGTCCACAGTTCTGTTTTTCTTCAGCTTGTACAAACATAAACACAGAGCCTGCCCTACCTTAGTGAAAAGCTTTACTGAGTCATAGCCTGTGGATTTAGCCCATTCCTTCGTTGAAACCCGCTTGATGTCCCCATCCTCATTTGAGGCTCTTGCTCTAGCCTCCGCTTCTGCTGGCTCCCCTGTCAACAATGGAACATTTTACATTCATCATTAAGATATTTTGCCCAAGATCTTTTACTGGGCAAAGAGCAGATACTTCTTTGGAAGACAGCCCACAGTGATTGCGGACATCATTCAGATAAGTTTGGCTGGACATATGAGATATTCTCAAGACAGGTTACATTCTGCATTTCCTGCATCAGATGAGGAGAGCACATCTTTCTCCTTCTGTCCTGGCCACTTTCTACAGAGGCATGATTGAGAGCATTTTAACAAAGTGTACCAGTGTTTAGTTTGGTGGCTGCAGTGCCTTGAATGGAAAGTCCATACAGAGAGTGGTAAGGACAGTGGAGAAGATTATAGGAAGCTTGCTTCTGTCATTCAGGATACTGCTTATAAGTGCTATGTGCTTAGAGCTCAAAGCATTGTTAGAAATACCACACACCCACTTCACGGTCTGCTTTTGTTGCTCCCCTTTGGGAGGAGATTTTGAAGTATTTCTAGCATGATTACCAGATTCTGTAACAGCTTTGCTTCCTATGCCATCGATCTGGTAAACTTGCAAGATTCATTTTTCTCGCCATGTACATGTATACATCTGAACTAGACTGTGTTGTTTCTCTGTGTCATATAATAATAATATATGTGGGTATATGCATACTTTTGCAATTTATTTATCTTGCCATGTTTATGTAGTGTATATTGGAGGTGATGACCCTTTGAGATCTGTAAGTAACTAAATTTCCTTTTAATGTATGCCAATTAGTGTACATTCAAAGTGACAAAAAAGTTATTCTAAATCTAAGTCTTCTTAATCCAAACCTTTTAAGAAAAGGGCTAAGACTTGGATGGTCCAGATAGCGACGGTTTTGTGGCAAGGAGAATGGAACAGCCTTGGTTGGCCCTCTGGGAGAAAAGCCCTGTGAGCAGTGAAAGGTTCTGGGCCTCCAACAGGCAGAGTAAAGGGCTCAAGAACGAAGAAGAATTTCACACTTACAAGAAGCTTCAGGATCAGCTCTATCAGGAGACACCTCTTGATCAGCGTCTTCTTCTCCAAACAGTTGGCTGTGGGTTCAAACACACAAGATACACAATTTCACAGTGAACAAAGGATGTGAATATGCACACGCACATATCACACACACACACATACACGCACCACAAATACAGCATTTGGAAGAGCAATTATCCTTTTGGTTTATAGGAATGTCTGCTGACTTTAGTCCAATTTAAAAACTATGTCACATAGGTTTATTTTAAGAATTAGAGAGAGAGAGAGAAACCCCATAGTAAGAGTTAGAGATGCTGTGTGTCCAATTCCAAGACTGACTTGGACATTCAAATATTATTTAAATGACTTGCATTCAAATGTTATTCAACAGTCTTTGACTTGAAGTTGGATTTGCTTAATGACTGTGATTCACTTAACCTGCTTAACTGCAGTAAAAGCACTGATAAAATCAGGTCTGCTTACCTGATGACTCGCATAACAATTGTCTGCATAGTGACTGAAATTTCAGTTCCAATTGTGGTCATAAATCAAGGATTACCAGTAGTAAATCTTCCTCTTTTACAAAGCAGTCTACTCTCTCCTCCAAGCTCTCTCCTCAAATATATTTATTGTTAAGGAAAATTCTCTGGCATTCAGTTGGAATTTGCTTTCCTCCAATTTAATCCATTATTTCATGCAGTGACAAAGACAGGATTTGGTCTTCTATATGTCATCCTTAGAGGAGTTTCACAAGTGTCCCCATATCCTTCTCAGAGTTGTCTTCTCAAGGCCAAATCTACCACTTTCCTTGATCTTTCTTAAAGATCATCCTTTGAACCAATTCCAAATTATCTGATTTAATAAAGAACAGTCTGCAACTACTGGAATTTGTCCAAAAGGGCCCTGCTGGTTATAGTGTTCTTGGTATTCATCACTCAATGCAACTGTTAGAGAAAGAATCTCTGAAGGATTATTACAAAAACGTCAGAGAAGTTTCCACAGAAAACAGGCACGCTTGGCAGCTGCAACTGAACAGGACAGGATAATGTGTCTTCCTTGTGTTTACATTTACAGCATGTTAACTGTAATGATCTGTTACGTCCAGGTTTCTTCGATAAAATGGGATCATCCACACAATAGTCCTAGCCGATAAATCTATATAAATCAGGTAAGGAACCCCAGCTCAAGGAGTTACGAGCAGAGAATAGCAGAACTCTTCTGAACTTTGCAACAAGAGAATGGCATTTTTCCCTTCAAGAAAGGCAGCTTACTTGAATAAATACTTTGCCCACACAATGCAGTGGATAGGTTCAGAAGGAGTGTTCCGAATGGTGCAGCCTGGAAATGTTTTCTGGGTTGGTTTAGGATGACATTCATAACACTCTGTCACTCCCTATTGAAGAAAAAAAAATCAAAAAAAACAATTACTGCAGAGTGAGTATTGATAATTTTGAGGATTATAATGCTGCAGCACCACAGTCCAAAAAGACAATAATGTCTTACCTTTTTGATAACGGTGACTTGCCCAAGATAGCCTGCGGTTCCACTTTCTATAAGAGGGATATCAGCAGCCAAACACATCCTGTTCACATGGTTACGGGCAGCTGTGTAAAGAGATGACCATTACTGACTTCCAAGAACCAAAAGAGTTAGGTCCAATACTGCCATATTTCTCCCGAAAGTAGAGTGATGTCAGTCCTACAAGATAGACCTGACTAAAATAGCTGCCTTCCACTATTGGAGGGGCTTCACAGAGAAGAGGAGGTCAGCCTATTCTCCAAAGCACCTGAGGGCAGAACAAGAAGTACCGTGTGGAACACCATCAAAAGAAGAGATCCAATTTAGAATTAAGGACAAATTTCCTGACAGTGAGGACAATTAACCAATGAAATGGCTTGCGTCCAGAAGTTGTAAGTGCTCCATCACTGGAGGTTTTCCAAGAAGACTGAAGAACCATTTGTCTGGAATGGTATAGGGTCTCCTGCTCAAACAGGGGGTTGGATTTGAAGACCTCCAAGGTCCCTTCCAACTTCATTATTCTAATTTTTTTTTATTTTTATTTTTATTTTTTTTAATTTGATTTATATGCCGCCCTTCTCCGGAGACTCAGGGCGGCTTACAGTGCGTTAAGCAATAGCCTTCATTCTTTTGTATATTTTATACAAAGTCAGCTTATTGCCCCCACAAACTGGGTCCTCATTTAACCTACCTTAGAAAGGATGGAAGGCTGAGTCAACCTTGAGCCTTGGAGAGATTCGAACCAGCAGTAAATTGCAGGCAGCTGTGTTAATAACAGGGTGCTTTAAACCACTGTAGTACCAAGGCTCTTATAGAAACCTATGCCATTGTTGAGGGTTGGTGCCTATGGAAGGGGTGGCATAATGGACTACAGTAATGTAGCAGTTTCTAGAAAGGAGGGAGCACATTCCAAGAAAGGGGGCCCGAGAAGAAGCAACACAATACAGAGCTGGATAGAAGACAAGAGGAAGAGGACCCGGATTGTGGGGGCAATAAACTGACTTTGTATAAAAAAGAACACTGCTGGGGGGGGGGGGGGCGGGCGAAAGCCCTACTAAGCAGGTATATACAAAAGTACGAAGGCTATTGCTTAACGCATTGTAAGTCGCCCTGAGTCTCTGGAGAAAGGGTGGCATATAAATCAAACCAATCAATCAATCAATCAATCAATCAATCAATCAATCAATCAGAGATTTAGAATAGCCACTTCCTAGAATATCTCCCAGGATCCCTTAGAGGAGTGATGGCAAACGTTTTAGGCACCAGGTGCCCAAACCGGAACGTGCATGTACACCGGAAACCCAAAGACCAGCTGGCCGGTGCACATGCGCTCGCCAAAACCACAAGAGCGGCTGGTGACACCACACATGCCCACATGCTCACGGCCTTAGAGCAAGATTAATATACATTTAGTCTGATAAGATTTGGTCTATTTGATGGAAGCAAATAATAAACTGAACTTTGACTGATTATTCTATGTCATTTTTTGGGCAGAGCTTGACAACCTTATAGATTGGAACTGTTTTTTTTGTAACCGATCTAACACGTCTGAATGTGCTTCTCTTCTCCCTCCCTTTATCTTTGTGTGATAAAGCAGTAGGCCTTATATACTGCTTCACAGTGCTTTACAGCCCTCTCTAAGGGGTTTACAGAGTCACCCTATTGCCCCCAACAATCTGAGTCCTCATTGACCCTGGTGAGATGCGAACTGCTGAACTGCAAGCAGCCGGCAGTCAGCAGAAGCAGCCTGCAGTACTGCATTCTAACCACTGCGCCACCACCACAGCTCTTTAGGGAGGGGCTAATTTTTCTCAAATTAGTTTCTGACTACTGCATGAGCAGCAGTTCTTCTGTCCTTCAAGGCCATTCCCTAGGCCCTCTACAAGAAGATATTGTTCACTTTGATCACTGGGCAACAATTAAATTAGCAGCTTGCAAATTAATTCTTAAATATTACTCTGTCTATCTATGCATCCCATCTTATTATGAAATACATTGAAAGAGATGTAAAGAATATTTGAGATTACAAATGTGTTTGTGTGTGGGACCCATTTAAAAATGTAAGATGCAAAGAGATATCTCACCTCTGTTATCTAAGGCATTCATTACTAGGGTGAACTGTCGAAAAAATTCCACATTATAATCAGGGCTGCAAAAAAAGAGCACATATCTGTTTTAATTAAGTGTGTCAAATGAAACCTATCTGAAAACAATATTTTCCAAACATCAAATTGCTAGACTTGTAGTTCCACTGGTTACCCAGTCCATTACACAATGTAATTCAAAAATACTTTCTTTCAGTTAACATATCAAAACAGTTTGAAGAAAAATAAAATGTTTTATTTCAGGATGGAAAGCTAATTGATAGAAGATTGCTGCTCTCTCCACAACCTGTTTCTTTAAGCAAAAAGCTAGTTAGGATCCAAAAAAGCATTCTCTTTATTGAAAAAAAATTGACTGTTATATCTAGGCAGATATCTAGTGAAATCTATCTTTGTTTGGAATATGTACAGCTGACGATGAGGTTTCAGTCGCTATCAGGTATTCTATGTTACCAAATCAGAATTAAGTAGAAAAATATATAATTCAAATGGTCTGATATATTACAATGCTTCAAGTTATGGAAGAAACCCAGTTATGGGTATGACAAACAGAAATTATTTCCAAAAAACAGACATTTAAAAAAAAGCACTAAAAATCTTAAGAACAAGAATCAGGCATACTTCATAATGCTGTCATGATAAGCAATAATATTAGCTTGTTGGTGAAATTGTAGCACACTTTCCTTGGCAACCTGCAAGAGATCAAGAAAGCAAATTGATATTCAACCAATTAAATCTAAATTTTGTACAGTAAGTCGAAATGACCTTATGGATTTTTAATAATTCTACAAGACAAATAGGCAGTCACAAACCAAATTGAGATGAAAAGCAAAAGGTTGGTGTGTACACACCCTCTTGTTATTTAGTGATGGGAGGCAGTCCTTTCCAGTGACTTGGTCAGTAAGCAAAATAGTTGCTACATGAACAGGTGTGAGAGGGAGAGGGAAAGAGACACTGCAAAGATCACTGGCAGAATGACGACTTTATCATCCAAAAGGTAGAGGAAGTAACTAGTCGGTCAGCTATATTGGACTACATTCTTACTAACAGATATGAAATAATAGAGGCACCCACGCTTTGTTGCGAAGGTTGTTGAGAGTGTGGTTGCACGGCAACTGCCTCAGTACCTGGATGAATCGAATTATCTAGATCCGTTCCAGTCGGGCTTCAGGCCCGGGTATAGCACAGAGACGGCATTGGTCGCATTGGTTGATGATCTCTGGAGGGCTCGGGACAGGGGTTGCTCCTCTGTCCTGGTCCTATTAGACCTCTCAGCGGCTTTTGATACTATCGACCATGATATCATGCTGCACCGGTTAGAGGGGTTGGGGGTGGGAGGCACTGTTTTACAGTGGTTCTCCTCCTTTCTCTCTGACCGATTGCAGTCTGTGTTGACAGGGGGGCAGAGGTCGACCCCGAGGCCCCTTATATGTGGGGTGCCGCAAGGATCGGTCCTCTCTCCCCTTCTGTTCAACATTTATGTGAAGCCGCTGGGTGAGATCATCCGTGGTTTTGGGGTGAAGTACCATCAGTACGCTGATGACACCCAGCTGTACATCTCCACCCCAGACCACCCCAATGATGCCCTCGAGGTGATGTCCCGGTGCCTGGAGGCCGTACGGATCTGGATGGGGAGGAACAGACTCAGGCTCAACCCATCCAAGACCGAGTGGCTGTGGTTTCCGTCGTCCCAATATAGTCAGTTGGCGCCATCTCTGACTATTGGGGGCGAGTCGTTGGCCCCCACAGATGGGGTTCGCAACTTGGGCGTCCTCCTGGACTCGCGGCTATCTTTAGAAGAACATATGGCGGCCGTAGCCAGGAGGACTTTTTATCAGGTTCGCCTGATTTGCCAGTTGCGTCCCTTTCTGGATCGGGACTCGTTACGCACGGTCACTCATGCCCTTGTCACCTCACGCCTGGATTATTGTAATGCTCTCTACATGGGGCTTCCCTTGAGGACCACCCGGAGACTCCAACTGGTCCAGAATGCGGCCGCGCGGGTGGTGACGGGAGCAATATGGCGCTCTCATGTGAACCCCCTACTGCGCGAGCTTCACTGGCTCCCGGTGGTCTTCCGGGTGCGCTTCAAGGTTTTGGTTACTACCTTTAGAGCGCTCCATGGCTCAGGACCAGGGTACTTACGAGACCGCCTCCTGCCACCAATAGCCTCTCACCGACCAGTTCGCTCCCATAGAGAGGGGCTCCTCGGGGTGCCGTTGGCCAAACAATGCCGACTGGCGGCCCCCAGGGGGAAAGCCTTCTCTGTGGGGGCACCTGCCATCTGGAACGAGCTCCCCCCGGAGATACGGAGGATCCAAGACTTACGCATCTTCCGCCGCGCCCTAAAAACGTTTTTATTCCAACAGGCTGGTCTGGCCTAACTCTCTTTTTAAATTAGCTTTTAAATTGGCTTTTAAATTGGGTATTAAAATCTCTTTTAGATAAATTGGATGTTTTTAATCTCTGAGCCTAAATTATTTAATCTGTTTTTTAATAGTTTTTAACTTTTGTATGTCTTTGTATTTTATTTTTGGATGTTCACCGCCCTGAGTCCTTCGGGAGTAGGGCGGTATACAAATATGAAAATAAATAAATAAATAAATAAAAATAAATAAAAAGAGTTGCGCATGCACCCTCACCTGCCACTTGCGTAGCCCAGTTCCAAACGGGCCGTATCACAATACCGGACCACGGTTTAGGGTTTGGCACCCTTGTTCTAAGTCCTAAACAACTTATGATTTTACTTAGTGCTCAGATCTGGATGGCTTTGGAGGCGTAATTTTTTTGCCTGCTTTTTAAACATATTTTTATTATTTCTTGTTTACTTGCTTTTAATACGCTAGACACCCAAAGCCGCAATATGTGAGTTAGAAAGCCACAAAACTGAATAAAATGAACGAATATTTAAGGAACTGTTGTCCAATGAAAAATGGAGAGGAACAAATGAAAATGATTTCTTGAGAGGGAGGGAGGCTATAAATGGTCAATAATTTGAATTAGCTGAAAAATATAAGAAACTACATATACTTAGGATTCCTCTTACCTGAGCTTTTGATCTCCCAACATGCTTCTTTTGAAACAAGAACTGCCTGTTGAGATTACTGACATCAATGGTATCCAGATCAATCTAGAAATATAGTAATTGTAGTTACCAGATTTATTCAGATGAATTAGCAAAAGCCTATTTCATGCATATCAGAGATCAAGCTCTGTGGTCATTGAATGAGGAAGGACCCAGAGAGATAGACCACCCCTTTGCTTTCACTTCAGACTTCTCCAAAAATGCAGCTAGATACTATTTCATGTTAAAAGCTGAACACCAATCTGGATTTGGGTCATTGTGGGATACACATTATTAAATTAAGAAACAGTGTTTCTCAATCAATTCTCAATATTTTCAACTGCCTACTTCAATTAGCAGTCCAAGGTCAGAAAAGAATATATCTCACACAATATTGTCTGTTATGTACACAACAATCTCATACAACCATGAGTGTCAAATGGGTCTCTTCTTTGTATGCTCAAGGCTTCATGTAGGTACTTTGATAATCCCATAATCATTGGAATGCAAACAGAATGAACTAGGTTCAGGTTTAGAATAACTGAAATCAGTGAGACTTGAGTTAATTAGAATAGGAATTCTTTATTGGCCAAGTGTGATTGGACACACAAGGAATTTGTCTGTGGCGCATATGCACTCAGTGTACATCAGTGGATTTGCTCCCAGCATAATTAAATCTTTATCCAACCTACTGCATATTAAACCTATATAGATCTATTTTCTAGCTTTTACTTTGCAATAATCAACAAGTAATAACTTATTTTCCTTTGCATTATAAAATAAGTTCTATTGCCTGTTCTATTATTATGTCCTGGTGAACTCAAATTATAGAATGAGATTAATCAATAAAACATAGTTAAAATAAGCTTTATTAGTAGAAAAAAAATGTTACCTGTACCCATCCCATACAGGTGCAAAAGTATATTTATCTAAGCTAGAAATATAGGATATAGCAGTTTAATTTATGGATGTCTGAAAATATTACTTGAAATCCTCCACAGTTTTTGTATTCTTTCTTTATATTAAAATTTGAAATTTTAAGTATTTTATATTTCCTGCATACCCTAAGCCCTTCTGGGAAAACATTAATTCACAATTCTTTTACAATTAGGTAAATTGTGTACCCAGTACACAAACATTGAAACAGACTGGTCCCAATAAAAAACAAAACACTTGACCCTTCAACTTGGCAGGGAATATATTTTAAAAAGTTGCATTCGCAGCAAAAATAACCCAGTTATGAATTGACAATCTTGCAGCAACCACAGCCAAACTGTAAGTATGCGTCCCTTTCTGGACCGGGACTTCCTACGCAGAGTCACTCACACCCTCGTCACCTCCCGTCTGGACTATTGTAACGCTCTCTACATGGGGCTCCCCTTGAAGAGCACCCGGAGGCTCCAACTGGTCCAGAATGTGGCCGCGCGGGTAATTACGGGAGCGACTCGACGCTCCCATGTAACACTGCTCCTGCGTGAGCTGCACTGACTCCCGATGGTCTTCCGGGTGCGATTCAAGGTGTTGGTTACCACCTTTAAAGCACTCCATGGCTTGGGACCTGGGTATTTACGAGACCACCTTCTGCCACCAATAGCCTCCCATTGACCGGTACACCCACAGAGAGGGGCTCCTCCGGATGCCCTTCATGCCTTTCATTGCGCCCTAAAAACATTATTATTCCAACAAGCAGGGCTGGCCTAAATAATAACAACATTTTACTATTTTAAATGGGTTGTTTTATTAGAGTTTTTTGGCCAATTTATTTGTTTTAAATTGTTTTAAATTGTTATATTGTCATGGTTTTATTTTTGGCTGTACACCGCCTTGAGTCCTTCAGGAGAAGGGCAGTATAGAAATTCAATAAAATAAATAAAATAAATAAATAAGTATAAAGCCCCATTAAATGCATTCACACAACAATTAAGTTTCAGTAGTTTTAACCCGAGGGGAGGTCTCTTTTTGGGTTAATGTTAATTCAATGGACTAATCTAGGAAAACGGGTTTAATTTATAACAAAGTTAGCTATCTTGCACAAACTTTCATAGGATCTCGTAAGTACCCAATCAATAAACAGAATAAGGCTTCAGATACCAACAGAAAGACTGAACTCAAAATACAAATCACTCCCCGACAGAAAATCCACCGTGAAAGAAGCCGCTCTTTTTCTTGGTTGTTTCCAGGCTCTAGAGCAGTGTTTCTCCACCTTGGAAGCTTGAAGATGGGTGGACTTCAACTCCCAGAATCCCCCAGCCAGCAGAAGTCCACCCATCTTCAAGCTTCCAAGGTGGAGAAACACTGCTCTCGAGGTAGCCTGCTCTCTTACAGGGAGGCTCCACCGTCAGCAGCCACCACGTCCGAACAAGACCTGCTCGGGAGATGCGAGATGGGCTCCACATCCCTCAGGGCAGCTGCGGACAACCGCTCCCTCTCTCGCATCTCGCCCGGGCCAACAAAGGAGAGAGCGCAGGCGGCCGAGGGGTCGCGAGGCCCTCCGGCGTCCGGGCCCTGCGAGGGAGGCCGGTTCCCCCCACCCGGACGCCGCCCGCAGCTCCCCACCCTCCAGCGTCCCAGAGAGAGAGAGAGAGAGAGAGAGAGAGATGCTCCCTCCGCGCGCGGCCATCAGGCCCCGCCCCTCCCGCGGGGGGGGGTTGGAACCCGAGGGGCCAGAAGGCGCCAAGCAGCGCGAGCGCTTCCCCCCCCCCCCGTCCCGCCCGCGCGCCTCCCAGGCCTCACCACGTCGATGTGGGCGAATCCGGTGAGCACCAGGTCCTTGAGGAGCTCGCAGCCGATGCCGCCGGCGCCCACCACCAGCACCCGCGCGGAAGCCACGGCCTGGGCCAGCTCCCCCTGCAGGGCCAGGGCCGCCGCCATCCCAGCACTGAGGAAGCGAGCGGGAAAAAGGGACGGCGAGGGACTCCAACCAGGCGCCGCGCATGCGCCGTTCCTCAGGCCGCCTCCGGCGACCGTCACCATAGAGCGGGAAGCGCTCTCCCAGAGCGGCCGACGCCTCGGCTGCCCCTAGCGGCCGGCAAGGAGCGGCGCGGACTCCCTTCGCCCTTCGCCGCCTCTCTGGACCGGCTGCCCGCAAAGCGGCGAAGGGCGCCCCGCGCTGTTTTAGGCCCACCGGCCGGAAGGCTCGGCAGCAGGCCCGGCCGGCCTCTTCTCGGCTTCCAGGCGGCGTTTGGAAGCCGCGGAGAAGGCGCAGCGGCCGGTGCCCGGCCAGGTCGCCTCCCCGAAGGCGCTTCCCGCAACCGCATCGCGGGGCTTTCCCCAGCCGCCGCAGCCGCCCTCGGCCAAGGAGCCCCCGAGGCTGGAGGGGCTGGGAAGGCCCCGTTAGGCGGGGGGGGGCAGCTCCGAAGGCGGCCGGTGGGGCAGGGGGAGGGGGCAGAGCAGCCTGAAGGGTGGGAGTTCCAGGCAGCCCCGCTGGAGAGGCCGGGGGAGCCCCGCGGCAGAGCTGGAACCCGGAGCCCTTCGAAGGATGCTGGCGAAGGGAGCGCCGTTTCTGGCGGCTTCTCCTCCGGCGATAGGATGGAAGCTCCGGTCGACGGCCCCGACAGTCCCTGCCTCGCCCGGGATCTGAGTTAACGGGGACTCTGCGTCGCTCTGCGGAACCCCTGATGCCCACCGTAGAGCTTTGTGTCCAGGAGTTTAGCAGCCACAGGCATCATCTCCCTCGCCTGCCTTCTGCCCGCACCTCAGCCAAGCTCTTCCTGTTTCTGTGGGGGGGGGGATTTATTTATTTATTTATTTATTGGTTCGATTTATATGCCGCCCTTCTCCAGAGACTCAGGGCAGCTTACAATGCATTAAGCAATAGCCTTCATGCTTTTGTATATACCTGCTTAGTAGGGCTTTTGGCCCCCCCCAGTGGTCTTTTTTTTATACAAAGTCAATTTATTGCCCCCACAATCTGGGTCCTCATTTTACCTACCTTGGAAGGCTGAGTCAACCTTGAGCCTGGTGAGAATTGAACTCACAGTAATTGCAGGCAGCTGGCAGCTAAGTGCTACTTTAACAGCAGTTTTAGTCTGCTGTGCCAGATTTGGCTCTTTTGATTTGGAGCAGATTTAGTCCGCTGCGCCACCAAATTGATTTGGAGCAGAAGAGCAGTTTGGGATCCGATTGGTGCTGGATCTTCAAGGCCATTTACCCTGAGGGTAAATGTCACCAGCCTCAACACCTCAGTGGCAGTGCCATATTGGTTCAAGACAGACTGGTCATGGGACTTCCTGGGAACCCCGTTTCCCCCTTCCCTTTCCCGCCCTTAATTTCTTATTTTCTTTTTGCATTTTATATTTTATATAATAAAATTAAAAATCTTAGATTTAAAGGACTGGTCATGGGGGGCAGGGATGAGGATGACAAGGGAATAATTCCGTATTGTGGCGGAGGAATTTTAGATTCCGCTTGAATTTACTGCAATCAGCATCTCTTAGTAAAAGTTCTCTCTCACCTATAAGGGTGAGAATGGAACTACACCCATATCCACCCCCACTTACAGTAAGAGTAAAAAATGCATGAAATCATTACAACAGTAACAGTATTTATTAATCAAATTTATACCATATTGCAATCATATGACTCTTGGTAGCTCACAAGAGAGGAATATACAGTAATATATGATATGATAAATACGATAATTAAAACCCAGGCCCAATATAGAATATCAGGTCTCAAAAGCCTGCTGGAAAAGCTTTTTCTGAAAGGTAGACCAAATGTGAGACAGAAGCAGTGGTGGGCTGCTGCTGGTTCGTACTGGTTCGGGCGAAATGGTAGTTCCGATGATCAGCTGGCCCCGCCCACCGGCCCCCATCCTATCCTGTCCTATATTTCCTTCCTTCTGGCTCAGCTGATTCGTGCGGCACAGCTGATTGCCACACCTCCACTGTTCTAACTTACTGGGGCTGCCTTGGAAGGTAAGCAGCTGAGCTTCAAATTGCTGTATTTTGAACACTGTGTGTTGTTAAACAGTTGCAACCAACCACCAGACAGAAGAATGAACCTGTTAAGGCCATTCCAGAAGGGCAGCTCCAACACCAAAAAGGCAGGGCCTCCAGGAAATTGGGAACAAATAGCTGCTTCTCCCCGCATCAGAATGGTCAGCCCAGCTGTAGTGGGAAGATGCAGAAACCCAGCCCCCAACCTAAAGGGCTTTACAGAGCCATACATGGATGCACATATGCACAATATATGCTTCTGAGCCTGGACTAGGTTAGGCAGGTAGGACCAGTGGAGGTCAACATTTCTCTTTTGGACAAATTACAGGGCTTGATATCTGATTCACTCTTCTTGTGTGCCTTCAGTCAGGCAAGGAATTAAACAGAATCTATTTAAACAATCGCTGGTCTGGATCTTCTTGTACAAAAATAAATTCTTCCAAGGGTGAAGAACAACTGGCTGTCCAACAACTTTTCTCACATGTGTATACTACTGCAGTTCCAAATTCTATTGATCTATCTGCCAAAAAAAAAAAAGAGGAAGAGCATATTCAGGGTTATTGCCCTCATCAGAAATGCATGTAAAAAGATAATTTATGAAAGTGTTGTCCTTCTAACAAAGAGGAACAATAAAAACACAAGATTAAAATTCAACCTCCCCTCAGTCAGCACCATAACAGTAGTCTCTCAAAAAATGCCCCAAATGCTGGGCCCTCCCCCCCACAACACCCGAGGGAAGAGACAAGCCTTAACAGCCGTCTGGAAAGCAAGGAGGGACTGAGCCCTCCGTATCTCAGGGGAGAGGGTAGGCACGGTTACAGAAAATGCTCCCTTCCTAGGTCCCATCAGATTACACTTCAGAAGAGACCTAGAGCAAGCCCACCTTATCCAATCTAGTGGGATGGGTAGGTGTCGTCAAGGAGAGCTGATTGATCCCTCAAAGGCCCTGGGCCATGCAGGGCTTCAAAAATGACACCCAACAGCTGGAAAGAAATGGGAAGCTGTTGCAACTTGTGCCGCAATAGGAAGGGTAAGGGCAGCTCAGAATTGCATGTGCTGCTGCATTTTGGACCACCTGAACAGAAGCTTAGAGTCTTGGACAAATGTCCAACATAGTCAGATCCATAAAGTTGACCTTGTGAGAACAGGGAGAACCACGGCTTCTTCCAAAGAGGCATTAACCACCATCTTAACCAAACCATGGTCCACCTCCTGGGAAGCCATGACTACCCAGGAGGGATATGGGTCCAGACCAGTGATGGGTTCCTCCTGGTTCGTCCGAGCCGGTAGCGGTGACGATATGACGTCACCGAACCGGTTCTGCCCCCCCGCCCCCCACGTTATTCTTACCTTTTATTTGGCCCCACCCCCAACCTATGTCTGTCTCCTGAGTCCCAGCTGATGGCTAGAGGGAAAAAAACTGTTTAAACTCTTGCTGTGGGGCTTCAAAGGGCCGCCCTACAGCTGATCAGTGTTAAAAGAAAAAAGTGGGTAGATCAGTGCCTGCAAAAATACATGAGTAGACCGGTGCCTGCAAAAATAAATGGGTAGATCGGTACAGCTCTGCAAGCAGTTAAAAGCCTGGTAGACCAGTACCTCTGCTAAATCCTAAATTGTCACATGACCATCAAGCCACACACAAAGTAAGCCACGCCCACAGAACCGGTAGTAAAAAGTTTTAGAACCCACCCCTGGGCCAGACCACAGCTGGGCCAGCTGCAAGGACCCTGCCTACTTTTTCAGGACTAACCAATTGAATCTCTACTCAGATAACTGAGCAAAGTCCTGCCTCAGTCACTTCCATGGGATCACCTTCTTAAAGCAAATCCAAGCAACTTTATCCAAAAGAGGCTAAGCATATTCTTCACAGTGCTGGGGGTTCCACTGATCCTTCCTGCCTTCCTAATGGTGATTTGGGAAACCCTGACCAGCTGTAAGTATTTCTACATTTATCCAAATTCTTAGCTATCCTATAAATAACTTGCAAAGAACAAAAGAAAACTAAGAAAGGTTTCAAGCAAAACAAGAATATGCTTGCAAGAAGCCTGAAATGTCTCAGACAGAAGGCCAGATACCGGTACTTAAGAGAGTGTGATATGACTGCACCTTCTGAATTCCAAAGATCTGGAGGTTAAGTCTCCACGGGACTTATTGCCTGCAAGCTGTTAGCATTTCAATGAGTAGCTAGTCTGGCAGACTGGGAGAAAATAATTTATTGTAATAGAAATCTGTAGGAGTAATGCAACAGCCAAACCAGATAGACAAGGCATTTGCAAACAGAAGCAGCATATAGGCAGAAACCAGCAGAAGTCATCCATTCTGAAGTAGAACCTCCAATTTTCTACCTAGCCTCTCTTCCCTTCCCTATTTACACCACAGAAAGGAAGAAACCACCCCTCACCCCAAAAGAATGAACTGCAAGCCAAAATCTTAATTCAGGCCGCCTACCATTTTCTCTGGTTTTCAGCATGTTGACTAGGGTTGGCATCAGTTGGAATTCAAAGATTCTCTTACTTTTGCAGTTATTACAGGGTGGGATTCTTGTCTGGAACTCTGCAGATGGGTGGGTAATAAATAAAGGTTGGCCATTCCAGGAGTATCTAAGAAGCAAAAGGTCCCAAACCTATTATTACCCCAAGCTTCCATTTAGGGAAAAAGTTCTCCCTAGGCAGCTAAACAAAAAATGCAGTAAGAATACTTACGATAGCAATAGCACTTAGATTTATATACCGCTCACTCCATAGTGTTTTACAGCACTCTCTGAGTGCTTTACAAATCTCAGTGTATTTCCCCCAACAATCTGAGTCCTCATTTTACCGATCTTGGAAGGATGGAAGGCTGAGTCAACCTTTAGCCCAGTCAGGACTGAACTCCAGGCTGTGTAGAGTTTGCCTGCAATACGGCATTTTAACCACTGCGCCACCATGGCCCTTCTGGATCTCCTCCAATTCCAAAACACCCATTCCTATCTTTTTAAGATACTTGGTTTAATAATACAGGTAGTCCTTGACTTACAATAGTTCATTTAATGACCGTTCAAAATTACAAAGGCACTAAAAAAAGTGACTTACGACTCTCGTAGCATCCCCATGGTCACATGATCAAAATTCAGACGTGTGGCAACTGATTCATATTTATGACGGTTGAAGAGTCCCACCGTCATGATCCCTTTCTGTGACTTTCTGGCAAGCCCAGTCAATGGGGAAGCCAGATTCACTTAACAACCGTGTTCCTAACTGAACAATTGCAATCATTCATTTAACAACTGTGGCAAGAAAGGTCATAAAATGGGGCCGAACTCACTTAACAAATGTCTCACATAGCAACATAGATTTTGGCTTCAATTGTGGTCATAAGTCGAGGACTATCTGTATACCACTGTCATTGTATTTCATGGCATATTATATAGTGTATAGTGTGTTATAAAACAATAACACACACTGTGCAGCATTACAGCACAGCTCTATGAACCAAAAGAGATCAATTGAGAACATTTTATCCTACAGAAATTGCCAAACTTTTTGCTTATACATTATTTGGAATCCCTGATCTTGATTTATTGTTACAAGGACTTTACAAGGACACCTATGGAAAAGATTTTGCTTCGGACTTTGCCCACCAGCGGCCTGCGTGGCTTGTGGCTGATCCCGACAACAAGGAGGCTGGTGTGGTGTCGCGCCAGCAGCCTGTGCAGCCGGTGCTCACGTCGGACAGCGAGGAGGATGAAGAGGATGTGGTGCCAGAGGCAGAGACTCAGCCAGGGCCTTCAGAACCTCCAGAGGCTCCTTCAAGTGCAGAGAGTAAAGTGGAGGAGCCTCTCCTCAATGCTCGAGCACGCAGGGCTGCCAAAAGGCAGGAGTGGCTACTCAGGAGGAGGTCTCCTCGAGAGTAAGGCTTGGGGCTAATTGGCCACTTCCTTAGCCTATTTAAGTCTCACTCAGTTACCAATTGTTGCTGGAAACAACGTTTAATTATTACGCAGAGCATTTTGGAGAGTGAGTTTCTTATCACATCTTGGTTTCTGGGCTGGTTGCCAACCTTTGTCAGACTTTGTTTATTCTTTGTACTTTATAGCAGACTGATAAGGACATTTGCACTGAAAGCCTGCATTTTAAAAGGGGTCTGTTTGTAATAAACGGAGTTTTTGGAGCTTGGTATGTGTCACACTCCTTGGGATCTGGAACTGAGGCAGAACAGGACTGATAAGTCCATCTTTTAGTTTTGTTTAGTTCATTGGAGCCTAGGAACGGTTGGAATTTTTACTTAAAAAGGGGAAGAGCTCTTTGGCACCTCCCATATCAGTGGGGAACCTGTTCAACAAGGATGGCACCGAAATTCAATGCAACGTGCCAATTGGCAGCTACTGCTTTTCTTCATACTTTAACTGTACAGTTAAAGTATGAAGTATAAAGTTTTTACTGTAAACTAATGTTTACAGCAGATATATAAAATACTTGCCAGCTGAATGTCGTTATTTCCCACAGATCCTCTCCTTCCATTGCTAAAACGAAGCCCCATAACCCACTTCCCTACCTTCCAGGAACATCACTACATTATCAGCAGCCCCACTGCCTTGGAGGAAAAATGTTCCGTTTTTAAGAGTCTAAAAGCCTCCTTCCCATGATTTAGGATGCTCTCCTTCGTATAGGTGTCATGGCTGAAGCATGGGTTGCAGCAGGAACCCCCGTTCCCAGCCAGACAAGAAGCAATGGGGGGAGGGAATGAATGGAATGAAAGGGAGGTATTGGGAGGGGGTCCAAAGGGATGCAAGAGAGCAGACTCGAAGCTTGTAGCTATGTCAGATGCCAATTTTCACTTTCTTTGAAACTGGCTAGCAACTGCCATAACCCTGTGTGTGTGTGTGTGTGTGTGTGTGTGTGTGTGAGAGAGAGAGAGAGAGAGAGAGAGAGAGAGAGAGAGAGAGAGAGAGAGAGAGAGGGAGGGAGGGAGAGAGAGAGAGAGAGAGAGAGAATTGGGGAAGGGAAGGGATCTGGAGGTGTGAAGGAATGCTGTGGGAAATAAGGGAGTATAGACACCAACAGGAACCAGAGGCGTCAAAGTGAGCTATCTTCCTGCCTTCAAGGACAGCGACCCTGGGAAAAGGAATTTACAACCCTGCCAGAGGCACCTGGTTTCCCAAACATTGGAACGATGCCTGATTGGACTGCTCCCAAAGAGGGGAGGGATTTGGGACATGAGGATTGCTTTCACTATGTAATTTTCATGCAGGTTTTCCTCAGAGCTTGCCTCGCTTGTGCTGCACCCAGTACCTTTTCTCTAACACCTATGGAGTCAAGGGTCATTTTTTCCTAGGAGCAAAGCTGGGGCCAGTCTGACAGCCAACACCTCAAGGTCAACCAGCTGGGAAAGTCTGTTACCCAAACAAAACGAACACAGTGGATTGGAGGAAATAAAGTGACTGTGGGATGGCTGGGGGGGAAGGGGGACATTTAATTATGCAATTTGTGTGGGAATCTGTTAAATTAGCTTTGCTATTTCTGTATCCATGTCAGCTCAGTAAATTGTAT